>NC_091625.1:85489600-86888036 GCF_027580195.1 Bos mutus | reverse complement strand
GCTGATGACACTGCACTTAAGGGCTCTCTCCAGGCCCTTTCAAGAGATCCACAGTTTTCCGGTGGGGGGGGGGTGGTTTTTTTGGGGGCGGTGCAGGGTGCAATCTTGAGTCTTTTAAGAAAAGCAGGGCTTCCCTCGAAGCTCAGTCAGTAAAGACTCATCCTGCAACGTACGAGATCCGGCTTCGATCCCAGAGTCAGGAAAATCCCAAGGAGGAGGACATGGCGACCCACTGAAGTACTCTCGCCTGGAGAATCCCCATGGTCAGAGGAGCCCAGCGGGCTACAGTCCTCGGGGTCGCAAGAGTCGGACACGACTGAGCGAGTAAACCACCACCGCAGGAAGACTGCAGGCGGGAATGAGGAGGAAGGTTGAGAGGCGAGAATGTCTTGGAGGAGAAAAGTCCCCAGCTGAGGGACTGGAGGAAGGAGTGAGTCAGGAGGGCGCGGCTACTGCCCGGTGTCAGTGAGGGGGCGGAGAATGGACTGATGCCGGGCTAGCCCTCGTATAAATAGCTCCCAGCAAGGTCGGATCCAACCGGTTTCCACGTGGTGATGGACAGGAAGGCTGGCCCCGGAGCGCGTCTTGGTTTCGCGGCTCAGGTGCTACTCGTGGCTCTCCGGTTCTGCACGGCGCGAGGCGGTGAGTTCGGGGATTAATCTGCGGGGAGTGGACACGGGGCCTTAAGACCCGAGAGGCATGGGGTGTCCGAGGCGGTTCGGGGAACGCCGCGGCGGGGCCGCCTCCCTGCTTTAAAGCTCCGCGCGCTCCTTTCCCGCTGGGCTCCTGCTCCCCGCCCCCACTCGCGGCAGGTTGCCGTCCCCCTGCAGGGAAAACAAGATCTGGGTGAAAAAGAAATCAATCCTAGCAGGAAGGGAGGGAAGGCAAGGGGACGTGAGAGCCCCGTCGGCGTCACGAAATGCTGCTGCAGCCCCCCGGGCTCCCGGAATTCGGAGTCACTGAAGCGGGTGCAGGAAAGGTGGCGGCCGCTTCCGAGGGACCGAACCCACGCGGTTCAGGGGAAGGCTGGGTGGAGTCTGACCAGTTGCGTTGGCCGCAGGAAAGGTGGCGGGAGATGGGCAAGGGTCTAGGTGGAGTCCGCCACTTGGGCGGGAAGTGGGGGGCCAGCGCAGGAGGGAGGGGCGGGGAGATGGCTGGAGTCTGTCCTGGGAAGCCTCCTTAGTGTCCTGCTTGGTTACAACACTATTTTTTCCATATCCCTCCCCGTCCAAAGAACCTCAGGGCCTCCAACAACTTCCCATCTGTGAAGGGATCCTAAACCTGCCCTCTGTCAACTGGCACCCTATCCTCTTGCCTGAGAATTCACCCCAGCAGAAGCCTCCCAGCCTGGCCCCCAGGACGTAAAGCAGGAGAGATGGGAGAAGAGTTTCCCAAAGTGTGTGACACAGGGCACGAGGGTGAGGACGGGCACCCCCACTTCTACCCTTTGGTCCCACATTCATATTCCCTGAGACTATGGAGACAGTGGCCTCTTATAGCTATATTTAAGACAGGAGTTGGAGAACCTTTTCTTCAAAAGACAGAGAGTAAATCTGTTGGTCTCCACAGGCCATGTGGTGTCTGTGTGTGTTAAGCATCTCCACATTTGTGCTACAAGAGCAGGAAAAGACGACCTGAAAAAAGCAAAAGAACAATGTGACTGCCCTGGGTCACAAAACAGTAACAGATGACTCCTCCCCTAGGGACTAGTGCAAGGGATGCCTTAGCTGCCTGTTAGTGAACCAAAAACTTGCTCTGTCCTACCTTGTAGGTTCTGGGTGGTGTGAATGTGAAAGGAGTGTGGGTCCAGCAGATATGGGCTACTGTCCCCTGACCCCTCTGCTCTAGAATGGCTTCCTTGGTCCATGGAGATATAGGGGATACTGCACGAAGCCTCAGGCATGAGCAGGGAATAGTGTGTGCATGCTAAGTCACTTTAGTCATGTCCAACTCTTTGTGATCCTATGGACTATAGCCCACGAGGGTCCTCTGTCCAAGCGTTTCTCCAGGCAAAAACACTGGAGTGGCTTGCCATGCTCTCTTCCATGGGATCTTCTCTCACTCAGGGATAGATCCCACATCTACTCCAGCTCCTACATTGCAAGCGGATTCCATACCGCTGAACCACAGGGCAGGCCCCAGGGAATAGTGGTCCTACAATTCTGATGTCAGGCCTAAGCCACCTGCTGCTCTCTTCCTATTTGTTGCCTCTGGCCCTTCTTATGCCAAACCACCATATCGCTTTAATCCTATGGTGGCTGGTCTATCTGAACTAATGACTAGGGGTTGATGAGCCCAGATCATGATAGACAACGTTGACATTTCATGACCAGAGGCTTCACCTCCACCAGCCCCCAGGACCATACCAGGAGCCACATTGAAATGCTGTAGTATTCCCCACTGCAAATCACATGGCCTTGCTTCAGGACATAAAGGGTCTGTGTTGTGAACCTCCAAGTAAAATGCCATATTCGTCACATAGCACCTCTGACGTCACAGGTTCTGCTGGGTCATCTGCCCAAGAAGCAAATCATCATTCACCAATCGTCTGTGACTGTTTTTGTGCTAGGACAGCAATTGTAACAGAAAACTATGGTCTGCAGAGCCTGAAATATATCATATGTACAATTATAGAAATCTATGGCCACACTGGGAATTAAATGGAGATAGGATAGGGACGACACTCTTCAGCCCTGGAGGGTTGTAGATTGGTACTCCTCTCTGTCATTTTCTCCAGAATATGATATTGTTTACATGTACTATTGGGGGATGAAGGTCAGTGTCAGAAGTGTGAACTTGGAAATCGCTTCTATGGTAGCCCTCACCCCATGGTAATTTACTAACTGTGAAGATTTTTCATTCATATTGCAAATGCAGTGAATGTGAAATGAGCACTATGAGGACCAGTGAATGGGTGACACTCCTGTGGGCAGCACGTGGGACAGATGTGTACTCCTTACCACAGATCTCAGGCACCACAGTAATAACAGGCGGGCCATGATGATGTTTCAGACTGCTGGACATGATAACAGTCCCACTCTAGGTCCTTATGAATGTGGGGGTGGCTTCTCTACCAAGTGTACACTTACCCCAGTCAATGACCGTGTGGCTTCCAAAGGCCAGAAGGACTTCTGCACTTGCTGTGGTGAGAGGAGGGCCCTCCTTGCTGATGCCTGGCATCTCTGTCTCTAGTGATGGATTCTGAATATAAGACCTGACTCAGTGCTGGATACTGCACAAAGGACCCAGACATTTTGTTGGGATGTCTGCACTCAGCCTCCTGAACATCCAGCCTTGTGTTTGTCTCTATTTTTTTATATAATTTTTCCTTTCAATCATGTAGTTTTTAACAGGGCTCACTGCTCTTCTCTTTGCCTTTAGGATCACCCTGTGCTGTGAGCCAGCGACGTACTCTCTGCAGTAAGTCTTGGCGACAGTGGGGCTCTCTGGTCACTTTGGCCGCTGCATCTGCTTTGTTGCTGACATAGAGCACTCCACCTGGCATCAGCTCTTTCCCCTTCTCCTTCCTCACTCCTGCTGGAAGCACACAGGAACACCAATCCCACCACTGTCCCTGACCTTCAGCAAAAGTCACCCTTGAGCTGTTGGAGATGCTCCTCATCCATTCTTTCCTCTCGGGCTCCATAGAGCCTGGTGGACTGCACACTTTCCTGCCCTTTCATACCGTGCCCGCCCTGGCACATTCACTTCTCTGAGCCTTTAATCCCCTTCTCTACCACCTGCCTCGGAAGTTCTGGATTTTCTCTTTCATGCCATGTGGGCCAGGCCTTCTCCAGGATTCCAAGACCCATCAAAGTGGTAGATCAGCAGCATCTCCCTGGCCTTGCTAAATCCTGTGAATTCTCCTTTCTGCAGCTTTGGGTTCTGTGTTGGCCTTATGAGCAGAGTAGAGATAATGTTATGTGGTTTCTCCACTTGCTCAGCCTGTAGGTGGTGTTAGGGGGCAGGGGGGCCTTCCTGCTCTACCAACCCAGCTCTGCAGCTTTACTCTGCTCTCACATAAGTTGGGGGAAGAGGTAATGGGTCTTCTCCAAAACCTGCCCTCACCTGCATTTTCCTTCATAGACGCTCACTCTCTTTGCTACAACTTCACCGTCTATCCTCACCCCAGTCCTGGAGAGCCGTGGTGTGTAGTTCAAGGCCAGGTCGATGGGAATGTTTTTCTCTCCTATCACTGTGGTGGCACCAAGATCCAATCCACAAGTCCTTTGGGAGAAGAGGTGAAAACTATGAACACTTGGGAAACACAGACAGAAACACTGAGAGACATTGGGAACTTCCTCAAGGGGCAATTGCCTGACATTATACCGGAGAAACACACGGCCAGAGGTGAGTTCAATTCGGTTCAGTTGAGTCACTCAGTCGTGTCCCACTCTTTGCAACCCCATGGACTGAAGCATGCCAGCTTCCCTGTCCTTCACCAACTCCCAGAGGTTGCTCAAATTCATGTCCATCAAGTCAAACTCATGTCCATCGAGTCCAGGGGTGAGTTAGGAAGTCCAAATACTGAAGGGGCTGCATCCATTGTTTATGGGTAAAAAATTCAATTGGGTATTGGTCCTTCCCTAGTAGTCCAGTGGAAGGAGCAGGCCTTGGAGGAGAGAACAGGGCCAATTACCTGTGCCCAGGGGAGGTGGACCACGGTGAGGCAAAGAATTTGTCAAGTCCAAGGCTGAGCTCTTTCTTTTACTTGGTGGAGTCAGGCCCTCTGACCCTGCAGGCCAGGATGACGTGCCATTGTGAGAGGATGGACACATCAGTGGATCCTGGCAGTTCGGCTTCAATGGAGAAATGTGCCTCCGCTTTGATTCAGAGAATGGGCACTGGACAATAGATCATTCTAGAGGGAGACAGATTAAAGAGAAGTGGGAGAATGACAGAGCTGTGACCGACTTCTTCAAGAAGGTCTCCATGGGAGACTGTCGGGCCTGGCTTCAGGATTTTATGGTGTGCTGGGAGAAAATGTTGAAGACCTCAGGTAAGTGAGACGAGTATAAGGAAGTGGTAGTCCACTCAAGGTGATATGGACCCAATGTCTGTGTGTGCATGTGTGTGTCTGTGTGTCTGTGTGTGTGTGTTTTGGCAAAGTGACCTATCTAAAGTGAGCTGTTCCTGAAACGGATGGCCCTGGAGAGTGTCATACTGAGTGATTTAAGTCAGAAAGAGAAGGAGAAATATCATAAGACATGCCTTATATGTGGAATCTAAAAAGAAATAGTGCAAGAAAACTTACAAAACAGAAAGAGACTCACAGACTTAGAAAACAAGCTTATGGTTACCCGGGGGAAGGGATAGATAGGGACTTTGGGAAGGTCATGTACACACCGCTATTTGTAAATGGATAACCAACAAGCTCCCACTGTATAGCACATGAAACTCTACTCAGTGTTATGTGCCAGCCTGGATGGGAGAGGGGTTTAGGGGAGAAGGGGTACATGTGTATCTATGGCTGAATCCCTTCACTGTTCACCTGAAACTGTCATAGCACTGTTAATGGCTATACCCCAATTAATAATGGTTTGGTCATGAATAAAAATAAAATAAAATAATGTAAAAAAAAAAAATTTAAAAAGTGAGTTGATCCTGGGAGAACAATGATCCGGGATGCTCTGTCATCCTCCTTCCTCTTCCACCTCCTGACATCTCTCCTCACAGCACAGGCATTTGGACTACTGAATGTAGATTTTTGCTGATCCAAATCCTGTAGACGTCTTTTTGATATCTGGGATTTATTTCTCACTGTACCCTCTTTCCACAATCTTCTTTTAAATGTCACCAATTCCACTTCAGGAAAACTGTCAATACCACCTCTGCTGTCAGCTCCCGAGGACTTCATCCTCATATCTCTGATGTCACAGCAGGAATGAGTGGCTGTGTTGGAAACCTTGCTCCCCCATTAGCTGTCAGAGCCCCGTGAGGACTGGGCTCCTCCCTTCCCCCCATCTCGCCTGAGGATCTAACACAGGGGCCTCCATGTGATGGGTGCAAGCTGTCTGCACAGTAGGGGTTCTGAGTCAGGGGGGTGAGGAGGCATCTGCCGAGTTTGGGGTCTGGACAAGGGCTTCACTCTTACTCTCCTTGCAGCATCACCGACCACAGGCCCCCCTACAGTGCAGTCCATGGCCACAGCCATCAAGTCCAAATCCTGGATCCTCCCCATGGTCCTCACCAGTTTCATCATCTTTTCCTAGGCTGAGTCCTTTCCAGGAGCAGGTACTGAGGGAGGAAAGGCAGGGGCACAGGGCCTGGTGTGGGATGGGTAAGGTGAATCCCGGCCAACCCCTGCCCTCACTGAACCGCCTCATCGTGGAAATGAGCAGGTGAATAAGACCCCATATCACCTGAGAGCAGAACTTGGACAAGCTCTGGCCTCAGTTCTGAAAGGTCCTCACTATTAAATGACAGTGGGAAGTGGGGGGTGGCTGGGGGCCTGTTGAAGTTAAGAGGGTTTAGCCAAGTCCCCTGAGTGAGCACAGACTGCTGGCTGGCAGGGCCCCGGTAGGTGGTGTGAGAACAGCAGGCACTCAGGGCGAGGGCAGGACTCACGGGGGCTGAGAGCAGCATGGGGGCTCCACATGATGTGTCAGCAGGGAGGGGACCCACCCAGGGGCCAAGATGAGAGGGGCCGGGCTCTCATCCCAGGAGGAAGGGGCAGGAAGGCCTTTGCAGACCCAACTCCAAAGGCCCGTTCTCACAGGAAGTGGCCTGGGTCAAGCAGGCAAGACAGGAGCCCCACAGCAGAGACTGTGGGAAGGGCTGAGGCCAGGCCTGTGCTCCTGGAGCAGCAGCAGTTCTGACTCAGTGTGGCCTGCAGGTCACCAGCCTCCTGGGGACCCAGAGCCTCCATCACTGAGCAGCCCTGCCTTGAGCAGAGGTGTCTGGGGATGGGGGGGCCTAAGCTGGGTGGAGGTGCCCAGCTGGGGGGACCAGGAACAGATGGGGGCAGGGACCCTGGTCCTGAGAGCTGTGTGTGCTTCTCAGAGGCTTGAGGGGCGCAAAGGAAGGAGGTTTGCCTGCAGCCCCCCAGGGCTGTCAGGAAGCAAGACCCCTCCTCCGGGGACCTGCTCCCTGGTCCTTTAGGACCCCCTCAGGGAGGATCCAGACCTGAGTAAAGGGAGCAGATTGATTCCTCACTGGCTGCAGTCCTGAGCCTGAGCAGGGGATGTCAAGGCCTGGGGTGACTCTGTGACACAGGAAGGAAGGAGGAGGTGACAAGAAGCTGCTGGGCCTGGGGTGGGGGTGGAGGACATAGAAGCCCCTCAGTGAGGGCGGGTCTGGAAGGGGGGCTGGGGAGGGGCGGCCCAAGGATAGTGACAGAATTTCCTCAATCTCCTGGGCCAACACCTCTTTCTTTTCTGCAGGTGATGCCGCTCCCAGGAAGCCCCAACAGGTGCTCTGTTGGCCTCAGGACTCAGTCTTTGCTTGGCCGCCTTTGATCTCCTGCTGTTTGCATAGTTTGCATATTTTTTAATACAAATCTTTTAATGAGAGATGATGAATTTTTTTTGTTCCATATTATGTTTTGAGAGTGAGTATGATGAAAAAAGTGCTTCCCTGGTGGCTGAGATGGTAAAGAATTCACGTACAATTCAAGAGACCTGGGTTTGATCCCTGGGTTGGGAAGATCCCCTGGAGGAGGGCATGGCAACACACACCAGTATTCTTGCCTGGAGAATCCCATGGACAGGGGAGCCTGGCAGGCTGTAGTCCATGGTATCACAAAGAGTTGGACATGACTGAGAGACTAAGCACACACAGCACATGATGAAAAAACTGTGATTTATCTTTATAGAATTGGTCCAGTTCTGTCTCAGTGGGCACTCTGCCTCATTCAGCGATGACTGCATTACTGAATGATCCTGCTGGTGGGGCTAATCAACTACCACTGGAAGATCCTGGGACAGTTTCAGTTTGACAATTTCACACAAGGCTGGCTCAAAGTTATACAGGTCCTGAAGCTATTTCTCCCTTGGAATGTAGTTTTCTAGCTTTAGAAATTATTTACCAATTATCTTCTTGGTGATTGGAACTGATTTTATTTATTTTAAAAGCTATCATTTTACTGACATATAATTTGTTGTTCATAAAATGAGATGGCAGAGAATGCTGTTCACTTCAGACCTCAGGAGTTCAGACCCTAGGAATCCCAAAGCTGGTGTCCAATCACAGTGACACAGTAGATGTACCATATCATGTCTGTTACCACATCTGATGACCATCCTACTTAGGATTTTTTTTTTTTTCAACCAATTTTACCGTTTTCCCTTGGTGGTAAATTTTCCTTCTTTATCATGCATGTGTTCACCAAAGGAGCACTTTTTATTTCATTTAAGAACTTTTCCTTTGCATTCACAACTTGATTAACTGATGCAAATGGCCTGTCTTCTGACTTGTCCTGGCTTTGACCATGCCTCGGATTTAAAGTGAGAGCCGTGTGATTCTTTCTTTCACTAGGACACTTTGAGGCCACTGTAAAGTTATTTTTGGCCTAATTTCAGTATTGTGTGTCTCAGGGACTCAAGAGGTCTGAGGACACAGAGAGAGATGAGGGAAGGGAAGGTCAGTGGAGCAGTCAGAACACACAGCATTTATGGATTACGTTTGCCATCCAATGTGGGCACAGGTCCTGGCCCACAAAACAATTACAATAAGCATCAAAGATCATTGATCGCACAAAAGCAGGAACCAGATGGACGAATAGGAAGCCCTGAGTGCCCCCTTCCTATGAACACACCTAAAGTACAACTTCCCTGGACTTCCCTGGTGGCTCAGATGGTAAAGCATCTGCCTACAATGCCGGAATCCTGGGTTCAATCCCTGGGTCAGGAAGATCCTCTGGAGAAGGAAATGGCAAGCCACTCCAGTGCTCTTGCCTGTAGAATCCCATGGACAGGGGAGCCTGTTAAGCTACAGTCTGTGGGGTCTCTAGAAGAGGCGAACACTACTGAGCGACTTGCCTTTGCTTTTTACTTTACTTTTAAAGTACAACTTCATACAAAACCACTCTCATGCTCTCTCTGTGAACATTCTCATGCTAATGTCTGGCAGAAACCCCCTCACAGACAAACCCAGAAATCATGTTTTACCAGCTCTAGAGGCATCCTCAGCTTTGTCAAGTGACACAGAAAATGAATCAGAACAGGGTGGGAGGGAGGTTCATGAGGGAGGGGCTATATATATACTTATGGCTGACTTACATGTTGCACAGCAGAAACCAATACAACGTTGTAAAGCAGGTGTGTGTGTGTGTGTGTGTTAGTTGCTCAGTGGTGTCCGACTGTTTGTGACCGCATGGACTGTAGCCCACCAGGCTCCTCTGTCCATGGAATTCTCCAGGTTATCTTCCAATTAAAAAAAATTTTTTTAATTAACCAGGAAAAGGGCTCCATATTGTGTGATAGCAGTTACTAGGCAAGCGCAGTGTTGAGTTCTGATGATTCCTCACCTCCAAAAGCCTGTGGGAAAGGACAGAAGTCCACACCAAGTCCAGCTTTATGGCCTGTTGACACTAAAGGGATTTAGCAAAATCAGGCTTGACTCAAACCAGACTCATTTTGGGAGGGGCTCACGTGGAGTGAGGTGGAGACAGCAGAACCCAAGGCATGAGCAACAGACAGATTGGAGTGAGAGCAGCACTAAACATGGCACAACCTAAGTCTCCATCAATGGATGAGTGTCGAGAAAAAGTTAGAGATATATATATTCACATAAGGGATATCCATAAAACAGACGGAAATCTTCTCATTTGTGACAACACTGAATGACCTTGAAGGCACTTTGCTAAGTGAGATAAGCCAGAAAGACAAAGGCAAATATATTACCATACTTGTGTGGAACCAAAAATAACTTTTTTAAAAAGCCTCAAATATTATGAACAGAGTGATGATTGTCAGAGATGGGGCTTGGGGAGGATGGGAGGAAGGGGTGACGGCAGCAAAAGTACAAAATCCAGCTACAAAATAAATAGGTCCTGGGGATATAAGATATCAGTTCAGGTCAGTCAGGTCAGTTGCTCAGTCGTGTCTGATTCTTTGCCCCACTCCGCCTCCCTGTCCCCCCCCCCGCCTCCCCCCCCTTTCTTCTGCTTCATTTCCACCTCCCATCTTTGCCCCACACTGCCCATCCCTCGCCACCAACCGCTCTCGACCTCTCCACTTCCTCTCGACCTCTCCACTTCCGTTCAGTGTCTCACACTCTTATCTTCACACACAAAAACCCACTTCCGTTGGTGTCCCCACTCCCACCTGTTGCACCCCCAGGAGTCCCTCCCCGTGAGCTTTGTAGACAGGAGGGGATTGAAGGGAATACAATTGCTCAGAGGCTCCAGGCTGACTGGAAACTGAAGGAGGGAATGCAGTTCAGCCCCTGGGCCTGGGGGAGGCATCAGCAGGTGACCCCAGCTGACACCTGTCCCCAGGCAGCTATTCTTGTGTGGCATTTCCAAGCAAAAAGAAAAAAAGATTGAAAGGAAGTGACATGGGGGTGTCAGTTTCTTTACTATCCCTGCCAGTTTTGGCTCCCTTATAACTTCAGTTCCAGGTCAAGGCCAGGAATAAACCCATTAATTTATTCTAAAGTCCAGGCCAAGGAAAGGCGAGCCAGAGGAAGTCAGTCATTATGGCAACTGCTCCAACAACAGCCATCACCCCCCTTGGCCCCATACTCCCCATCCATGTTTCTTCTCACAGCTCCCACCGTCACAGACCAGCCCCCTCACACTCCACACTGCCCTCCGTCACCCACACCACACCCTGACTCTCCAGCTCCACACACTCATACACCCCTCATACACTTCATACTCCTTCCACCCTTGTGCACAGAAGCCCTCGAGAAATTTTCCATGTAGGTCTCCTCACACCCTCTCCCCACTTTGCACACCCCCATCCCCCACCACACTTTCACACACAAGTGCCTGCTTGCTTGCCCTCCACACTCTCCACTCTCTGCCAAGACACATTGGGCTCCCCTCCCACAGGGACCCTGGCTTCCTCACACTGTCTGTACACACTGCTTCACACAAATTCCACACAGAAGGCTCCCATCTATGTCCACTGCCATCCAGAAACTTCCCCCTCACAGCCATTTCCCTTCACTGTCTCTCTCCTCTCTGGGTCCCCTAGGGCATCCCCCTCCGGGCCTTCTGCATACGCATACTGTCCACTCCCCTTCTGTCCCAGGCTCACCTGTCCACAGTCACACACACACACACACAACATCAAACACCCAACGTCCTGACATACTAATGAGTTGTAGTTGCTCCCCTCACACCCAACACACTCTCCCCAGTGGTCCCTCACTCTCTTCACACTTACCTTCCTCATCACAAATAAGTTTGTCACCACCATACACACACCTCTCTTCTGCCCTTCTCTCAGGCACAGCCCCCTTTCTATCACACACACACACACACACACACACTCATACTCTGATGAGTCCTCCCCCAAGACAGGGGGCCCTGCTGCAGTCTCAAGCCCACACACAGCTCCGGGTGCTTCTGGGGAGAGGCTGGCTGCCAGGACTTGGGGCGGGGCGGGGAGAGGCGGGGGAGGCGGCGGGGGGGGGGGGGCGGGGGGGGGGGGGGAGGCAGGCAGGGGGGGGGGAGGCGGCGGGGGGGGGAGGCGGCGCGTGAACCCTCTACCAGGAGCGCTCTGCCTGCCCCTCTCCAGGCTGGGTCCCCCTCACTGTCCCCTAATCGCTCCCTCATCCTCTCTTCTCCCTTCACCTTCCTCCTCCCCTTCCTGCCTTTCCTCTTACCCCTCCCCCCATCCTAGATTTTCCCAGCTCTCCCCCAGGTCTGTCCAGCAGCTCAGGCAGGAAGTGAGGAATATGCACAGAGAGACCCATCCCCCCTCACCGGCCCCACCCTTAGATACCCACGGCCACATGTGTCCCGAACTCTTTCTAGCAGCAGCAGAAGCAGTTTCAGGGCAAACAGGGCTCAGGAGCCTGAGCCAAGTTCCTGGGAAACACTCCACCCCACCCACAGCATTGACTCCAGGAATTCTCTACTTCCAGAGTCTGCTACTCCTGGCATCCTCCCAGGCCCCATACAAGGACTTTATCTTGACAAGAGACCACCCTACAACTGATCGTATAATAATGTTTACTTCCCACGAGACGGTTTTTGTTTTTTCAACTAGGTTGTTAACTGCGGAACTCAGACAGGACCAAGTGTTTTCTGTCTCTTGAGTCACTTCCTCTTCACACGGCTGACCCCCTCCCCAATATGTGTTAGGGTTACTGTACTGGCATCAGCATGTTCCCTGGGGAAGTTCTCAGCCATCCATGTGGATATGTCTACAGCACATCAGGGATTAAATGGAGACACCAGTGAGGATGGGGGAAGGGGAGGGAGGTTGTAAGGGAACCTAAAAAGGGCAGGGACAGGGAAGAAACTGACACCCCCTGTCAATTTCCTGTCAATCTTTTTTTCTTTTAGCTTGGAAATGCCACACAAGAATAGCTGCCTGGGGACAGGTGCCAGCTGGGGTCACCTGCCTTTACCCACTGATGCCTCTCCCAGGCCCAGGGGCTGAACTGCTTTCCCTCCCTCAGTTTCTAGTCAGAAAATAGTGGCTATTTGTGGTGGAGGTGCAGTACATTTGCAAAGAATTAGTATTTTTATTAATACCTGATGCTGGGAAAGATGGAGGGCAGAAACAGAAGGCATCCGAGGATGAGATGGCTGGATGGCACCATCGATGCAATGGACATGAACTTGGGCAAACTTCAGGAGACGGTGAGGGACAGGGAGGCCTGGCTGCAGTCCGTGGGGTCACAAAGAGTCAGTCATGACTGAGTGACTAAACAACAACAGTATTTTTATTGGTGGTTTGGCAGTAAAGAATCCGCCTACAATGCAGGAGACATGTGTATGAGACACTGGTTCGATCCCTGGGTCAGGAAGATCCCCTGGAGAAGGAAATGTCAACCCATTGCAGTATTCTTGCTGGGAAATCCCGGGGACAGAGGAACCTGGCGGACTGTGGGCCTTTGGGTCACAAAGAGTCAGACACCACTTAGTGGCTAAACAACAACAAAATATTTTTATTAAACTGAAGACAAGAGCATCTGGGAACAACATCTGCTCAGAATAGAGGTAAAGACAAGGATTTTTATCTTCTATTTCTTTTTCAACAATATCACACACTTCCACCATCCACTTTATGGTGGAGTCACAAACTTCACTGGGTCATCGCAGCAAGCCTCTCTCACCTGATTTCAATTTGGTCACAGTCATTATTATGAGGGCAGCAGGTACTCTGGGCGAAGACAGGAGGGCAGGCAAGGGAGGGACCCCTGCCTACTGGAGAGTTTGACCTCATTTAAGAATCAAGACTTTTTTTTCCTTTCTCTAGATTGGGCTGGTTGGCTCCTGTTATCTGACAGTTGATTCCATTCATTCCATCTTCTTAATTCTTTTACACCTGGAGGTCTTCACCTTTCTCTAAGCCCTTCTACCTAGGTTCTTAAGCCTGGACTCTTCCTACCATCTAGCTCACAGGTTTTTTCTCTCTCTGCTTCAACTCCACAACATGAGTGTGGACCCAGACTGCTTGGCCCCAAAGCATCCAATTCCAGGGACTCTTCACCAATGTCTGAAATTTCTGGGCCTGAGGAAACCAGGAATCCTTGCAAGGGTCATCTGCTGAGACCCTCAACAAGGAGACTGGACAGTCCTGATTCTTCCACAAGCCCCAGAGTAAAACTATTGCCCATACCTGCCGAGAAAAGTGCAGCGAAGAAGGAAGAGAAGGCTCCAGGTAAGAAACAGAAGATCAGAATCATGTTCACTCAGACCCAGGTGTCTGTGCTCAACGACAGACTTCAGAGGCAGGAATCAGCCTCCAGCAGATGCAAGAACTTTCCAATATCCTGAAACTTAGCTACAAATAGGTGAAGCCCTGATTCCAGAACCAGAAAAACAACTGACGGAGGAAAAGCGACTCTGTGACTCAGGGCTCAACAACCACAGAATTCCTGGGTTTCTATTTCTGTAATAGGACTGCTTGGTGACCTCTTCTGGAAACCTGCCTATACGGAGTGAACGGACCTAGGATATCTCACCTGGGAGCAGCCAGAGCTGGAACAGTTGGTCTTGAAGCAACCACCCTAGAAAGACTCAGAGCTGGTATCCCCAAGCCTGGAAAAGCCAGACTTGGAAAAATCAGTTCAACAAACATGTCAGGAATTGCCGGGGTCCAGCCCTGGTGGATCCAGGGAATTAGAAGCGGGGACGGCGTCGGCGAGGATCAGGAAACAATTGCTCAATTAAACGTTAATTAAGGATATAAAGAGTAATAGAATAAGGATAGCTCAGTAGGAAAATTCGGTGAAGAAAAGAGGCTGAAATAAGGATAGCTCAGTGAGGAAATTCAGTGGAGAAAAGAGGCTGAATAATTCAGCCAGAAGGTGAGAGAAAGAACGACATGGGGAGACCAAGTTTTGGTGAACAAGGCCCGCACTTTATTTTCCAAAGTAGTTTTTATACCTTAAGTTATGCATAGAGGATAATGGGGGAAGGGGTAGAGTCATGCAGTAAGCCAGGCTTTCTTCCTGCAAACTTATCATATGCAAAAATTTAGGTGATTTGCATCATCTTCTGGCCCAGAGGCCTGTTAACATTTTAACTTATGTTAAATGTTAACTCAGAAAACTTATTTTTCTCTAAAGGTGACTAGTCAGGTGCCACCCTCCAAAAGCATTAAAGTTGCATTCCTATAGGGCAAAGATGTGGTGGGCTACAACAAGAAAAAGAATTAACTCAAGGGTCCCAGGTTGCAAACATTAAAGCTACTACTTACACCAATTATATTAATCAATACACTGCCAGGGACACAGCAGGTAAGGGATATGGAAACTTAGCAGCAAACATTGGCCCAACAAGTGAAAATCCCTTCACCAATACAATTTCTAATCAATCTTTTAACCGCTCAAAGGAATCTGTGTTTAGACAGTTTAGAACATCTCCTGCCTCTCACAGTTGGGAGGCTCTGAACGATCACATGTGGCCGGAAAAACCTGTTCAGGCAGGCTAGAGGACTTCCAAAGGAGTTTGTAGGTTGAAACACTATCACACCCAGGAACTTTATTAACTGGAGCTGTAAGTTAACTCTTTTTTTCAGAGAGAGGTAGTGGGGGACAGCCCCCCATAAAGTCAGAGGTGTAGGTGAGAGCACAAAGCAGAAAGTAGGCAGACTCTGGTTTTGGGGGGTATATGCTCGAGAATTTCCAGGGGTACTCCTGAGGCTCGATCCCGCCTTTGCGTATGCCAAGCCTCCTTCCTCATGACCTTTGCCACGGGCAGAGCTCGCTCCCAGCAAGGAATTCCTGCCACCCCAGATCCAGGGCCAGCAAAACTGTCCTGTCAGCGATTCGGAAGGCACTTTGGAGACTGCTGGAGAAAGCTATAATGTAACTTAGCAAACTGCTAAGCATTTGAGTTCCCAGCAGCAAATCATGGATTTATCCCCAAATTACTCTAAAATGCAGAGTCAGGATTCTTATAGATAGCTATATTATTCTATCTTTAATATGAGCAGTGACTGTATTCTCTAGATTTTATTTTTTTAGAATTTTGTATCTTTCTACCTTGGAGCTTCCCAGGTGACTCAGTGGTAAAGGACCCATCTGCCAGTGCAGGAGACACCAGTTCAAGCCCTGGGTTGGGAAGATCCCCTGAAGAAAGAAATGGCAACCCAGTCCAGTATTCTTGCCTGGAAAATCCCATGGACAGAGGAGCCTGGCAGACTACAGGCCACGCAGTCACAAAAGAGTTGGACAGGACTTAATAATTAACATACACAAGAGACAACTCTACACATGGGCATCACCAGATGGTCAATACCAAAATCAGATTGATTCTATTCTTTGCAGCTGAAGATGGAGAAGCTCTATACAGTCAGCAAAAACAATACCAGGAGCTGATTATGGCTCAGATCATGAACTTCTTACTGCAAAATTCAGACTGAAACTCAAGAAAGTAGGAAAAACCACTAGACCATTCAGGTATGATCTAAATCAAATCCCTTATGATCATACAGTGGAAATGACAAATAGATTCAAGGGATTAGATCTGATAGACAGAGTGCCTGAAGAACTATGGATGGAAGTTCGTGACATTGTACAGGAGGCAGGGATCAAAACCATCCCCAAGAAGAAGAAATCCAAAAAGGCAAAATGGTTGTCTGAGGAGGACTTACAAATACCTGAGAAAAGAAATGAAAGGCAAAGAAGAAAAGAAAAGATATACCCACCTGAATGCAGAGTTCCAAAGAATAGCAAGGAGAGATAAGAAAGCCTTTGTAAGTGGCCAATGCAAAGAAATAGAGGAAAATAATAGAACGGGAAAGACTAGAGATCTCTTCAAGAAAATTAGAGATACCAAGGAAATATTTCATGTAAAGATGGGCACAATAAAGTACAGAAATGGTATGGTCCTAACAGAAGCAGAAGATATTAGGAAGAGGTGGCAAGACTACACAGAAGAACTATACAAAGAAGATTTTCATGACCCAGATAACCACAATGGTGTGATCACTCACCTAGAGCCAAACATCTGGAATGTGAAGTCAAGTGGGCCTTAGGAAGCATTTCTACAAACAAAGTTAGTGGAGGTGACAGAATTCCAGATGAGCGATTTCAAATCTAAAAGATGATGTTGTCAAAGTCCGTTCAGTTCAGTCCAGTCACGCAGTCATGTCCAACTCTTTGCAACCCCATGGACCACAGCACGCCAGGCCTCCCTGTCCATCACCAGCTCCCGGAGTTCACTCAAACTCATGTCCATTGAGTTGGTGATGACATTCAACCATCTCCTCCTCTGTCGTCCCCTTCTCCTCCTGCCTTCAATCTTTCCAAGCACCATCAGGGTCTTTTCCGGTGAGTCAGCTCTTTGCATCAGGTGGCCAAATTATTGGAGTTGTCGAAGTACTGAACTCAATATGCTAGCAAATTTGGAAAACTCAGCCATGGCCACAGGATTGGAAAAGGTCAGTTTTCATTCCAATCCCAAAGAAAGGCAATGCCAAAGAATGTTCAAACTACCGCACAATTGCACTCATTTCACACACTAGCAAAGTAATGCTCAAAATTCTGCAAGCCAGGCTTCAGTGGTATGTGAACTGTGAACTCCCAGATGTTCAAACTGGATTTAGAAAAGGCAGAGGAACCACAGATTAAATTGCCAACATCTGCTGGATCATAGAAAAATGAAGAAAATTCCAGAAAAACATCTACTTCTGCTTCATTGACTATGCCAAAGCCTTTGACTGTGTAGATCACAACAAACTGTGGAAAATTTTTAAACAGATGGGAATACCAAACCACTTGACCTGCCTCCTAAGAAATCTGTATGTAGGTCAAGAAGAAACAGAACCACACATGGAACAATAGACTGGTTCCAAATTGGGAAAGGAGTACGTCAAGGATGTATATTGTCACCCTACTTATTTAACTTATATGCAGAGAACATCATGCAAAATGCTGGGCTCAGTGAAGCACAAGCTGGAATCAAGATTGCCAGGAGAAATAACAATAACCTCAGATATGCAGATGACACCACCCTTATGGCAGAAAGTGAAGAAGAACTAAAAAGCCTCTTGATGAAAGTGAAAGATGAGAGTGAAAAAGCTGTCTTAAAACTAAGCATTCAGAACATGAAGATCATGGCATCTGGTCCCATCACTTCATGGCAAATAGATGGGGAAACAATGGAAACAGTGTCAGACTTTATTTTTCTGGGCTCCAAAATCACTGCAGATGGTGATTGCATCCGTGAAGTTAAAAGACTCTTGCTCCTTGGAAGAAAAGCTATAACCAACCTAAACAACATATTATAACACAGAGACATTACTTTGCCAACAAAGGTCCATCTAGTCAAAGCTATGGTTTTTCCAGTAGTCATGTATGGATGTAAGAGTTCGACCATAAAGAAAGCTGAGCATGGAAGAATTGATGCTTTTGAACTGTGGTGTTGGAGAAGACTCTTGAGAGTCCCTTGGACTGCAAGGAGATCAAACCACTCAATCCTGAAGGAAATCAGTCCTGAATATTCATTGGAAGGACTGATGGTGAAGCTGAAGCTCCAGTACTTTGTCCACCTAATTCAAAGAACTGATTCATTGGAGAAGACCCTGGTGCTGGGAAAGATTGAAGGCAGGAGGAGAAGGGGATGACAGAGGATGAGATGATTGGATGGCTTCACCAACTCAGTAGACATGAGTTTGAGCAAGCTCTGGGAGTTGGTGATGGACAGGGAAGCCTGGTGTGCTGCAGTCCATGGGGTCGCGAAGAGTCGGACAGGACTGAGTGACTGAACTGAACTGAAGCAGCAAGGAAACAACAACAACCTCTCTACCTTGTGTGCCAATTGTGTCGATGCCTTTTGTATCAATTTGGGAGGGGTGGGAATTGTGGGGAGGGTATGACTGGAGTCCAATCAAAGGGATTTCAGAAGCTTTCAGACATGATAAAAAGTGTCTGGCTATGGATAGCTAAATTATAACACTGTCCTTTGGGTATCTCTAGGATCCTAGAATCTAACCTCAAGAATAGGGAGCAAAAGAACAAAGATGTGTGGCAAAGGTTTGTTCATATTTTCGGAGAGTGAGAGGCTTTCCTTGTTAAGACAAAGGGTTAAGCTGCCATGTGCTCCACTGATGTTTCCTCTCTCCTGCTTGGCTATTTTACTACAACCTCTTATTTGTTCATTACTAATATTTATAGAAAGAAGTTTTGTATTTTGCCGCATCATAATAGACATTTGACTAAAGAGGAAGTCAGGGATTATTAATCTGTGCCAAGACCTAAATTCAAAGCAATATTCATTTTGACTGGCAGATACATGGATTTTGTGCCCAGCATCATGTTTAATGAAGCAGATAATCAAAACAGGAAGCACTGATTGATTGTACCCCATGAAATCACTGAGCCAGCACTGTTTAGTCTTGTAATTCAAGCAGATTGGAGTGTGACTTTAAAAAAATCAGAATATCGTTGCTACCACCTGGCTTTCCATTTATACTTTAGATGCATGAGTAAAAGGAAAAATTCTTAGAAGAGATTAGATTTTTTTAAAAGATAACATGTCTGATATTTACAAAATTCTTGGCTCTAAACAACCACATGTGATGAATTGACAATGAATTTGAGGAAATAACTAAATGGTGAACCACAGCCTGAAAACTTTTGGGAAAATATCTATATAAAGTGGTAAAACCCAGGAAACTCTAAATTTAGCTCTCTGGTACTGAGCTGCTCCGTGTTACCATTTTCTACAACCTTGTCATTGCTTTGGGTTAAGTTCAGCTGTGAGACATGGGAAGAGGCAAGGGACAGCTAATTTAGGAAGATTTGTTAGTGGCAGAAAGGACAAGAGCACCCTGTCTAAAGTACCATGCTAGATGTGCTGTGTGCTGTGATCAGTCATGTCTGACTCTTTCGACCCCGTGGACTATAGCCCACCAGGCTCCTTTGTCCTTGGGATTCTCCAGGCAAGAATACTGGAGTAGGTTGCCATTTCCTTCTCCAGGGTTATGCTAGATACTGGAGAAGAAAGAAACAAGTAAGAGAAGGGAGAAAGGTGGGGGAAATAGAAAATAAAGCCAAAGGGAGATAGATTTCTGATATTCATCACTTGATTTGCTTTTGGAAATTAGTCATTTACAGAAATGCCATTTGTCTCTGATGTCTGTCCCCAGTCGGTATCAAAAGGTAAAAAACTAAGGCAGAGGATAGTAAAAATCTGCAACCACCAAGGAATCAAAGGAAGTCTTTGAAACTGTAATGTCTTTTTTCTAAAAGACTGGAAATTTTGATTGCAAAATTAAAAGAATCTTATTTTAAACCTAGTTTAAACAATAGAGAAATACATAATGAAGTGAGTATATTAAATAATGAACAATTTAGTATATATTCCTACAAGTGTTTCAATATATGTAATACGGGTGGTATTTATATGTCCATTTTAATGGAATATTAATACATTGTAACAGGATTATACCTACATTCTCTTCTGAAAGCCTTTTATCCACTCGACATTACATTTTTCAGTCTCTTTGTGCGTCAAAATTTAGAGACAACTACATTCAAGAATATTCCAATTCCCTATTTTCCTTATTAAATGTATTAGCCAAGATTGAGATGGTTTCTTCCTCAAATATTCTCTGTCAAAACATTTCTGATAATGAAGAAAAGAGTGAAATTCAGGTAGTTGAACCAGGGAAAGATCAAGTTTTGGTTCTTTCTAACATCTCAATAAACTATGGAAAATTCTGAAAGAGATGGGAATACCAGACCACCTGATCTGCCTCTTGAGAAACCTGTATGCAGGTCAGGAAGCAACAGTTAGAATTGGACATGGAACAACAGACTGGTTCCAAATAGGAAAAGGAGTCCGTCAAGGATGTATATTGTCACCCTGCTTATTTAACTTACATGCAGAGTACATCATGCAAAATGCTGGGCTCAGTGAAGCACAAGCTGGAATCAAGATTGCTGGGAGAAATAACAATAACCTCAGATATGCAGATGACACTACCCTTATGGCAGAAAGTGAAGAAGAACAAAAGAACCTCTTGATGAAGGTGAAAGAGGAAAGTGAAAAAGTTGGCTTAAAGCTCAACATTCAGAAAACTAAGATCATGGCATCTAGCCCCATCACTTCATGGCAAATAGATGGGGAAACAGTGGAAATACTGTCAGACTTTATTTTTCTGGGCTCCAAAATCACTGCAGATGGTGATTGCAGCCATGAAATTAAAAGACGCTTACTCCTTGGAAGGAAAGTTATGACGAACCTAGACAGCATATTGAAAAGCAGAGACATTACTTTGTCAACAAAGGTCCGTCTAGTCAAAGATATGGTTTTTCCATTGGTCACGTATAGATTTGAGAGTTGGACTATAAAGAAAGCTGAGCACCAAAGAATGGATGCTTTTGAACTGTGGTATTGGAGAAGACTCTTGAGAGTCCCTTGGACTGCAAGGAGATCCAACCAGTCCATCCTAAAGGAAATCAGTCCTGGGTGTTCACTGGAAGGACTAATGTTGAAGCTGAAACTCCAGTACTTTGGTCACCTTATGCAAAGAGCTGACTCATTTGAAAAGACCCTGATGCTGGAAAGATTGAGGGCAGGAGGAGAAAGGGACGACAGAGGATGAGATGGTTAGATGGCATCACCAACTCAATGGACATGGGTTTGTGTGGACTCCAGGAGTTGGTGATGGACAGGGAGGCCTGGTGTGCTGCAGTTCATGGGATTGCAAAGAGTCGGACACAACTGAGCGACTGAACTGAACTGAGGACATTCTGCCAAGTGAAATAAGACAGTCACAAAAAGACAAATACTGTGTTATTCCACATATACAAGATTAGACAAAATAATTAGAGTAGACAAAATAATAGGACAGAAAGTAGAATGGTGGTTTTCATGGGTCAAGGAGAAGGTGAAATGGGGAGTTAATGTTTGATGGGTACAGAGTTACAGGTTTGCAGTGATAAGGTCTATGGAGGAAGATGGTGGTGATGAATACACAACAATGTGAATGCATTTAATATCACTGGACTGTACACTTAAAAATATTTAATAGCTAAGATAGGATTTCCCTGTTGGTACAGTGGATAAGAATCCACCTGCAAATGCAGGGGACATGGGTTCAGTCCCCAGTCCAGGAAGATTCAATGTGCCGTGGAGCAACTAAGCCCATGCACCACAACTGTTGAGTCTGCGGGCCACAACTACTGAAGCTGGCATGCTTTAGAGCCCTCACATGGCAACTACTGAAGCCTGTGTGGCTAGAGCCTGTTCTCCACAACAAAAGAAGCCACTTCAATGAGAAGCCCGTAGCCCATGCACTTCAACAAATGTTCACCACATCTAGAGAAAGCTGGTGTGCAGCAACCAAGACTCCGCATAGCCAAAAATAAATTAATTCATTAACTTAAAAAATTAGCTAAGATGGTAGATTCTGCTATATGTATTTTATCACACACACAAAACAGTTAAGGGTGCACAATTCTGGCTGATCACTGGTCCTACATTCCTGGAAGCAGGCCTCAACGCTGACCCTTCCTGCACCTGATTTCTGCTCTGAGTCAACTGGTTTACAGCAGGAGCAGCTGGAGAGGGAGGCCATACCTGGGTGATGATGACGTGGGTGTTTGCTGCTGAGCTGGGCTGGTAGGGTAGGGAAGGATGGGGACAGCTCTGAGTGCCAACAACGAGGATCTGAAAACGTGGACCTGGGACATTGCCTAAAGCTGGAAGACCCCTCATCCTGGCCTGGATTGCCCAATAGGTCGCCCTGCTCTTCAGAGCCTGAGAAAGGGTAGAAGCTTGTGTACTGACACTTTACCAGAACTCCCCAAAACTTTTGGCAGGGACTGGAATTAACTCTTGATGGAATGGAAGAGAGAGATGGTACAAGCCAGTGAACAGAGAGGTGATGGGAAAACAACCCTCTCCACAGAGAGGTGAAGAGTCCAACTCTGGGCTGAAAACCTGTGTGACTTTTCTGGCCAGCCTCACATGGAGAGCTGCCCTCCTCAACCCCAGACTGCTGACAGCTGGGCACTGCAGTCTCTCTCAGGGCCCAGACCTGAGAGATGTTCACACTCCTCGCACTTTCTTCCTTCCTGGTCTCGGTTTCTGAGGCCCTGGGCCAAGGTTCTCTTGTGGTACCTCTGCTAAGGCCTGCATAAGAGAAGAGAATGGAGAAAGCTTGAAGACCCCTGTCCCCACTTGGACTCAGGCCCAGGTCTCTTTACACTGAGTTCTTCCCCTACCCCCACCTCAGGGTCCATAAAGCTGCTGGAGCCTTTTGCTCTGGGCTCTCTGATCAGGGAGGCAGGCTCTATGCAGGCCATTCCACTGGGGAAAAGTGAATGAGAGCTGTACTTCCTCTGGGTTCAGACGCTGGCCTGTGTTCTCACAGTAAGGGTGTTAACTTAGTCTCTCAGCTCAGCTGAGCTCCTAATAAGGAGTGGTGGGGTGTGGTCACGGATCAGGAGAGCCTGGGGACTGAGCTAATCTTGATCAGACCCATGTTGCCTCAGCTTTGAAGATGCCAACAGGAGACATCAAGTAGGTGGTGTGAGTCACTGTGTGGATTGCCTCAGCTTCAAAACAACAACAGGAAGCAACATGCAGCCTGGTATGAGCCATGTGCGCCCCAATAGCTGAGGGTTTTCCTTGCAGTCACTGCTCTCTCCCTCACCCTCACCCTGAACCAAGAGGAAGTACACACCCCAAGCCCATGACAGAGAGCGCCATCAGCCAGCAAGCTGGGTGTGCGGCCAGGCTGCCGTTGGGCTGTCATAGCTGCTCCGCTGGGCTCACCCAGAGCTCCCGGAGTGTCCAGAGAGATTTCTCCCTAAACTACCCCCAACTTCACTCTCTCTCTGCGGACGCTCCTCCACACTCATCTGCAGTGGTGACTCCACTTCCTACTGTATTAAGTGTCATGTTGTCTTACAGAGGTGCAAAGCACAGAAGTGAAACAAAACTCAAGCCACAGTCAGAGTTGCCCACCTCTCCCCTCATGACTCCTTTCTGACTGGTGAGCTGGGTGAGTGGGCAGCCTCACTTCACCTCAGTTTCTTCCTCAGTTGCTCAGAGAGAGAAGCAAGACCACTCTCACCAAGGAGTGAGGAAAAAGTGAGGTCACATTTGCCAAGCCCTGGGTGCCCAAGAGTGGGCTTCCCTGATAGCTCAGTTAGTAGAGAATCTGCCTGCAATGCAGGAGATCCCGGTTCAATTCCTGGGTCAGGAAGATCCACTGGAGAAGAGATAGGCTACCCACTCCAGTATTCTCGGGCTTCCCTTGTGGCTCAGCTGGTGAAGAATCTGCCTGCTGTGCAGGAGACCTGGGTTCAATCCCTGGGTTGCCAAGATCCATGAGAAGGGAAAGACTACCCACTCCAGTATTCTGGCCCGGAGAATTCCATGGACTGTATAGTCCACGGGGTTGCAAAGAGTCGGACACGACTTTCGCTTTCATTCGGTGCCCAAGAGATGATCAACAAATATCAGCTCTCCTCATTGACTGAAGAAGCTTCAGTTATTTTTAAACTCTCCAGGATCCCCCAGAGAGAAGCCCTCTACTCCCTTCTGACTGCTGCTGCTGCTGCTGCTAAGTCGCTCAGTCGTGTCCGATTCTGTGCGACCCCAGAGATGGCAGCCCACCAGGCTCCGCCGTCCCTGGGATTCTCCAGGCAAGAACACTGGAGTGGGTTGCCATTTCCTTCTCCAATGCATGAAAGTGAAAAGTGAAAGGGACGTCGCTCAGTTGTGTCCGACTCTTAGCGACCCCATGGACTGCAGCCCACTAGACTTCTCCATCCATGGGATTTTCCAGGCAAGAGTACTGGAGAACCCCAAATCTCTCCCTTTGCAGAAATGCTGACTTCCTTTTCTTAAGAAATTTTTTTCTTTATTCACCTCGGCCCTTTTTCTTCTTGATGGACTCAAAATACTTTATTATAAATATCATATTTAAAAATATTTAATATGCACATGGTAACACAAACACTGTGCTAAAGTAGCTTATATTTTATTTTTAATTTAAAAATGTTATTGAAGTATAGTTGATATATAATCTTTTGTTAGTTTCAGGTATACAGCAAAATGATTCAGTTATAGATTATACATACGTATATATACCATATAGATTATTACAAAATATCAGGTATAGGTCCCTGTGCTATGTAGTAAGTCCTTGTTTATCTATTTTATATATAGCAGTGTGTATATGCAGTAGCTTATATTTTAAATGCAAACTCTGAGCTCCACGTAATGGAGACATGGAATTTTTTTTTCTTTTTTTGGTTGTGCCTTGTGGTTTGTAGGATCTCAGTTACCTAACCACGGTTTGAACCCGAGCCATCGCAGTGAAAGCCTGGAATCCTAACAACTATGTCAGCCAGAAACTCTGGAAATACACACGCACACACACATACACACACACACACATATATATACTTTTTAGCTAAACTCAGATTTAATAAATTAATAAATTATTTACTCGAAAAAAGAATAAGTTGATGACAAATTCACACTCAAGTACTTTTGACCATTGAGGAAAGTAGCCTATCATTTGAAACCTTAGCAGCAAACATAGCATATACATAGGTTACACACATTTTGCTATTTGTTAAATACATTGGCATATAGATGAAATATATTTACATCCTTCAGTAAGCTGTAAGAGCACAAAACTAGAGAACAAATCTTTCCTATATTCAACTTATTTGGCCTGAAAATAATATACTTTCCAGCTTTCAACATATATTCTAATTTCTTACCTTGCCTTAGAAAGTAAATTTACACAGTTCAACCTGTATTATTTCCATGTTAAATACTAGTTGCATGCATTTATTAAACAGGAGCATCCTTATGAGGGGATTTATGAATTCGTTCTGGGACAGAAAACGAGAACCAGATAGTGATTTCATCACCTTAAACGGAATTCCTTAGCATCCCCTCATGATAATGTATGGCAAATCTTTAACCATAAAGTACATTCTGGGCCTTGTGTAGTTCAAAGTGCTAGGGCAAAATCATACCATTCTCACTATCTTTGAAAATAAACAGAATTCTTATACTTATCTTAGATCTTGTTTGAACATCCCATTCAATTGATTGGAATTTTTTAAAATGCTGCATTACAAATGTAATACCAAATGAAGAAAACAAGTTAAGTCTTATTCAAAGCAATTATCAGTCTAATAGCATCAGTAAAAAAAACAAAACAAAATGGTACTTTTAGTCAAGGCATGAAATAGACATAAAATCTAGCTATTTTCCTATTATTCTTTGAGCACTTTTAAGTTGGAAAATACATTATAAAAAACTGAGAATAAGAGAAAGATTAATACCACAGTTATAACCACTGGGACACAAGAATCATTAAATGATAGGATTGAGTACTTCTCTCGTGGCACAGTGGTTAAAATCCACCTGCCAATGCAGGGGACATGGGTTTGATCCCTGGTCCAGGAAGATCCCACATGCAGTGGGATAACTAAACCTGTATGCCACAACTACCGAAGCCCTGGCTCCTAGATCCCATGCTCTGCAACAAGATAAATCACCACAGTGAGAAGCCAGCACACAACTGGAGGGTAGCCACTGCTTCTCACAACTAAAGAAGCTGGCACGCAACAGTAACGATCCTGTGTAGCCATAAATAGACAAATGACATTTTTTTAAGGGATGATTTTTTTTAATTTGGGATTTTTTATTTTATTTTTTATTTATTTATTTATTTTTAATTGGAGGCTAATTACTTTACAATATTGTAGTGGTTTTTGCCATACATTGACATTAATCAGCCATGGGTGTACATGTGTTCCCCATCCTGACCCTCCCTCCCACCTCCTTCCCCATCCCATCCCTCAGGGTCATCCCAGTGCACCAGGCCTGAGCACCCTATCTCATGCATCAAACCTGGACTGGCGATCTATTTCATATATGATAATATACATGTTTCAATGCTATTCTCTCAAATCATCCCACCCTCACCTTCTCCCATGGAGTCCAAAACTCTGTTCTTTACATCTGTGTCTCTTTTACTGTCTCACATATAGGGTCATTGTTACCATATTTCTAAATTTCATATATATGCATTAATATACTGTATTGGTGTTTTTCTTTCTGACTTACTTCGCTGATAATAGGCCCCAGTTTCATCCACCTCATTAGAACTGATTCAAATGCATTCTTTTTAATAGCTGAGTAATATTCCATTGTGTATATGTACCACAACTTTCTTATCCATTCGTCTGCTGATGGATATCTAGGTTGCTTCCACGTCCTGGCTATTGTAAACAGTGCTGCGATGAACATTATTTACATACATACATACATACAAGAGTTAGGGCTCATTAAAATTATTCCCTTGATAAAAATAGGGGTACCTACAAATCAGTCTTTCTTTCCATTGTGGTTTTCAAATATACCTATTTTCCCACCCTGAATAGAAAAACAAACAATATAGGTTATAGCATGCAATTTTTCCTTTAAAAAAGGAAGGAGAGTAGGTATATTTTTAACAAATAAGATTTCACTGTACATACACTGCTGCCTCTGTGTGTCACTTAATGATGTACTTGGGAGATACAAGTGCAGAGTATTCCAAAGCATGTTTCTACCAAAATTTATTTAAGTATCTCTCACTTGGGTATATTCAGGGTGTTTCCAGCTATTCCTTTCACCAAAAAAAATCCTGCAATAACCATCTGTACAAACATCTTTCCAAACTTATATGAATATATTTGCAGAATAAATTCCTGGAGTTAGGATTACTGGGAAGATGAGAATATTTTTAATTTCAGCAATTTCAAAAATTTTTCAAAATTGACCAAATATTATAAAATGTGAGTCCTCAGTTTGGCAGGGTATGGAGGACCTTTAGTTAGCAGGAGTAAAGCCTTTTACTTTACTGGAGGATATTTTGGCAAAGTGTATGAAAAAAACCTCTAAAATGTCCAAGCCTAACCTACAGACTATGAGGTAATAAATAGTCTCTTATTTTGAGCCACTACATTTTGTGCTAATTTATTACAATAGCAATAGAAAACTAGATAGACACTATCAAAACTGCTCAGACAACACAACTGGACGAAAGCCAATCTAACTTTTCAAAAGATAGATTTTGCAAAACTTGTACCTAAAAACAACGCTGGATTACAAAAAATTGTACAAAGAGCTTTTATGGGCCTATTGGAGAACTCACATAAAAACGGTGCTCATCAGGACGGTAAGTCGCTTGCTAAGGACTTGTACCCATCTGTTTAACTTGGTGTTGTAAACTGGGAGATTCCCTGGTGGCTCAGACGGTAAAGTGTCTGTCTGCAATGTGGGAGACCTGGGTTCGAGCCCTGGGTGGGGAAGATCCTCTGGAGAAGAAAATGGCATCCCACTCCAGTACTCTTGCCTGGAAAATTCCATGGACAGAGGAGCCTGGTAGGCTACAGTCTGTGAGATCCCAGAGAGTTGGACACAACTGAGCAAAATCACTTTATGCAAATACAATGCACTGCAATTCCAAGTTACTTGACAAGCTCTCATGATATGTTTGCAGAAAAGATGGAGAAATTTGGCTGAGCAAGAGCACCTGGGTGGATGAGTAACCTAATAGTCATAGCCAAAGGGTTCAAATTAGTGAATCCATGTTAACCTTGAGGTAGGTCTTAGTGGAGTACCTCAAGCCTTCCTCCTTGGCTTTCCTTTACAATCCATCATTTTAATCAATTTCTTGGACAAGGACGTAGGACACTTTACAGATGACTCAAAGCCAGGTGGGATAGAAGGTGTTAGGTTTCAGGATCAAGATCTAAAGGGCTCATGCTAGGATGGATGGATCTGTGGACGGAGAGCAGGGCTGAGCAGCCAACAGTTACGGACCCTCTCTCTCGGGCTTGCCGTTGTGGCAGCTGTTTTCACTTAATCGACTCACCAACCCTGGGAAGTAAGGTTACGCGATCATTTCCACATTATAGATGAGTAGTCTTGGGATTGCCCCAGGGTCACAGTGCTTTTAACACTGTGTTGAATTTCACAGGCAGAGTTGCTTGCAAGCTATAATGGCAGCTTTTAAATATATGAAGAACCATCACTTGAGAAAAATTATAGATTGCTCAAATAGACCTCAAGAAAATAAACTATAAAAAGTGTGTGGAAACTACAAAACCGACTGTAACTGAATACAAGGAACAGCATTCTAGTGAAGAGTAAGGCTGACCCAAAGATGGAATCCCTTGGACATGTGAAGTCTCGCGTTCCCAGCCAGGATAAGATGGGGACAGTACTTGTACGTGGTGTGTGAGGTTGGGGTAAGTCAATGATCAATGTTTGTGCTGAACTCAGAACACTGACTGGCAGTCCGAGCACAGTCCTTTTTAAAGAGTAAATTTGCAATAAAAATGAATAGAAGTGTTTAAGCAAACACTAGGCCTTGCCTTAGTCAAGTAGAAGACAACTTCTGGGGCCTCCCCGCAACTCCTCACTACTCCTTTCTCTCACTCTGCCCTCAGCGGGGAGAGGCAGTGCCCCTAGCCATGCTTGGACCTCATGACCTCCGCACCTGGGCGCCCAGGACCCAGCTGGACTCCTAACAGTTTCTCCTGAACCACAGTCCATGGGCTCAGTTTCTGTGCATTATGGGAAATTAAGTTGTGGCAACTGCAGGCTTTTTACATGGAGGGAAGAAAACATTAGACATTGAGAGAAACAGGAATTCTGTGTTCAGAGGGGTGGAGATGCAAAACCATCTGGCCTGGAAGGAAAGTAGCCTCTGGGGACCAACTGCCCTGGGCTGAGGGTCTCCGCCCTTGGATCCTGTCCCTCTTTCTGGCCCTGGCGATGCTTCTTGCCCTGCCCATAAGTGACATATCTCACATGCCAAACTCCCTGGTGCTTTTCCTCAAGCCACTGTGAAGTAGGCTTCTGTTGTTTGCAACTCAGAGAGATTTTTTTCTGGCTGCGCTGGGTCTTCACTGATGTGTGTGAGGTTTCTCTATGCGCAGTGAGTGGGGGCTACTCTCTGATTTGGGCTTCTCATTTTGGTGGCTTCTCTTGTTGCAGAGCACCATTTCTACTGTGCTCAGGCTTCAGTAGTTGTGGCGAACGGCCTTAGCTGCTCTGTGGCATGTGGGATCTTCCCTAACCAGGAATTGAACCCATGTCCCCTGCAATGGCTGGTGGATTCTTAACCATTGGACCACCAGGGAAGTCTAATTTTACCATGACAAACCCCATCGCTAAGTGACGATATATACAAGTCTGTGCAGAGAATCCAAGGAGGAGGCCAGGGAGGTGCCCAGGGAAGCTGCTGGGATGAGAAAGTTGTCAGGCAGCCCCTGCCTTCAGTTCTCAGGACAGTGTGTACCCCATGCTCTACAGGTGCCCCCTGCACCCTCTCAGCTGAGCAGCTTCTCTACTCCATCACCCCACACAGGACTATGTACCCCCCTGCCCAACTGGCCTCCCAGCTGCACTTCCCTCACTGATTCCATTGTTCCTAGATTCTCTGTCCTTGGGAGACAGTGTTGATTCTGGGCTCGGGCCAGGAATTCATTACGGTTCCATCAGCAGTGGACGAGGTGGGTCACCTGGGAGCTGGGGCTCCAGGCATGTGGACAGAGCAGATGCTGTGAAGGGGGTGAGGATGGGGACGAACCTTGATAACATGACTTCTGGGCCAACAGGTTGTAGGGGATTCAGGCTTCAGCTAGTTGCACATCTTCTAATCTTGGGGAAGCTCCCTTATTTCTCTGGGACCTGGTTTCTTCCTGTAAACTTAAAAGGTAGAACAAGAAATAATAATGATTATTATTTATTGAGCATCTTCCATGTGCCAGGTGCCCTTGTAAAGATTTTACACACACTAGTTTAACTTGTTTATTGCCTGTAAAGCATTTAAGACAGTCACTAGAATGACAACCTCATTCCAACCTTCAATAAATTGATGTATAATGTGCAACTCTCAATTTTCTGGACTTTTACCCTTAATGATCTTATAAAACAGAGAAACATCTCCATCTATTCAGATCACAGTTCTGACATTTGTATCCTCACATAAAATTTCTTCTGTCCATTCATAAGGTTTTGATGTTTAGGCTTTCAAATCAAAGCTATCTTATTTCCAAAATAATAGAAATCAGTTTATTTATTTTAGAAATTATAATTTATAAATACATTTATAAATGATAAATAACTTACTTCCTTTATCATAGTTCAGTCACTCAGTCATGTCCAACTCTTTGCAACCCCAAGGACTGCAGCACACTAGGCCTCCCTGGCTATCACCAACTCCTGGAGTTTACTCAAACTCATGTCCATTGAGTCGGTGATGCCATCCAACCCTCTCATCCTCTGTCATCCCCTTCTCCTCCTGCCTTCAATCTTTCCCAGCGTCAGAGTCTTTTCAAATGAGTCAGTTTTTTGCATCGGGTGGCCAAAGTATTGGAGTTTCAGCTTCAGCATCAGTTCTTTCAATGATTATTCAGGACTGATTTCCTTTATCACAAGTCATAGAAAAAAAATCAATCAATACAAAGCCTTATAAAGTAAGAAAGTGAACACTTCCCTTCACTGCTCCCATCTTGACCCTAGAAATAACCATTCTTAATGGTTAAAAAAAAAAAAGGGAAAAAAAGTCATTTCCATTTTTCTCAAAAAGATTGGGAAGTTAGCCAAGTGGGGAAGCTATGTGGGTGCTTTAAGGGCTTGGACTTGATGCCACTGAACAATGTGGTCCCACCCCCAACCCCCTCCTCATCCTACTGCCCTCCCCCACCACGGTGGAACAAGTGAGCTGAATGGGTTGCACTCTGTGCTGAGTCTTCACTGTCTCCAGGATGAATGAGGTCACCTGTCCATCTAACAGTTTTGTGAAGGTTGTGTGATACCGTGTGTATGAAAGTGTTTGCAAACCAGGAAATCATATACAATTGTTAGTTATTATATCATATCATCATACATGTTGATTTTTAATACTAATCATTATAATAATAATTAGTTTTAGAAGGTTTGATGATGAAAGTGAAAGTGAAGTTGTTCAGTCATGTCCGACTTTTTTCGACCCTGTGGACTGTAGCCCACTACGCTCCTCTGTCCATGGGATTTTCCAGGCAAGAGTACTGGAGTGGGTTGCCATTTCCTTCTCCAGAGGATCTTCCCAACCAAGGGATCAAACCCAGGTCTCCTGCATTGTAAGCAAGACACTGTACCGTCTGAGCCACCAGGGAAGTCCTGGGTTTGATGATACCTCTGGAGCCATTCTTATTACATGTGGAGTTTTCTCCTCATAGCAAGCTTTTTCAAGCTCTGAGGTTTAAACAAAACTGGAGTTTATGTGACTCTCAGGGCATCTGAAAGTGGCTGCGGTCATGTGGGGTAAATATCTCACAAGGGAGGAAACTGCAGCCCAAAGTGCTACAGCCCAGACGTAGCCTTTGGGGCTAAGAGATTTTTTTTTTTTAAGCTTCAACATCACTCAAATATACACAAACACACACACACACACACACACACACACACACACACAACTTTAAATTTTCTCCTTTTCGTAGAATGGCAAAAAATACTAAATTAACTTTTTTATTTTTTTTCTCTATGTTTAGTTTCCAATTTCACCTCCTACTCTGTTCTTTACTTGAAAGCAATAGGTTTCTAACTCTCAGCTGTGAAAATAAATTACAGCAGAGACTGCTATTTTCCTATCCAGTCATTTATTCATACCCTCCTAAAAGTCTAGACATTTAAAAATGTACATTTCACAATCCTCAAGTTTCTAGTAAAAAAAAAAATTTCTGGATGTGCTAGGAACAAAAAAATGTGATTCATAATCATGAGAAAAATGAATCAATAGAAACGGACTCAGAAATAAATGAGACACAGCAGCAGCTTACAAGCAGCTAGAACTTTCAGGTGTAGCCTTCCTTGGGTTGGACTTTTTCATAGGGGTATAGGTCATAAAGTAGCCCATATTTTATTAGGTCACATAAAACAATTCCTCTCAATCTTATAACGCCTCAGCTAAAGGCCTCTGTGCACACCGTAGAGTGAACTTTGTAGCTCCCCTTAAGCGACTGTGCTCAGATTTCTAGTTAAGTTTGTAGAAAATTAAATGAATGTGACAACTCTGTGTGTATCATTTCACAGCACTGCCTGTCTTCTGTTACCAAGAGCATCTTGGGGAGCTAAGGTGAAAACAACCATGGACACTGGAGGTGAAGGGCTGAAGATGGTGCCAGATGGTTCCCCAGTTGAGCATGTCCCTTCTCTAGAGTGGCCCTGAGATCACAAGGAGACACCTTCCCCCCCTCTCCAGGAGCCCACATCGCATTGGGAAGACAACGGAGCAGGTCTGGCTGGTTAATAATGAGATTATAATCTGATATTTATTTTTAATATAATATAATTATTTATATAATATAATTATATTATTTATAATATATTAATTATATTATTTATTTATTTATTATATTTTATATTTTATAATAAATATACATTATACTATAGATATATTAATAAATATAATATATATTTATAATATAAATATATTAAATATTAAAATATAAATATATTTATAAATATATTATATTATAAATATATTATGTTTTATATTATATTATATCTTATAATATAATTATTAATATGATATAATTAACATATTATATTATGTATATTATATATAATCATATTGTATATAATATATTATAAATATAATATATTTATAATATATCATAAATATATAATATATTTATATATATTTATAATAAATTAATTATATAATATAATATATGATACTTATTTTTCACATATGATATTTATTTTTCTTTTTTTGACTTACTTCACTCTGACAGACTCTAGGTCCATCCACATCTCAAAAATGATCCAATTTTGTTCCTTTAAATGGCTAAACAATATTCCCTTATATATATGTACTACATCTTCCATTCATCTGTCAATGGACACTTAGCTTGTTTCCATGTACTGAAATATGGCTGATTCACTTTGCTGTGTATCAGAAACTAACACGATATTGTAAAGCAATTATACTTCAAGAAAAAAAAAAAGGTAAAACATAAAATCATGTCTTCTCTCTGCTACTAGAAAAAAAAATAATGATTTAAAAGAAGTCCTTTGTTTATCTCCAAGGGTGTACTGAAGAGTGCACCTGAAGTCAAAAGGCAATAAATTATTAACTGACAAAAATATTTTTTTAATTAAAATAATAATAAGCCCAGCATGCTTGGACCAGAATGCCCGCGCGGAAGTGGAGGCCAGTAGGGGAGGCACTAGGCCCCTCTGGGGCACTGCCTTCTTCCCACGGCTACTTTCAGTTCAGTTCAGTTGCTCAGTCGTGTCCAAGTCTTTGCGACCTGATGAACCGCAGCACGTCAGGCCTCCCTATCCATCACCAACTCCCGGAGTCCACCCAAACCCATGTCCATGGAGCCAGTGATGCCATCCAACCATCTCATCCTCTGTCATCCCCTTCTCCTCCTGCCCTCAATCTTTCCCAGCATCAGGGTCTTTTCAAATAAGTCAGCTCTTCATATCAGGTGGCCAAAGGATTGGAGTTTCAGCTTCAACATCAGTCCATCCAATGAACACCCAGGACTGATCTCCTTCAGGATGGACTGGTTGGATCTCCTTGCAGCCCAAGGGACTCTCAAGAGTCTCCTCCAACACCACAGTTCAAAAGCATCAATTCTTCAGCGCTCAGCTTTCTTCACAGTCCAACTTTCACATCCATACATGACCACAGGAAAAACCATAGCCTTGACTAGACGGACTTTTGTTGGCAAAGTAATGTCTTTGCTTTTTAATATGCTGTCTAGGTTGGTCATAACTGTCCTTCCAAGGAGTAAACGTCTTTTAATTTCATGGCTGCAATCACCATCTGCAGTGATTTTAGAGCCCAGAAAAATCAAGTCAGCCACTGTTTCCACTGTTTCCCCATCTATTTGCCATGAAGTGATGGGGCCAGGTGCCATGATCTGAGTTTTCTGAATGTTGAACTTTAAACCAACTTTTTCACTCTCTTCTTTCACTTTCATCAAGAGGCTCTTTAGTTCTTCACTTTCTTCCATAAGGGTGGTGTTATCTGCGTATCTGACGGCTACCTTCCCCGCCCACAAAAAAAAAGGGGGGGGGCCGAATATGGACGGGGCCGAACTTGCGGGGGGCGGGCCCGGAGGGGCGGGGCTGGGCGAGGCTTGACACGCCCCACTTCCCGCGGCCGCTGTTCATCTCCGGGTGCTGATCCGGTAGACACGGCCTCCTTCTTGCCGATCTGCTCTCCGGCTCCTGGCAGAGAGTCGCTGTCGCGCCCGGACTTCTGGGAAGGGACGAGGAGCGGTGCCAGGGCGGCGGGCCGGCTATGCCTCCAGCCGCTACGATTCCCGCCGGCGACTGCGCGCCTGCGGCCTCGGGGGCGCAGCGGGGCCCCGGGGAGGCCGCGCTTTGAGGTCTCCGGTGCCTAGCTCCCGCCGCGGCCGCGCCGGAGAACCCCGGGGCCGGCGCTCACCCGTATTCCCTCTCCCTAGCACTCTGACGCCCGGCGTCGCCTCACTTCCTCCGCCGCCGCCCGTCATGGCCTCTGCCGCCCGGGAGAGCGCGGGCTTGGGGCGCAGGCGCCCGCCGCCGCGCCGGGCACTGCCTGGATTGTTGCTGCTGTGCTTGTGGCTGCCCGGTGGCCGCGCTGCCGGCTCGCCCTCCGCGCCGCTGTCCGAGCTGCATGCGCAGCTCTCGGGGGTGGAACAGCTGCTGGAGGAGTTCCGCCGACAACTACAGCAGGAAAGGCCGCAGGAGGAGCTGGAGCTCGAGCTGCGCGCGGGCGGCGACCCCCAGGAAGGCTGCCCGGGCCCCGGGGGCGGCGGCTACAGGGCCAGGCCCGACGCCATCATCCGCACCAAGGACTCGATCGCGGCCGGCGCCAGCTTCTTGAGCGCGCCGGCGGCCGTGCGGGACTGGCGGCAGTGCCTGCAGGCTTGCTGCCTCGAGCCGCACTGCTCCGTGGCCGTGGTGGAGCTGCCCCGGCGGCCCGCGCCCCCGGCCACCGCGCTCGGCTGCTACCTCTTCAACTGCACCTGGCGAGGACGCAGCGTCTGCAAGTTCGCGCTGCACCGAGGTTACAGCAGCTACAGCCTCAGCCGCTCCCCAGAGGGCGAGCAGGAAGGCCTGGAAGCCGGCGCCCCGGCCCTCACCCGGGCCTCGCCTCGCCTGGGTAAGCACGCCACCCGAGGCCCGGGCCTGGTCGCTTGGGCCCTGCTGTCGCTGCCCTTGTACCTGTTGGTGGCTGCGTCTGGGAGACCTGCCTAGGCAGGACCACTGGGCCCTCCTCAGTCAAGTCAGAAATGAAACATCCGGCTTTGATGTCTCAGTCCTAGGGATGTTTTTTGAGAAACCCCTAGTAGATTGGGTGGAAGCGGGCACGGTGGACTGCTTCTGGAATTTTTCTTAACTTAGGGAGGAATACTGATCTGAAAAGATTCACAGAAATTTGATTTAATGGAAGAGAAAATTTCAGGGGGGAAAGTCTATTTTAGTCTCAGAGGTTCTTATAAGGTATGGTCTGTGTCAAGTAATTACAAGAACAAAATCTAATTAGATGCCAGATTGCTCATAGCAATCACCCTTATTTCTTAGCTTGGCTCTCAGGATTCATGATTCCACCTAAAGTTGCTTTCATCAGACAAAATTCGGAAGGGAATAGGTCAGGTTATTTTGAAGTGGGTCTAACTATTTCCTATGAAATAGTTTTTTAAGGAGTGGGGAGAAAAGGAACTCAATTAATTGAAAATAAAATTTAAAGCACCTCTCTTTTGAAGAGGAGCTAAAAAAGATGCTTTTTGCTTGATGGTTTTTATTCTGGGGATGATCAGAATGAGAATTAAGACCTAAACAGGAGGCAAAAAAAAAAAAAAAAAGTGGCAGGTGGAGATAAGGTATCAGGAAATAAAACCTTGATTGGGCCTGCTTGTGTTCAGCTGAGTGTGATTGATTGCACTCTGTTGCTGTTTGCTTTATGATGACGCAAAAGTGAAATCATAACAAGACTAGAGGGGCATAGCCTCAGCCACTTTGGAAATCTGGAGTCTCCATGATCTTTAGGTCCAAAGAGAATGGTCTGGAAATCTGTGTCCACAATGGCCCACCTCCCTTCCCACCTCCAGTGGAATAAACATCCAAGGTCACCTGAGATTTCTAGGCCTTAAGGCACACACTGCAAAGGACCCCAAAGTTTTCTCCCTGAAGTGGAGGTGGGAGGCACTTTCACCTACATCCCCGAGCCCACTCATGGCTGTTTCACACACAGCTTTCCTCTGCCCAAGCAGGGATTCAAAAATAAATCCCAGCACCAATGAAACAAAATCCCTTTCCCTTCTCACTGCACAATTGGAGAAAACCAGCATTGCCAAATGGAGCTTTCTTATAAGCCAGTGGAAACAGGAAAGTGGAAACAAGGAAAGAATATATCTGCCATGGGGGGTGGGGGGACTTTAGTTTATTGTAGAAGTTTCTGAATCCTTTTTTCTTCTACTTCCTTTTTGACCTTCCTTTCTCTGGGCGGGGGCGGGGGGAAGTTTGTCTAGTAATTCACTTTGGAGATGCTCAAGGGTACACCCAGAGGACCACTGGGCTTGGTCCTTATTCAGGAAAAGAGCTGCTCTGCTCACAAGTTCTTTGGATCCCAGGAATATGGAAACATGGAAGGGTGCCACTTGGCCCAAATGCCCTCATTCTGTCTGCAGAGAGGGCAAAGGTCTCCTCATTCTGTCTGCAGAGAGGGCAAAGGTCTCCTCATTCTGTCTGCAGAGAGGGCAAAGGTCTCCTCATTCTGTCTGCAGAGAGGGCAAAGGTCTCCTCATTCTGTCTGCAGAGAGGGCAAAGGTCTCCTCATTCTGTCTGCAGAGAGGGCAAAGGTCTCGTGTTTTTCCTGCCTAGATCCTTAACCTCCTGAAGTTCCCTGTGCTTCTGAGACTAAGTGGTTCCTTCATGAATGTTTTTTGTTTTTCTGAAGCTGTGAGCACATGTAGTTTAAGGCTAAAGGAGCATGAAAATGGTTTAGAAATTTACAGAAAATGTTTTAGGGTCCATTTGAGGGTGAATACAAGGATTATGAAAAAAGGGCAGGGGGCCAGGTGGAATTGCATAGTTCACATTTTTAGCGGACCCCATCAGCCCTGTTTTTTGTTATAGCAGACCCCATCAGCCCTGTTCTTTGTGGACATTTATTGAGTTTGATAAGTGGCACTGCTATAAGCTCCTTAGACACATGAACTCACTCTGTCCTCACAAATCTGTCCTTTCCAAATCTAGGTTCTCTCATAATCTCCAGGGTACTCGAAGCCTTGGTGAGAGAAAGTAACCTGTCCAAAGGTATCATAGAACCTGCTTTGTGGAGCTATGCATTGTAAGTTGTGAGCTGTGCTGTGTGAGTTGTGAACTGTGTTGTGTGAGTTATGACCTGTGTTCTGTGGAGCTGTGAGCTGTGTTATGTGAGCTGTGAGCTGAGTTATATGAGTCGTGAGCTGTGCTCTGTGAGTTGTGGAGCTGTATTCTGGGGCAACTTGAATGCTTTCTCCAACAGCATCAGGACACCTGGAAGCAGAGATGCCCTCAGTTGAGTTTCCAGGGTGAGACTGACTAAGCAGCTACCTGGGATGATGGGAGAAGGTGGGAAGGAGTGGAGAATGCTGGAGAGAGAGGTGTGCTGAATTGACGCAGTCTTCCTGCAGTCGTGTGCAAAGGGCAGGGCAGGGGGCTTGCGGTCCTGAGTCCTGAATTTGAGAGCCGGCTCTTCTCCGTGAGGTTCCCTGCTCATCCTCCTAGGACTTGAGTGCTGGCCTTGCCTCCCAGCTGGGCTGTCATGAGGATCAAGGGTGGACATGCTTTGTGAATTAGAAAGGCGGTTCCCACGTACCTGATGTCACTATGGGACCTTGGCTGTATTGTGTGGCTGACTGGAGGACCTGGGGGTCTGTGTTTTCTGATGAAAGTGAGGAGCAGCAGGAAGGAGGCAGTGGAGCGGTTAGGACCTCAGAGAACCCAGAGAATACAGTCTCCAAGAGCTCAAGGGCCAGCACCCTTATGCTCTTTCCACTGGATATTCGGCCTGAAAACCAGAATCTCTGGGCAAACGCTGGGTAATCTGAGAAGTCAGGCTTGCATCTGTATTAGGGAAAGTCAGTGTTGGACAGAGCTCTGCCATCCCCTCTGTAAACCCATGCATAGTCACTCCCGGCCTTTCTCTCATCTACTCCAAGGGCAAAGGAAAGAACTGACCTGGGAATGTTCAAAGCTCATCCCTCCTTGAGTGCCTGACCTATTGCATATTTCTCACATTTTCAACCTCTCCCTTTTGTGTTATAAATAAATATCACAAAGGAGTTGCAAATAATTATGTAATACTATTGAGATAACCAGTGGGAATACATTGAGACCTGCAACTCTGATCACACAGAAATTCCAAATGGGTTAAAGAATTAAATAATTTGTTTAAAAATTAGGCCGTAGGTTACTCCATACATAGAAGATTTGAAGAAAATAAATTTCACTATTATACATCTGGGGGGAAGATAACTTTCTAATCAATTAAAGAGATCATAAAGAGAAAGGATGTAGTATACACATGTTTTTACAAACTTCATTATGTCAAGAAACAAAAGAAATTGCAAATAGAAGTCTGGGAAGGTATGAGACCAGTGTATTTATTATATTAATAGCAAGCTTATGTGAATCAGGAGCTTCTCTGGTAGCTCAGCTGATAAAGAATCCTTCTGCAATGCAGGAGACCTGGTTCTGTGAATTAGTAAGAAAAACAAAAAGAAGTAGGTAAAGCATATGAATACAGCTTCCAGAAGAGGATATTTAATTGATAAACATGGAAAAATGTTCAGCCTTAGAAGTAATCAGAAAAACTCATTTAATACCAGGTTACTGTTCCCAAGTGGCACCAGTGGTAAAGAACCCGCCTGCCAATGCAGGAGACCTTAGAGACTCTTTCAGTCCCTGGGTCAGGAAGATCCCCTGGAGGAGGGCATGGCAACCCACTCCAGTATTCTTGCCTGGAGAATCCCATGGACAGAGGAGCCTGGCAGAGTACAAGTCCATAGGGTCACAAAGAGTCGGACACAACTAAAGTGACTTAGCACACACACATGCACTGTTGTTACACTGGCAATAATAAGTTTACTGAAGTTACATTGATGTGCATGTGGTGAACTTATAATCATACATGGTCACTGAAAGTGTACATTGAAATGTCTCTTTTGGAAATCAATCAAGAAAGACATCAGAGAACGTTAAAATATTCATTCTCCTGAGATATGTTTTAAGGAAAATGATCCATGCTAAAGAAAAGTATGAGCAAAAAAATTATTGTGGCATTATGTATGATGGTGAAGAAAATTGGTAACAAAGTAATGTCCAGTAGTAGAGGCTAGGGACTTCAAGTGACAACTGTGAAGCTTATACAGTGACACAAGCAATGGTAGGATATATGAATAAATATCAATAAGTAAGAATACATCAATAAGTTGGGTTAAATTCAGGATGTAACTTTATATTTACTGTAACTAGAATACATGTGAGTGCTCCCAAAATATACTGGGTTAAGTAGAGCCTTTCAGTTAGACAGATCTGAGCTGACATCTCAAGTGACAAATTCATCACTTGTGTGGTCTTAGGCAACTAACTTAGCCAATCTGACCTAGTTTCCTCAAAGACTTGTGAAAACTGGGTGAATTTATGGCTCAAAAATGCTTCATGTGATGCCTGGTACAAAGAAATCACCCAGTAAATAGTTCAGTTCAGTTCAGTCGCTCAGTCGTGTCTGGCTCTTTGCGACCCCATGAATCACAGCACGCCAGGCCTCCCGGTCCATCACAAACTCCCGGAGTTCACTCAGACTCACGTCCATCGAGTCAGTGATGCCATCCAGCCATCTCACCCTCTGTCGTCCCCTTCTCCTCTTGCCCCCAATCCCTCCCAGCATCAGAGTCTTTTCCAATGAGTCAACTCTTCACATGAGGTGGCCAAAGTACTGAAGTTTCACCTTCAGCATCATTCCTTCCAAAGAAATCCCAGGGCTGATCTCCTTCAGAATGGACTGGTTGGATCTCCTTGCAGTCCAAGGGACTCTCAAGAGTCTTCTCCAACACCACAGTTCAAAAGCATCAATTCTTCAGCGCTCAGCTTTCTTCACAGTCCAACTCTCACATCCATACATGACCACTGAAAAAACCATAGCCTTGACTAGACGGACCTTTGTTGGCAAAGTAATGTCTCTGCTTTTCAATATGCTATCTAGGTTGGTCATAACTTTACTTCCAAGGAGTAAGCATCTTTTAATTTCATGGCTGCAATCACCATCTGCAGTGATTTTGGAGCCCCCAAAAATAAAGTCTGACACTGTTTCCACTGTTTCCCCATCTATTTGCCATGAAGTGATGGGACCAGATGCCATGATCTTCGTCTTCTGAATGTTGAGCTTTAAGACAACTTTTTTCACTTTCTTCTTTCACTTTCATCAAGAGGCTTTTTAGTTCCTCTTCAGTTTCTGCCATAAGGGTGGTGTCATCTGTTACTTATTATTGGGTTTCCCTGGTGGCTCAGTGGTAAAGAATCTGCCTGCAATGCACAAGACCCGGTTCGATCCCTAGGTGGGGAAGATACTCTGGAAAATGGAATGGCTGCCCACTCCAGTATTCCTGCTTGGGAAATCCCATGGACAGAGGAGCCTGGCGGGCTATGGTCAATGGGGTGGTAAAGAGTTGGACGTGACTGACCAGCTAAACACCGCCATCATCAACATTAATTGCTATTATCAGCAGCTCAGATGGGGAAAGACGAACAATAGACATCAAAAATGAAAACAATCATATTGGGGTTGTAAATAACTTTTTCCTGACATGTTGCAATTAAGAAAAGAAAAAAGTTCACAAAAGCAAACAAACAGAAAAATCAAGATGGATTTTGACCTTTAATATCTAGGGCTCTTCTCTTAGTCTGGCTGGCCCCACTTCCACATCCTCAGCCTTGGGTATTGGTGCCCACGCAATAAGACCCAGATTCCTCTTTCTTGTCAATAAGGCATTGCTCAGAGCAACATATAGAAAATCAGAGTAGTTAATATACCTCTCTGCATAAAGTGCCACCTTGATAGGCTCCATCAAGATGGATATGAGTTTTATTTCATCTCTGTGGATGATACCAAATATGCTTAATCTTCAAAAGAAATCAGTGTTTCCAGAGTACTTCACATTGGCTTATTACATTTTTATAACAAAAACTCAAAGTGACATTTAAGCTTGTTGTTCATCGAGTCAAATTTTTTTGAGTGACGGCACACTCCTTTCCTCTCTTTGTTGTCATTTGTTTATTTTTTAAGACCTGTTTCTGGCTTAAGTCGCCTAAGCCAAATCGCTTTGGGTTGCTTTATTTTTAAGATTTTATTTACTTACATGTTTATTTATGGTCGTATTAGTTCTTCATCGCTGCATGCGGGCTTTCTCTAGTTTCAGTGCACGGGCCTCCCATTACAGTGGCTTCTCTTGTTGCAGAGCTCAGGCTCTCTGGCTCTAGGGCTCAGTAGTTGCGGTGTATGAGCTTAGTTGCCCCACTGCTTGTGGGATCTTAGTTTCCAGACTAGGGATCGAACCCATGTCCCCTTCCATGGCAAGCAGATTTTTTAACCACGGGACCACCAGGGAAGTCCCAGCTCTGACTTATTTTTAAATACATTATACAGTGTAATTTGCCTGGACTTAAACTGAGGAGGGAATACAATTCTATTATTTCTGATACAACGACCAATTTAGAGGATATGGAGATTTCACTGTGTATATAAACCATATCTTTAAGCTTCCCTAAAGAAAAGTGAATGACTACAGTGACTTTTTTTTTCTTCCAGGAGGGCCAGGACTAGTTTTATAACATGTGCAGTATTTCCAAGCTTATCTGATTTTTCCATCTTAAATATTTTTGGGTAAATCTTTCAGGGCCTAGGACTTCCCTGGCAGTCCAGGGGTTAGGATTCTGCTCTTCTTCCACTTCCGCAATGGGCGAGTGTTCAATCCTGGTTGGGAAACTAAGATCCCACAAGCTTTCCAGCAAGGCACAAAAGATTCCAGAATTGTAATGTAAACCATTGCGTGGAAAGTGATGAACCTTTCAGAGGCAAAGGAAAGTTCTCTATAAAACTAAAGAGGGCCTATTAGTAAAGCAGTTGTCATCTCTCTGCTTCCCTGAGAGAAGCAGAATAAAGTCATCAGGCACTGGCTCTTTGCTCAAGGGGTAAAAAACAGACCAATTGTCTTCTAAGACAGGAGTTGCTTATGTGGCATAATTTGATTACTCATTGTTTTAAATGACTGTAAAAATGGGACTCATTTTCTCAATAGGAATATGTACCCTTTGGCAACAGCAAATGTGCTGATTCCTTGTGTTAGTCGCTGAGTCATGTTCAGCTTTTTGTGATCCCATGGATTGCTGCATGCCATCCATGCTTGCAATGGTGGGATGTCCTCCACCATCTCCTGGAGTTTGCTCAAACTAATGTCCATTGAGTCAGTGTTACTATCTAACCATCTCATCCTCTGCTGTCCCCTTCTCCTCCTGCCCTCAACCTTTCCTAGCATCAGGGTCTTTTTCAATGAGTCAGCTCTTTGCATCAGGTGGCCAAAATATTGGAGCTTCAGCTTCTGCATCAGTCCTTCCAATGATCAATCAAGGCTGATTTCCTTTCAGGTTTACTGGTTTGATCTCCTTGCAGTCTGAGAAAATAATAGGATTACTGCTAGCTTCAACTGTCAGGCTGTTGCAGAAACCAGTACTCAAGAAACCAAGCACCACACTTGGAGAGTTGGAGAACTCAGGTTTATTAAGCCAGCAGGCCCAGAGGAGTTAACACTCTAAGCTCTGAGCCCCGAACAAAGGGATTACAGAGTTTTTATAGACAGACTGTAGTGAGCAACACTAGCTGTTAATAGGCTGGTTTAAACTAAGGGGTTTCTCATGTGGGGGAACAGTGGTCACGATGAGGAGGGGGATGCCTGACCTGAACAGGCATGGTTAAGCAGGTTTACAGGGGCTGAGTGATTGCAAAGAGCAGAACAAGGGTGAGCGAAATAAGCTCCAATTCCTAGTATTGCAAGTCCCCACTTTCTGAGACTATGTGACCTATGTGATCTAGACTTTGCAAGGGGCAAGCTGAGTTACAGAGGCAGGAGAAGGAGGGTATGTAAAACTTTAACTTTTCCTCTTCAAGGCAGTGGGTATCTGGATTGGCCCTTAGAAGTTTGCTTGAGGGGCAACTTCAGCTGTGCAGAAGGAGAGCACTGTCTTAACAACATCATTCAAAATAAGTTAAGGAAGTCCAGCCCAAAATTCAGATCAAGTTTTGGTGCTAGAGGAGGAAGGAGATAGTGGAATAGTGGATGCCAAGAAGGATGTATTACAAAAGCCTGCAGAGTTATTTCTTCCCAGCTAAATTACTAAGTTTTGGGGACTTCCCTGGTGGCCAAGTGGTTAGGACTTCACCTTCCAATGCGGGGGGGGGGGGGTGGGGGGCGGGTGTGTGTGCAGGTTTGATCCTTGCTCGGGGATCTAAGTCCCACATGCCTCATGGCTAAAAAACCAAAACATGAAACGAAAGAAATACTATAATAAATTCAATGAAGACTTTAACAATGGTCCACATCAAAATAGAAATTACTAAGCTTCATCAAAATATATGTGCATTTGCATAAGTTTACTAATAGGATGCTTAAATCATGTAAAATATCCACAATTCTGCTCTTAAGAATGTTTTCTGTATCTGATGGCTTCTATCAACCATCCCTGGAGTGGCTGTCCATCATGTTTAATATTTAGTGGACACAGTGAGAATTACTATGAAGGAGAAAAGCTAAATATCAATACACACTTGTTTGCTATTAATATTTTAGGGTATCTCAAATTCTGTATCAGCTTCCCTTAGAAAAACTAGTAAGAAGCTGTGAATCTCTTCTGTTTTCCTAGATGAAAATTGGATTCCAAGAATTTCTATGTGAATTTTATGTGAATCCAAGAACTTGCCTTAACTTTCCAGATTTAATTTATTGCAATGAAAATAAGAAAATAACTTTCAGTTGCTATACATCCTCTTGGCAAAAATACCTCTCATAATAAATGAGAAAAAATAGGGAATCATTTCTCCTATGAATTATTTCTTTTCTTTCACAGAAAAGGACGAGCCTCCACTCAGCAAGGCTGGGCAGGATGTGGTTTTGCATCTGCCCACAGATGGCGTGATTCTGGACGGCCGAGAAAGCACAGATGACCACGCCATCGTCCAGTATGAGTGGACACTGCTGCAAGGTGACCCGACAGTGGACATGAAGGTAATTCATGTTGTAATAAAGAAAACTAATGTTTCAGCAAAGTGATCTTTCTACTTACAGTCCTCGAATGTCTATAAATTGGCAGCAGTGTGGAGAAAGCATAAAAATGATTGTTGAAAAGGTGTCTTGTTATATGAATTTACTTTTCTTCTGAGTAAACAGTGATCCTGACCATGTGTTTTGTTCTTATTTTATTTTTTTGGCCACACTGTTCAGCTTGTGGGATCTCAGCTTCCCAACCAGGGATAGAACCCAGGCCCTTGGCAGTGAGTGCATGGAGTCCTCAGCTCTGGACCACCAGGGAAGACCCTGGCCATGTGTTTTAAAGCTTACCTTCATTCTTGCTTTTTTGTCAACTTCTCCAGAGCACATAAAACCTTCAAGGAGAAAGACTCATGCTTTGTTTTATTGACTCGGATTAAAAAATGTTTTTAAAACATTTAAGAAATGTTAAAAGCATTATATATTTTCCTTTCTTCTTTGTTTCAGTTCACAGCCCAAGTAGAAAATATGAAGAATACAAAAGAGCATAGAGAGGAAAATAACAACAAAATGAACTTACTGTTCACATGATCCAGAAAGCAAGCTTCTCACTTAGCATTAGGCCTACCTGAGTTAGTTGAGTTAATTAAGTGAGGGGAGTTTGACATTAAGCCCTCCTATCAAGTGCTCCTCACTGATTTTCATAAGGCTTACCTGGGCTGGAATTGCAGCTGATGGGAATGAGCCTCTTGTCCAGTGCCTACCTACACTTAATTAAGATGTAACTGACATGCAACATTATATCAGTTTCAGATGTAGGACATCATGACTTGATATACGTATACATTGTGAAATGATCATCATAGTAAGTCTAGTTAACATCTGTCACCACACAAAGTTACAATTTTTTTTTCTTGTGGTAACAACTGTTATGATTTACTCTCTTCAGTTCAGTTCAGTTCAGTTTAGTTCAGCCCCTCAGTCGTGTCCGACTCTTTGCAACCCCATGAATTGCAGCATGCCAGGCCTCCCTGTCCATCACCATCTCCCAGAGTTCACTCAAACTCATGTCCATCGAGTAGGTGATGCCATCCAGCCATCTCATCCTCTGTCGTCCCCTTCTCCTCCTGCCCCCAATCCCTCCCAGCATCAGAGTCTTTTCCAATGAGTCAACTCTTCGCATGAGGTAGCCAAAGTACCAGAGTTTCAGCTTTAGCATCATTCCTTCCAAAGAACACCCAGGGCTGATCTCCTTCAGAATGGACTGGTTGAATCTCCTTGCAGTCCAAGGGACTCTCAAGAGTCTTCTCCAACACCACAGTTCAAAAGCATCAATTCTTCGGCACTCAGCTTTCTTCACAGTCCAACTCTCACATCCATACATGACCACTGGAAAAACCATAGCCTTGACTAGATGGACCTTTGTTAGCAACTTTCAAATAAGAGACAGTGTTATTGACTGAAATCACCATGCTGTACATTACATCCCATGGCTTATTTATTTTATAACTGGAAATTTGTACCTTTTGACTCCTTTCACCCAGTCCTGCCCCCTGCCTCTGGCAACCACCAGTCTGTTCGCTATATCTGAGCTTGGTTTGGGGTTTTTTGTTTGTTTTAGATTCCATGTAAGTGTGAGATCATACAGTATTTAATTTTTGTCTGGTTTATTTCACTGACCATAATGACCTCAAGGACCCTCCATGTTGTTGCTAATGGCAAGATTTCCTTCTTTTTGTACACCGAATTTTCATTATGCTCTTATCAGTTGATGGACGTTTAGGCTGTTTCCATATCTTGGCTATTGTAATAACACAGCAGTGAACATGGGGTGCATATATCCTTTTTAAATTTTATTTATTTTATTTTTGGCTGCTCTGGGTCTTCCTTGCTGTGCACGGGCTTTCTTTAGTTGTGGCAAGCAGGGGCTACTCTCTAGTTTCAGTGCAAGGGTGCTCATTGCAGGGGCTTCTCTTGTTGTGGAGCACAGGCTCTAGAGTACCTGGCTTCAGTAGTTGCAGTATGGGCTCAGTTTGTGGCCGCATGGCACATGGAGTCTTCCTGGACCAAGGATTGAACCCGTGTCCCCTGCATGGCAGGCAGATTCTTAACCACTGGACCACAAGGGAAGTCCTATATGTCTTTTCAAGTTAGTGTTTCTGTTTCCTTCAGATAAATACCCAAACGTTGAATTGCTGTATAAACAGAGTCTTCAGTTGTTAGGAAAGTAGCTTTGTATTAACCCTGCTGGGCCTCTTTGTAGATAAGAGTATTTCCTGGCTTAGGCAGATAAACTTCCTCCAATCACTCCAATCAGAGAAGGTGGAGAAAAATCTGTGTTGGTTTGCCAGGGCTACCATAGCAGAATACCACAGACTGGATGCCTTAAACAATGTATTTCTCACAGTCCTAGAGGCTGAAAGTCCAAGGTCAAGGTGTCAGCAGGTCTGCTATCTTCTAAGGCCTCTCTCCTTGGCTTGCAGGTGGCTGTCTTCTCCTTCTTACATCTTCACAGGCTCTTCCCACTGTGAGGAAATACTGATTTCTCTTCTCTTGGGATGAAAATAAGAACAGTAATCAGCTAGTCCCTTAAGACTGATTTAAGCACATTGATTTATCCAAAGACTATACAGTCTTAGAATTGGACCAGACCTTCGACCAGCATCTTACCCAGTCTCCTATCCATACAAGAGGCCTTGCTTTCACCTCCCTTCTAGTGGTCATCCAGCCTGCCTGGCATTTCCAGAGGTGAAAGCTCAACTAGTTCGCGTCATGTCCTATGACATCTTTAATCAGCTCTCATTACTGGGCCAATACATGTGCCTCCCTGTTACTTCTATGCAACTATGTTGGGTCTTCCTTTTGGAAAAGCACTGAACACATCTTTTTAGTCTATGCAGCAGCAATTAAAGTTCGTTTTTTTTTTTGTTTTTGTTTTTTTAATGAACGTCACCACTGAAAATGGTCTTCTCAGAACTCGACACTCTCAGTTCTTGCAATGTTCCTCATATGAATTGGCTCTTAGACTGTCTACCATCCAGCCTTTTTTAGATTTTCTCAGGTTCATTCATGCCCCTCTTAAAATCTGAACCCCCTAATTGAAACCCATATTTAAACTGTGGTTCTTCTTGACAGACTATTACCTCCTGTGATCTAGACATTGTCTCACTTCTATTAATGAAGATTCATTTACATAAACTATTTTAGTATCTGCTTCTCACTATAGGTTCCTGTTGAGCTTTCCATCAGAAACTACAAATATGCATGCTGAGTCATGTCCATCCATCCCTTTGTGACACCACAGACTGTAACCTGCCAGGCTCCTCTGTCCATGGGATTTTCCAAGCAAGTGCTAGAGTGGGTTGCCATTTCCTCCTCCAGGGTAGGTTAATGTTGAGCTTTCCATTAGAAGGAACATCTAAAGCCTACTTCATCTTTCCACACAAATAGCCATCTTGAGGTCTCCCCCATTCTGTGTTTGTGTAATTGATTTATTGAACCTGACTGCAAGGCCATATGTTTATCCTTTTTATACTTAAGTGTAGTTTTCAGCTACAACAGAAATAATTTTTGAACTTTGAGTATCATCCATTATATTGGGCTTGGCTGAGTCCCTTCACTGTTCACCTGAAACTGTCACATTGTTAACTGGCTATATATCCCAATACAAAATTTAAAGTTTAAAAAAAAATTTTTGTTTGGGTTTTTCTGTAACATATTAAACCTGATGAAAAACTCAAATGAACATTTTGCCAACCCAGTGTTTATTATTCCTCTGTGCATTGTGTCGGCTGCAAAATTAATATATTTTTACTGAATTTCTGAAAATTAAGATTGATAAATCTTAAGCCTTAAAGAGGGCTTCTCCGGTAGCTCAGACAGTAAAGAATCCAGCACCAGCAGTAGCAGTGCAGGAGACCCACGTTCAGTCCCTGGGTCAGGAAGATCCCCTGGAGGAAGGAAGGACAACTCACTCCCACATTCTTGCCTGGAGAATTCCATGGACAGACTATGGGGTCGCAGAATCGTACACAACTGAGCGACTAACACTTTCACTTTTACTTTCAAGACTGATCAGAAAAGGTGCATGAACAAGCCACTGATCAGACCTCTATGAGAGTTCCCTTCAGGTGGACGCTGACTATTAACTGGCACTCATGGATATATTTGGTCAAGCAATTGCAAATCTGTCTCTATGATCACCTAGATTTTCACAGTTGCTATGAAAAGCTTTATTCTGTAGATTATGAATTGTGTGTATGAATGCCAAATAAAAATAATGCTTATGATTCCGTATTAAATTTACTGAAGGTGTTTATAAAGAAGTAACAAAATTAGGCATTTAAGGCTGACTAAAGAGGAAAATGTGTGGGGCTTCCCTGGCAGTCCAGTGGTTAAGACTCTGCACTTCCACTGCAGGAGGTGGGGATTCCATCTCTGGTCAGAAGAACTAAGGAAAGAAAAAAGAGGAAATTGTGGACCAATTCCCTAGCCAAGTTATAACAGTGATAGCACATAGACTTAAGACTATAAAGCCACCATCTAGCAACAAAGCCTGCAATAGAGGAGCTATTTGCTCTCAAATTGCAACTGTCTTATAGTGGTTATTTATGATTATTTATAAATAATTTATATATAAAATATTATACATATAAATATATATTGTATATATTATATAATTATATTATGTATTTTATATATTATATTAATATATAAATATAGTTGTAAATAATTATATATTTATATATATACTATATATATATAGTATATATATATTATATAATTATATATACTATAATGTATATTATATATAACTATATATATAATTATATAAAATATATATAATTATATATATTTATATATACTATAATATATATAAATATATATTCGTGAGACATTCATGAATGCCCTCAAAGGTAACTCAACTCTCATTGGTCAGGCTTTCCACTGAGTGCCTATCCCAACCCCTTCTTGAGCCCTCCCCTCTCTTCACTATCTGCAGAATTCTCACCCCTTTTCTCATCTTCCATAGTACAATAGTCAACCCTCGCTTTGTTTCGCAATACTTTAAGACCAGTTTCTAGGACCTATCCTTTCACATCCAAATCACCCATTTAGGTCTCCAAAAAACAAAAATAAATGAGGTTCTCCATCTTAAGAAGAATTATGCTGCCACCTTAATTATGATAAAATTAATAGCTAACCTTATTTTAGCATCTGGTGTGTGTCCAGTATTGTTCTCAGCACTTTAAATGGACTAAGTATAAGGAAAAGCTCATATTCTTATGGAAAAGCTCATATGGTTTCCTCATTTATGAAGAAAATGAGTAAGAGAGATGACTGGCCATGACCAAGAGGATCTGTTTGTTTTGTTTTGTGCTTTGGCTGACCCATGCGGCTTTCAGGATCTTAGTTCCCTGACCAGGGATTAGACCCAGGCCACAGCAGTGAACGTGCCAAGCCCTAGCCGCCAGACCACTAGGGAATTCCAAGAGGTTTCCGACTTTAAAGTTACATATTTTCTGCTTTCTAACAGGATATTCTACATCCGTTTAACTGAATATTATTCTGTAACACATTCTTAAATGTAAGAAGACACTTTTTTCAGATAGTCCATTATATGTTGCTGAGTTTCATGATTATTTAATGTAATACGTTAAATCTGAAGTCAGAATGTAAAATATGATACAGAATATGACAATGTTCAGGGAGATTTGAAATTCATAAATCTGTAGATTGATTTCCATTCATCAGATGTGGAAAATTGAGCTAAACTGTCTTAAAATACCATGCATGAAAGTGTTAGTTGCTCAGTCATGTCTGACTCTTTGTGGCTCCACGGACTGTAGCCCGCCAGGCTCCTCTGTCCATGGGGATTCTTCAGGAAGAATACTGGAGTGGGTTGCCATTCTCTTCTCCAGGGAATCTTCCCCACCCGTGTCTCCTGCATTGGAGGTGGAGCCACAGGTAACGGAAGCCTACTAAAGGATGGATGTTGTTTACACTAATAACTTCATTATTAACTTAAAACCAATTGCACACTGGTGTGTCTGCTATAAATAATTAATTTTTACAAACATATAGGTGTATTATCTACTTTGAAACATGTTTGGGAAGTGGAAATAATAATTACACCAGGACCACAGAGATAAACTGAGACTGTCTTGAGCAAACAGATACATGGGTCCCTCTTAATAAAACTCAAGTTTCATGAGACTGAATGATTAGTCTCCTAATTAATCTCATTTTTAGATCCCCTTAAATGGATTAAAATAGGATTTTAAAACTGAGGCTTAGAGAAAATGTTTTCTGGTAAAGGAACATAATAGAAAGAAGAATATTGACTTTTTGTCCTAGGGGAAAGAGAACACAAAATAAATGTCAAATTTCAAATTGTCTTCTGTCTTACGTAGATGTTTTGTGGTTTACCCCTCCTCAGTCAGATTGCCTGGGAAATAATCTGGGTCAATACTGAAAATGACCATAAAAGGAAAGAATCATATATGTTAAGGAGAATATTTAAAAACATATTAAAAGACTTTCTAAACATTTAGTTAGCAGAGTTTTCAAGGCAGCCTGGGTTGTTTAACCAATACACAAAGTTCCAGAGAACCCATGTGATCTTTGAAGAGTAAAGGCTATTAATAACTATATCTGTCTTCTGTTTTTCAATTATGTTTGTTGATAACAGGTCAAGAAAATATATAAAATCTATACTATCACAGCAGAATTTATAAGGATTATGAAAGATTTCTTTAAAATTATTTTCAATGAGGGACAGAGTGAAGAGTGGATAGGGATTTCAGTCATTTGTATGCTACCAGGATTTCTCCCCCTTCCTCTTTCCTTCCCCTCCCTCCTCTCTTCCTTCTTCCATTTCTTCTTCCTTCTGTCCTTCCTCTTCCTTCTTATCTTTCTTTCTTCCTTTCTTAAAAAATTTTCCCTTTATCTCCTGAAGCCTAGAACTATACTTTGTGCTCACTAGGATGCTAACACTCGCTAATTGATTGGCTCCTTTAAAAAAAAAATGATTGACTATTTTGCTAACCTTTCAAAAAACTTCCCTTTTAACCCTCAAATTTTTATCATCCTTCCTAGCAAGATCAGCATTGTTCCACACTCTGGCCTCACACTGATGTTAGGAAGGGCCGCTAAGAGCTATCTAACAATTACTTTGTATCTCATCAAAGTAGATCCTAGACACATATCACCTATTGTTTTTTCTTGGCTACTGGACAATATCTAGTCTTCATGAAACAAACTGTAAATCCCTTTAATAAAAGTTATCCTAGATATTCTAGACCATGGGGTAGGGGTAGAGGAGCGAAGGGGAGTAAACTGTTTCTAAATTTTAAAAAGAGAAATGATATTAATAAATAACTGAGAAAGCTTCCTATCACATTTCAAATATTTCTTTCCTCCCTCAGTGAGTCAGTTTAACAGTGAATGAAAGAGAAATTCTAACACAGCCTCTGCTTGGCTTTGGTTTTTGAATCCTCGATTCACCACTTCCCTGTGCCAGATGGGATAACAAAAGCCCTCTTTCAAGGTATTATCGTTGCATGAACAGGGACACCCTTCCGTGGCCCAAGACTGGGCTCTTGTCTAACACTTGGGCACAAATGTTCCAAGGAGACACAGGTGCTGACAGAGTAAGAGAACTCACTGGAAAGGGGCACCTGGGTGGAGAACAGCAGGATAAGGGGACCCATGAGAACTGCTCTGCCACTTGGCTCACAGTCTTGGCCTTTACGGTGATGGGATTAGTTTCCAGGTTGTCTCTGGCCAATCATTCTGACTCAGGGTCCTTCCTGGTAGCACAGGGATTTCTCAGCCAAGATCGATTCCAGCGAGAAGGATTCTGGGAGGTTGGTAGGACATAGTGGTAAAGAACCTGCCTGCCAATGCAGGAGACATAAAGAGACACTGCAACCCCCCTAGTATTGTTGCCTGGAGAATCCCATGGACAGAGGAGTATGGCAGGCTGCCGTCCGTGGGGTCACACAGAGTTGGAGACAACTGAAGTGACAGCATACACACACACACACACATACACACACGGTAGGACATATGGACTGGCATCTACTCTCTCCTTCTGACCTTTGCTGAATTCTTTCAGTTGGAGGTAGTTCAATAGGTTCCACGTTCCTTACTACTGTAGGGCAACTCATGCAAGTGATTATTGTCGAACATGGCCAGAGTGAGTGGGCTGTTTCAGTCAGTGGTTCTCCTAACATTATTACTGTGATGAAAGGATGAAATGCAAATGCAAATAAGACCCCTAGAACAGTGAGCAGCACAGAGTAAACAGTCAAAAAGCGTGTTATTCTATTTATTCTGAGATCATCTTTTCTTCGATGGTATCCACGTGGTCTCTGGTAATCCTGTCTTGTACCCAGACAGATTATGTTCGTGCCTGGGTAATGTTCTCTTAGAGATTCTCCCAAGGAACCCCAAATACTTACTCCCTGTGTTCAACAGTGCCCAGAAGGCCTTTAACAGGGAACAAAACCTCATACCTCCAGTGCCTGTGGAGGAAATCCTCCGAACTCTGGTCTTGAGGTATGAGATAGATGGACGCCCCACCTCATGTCCCCCACCCCCACCCCCCTACACACACACCCAGGGTGAGCATTGGAGTTTGTTCCCTGTGGACAGAAACTCCAAAATATCATAAAGGGACCATCGAGAGAGGAGGCTGGGCCCCTGCCCAGATAAAAGATTAGAGACCACATATTACATATTTCTCATTCTTGAAATCAAGGAGACCTTCCCAACTAGAAAGCTCCTTGGAGGTCAAAAGGGGAGTGATGTCAAATCTACCCATAGACCTCTTCGGTGGAATCCATCTTGCCTGAGAGATGTGCGTGCGTGCATGGGAGGATCCTGAAATATTCCTAATATGGATTCTCAACCAGGCAAATCAAAATGATCAGCCAAAGGACACCCAAATGAAAAAATATCCCATAAAAGTGATTCAGACTGCCACTAGGGCGTGACTCTCTCTCTGAATCCACCCATGTGTCCGTCCACATGTACTGTATTCTTTTTCCTCCTAATAAACACTTGTTTCACTACTTTCTGTCTTTGTGGGAATTCTTTTCTGCCAAGCCAAAGGGCCAGGGCCTTGTCCCTGACCTCTGGTCTAGTGTCTAGGATTCAGCTCTCACTGCTGTGCCCCAACCTCAGTCTCTAGAACCAAAGCCCTTGATTGCAGGCAGAGGCCACCCCAGATCAGTCAAAACAGTATGGTTTTTTTTCCCCCCTTTTGGAGATACAGGATAATGTGTTTATTTCAGAATTACTTAAATTTAGTAACCTTAACCAACAGTGAGTTTGAAAGAAACAGTGACACTTTTGTAAGTAAGTCCCATTCAGGCCCCTTTTGTATTGACCCAAGGAAAGTTATAGTTCCACTGATTCATTTCCTGGGGATCACCAGTTTTGCACTGGTTTCCAGACACTCTCCACTTCACACCCACACACACCCCTCTGGAGATCCAAGAATAATATGTTTCTTTTGGAATTAATTAACAGATTTGGTGTGTTTAGAAGCAACAATGGCACTTTTATAAGTCCCACACAGTCCCCTTTTGTAATCACCCAAGGAAACAGAGTTCCACTGATTCATTTGAGGACCATCATTTTTCCACTGGTTTCTGGACAGTGCTTTTTCCTCTCTCTCTCTCTCTCTCTTTTTTTTTTTTCCTAAACAGGACTTTTTTAAAAGTGCAGTTTCTTTTTTTTTTTTTTTTAAGACATTTATTTTATTTATGGGCTACTCTTCCTTGTGGTGCTTGGGCTTCTTATTGCGGTGGCTTCTCTTGTTGCTGAGCATGGGCTCTAGCATGTGCGGGCTTCAGTCGTTGATGTGTGTTCTCAGGAGTTGCACCCTGCAGGCTCTAGACATGAGCTTAGTAGTTGTGGCACACGGGCCAAGTTGCTCTGAGAAACACAGGATCTCTCCAGACCAGGAATTGAACTCATGTCCCTTGTATTGGCCCTGGAGAAGGGAATGGCAATCCACTCCAGTATTCTTGCTTGGAGAATCCCATGTACTGAGGAGCCTGGCAGTCTACAGTCCACGGGGTTGCAAAGAGTTGGATACGACTGAGTGAGTAAGCACCCTTGCACTGGTAGGCAGATTCTTAACCACTGGATCATCAAGGAAGCCGCCCAAAAGTGTGGGTTTTGACACTGAAAAACCAGAGAATAGTGGTTTCCTTGCCTGGAGAATCCCAGGGACAGGGGGGCCACACAGAGTTGGACACGACTGAAGCGACTTAGCAGCAGCAGCAGGGGGTGATAGCAAAGACAGAAGGGGAGACAGAGAAGCAAAAAAAACCCACCATGTGTCAGGGCACCAGAACAGATATGGACCTCAGCAAAATTTCACCTACATTACTGCCTCTCAGCTATTTTATTCACCTTAAAATTTTAATGAAGGACAAAAAAAGTTACAGCAGCCCACGGGGCATTTTTGAGACACAGAAGATTATCAAGGCTGCAAATTTCCGAAGAAACATCTGGGGATAAGTTGGTGCACATGTATGAGTAGTCTGTGGTGGTTTTAAGGATTTCTTTGTATCTTGTTTCAAGAATGAAGGGTGATGTCAGTCAGTAAAAAAAAAACACAACCTACCCCCCAAACCACAGCAAATTCTAGGATTTACTGTTCCACTTAAAAAGGAAGATACATGAGAGCATAATAGATGAGTAATTCATACCTGTTTTGTTTCAAAGTTAACCTGGAGCCTTGAGGTAGACTAGTCTTTAGGCATGATTTTTTTTACACAGTAGCTCAAAGCCTTCAATATTTAACTGCTTTTTTTTCTTTAAGAAAAAATACTTGTTAGAAAAGGTTTAAAAATAATCTCCCTGGGGAAAAAATAGGTATTACCTCATGAAAAATAAACTGAGTAAGCTGAGTTGTGAAAGCTCTACTCCAATAGCAGCGGGAGCTTTGAAGTCTCTTTCCTGGTCGGGAACACTAAATTTACAGAACAATAGGCTTCTGGCATCACTGGGCTTCCAGGTCCTCTTACATTTAAACCTGACTTCCTGTCACTCTTCTTTCATAGGTCCTGGCATTTCCATTTTTGTGTCGGTAGTGGGGTGAGGATAGGGGTCGGGGAGAGCTTTTAGAGGTTTTAAAGGACTGTGTGTGTGTGTGTGTGTGTGTAAGGAGTATCTGACCTTTTTAGATCACAACAGGCAGCTGCTTTGTGCATGAGCTGTGGGTCAGGTCTTTCTAAGAAATGATTCTTGGAATAAGAATGCAGAAGGCTTTAAATGTCGGCAAAGTTGCAGGATATAAAATCAACACACAGAAATCCCTTGCATTTCTATACACTAACAATGAGAAAATAGAAAGAGAAATTAAGGAAACAATTCCATTCACCATTGCAACGAAAAGAATAAAATACTTAGGAGTATATCTACCTAAATAAACAAAAGACCTATAATAGAAAACTATAAAACACTGGTGAAAGAAATCAAAGAGGACACAAATAGATGGAGAAATATACCATGTTCGTGGATCGGAAGAATCAATATAGTGAAAATGAGTATACTACCCAAAGCAATCTATAGATTCAATGCAGTCCCTATCAAACTACCAATAGTATTTTTCAGAGAACTAGAACAAATAATTTCACAATTTGTATGGAAATACAAAAAACCTCAAATATCCAAAGCAATCTTGAGAAAGAAGAATGGAACTGGAGGAATCAACCTGCCTGACTTCAGGCTCTACTACAAAGCCACAGTCATCAGGACAGTATGGTACTGGCACAAAGACAGAAATATAGATCAATGGAACAAAATAGAAAGCCCAGAGATAAATCCACGCACCTATGGTTACCTTATCTTCGACAAAGGAGGCAAGAATATACAATGGAGAAAAGACAATCTCTTTAACAAGTGCTGGGAAAACTGGTCAACGACTTGTAAAAAAATGAAACTAGAACACTTTCTAACACCATACACAAAAATAAACTCAAAATGGATTAAAAATCTAAACGTAAGCCCAGAAACTATAGAACTCCTAGAGGAAGACATAGGCAAAACACTCTCCAACATAAATCACAGCAGGATTCTCTGACCCACCTCCCAGAATATTGGAAATAAAAGCAAAAGTAAACAAATGGGACCTAATTAAACTTAAAAGCTTCTGCACAACAAAGGAAACTATAAGCAAGGTGAAAAGACAGCCTTCAGAATGAGAGAAAATAATAGCAAATGAAGCAACTGACAAAGAATTAATCTCAAAAATATACAAGCAACTACTGCAGCTCAATTCCAGAAAAATAAATGACCCAATCAAAAAATGGGCCAAAGAATTAAACAGACATTTCTCCAAAGAAGACATACAGATGGCTAACAAACACATGAAAAAATGCTCAACATCACTCATTATCAGAGAAATGCAAATCAAAACCACAATGAGGTACCATTTCACACCAGTCAGAAGGGCTGCTATCCAAAGTCTACAAGCAATAAATGCTGGAGAGGGTGTGGAGAAAAGGGAACCCTCTTACACTGATGGTGGGAATACAAACTAGTACAGCCACTATGGAGAACAGTGTGGAGATTCCTTGAAAAATTGGAAATAGAACTACCATACAACCCAGCAATCCCACTGCTGGGCATACACACCAAGGAAACCAGAATTGAAAGAGACACGTGTACCCCAATGTCCATCGCAGCACTGTTTATAATAGCCAGGACATGGAAGCAACCTAGATGTCCATCAGCAGATGAATGGATAAGAAAGTTGTGGTACATAGACACAATGGAATATTACTCAGCCATTAAAAAGAATACATTTGAATCAGTTCTAATGAGGTGGATGAAACCGGAGCCTATTATACACAGTGAAGTAAGCCAGAAAGAAAAACACCAATACAGTATACTAACACATATATATGCAATTTAGAAAATGGTAATGGTAACCCTGTATGCGAGACAGCAAAAGAGACACAGATGTATAGAACAGTCTTTTGGACTCTGTGGGAGAGGGCAAGGGTGGGATGGTTTGAGAGAATGGCATTGAAACATGTATATTATCATATGTGAAACAAATCACTAGTCCAGGTTCGATGCATGATACAGGGTGCTCGGGGCTGGTGCACTGGGATGACCCAGAGGGATGGGATGGGGAGGGAGGTGGGAGGTTCAGGATGGGAACACATGTATACCTGTGGCAGAGTCATGTCAATGTATGGCAAAACCAATACAATATTGTAAAATAATTAGCCTCCAATTAAAATAAATAAATTTATATTAAAAGAAAAAAAAGCTCTGCTAACTCAGAGATAGGATTCTACAGTGACTACGAGCATGGAATTTGGAATCATATGCTGTGTTTTGCTGTCCTTAGTTGCTCAGTCATGTCCAACTCTTTGTGACACCACGGACTGTAGCCCACCAGGCTCCTCTGTCCATGAGGATTCTCCAGGCAAGAATACTGGAGTGGGTGGCCATGCCCTCCTCCAGGGGATCTTCCCAACCCAGGGATCAAACCCAGGTCTCCCACATTGCAGGCGAATTCTTTACCATCTGAGCCACCAGGGAAGCCCAAGAATACTGGAGTGGGTAGCCTATACCTTCTCCAGGGGATCTTCTCAACCCAGGGATCCAGCCCACGTTTCCTGCATCTCCTGCATTGGCAGGCAGACCCTTTATTTTGGGCTACACTGGGTCTTCATGGCTGCACAAGGGCTTTCTGTAGTTGTGGCAAGTGAAGCCTAGTCCTCGTTTTGGTGCCCAGGCTTCTCACTGCAGTGGCTTCTCTCATCTTAGAGCATGGGCTCTAGGGCACATGGACTGCAGTAGTCACGGCATGAGGGCTCACTTGCCCCGTGACAAGTAGAATCTTCCCAGACCAGGGATTGAACCTGTGTACCTTGCATTGACAGGAAGATTCTTAACCACTGGACCACCAGAGACATCCCCATTTCCTCTATTTCTATGTCTACATATGTTTCTACACACTGTCAGCAACTAAGTTTGCTCAACCCCTTGGATTTTATATGCTGCTTCTTCGTGCCTCTAGCCCTTCTTCCTAAGTTTGTAAGAAGATGATTATTCTCTGATTGGGCTGAGATAGAGGCAAAGAGTCAGACACGACTGAGCAGCTAACACTTTCACTACTCTTTTTTTGACTAGGAAAATACAGAAAATTGAGTTCATTTTGCTTCTTTTATGAAATTTTGGGTCATATCTGTGATGAAAAGTAAATAGAAAAAGGAACACGTAACTAAAGAACAGAACCTAAGCATGTTCACCTGAATTATCTAGACAATTGTATTAATAATAGCAGTTTATGTTCTGGCCTCTGTTGGTCAGTTTAGCTGCCCCCGTGTCTCCTTCAGCCTGTGTGTGTGCTGGGAGATGGCATTGGATTACAACAAGGATCTTAATGGCCTTCAAACCACTAACAGAGTTCTCTGTTTTGCAAGTTGATAAGAGGCAGAAAGCTAGCATGCCTTTGCGTTCATTGGTTCAATGGAATTTCTTACTGAACTATTTTGTATGACATCTTGTCACTACTTATGACAATTTGCCCATTGCCTTATATACTTTAAAAGCAACTGTCGGGGGTGAGGGGAATAGAGAGGTAGTACTCGTTTTGTAACCAAGTGTTGTACTAATAATCATGTATGTATATATGTGTGGTATATAAAGAAATGCAAATGTATGTTCCTTGCCACTAAATTACTATTTTAGGGAGGTGCAGTAGAGCCAGAATAACAGATTGAGTTATAAATTGATTTTAGCCAGAGTCCAACCATCAAAGCCTCTGTTACTATAGAACAGATCCTGGGCAGAGATTAGAAGTTCTTTGTTTTATTAAAGGTAATGTAACTTTCAAGTTACAAATTGGGTGTGTTGTGGTTCTTCCCAGTGGCTAAGACGCTGAGCTTCCAATGCACATGGGTGTGGTTCGATTCCTGGTTAGGGAATCCCAGATGCCCTGGGGCTTGGCCAAAAACAAACAAAAATTGGATATGCTGCATATACATCTGTGTGTATGTGTGTATGTGTGTAAATCCTTCCCAGTGTCATAAATGTGAGGAGACGTCTAGAAATGCCTGGATGCTTGGAGGGAAATCATCTATCTCACAGTTCTATATATTCTTATATTGATGCTGAAGAAAGATAGCATTTGTTAGCTAAAAAACTAAACTAAAAAGGACCAGGGAATTAAAAGTACAGATTACTTTGTATAAAATAAATAAGCTACAAAGATGTATTGTACAGCACAGAGAATATAGCCAATATTTTATAGTAACTATAAATGGAGTAGTTATTGACTCACTGTGTTATACACTTGAAATTTATCTAATATTGTACATCAACTATACCTCAATTTAAAAAAAAAAAAAGCGCATGTCAAGCTATGTCACAAAGGAAAGTGAAATGACTCAGTCATGTCTGACTCTTTGCGACCCCATGAACTGTAGCCTACCACGCTTCTCCATCCATGGGATTTTCCAGGCAAGACTACTGGAGTGGGTTGCCATTTCCTTCTCCAGGGGACCTTCCTGACCCAGGGATCAAACCCGGGTCTCCCGAATTGTAGGCAGACGCTTTACCGTCTGAGCCACCAGGGAAGTCTTTCTTGGTGGCCCAATAATTAAAACTCTGCATTCCCAATGCAGGGCATTCAATCCCTGGTTAGGGAACTAAGATCACTAATGCAAAAAAAAAAAAAGCTTAAAAAAATAATCAAATCAAATTAGTGTTTTGCCTTTTACAGCTTAAAAACCTGAAAAAGTTTTCTGCATCCAAGAAATAAAACCACAGAGGGAAAAACCAATGTGAAATGAGGAAATCCAAAAGTCAAAGTGTTTGCTTCCTTTTCTCTCTGGGTCTGGGAGACAAGGTGAAACAGCAAACTCTTTAAACAGATTGCTGCACAAGAAAGGGCAAGAAGCCTTTTGTAGAAGAATTTTCACAGGAGACTAACAGGATCTTGTTGACTTCTGCAGTTATCAAACTAAATCTCACACAAAGCTCTTGGTATTAAGTTCCTGTACTTAGTTTCCGCTCACAGAGGAAAGGCCTGCAGGTGTGGACCGGTGCCAATTGCAAAGCCTTCTTCGGAGGCCCTTCAGGCAAGATCCAGTCTCTGCCAGCTGTTGTCAGCATCTACCTTTTCTGTTGGTGTCCAAACCCAGCGGCTCTCAGAGCTTTCCCATGGAGACAGTCAATTGTCATCATGCCCACGGGTAGCTGAGCTGCAAAATCTGACATACCTGTCCTTCCCCTCTAAGCAGATTTTTCAAACTCTATTTATCTGAAATAGTTTTTGAGACAAACTTTTACATACCTTGGCTATATTTACTAGAGTGCTCTTGCCCCATAAGGGCCAGAGGGAAATTTGGATCATTAAAAACCATATTAAGGGGCTTCCCTGGTGGCTCAGTAGTGAAGAATCTACCTGCCAATGCAGTACACGCAGGTTCGATCCCTGGTCTGGGAAGATCCCACATGCCATGCACCATAGCTTCTGAGCCTATGCTCTAGAGCCCCAGGGGAGTGATGTGCAGCTACTTGAGCTCTTGAGCTGCAAGTACTGAAGCCCATGCGCCTAAGAGCCTTCGCAGTGAGAAGCCTGAGCACCACCACTAGAGCAAGGCCTGAGCGGCAACAAAGACCCAGTTGTTGCTGTTGTTGTTGTTTAGTGGCTAAGTGGTGTCCAACTCTTTGTGACCCAATGGACTGCAGCGTGCCAGGCTTCCCTGTCATTTCCTATCTCTCAAAGTTTGCTCAAACTCATATCCATCAAGTCAGTGATGCTATCCAACCATTTCAACCTCTGACCTCCCCTTCTCCTCTTGCCTTCAATCTTTCCCAGCATCAGGGTCTTTTCCTAGGAGTCAGCGCTTCACATCAGGTGACCACGAAAACCCCACGAACACTACAAAAAGACAAGAAGACCCAGTACAACCAATATATAAATAAAATTATTTTGAAAAACCATATTAATCCTGCCAAGTGAATAAGGACAACTAGAGCTGCCGTTTAATGAAGATTGTCAACTCACACACACACACAAAGAAAGAAAGCAGGGAAGGGTTATTTCATTTGAAAAGACCGAAATTAGTGTGCTCCCAGGTCTGGATCGGGATCCAGTCTTTCCTGCCTCAGAGAGGAGGTACCTAGGAAGGCCAGAGGGAGCCTTCAGAGCCCAGGTGAACAGACAGGCCCCTTAGAGGGGGGTGCTCTGTCCGTCCAGCCCCAGCGTTGGGAAGAGGCTTCCCGGAGAAGGCCCAGCCTGCTGAGGTGTAGTTGGACACTGGCACACTGAGAGTTGACACCCAGAAGCCCAGTACCTCACTCGCCTTCACAAAACTCAGACCAGGGCTTGGGTGAGGCTGATGTCTGTGTGGATGCCCCACCCAGCCCCCAGCCTCAGTGCTTCCCTGGTCTCTTAAAATCTCCATTAACTTCATCTAGGCCTCACTCAGCATCCCATAGTCACAACCACACTCTGACTCAGTCCTCCCATCCACCCGGTACACTCGGGGCAGCAAACCCCCGGGCTGCTGGCCTTTGGCAGTCTTAGGTCTGCGCTCGGGCAGACCAGCTGGGGCAGAGGACAGAGCCTCTCTCTCTCACACCACATTGCTCAAGGCTGCAGGGCTCCCATCAGCACACTCCGGTGTGGTCATCACCTGCCCCCAGTTCCCCTGCTTTCCTGTCTAAGTCCCACGAAGCAATAAACAGTGGAGGCACCTGCCGCATAGCTGCCGCTTGGCACAGCCTGCCTGATTCTGAGCCAGAGTCAGAGAGAGCGAGAGTCTGCCCAGCCACCTCCTCTGGGCAGGCCACCTGCCTGGCCACCCACTCCCTTTGGCTTAGCTGCACCCCTGTGGCCATAGGGAGGGGTCATAATGACCCTTCCCTTGCAACCATGTAGGGGGGGTGGGAGGGAAGTTTCCCAAAGAAAGGGGGTGTCAGGCCCCAAACCCACCGGAACTCAAGTCTCCTGGCCAGCCTGCCAAAAGTGTGTGTGATCAGTATTCTGAGACCTAGGACCAGGAGTGGAGAAGGGGATCATAGGACTGCTGCAAGGATGGCACTGATTCCCAGCTCAGGAAGATGTCAGATTCTGTGCTTCGGGCTCTTAACTGTGATGCTTCCTGTTTGGTATCAGGTGCCTCAGTCCGGAACCCTGAAGCTGTCCCACCTGCGGGAAGGAGCATACACCTTTCAGTTGACCGTGATGGACACTGCCGGGCAGAGGAGCTCCGACAACGTCTCAGTGACCGTGCTTCCCGTGGCCTTCTCCACAGGAGGTGAGAAGAAAGCCCTTCCCTCGCATTCACAGTGGCCAACAGAGGCCAGGCTGTGGATGGAAGGGTGGTGTTAAACTGGCATTTTAGGGGCTTCCCTGGCATCCAGTGGTTGAGGCTTCGTCTTCCAGGGCAGGGATTGCAGGTTCCATCCCTGGCCAGGGAGCTATGATGCCCACATGCCTTGAGGGCAAAACACCAAAACACAGAACAGAAGCAAGGGCTTCCCTGGTGGCTCAGTGGTAAAGAACCCATCTGCCAATGCAGGGGACACGGGTTCTATCCCTGGTCCGGGAAGATTCCCACATGCGGCGGAGCAACTAAGGTGTGCCCAGGAGCCACAACTACCCAGCACACGGCAGCAACTACTGAAGCCTGCACGCCCCGGAGTCCGTGCTCCGCAACAAGAGAGGCCACTGCGATGAGGAGCCCTCATACCACGGCTAGAGAAAAAGCCCGAGCAGCAGTGAAGACCCGGCCCAGTCAAAAATAAGTAAATAGAATTATTTTTAAAAAACCAGAAGCAATATAGTAACAAATTCAATTAAAAAAAAAACTTTTAAAATGGTCCACATGAAAAAAAAATTGCCATTTTATATCCTAACTGGGCAATATAATGGGTGCTTCTGTTTTATTTTTAGCTGTTGCTGAGTGGGAAAATCTTAAAATAAAAATGTGTCATCATAAAAATATGATGACAAAACTAGGCTCGACTATATTTCATGTTAAGTGACACTGCCGAGTGAAGCAGGGGAACACTTTACACTCCAGGGATGACAATAGACTGTGTGAGTCACAGGACCTTAGAGATGCCCCATCCTTCCTTGACTCAGTTTCATAAAAGACATCTGGGTTTCCCAGGAGAGGGTGGGGACCACCCTCCCATTTAAAGGAGGGTGGGCTAGTTGATACTATGTTCAAAGAATGCAGCTAAGAGGTAGATTTAAAACAAATTAAAACATATACAGTGCATGTATCAGTTTAAAAGGACTGTTGAAAAATTTTCATGGACACTTTACACAGAAGCACAGATACGTTGATAATATGGCTCGACATATATATAATGGTTCCCACATTCTGTTGCTCATTGTAAACTCATTTCTCTCATTTATCTGTTTCTTGCTTTCCCAAACATCTACAGTTCTAAGATTAGCTCATTAAGTTAAAAAAAAAATGTAAATGGCACTTGGCAGCACTAAAGCTATAGAGGTATTGCAGAATCGTGTGTGTGTGTCTAGAGTCCTGTCACTCGGTCGGGGGATACTTTCTCAGCATCTGCAGTGAATGGGAACTGTGTGCAAGGAAGCAAGCATGGGTGCTGAGTTCCACAGACCTGATCCCCAGCCCTGATTAATGACCCTTCACTAACCCTGGCTCTAGCAAACTTGTAGCCTGTCTCCTATATCCTTGATTCCTCCATATTTGGATCGCAATCAAGTGAGCAGTCGGGAGAAAGAATATAATGATTGGATTTGCTTGTACTTTGGCTGACCTCGTCTTCCACCAAAGACAAGGGTCAGTGTGCATATTAGAAATGAAGGAAGGAGACTTTAGAATTCTAAGAACTCTGCCACCTTGGTAATTTGCCTTCCACAAAGATACAGTGCTAGCAAGATACAGATATTAGCAACATTCAAGATTAGGTCGGCTGGCTTTCCTTGTGGTCTGGCAGTTAAGAATCCATCTGCCAACGCAAGGGACACAGGTTCCATCCCTGGTCCAGGAAGGCTGCACATGCCTCGGAGTAACTAAGCCCTGCCATGTGCCGCAACTACTGAAGCCCACGTGCCCTAGAGCCCATGCTGGGCAACAGGAAAAGCCACCACAATGAGAAGGCCTCACACCACCACTGGGGAGTAGCCCCCTTCTCTGTATCTAGAGAAAGACTGAGCACAGAAACGGAGACCTAGTGCAGCCCAAAATAAACAAGTAAATCTTAAAAAAAAAAAATCAGGTTGACTCACTCCTGTTCAACCACGGTTCAATTTGACCTGGAGGAATGAAGAGTGGCTGCAAATAGTACCCCAAACTCCAGTCCAGTAGAGGACTGTGAGTCAGCGATGGGGAATGTGCCAGCCAGCTTTCTAGTCCATATCGGGGTGAGGCCCTGTTTGTGGTCTTACTGCAGCTCTACAGAAGAGCCAGTTACCTGAAACAACCCTGGCAATGCTGACTGTGCACTGGGGCAGGAAGTAGGGCAGGTGGCGAGTAGAAAACAATGGCACCCAGTCCAGCTGAGGTCACGGCCAGTGGGGAGGTGCAGAGCTTGGAGAGCTGTGCTCCTGGCAACAGGGCTCCCTAGCCAGGGACCGAAGTGCTCCTGGGCAGCTGTCAGCCCTACAGAAATTAGCAAAGGGAGAAATAGCCTGAGGGCTGACATCAACCAGCTACTTGTTGATTTGGTTTATTTACTCTGGCCAGTCTTCTGGGCTCCCAAGGCAACTAGAGAGCAGCCAAGTTGCCAGTTGTACATTTCTGGCCTTTCTCAAGATGACAAAAGTATATTAGAAGCTGAAGAGGGTGATATGATTCACCTCTTATTACTGAAAGGCTAGTCGGGTGTAATAGGTTTTATATAGGGCTTCCTTGTGGCTCAGATGGTAAAAAAATTCTGACTACAATGTGGGGGACCAGGGTTTGATCCTTGGGTTGGGAAGATCCCCTGGAGAAGAGAAGTAATACCCACTTGGGTATTAGTGCCAGGATAACCCCATGGACAGAGGAGTCAGGTGGGCTACAGCCCAGGGGGATCACAAAGAGTCTGACACAACTGAGCATCTTTGAGAGATAGAGATCTTATGTATATAACTTTATACAGAAAATGAAAAGAATTCTGTTGTGTTAACTGTCTTCTGGAATCACTCACTGGTTAGATTGGAATAACAAACTTAATTAAAGTTAATAAGACACCACATGCTGCTGCTGCTGTTTAGTCACTAAGTCGTGTCTGACTCTGCGAACCCATGGATTGTAGCCCAGAACAGGCTCCTCTGTTCATGGGATTCTCCAGGCAAGCATACAGGAGGGGGTTGCCGTTCCCTTCTCCAGGGGATCTTCCCGACCCAGGGATCAAACCTGAGTCTCTTGCATTGACAGGTGGATTCTTTACCACCAAGTCACCTGGGAAGCTATAGGACACCACATAGAGACGTTGAAAATGAGAGATGAGGATTGAGAGGGCTTCTGTCCCCTTCATTATATACATAGATCTTGGGGCTAGCTTGCTTTCTGGTAATCAAAGATGGCAAGGTCTGTAGTAAACAGGCAAGCGCATACCCTTGTTTCTGTGATAACTTGGTTCAGATTTGGATACAGAGGCCATATGTTTTCAAGCTTTGCAAAAAATAATCTAGTCAAAACGAATAAAAAACAAACAAACAAGCAACAATCTACTCAGAGAGCAAGCCAACGGACACTTCCAAGATAACCCAGTTTTGTGGTCTCCGTATAGGATCCCCCACAGACAGTCAAGACATTTTTTTAAGATGGAAAAAAAAATACCAGAACTTATATTTGTATTCATTTTTAATCTTCTTTACATTTTCAGTCTATTTTATGACATGTATTAAAATACGTTACTACAGTGGCACATGCATATGATTTATAGATGGGAGATATATATGGTCAAAAAAGTCCGGAGACCACGGATTCAGAAATACGTGGATAAATTGTCCGCGTGGATCTGTCTCCATAGTTACCAGGAAGTCAGGAAAGCCTCGAGGGGGTTAGGATTTTCACGTCAGGAGTTTAGAAGCTGTGAGCAGAGGCTGCATCCTGGCTTGGTGTCTGCAGTCTCCCTTTGCTCTTCCTCCCAGCCCCTTCCCCATGACCGAAGCAGATACTCCTTTCTAGGCCCAGGTGCTCAGCCAGAACTGCTGACTCCCTTTGTCCCCTTCTTTCTGCCACCGTTTCTTAATAGGTGTTTGCTTATTTATTTATTTATTAGGTCTTCTGTATCGGCTCAGAGGGTAAAGAATCCACCTGTAATGCAGGAGACGCAGGAGACACAGGTTCGGTCCCTGGGTTGGGAAGATTCCCCTGGAGGAGGAAATGGCAACCCATCCCCATATTCTTTCCTGGGAAATCCCATGGACAGAGGAGCCTGGCAGGCTACAGTCCAGAGAGTCACAAAGAGTCAGACACGACTGAGTGACTAAGCACTAAGCACACACATTCATTTATTAGGCTGCGCTGGGTCTTCGTTGCATCAGGGCTTTCTCTAATGGCAGAGAGTGAGGGCTACTCTCGAGTTGTGGTGCACAGGCTTCTCTTTGCGGTGACTTTGCTTGTTGCAAAGGATAGGCTCTAAGCCAGGGGGCTCAGTTGTCGTGGCTCCCGGGCTCTAGAGCACAGCCTCAGTAGTTGTGGCACACTGGCTTAACTGCTCTGTGGCAAGTGGGATCCTCCCAGGCCAAGGATCAAACCCTTGTCCCCTGCATTGCCAGGCAGATTCTTAACCACTGGACCACGAGGGATGTCCCTGCCACCATTTATTTTCTTCACCTCTTCTTCCTCCAGAATCTAGGTATCCTCAAATTGCCTTCCACCCGGATGGATTCTTTTCCCAGTGTTTTAACTGAACTTCTTTCCAGTAGAATGCTTCCAAGACTCGCTTGGACGTGTATTCTATGCTCAGAAATATCATCATGTGTTGCTCTCCTATGTTATGAGACAGTTATCTAGTCCATCTGTCCCTGGAGAATACAGACTCCTTGTGACTCCTTTAGCCTGATACCTTTAGTCTGTATCACCAGTGTCAGTGGTTATTAGTTGGCTTACTCCTGACCTGGGGGTACAGAGAATGTCTTTCAAGAAAATACATGTAGCTCTGAGGGTTAAAAGCTCTTGGGCACTCCAAAATGGAGACGGAAATGGCAAGCCACTCCAGTACTCTTCCCTGGAGAATCCCACGGACAGAGGAGCCTGGCAGGCTACAGTCCATGGGGTCACAAGAGTCGGACACAACTTGGCGACTAAACCACCACCACCACTCCAAAATGGAGGGAATTTCAATATTCATAGAAAAAAAGTTCTCACTAGCTAGTAGCTAAAGATTCTATTTTTGCTTTATAGCACCATGGATCTGTGATGGCCAGCAAACAGGGTTCGATAGTAGAAAGTTGATCTCAGTAAAAATTATTATTTAGGAAATGTGAATGCAAAACACACATAGCATGTAGAAAGCGGTGTCTCTGGGCTTCCCAGGTGGCTCAGTGGTAAAGAATCCACCTGCCAAGGCAGGAGATGCTGGTTGGATCCCTGATCTAGGAGGGTCCCACATGCCGCGGAGCAAATAAGCCCGTGGACCACAGCTACTGAGCCTGTGCTCTAGAGCCCTGCAATTGCTGAAGCCCTCACACCCTAGAGTCCATGCTCAGGAACAAGAGAAGCCACCTCAGTGAGAAGCCCAGGCACTGAAACTAGAGAAAAGCCTGAGCAGCAAGGAAGACCCAGCACAGCCAAGAATAAATAAATAAATAAATTTTTTAAAATTAAAATCATTAAAAATGACCAAAAAAAAAAAAAACCACACAAGGACTTCCCTGGCAGTTCAGTGGTTGAGACTTCACCTTCCAATGAAGAGGACACAGGTTTGATCCCTCGTTGGGTAGCTAAGATCCCACATACCTCGGGGCCAAAACACCAAAACATACAACAGAAACAATATTATAAAAATTCAATAAAGACTTTAAAAATGATACACTTAAAAAAAAAAACAAACTAGTATCTCTGATAAAATAGGGTCAGCCAGCCAAGTGCTGTGCAGAGGGTGAACCCATGTTAGGGGGCCTGCTGAGGATCTGATGGGGGAACAAATGAATGCAGAGTGAGTCACCTGAGGGAGGAAACCCAGAGCTGGATGGGGAAGACCGCAGCTGCTGCTTCTCTGTTCCCACCTCTTTAGCATTGTTGGCTTGGAGAAGGACCCTAAGATGAAAAGCCCATGGTGATTCTGAGAGTTCAGTCAGGAGGGTCAAGAAGGAACCCCCTAACCTTTCCAGAACCCACTGCTGCTGCACAGACTGTTAGGTGTCCCCTCATTACCTACGTCTCCTTACCCAAAAGCATTCCATCATACACACAGTCTCGGTTAATCCTTACACGGTGGAAGCCCTTTCCTTTCCTGTACTCCTGTGACTTGAGACTTGTTTACAAACAGGATGCTCGAGTGTCTGCTCACGCTACCACTTCTTTTGTGATGATGGCTGTTGCATTGACATCATGTTGGCTTGCGACGGAGTGGAGCAGTGTCCTGACGGGTCTGATGAAGCTTTCTGTCAAAATCGTGAGTCACCTGCATCACATTTTGGGGGTAGAAGGGATGTCTGTATTCTGACAGTAAATGCACATTCAGCATTTACTTTTTCTGCTGGTTTCAGTGTAACTTCATGTGAACCAGCTATGCCTTAAATTCAATGGACATTTACCGTAAATCTTTAATGCAAATTACAAATGTCAAATTTTTGTATTATTTAACATTTTAAGAGATAGTTTTCAATTTTCTAAGAGTCTTCCCCATCCTAAAAAGGCTGTTTAGCATACGCTTTTAAAAAAACTAAAATGAGTTAATCTTTTGTTTTGACAGATTTTTTAGAAAAGTTATGACATTAGGGTGTCACTAGGTCGCTAGGTCTTGTGAATCTGAGCAAACTCGGGGTGATAATGAAGGACAGGGGAGCCTGGCATCCTGCAGCTCATGGGGACATAAGTCAGACATGATTTAAACTGAACAACAGTGTGTGCATAAATACTGCAAGGAAGGACGGGCTGTGAAAAGTTGACTGAAGAACTGCAAGTACTTGAATGAAGAACTTGAGGAAGGGTGACTAACCTCAGAATCTTAGGCGGAAGTGTATCTTTGTCTGTTTCTTTACAAGAACTTTCAGAAAGCTAATTCTTGCAACTGTTTACTTAGAAGTGTTACTTTGGAAACAAGAGCTAGTAGTTTGCTATGAGGCCCTGAAATATCTTAGATGATATGCTTTCAATCTATTGCAAATGTCGTGGTTTTAGATAAAGGTCAGCGAGAAACCTAACTGACAGTAGTTCTTTCACTCTCAGTGAGCGATAACCGAAAGATGGTGACCCACAGGACCACGGCACGGCCTAAAACCACGGGACCAAGCACAGATGCAGGCCGGAGTGCGTCGCTAGAAAAGTCTGAGAAAGCTACCACCCCAGAACAGCCACCTGAATTATCAACCACAGAGAAGAGTAATCATTCCACCTTTTGGGGACCAGAAAGTCGCATTGATCTTGAGATGCCAGGTAAGGACTTGAAGCTGGTTTTCTCAAAGAGTCTCATTTTCTATAATGACACTTGGCTCAAAGTAAGCTTCTATTTGAAGAGTGTTAAGGACATATCTTAAAAGAAAGGACAGACTTAAAGCAAATGATTTGGCCAAAAAGAAAAAAAGCCTGACATTTTTGCTGATTATTTATAGCAAGGAACACCTATTAAATACATTCATAAATATGTACATATAGCAAGGAGATCAAACAAGTCAGTCCTAAAGGAAATCAACCCTGACTGTTCATTGGAAGGACTGATGCTAAAGCTGAAGCTCCAATACTTTGGCCACCTGATGTGAAGAGCTGACTCATTGGAAAAGACCCTGATGCTGGAAAATATTGAGGGCAGGAGGAAAAGGGGACAACAGAGGATGAGATGGTTGAATGACATCACTGACTCAATAGACATGAGTTTGAGCAAACCTCGGGAGATAATGATGGACAGGGAAGCCTGGCTGCCATTCATGGGACTGCAAAGAATCAGACACGACTTAGCAATGGAACAAAATACATACTCCAGAGGTATCAATACATTTATTGTAAATAAGGTGGAGTTTAAAAATTTTAACACCTATGTTAAAGGAAACTAATACTCTAAGTGCTAAATTTTAGGTTATTGTGAGGTGAAACAGTATGCTGCTGCTGCTAAGTCACTTCAGTCGTGTCCGACTCTGTGTGATCCCACAGACGGCAGCCACCAGGCTCCCCCGTCCCTGGGACTCTCCAGGCAAGAACAATGGAGTGGGTTGCCATTTCCTTCTCCAATGCATGAAAGTGAAAAGTGAAAGGGAAGTCGCTCAGTCATGTCCAACTCTTAGCGACCCCATGGACTGCAGCCCACTAGACTTCTCCATCCATGGGATTTTCCAGGCAAAGTACTGGAGTGGGGTGCCATTGCCTTCTCCGGTGAAACAGTATAGCCCCTACATGTTTATGTAAAATCCTCTTCACACTAAGCAAGTGAATGTAAAGAAAATAATGTGTTATGTTGAAAAAGTAGCATGTGCTAGCAATTCAGTGTCATGCTTCCAAATTAACTAAATCTATCATCTTTTTTTACAAGATGGCTAATAATGTTTTAAAATACATTCATACTCCTAAAGCATTACAGGATTCTCTTTGAAAATTTTTTACACCTTTATATTTGGATAGTTATATGACAGAGAGAAATATAGATGATCACATTTCCGTATGCTTTTGTGAATGTCTTTTAGAATTCAAACTCTGCATACATTTTACCAAAATCTGTTCTTCTTTCATTGCTAAGTCATGTCTGATTCTTTTGCGACCCCATGGACTGTAGCCTGCCACACTCTTTTGTCCAGGGGATTTCCCAGGCAAGAATATTCCCAGGCAGGAGTGGGTTGTCATTTCCTTCTCCAGGGTATCTTCCATGCCCAGGGATCAAACCTGTGTTTCCTGCATTGGCAGGTGGATTATGTACCACTGAGTCACCAAGGAAGCCCAGAAAGGGACAAACCAAGGACTGAGCTTAAACTGAGGGCAGGGTTAACACCACAACTGACCAGAGTAGGTTGCATGGAGAAAAAAGTAAGTAGCAAAGGCCTTTGCTCATGTGCGTGCTAAGTCACTTCAGTGGCGTCTGACTCTTTGTGACCCCATGGACTATAGCCCACCAGGCTCTTCTGTCCATGGGATTCTCCAGGCAAGAATATTGGGTTGCTGTGCCCTCCTCCAGGGGATCTTCCTAACCCAGGAATCACACCAGCATCTCTAACTTCTCCTACATTGGCAAGTGGGTTCTTTACCACCAGCATCACCTGGGAAGCCCACAGCAAAGGCCTTTGTGTAAGACAGATCCCACTGTCTTTTAGCAGGTTGGCCAGGATCTGGACTAGAGGGTGCTGGGTGGGCTTGCTTCTGCTCCTGAGGGCCAAAGGCTGGCGATGCCAGCAGCACAGTGGGAACTGCACTCCTGGCAGGGCTCCTGTCGCCTGAGTGCCAAACAGCCCCACACGTCAGCTTTCCCAGCCATTTCCTTTATAACCTTCCCAAAGACCTGGTCACTGATGGAAAGACAGAAAGCACCCAGCACCTTGATCATCAGACCCCCTGTTAGTACACCCTTCACATTTAAATAAGAAACAATATCAAGGGCCTGCCTGTCTCCTTTCTCTTCCACACTGGTCCATTATCTTTTCTCAATCAGACAAGAGGCCGAACTGCACAGACAAAATATTACCAAAATAATCTCTCACTATTTCAGTAACTTTTTTATGAAACTATTTTGTTCATTATAGAAGATCCAGAAGATGCAAATAATGAAAATGGAAATAACTTAAAATACCACCCTTTTATTGACATTAACTTCTAATATTTCCTTCTAATCTACTTTGTAAATTTTAAAGTGCTTTGATACAAATATATCTACAAAATACCCTACAAAAGATTTAAAAAACAAAACAAAAGAGCAAAACCTTGGTCATACCACAGATATCTTTTTTCCCCAAATAGGGATTGAACCCACAGCCTCTGCACTGGAAGGGCAGAATCTTAATAACTAAACCATTAGGCAAGTGCCTTTCAGAGACCTGTTTTATCTATTCCTTGCTGGTACCGCCACCTAATGGGAGAACTTTGTCACTTCATACAAGGCTTGGACTGTCTTAATCCATTTTCTCTGTATGAAATGTTTATATGGAGAAGAGAGCTACCTAAGAAGCAGAGTTGGGGGACCAGGTGTCTTTGGCAACAGGGATGAAGTTGACCGACCGAACGAACTTCTCAGAGGCCACAGTGGGTGAACTCCTGCTCCGTCACTTTCTTGGAGAGGCACGTGTGAATGTGAATTAATTAGCTGAAAACAGTGGAGACCCAAGGCCAGTCTCCTTCATGAGGTCTAGTCCCGGCTCTGTGTTTAGAACCCCGAGGAGTTGCTTCATGTCTCTGAACCTCAGTTTCCTCATTGGTTAATACAGGTTTCAGTGATAACCCCGAAGGCTCTGTCTAGCCTGGTGTCTGTTTCAGGAAGATAAATAACCGTAGACTCATGCAGGCCTCCACAAGCCCTAATCCATGCTAGATCCTGCTCTGTGATCCCAGTTCTGTCTTCTGTGGGGGTGAGGAGGGGGGTGGGGGAAGACAGCTTCAGAATCATTTTGCAAGTAATGCTCTAGGCTGCCACCATTGGTGAATGGGAGTTGACACCCAATCTGAAATATATTTTTAGCTCTCCTTATTTGGCAGGTGGGGGAGTCATTCATCCCATGACTCAGCGGCACAGGAAATCTTTTTTCCCAACCAGGTATGGAACCAGTGTCCCCTGCGGTGGAAGTGCAAAGTCCTACCCACTGGACTACCAGGGAAGTCCCTGCGTCTCTATTTTTTTCTTTCTAATAATAAACCTTTGACTTGGGCTGTGAAGGTGTAAAGAATGGAGTTTCATAGATGCAGCGAGATAATATCCAGTTATTATTTCTATTATACGGACAAGGCAATGGCACCCCACTCCAGTACTCTTGCCTGGAAAATCCCATGGACGGAGGATCCTGGCAGGCTGCAGTCCAGGGTGTCGCTAAGAGTCGGACACGACTGATCGACTTCACTTTCACTTTTCACTTTCATGCATTGGAGAAGGAAATGGCAACCCACTCTGGTGTTCTTGCCTGGAGAATCCCAGGGATGGGGGAGCCTGGTGGGCTTCCATCTATGGGGTCGCACAGAGTTGGACACGACTGAAGTGACTTAGCAGCAGCATTTCTATTATATATTATTTTTCCTAATCACTAAAGTAAAATGTATTTACTGTAGAAAATTTGGAAAATACAGAAAAATATGAAGAAGTAAAATTATCTAGCAAAACTCACCATTAACAATTTGTTGCATTTTCTCCCAGTTCAGTTCAGTTCAGTCACTCGTGCTCGATTCTTTGCAACCCCGTGGACTGCAGCACACCAGACTTCCCTGTCCATCACCAACTCTCAGAGCTTACTCAGACTCATGTCCACTGAGTCTGTGACGCCATCCAACCATCTCATCCTCTATTATCCCCTTCTCCTCCTGCCTTCAATCTTTCCCAGCATCAGGGTCTTATCCAATGAGTCAGTTCTTTGCATCAGGTGGCCCAAGTATTGGAGCTTCAGCTTCAGCATCAGTCCTTCCAATGAATATTCACGACTGATTTCCTTTAGGATGGACTAGTTGGATCTCCTTGCAGTCCAAGGGACTCTCAAGAGTCTTCTCCAACACCACGGTTCAAAAGCATCAATTCTTCAGCACTCAGCTTTCTTTATAGTGCAACTCTCACATCCATACATGACTACTGGAAAAACCATAGTTTTGACTAGACTGACCTTTGTTGGCAAAGTAATGTCTTTGTTGGCAAAGTAATGTCTCTGCTTTTTAATATGCTGTCTAGGTTGGTCATAGCTTTTCTTCCAAGGATCAAGCGTCTTTTAATTTAATGGTTGCAGTCAGCATCTGCAGTGATTTTGGGCCCCCCCCCAAAATAAAGTTTCTCACTGTTTCCATTGTTTCCCCATCTATTTCCCATGAAGTGATGGGACCGGATGCCATGATACTGGTTTTTTAATGCTGAGTTTTAAGCCAGCTTTTCACTCTCCTCTTTCACTTTCATCAAGAGTCTCTTTAATTTTACTTTGCTTTCTGCCATAAGGGTGGTGTCATCTACATATCTGAGGTTATTGATATTTCTCCCAGCAATCTTGATTCCAGCTTGTGCTTCGTCCAGCCCGGCATTTCACGTGATGTACTCTGCATATAAGTTAAATAAGCAGGGTGACAATATACAGACTTGACATACTCCTTTCCCTATTTGGAACCAGTCTGTTGTTCCATGTCCAGTTCTAACTGTTGCTTCTTGACCTGCATACAGATTTCTCAGGAGGCATGTCAGGTGGTCTGGTATTCCCATCTCTTTCAGAATTTTCCACAGTTTTTTGTGATCCACAACAAAATGTATATACAGACACATGTACATTTATTCACTTATAACAAAATTAGGATATTATTTTACAAAACATTTTTCTCACTTATGAATATTTTCATGTTATTAAATTCCATCAAAATCACAAAATTATTACATCCAGGGTAGAAATTCCCTGGTGGTCCAGTGGTTAGGCACAAGTTCAGTCCCTGGTCTGGGTACTAAGACAGCCAAAATATTTTTTTTTAAAGTCCAGGGTAAAGAAAATGGGAAGAAAAGAACAGAGCCTTGAAAGTGTTAGAAAGGGCCTCCCACAATGTGTGGTTTCTGTTTGGACAGCAGCCCCCATTTCCTTCCTCTTCCGTCATCCCTGAACCACCAGACTAGAATCCGAAGCTTCTGACTTCCTGTGATTTGAAATTATGTTATACTCAGCATAATATAAGTAGATTTAAAAATGCATTGTTGGGGACTTCCCTGGTGATGCCGTGGATAAGAATCCACCTGCCAGTGCAGGAGACATGGGTTCGATCCCTGGTATGGAAAGATACCCCAGAGCAACTAAGCCTTTGAGCCACAACCACTGAACCTACTCACCTTAAAGCCCAAGAGCCACAACTACTGAAGCACACATGCCTAGAGCCTGTGCTCCATCACAAGAGAAGCCACTGCAGTGAGAAGCCCACGCACCACAGCAAAAAGTAGCCCCCACTCGCCACACCTAGAGAAAGCCTGCACAAAGTGATGAAGACCAAACCCATTCATTAAAAATTTTTTTAATGCATTATGGCTTGTGACCTATACCAGTGTTTTACAAGGATCATCAGCTAGTACAGTAAATATAGACAAGTTGACTTTTCCGCTCCCTCCTTCCCTCACAGGCTTGGGAGGATAAATAAGACTTGACTTAACTCACTGAAGACACGCTAAAGAGATACTAAGATTAATACTAATAATGTAGTATAGAAAGTAATGAGAGGAAGTTTTTTAATCTACCACATTGGCAAAGGTGAAAACATAATAATATTTATAAGTGTATAGAGAAGTGTCTCACCTACTTTTGGTGGGATTCAAATTAGTACAGTCTTCCAGAGGGCAGTTTCTGAAGCCTTGTATGTATGCCTTGACCCAGTTAGCCTGCTGTTAGGAATTTATGCCAAGCATGTTACTAAGGATGAAGTTAAGGGTGTGGGCGAATATTCAGTCCCACCGGTGAACGCATGCTCTGTACTCTCAGAGGCACAGCGGGGCTGGCATTTGCTCGTGATGCAGAAGCACAATGGCTGGATTGTTTTCCAGGGTGGTTGCAGCTCTAAGGCCTGTTCTCTGTGTGGTCCAAGTCGTCTGTTAACAAGGCAGTCCTCTTGTGTGGACCCAGCCGAAGGAAAGACATCTGGTTTCCAGTTCTGCAGATCGGCTAGAAAAATGGTCGGGTATCCCCATTCACACTGAATCTGGGTTGTTTTTTCTTTTTAATAATTAAATTTTTTATTCCACGCTCTAACAACCTTCTTCCATTTGCTGACTAGTCTAATAACTTTTTAACTGGAGAATAATTGCTTTACAATATTATGCTGGTTTCTGCCATATATCAACATGAGTCAGCCACAGGTACACATATGTCCCCTCCCTCTTGAGCCTCCCTCCTGACCCTGAATCTGGATTTCTTTTTTAAACTAGAATACATGTTCATCCCAGCAGATTAGCCAAATTTTTTAAGGATCCGGATTAAAGCATGGACTTAGCTAAGCTAAGCTAAGTCACTTCAGTCGTGTCCGACTCTGTGCGACCCCATAGACGGCAGCCCACCAGGCTCCGCCGTCCCTGGGATTCTCCAGGCAAGAAGACTGGAGTGGGTTGCCATTTCCTTCTCCAATGCATGAAAGTGAAAAGTGAAAGGGAAGTCGCTCAGTTGTGTCCGATTCTTCGCTACCCCATGGACTGCAGCCTACCAGCCTCCTCCATCCATGGGATTTTCCAGGCAAGAGTACTGGAGTGGGGTGCCATTGCCTTCTCTGGCATGGACTTAGGAGAATGCACAATTTCTGTATGGAGGTGAGGGGCTTTGCCTGTACTTTCTCGAATTCCCATGCTAAATATGCCAAAGCCTCACTGTTGGACTTATCTCTGGAGGTAATGAGTGAGCAACTTCGATCTTTGGATTATCATGGAAAGTATTTTATTCAGAAGGGACATTCTCACAAAGGATATTTAAAGGGTTTCTTTTTTTTTTCTCACATGCCCCATATATCATGTTTTCATTCTGAATAGTCTATTGTCTTCCTGCATGGTGGTGGGAATCAACTGGATTCTCAAATGAATGGAAGATTTAGTTAAAGAAATGTACTTGTCACAAATGAAGATAATCAGATGGCTATTTCCACAAACTTATTTTGAAGGGAGTAGGTCCTCTTTCATTGACCTAACTTCTTTGGAAAATATCATCTAATGAGCTATAATCAGCTGACGCCTTTAAATATAAAGTATTCTGGTACATTATTTGGCATTGCCTTTCTTTGGGATTGAAATGAAAACTGACCTTTTCCAGTTCTGTGGCCACTGCTGAGTTTTCCAATTTGCTGGCATATTGAGTGCAGCACTTTCACAGCATCATCTTTTAGGATTTGAAATAGCTCAACTGGAATTCCATCACCTCCACTAGCTTTGTTCATAGTGATGCTTTCTAAGGCCCACTTGACTTCACATTCCAGGATATCTGGCTCTAGGTGAGTGATCACACCATCGTGGTTATCTGAGTCATGAAGATCTTTTTTGTATAGTTCTTCTGTGTATTCTTGCCACCTCTTCTTAATATCTTCTGCTCCTGTTAGGTCCCATACCATTTCTGTCCTTTATTGTGCCCATTTTTGCATGAAATGTTCCCTTGGTATCTCTAATTTTCTTGAAGAGATCTCTAGTCTTTCCCATTCTATTGTTTTCCTCTGTTTCTTTGCATTGATCACTGAGGAAGGCTTTCTTATCTCTCCTTGCTATTTTGGAACTCTGCATTCAAATGGGTATATCTTTCCTTTTCTCCTTTACCTTTTAAGTCTTTTCCTTTCTCAGCTGTTTGCAAGGCCTCCTTGGACAACCATTTTGCCTTTTTGAATTTCTTTTTCTTGGGGATGGTCTTGATCACTGCCTCCTGTACAATGTCATGAATCTCCATCCACAGTTCTTCAGGCACTCTGTTTATCAAATCTAATCCCTTGAATCTATTTGTTAAAGAAAGGCAATGTTTAAAAAAAAAGAAAAGAAAAGAAAGGTAATGACAAAGAATATTCAAACTACCTCACAATTGTACTCATCTCACTCGCTAGCAAAGTAATGCTGAAAATTCTCCAAGCCAGGCTTCAACAGTACATGAACCGTGAACTTCCAGATGTTCATGCTGGATTTAGAAAAGGCAGAGGAACCAGAGATCAAATTGCCAACATGTGTTGGATCGTTGAAAAAGCAAGAGAGTTCCAGAAAAACATCTACTTCTGCTTTATTGACTACCCCAAAGGCTTTGACTATGTGGATCACAACAAGCTATGGAAAACTCTTAAAGGAAGGGAATACCAGACCACCTGACCTGCCTATTGAGAAATCTGTATGCAGGTCAAGAAGCAACAGTTAGAACCGGACATGGAACAGCAGACTGGTTCCAAATTGGGAAAGGAGTACGTCAAGGCTGTATATTGTCACCCTGCTTATTTAACTTCTATGCAGAGTACATCATGAGAAATGCTGGGCTCAGTGAAGCACAGGCTGAAATCAAGATTTCTAGGAGAAATATCAATAACCTCAGATGTGCAAATGACACTGCTCTTATGGCAGAAAGTGAAGAAGAACTAAAGAGCCTCTTGATGAAAGTGAAAGAGGAGAGTGAAAAAGTTGGCTTAAAACTCAACATTCAGAAAACTAAGACCATGACATCTGGTCCCATCAGTTCAGTTTAGTTACCCAGTCGTGTATGACTCTTTTTGACCCCATGAACTGCAACATGCCAGGCCTCCCTGACCATCACCAACGACCAGAGTTTGCTCAAACTCATGTCCATTGTGTTGGTGATGCCATCCAACCATCTCATCCTCTATCATCCCCTTCTCCTCCTGCCCTCACTATTTCCCAGCATCAGGGTCTTCCAATGAGTCACTTCTTTGCATCAGGTGGCCAAAGTATTGGAGTTTCAGCTTCAGCATCAGTCCTTCCAATGAACACTAAGGACTGATCTCCTTTAGGATGGACTGGTTGAATCTCCTTGCAGTCCAAGGGACTCTCAAGAGTCTGCTCCAACACCACGGTTCAAAAGCATCAATTCTTCGGTGCTCAGCTTTCTTTATAGTCCAACTCTCACATCCATACATGACCACTGGAAAAACCATAGCCTTGACTAGACGGACCTTTGTTGGCAAAGTCATGTCCCTGGTTTTCAATATGCTGAAGAAGCTTTACAGTTTTTTGTTTGTTTGTTTCTTCATAAAATTCCTCACATCAGCAGATCACTTCTGATTCATTTCCATTGAGCATTTTATTTTGCAAAAGTCTCACCTGAAATTACACTTCAGCCTGAGGGTAACTCCACTAACTCATTCATTACAATATTGTCAATATCATTAAGCACACAAGTTCTATGAATTCCTAAATGGCAGATAATAGAATGATACAACCATGGCTCACCAGAACCTGAGATGAAAATTCTAAGATTTAATCTTCTATTACATTTGCTCTCAGGAGTATGTTATAACTGAATAGAACAGTTAAACAATGAACAAGCTATCATTATATCAGAAGTGCTGGTTTCCACCAACAAGCAGTTAGACACATCTGAGTTTAAATCTCAACCCTATGACTCACTGATTACCAGAATGAAACCGGGCAAGCACTGAACCTCTCTGAGACTAACTAAAAAAAAAAAAAAAAAGGCAAAAGAGCTATTAATGCCTGCCAAACAGCATTGAGGTAAGAAAGTGAAGTTGCTTTGTGAGTGACTTATGTGTTCAGTTTCTAAAGAAAAAAATGTTTCTGGACTGTTTCTGCGTTCTATGGTATAAAGTCCAAACCTAACCCTTGACTTTTCTAGCTGAGCTTTTCCCTTCCTTCTCTGGGTGGGGGGTAGGGGTGGGGGTGGAGTGAGGGGTAAGTTCTGGAGTGGTGAGCTTGTTTCCCGTCTCCGTCCAATGGTTTTTCACTAGCCTCACCTCTGCTTTATTCGGTTGGTCACATTGGTTATCTCGTGTTTTAGTATCAAACGTAGGCCTATGTTTATTGAAGAAATAAAGCCTGTAAGTCCTTTCTTTAAGCCCTACCTTATATATATATGTATATATATACATATATATATATATGAGGCTGTATTTTCATGTCTATTTCCTGAAGTTTCTGATGCACCTTCAATATGTTTTATTTATTTTCCACAGATGGTGGTTCCTCAGGGAAGAACAGAAAAGAGGAAAATTATATTTTTGAGTCAAAGAGCAATCGAGGAGGAGGGGAACACCCAGCCCCAGAAGCAGGTAAATGTTCACCTTGGAAATTCATTGCAGAGTCAGAACAATTGCAGAACCACGTATCCTGTAGCTGAGCTTATTAACTGAATCTGCAAGAATTCATGACAAGAACAGGGTATATGGGTTGGAAAAACTGTGTATTCTCATCTTCTATATCACACTTCATCTTGGGGCTCTTGAACTAGTATCTTCACAGCTTTGGTCCTCAGCTTTCTGTTCTCTGAGTTGACTGGAGAGGATGATCACTACAGTCCCTTTCCAGGGGTAACATTCTGTGGAATGAGTAGTACTCAGGACACAGTGGTTAAGAACATGGGCTTTCAGATCAGATGCCAGGGTTCAAATCCCCTGCTCCATCACTAACTCCATGCCGGTTATCTTCTCTCTCTGCATCTCAATTTCCTCATTGGTCAGACGCGTGTAATAACTATACCTGCCTCACAGAGCTGTTAGGGAGAATAGATAGGACATCATATAGAGTTTTTAGCATATTGCTTGGCTCATGCAATAAGCCATATAAATGATGGCTATTATGACTGTTATTTGTGATCAACAAGGGCAGAGGTGTTAGAGTGTACCGTTCTCTCTCCAAGTGCTTCAGTAACAAGAGATGGAAGACACAGGAATGGGGAAAGGGTGCAGGAGGTAGAGGGGATATTTAGTAAGTAGAAAGAAAACTATAATGTCATGGTTTAGGTTATTCTTAACTAGATAGGAAACACTTTCAACATAGTCCTGTAGAAAGGTAGATTTTGATCCTAAATCTCACAAACTAATTAGTAAAATAAAGTTTAGGAGAACCAAATATTATTAAGCTACAGATCTAAACATTGAGAAGACTTCCTTTTTATCCTAGAAGTAGTCTCGTAACAATGGTCACATATAATTTTTAAATAAAATTGTTAAATAATACATAAATTTTTAATAATAAATAAAATTTTAAATAATAAATAATAAAATAATCCAGATATCAAGTATCTAGATGCTGCCTGGTCTGCAGACCTGCTGGACATAGCTGTCCCAGGATATTTGAATAAAAAGAGCCTGTTGGACTTCACTGGTGGTCCAGTGGCTGAGAATCTGCCTACCAATGCAGGAGACGCCAGTTCGATCCCTGATCCGGGGAGATTCCACATGCTGTGGAACAATTAAGCCTGTGTGCCACCACGAGAGAAGCCGCCACAACGCGAAGCCAGCGCTGCGCGACCAGAGCGTCACTGCCTCTGCTCACAGCAACAGAGACTCAGTGCTGCAGCCAAAAAATTAACTAAAGAAAAAAGAAGAGCCCGCCCCCTGCCGACAGACACAGAGAACGGGGCTCGCCCCTTGCCTCCATGGCCAGATGTGTCCAGAGACCTTTGGTTCTAATTGCCCGGTGCCTGTCCTAATTGCTATATACCTGAGTGTCACTCCCAGTCTTATGAACAGAATACCCAGTTCATCTACTTAACTCATTTCTGAGAAAACTAGCATGGTGTGTTTTAGAAGAGTGTGTGTGCGTGTGTGTGTGTTAAGTCTCTTCAGTTCAGTTCAGTTCAGTTCAGTCGCTCAGTCATGTCCGACTCTTTTAGACCCCATGAATCGCAGCATGCCAGGCCTCCCTGTCCATCACCATCTCCCAGAGTTCACTCAAACTCATGTCCATCGAGTAGGTGATGCCATCCAGCCATCTCATCCTCTGTCGTCCCCTTCTCCTCCTGCCCCCAATCCCTCCCAGCATCAGAGTCTTTTCCAATGAGTCAACTCTTCGCATGAGGTGGCCAAAGTACTGGAGTTTCAGCTTTAGTATCATTCCTTCCAAAGAACATCCAGGGCTGATCTCCTTTAGAATGGACTGGTTGGATCTCCTTGCAGTCCAAGGGACTCTCAAGAGTCTTCTCCAACACCACAGTTCAAAACCATCAATTCTTCAGCGCTCAGCTTTCTTCATAGTCCAACTCTCATATCCATACGTGACCACTGGAAAAACCATAGCCTTGAATAGACGGACCTTTGTTGGCAAATTAATGTCTCTGCTTTTCAATATGCTATCTGGGTTGGTCATAACTTTTCTTCCAAGGAGTAAGCGTCTTTTAATTTCATGGCTGCAGTCACCATCTGCAGTGATTTTGGAGCCCCCAAAAATAAAGTCTGACACTGTTTCCACTGTTTCCCCATCTATTTCCCATGAAGTGATGGGACCAGATGCCATCATCTTCGTTTTCTGAATGTTGAGCTTTAAGCCAACTTTTTCACTCTCCTCTTTCACTTTCATCAAGAGGCTTTTTAGTTCCCCTTCACTTTCTGCCATAAGGGTGGTATCATCTGCATATCTGAGGTTATTGATATTTCTCCCAGGAATCTTGATTCCAGCTTGTGCTTCCTCCAGCCCAGTGTTTCTCATTAGTCGTGTTCAATTCTTTGAGACCCCATAGACTGTATCCTGCCAGGCTCCTCTGTCCATGGGATTCTCCAGGCAAGAATACTGGAGTGGGTAGCCATTCCCTTCTCCAGGGAATCTTCCAGACCCAGGGATCAAGCCTGCATCTCTTATGTCTCCTGAACTGGCAGGCTGGTTCTTTACCAATAGTGCCTCCTGGGAAGCCCTTAGAAGAAGGTGGGAAATTTTAAATTACCTGAACTAAAAGCATTAAAGTATGCCAACTGAGTATTTAAAAGTTGAAAATAACTTTCAGTATCCTAGCAAATACTTTATGTGAGGCGTCATCTTCTTTGTCATCAAATTGATTAATAAATCATTCCTGATTCATTAGCCGGGAATCAGATCTGACAGTAGAGCAACCCTATGCCTGACTTTTTGTTGTTGTTTAGTTGCTAAATTGTATCCAACTCTTTTGTGACCTCATGGACTGTAGTCCGCCAGTCTCCTCTGTTCATGGGATTTCCCAGGCAAGAATGCTGGAGGTGGGTTGCAATTTCCTATCCAGGGGATCTGCCTGACCCAGGGACTGAATCCTCCTCTCCTGCATTGGCAGGCAGATTCTTTACTACGGAGCACTTGGGAAGCCGTATCTGACTTTGGCAAACAGAAAATCCCCTTAGATTATATGCTGTTTTATGATTGCCATAGCTCCCTCTGAGTCCCATTCTTGGGACTGGGGTCTTCAATCATAGCTCTCTTCTCCTGAAGCCTGAACGCTGGTGTTCATCTTCAAACAAGTCATATGCATTTAGAAAGGCAGCCTGTAATCAATTTCCTTCCCTGAACAAGCAGAACTGGGGCTGGGTGTCAGAATCCAGTTTGTAAGAAATGGTTTTAGATTCCTAGGGTTGACCAAAGTCTCTTTTTCATCCAGTTCCTTTGTAACCTATCCATCTTTGTGCCTAGTACTGGAAGATGCAGGGAAACTGACACCTTCAGGGCCAAACTGAGCCTTTTCAGAACTTCTTTCCTCAGGGTCACCATTAGGAAACTGGAATGTATGCACCAGCTCAAGAGTCAAATTCTAGATGGTTGGTTTATCACAGACTCTTATCTTTTACAATTCTCTTTGGGAATATTGTGCATGTATGCTCAGTCATGTCCAACTCTTTGCAACCCCATGGACTGTAGCCTCCTAGCCTCCTCTGTCCATGGGATTTTCCAGGTAGGAATACTGTAGTGGTTGCCATTTCCTTTTCCAGGGGATCTTCCTGACCCAAGGATTGAACCCACGCCTCCAGCGTCTCCTGCATTGGCAGGCAGATTCTTTGCCACTGAGCTTCCTGGGAAGCCCTTGGGAATACTGGCCTCACTCAAACCACTGTTTTGTATCAAGAGTCACTGATGCAACCTCCTCATCCCATCCTCCTGAACCCAGACAATTCCAGAACGTTCTTGAGAATTTTCTTCAGTTTTACCTAGGATTCCACAAATACACCAGAGTTTGAAATGCCATTAGTGTGTACTCAGCTCCAGCTCCTCTTGTCTTGGAGAGGAGGCCAGCTATACCTGGGAATGATTTTAAGCTCAGAAAATCAAAGCTATCCCAGGTGGCGCTAGTGGAAAAGAACCTGTCTGTCAACTTAGGAGACACAAGAGATTCAAATTCGATCTCAGGGTTGAGAAGATTCCCTGGAGGAGGGCATGATAACCCACTCCCATATTCTTGCCTGGAGAATCCCATGAACAGAAGAGCCTGGCGGGCTACAGTCCATGGGGCTGCAAGAGTCAGACACGACTTAGTGACTAAACCACCACCACCATCAGGAGTGAACTTTCTCAGTTACTTGCCCCCAATACCTGTCAGTACCCACCCTCTCTCTTTTTTTTTTTCTTGGCCCCACTGTGCTGTATGTGGGATCTTAATCCCCCAACCAGGGATCAAAGCCATGTCCCCTGCATTGGGAGTGTGGAGTCTTAATCACTGGACCATCAGGGAAGTCTTCCACCCTCTCTTCCTTTCCTCCAGTGCTAAAGGAAAGAGGATACTGACCCTCTTTCCAAGGTCAGTATCCCTCCCCCGACCTTGATGCAGCTCCTTATCACCTCAAGTTTGTTTTTCCATCATTTATTAACTCCCCATGTTTATAATCTCCACTGGTTCATTCCCCTAGACACATTCAGCTCTCAAAATATACAAGAAACAAAACAGCATCCCTCAGCCTTCAATCTCCCTGTAAATGAACTCCCAATTGCTAAGCGCAGTGGCCTCTCCAGGCCTCGCCTCACTTGACCTTTCCTTAGCATTCGATTCTGCTGACCACTGTCCTCTTGAAATAGCCTCAGCCCTCTGCTTCCAGGACTCCCCGCTCGGTTGGTTGCCAGCCATCCCTCTGACATGTCTCTTTCTATGCTTTCTGGTTCTCTTCTTTGTCTGCCCTCTTAAATGTTGATGTCTCCTAGAGCCTTGTTCCTGGCCCTCTTCTCTCTTCCCTTTCTCTCTGGAAGTCTCACCCAGTTTTGTAGCTGCAACCACCACCTTAATCCTAAAGGGCTCCACATATTTTTAAAAATTTTATGTATTTATCTTACTTTGGCTGTGCTGGGTCTTTGCTGCTGTGCTCGATCTTTCTCTAGTTGTGGTGAGCAGGGACCACTCTCTAGTTGCGGTGTGAAGGCTTCTCCTTGCAGTGGCTTCTCTTGTTGCAGAGCACAGGCTCCAGGAGATGCGGGCTTCAGTAGTTTGCGGCACACGGGCTCAGTAGTTGTGGTGTATGGGCTTAGTTGCTCCATGACATGTGGAATCTTCCCGGGTCAGGGATCAAATCCATGTCTCCCACATTTGGCAGGCTGATTCTTAACCACTGGACCACCAGAGAAGTCCCAACCCTTCACATATTTAAGCCCAACTAATCGAAGAACCAAATAGAAAATTCTACCTGGATTGGCGTTCAGTTCAGTTCAGTTCAGTCGCTCAGTCGTGTCCGACTCTTTGTGACCCCATGAATCGCAGCACGCCAGGCCTCCCTGTCCGTCATCAACTCCCGGAGTTCACCCAGACTCACGTCCATCGAGTCAGTGATGCCATCCAGCCATCTCATCCTCTGTCGTCCCCTTCTCCTCCTGCCCCCAATCCCTCCCAGCATCAGAGTCTTTTCCAATGAGTCAACTCTTCGCATGAGGTGGCCAAAGTACTGGAGTTTCAGCTTTAGCATCATTTCTTCCAAAGAAATCCCAGGGCTGATCTCCTTCAGAATGGACTGGTTGGATCTCCTTGCAGTCCAAGGGACTCTCAAGAGTCTTCTCCAACACCACAGTTCAAAAGCATCAATTCTTCAGCGCTCAGCCTTCTTCACAGTCCAACTCTCACATCCATACATGACCACAGGAAAAACCATAGCCTTGACTAGACAGACCTTCGTTGGCAAAGTAATGTCTCTGCTTTTCAATATGCTATCTAGGTTGGTGGTAACTTTCCTTCCAAGGAGTAAGCGTCTTTTAATTTCATGGCTGTAGGCATCTCAATATGAAACTGTCAAAAAATAATCTCCCTCGCCTACCCTAAACAAGGTCCATCAGTCATCTAAATCGTGCAAGCAAACGTCCTAGGAATCAGATGCATGGACCACTCCTTTTTATATCTGCACTTCATATATAATTCTACCATAGTAACTATAATACTTTATTGTATCTTTTCATTTAAATGTCTTTCTTACCCAGATTTGAAAATGATCATTAGAAAATGGCATTAGAAAATGCTCTCATTTAACTTTTGAAGAAGTGGTATAAATAGTGGTTCTGAAACTGTACTGTTTTACCACGTCCCATACTTAGTCAAGTCACTTAATCCTCAATAACTTAGTTCCCTCATTTGTAAAATGGGGATACAAACAGTACGAACTCATATGGTGGTTGTGAGAATTAAAGTACTTCATGTATAAAGCACTCTTTACTATCTTTGATTACCAGTGTCAGGCACATGGCTATTAATGCAAAATGAGTGAATAAATAAATGAAAGAAAATATTATGAAGTCAGTTTATGCAATGGAGATTTTTGCTCTTCTAGTTCCACCAGTTGGCAAGGCCCCTGTAGCTAAAAATATTTCCACAATACCATCTCCAAGCCTGGCCTGACTACAGAGCAAAGCAGACTAAGAATAGACCCTGCTGAGCTTGATAAGACAGACTGATCTGGGGTACACTCTGTCCCTTCTGGACTCCTGGACGGCTCTAAAAGATGCTTCTAGTCTAGGTGTCTAGGACCAACCCCACAGGGAAAAAACCCATGAAGGAGAAGTAGAGATTTTTTTGCCTTTTTTTAAATTATTTATTTGGCTGCACCTGGTCTTAGTTGCAGCATGCATGCATGTTTAGTTGCAGCACGTGAACTCTTAGTTTCTTAGTTCCCTGCCCAGGGATTGAACCTGGACCCCTGCATAGGGAGCGCAGTCCTAGCCACTAGACCACCAGGGAAGTCACTTCCTCAAGTTTTTAATAATGGTTCTACAGGCTGAGAGTAGGTTCTCTGGCTTTAGGAAATAAAAATGTCTTTAAGCCCTAACCAGAGCAAGGAATCAGGAGTTCGTCCATATTTATTTTAATGGAGAATGATCATGTATGAATCCATAAATGTAAGCTACAATGAAAATATTTCCTATGGCTACAGTGTCTTTGCGGTTGTCTGTTTACAGGATGTCTATTAAAGTTGGATATAGGGGAGTCTGACTACAACATTTGTACCCGCTGTTGGCATATGCATCTCATAGGAACTTGCCACACAAGTTGGCTTTAAGGAAGTCTGTGTTTGAGACCTAGACCTCAGTTTACAAGCTGTGTGCTCTTAGGCCAATTACTTAATCTTTCTGTACCTCAGTTAATCTGCCAAACAGAGGTAGTACAAGTACCTACTTGTAGTATTAATAGTACTTGTAGTAGTACAAGTACCTACTGAGTTGTTCAAGTTAAATAAAACAGTGCATGCACAGTGTTTATCATATAGTAGATTGTAGCTGTTACTGTTCTTAATCATTGACTCACCCTTGTTCATTTCTGACCTTGCACAGGTGCAGTGCTGCCTCTGGCCCTGGGTTTGGCTATCACTGCTTTGCTGCTTCTCATGGTTGCCTGTCGACTACGACTGGTGAAACAGAAACTTAAAAAAGCTCGTCCCATTACATCTGAGGAATCTGACTACCTCATAAATGGGATGTATCTATAATAAGTGGAATCTAAACAGCTGAGGGCAAGGACATGTTTCACTTATAATTTATACATAGTTTGAGTTCTGATATTTATTACCTCTTGTTTTTAACTAAGCTAAGAAAACTACTGAAAACCCTGGAAGATTCTGCAAATACTCAACCTTTGCTTTTATTTATTGATTTTCCTTGGGAAGTATGTAACATATTTTGAAATTTAGAGGAGTCCACATGATTAAAGACTTTTACAAATCTAATTCTGATTTATGTAAGCTATCCCTAAAAATAGGAATTTGTAGTTAGCCAAGGCAGAAAATTCTGTGTCTCTAGAGGCGCCTGACACTGGCGGTGTTAACACTTTGCTTCACAGAAGCCAGCCGTTGGCACTTCATAGCACCCCGCATCCCTTGTCCCGTGGCCTTCCCCTTCCTCTCAGCTTCCAGTGCTCTCCTTTCCCTTCTCCTCTTCAAAACCTGTTTCTGGGGATGGATCTCAATTGAGCACACACCTTCAATGAGATATTACCTGTGGCAGGAATATCTAAGCTATAAGCCTAATGATCAGGTCAATGAGGCCTCCGGGAAGGTAAATAGCAGTTGTTTCCAATCGCTGACTGACATCATGTCACGTGGCTGCTTCATTCTCCCAATGGAGAGTAACTCAGACTTCCGATTACAAGTAGCTCTAACATGGTCATCAAGTGAGATAGGAAATCAAAGCAGAAGCAGAGAACCTGGCAGGTCAAAAACTTAACACTTAGCTGAGGGAAAAATGAACAAGGATGTTTAGTTCTTTCTTGGATCTACTCAATGCTGCTCAATGGTCCAGAACATAGCAGCTCACTTATATAGAAACTGGTTTTCAACATTAGTGTTGAGGGAAGGAAAAAACCACATTCAAATGGAAAAACAACACTGAATGGATCTCTGGGTACAGCTTTTGCAAAAATAAGAGTCAGTGATTCATGAATAAATATTCAACTTAAGAATCGGTGATTCTTCCATTCAGTGGAGTGATGCAGTTTTCCCATTATTTATTTAATGCTCTAAAATATTACAGTATGCAAACAGCTAATGCCAGGCTTATATATTCCCAGAGCATAAGGGAGTTTTGCACAAATTCATCTTTATAGAAAACCAGCATCTAGCTTAGCATCTTTTGCCTTTTAATCTGTAGGATTTTAAAGGCATATTATTTCCACCATTCCTTAATGCTGGGACAATACACATTCTAGAAATTACTGAGGCGAATGTATGTGTTCTATTTATATAATAGTTTTTTTTTTTTTTTTACCTTAAGTGGTAAATCTTTTAAGATACTTGAAAACCCTCTAGAAAACTATGTTTAGACTGAACCTGATGTAGGTTGTTCCTTTAGCAAAGGACTTAATTTGGGTCAGAGATATATATTAAGAAATGGGCAGTTAGTGGTCAGAAAACAAATTGGTTATTTTTTATTTCCTGAGAAACTCGAGCATTTTGTTGAATTTTAGAGTTGAGCAAAGATTTAAATTTCTCCTTAAGGAGTTTAGAGAAATGACTGTATGAATGAACTTAAGATGTTTGTATTCTTTATGTGATGCTGTGCAGTTTGTTTTTATATAGAAGGATGTCACCTACAGCCATATTCAATAAAATAAAAACTGTTGAGGCATGCATCTTTCAGCACATCTTTTATACATGAAGAAATTAAAACACAATTTAGTATTGCTATGGTGTTGAAATTCTTGATAAAAAGATGTCCCATATCTATGTGTACAATATTCTTTAATAAATTGTATTTTATTCTTAAGCCTCTTTTTTTTTTTTTTTACAACTTTTAATACTTACTAGTACAGATGGTCTCCAACTTGATATGTTGCTCAGACTTACCTTTTTTTTTCTTTATGATGGTACAAAAGTGATACATATTCAATAGGAACCGTGCTTGAATTTTGAATTTTCCTTTGGCTAGTGATATGCTGTGTATCTCCTCTCATGACACTGGCCAGTGGTAGCACAGGTCTCCCCCCCACCCCCAAGAAAATATCCTTTTTACTATTGATTGAAAACTAATACAGTAGTGTTATCATGGAAATTTTGCAGCCTCTTTGATCCGAAAGCTAATTTCTAGGCAAAATCCTGATAGGATAATCACCAACAAACCTAAACAAACAGTGCTGGCAAAAGAAATTACTCAATGTGATGCAAGGCTGTAAGGGGCACAGTAATGTTCAAGGCGTGGGAATTCAAATACAGATGTCCTCGGCTGCCCTAGGTCCCTGGATCATTGCCTCTTGTATTAATACTTAAAGTATCCTCACTGTGACCATCACCAGCCTGGATACTCCACCCAAGTGAGGATGAGTTCTTTAGACCCAGCAGCCCTAGAACTTCCTCTCATGAAAAAGGGAAGGAAGTGAAGGGAAAGGGAAGAAAAGCAGCACAGGAAATGGGGGTGGGGGTGGGGAGCGGGGGTGATGGGGTAAGGAGAGAATGAGGAAAGGAGGCAGGCTTTCACGGCCCAGGAGAGCACTCTAGGAACCAAAGCAAGGGGGCATGGAAGAGTCCTACCCCGGACAACACAGGTCAGTTAGAAAAAAAGAGCCTGAAGTGGGGAACCAACATGACCACTGCCCCAGTGATACTGGAAGGATTAAGCATAGGGAAATTATCAGGTTTTTTCCTCTTTATTATAATAGATAAACACACACTTCCTTGGGCCCCAAGGGCCAGTCAGTTCTCTTCAAGCAGGATTTCTTAGTGGTGCTCTATTTGGTCTCTTCTTTGAGCAAAACATATGTAAATTAAAAGTTCATATAGTTAAAATTCATTAATCTTTACCCATTAATGAATGGTGCTTGCTTAAAATCCATTCCTCCTTATTCAAAATTTTTAAAAAATCTTTTGGGTTTTTTTTTTTTTTTTTGGCCACACAGCATTTGAGATCTCAGTTCCCTGACCGAGGATCAAAGCCCAGCTCCTGCAGTGGAAGCTTGGAGTCTTAACCACTAGACTCCCAGGGAAATTCCTAAACATTTTTTAATTCAAAAAGTGTGAAGTCCAAGAGCAAGGATTGGCATAGCATGTGTCTTCACCAATCAGATGCCACTTATTAGTTTGTCTTATCAGATTTATAAATTGTCCCCTCAACCGGACTACAGACTACACACCCCTTGAGAGTAAGGGCCTTTTTTTATCCCCAAGACCTAACAGAGAGACTTAACATAAATTGTTGATCATGGCTAGGAAGGATACAGACGAGTGAATAAGTTGAAGAATTAATTTAAAGTCCTTGAGAATATTTGACCTTTGAAGCTATTGCAAATGCCAAGTCCTGGATCAAAAGAGTTCACGGCCTGAGTCCAGAAGCAACACTAACCACAGCAAACTGAAGCCAGCAATAAACTCACAAGTTTGGTCATCAACTAATGCAAGTTTCCTGTGCCTAAGACACTGACTGCCCAAGAGGAGACACTCGTCAAAGACGTATGTACAATTTTTAAAAGCTATTTTCAAAGAAGTGATATGTTAGACTTTAATTTAAGAGGTGGAGGAAAGTTGCCTCAGCACCTCACTAAGGCTCTGCCTGCCAGAATCATACACACTTGCACACAACAGAGGGAAGGGCTTTGCTGGGAGGGCCAGTTCTGATAGCTTCTAGAGCGTGTATTTCTTTAAGATTTAGAGCCCTTTAAAAAACTAAGATCCTGCTGTAAAAGAGAAGATCACAACATTTAAGCAAGATCCCAACGTGTTACTGACTTAAACTCATTTTACAGTCGTTATATTAATAAATCTATTTGTAGGTCATAGATGGGTTTCGGTAAATTTATCCTTAACCTGCTCTTTCTTGACATCAGGTCAGTTCATTCATTCATTCAGCACATATGGTACATCTATAAGAGGCCCTGTGTTAGGCAAAGAAAAATAATAAATGAGGTGAAGTTCTTGTCCCCAAGAAACCGTTACATTCCTCAAATGTGCAGTTAGATTAAAGCTCTTAACTTACTCAGATCTCACAAAATGGAGCATCAGAGAAACAATGTTTTCTCTGTGACCTTAGCATTCTGTACCTGGTGGACATATGGTTCTTCTATATTCAAACACCACCAATGCCTCTTTCACTTTTAACTTTATTTGGCAAAGCAGCACTGCATAAACTGTTCAGTAACTAGGACACAGCTTACACAGCATGTTAAATCCATATACATTATGAGCAGCAAGTTAGAAACAGAAAAAACAATACTAAGCTACAAGTCTCCTATTATTTTTAAAGAGAAAAAGGAAGAACTATGTCAGTTATGTCCAATCTGAACAGCCGAGTGTTTTAGGGGACATCACCTGCCATTTCCTTAAGTTTTAATATTTACAAATGCTTAGTTTTAAGGTAACAAAGCAGCTGATTGTATCTACAACATGCTATTCTATGACACCACATCAAAAGCTTTAAAAAGGAAGCTCATCTCTATTTTCTTAGTAGTATCTAACATACACCCAAAAACCAAGAATCTTAACTTGTGAATGGTGGTGTTATCTGATGCACAAAAGCAGTCCGATAAATTAACATCAGAACAGAATTAAGTGCCTAAGAAAAGTCACTCCTCAAAATCAATTCACAAACCATGTTTTCCATTTTGCAGAACCCCTTCTTTTAATATTTAAAGGAAAATGTGGGCATGTTAAAGTAATAATACACAAATTTATATTCTGCATCCTTCTTCTTTCCAATCTGGCTTCTATGCCTCTCTGAAGAATTAGAAACCCCACAAATCCACACATTTTCATGCTGAAAATAGTGTAAGAAAGTTCAAAACAAGCTGTGATGCTGTTGATTTTCAAAAGCTTTGAAGACTGAGATGAGCAATCCACTGTAATATTATTATACTGGTCAAGCTGATGTTGCTTTTACAGTTCATCCCTGGGGGAGAAAGAGAGGAATATATAAGTAGGAGTTACATATGATAAACTTGGCTTTCTAACAGTTTAGATAGAACTAATAAATCAGTAAAAATATACCGATCCCCAAGCAATATATTACATTAAAAAAAAAAAAAACCTAAGCAAATGATTCAGGTCAAAGCAAAAATGGAAATCAGCCATTTCAAACATCGTTCATGCTACTCCAGAATGAAGAATGAAAACTGAAGGGCCTTAATTCTTTATTTTTTTAATTCAAAAGTAATTTTCTTCCTTCAAGACCAAAAATTCAGAGAAATGATAACTTTTAGATCCAGGATCTTGCTAATACTATTTATTGTACAATAATAACTTAAGTATTTAGAGTTCAGATAAGTCTTTATATTCACAAAACTGGACAAAAATTTAGTCTTTTGTTTAGAGTATCTGTTGAGTACATTGTTGAGCAATCACTGAGTGGGTCAATCTCAAACCAAACTCTGTGAGAAAAAGCATCATCTGTAGGTATAATATACCTGTCAGCTGATTTCATAAGGCAGTTTTATCAGCTCTAAGAGAAACCATTTGCTCAGCCAGCTGCAGCACTGTACCAGCAACTGCCAGTGAGAGGAAGGCAGGAATAAAAATGCAGTCTAAAGCAAACTGTATGGTATATAAACTATACCTCAATAAAGCTGCTAAAAGTAAAAAAGTAAAGCTAGCAGAAAAGCTTCTTATTTGAGGATAATCTGAGTAACAAGCAACACTGTTAAATACTCAAGTACTTTAGGGGTAAAGAAGTAGGATGTTTGCAATTAAATATCAAATGATCCAGGGGAAAAAAATGTTGTGTGTGTGTGTGTGTGTGTATATATATAGAAAGAGGGAATGAAAAGGAATGTGGAAAGTGTTAATTAATAATTGTTAACTCTGGATGAAGAGATTCAGGAGCTCTTTGCACAATTCTTGCAACTTGTCTGTAATAAATTTTTTTTTTAAGTTTTTAAAAAGCTGTTAAATAAATTTGAAGGAAAGATAAATAAAGAGCTAAAATTTCCCAGGTATGTGGTGAATTAAGGGATTTTTGGACAATATGGTATTTTCTATAAAATATGAATTTTATAAATTGTGCAAGAAAATATTTTAAAAATGACTTCTCCCATAAGTTGTCTTTGTCATACAACACTGGATTGTCTGTCAAATGATAAGTTACCAGTTCTGGCTCCTCTTAATATATTCTTCCAAATAATATAAGTACTATAATTCTCATGAAACAGCTTTTAATGAAATTCATGCAAGCATTAAAATACTTAATCTTCAAAGAGTTTACTTGCAAAATGCTCTATTCATAAATTTACTCGTGCTTTTAAAAATATGAATTAAAGATACTATTTTTTAAAATCACTTTACCACATTTTACAGTTGCAAGGTACTAAGGATTTTGTCAATAAATATCTTTATTGCCCAACAATATAGTACATTTCTAAATATCCTCTCCATTTAAAAATTTTTTTGAAAAGGGAAAAGGATTAAAAACTCTCAACAAACTGGGTATAGAGGGAACGTACCTCAACATAATAAAGGCCACATATGACAAGCTCACAGCTAACATCATTCTCAATGGTGAAAAACTGAAAGCTTTTCCTCTAAAATCAGGAACAAGACAAGGATGCCCACTCTCGCCACTTTTATTCAACATAGTACTGGAAATCCTAGCCAGAGCAATTAGGCAAGAAAAAGAAATAAAAGGCATCAAAATCGGAAAGAAAGACGTAAAACTGTCTCTTTTTGCAGATGATAACTAAAATTAGTTGTTTCTATATACTAATAATAAACTATCAAAAGAAAAATTAAGAAAACAATCTCATTTACAATTATAGCAAAAAGGATAAAATATCTGGAAGTAAATTTAACCAAAGAGGTGAGAGTTGTACACTGAAAACTACAGAATGTTAATGAAAGATACTGAAGATGACACAAATAAATGTAAATATATTTCATACCCATGAACTGGAAGAGTTAATAGTTAAAATATCCATACTACCCAAAGTAATCTACTGAGTCAATAAAATCCCTATCAAAATTTCAATGACATTCTTCACATAAATAGAACAATCCTAAAATGTGTACAGGGCCACAAGAGACTCCAAATAGCCAAAGCAATCTTTAGAAAGAACAATAAGACTGGAGGTATCACACTTCCTGATGTCCAACTATATTACAAAGCCAAAGTAATCAAAACAGTATGGTACTCAGCATAAAAACAGACATAGAGACCAATGGAACAGAGTAAAAAGCCCAGAAGTAAACTCATGCATATATGGTCAATTAATTAGGAGCCAAGAATATATGATGTAGAAAGAACAGTCTCTTCAATAAGTGGTGTTGGGAAAACTGGACAGCCACATGAAAACAGAATGAAACCGGACCTCTATCCTAACACCACATCCCCCAAAATCAAAATGGGTTAAAGACTTGAATGTAAGACCTAAACTTATTGTGGTAATCATTTTGCAACATACCAAATCACTATGTTGTACACCTAAAACTACTACAGTGCTATATGTCAATTATATCTCAATAAAACTGGTGAAAAAAAATCATACCATTAAAAAATATTTAATGATGAAGGACAATGTTGATGATATTTTATTAAATAAAGAGAGATTATAAAATAAAACTATGATCTCAGGAATACAAAAGAAATGTATATACTTCTATGGATATATAGAAAAGAAGAAAAAATCTAAAATGTTAATAAGAGGTTATCTCTAGATTCTGGGATTATGGATGACTTTTATTCTTTTCTGTTTGTTTTTTTCCTATTTTTAAATGCATGTACATTACTTTGATAGGAATATTACTGTGGAAAACAAATAGAAGGCAAGGATATTAACAGTATCCCCCCCGCCCCCACCCACACACACAAAAAAAGGAAAAGAAATTAAGTTTACAGATCTGAATTATAACATTTGTTAAGGAAAACCAAAAATTTGCTGCCATGGCATGTATAACCCTGTCACATCCTAAGACTTCAAAATCTATTAACCTTCTTAATTTTTCCTAATATTTAAAATTCTACATAACCATATTTTTAATCTGACTTACATGTATAGATCATTTAAAATAAAAAATAGTATGTATTAAATTTCTACAAAGGCTTTTTAAAACTGCTGCTGCTGCTGCTGGTAAGTCACTTCAGTCGTGTCCAACTCTGTGTGACCCCATAGATGGCAGCCCTATATATGTGCTAATATTAATTAGATTCAGTTCAGTTGCTCACTCGTGTCTGACCCTTTGTGACCCCATGGACTGCAGCATGTCAGGCTTCTCTGTCCATCACCAACTCCTGGAGCTTGCTCAAACTCATATCCATCGAGTCAATGATGTCATCCAACCATCTCATCCTTGTCGTCCCCTTCTCCTCCCACCTTCAGTCTTTCCCAGCATCAGGGTCTTTTCCAATGAGTCAGTTCTTTGCATCAGGTGGTCAAAGTATCGGAGCTTCAGCTTCAGCATCAGTCCTTCCAATGAATATTCATGACTGATTTCCTTTAGGATGGACTGGTTGGATCTCCTTCAAGAGTCTTTTCCAACACCACAGTTCAAAACCATCAATTCTTCAGTGCTCAGCTTTCTTTATGGTCCAACTCTCATATCTATACGTGACTACTGGAAAAACCATAACTTTGACTAGATGGACCTTTGTTGGCAAAGTAATGTCTCTGCTTTTTAATATGCTATCTAGGTTGGTCATTGCTTTTCTTGCAAGGAGCAAGTGTCTTTTAATTTCATGGCTGCAGTCAACATCTACAGTGATTTTGGGGCCTCCCAAAAATAAAGTCTGTCACTGTTTCATTGTTTTCCCATCTATTTGCCATGAAGTGATGGGACCAGATGCCATGATCTTAGTTTTCTGAATATTGAGTTTTAAGTCAGCTTTTTCACTCTCCTCTTTCATCAAGAAGCTCTTTAGTGCTTCTTCACTTTCTGCCATAAAGGGTGGTGTCATCTGCATATTTGAGGTTATTGATATTTCTCCTGGAAATCTTGATTCCAGCTTGTGCTTCATCCAGCCCAGCATTTCGCATGATGTACTCTACATATAAGTTTAGTAAGCAGGGTGACAATATATAGCCTTGACATACTCCTTTCCCAATTTGGAACCAGTCTGCTGTTCCTTGTCTGGTTCTAACTGTTGCTTCCTGACCTGCATACAGATTTCTCAGGAGGCAGGTCAGGTGGTCTGGTATTCCCTTCTCTTGAAGAATTTTTCAGTTTGTTGTGATCCACAGTCAAAGGATTTGGTGTAGTCAATAAAGCAGAAATAGAAGTTTTTCTGGAACTCTCTTGCTTTTTTGATGATCCAACGGATACTGGCAATTTGATTTCTGGTTCTTCTGCCTTTTCTAAATCCAGCTTGAACATCTGGAAAATGACGGTTCACAAACTGCTGAAGCCTGGCTTGGAGAATTTTGAGCATTATTTTGCTAGCATGTGAAATGAGTCCAATTGTGCGGTAGTTTGAACATTCTTTGGCATTGTCTTTCTTTGAAATTGGAATGAAAACTGACCTTTTCCAGTCCTGTGGCCACTGCTGAGTTTTCCAAATTTGCTGGCATACTGAGTGCAGCACTTTCACAGAATCATCTTTTAGGATTTGAAATAGCTCAACTGGAATTCCATTACCTTCACTAGTTTTGTTCTTAGTGATGCTTCCTAAGGCCCACTTGATTTCGTATTATTTAGATTAACATTAGCTTATTTAGATTGTTTAGATTATTTAGTTTAATATTAATTGGATTAATAACTATATATAACATATTACTTTATTGTAAAATAAATAATTATACACATAATTATTAGGCTAATAACTCTAAGACACTAATATTTAGTATTTTATATTCTTTATCAAGAACAACTGAAAATACATACTGTCAGGAAATAACAATCAAAATCTATGAATGTTTTCTAATTCACGGGCTTTCTGAGGTAATACAAGCTTTGTACAATTAACTTTGTGCAAAGCATTATGAAAAACATAAAAAGAATTCCAAAAGTAACGATATATTCTTGCCTTTAAGAATGTAAAGCTTATCATAATGCTGTGTAACACAGGTAAAGAAATTAAAAAGGGACAGTATAGAACAATTCGGAACACAGGATCAGTTGGATACACTAGGACCTATACCCTCAATCCTAGAAATGCCCAGTCAGCTCATAACATCCTTTTCATGCGTACATGGCACTTTAAGAAGACATCAGTAGACAAAGTACTTATGGAACAAGAACCCTGAAACATTCCTCTGTTTCACAAAACAGAGATGGACTTATTCCATCGACCCTTGTGGCTATTAAAAACAAAAATAAAACTTACCAGAAGATTAACAAAACGTTCATTTCTAGGTATATAAAATAAACATGTATGTATAAAATATAAATAAATATTTGTATTTAGTTAGTTGCAACCAACTAATGCAACTATTACCTATCTATAGTCTTGAGCATAATACCACAGATTCTAGGTCTACAGCCTATCTATCTGGCATTCTCTCTCCTTTTATTAATCCATCAGAATTGCAAGGAATATTTTTCCAAGTATAAGGGGACAAAAGTCTACATTCAAGTTTCCGGGTTTATCTGACATGAGAATTCAGCATGCCCACTAAGTCCTTTTTTTTCCCCCATCTAGTTTCTAGCACACCTTTCCAGCAATGATTGGATCTCACTATCAAAGAGCACTCTCCCTAGCTCTGGATGCCTCAATTAGAGAAGGATGAAAAGCAGGTGAGAAACAAGGGAATAGTTGTAAGAAAGCACTGGGATGAGTCTTTAATCCTGAAGGAAAAAAAATCATCTAGCCTGACAAGAAACTGACTTAGGAAGCTTTTTACATAATTCCCATGTGAGATGAGAAAATATAAGTGACTTTTTAATCACATTCTATCCTTACCACCACTGCTTTAATTTAGCCCACCGTCACTGCACCCCTGATTTGCTATAGGTATCTTCTATTTCTGGCTATAGCTTTATCCCTTTCCAATCTACTCTCTACCCTACAACCAAAATTATCTTTCTGAAATGGAATTCTGATCCCTTCACTGCCTGGCTTGAACAATTGCTCCCTACCACCCTCAAGCCAGATTCAACACACTGCACTCTAACTGCCTGTTTGTCTTGTTTTTTGATTTTTTGGATCCTCTACCTGACGTAAGTTCCACTAGAATGGTCAGTTTCAAATTCACAGCTGTGTATTCCTGGCCCTGCAGCAATGCCCACGTAGTGGGCACACACACACTTGTTGAATTAATGATGTATTAGAAGGTCATCACACTGAAGATATTTAACAAATTTAACAGAATTGCCAAAGAAAAGTATTAGAAGTTGCTTTTTCAAAGGCAATTTAAAACAGATGCATTTTTTTCCCCTGTCAAGGACAGTTTAAGTATAGATTAGCCTGATGGCAGTAGAAACAAGACATATAAACACTTAGACGCCCTCTCAAATCTCTTCCATACCTAAATTTAAAAAGCAGCAGAGATATCTGCTCTATGGGAGGAAAGGGAAAGGAAGGAGGTGGTGAAAGCTGACTTCAGACTACATCTGGCCGAGAACCTCTTCCTCTCTGACTTAAAGTTAAGTCGGTCTGCTGTGATGCCCTGGTAGAGAGAAGAGGGCAGTGGGAGAGAACTGAGGCGATTCCTACATGTGGGAGCAGCTGCTTCGCTCTCTAGCTACAGCTCCTGTCAGAGACCCCCCGCTCCCCACCCTATCCCTGCTGTCAGTGGGTTCCAGTAAAACTGTTTCCTCACCTTTAGGTCTAGAGTGGTAACAGCTTCCTACTATCACCTTGGGAATCCCTGGTCCCTGGCTATGTCGCATCCTTTATAGTTCCTGTAACTTTTCCCATATTTCTTTGAATAGTCCCTTCATTAAAATCACTTCAAAATCCTAGCTAAGCACACTCGGACCTTGACTAACAATTTATGAACACAAAAATGAATAGCAGATGAATGGTCCCTTAAGATGTTAAGTTAACCATTGATGCTTTACTCTTTCAAAACATTCTATTTTCTAATAATTTCAGCACAAATTTTTTTAACATCAGTTTTTTTTTTCCAATTTCATTTCTAGATTCTGTTTTATATTCTTTAAACTTCATGATTTACAACTAAGTAACTGATTATCTATGTAATTAGAACTATATCTTTGGATGTAGGAAAATGTGTTTGAAAACATAGTAAATTTGCAAAAGAAAAAATTAGAAAATCCTCTTAGTACAACTGGAGAAAAGTTTTCTATGTGCATATATGTAAAATTGCTCAGCATTTTAAAAAGTTGAAGGCCAAAAGGAAAACCAATATATATATATATTTTTAAATATTTGGTAAATGACTGAACAATTGTCCATAGATTTAAAAATTATTCTAAATTGAATACAAATAGTTTAGTCTTATCAGGGGTAAAATACAGGTAAGTGGAAGCCTGAAGCTTATATAATTGGGTAAGTGGGTGGGGGGGAGCTGCTTTATGAAGGGAAAAAAAAAAAGTCAACTAAAAACAAGACTATGTATATAAAATATGGTATAAGGCCATGAATGGCCCAAAGCAAGTGAGGGCCCAGAAACTTAAGTTTCATTACCTTCAAGCTAAATCTACTTCTGTTTATAAAAACAAAACTCGTTTTATATATATCTGGTTATAAAAACAAAAAGCACTCTTACCTGATACCATATTTCAGTAATTTCAGTGATATGTTTGCCCTATTTACAGAGCAGCAATCGTAATATTTTGTAATTATATAACCATACTAGAAGCAAAGTGAAGGAAGTTTGTAACTATATCTGATTCTAATTGACAAGACTGCTAGCTTTTAAAAAACTTTAACCTGGCTGTGCTCCAGGTTAGAATTCAAAGAAAACAGCTATAACTACATGGTGAAGTGAAAGTCACTCAGTCGTGTCCAACTGTTTAAGACCCCATGGACTGACTATACATGTAATTCTCCATGCCAGAATACTGGAGTGGGTAGCCTTTCCCTTCTCCAGGGATCGAACCCAGGTTTCCTGCATTGCAGGTGGATTCTTTACCAGCTGAGCCACAAGGGAAGTCCTTAACTTTATTAATAACTACATTAGGTGAAGAATTAAAATGCACTTCCTAATAAGGATCAACAGAAATGGCCAGTCAGAATTAATCAAAAGTAAAACTCAGTTTTGAACAAAAACAGATTCATTACCACTTTTGCTGTTAAACATTCATTAAAAAGGTATCTTTCCTCTTCCCAGAAAACAAAATTGAGAGGTCTGTGAAGCCTGGTGTGTTGCAGTTCATGGGGTCACAAAGAGTCAGACACTACTGAGCGACTAAACAACGACAACATTAAATCTATAATCGCCATTTTACTTATTAAGAAATCATCTTAAAATAAGTACCTCTTGTCAAGTAAAAACAGATTCTAAAACAAGGAAACAGTAAGACCTTTCTTATTTTGGCAGTTAATTTCAAGTAGTCTTAGCTAATGTCTTACTTATGGATTTCACTCCCTCCCCCTGGAGAGAGTGGGCAGGGAAGAAGGAAGAGAAAAAACAGAGAAAGCTTGGCTTCAAAGGGAATATCCAATGATGCTGAGACACAGAAACAAAAGTGGGCGTTACATGAGCCATGCTGTGCTGAAGATATGCCACATGCTGTTGGCCCTTTGGGTGGGTGTGTGAGACCTGGGCACTCACTCACAGAACCCTCTTCCCTCCCCAGGAACTTAGAGGAGCTCAACAACTGGCCAGTCTGTTGTATAAAATGGTAAGCTTCTTCCTTACTGTGGTTCTGAAATAACAGCAGGATATAAAATAGGCACAGGTTGTCAGGCATCTATGAACCTGATTGAAAGAGAGAAGTCAAGTTCAGAGCGACAGTGTCCTCTCTGGCATTGACACCTTCGAAAACTGGGACAAGAGTATCTTTTCCCTTCTTTCTCTTCACAACAATGCTATAATAGAAGATGAACTAGGGCAGGAAATGATCCCTTCTCTTCAGATGAAAGCCTTCATTTCCATGACCATATAGCAGATATAAAAATTAGTTGTCAGTATAGAAACAGAGTGGCTGATAATAAAGTAACTTTACAAAGCGTGACTGACAGCCTCTTGAAAAAGAAAAACACCTTTGTGCCAACCAAGTCTCACCCCCTTTCCCAAAGATGAATTAAATCAAAAGAAGGACAGACCATGCAAAACTTTTCTACATTTTTAATGTAGTGAATTTCTGATGTTAAAATGGAGTAGCATAAAGGTGACAACCAAAAAAGCGGCTCTTGCAGTCTGATCTCTTAAAATCCACACCCTTTCACCTTGCATGTGTGGAAGAAGAAAGAGCAGAAGAGAAAATCACTTCCACCTGGACCACTGCTTTTCTTTATCTGTTAAAGGCACGTATATCACTCCCATCAGAGGTTTCATTTTGACACTGCCATCTTGCAGCTTGTCATACTGCTCCAACATCTGGTTTCCACCTGCAGGACCAACTGGCAATATCAATCTTCCACCAGGCTTTAACTGGTCTATTAGCTAAAAGAAACAGAAAAGGACACACACACCAGGTTATAGATTTTATATTAATAGTCATTTTACATCACTATACACAACTTTCAGCGTCCATGGGCAGAAAGCAGAAATGTACCTTATTTAGTACGTCTACTCTTCCACTGTTAAACTTGGTACTTAATTACTCACACACTCATTTACTACTGACCTCCTCTACTACAGTACAAATTCTCTGGTGACGGGGACTGTGTCGCATTCATCTTTGTGCCCTTAGCCTCAAACATAGTACCTAGTATAACTGCAAAGCTCAAAATGTTTGAGTTGAACCACATAATGTGGACTATCCTCTTGAGAAGACCAAAGGCAAAGCAGAAAATTTCAATTCTTGTATGCCTGTTTTCAATCTTTGTAGTTTGGAGGGGAAGAGGGGACGTGTAGAAAATCAGCAAGGAATCCCTATCCTATCTAAGAATTTAAGGCATCACTGAACCAGAGATAAGGGAACTCTGGTTTTACGACTGAATTTAGGATCACAGGAAGCATGACATGATAAAGGAAGGTAGGGCTGGAGTCCCTGCAGCATTAGAAAGAGGACGTCCCTATCAAAGAAGAACCAAAATTGCTCAGTTACAGCCCCTCTGGTTAGAAAATTTTTAAGTCACATGTTACAACGTGAATGCAGCCTGAAAGATGACCATCAATCAAAAACAGTAAGGAAAAAACCTTCCCAGAGAAGGGAGTCCTTAATTAAAATTTTGGTTGTCAGCAAGTCTACCTTATTTTTTCCAATTCCTCTAAATGTTAAGATTTTCAACGAAAAAATAGACTTCTTTCCTCTCCCTCAATCTTGCTCCTTTAATCCATTAATTTTAAAACCTTTTAGCTGTCTTTTTTTATAGTGCTTACTTCTAAAGCATGCCATTTATTTTTTTTTAACTGAAATATAATTGACATATAAACACTGTGTTGGTTTTAGGTGTACAACATAATGATCTGATATATGTATATAATGTAAAATGATTACTACAATAAACTTAATTAACATCTATTATCACACATAATTACAATTTTTTTCTTGTGATGAAAACTTTTAAGGTTTACTCTTAGCAACTTTTAATTATATAATATAGTATTATTAACTATAGTTAATATAGTCAATAATTAACATAGTATTAACTATAGTCACCATGCTGAATAACATTTCCTTTTCTACTTCAAATTATATGCCAGATGAGGACTAAGCTCTCATACATAAACAGTTGTCCCTCAGTATCCAAGGGGGACTGGTCCCAGGACTTTATCTCTGATACCAAAATCCACAGACATTCAAGTTCCTTATAGACAATGGTGTAGTATTTGCATATAACCTATATATCCCATATACTTTAAATTATCTCTAGACTTATTATATTTAAAACAAGGCAAATACCATCTAAACAGTTGCCAGGTACAACTTCAAACTGCAATGAAAAATTTAAGTTCTGTGCTTTTTGGAACTTTCTGGAAATTTTCTTCTGAATATTCTCAATCTGTGATTGGTTGAATCCTTGAATGTGGAACCCTTGGATACAGAGGGCCAGCTGCATTCTGCTTCTTTCCCCTAATCCAAACAAGATCATCATTTTTTATGAAAACCATTTTCTGTTATGACTGTGTAAATATAATTTGCAGCTGAGCCAAGAGGTACTCAGTTACTGTTTCCTTTCTTGTAGAATAGTTGTTTTCTCTGCAGTTAAAAACTGAAGCTTTTTCTTTTTTTTTCACTCACTTAATTTTCTTTGTGTTTCTTCCAACAGCTTCTTAATGAAATTTTTATACAGTCAAATCTATTTATAAGCACCTTCCTTTCTCTCTCTCTCTCTTTTTTTTTGTAGGCTCCCTTCTGGTTCTTTTCCTCCTCTGCTCTAAATCTGGACTGGTTACTCTCCAGGCCTGCTGCATAGCTGTCACACCGGGACTTCCCTTTGTAACAATACGGGCAACTCTGACCATCTCTCTCCTGAACGAGGTGTCCTACCTTCCTAGACGCCATGGCTGCTGCTTTCTGGTTTCTCCCACTGTCTCTCTACTCGCTCATTTTTTGATGACATTTAAAGCAATTCCTCCAGAAGTATTCTGTGAAACAGTATGTGGAATACTTTTTAAAGAGATTGAGATTTGCAAGTCTAAAATTATCTTTCTTCTATGTATTTAGTGGTATGTGCAATACAGGATTCAAGATTGGAAACTGGAAATCATTTTCAGTTCAGAATTGTGATGCTTTGCCTCTGACTTGTTCATTCTAATGCTGCTTATCTACAGATTGATGCCTGTCTGATTACTGACCCTGAATGAACGATCCATTTTGTTTTTCTGGAAACTTTTCGAATATTCTCTTTATAATATTCTGAAATTTCATGGTGACATTGTGGGTCCCCCACCTCTTTTTTAAATTCATTATACTAGGTACTCAATAGATGTTTTTAAACTACAGAATCATGTCTTTCAGTTCCTGGAAATTTTCTTAGGGCTTCAGGCTAATTGTTCCTCATAAAGAATTTCAAGCAGCAGCTCCTTTTTTCAGGCCACAACGTCATCTCTGGTTTCCAAGATCCTGATGCCTCCACTTTCTAAGCTTTTGCTTAGTTCTGCAAAATAAGCAGCCTCTGCACTGATACTCCCCTCTGCAGTCTCTTTGGTTCAGCTTCCTCCACCCTTCCAGGTCAGTTATTACTCTATCTGCTTTTCTGTCTTCATACACTGTAGCGTTCAGGACTGTTAAATATAATCTCCTAGATAACTGAATATAGAGTTTCATATTTCTTGTTTCTGTTTCTTGTTTTTCTAGCTGTTATGAAGTGGTATCCAAAGGAGGCATAAACATTTTGACTCTATTCTCTTAAAACTGGAAAGCCCCTCCAGCATGTCTATCTTCAAATTTAATCAGATGTAAAGAGCCACCCTCCAAATAATACTCCACCTGCTACTACAAATGTTCAAATTCATACCAAGCTAAAGCCAGAAGTGCCCATCAAGATCATCTTAGGATCTTAGTAAGGAAGATGAGTCCTATCCCCAAGAATCTTTCATTTAAACACATTTCTATTTTAGATTTTAATTGTTCCTCCTAGGTTGCCAATATTTTCAAAAAAGAAGAAAGTTTTAAGAAGTTAAAAAAAACCTACTGATCATGTGTTCATATATGAAAATTCATTATTTACTTATGACTTGTACAACTTTCTACATCATGTTAATACTTCTGTTAAAAACTACTAGTTTGGTCTTTTTTTAAAAATACATAACAGGGCCAGAGAGAACAGTTCATTTTCCTAAAGTCATTCAGCCAATGAGTAACAAGTCAGTAATCAGAACAAATCTCCAAACTTTCAGCTCCTTATAACTGTGTAAACACACACAAAACTACTTCCAGGTTGGGGAGTTAATGAGACTGGGCAAAAGAGAGTCAATTTTAGCCCTTTGTCATCTAGTTAAGAACTATGTAAAAATCACATGTAATAGCAATCTAAGCCAAGGATTATTTGGGCTGACATAAGTTTATCAGAGTCTTACTGAAATGAAAACTCAATTTTGTACTTAAATATTTCCTTGACTATGTAATATATACTACTAGAATATCCTATCTTCTCATTGCAACTATGATAATTAAGATTTCTTTCTTCCTACTATTCTTTAAGATTCAGTTCAAATTTTATTGCTGTATGAAATCTCCTTCACTATTCTATACAACATACTCCCCTTCCTCTGAACTCCTCCTACAAGGCGTATTTTCTTTTCCCTTCAATATCTATCATATGCTGATGATATGCTATCAAATCATTCATTTCCCTGATACATGTGCAATAGATCTCTTCTAGTAAGGTCAGTGAGGATAAGATGTATGACAAATACTTCCTGGTATTACCCATGAACCTAACATAGTCTTGCACATAACACACCACGTGATTACCAGGTCATGAACTCCAAAGGGATTTTCCCAATTTTACTGGTGTACTCGTTCTTAGTTGAATCAAATACTGCTTGAAATAAGACAGTCACGAGCCACGGCTTAGTCATCTTCATGTCATTTATACAACTGTTTGTATATGAAAAAAACTGCCTACTAACTAATTAAAATACACAGCTAATTAAAATTAAAATTCAAGTTACAAATTGAGCATAATTATCAGCCAAAAAAAAAAAAGGACACAATGTAACATAGATGGTATTTTCAACATCAATAGAAGTCATTTCCTATAAATGTTTAAGAGCTTTAGTTGAATAAAGTACACAAACAGAAAAAAAAAACCAACTCACTGCCTGGGGCACAACTGGGGCTGCAGCTCCTACGTGAATAGCATCATAAGGGGCTTCTGCGGCATATCCCATTCGTCCATCCCCCACTGAAAGAGAAAAGTGCTTTAAACACCTGTTCTGACAGAATTACCCAGTGTGAAGAATTACAGGAGGTTTAAAACGGAGAAAGGACAGATCTTTTTAAAATCACTTAACTAAGTGATGCTGGGACAATGGATAATTCAAAGAAAAAATAGATACTTGGACCCCCACACCTCATGAATACACAAAAATGAACGTCAAAAAGATCAAAGGTCTAAATGTAAAAAGTTAAAATGGCAGTATGTCTGAGAAAGAATTCAAGGATGTATCTTCATGATTTCAGAGTACCTTAAAAAGGATATAAAAAACACTACAAGAAATGGGTAAGTCTGACTATATTAAAATTAAGAATTTCTAATTATCAAAAAGAACAGTATGAGAGTAAAAAGACATATCAGAGTGGGAGAAGAGATTTACAGTATGTATAAATAGACAAAAGGTTAGTGTATAAAAGTCCTACAAATCAAAGAAAAATATAACTCAATATCTGAATAGAAATTTCACAAAAGAGGAAATCCAAATGGCCAAACATATGAAAAAGTGTTCAACTTCACTGATTAATATTAAAATACAAAATTAAAACCACAGAGATACTACCATACACTAAGTGGGTAAGAGAAAAATTTAGTAATCCCAAGTATTGGGATTGTGATGTGAAGCAATAGGAACCTTGATATACTATTGATGGGAATGTAAGTTGGTTCAGTCACTTCAAAAAACAGCTTTTGCAATATCTATGGTCACTCTATGAACCTGTAATAATACACCTACAGAAATAAGTGTTTGTATGAGTGTATATCAGCATCTGGACTTACGTACATTGTGAATATGCAGCACTGTGAATATCTCTAAATCAGAAACAACCCAAAATATCCATCTACAGTAGCATTAATAAAAAAAATTTTGGTAATGTTGCTACAATTGACTGCTATACAGCAATAAAAATTAACTATCATGCAAAAAGAAGGATGAATCTTACAAACCTAACAATGAATGAAAAGTCATTCATCATAGAATATGTACTGTATGATTCCATTTAGCTAACATTCAAGATATTGAACATCATCTATGGAACTGCAATTAGGTAGTAAATGCCTAAAAGTAATGTTACTAGTTACCACTAGGGAAAAGGAAAGTAGTTATGGTGAGGGAACAGAAAGCAGAGGACTTTCAAGGTGCTGATAATGTCCCATTTCTTGATCAGTGTGGTGATTAAACAGGTGCTTGTTAAGCTTCACATTTATATTTTCTGCATATTTTGAGGTCTGTTATTTCTCTCAATATAAAACATACTCACATGGAAGTGTGTCCACAAATACCACTGAATGGAAAAAAGCAAACAAAAGAACAACATGTAGAGTATAAGTCAATCTAAAAACTGTGTGCTGCTACTGCTAAGTCGCTTCAGTTGTGTCCGACTCTGTGCGACCCGAGACGGCAGCCCACCAGGCTCCCCCGTCCCTGGGATTCTCCAGGCAAGAACACTGGAGTGGGTTGCCATTTCCTTCTCCAGTGCATGAAAGTGAAAAGTGAAAGTGAAGCTACTCAGTCGTGTTCAACTCCTAGCCACCCCATGGACTGCAGCCTACCAGGCTCCTCCGTCCATGGGATTCTTCAGGCAAGAGTACTGGAGTGGGGTGCCATTGCCTTCTCCAAAAAAACTGTGTGTGTGTGTGTGTGTGTACAATTTATTCATACACATATTTATATGTCTGAAAAACATGAGGAAAAAGAGAGGCTTTCTTTATCTTACATACCTCTGTGTACCATTTACATTTTCTATATTCAACACTGATTACTTTGATGTTACTTCTTTAAAAAGTAATGAAGAAAGAACTCAACATGACATTTTCTGAAATGGTTAATAGTCATGTCACCCCTGGTCAAGGTAGAACCAGTGTAACATTTTAGAGTAATTTATTTTCTTGCTTAGTACTTAAAAGTGATTGTTAAAAAAAAAAGCAGCAGCAATAATTAGCTCTGAATATTATGTCACTTGCATGGGATTTTTATGAAAATAAAAATTCTCCAGAGAGGAAATTTTCAAAGTTTTCTGATACTTACCAACCAGTTGCACCCTCCCTGAAGACAAAAGCATTGGATCATCCTTTCTGACATTATTTATTGAGTCATCTACTAGCTCTTTAATGTGGTCAATTCCTATGACTTTCCCACTAGGTCCAACCTGGAAGTGAGAATAATTCAATAATTCATTGGTCTTAGTTTTTCTAAGGTGTCAATAAAATATTTCTTTATCCAAAGTTATATTTAGTAATGAGAAATCAGGACAAATACACAGTTTAAGTCTCTAATTTGATTGTTAAATACTCAGTCTATTATAGATTATTTGACAATAACTTTCTCAGCCATAACCCTAAATGAATAATGATACTTCAGTAATTATAAAACTAGAATTTTAAAAATTTACAATACTAAGAAAAATGGTATCTTTCTTCCTTCAGTTTCTAATTTTTATACCCAGAATCCTGAAATGGGACTTAGCTACCAATATTAAATGGTAGTTATTAGTGCAACCATTTTTTATTTAAATTCCATTGAAAGTGTGACTTTAAATATTACAGATACATAAAAAATTTTATAGGAATTTCTATACCTGATTCTACTGCCACATGTGGGAAATATAAAAATAAGTAAAAATATTAAAAGACCCTAAACACAAATATTAACTGTAGAATGAAATTAACACAATAAAGACTCTGAAGTCAGACTATCTGGGTTTACATCTAAATTTCTTACTTACAACTATATAACCTTGACAAGTTATTCTATCAATCAGGTTCCTCAGCTGTAAAGTGAGGAGGAAGCGGGTACATACCCCATAAATGACATGAGGAATTAATAAGAGAATACATGAAGAGTATTGTGAACACTGACCAGCACATGGTAAACATGTGAAAAACATTAATTAGTATCATTTTCAAAAAGATAACTGAGAAATAAAATGACTTTTAAAAAAATGATAATGCCTCTGAAAACGTAAACAGTCAAATACAGAAAACAAGCCATTAATTAAACACCATTTCTAGTATTTAATTACATCCCATTAGTGAGGGTTGCTGCTGCTGAGTCACTTCAGTTGTGTCCGATTCTGTGCGACCCCATAGACGGCAGCCCAAGTCAAACAACTGAAAAGGAATATCTGAATTCTTATTGTGTGCCTGGCACTGTTCTGGAGGCTTAGGATACATCAATGAAAAAAACTCAGAAAAAATTCCCACCACTCTGGAGCTTACATTCTAATAGTCTGCCAATTATATATTGACAGCAAATTAAATGGATTCTAGTCAAAAAGGATCCATAAATGCTACCTTAACTAGACCATAACCTTCCAAGCTGGACTCCAGGTATAAGATTTTTCTTAATCAACTTGACTTGATTATCTGAGCACAGATAAACTTTTACTCCAAGGTGCCTGAGTGGGCCTCCAGACTCAAACTCCGAATAGTCATTATCAGATAAGCCTCTGATGATGAAATTTGAAGTATAATAAAATAAAATAAAAATGCATTCATTTTTCTTAATGTAAAAAGAGTTCTCCCTCAATCCTAATAAACCTATTATTTGGATATCAGGCTGGTTCTGCCAGATGAGAACTTACAAGAATGAAGTCTGGGAGCTCTTGGTTGCCACTGTGTGATCACAAGAGAAAAGCATATCTGAGAATGCAGAGAACTTGTGGAGGAGAGCCAAGTCAAACCAAGAACCAGAGAGAAACTCACTGTCCATAACAACTTGAGATCTTTCTCTGAATCCAGCCATACAAGAAGCCAGAGAGACCTCTAGACTTTTCCATGATATAACCAAATAATTCCCTTCTAGTTCTGCCAGAGTTCAACTGAATGTTCTGTCACCACCACAACAAAAAGAAATCCTAGGTGACACATATTCTAACTGCTATCTCAACAGAATTTAAAAAGAAAGAAAACTCTCAAAAACTGCTAGTGAAAAAAATACATGGCCAAATCATATAATATGCTTCTGTTGGGGCCAGAATAGTAAATAAAGCTCTTACCATACGTGCAAAACATGCAGTAAGGATTCCACTTCCAGATCCTACATCAAGAGCTTTAGCTCCTTCATGCAACTGATCAAATAGAAGTTCTAGTGCATATGCATGCTGCCAAAAGAAAACAAAGCAAGTATTCATTTTTCTTCCCAAGATTCATAAAGTATATATACCATGGCATATGAATAAAGCTGCAAACTTCTGAACAATTTTTCCACTACTGTCATCTACCAAAACAATGAAAACATAACATATTACATACTTACACCTACAGAGGAATTATGTAAGAACATCCTAGTTTGATTAAAATTCTTGTGCTTAAAGTGTTTCCATAATTTTAGATCTCCAGTATGTGAATATTTAAAATTTAACAATTTCAAAGTAAAAAGCTATAAAAAGATTTACAGTGAAAGGTTTCCATTCCACCCCTCTCCCCAACCAGTCTCACTCCCTAAAGGCAACCAATGTTACCAGTTTCTACTGACTCCTTTCAAACATATTCACTTTATGCATATGTAAGCAAATATGTATGTATTTATAAATATATCTTAAAGGAGTATATGTTTGTATGAATGTATTATAAGAACAAATATGCCTAATGAGAGATACTTAAGTTAGCTTCAATCTTCCATAACAAATAGATAAATATTCTTAAAAGGTATTAATATGCCATAAGATAATAATCTTTTTAATAATCTTGTAAAGTATATCTATGGGATAAATAGCTAGAGGTAGAAGTAAGGGGGCCAAAGGATACATATGTTTATGTTTACAGTATAAATTACATATCAAATAAAGTCATTGGTTAAGGTTTGGATCAAACCAAGAAATAAAGACTTCTCTATTCCATCCTCTTTATGAACTTACATTTTAGTACTTTTCCAAAATATGAGGTTAGAATTAATAAATAGTATCTCAAAAGCTGTCCTTAAATGCCTGGTATGTTCACTACTAAAAATCATAGATCCAGTAGCAATAAGCACATTCACTATAAGATCTTGGTTGATAAAAATACACATCCATGAATCCATAGTGACAGTAAGTAAATATATCCCTTTACACATATATAAATGGAGGATAGGGAGAAACTGTTCCCAAATGTTCCAAATATAGATGAAATATTGAACTTAGAAAACTGCCATTTGGCAACCAGTTCAGTAATAACTGCTTAAGTCAAAAATCACAAATGGATGCTGAAACTAGTATATTATCACTTGATGAGCAAATACTCTCAAAGTGTTTGCCCAAGACACATTAATTACAAAAGGGAAAAATAATAACTTTACAATGGAGTTAGAAGTTTCTTAGTGGAGAAACTTGACTGACATTACCTCAATCAGATGATTAATGTTAGTATCACCAAAAATGGGACACTCTGACATTACATAACATCTGCAATATTTCAGGCAAAAATGTATAACATATCTAACCAGGAAGAAAAATCAGACCAACCTAAATTGAGAGGCAATCTATAAAATAACTGGCCTGTATTCATAAACATTTTCAATACTATAAAAGAAAAAAACTAAGGCGCTATTCCAGATTAAAAAGACATGGCAATTGAATGAAACTCCTGATCTGCAACCTTCTTTTTCTTTAAAAGACATTATTAGAACAACTGATAACATCTAAATGAGGTCTGTAAATTAGTTAACAGTGTTGTATCAATGTTAATTTCTGATTTTGACAACTGTAGTATGGTTATTTAGGTGAACGTTCTATTTTTAAAGATAAAGAGCATTCTGTTTGCAAATTACGCCTACAGAGTTCATAAAAATATATATATATTTCATATACATATATATCTTCCTCCCCCCATATAAATAGGGGGAGGGAGAGAGAAGGAGAGAGAGAATAAATGATAAATCAAATGTAGTACAATGCTAACACTTTATCTGGGAATTATTTGTACTATTCTTAGAATATTTCTGTAAGTCTGAAATTATGTCAAAATTTAAAAAAAAATTTTTTTTAATCATCAGATATAGGTACCATTCAAAATGGAGGACAGAATAGAAACTCCCTAACTTAGCTGATAAAAGCCAGAATACTGATTACCTAGAGGATGGAGGTTGACTAGGAAAAGAAGCCTTTCTGACTGAGGGAGCCTTCTGGAGTGCAGGAAATGACCTGGTAATGGTTACACATATGTAGACACGTAAACATTCATCAAGCTGTACACTTAAGATGTGTGCACTGTGCAAAAGTGAAAGTGAAGTCACTCAGTCGTGTCCAACTCTTTGCAACCCCATGGACTGTAGGCTACTCTATTCATGGAATTTTCCATGCAAGGATACTGGAGTGGGTTGCCATTTCCTTCTCCAGGAGATCTTCCCGACCCTGGGATCGAATCCGGGTCTCCCACACTACAGGCAGACTCTTTACTGTCTGAGCCACTTTTGGGTTTCTGCAATTTAATAAAAAAAAAAACTTTGAAAATATTATTTACTCCAATCACTAAAAGTGGGTGGTACAAACATTTATGTACCTCCTAATGTGATGAACAGAACAACCATTAGGAAATTTTCTTGAAAAGAAAAAAAAGGAAAAAGTTAAATATGGCTAAGAATCATTTAATGAATATGGGAACTTCTATAGGATAAATGAACAAATTTTGTCAATAAATAAATGGCATTTTCAAAAGGGAGACTATTAAAATGAAAAGAGACTTTAAAAGATTAAAAAGGTGTAACATAAGCCTCTTGTTTGGATCCTGATTTAAGCAAATCAACTATAAAAGAATTTTTTGAAACAGCTGGTAAAGTTTGAACATGGACTAGGTATAAGATAATACTAAAGAACATTGTTAGGCATGATATGGTATTGTAGTTGTGCTTTTAATCCTTCCGATTTATACGATTTACGGGTAAAATGATATTATGTTTGAGACCGCTTTAAAATATTACAGTAAAAGAGAAATAACTATATAAAACAAGATTAGCACATTGTTGGTAATTAATGGAGTTGGGTGACTGGCTACATGAGGGTTCATTATATTATCCTATTTGCATGTGTGGTGTTGGAAATTTTCCATATTAAAAATTCTTTAAAAGACATTGAGGCTATCTTTTCCCACAATTAACACAAAAAGTGGAAAAGGCTATTAGTAGATGCAGCCTCATACAATTTGAGGATTTTGAAACCATGTTCCAGAAAGTAATTAAGGTTCTGCAAAACCTATTTAGGAGCAACAAGCAAATGTAGACCTGTGGCTACTGTGTTTGGGAAAAGAGTTATAGTAAACTGATTTTTTTCCATTTTTCATATAGATTCTTTTGCAAAGAGCTTCTTGCCTAATGAGTGAAAACCACTAGTACTATGAAAGAGTCCTGGATTAAATGTTCAAAGTATTGCTATAAAGGATATCATAAGGACAATTGGAAAAACTTACAGGGAGTTTGAAGATTAAATGGGAGTTAACGTGTCAATGTTCATGTCCTGGTTTTGATGGCTAGCTATATTGTAGTTGCATAGGAGACTGTCCTTTATAGGAAATATACTACATCCTGAAGTATTCAAGAGTGATGGAGCATCATTTCAGCAACATATGTTCAAATGGAGTAAAGAAAGAAAGGTTCTTGATAATATACTTGCAACTCTGTAAGTTTTGAGACTTTCAAAAATTTCAAAAATCTCACTAACCTTATCTTTCTTTGATGTTTCAAAAAGATAGAGTGGGATACTATCTTTGAATTACCATTATGTACATCAACCAGTGGAACAAGGAAGTGTTAATTAATGAGGTTTCTATGAGACACACTGGTATAACTTTTACTGAAGAAACTACTAGAAACATTTTATTTAGTCAAAGCTATTGTTTTTAGACAAGAGGCTTAGCAGGAAGAATGGAATCTCTAATTAAGAGAAAGTTTGTGAACTTTCTTCAGGATGTCTGTAACTTTTATCAGATATTTTGAAACAATCAGTATCCCCTGCAAGTTTAATAAACCCATTAATAAGATAACAAGTGTCATATTTGGCTGAAATAATCAAAGAAACAAAATAACTCCTGTAACAGCTGGACTTCCCTGAGTCCAAAAATGAAAGGACTAGGAAGGATTGAAGGTGCCAATCCCTAATTTATAGGCAGTACTGTCCCAACTTAACACCAAAAGAAACTCAGAAATTTTTTTTCAGTACTAGGTTTGCATAAAATTTTTTTTTAAAAGAGAGTATGCTAAGCTATTATTAAAATCCTGCTGCTGCTGCTGCTGCTAAGTTGCTTCAGTCGTGTCCGACTCTGTGCGACCCCATGGACGGCAGCCCACCAGGCTCCCGCATCCCTGGGATTCTCCAGGCAAGAACACTGGAGTGGGTTGCCATTTCCTTCTCCAATGCATAAAAGTGAAAAGTGAAAGTGAAGTCACTCAGTCGTGTCCGACTCTTCACAACCCCATGGACTGCAAGCCTACCAGGCTCCTCTGTCCATGGGATTTTCCAGGCAAGAGTACTGGAGTGGGGGCCATTGCCTTCTCTGATTAAAATCCTATTCAGATTTAAAATGTCAAGGTCTTCGATCGCAATTACCAGCTTTTTTCATGCTTTTATCACTATAGTTAATATTCTTTTGGATAATCCATGCTCATCTCTAAATCTAAAATTTAAGTTTTTTAAAAAACTCATTTTTAATAATTATGAAAAATTTCAAGCCCACAGAAAAATTTTAAACCCACAGGAAACGCACATAACACCCTTTTCTCCTCATATAGTCATCAACTGTTTCTATTGGGCCAAACTATTTTATCAAACCATCTGAAAATATGCTGTGGACATCATAATACTACACTTCTAAATACGTTTGCATGTACCTGCCAAAAAAAGCAAACTGGGACATTTTTCTTTGCAACCACATCTCCTTTACCACACTCAAGAAAATTATCTGTTTAGTATCAACACTCAAGGGAAGCCTGCAGCCCATGGGTTTAAAAAGTGGGAGACGACTTAGCAACTGAACAACAACAAAGTATCAACATACACACCACACTGGTTTCCTCAGTTGTCCCCCAAATCTCCTTTACAGCTGTTCCCTCCAATCCATTCGAAGTTCATGCCTTGCAAATGCCAATTCCAGAATATTCTGCCCCATTTTTCTGTTCCATCCACCACTTTTCTTGGTCTATCAGAGCACTGACTTCTTTTAAAAGCCCTGCCCAACTGTCCGACATACTACCCACACATTCTAGATGTGTCAATTTCCACATGATTAGATTTAAATCAAAGAACTTTAGCAAGAACACCACACAGGGCTTGCAGGGCACCTCCCACTGCATCACATCAGGATGCACAGAACACTGAGCCATCTCACCACTGGACTTGCTTAGCTGAACAACTTAGTAAATGTAGTAACGGCTAGATCACTCTATTTTTCAGGGCATAGCTATCTCTTTGTAATTAATATGTCAAATAATAATTTGAGACTACAAGGATGTTTTTTGTTCCCCAACAACTTTCCTCTTAATGGTTTAGATTAATTGGTGATCTTTGCCTAATTCAACAATTACATTGATAATTACAAAGAACTGATTTTTAAAATTCTATTATTCTTTCCACATTTATTAATTGACATTCTTCTGTTTTTCATCTTTTCCATCCTGTTTTTTTTTTTTTTAAGTTTCATTGGACTCACAGATTTTTGTTTCTGAATTCACTGTGTTACTATCCATTATCTTCATTATCTACCATTTTTTGATTCTCAAATTGTCTCCAATTTGGTTTCTGGGAGTCTCTTTAAATCTGCTCCCATGTCCTCCTGATAATACCCCAGTAGACTTTAAGTACTTCTTCACTTTCTGAAATTTAGTCACTTCTCCATGAAGCTCTAGTATTTCTTTTAGTGGTATTTGGGATTCAGTGTCTGGATACTAAATATGCTCATTGCTACCAGGACATCATTTCATATTTTTCTGTAATTAAGACTTTGGAAAATATTAAGACTTTGGAAAATGTAGTTACTTTCAAACCTATGACTTTGAGGTTCATCAAATGCAGATGTAGAAACAGTGTATAAGCACATGAAAAGATGCTCATCATCATTCAGTTCAGTTCAGTTCAGTCGCTCAGTCGTGTCCGACTCTGCGACCCCATGAATCGAAGCACACCGGGCCTCCCTGTCCATCACCATCTCCCGGAGTTCACTCAGACTCATGTCCATTGAGTCAGTGATGCCATCCAGCCATCTCATCCTCTGTCGTCCCCTTCTCCTCCTGCCCCCAATCCTTCCAGCATCGGAGTCTTTTCCAATGAGTCAACTCTTCACATGAGGTGGCCAAAGTACTGGAGTTTCAGCTTTAGTATCATTCCTTCCAAAGAAATCCCAGGGCTGATCTCCTTCAGAATGGACTGCTTGGATCTCCTTGCAGTCCAAGGGACTCTCAAGAGTCTTCTCCAACACCACAGTTCAAAAGCATCAATTCTTTGGTGCTCAGCCTTCTTTACAGTCCAACTCTCACATCCATACATGACCACAGGAAAAACCATAGCCTTGACTAGACGGACCTTTGTTGGCAAAGTAATGTCTCTGCTTTTGAATATGCTATCTAGGTTGGTCATAACTTTCCTTCCAAGGAGTAAGCGTCTTTTAATTTCATGGCTGCAGTCACCACCTGCAGTGATTTTGGAGCCCAAAATAATATACTCTGACACTGTTTCCACTGTTTCCACATCTATTTCCCATGAAGTGATGGGACCGGATGCCATTTTTGTTTTCTGAATGCTGAGCTTTAAGCCCACTTTTTCACTCTCCACTTTCACTTTCATCAAGAGGCTTTTGAGTTCCTCTTCACTTTCTGCCATAAGAGTGGTGTCATCTGCATATCTGAGGTTATTGATATTTCTCCCGGCAATCTTGATTCCAGCTTGTGCTTCTTCCAGTCCAGTGTTTCTCATGATGTACTCTGCATGTAAGTTAAATAAGCAGGGTGACAATATACCAGTCTGTTGTTCCATGTCCAGTTCTAACTGTTGCTTCCTGACCTACATAAGGATTTCTCAAGAGGCAGGTCAGGTGGTCTGGTATTCCCATCTCTTTCAGAATTTTCCACAGTTTACTGTGATCCACACAGTCAAAGGCTTTGGCATAGTCAATAAAGCAGAAATAGATGTTTTTCTGGAACTCTCTTGCTTTTTCAATGATCCAGCACATGTTGGCAATTTGATCTCTGGTTCCTCTGCCTTTTCTAAAGCCAGCTTAAACATCAGGAAGCTCACAGTTCACGTATTGCTGAAGCCTGGCTTGGAGAATTTTGAGCATTACTTTACTAGCATGTGAGATGAGTGCAACTGTGCGGTAGTTTCAGCATTCTTTGGCATTGCCTTTCTTTGGGATTGGAATGAAAACTGACCTTTTCCAGTCCTGTGGCCACTGCTGAGTTTTCCAAATTTGCTGGCATATTGAGTGCAGCACTTTCACAGCATCATCTTTCAGGATTTGAAATATCCTGAAATTTGAAATCTCATCATCATTAGGGAAATGCAAATTAAAACCACAATGAGATACCACTCCATAGCTACTAGGATGGATAAAATAAAACATACAATAACAAGTGTGAAAAGAAGTGCTGAAATTAGAACCGTCACAGGTTGTTGGTGGGACTATAAATGATGTAGCCGCTTTGGAAGACAGTTTGGCAGTTCCTCAAAATGTTAAGCATAGAAATGCCATTTGTTGTTTAGTTGCTTAAGCCTTGTTCAACTCTTTTGCGACCCCATGGCCTGTAGCCTGCCTCTGTCCACGGGAATTCCCTGGCAAGAATACTGGAGTTGGTTTTCATTTCCTTCTCCAGGCGATGTTTCCAACTCAGGGATTGAATCCATGTCTCTTACACTGGCAGGCAGGTTCTTTACCACTGAGCCACCAAGGAAGTCCATGGTCATTATATTTTTAAAATATTCTTTCCCTTAATTAACTCATCGCTAAATAAATAACTACTTTTTATATCTACTTTTTACATGATTAGATACCAATGACAACCACCAAAAACTTTAATGAAAGTTTTTACCAGAAAGAGTTCCTTCTCCACATCTTGTATTAAGAATAAGAATAATTAATTCGTTACAAATAAAATAATAAAACTGATTATGATTAGAAGTTTAAAATGTTCTTATAACCATTTTTTACTGAAGAAAGCACTCTTAAGAGGAAAAACGTGATCCATTTGCACCCAAATGACCAACATTAACTTACCATGTGTGGAGCACTAATTGTTGCTTGGAACCCTGCAAAAGAAGAAGAGAACTACTGATACATTCAGCTGCAAAAACACATGAAATGCTCCATGTAATTCATTTTCTAGCATCCATACATTATTTTTCATAATAATTATTTTCACGTTTATGATCTCAAGAAATAAAAACATTTTGTACTTGACAGTACTGTCATGCACAGTTAAAATTAGAAAATATACTCATGCCAAAGGCTATTTGTGCTCAGTACAACGGTCCCACTATTTCTAAAAATTTCTTCCCCCATATAGTTAGTTAGGGAAGAATTTCATTAACTTGATACATTTATGATGTTTTTCCCTTCAGATTCATAAAAAGAAAATAAGCTTCCATATATCATAAAATATGCAAAATCATTGCAAATTAACTTATATCATATTTTTGGCACCTTAAAAAAAAAAAACTGGCACGAGCAACCAGAGGAACTTAAGAGACTAATAAAGTACTTCTATTTACTCTTTACACTATCACCTAATGTTAATCAAAACAATCTTTTTTTAGTTTTTAGCTTTTAGGTTTTTTCCAGTATTGCTTTCTCGAGACTTGTTTACCTGCTTCTGCATCGGAAGCAGTTTTCACTGAGCGGTGGTAGCAGGTGCCTTCGGGGTTCAGAAGCTCCCCAGGATCTTCTCTGCTGACCGTTAAAGTATTTCCAAAAGAAGGCAGCATGGCAGCTGGCCGACAGAATCCTGAGGCACTCCTAAGCCTCAAAGGCGCCCACTGCCAAGGCTCAGCAGTTCGGCAAAGCCTGCTTCAGGAGAAGGAGTTAAATATGGCACTTTCTAAAAACAAGCACAAACCAGAAAACTCAGGGCAAGTGAAGCAGAGAAGTCAGTAATAACTTAGCTACACATTTTCTTCAATACCAATTTTAGAATTTTCTGCTACTGCAAAAACCAACCTTTGTCAACATTAGAGACCCTAAGAGAATTCAGCATGCAGCTTAAATTCTAAGCTTTCATCTAAAGTGCACTTTAAGGAAATGTTTATAGAATTTTTACATATATCCTTCAAGAAAATAGAAACTGTAAGTTTTCATCTAAAGGACGCTTTAAGAAATTGTTTACAAAATTCTTACGTATCTCCTTTAAGAAAATAGAAAAGACACTTCATAAACAACGCTTTATTATAATGGATCAGCAAGGTAATAAATGGAAAATGGTCTGTCTATTTTTACTTACAAAGATTAGAGAGCAAATGAGTAAAATTTGTGACATTTTCAAAAATCCAAAACTTACCTATTGATTGTGGAGAATCCATATAAGGGTTACATTTTGCATAGTGGGAGCGGTCTGTGGCCAACATTACTTCAAACACTTTATCTGTCTTGATGATTCCATTTTCTAAAATGAATGAGGCAATACTTTAAGTTGGGAGTGGCAAGATCAGATGTAGTTGTTTAACATAATTACTCTGGCTACACTGTAGAGACTAGACTGGAAGAGAGCAAAATTTTCATGATGGCTCAGGTAATCACAATCTGGTCTTTAATAATGAAAGTAAGGACGAAGAAAAGAAGGATTTGAGTTATATTTAGTAGGTAATGTATACTTGACTGACTAGATTTGGAGGTGGGAGGGGGATAATGTTTGAGATGCTGGTGTCATATACTGGTCTAAGAAATCCTAGAGAAGCATCATAGCCAAGGAGAAAAAGGAGAAGCTATGTATTTAGGAGGAGCTATGGACCATAGCCATGGAGATACATAGCAGCCAGTTGGACAAACAGATCTGGAGAAAAATCTAGATTAGAGATATAAATGACTAGTTGTACAGATGGCAACTGAATCAATGGAAGTGAAGGAAAGTGGCCAGGGGAGAAAGTACACAAAGAAGAAAAACAACAGTGTCCATTTAAGAGAAATGCAAAGGGACTGGAGCCTTCAAAGATTATGATGAGGAGCAGCCACAGAGGCAGAAGAAAATCAAGTGGATACACTGTTATAGGGATCAAGAGAAATACGTTTTTCAAAAAGGAAGGCAAGACCATATGACATAAATGATACTTGAAAACATTACAGAAGTGAAAGAACTCAGGCACAAAGATGGCATACTGTATGATTCTATTTAATGAAATGTCCACAACAGGCAAATCTATAGAGAAAGTAAGTAGACTAGTGGTTGCTTATGGTTAGGAGAATAGGAGGGCAAAACAGGGTATCTTTTTGAGATGAAAATATTAAATTGACCATGGTAATGGTTGCACATACCTGTAAATATACTAAAAATCACCAATATCATCTAAATTAAGAGAATTATTTTTAAAGTATAGTGGGGCCAGAAGTGGCAACCATAAGAAGCACTGCTTCTGAGAGAGAACCATATATAGGCAGGGAAAGGATGACATGTCGTGATACAGCAATGAAGGGAAAGAAGGAAGAAAGTGAAGGATCCTACAGAAACAGAAAAGCAGCAAGATACACCAACTCCTCCCCCTTCTCACCACTATTACCAATATCATTATCCATTAAAGAAACTGCAAGTGCTCTTGAACTGTGTGCATAAAATGCCTAAAAAGGAAAAAGGAAAACTAACTCCAGTCAAAGCTACTGTAGAAAGAAGACAACATGCAAACAAAATATTTCGGCTGATTAAACATACCAATACTATATTCTAAGAAAACTTAACAGAAAGTAAATATTACCAGAAACATCAACATCCAAGACATCTACTAACACAATTATCAGGGAATTCCCTGGCAGCCAAGTGGTTAGGGCTCAAGTGTTTTCACTGCAGGGCATCTGGGTTCAACCCCTGGTCCGAGAACTAAGATCCTACAAGCCATGTGGCACAAAAAAAAAAAAAAAAAGAGAGAGAGAGAGAAGAAAAGAAAATACTATCAGACTTTAAAACAAGAAAAAAAAAATTCAACTCTCAAGGCAAAAAAAAATCAAATTACCTAGTAAGAGTTAAAAAAAAAAAAAAAAAAAAAAACAGACAACCATTAGCTTTCTTGAGAGCAATATTCAAAGCAAAGCAAGAATGAAGCAGCAGCATTTTCAAGAAATTCAAGGAAAGGAAGTGCAAGTTAATAACTAAAAAGGAGGAAACTGTAAATGTACCCAACAACATGAACAAATCTCAAGAGCACTAACTTGACTGAAAGAAGTCAGGCAAGGAGATTTTACCCTATGTGATTCATCTATTAATACACTGAATTCCAAAAAAGTCAAAACCATAGAGGCTGAACTGATCCGGAGTTGCTAGGGGTTGGGGGGTGAAAGGAGGAGATTAATTGCAAAAGGGCATGAGGAAATTTTGTAGGTGAAAGAAATGGTCTGTATCAGAGAACAGCAAACTTCTGTTAAGATCGAAACAGTAAATATTTTAGGCTTTGAAGGCCATATAGTCTCTGCTTCAACTACTTGACTCTGCCACTAAAGTGCAAGAACAGCTTTACAGCAGACATAAACGAATGGGTGTGGTTGTACTCAAATAAAACTTTATTTCTAAAAACAGGCAGCAGGCTAGATTTGGCCCGTGGGTTGTAGTTTGCTCACTCCTGTTTTATATCATTAGGGTGGTGGTTATACAACTGTATTTGTCAAAATTTTCAAATCGTGGTCTTAAAATTGGTGACTTTTTCCATAAATTATATCTCAAAAAAGCTGACTTTTTAAAATTATGGCCAAAACTGTTCTTCAAATTATCAAGGTTATAGGAAAAACGTCTTAAATGTGCAAGAACTCAGGGAATGCTAAACACACATGTCCTTCCTAAGAAATCTTCTAGAAGATGTGCTTCATCTAATGAAGCAATCACCAGGGATACCTCAGAAAAGGACACATGTCCAATTGTAGAGCAAAGGTTAATATTGGGTGGATTGGCCTGCCTCCAGAAGGATCCTGTCAAATTGGTTTAGCCAGAACACCCAGTACTCTTGATGTAATTTTCCACCCACTGATCCCCACCCTGCTCCTAGACTATAAATCTGCACTCACTTACTGTATTGATTGCAATTGTTACTGAATAAAAACTGGTTTTAGCTTTAAAAAAAAAAAGACTAAAAGGGTAAAGACACTAGTGGAGGACCTCCCTGGTGGCAGAGGGGATGGGAGTGCACCTGCCAATGCAGGGGACATGGGTTTGATCCCTGTTCCAGAAAGAGTCCACACGCCACAGAGTGACTAAGCTCACGGGCCACAACTGCTGAGCCCGTGGCTCTAGAGCCCAGGAGCTGCAACTCCTGAGTCCGTGTGCCTCAATAGCTGAAGCCCGCATGCTGTAGAGCCCATACTCCACAAGGGAAGCCACTGCAACGAGAAGCCTGCGCACTGCAACTAGAGAAAAGCCTGCGCAGCAACGAAGACCCAGCACAGCCAAATATAAATAAATATTTTTTTTTTAAAAAGACCAAACGCTGTTTTAAAAAAAACAAAGAGAAGCCGCCGCAATGAGAAACCCAAGCGCTGCAACGAGCAGCAGTGCCCACTCACTGCAACTAGGAAAAGCCCTCACAAAGCAACGAAGACCCAGGGCAGCAATAAATTTCTAAAAAAGACACCAGTGGAATAATAATATTTAAATGTTATATGTTCTGACAAAGTAGAAACAATGCAACTAAAAACAATGGGAAAAGGAAAAAAAGGAAAAAGAAGAATTAGATCATTGACTGTTTTGAGGAATCAAAGGATACCACTTAATACTGACTGACCAGACAGTATTAGAAAGAAATAGTAATACAAGAAATACTAAGTATAAGAAAAGGTGGTTTAAGGACACTATAAAATGTATAAATACACACTGTCCAAAAAACAGAATGTTTTAAAAACTAGCAAATAAGGCATACCAACTAGAGAAACACTTAAATAGTCATAGACTGGTACAGATACAAATCATTTTCTAACTAAAAATATTACAAATTTGGATTCATTAACCCAAATAGAAAGTACTGTTTCTATATAAATAAGCTTAGGCAAGCTACCTGTAAAGGCTACTAAAACAGTTATAGCATTTTTTAAAAAGTTTTAAAAGCAGTGGCCATAGGACTGGAGAAGGTCAGTTTGCATTCCAATCCCAAAGAAAGGCAATGCCAAAGAATGCTCAAACTACCACACAATTGCACTCATCTCACACGCTAGTAAAGTAATGCTCAAAATTCTCCAAGCCAGGCTTCAGCAATATGTGAACCATGAACTTCCTGATGCTCAAGCTCGTTTTAGAAAAGGCAGAGGAACCAGAGATCAAATTGCCAACATCCGCTGGATCATTGAAAAAGCAAGAGAGTTCCAGAAAAACATCTATTTCTGCTTTATTGACTATGCCAAAGCCTTTGACTGTGTGGATCAGAATAAACTGTGGAAAATTTTGAAAGAGATGGGAATACCAGACCACCTGACCTGCCTCTTGAGAAATCTGTATGCAGGTCAGGAAGCAACAGTTAGAACTGGACATGGAACAACAGACTGGTTCCAAATAGGAAAAGGAGTACGCCAAGGCTGTATATTGTCACCCTGCTTATTTAACTTCTATGCAGAGTACATCATGAGAAACGCTGGACTGGAAGAAACACAAGCTGGAATCAAGATTGCCGGGAGAAATATCAATAACCTCAGATATGCAGATGACACCACCCTTATGGCAGAAAGCGAAGAGGAACTCAAAAGCCTCTTGATGAAAGTGAAAGTGGAGAGTGAAAAAGTTGGCTTAAAGCTCAATATTCAGAAAATGAAGATCATGGCATCCGGTCCCATCACTTCATGGGAAATAGATGGGGAAACAGTAGAAACAGTGTCAGACTTTATTTTTGGGGGCTCCAAAATCACTGCAGATGGTGACTGCAGCCATGAAATTAAAAGACGCTTACTCCTTGGAAGGAAAGTTATGTCCAACCTAGATAGCATATTCAAAAGCAGAGACATTACTTTGCCAACAAAGGTCCGTCTAGTCAAGGCTATGCTTTTTCCTGTGGTCATGTATGGATGTGAGAGTTGGACTGTGAAGAAGGCTGAGCACCTAAGAATTGATGCTTTTGAACTGTGGTGTTGGAAAAGACTCTTGAGAGTCCCTTGGACTGCAAGGAGATCCAACCAGTCCATTCTGAAGGAGATCAGCCCTGGGATTTCTTTGGAAGGAATGATGCTAAAGCTGAAACTCCAATACTTTGGCCACCTCATGCGAAGAGTTGACTCATTGGAAAAGACCCTGATGCTGGGAGGGATTGGGGGCAGGAGGAGAAGGGGACGACAGAGGATGAGATGGCTGGATGGCATCACTGACTCAATGGACATGAGTCTGAGTGAACTCTGGGAGTTGGTGATGGACAGGAAGGCCTGGCGTGCTGTGATTCATGGGGTCGCAAAGAGTCGGACACGACTGAGCAACTGAACTGAGTAATAAGAGAGGTATCATTTACTGAATATTTACCACATGCCAGAAAAAACCCTAAGCACATCACACACTCTATCTCTTTTGAGATATGAACTTAGGAACTATGAAGCAATCTTACATTATCTCTAACAATCGTATAAAGTAAGCACCATTATTACTCCATCTTACAGATAATAAGACTGAGCACAGAAAGTCTAAGTTGTTCCAGATCACAGAGCAAATGAGGGGTAGGGCCACTGAAGCTGAGATGTCAGATTCCTGTTGACCACTTCACTGTACTACTACCATATTCAAATAGCTTAGTGACTTACACGAATTCAGACTCTCAAAGTCAGAAGGGTCATCAAGTCTAACTTCTTCATAAATTGGTACCACGATCTCTACTTGAAGAGCCGCACGATGTGAAACAGCCATTTCATATTTAAACTACATTAATTATCAGAATTGTGTGAACTGTGAAAGTTGCTCAGTTGTACCCAACTCTGCAACCCCATAGACTATACAGTCCATGGAATTCTCCAGGCCAGAATACTGGAGTGGGTAGCCTTTCCCTACTCCAGGGGATCTTCCCAACCCAGGGATCGAACCTAGGTCTCCAGCATTGCAGGTAGATTCTTTACCAGCTGAGCCACAAGGGAAGCCTATTATCAAAATACTTCCCAATATTAAGAGGAAATCTCCCTCTTTATAACTCACTTACATAAACCCTTAGTGCTACTCTCTAAAGTCACCCAGAATATAATGAATTTTCTATCCAACCAACACTTTTTACACATTTAAACAAATCACGATCACTTCACGTTTTTATCTTTCTCAGGTTAAGCAGCCTCACTCAACACTTCCAGTTACCATTATATTCACACATTCTTCTCTAAAAGAACATTTGTGATATATAAAATCAAACACATTGCTGCCAGCACATTCTAAAAATCAAGTATATTAAAGAGATTACTTTCCTTAAGCTAGACAACATACATCTATCAAACTCACCTGAGTTTCTTTGGTAGGTTTCTTAATCTATAGAGGGATATAGAATTCACACACACACCAAAAAACTAACAGGTTTTAAAAGTATGTCACCAGTCATTTATTAAGAAGCTGAACACATAAGGCTCAGGATAAAGACTTCTTAGACTATGATTAGGTGATTTCCAAAATTTCCACTACAAGGTTATTTGATTTTTCCCAGGATTCCATATTTTGAAAGATGCCTAAAGCAAGCTACGGTTACTAAGCTATTAAATCATTTTCCCATTTTTGACAATCTGACATATACAACTGCCAGTGCCCTGCAATATTTCTAGCAAACAGCAAAGTACTGTTTCACTTCATTTGTACAGCCTAATTATAGGTAAACATGCAGTTACTACTAGGTTTTCTGAATTAGTGAACAGCTTTAGAACCACTCACGCTCAATTTTCCTGAACCCTAAGGATCAAGGGCCCTAATTAAATAATTATAACAATGGTTAATGTTGATCCAAATAAGAAGTTAGCAGAATCCAGAAAGGAGAACGCAACAGAACCCAAGCTATAAACAAACAAAAAAAACTTGAAAAAATTAGACCCATGTTAAGAAGGTATTTGTTTCTCTTCTCAACTTGAGGAATAGGGAAGGGTGAAAAGGGAAATAAATTCCAAGAAAAGGACAAAAACCCTATACAAGAGTCATAATTTATATAAGAACTGTAAACTGTGGCATGATTTCAAGAAACTGATAAAAGTGTTGTTGTTGTTGCTAAGTCACTTCAGTCGTGTCCGACTCTGTGCGACCCCATAGATGGCAGCCCACCAGGCTCCCCCGTCCCTGGGATTCTCCAGGCAAGAACACTGGAGTGGGTTCCATTTCCTTCTCCAATGCATGAAAGTGAAAAGTGAAAGGGAAGTCACTCAGTCGTGTCCGACTCTTCGCGACCCCATGGACTGCAGCCCTCCAGGCTCCTCCATCCATGGGATTTTCCAGGCAAGAGTACTGGAGTGGGGTGCCATCACCTTCTCCAGATAAAAGTGTAAAAGAAGGAAAAATATAAATTCCCTGGAAGTTCAGTGGTTAGGACTCAGCACTTTCATCACTTTCAATCTCTGGTAAGGGAACTAAGATCCCACTAGCCATACAGCAAAAAAAAAAAGGAAAAACATTTGACTATTCCCCGTCAACAGTAGAGGGGTCTGTGATATTAGAAATAAAGAGCAGAGAATAAACTCATCGCGTACTACATAGCTCAGAGAGGTACTGACCCAATCATTAATGTTTGTGATGATGGTTATCAATTTTCAACAATTAAAAATTAAGAGTGCAGATGACTTACTGCTTAGAACCAAATGAAATGTTATCAACTTTGACAATGTAAAATAGCCACCAGTAAGTTGAAAAATAAGCACCCTTTTTTACAAAGTGGAAGGGTTAAAGTATACTGTCAGTTTATAAATTATAGAACAAAAAATTGAGGTTAAAGTATATTACTCAAAGTTACAAAGGTAACCACAAAAGAGGAAGCAGAAATTACAATATAACTGTATGTGGGGAAGGGAGTAAGTTAAAAGGGTGTAAATACTCATCCATCTTGTCAGGAAGTCAGCAGATGATGTCTAAAGCTGATGAAGAAATAGCAGTTCAAGCATATTATTTTAAGACATAAGGACAATCACCAGAAGACCCAAAAGCGCAATTAGAAGTGTTCACTAGAGGCTCCAGTGAGCAAGATATAAGATGCGGCAGGGTCTCTGTTTCTTTCACAGTGGTAGAATTGGGGGCATTATCTAGCCTCTCTGTAGTTAAATGTAGCCTACAATTAAGTTCTTGCCAATGAGAACACAGGAAGAAATTATGTATGCCCTTAAAAGGAATGTGGGTTTTCTCCTTTTCCTACTTTTCTTCCCATCAGCTGGAATATGGAAATAATGGGGGTAAATTAACTTCAACTTTGTAGACAAGGGAAACACTTTAGCAGTCACAACGAGAAAAAAGGAGCCCAGATCTCCAAGACCATAGAACTATCATATTAACTCTGAATTACTTGTTCATACTTGGATTGTTACAGGAGACAAACTTTGTATGTGTAAAATGAGATCGGTCTGAACAATAGGATTGGAGTGGAAGCATGGGAACAGGTTGTAGAAGACCCCTAAAAGGCCTGAAAGCTAAGCAAGAGGTATTTCCAACTGGTACAGTAAGCCACAGAAATCTCGGCAGAACAGTGACAAAACAGAGAGCAGTATACTAAGACAGCAGTGCAAGGCGTAGCATGAACCTGAGGGGACAGAAATTCAAAGTGAGATGACCAATCAGACGGTTGGAGGCATATCACTCCAAGTAAGAACTAAGAGCCTAGGCTAGGGTACAATCAATGAAAATACAGTGAAAGGGTTGGCCGTGAAAGACATCTGTAATAACTACTGAGTTAATCTCGGGACAATCTGAAAGAATCAATAACTATTATAAGACTTCTGATCTGGGAGAACAAAAGACTGGAAGCAATCCTGGCAGAGATGGAAAAAAAAAAGATCCTGTGCTGGTATGAAGCACTGAAAACACAGATAAGAAAACAGGCTACAGATGGATTTCAAGTCATACAGAAACTAAGTTTCTGTAACTTGTTACAGAGTTAAATCTCAAAAAAAGAACTATTACATTATTGTATTAGTTTTATGACTTGAGCATTTGTTTATCAACTACTCTCTATTTCTTCCCCACTAACAAAATGACAGGGAGAACAGAAAGAAATCAACAAAATGGTTTCCTTTTACTTCCCATCTAGAACGATTAGGCATTGAAAGGAGGTAAGTAGAACCTGAGATATTCTCCGTACAGAAAGTCTGAAAGGGATTAATTTTAAATTATATAATAAACCATAATCAAAGAAAAATTTTAAGTGATACCAAGTTATGATAAAGCATATCATCTAAATATCAGAGATTATTAAAAATACATCTTTCTCTAAACCATTATCACTCTTAATACACAGTTATCTGTTCTGATGCTACTTCTCAAAAGAGCATGTTCCTTGGACTCCTTACATTTCTGACAAAATAAAATGTCATGCAAAACTCTAAAATATAGGTAACCAAATGTTAACTTCTCTGGCTCTCTCCTATAACACACACACACACATACACTCCCCACATGTGATTTCATGCAAACCATGAAGTGATTAAAATTGTGGAATCTTGGATTTGGAAGGGTCCTCAGAGGTCTACTATACAGTGAAAGCCGAGGACAAATCTCTTCCACAATATCGCTTACAATGAAATGGTCGATAATTCTTTGCTTCAACATATCCAGTGACAGAAAAAAGTTTTTCAAGGCCAAATCTTTGTTAGGATTGCTTTGTGAGTGCTTCCTTATAATGAGTCAAAAATCTGCCTCCCATCTGTCCTGGTTTGACCCTTCACTACATGATTTCCTTCAAATATGTAAACACTACTAGGGAGCAGGGGATGAGATCGGGATTAACATATACACACTACTACATATAAAACAGGTAACTAACAAGAATCGACTGTATAGCACAAGGAACTTTAGTCAACGCTCTACGGTGACCTAAATGGGAAGGAAATTGAAAAAAGAGGGGATATATGTACAACTATTCACTTTGTTGCCCAGCAGCAAATTAACAAAACATTGTAAAGCTACTCCAATAAAAATTAATTTTAAAATAAACACTACTGCTCTCTTTAGCTTTCTCATTGCTAAATCAAACCACCTCCATTTCATCAAACCATCATGTAAGATGCTGGTGCACTTGTCATCTTGACCACTCTTGTCTGAAAATCTTCAGTATTTCACTGCTACACTTAAAGCATGTTGGTCTTAACTAAGTGCAATACTAATAAAAATATGTGGAACAGCACAACAGAATGAACTAAGATCACACTGAATAGAATGTAATATAATCTATCATCTAGATCTAGTGCTGCTCCAAAGAACTTCTTATGATGATAGAAATGTTCTACATCTGCACTGTTCAGTCTAGCCCCTAACCTCATATGGCCACTGAGCTCTTGAAATGTGGTTGGTATGACTGAGGAACTGAATTTTTAATTTTAGTTAAATTTAAGTAGACACACTGATATTAAAATTCTTCCTCAAAAGTTTTTCTATTAAATTTTAGTCAGTACACTGTAAATTTACTTACCAGGGTGTAACCATAAGACTGACATAAGCTAAAACAAAGAAGTGTTTTTTGCATTCTAAGTGAGGCCCAAATTTCTAAAAAAGAATCACTTAGCATTTTATTACCTGTTACACTTAGCCCATGAATGCACATGATAAAACTAATATTCTCTTTTCCACTAGTTATGCTGTTAGTGGATAAGAACTGACACTCCAAACAGAATAAGAAAATGATTTCAATTTATTTGTAGAAATAAAGAAGGATACAAAAGCTAAAAATTTTTGAAAATTTAAATGCTTATTAAGGGTCTTCACTTTAATGTTTTATTAAGCAACTGAAACCAAACATTTCCCCAAATAAACTCCTACTCTCCCACACTTCCTAGCACACCCCATCCCCAAATACCTGCGGCTCACTCACTTATTATTTCCAACTCAGAAAATGGTAAATTGTTCCCACTGCCCAGGTCTAAAACCTTGTGTCATATCCTTGACATCAGTCTTTCTCCTACACCCCAAGTCCAAATCTAGCACATTCTATTTTCTCTGTCTAGTATGCCTGTCCCCCAGCTCTATCTGCATGGCTTGAATTTCTTCTTCTTCATCAAATCTTTACTCAAATAACACCTTAGTGAGGCCTTCTCCCCTACAACTGCAAACCTACCACCCCATACTCCCTATCCTCTTTCCCTACCTTGCCACTTATCATGTGACATATATTCTCTTTGTCTGCTCCCACAAGAAGTAAGCTTCAAGAGAGAAGATGTTTGCTTCTCATTGCTGTATCTCCAGTGTATGGGACATAGAAGATAGTCAAATGTCAGTTGACTGTTTCCACAGATTATACATACATTATACATGCAAATGGCACACTCAAGGTTGCAAGGGAAATATAGTTAGAAACAACTGATGTGTTAGGGTAGTGGACTGAATTTTTTAACAACAACAACAACAACAACAAAATACGTAAAAGAACAATTAATAGCATTGTTTTAAGCGACCAATACAGTATTTGAAGTCTAGTCAGAGTCAACCTTTCACAAACACTTTGGTTTGGACATCCCTGCTCTAGCAGACAACCTCTCAATCTCATCCACTCCTGCCCCCTTCTTCTCCTTTCACCACGGCATAAAATTATCCCAATAAAAGTAGAAAATAAACCCTAATGTAAACATTAATTGTCACATTCCCTGGATTAAACAGGCTCTCAGTTGTTTTGAATTAACATTTCATGAGCATGTTATCAGTCGATAGCCATAAAATATCTATTTTCCATTTCTAAAGACCTGTGATGTCCAACATGTGGTATCAAAGTTAATTTAAATAACACAGAACCCAGTTCTTCAGGTGTACTCACATTTCAAATGCTCAGCGCCCCATGTAGCTAGTGGCCACAGTACTGAATGGCACAGATACCAACACGACAGGCAGCTCTGCTGGGCAGGCCTGCTACAGATTTTTTCCCTAAAATTTTATTTGAAAGTATAAAAATGATTCAACTGAAACACTGGCAGGGTTTAGTCTTATAATTTTCAGTTCTCTACGTCAGTGATTTTCAAAGTGTGGTCTCCAGAACAGCAGCAGCATATTACTTAGGAACTTGTCGGAAATGTGAATTCTTGAGCCCCAGCAATCGGTCTTAATTTGTTTTAATGAGCTCTCCGGGTGATCCAGCAGATTTTGAGGCATGCTAAAGTTTTAGACCACAGTTGGCAGTCACTTAAGAGCAGTTATCAATACAAACATAAACTATGAGATATTATGAATGTATCATTACAATCTAAAATAATCTATAAATATCAACTGTGAAATCATACTTCTATCATGTCTTGTAGAAGAAACACCTCAGTAGGTATTTTCAATAAAATTAATATAAAATATTAAAATGAAACCAATCATGAACCTTATTTGATTAAAAAAAAAAACTGTAATTTGCTTCCTCTTCCAATTTGCAAATCCATATTCACTTCAGTATCAGCATTATAGAAGCCTTTACGTAAGGAAGAATACACAGTGGTGCAATTACCAGGAAAGAGTGAGAAATTTTCAGTGTGTGCCAACTGAAATTTTTATGTGAGCAAATACTAGTGTTATTAGTGAACTATTAAATAAATATGAAATCTATTGGCTCAAATTAATTAAGCAAGAAGTTGAAACTAAAGTTGCAAAAGCGTTATGAAAAGGCTAAACAATCTGCCTACACTATTTCCTCTTACTAATCATAGAACTAGTATAAAACTAAGTATCAACATCCATATATGTTAAATATTTCTCATTAAATTTTCTGATAGGAAAACATCCTTAGAAATTTCAGCTAAGAATACATTTAATGCAATACCTTAAAATGATTACAAAACCACTGGGAAAAGATCTAGTTTTGGCTTACTACAAATTTGGCCCAAAAAGGAGAGTCTTCAAGAGCCTGATTGATTACAAATTTCTGCCACAGCCAAGTGTTTACCGAGATAACCTGCTGGTGGAAAATTACTTAATCAGAATTCAAGTACAGAATGTTTCAGGTGTGTAGGCACTAGATAATTTTAAGAAGTTTTATTAAAATATTTACAACATATTGAACTTCTGGTCTATGAGAACCTAAATCACTCTTAACACTGATACTGCACATATATTTCCATTTCCAATCAAGTATCCTTCCATAAAGTGAATACTGGCAATGTTAGACAGGGCTTTTAAACCTAAACATTTTTTGAACATATATATATGTGTATACATATATATATCTATCTTCATATATATCTATCTTCATATATATATATATATATATATATATATAGCGCTAAGTTGCTTCAGTCATGTCCGGACTCCGCGACCCCCGTGGACTGTAGCCCATCAGGCTCCTCTGTCCATGGGATTCTCTGGAGGGCAAGAATACTGGAGTGGGGTGCCGTATCCTCCTCAAACATTCTTTACTAAACACTAAGGACACAATCTCCAACTTTGGAACATTATGTTAAAAAAAAATGACTAACATTAAGAACTAACCATGTGTCGGCCAATGTTACTTATTTCTCTCACTAATCTTAGTATTCCTAGCCTAGATCCAAGCATATAATATATACTTAATTGGCATTTATTTTTTTAAAAAGTAATGATTATTAAGATGAGGGGATTCAAAGATACTAAAAAAAAAAAAAAAAGTCCCGGCCTTCAAGGAGGTTACAAATCGAATTCGAAAACATGACATGCGAAAAGCTAAACAACCTATAACAATTAAAAATACCACGTGGCACGGCTGTGATTATTTGCAAAGTCAGTGGCAAAGAAGAGCGCTATAAATTCTAACCAGAGAGAGTATTATAGACTGCGGTTCTGGTCTCCCGACCAGACGGCGACACTATAGTTCAATTTAAAAAAAGAAAGTGACACAGCACTCATCCCACCCTAAAATTATCATCAGAGGAAGGAATACAATAACTAAAGGCAACGGTGTAGAGAAAACTTCCATGCACAGCTTTTAAAGCATACGATGGCCCTGATAAAAGTGAAAACGGGCCGCAGAACACAATGGTCCGCCGGACCTCCAGGACCTCTGAAAGCTCCTGAAACACAAGTCTCTCAAGGAGAGCATCCTTCCTCCTTCCTCCCTCAGCTCCCTACGAAGCTTTCCAATGGACAGCCGTCCCAGAAATTTCTCCCAGCATCCGCAGTGACAGCAACTCTCATCTTCCTCTCCCTCCCCTCGCCAGTATCAGACGGTGGCATCTCCCGCCAGGGGAAAAAACGGAGGGCGGGGGATTGGGGGGGGGGGCAGAATAGGCGAGAAAGCTTGCAGCTATATCGAGTTAGGACGGGAGGAGTAGGTGTGAGGATGCGGGGGTCGAGGGCGGAGTCCTCCCTGCTCCAGCTCCTGTCTCTCGGAGGTCTAGCCAATATCCCACTCCCCCCATCCTCCACCCCAGGGCGCGCCCCTCGCCCGCTGGACCTGAACCGGGAGGCGACGGACTCGAGTGACAGCCTCGCTGCCTGTGCGCCCCCAGCCCCGTCCCCCAGGCCCGCGGGGAGATGCCTGCCCTCGCCCCAAGAGCAGCGGCCCCGGGCTCCTTCTCTGATTCCAGTCCACATCGCCGATGAGTGACAGGTCCCGGGGGAGGCAATCGCCAGCGATCGCTGCTCTGGACCGTGGGTGCAACCGTGCGCCGAAGCCCTCCAGCAGGCACGGGGAGTAGACAGAACGTCCCGGGAGGCCCCAGGGGACCCGGACCAGGCCTGGCCTTCCCCGGTTGCCCCACACCCGGCGGGGGTGGCACTTACTGCGGAGGTTGTGGATTAGCTCCGAGTGGCTGGCGCCGCCGGATTTCCAGGCCATCGCTAAGCACACCCGGAGCAGGTACAGAACCACCTTCAGCGCGGCGACGGTGCCCAGCAGCTTCCCCAAGAGTGAGACCACCTCCCACACGGTCACCGCCCCGTTCTCGTCCCCACTGGAGCCGCCGCTGTTACTGCCGTCGTCGCCGCTGCCGCCACTGCGCGCTCCCGGCATCCCCCGCGGCACGCATGCGCTCTGTGACGCCGCGCGGCCTCGGGCGTGGCCGGGTGGGGCCGGTGCGGGGGTGGCTTAGTGCCTCGCTGCCCGGGCGAGGGGCCGCTGCGGCTGCCCGAGTCTGGCGGCTTGGCCTCGCTGAGTCAGCGCCACCGCCGCCACTGCGTGGCCTTTCTGAGACCTCGGGCTGCGCAGCGCCTCCTTGCTTGGTTTTGCCCTGCGGTCAGGCGGGGTGGGCCCCAGCGCGGTCGGCCGCGTGCCTCGCTGCGGCTCTGGTCACCGAGAGAGGTGGCGGGATGGCAGGGCGTGTCTAGTTCCGAGGCTGCCGGTGGCTCTGCAGTCGTCGCTGGGTCAGCTGTTGCGAGTGGCGGGTCTGCTCCTATAGCTGTCCAGATTGTTAAACGGTGGGCTTCCTCTGTCCTGCCTTCACCCAACCCAATGAATGACTAATATAGTTAGGTCGGTTAGAGTCAGAGCTCCCTATGCTGGAGACTGAATATCTTAAACCGAGGGCAAACGTCCTCTCTAACCCGAGTACTCCAGGCTCTAGCTAACAAGTACATTTAGCGTCTGGTTAGCAGAGACTTTGGGACCCTGATTTGGTCTCAGCTCTAAAGCACAAATTCAGAGAGTGGAAGAATACTGAGACACGGGTTGGAGGGTGGAGCATCGAGAATGCTTTGCTCCTTAGGATAATGCACTTGCTTAAAAATACTACAGTAGAGGAGGGAGGAGGGTTCAGGATGGGGAACACATGTATGCCTGTGGCGGATTCATTTCGATATATGGCAGAACCAATACAATATTGTAAAGTTTAAAAATAAAATAAAATTAAAAAAAATACTACAGTAGCCTATGGCGACTATGTTTTTCTCCTAACACAAATGTCGTTTTTAGCTATTTAAGCCTCACAAATTCCACCATTAGACTGGACCCCGGCTTTGCTGCTATCAGCTATGCAAGACACTGAGTGAGAAACTGGCAAGGAACATTGCCAGTAGAATCCAACTTGCTGACTCCTAATCAGAACGGAGACTGGAAGGATCCAGTCTTCATTTAGTCCCAATAAACTTTTAAGGAAGGAAACAAAGCTATGTAAAGACATTGATGCTACTGCATCAGAAACAATGCTCAAATTTTAGTTCTAGCCAGACCCTGGCAAATGCGGTGTCTATGTAAGTATATATATATATATATTTCCAATCCAAAATATACTTATATATTAACTATTTCGTGGGATTCTGCGATAATAACCGAAGCAGCATTCTTTACTTCAATATTGGGAATAAAGTAGTCAGTTTGGGACTCAAAATTGGAACTGGGGGTCTTCAGAATTACAACTCCAGTTTCTGACAGTGTGTGTTACCATTGAAGAAAAGTACTTGCTTGGGGGGAGAGGGAGGGAGAGGTTTTTAATAATACATTGGTACGTTAATGGACGTATTTCCAGGAGAATTTAAGGGTTTTTAATCTTTTCTATGCGCGGTGAAATGCAAGCCTGCTTAGGTGTGGCTGCTAGCTCGTTTCTCTTGCATTGCTTTTATTTTGTTTTTGCTCTTAAATTTGTCTTTACATTACAAATTCTTTTGCGCCAATGTATTGTCTCGGTGTTCCTATACCGATTTTGCAGATGGTCCTACAGCACAAGGACTGGCATGCTTTTGCCTTGGTTCAGAGCCGCCTTGATGAGGAAGGCCGTCGCATCTTCGCGTTTGGGGCCGGGTTGTTCGTTCCCGCACTGCCGACGGAGGAGAATTGGCTCTCTGCAGCCACCGTCCCTCATAAGGTCCGGTCCAATCAGGGCTCAGCGAGAAGGGGCGGGACTGAGTGGCGCGCGCTGTACTTCGTGCTGTGCCTGCTTGGGTTCCTCTCAGCATGGAGGAAATTTATGCTAAGTTTGTGTCACAGAAAATCAGCAAGACTCGTTGGCGACCATTACCTCCAGGGAGCCTGCAGACAGCGGAGACTTTCGCCACGGGCTCTTGGGACAATGAGGTACCCCTGCGCCCGGCCTGGAGTCCCTGCTATCTCCTTCCTTCCAGGAACCGCGCCCCCGTCAGCCAGCGCGCGAACTCCTGTTTCGTAGCTCCTAGCGCGGTTCTCTCTACCGAATGCACATCTCACGCTCGGTCGCCTTATATCTGAGAGCCATCAGTGGCCTCGTTTCTTGTGTTTTTAATGATTATTATGCCGTCTGCCCGGGATACTTTTAAAGCAGGGTTGATTGAAGGCAGTGCACATTTCAATTTCGGGGAGTTTGACGTATATTTCATCTCAAAATGAAATTTTCTGCTCTTCAGGAAAATTATGTTTCAATGTGGTCTATTGGAGATTTTGGAAACTTGGATTCTGATGGAGGATTTGAAGGAGACCATCAATTATTGTGCAGTATCAAACATCATGGTGATGTAATGGATTTACAAGTACGTCTGTTGTAATATCCAAGAGCTAACTTTTAAAAAATTGAGAGTAATACATTGAGAGATGTAAAGGACCTTACAGTTTGTCTAGTCTTACCCCGGGTTTACAAGAACTTGAATTCTCTGTAGGTTATGATTTGCCATGTCATATAGCTGGTTAGGGGAAGGGGATGTGAAGTTAATCGTGCTTGTTTGTTTAATTGACCATCTACTATGTGCCAAGCTGTGTTTACATAAGTTAATTTCATTCTCATGGAATGCTGGTGAATCAAGTATTGTTATCTCTCATGAGAAAACTAAAATCTTTTGAGCATGAATTATATGACAAATACTATGCAAGGCACTTTACGTGTTTCTGCTTTTTGAATTCTCGTTTTACAAGTTTACCAAGACTTGGAGAACTTGGCCAAGGTTTCAAATCGGGTAATAAGTGGTGGGAATGGAATTAAGTTTTCAAATTCTGATCTGTAAGACTTCAGAGTCCCTGCATTTTCTTCTGTGGAAAGCTTCCTGACCCTGGAAATTATACTTTCCTAAACCTTTATGGTAGTTGTACAAAATTAAATCAATTGTAGATGAACAGGTTTAGGGGGAAAAAATTATTGTTGTTTGTTCTTTATGAAAATACTTTTATTTGTATAGAAGTTTTGACTTTGGCATTTTATTTGCTTAGCATTTGTAGGTTCTTTGCATTTTAAAATGGTTACACTGCTAATTGAGTTAGATAAATGGGCTTCCTCCCTGCTGATATTTATGAATTTATAACATGCAGGAATTTTCTGTTTAGTTTTTGGACCAGGAAAGAATTGTAGCTGCTTCATCGACAGGATGTGTGACAATTTTCCTCCACCATCCAAATAACCAGGTAAAGAATTTTTCTTTGAAAACTCAGTTTGCATTTTAATTATTTTTAGGAAGGCTTAAAGAAGGCTGTACTTAATAGTGACAAATAATAAAGTTTTATTGTCTCAAAAACTATAAAAAGGATGGGGAAATGTCATTGTATTACCCATCTTTTAGTTGACTAATTCTAGAACCATTTTTGTGTGAACTTTCATTGAAATTGGGTAACTCTTCAATTTTCTTAGGTTCCATGTAACAATATGGTATTCTGGCAAGTAATTTTCCTGTAACTCTCTTTTAAGATCCTCTGGTTTTCTGAAGAAAGAGCACTTTCTAGCTCAGACATCATCAGAGGGAGCAGGAACAGCTACTTTGCTTCTGTGAACAGAACCGAGGTTTTAATTAGAAGCAAAGACACACTATATGAAGGCTTGACATTTTTTCTATGCCTTTCTTATATGTCAAAGGCTAAGAGTGCTGACCTTTAGAGCATAGTGGTAAGGGTAGTCCTTTAAAATGGGCCCACTTGAAGTTAACAGTTTTAAGTTGCTGGAAGAGAATGCTTATTTAGATTTGGATATTAATAAAGGTCATCTTACTAATAGGCATGCTTAGTAAGTATAAGACCCAGATCTAGTTAAACGTTATTCTTAATAGAGTCATCTGGAAAGCCCTGCAGAGGTTTCTCTCTTCAATGTAGATCAGTTCCCTTAAGAATTTGGAGTTGTCTTTGAACACATAATTACCTGATACTTAAAAACTGTTTCTTTAGTTTGAGATAAGTTTGGAATATTATTAAACAGTGTTTCTTTGGAATCTAATCTGGTGAATACAGAGCTTTAATGGAAGTATTTCCTAGACCTTAATACTTTGAAATACAAAGGGAAAAGAGTACTGTTGTTCTAGAAAGGTATGAAACAAAGTTTTAAAATAATAGTGTAGTTGGGGAAAGTGCTAATTTTGGGGAGCTTTGCTTTAATTAATCATAGCCTCATTTCTGACACCTAGACTCTGTCAGCCAGCCAGCAGTGGACAGCAGCTCACTACCACACGGGTCCGGGCAGTCCTTCCTGTAGCAATGCACCATGCACAGGTGTTGTGTGCAACAACCCAGAGATTGTCACAGTTGGAGAAGATGGTCGGATAAATCTCTTCAGAGCTGATCACAAGGAAGCTGTAAGAACTATAGGTAAGAAAAATTATCTTTCTTTGGTCTATCGTATAGTAATTGAGCACTGCCCATGTGCAATGCCAGGGGTTTAATGTTTGAGGGATTTAGAAATATACAAAGCAGAATCCCTTTATCAAGATGGTATGTTGATAAAGCCTGTATGAAGGACTGAGTAGAAGAAAGAGAAATTTATGGGGAGGATGGTTGGAAGGAATTATCGGATAAAGAATTGAGGGGCAGGGCAATTCATTTAATCTAGATTCTAGACCATAAATAATACTGAGAAGTGGCACACCAGATAAAGGGAATGGCATAGAGGCGGGGTAAGGCCATTCAGAGAACGACAGAAAGTGTAGTTTGACCTGACTTTAGATATTTGGAGAATTGAGAGATGAAACAAGAAAGGTAGATTGCAGTCAGGTTGTGAAGAATCTAATACACTTTATTAGGTAGACAGCTAAGGAGCCATTGAAAGTTTTTGAGCAAAGGGGTAATGTACCCACATCATGTTTTAGAAGGATTATTTAGTGCAGTGGTAGTGGTTTAGTTGCTAAATCATGTCTGACTAGTGTAGTAGTTCTCAACCATATTTTGCACAGACTTGCCTGAGGAGATTTTTAACAGCCCATCACCCTAGACCTCTTGAATTAGAACTTCTATGGATTGAGTCCATGAATCAGTTTTTTGTATTATTATTATTTTAGTTCTGAGGAATACCATTTGTTTAGCTTTGAAAGACTGCCGGCCTGGTGACAGTTGGGAGGAGGGTCACAAAACAAAAGTCTTTAAGTATATACTAAATAAAGATGTATAAGCTTAGACACACTAGAAAAAACAGAAGGAACATTAAGGCAAACAGGAAGAACATGGCAGAAGAGAGAGCTGATAAGGATAAAGATGAATCGATTTGAGATGAGTCAGCAGAATAATACAGGGTCAGAATGAGCTCTGTAGGAAGCTGTGGTGTTTGGCCCAACAGAATGGAGGTTCTGGGTAAAGCAGTTGAGTTCAGGTGCTCTTTGCGACCCCATGGACTGCAGCCCGCCAGGCTTCCCTGTCCATCACCAACTCCTGGAGCTTGCTCAAGCTCATATCCATTGAGTCAGTGATGCCATCCAACCATCTCATTCTCTGTCGTCCCCTTCTCTTGCCTTCAATCTTTCCCAGCATCAGAATCTTTTCCAGTGAGTCAGTTCTTCACATCAGGTTGCCAAAGGATTGGAGCTTCAGCTTGAGCATCAGTCCTTCCAATGAATATTCAGGACTGATCTGCTTTAAGATGGACTGGTTTGATCTCCTTGCAGTCCAAGGGACTCTCAAGAGTCTTCTCCAACATGACAGTTCAAAAGCATCAATTCTTCAGCACTTAGCTTTCTTTATAGTCCAACTCTCACATCCATACATGACTAGTGGAAAAACCGTAGCTTTGACTAGATGGACCTTTGCCGGCAAATAATATCTCTGCTTTTTAACATGATGTCTAGGTTGTCTAGGGTGAAGCAGTGGTGGGAGATAAAATTGGATTATAAAGAAACTTGAACAGCTGTCTCAGACATGGAGGGTAGTACTCTTAAGTGGAAATAGAGAAATATATGAAAACTTAGTCCTCAATTTGGAAAACAGTTCAGATGTCCTGTGAGTAATATAATTTTTCTATCAAAGGAGAGTCCATTTTAACATATGTTCCTATATTTTTCCATAAAAATAAAATTGTGACTTATTTAAAATTTCACTTGTAATTTTTCAGTCAACAGAGGGAACGCTGTTTAAGATATTCATGGAAAAGTGGTGCCCTGTTAACATACACTGTGGTTTTCTTAATTTACAGACAATGCAGATAGCAGTACACTCCATGCTGTAACCTTCCTTCGAACTCCTGAGATCCTTACAGTAAATTCAATTGGACAGTTAAAAATATGGGATTTTAGACAACAACGAAATGAGCCCACACAGATATTATCACTGTAAGTTTTGATTTGTAATTTCAGTAGTGTAAAGCAAATTTGTTTGATTATTTGTAGCAACTGACTTTATAAACTATATTGTATTTCAATTGCATGTTAAGAGTAATTTCTGATTAACTTTGATAAAGCAAATACAGTTGACCCTTGAACAATATAAGCATTAGAGTCACTGACCCTCTATAAACACGAAAATCCATGTATACTTTATAGTTGGCACTCTATATACCAGGAATCCTCTGTACCGAAGGTTCCACCTTCCCATATTCAACCAACCTTAGATCATGTAGCAATGTATATTTACTATTGAAAAATACTCATATGTAAGTGGACCCATGTTGTTCCAGATCAATTGTATAATTTGATGGGCTTGATAATACCTTCAGATCAGATCAGTCACTCAGTCGTGTCCGACTCTTTGCGACCCCATGAATTGCAGCACGCCAGGTCTCCCTGTCCATCACAACTCCCGGAGTTCACTGAGACTCACGTCCATCGAGTCAGTGATGCCATCCAGCCATCTCATCCTCTGTCGTCCCCTTCTCCTCCTGCCCCCAGTCGCTCCCAGCATCAGAGTCTTTTCCAAGGAGTCAACTCTTCGCATGAGGTGGCCAAAGTACTGGAGTTTCAGCTTTAGCATCATCCCTTCCAAAGAAATCCCAGGGCTGATCTTCTTCAGAATGGACTGGTTGGATCTCCTTGCAGTCCAAGGGACTCTCAAGAGTCTTTTCCAACACCACAGTTCAAAGCATCAATTCTTCCGCGCTCAGCCTTCTTCACAGTCCAACTCTCACATCCATACATGACCACAGGAAAAACCATAGCCTTGACTAGACGAACCTTTGTTGGCAAAGTAATGTCTCTGCTTTTGAATATGCTATCTAGGTTGGTCATAACCTTCCTTCCAAGGAGTAAGCGTCTTTTAATTTCATGGCTGCAGTCACCATCTGCAGTGATTTTGGAGCCCCCAAAAATGAAGTCTGACACTGTTCCACTGTTCCCCATCTATTTCCCATGAAGTGATGGGACCAGATGCCATGATCTTCGTTTTCTGAATGTTGAGCTTTAAGCCAACTTTTTCACTCTCCTCTTTCACTTTCATCAAGAGGCTTTTTAATTCCTCTTCACTTTCTGCCATAAGGGTGGTGTCATCTGCAGATGTGAGGTTATTGATATTTCTCCCGGCAATCTTGATTCCAGCTTGTGTTTCTTCCAGTCCAGCGTTTCTCATGATGTACTCTGCATATAAGTTAAATAAACAAGGTGACAATATACAGCCTTGACGTACTCCTTTTCCTATTTGGAACCAGTCTGTTGTTCCATGTCCAGTTCTAACTGTTGCTTCCTGACCTGCAAACAGATTTCTCAAGAGACAGGTCAGGTGGTCTGGTATTCCCATCTCTTTCAGAATTTTCCAGTTTATTGTGATCCACACAGTCAAAGGCTTTGGCATTTGACAGGAGTCAGGGAGCAAGACCATCCCCATGGAAAAGAAATGCAAAAAAGCAAAATGGCTGTCTGGGGAGGCCTTACAAATAGCTGTGAAAAGAAGAGAAGCGAAAAGCAAAGGAGAAAAGGAAAGATATAAACATCTGAATGCAGAGTTCCAAAGAATAGCAAGAAGAGATAAGAAAGCCTTCTTCAGTGATCAATGCAAAGAAATACAGGAAAACAACAGAATGGGAAAGACTAGGGATCTCTTCAAGAAAATCAGAGATACCAAAGGAACATTTCATGCAAAGATGGGCTCGATAAAGGACAGAAATGGTATGGACCTAACAGAAGCAGAAGATATTAAGAAGAGATGGCAAGAATACACAGAAGAAGTGTACAAAAAAGATCTTCACGACCCAGATAATCACGATGGTGTGATCACTGATCTAGAGCCAGACATCCTGGAATGTGAAGTCAAGTGGGCCTTGGAAAGCATCACTACGAACAAAGCTAGTGGAGGTGATGGAATTCCAGTGGAGCTATTCCAAATCCTGAAAGATGATGCTGTGAAAGTGCTGCACTCAATATGCCAGCAAATTTGGAAGACTCAGTAGTGGCCACAGGACTGGAAAGGGTCAGTTTTCATTCCAATCCCAAAGAAAGGCAATGCCAAAGAATGCTCAAACTACTACACAATTGCACTCATCTCACATGTTAGTAAAGGAATGCTCAAAATTCTCCAAGCCAGGCTTCAGCAATATGTGAACCGTAAACTTCCTAATGTTCAAGCTGGTTTTAGAAAAGGAAGAGGAATCAGAGATCAAATTGCCAACATAGGCTGGATCATGGAAAAAGCAAGAGTTCCAGAAAAACATCTATTTCTGCTTTATTGACTATGCCAAAGCCTTTGACTGTGTGGATAATACCTTACTGCATTTAATAAATACTTGTAGTATTGATCAGAAGTTTATATTTTCTTTTTGAAGTGTATATTATTTAATGGGGAACTTATTTTTCCTCATCAGGTGATCCAATTAATAGTGAAATAATACACTCTAGATGTGATTGGGAGAAAAATACAGTCCAAGATACTTTTTCTAAGCAGAAATACCCTTTCTATGTTTGCAGCCTTCTCTAGATAATAGTATGTGTCAAACTGAAAAATATATATGTAAACTAAGCATTAAATAAGACAGAATAGAAGTAAGGAGTATGCTGTTTATGTTGATATATAATGTTTTTTAAAAGCTAAGAAATGGAAATTTTTGCATATCTTACCATCAAATTTTCTTGTTCCATATGTGTCCAAATTGAAGAGAGAATGAATAACTCCAGCCTTTAATTCCCCCTCAGAATTCTAGTATTTAGAGGTATATTTAATGTAATCAGGTTTTTGACATGGTTTAAGTTTAGCCAGTAGCCCTAGCCACAAAATTATCATTTAGTTACTGGGATGAAACTTGTTTCATGGGTTATTCAATAATAAATTATACTTTATCACTGTTTGAAGTCATTGTATTTCCCATTAAAGGACTGGTGACCGAGTGCCACTCCACTGTGTTGATCGACATCCCAACCAGCAGCACGTTGTAGCTACTGGCGGCCAGGATGGAATGTTGAGTATTTGGGATGTTAGACAAGGTACAATGCCTGTGTCTCTACTAAAGGCTCATGAAGCTGAAAGTAAGTGTTGTGAAGATACATTAAGTTTTTGGTGGCTGAACTATACAACATAGTGTTAGCAAATTTCCATAAATGATACATATGGATCATTCTACAGCAGAACTTTTGACTGAATTGTGTAAGTTTGTAATAATTAACTCCTTTCTTATTTGACATTTACATTCTTTAATTTATGTTTATTATACATAAAACTGTAGTGATTATCCATATGTATTTATCTTTATGTGCTTATTTTTTAGGATAATTTTTAGAAATAGAATTGATGAGTCAAAAATTTGGCATAATTTTAAAGCTGTGATTCATGTTGACAAATTGTTCTACGTAAAAATAATAACCAGTTTATATTGTCATACCCAGTATGTCAGAATGTACTTTTCCCATGCAAAATGCAGGTTGTTGTTTTTAATATTTGCCAGTCTGTGTGTTCTTCAATTTATTATTATACCTTTTTTTTTCTTTTAGCAAGAACAAAAGATATAGGCTCTTGCCTTTTTTTGTTTGTCTTTTGATTTTAGTGGAGATGTTTTGGCTGAACAGATGTTTTATCACCACAGGTCAGGGTGGGTTATAGTTTTAAATTCTGTCTTGGGAAAAGTTGGTATTAATGCTTGAATAAAAGTGTAGAAAAGCAAACATTATACCAGTATTGTAACTTTGAAGCTAAAGTTTCACATTATTAATACTTGGGGAAGATTATTAGTTTTTAAGATTATATATGCTATGCTATGCTATGCTATGCTATGCTAAGTTGCTTCAGTCGTGTCCGACTCTGTGCGACCCCATAGACGTCAGCCCACCAGGCTCCGCCGTCCCTGGGATTCTCCAGACAAGAATACTGGAGTGGGTTGCCATTTCCTTCTCCAAAAATTATATATAAGAAGCAAATAGAAACTGTTTCCCTCTTCTAGGTAGGGCTTTGTGGGGTGGGGGGCGGGGAGAGGGGGGAATAAATAGGGTATGCATCACATTCTGTTGTTGCTAACCCAGTAGTAGTTAGAATTATAAAGTTTCAAAGCTCTTCTCACCAGCCTATTTTTAAATACCAGCCTTTATTGTTAAGCAGAACACACTAGTGGCTTGTAATGTATTTCAGTTCATCTTGACTCTTGGCTAGAGGTTTGTTTTCTAATTGGAAAGTATATAAATACATAAGTATCTCGATTTGGGCAGTCTTCAATGGCTCTATTAGGCTCTTCTGTTTTACTTTGTTTTAGTGAAACAGCATAAATGTACTTTACACAGGGACTCACCCAGAACACATTCTTTTACAGAGGAAGGTCACCTTTTTGTTCTGCAGCATGTTTAATTGTGGTAACTGTCAGAATGAAAATGCCAGCTTGCAAACATGTGCCTTGCACTTTTTATACTACACTCTGGGTGCTTTCTAAGCCTACCTAACCCAGAATCACAAAACCATTGCTTACAGACTACTTTTTTTACCTTCATGCTGCAGATACCTTCCTGAGGAGTCCTGGCCAGTCCTTGGTTCCCAGGTGTCTGTTGGCACACAAAGTTCCCTTAATGTTGAGAGCTTGAGGAGCCCCTAGTCCTAAGTTGGCTTCTTAAAAGTCCTTCATCTGAAACTGGATCCAGATTCTTGAAGCCTTTCCAGGTTTTGGCTTGCTGAGAGCTAGTTGCTATTTCTGTGATACAGAGCAGAGTCTTGGCATGAGCCAAAATTGGACTCTGCCTCTTAGAACTTCATTTGTATACTGCTTTTATGGTCTTCCCTCTCCCTTTCCAATAATAAAGCCTTCAAATATTAATGACATAGGAATTTAAAATAAAAGAACTTAACAATTTTCAAAAAATCTTTTCAGAATTATCCCACTGTCATTGGGTTAGCCAAAACTTTGTTCGAGTTTTGCCATAAATTGATATGGAAAAACCTGAACACACTTTTTGGCCAACCCAATACTTTTCTATATAAAAAAGCAGTAGGTCAGATGACTAGCATTTATTTTCATTCATTTGCTGGCCCGATACACAAGTAGATTTACTTGACGTCTTTATCCTATCTACATGTTTCAGCCATTTGGAGCATTATATTATGCCTTCTCTTTGACACTGAAGCCATTGATTTTATCACAGGCTTAGAGTTTGAAGGTATGTGATGGAGGTTAATGGATGATATGCCTAGAGGTAGTGTTTTGATGTTGGTTTAACTAACCTTGGTTCTTATCTCATAGTGTGGGAAGTTCACTTTCACCCATCCAACCCAGATCATCTGTTCACTTGTTCTGAAGATGGATCTCTCTGGCACTGGGATGCCTCCACAGACGGACCTGAGAAGTCATCACTCTTTCACCAAGGTAAAATGTTTTAATGAAGATTCTTTTGGGCAACTTTAGATTATATTTTGATACACCAAATGAGAAATAGTCATATTTTTAACATTAAGGAGTGACAGAAGGTTTCCTTTCTCTGGCCTCAGAGTAAATTTTAGTATCACAGGGCGTGAAATTTATCAGCTACTGACCGCTATACTGCTGACGACTAGAAATGCTGTTAGCTGGCTAACTTTGTAAGTACATTGTTGTGGGCCCTCATGCCACAGAATAGGCACTGATCACTCTCCTATATTACATTGTCAAAGGTGTATGACAAGACAAAAGTTGATCCTTTATGTATTAAGGTACTGGTTTTGCAGAATAAAAGGCTTTGTCTCCTGATTAAAGACAGAGGTAAGTAAAGGTTGGACTTCCCAGGTGGCGCTAGTTGTAAAGAACCTGCCTATCAATGCAGGAGACCTAAGAGGTGCGGGTTCAATCCCTGGGTTGGGAAGATCCCCTGGAGGAGGGCATGGCAACCCACTCCAGTATTCTTGCCTAGAGAATCCCATGGACAGAGGAGCCTGGTGGGCTACTGTCTGTAGGGTTGCAAAGAGTTGGACACGACTGAAGTGACATAACACAAGTAAAGGTCATCCAGAAACTATACACTTAAAATCAAAAAGAATTTTTATTTTCACTTTTGGTATTTTCTAAGCTTCCTGTTTTTGAGCTTGTCTATGACTGCAAACTTTGTTCATTCACTCAGCAAATGTTTATGAAGTGCCATGTGCTAGGTACTCTTCTAGGTGTTAGAGCCCATGACAGGGAGCAGAAAAGCCTCAAGGCACGTAGAGCAAATATTCCAGTAGACAGTAAGTCAGTAGATGATGTTTCAGTAAAAGTCCAAACAGAAAAGCAGAAACTACCCTGGATTTAGAAGGAATTGTTTTCATGTGTGTTGGGCTAGAAGAACAAAAGGGAATGGAAGGGATGCTGGAAGAGCAAATAACAAAAAGGAGGAATGTCCAGAAATGAACAGTTGTTAATAACCTCCACTGCCCTGTTAGAAGTACTATCAGAGTTGGTTCTGGATCAGCAGAAAAGGTGCCACCTCAGCTGGGGCTGGAATCACTGTGTTGTTGTCAGAAACCTGGAGCTTTTCCCCACCCCCACCCTACTCCCCACAGCCTCTCTGCCTTCGTCACCCACAATAGTTATCTCCCACGCGCAGGGTTCACCTGGAAGGCAGATGGCAAGGGAGCCTGGAAAAAGGAGTTCATTCCTACAGTACATAGTAGAGCACAGCAAAGTAGCAAAGGAGACAGAGCAAAACGGAAAAGAACTGGATCAAATACCCTGATGACCATGCAGAAGAGTAAAGAGAGTAGGATGATAAAAAAAAATTAATTGGGGAGGGGCCGCTTGGCAGAGGAGAGAAGATCTGAGCAGAAACCTGAAGAGATGAAAGTACCAGTCACAGGCAAGCATTCCAGGTAGAGGAAACACCAAATTCCAAAGGCCTGAGACTGAGAACAGAAAAGAGCCAGTGTGGCTGCAGTTCAGCAGGCAGGAGGGGGAGTAGATGGTGAGAAGGAGCTGAGGAGCAGGACTCTGCAGACTGGGAGCAGGAGTTGAGATTTCGTTCTGACGTGACCGAAAGCCACTGGAGAATTTTGAGCAGGGAAGTGGGGTGATCTGTCTTATGTTTCCAAACAACCACTTTAGCAACTATGGGAAGAGGGTTGGAAAAGTGGAAGCAGGGGGACCAGGAGACAGACTTTGCACAGTGATTCTAATGTTCATTTTCACAGTATTCAAGAGTAATATTGGAGCAGTAAAAGGTAAACAGAAACTAAGAAGGAAAAGTCCAAAACTTCTCCAGAAAAATTCTGGAAAAAGTATGGAATGTGCAGAGCATGGAGTATGCCTGTGCTAATAACTTCATGTATGGAGAAACTAATAGTTTTATTAGTTTCTAATAAATACCCAGGAGTAGCTAAGCACTTGGTTTTTTATTTCTTCTTCTAGCCCCACTATCTTGCATTTGAGATTTTATAGTTGAAAAAGGCTGGTTAGATTGGAAATAGTCATTTACTGTATCCTGTGTCTGGTATTGCAATGAACAGTATTAGACACTGTGAAAAAGTAAAATAATCTATACAACCTGCTCTTAAGGAATACTTAGTTTTAATTTAGGAGAAGGGGCCAAAGAAAGTTAAATCATGATATAAGAAATGTTGCAAATAGTAAATTATTAGGGGTGCATACAAGTGCTGAGGGTTCCAGGAAAGAAAAGAGAAGCATGAACCAGAGTCATCTTGACAGACTTCTCAGAAAAGGAAGTTGAGCTGGGCTTTAAGAATCAGCAAGATTTAAACCCACTAATTTTTAAACTTCAAGGTATCAGAGACTTTGCCTTGTATTCCCAGCACTTAGCACAGAGCCTGGCATATAGTAGGTGTCAGCCATTTATTGAGAGTAAATGAAATCTGTCTTTATTTGATCTGGCAAAAAGTAGAAAGAAAATTTCAAATGAAGGCTAAAACTGAAATAATTAATTCTATGTTAAATGCAGAGCACTGTCAGAGATAAAAGTTTATAATTTGGTAGTGTTCTAAAAGTCTACTTTTAAGAATATTTACCTAAAATAAATGCAAGAATAAAAGGAGATCTACAGCAAGTTGATTATATTTTTAGAAATATATATTTTTAGAAATACATCCAGAAATTTTCTCGTGATCACTTCATTTTTTGATTATCTAACCGTTTAGGTTTCTACATATTATCTACATCTATTCTACTTGTCCTCTAGCCATTTTGCTACATTTCTGAGACTTTCCATTAAAGTATAAATAGGAAGACAAGGTCAAAATTAATCTTGTGCTTTGCTGAAGAGTTCAAGTTTGAAAGCCATGTTATCCCATGAAAATTTGAGTGTTTAATATCACTGACTTAGAAGCTTTTGGTCAAAAATGGTGATGTGTTATAATGGAATCATCAGCCTGTTATTCTTGAGAGTTAAAACAAGTTTATATCATTACATTTTTTAAATATTAGAATTTCAGAGATTTACTAGCATAAAACTGATCTTGAACAGTGTTTTCCCATTTTCTTTTTTTTCCCAGGAGGAAGAAATAGTACTTTTTTGTCTCATACCATTAGTAACCAAGCTAATGTTCACCAGTCTCTTATAAGCTCCTGGCTCAGCACTGATCCTGCCAAAGATCGTATTGAAATCACAAGCTTGCTTCCTAATAGGACCTTGTCTGTGAACAGTCTGGATGTTTTAGGTCCTTGTCTTGTTTGTGGAACGGATGCAGAAGCAATTTATGTTACTAGACAGCTTTTTTCATGAAGATACTAAAAGATTTCAGGTAAAACATACAGTTACAGCCTTTCAAATGCCAATTTCTGTGCAAATTTTTGTTATTGGAAAATGTGAAATTTGCAAGGGGAACATCCGTAAACTATTGTTAATGTTGATGCCCAGTTTGTTAGTTGAATATTGCTCTAACAGTTGCTGGAGTCTGATTGATGACCCATGGCAAAAGAATTGAAATATGTGGCGGAACATCAGAGGGATCCTTGTTCTGATGAAAGCACTGCCTTCAGCACCATTCTAGACAGCTCATGGAACCAACTCTTCATTTTTGATGTTGTAGGGCTTAATAATGTCAAACCACCAACAGGTTCCTTTCCTTTTTATCAGCAGTATGTGGGGTATGATATGTCCCTCCCTGGTGACATTTTTCAATACTAGTATTTATTCTCTTTACTGCAAGTATTTCTTCAGTCCTTCAACATTTTATTTCCTTAATAATTTCAGTAAACTTTCTTCAGTAAGAATTGAGTAGAGCAAAAATGACAGTTTTTGGTAGTGCTCAAATTTTTTTTAAGGTGAAAATGTTTTGATGGGTTCCTTTATTAGAATGGGTTTGAATAGAACTCTCCTTAGACCCAGCTTTGTTTCTCTTGAAAAAAGACAAAATACATTTTTCATAAGGATTTTGCTTTTATATAGTTTTTTACACCATAGTTGAAAATTGCTGAATTGGACATTGTGCAATAAAATAGGATTTGACATTGGTAAGTGAGCCAGCTTCCAACTAAAATTTGAGAGGTAACATGTATGAGACTAGTATGATGATGTGATAGGAGTAAAGAGTTTTGCCATCCTTATCTTTAATGTTAATGATGACCTAACACAGAATTTTGAGACAGTTTTATGATACTGTCTTTCCAAAGTTTGTTAAGAGTAAATGCATCATTGAATTGTAAAGACCTTAATGAAAGATCACTCCTGTTACACAGGAAGTTTCTATTTATTTACTTTACAATTCCAACAACAGATAATTACAAGTTTTTGTCTTTCTGGCCCAATAAATATGTTCAATTTTTTTATGTTGACTTATTCTCAGGATTTTGGGGGTTTGAAGTTTTTTTTGTTTACATTTTAAAATAGAATATATATATATATGCATTTGTTGTTCTGTATATATATATATATATTTGGCTCAAAAAATAATTGACTAAAGATATTTAGTAACTCTGAATTCCAAAGAATCGAAGAAGGAAAAAAAATGTTGCTGATAGGAAATTTTAATCAGTTTCTAGTTTTATTGCTGGGGCTAGTTTTTAAAACTTTGTTATTACAAAAGCCATTCATTACAGAAAAAGCAGTCAAAAGAAAAAGTACCAATAATCTCAAACAGACATAGTTCTTTTCATACCACTTTGTATCCATTAATGTAAATAATTTTTCATAAAAAATGAAATATACATGTTATATTTGTGAATGCACATTCTCTCGCAGTAAAAACATGGATTCAGTAATAATATACCTAAGAATTGTCCTTTTGACTTTATATTTCCGTTTATATGAATACCTTGCAGCAGCCTAAGCTGCAGTGTCCCTCTCTTCACTCAGTAGAGGCATCTTCGCATTCCACTCGGCAGGTCAGCATCCTTGCTTTGAATGGGCTCAGAGTTGATCCTCATTCCTGGGAGACCCTGGCTCCCAAGTGGCACATTTTCCATGTACAGTGAATGGAAAATGCTTTGTGCCTCTGCTTTAATCATATTACCTGCTGCTGAAAAGCTGAAGGTTTCATGAATGCTGTTGGCACCCTTCTCAATTTCCAGCAGTAATGTAAATAATTTCTCTTGATTGTTATAGTAAATAATCGGTAGAGGGAGGGAACCAGACATTTAGGGTTAGCATACTAGCTTGGACTGGAAACAAGTTTGAAGTTTGAAGCTTTGATTTGATTTAAGGGTATTTGTAACCATAAGCAAAAGAAAGTACATTTGAATAGTGTCACATTTTCTATCAGTTGATGAGTTCTGCCAGATGTAATAAGAAACATAAGCTTTATGTAGTATAAATAAAACCCTAATTTATGAATGTGTTCATTCTCACTGCTTTCATTCATGAAAACTATCAAATAGTTTCTTTTGAGGACTCTAGGATCTCCAAGGTGAACAATATCTTTGAGGGCATCTCCAACCTAAACTTAATCATCACATCCACAGATTCCCAACAAAAAATTTTCATCCAGCCTCTACTTGAAAATACACGATGATAAAGTCTCCCATTTCCCAGTGTAGCCTCCTCATTTGACAGCTGTAAGTGATATAGCATATGGCAAGGTTTTAATGTGTGAGTGGGGTCCTAAACAATCCTATAAAAAAGGTAGAATCATTATTGTGGGTTAATGAAATGATCATGTGAACCTACTGTAGGTTCACTATGAGACAAAACCAACCACCAATCATTTTATGGAATTTCCATTGTGTTGGGGTGCTTTACTATAAGTTTCCACTAAATAAATGAATTTTCACATACTGAACTGAAACTTGCTTCCATTTGTCTTCTTTACTTGGGAGCCACGGAAAGCAAATTTAATTTCTTTCATCATATATTCAGATATTCAAAACTACATATTGTAGCTGCTTTGGGGTAAACTTTTAAAATCTCTTCAGTGGTTTCTTGTGGGCAGGGTTCCCTGTCCCACCTTTTTTGCCCTTTTTGGCTAAATCCGGCTTACCTTTCTGAACTCCTTTTAGGTGTCATTTTCTTGAGAAACCCTTCGCTGGCCTCTTTAACAATCTGGGCTAAATTGTACTCTGCATCAAAAGCCCATTGTGCAGAGCTTGTACTGTGCTTACTGCCCTCTGCTGAGCAGCCTGTCTCCCTCTACTGGACCATAAGCCCAAGAACAGGGCCCATCTCTGAGTTGTTTAACACAATATCTGATAATAGTAAGCCCTGAATCAGTCTGAACTAAATTAAATTCACAATTATGTTTTCCCTTTTTTTAAAAAAATGCCTCATTTGCCAAAGACCACCATTAAAGTGTGACTTCCAAAATGAATACTTCCCCAGTGGTCTCTGCCTTGCTAAGAGTATGACAGAAATCTATCTTGGTTCTGGGTACAATATTCCTTTGCAGTGGCTGTCTCAGCCTTTTCTAACTATTTTGATACTTGTTCAATTAGACTGCTAATTTAACTTACACCTTTAATTTTTCACACCTGATACTCCGTAAACCATACTTCCCTAAAGTTAACACCAATGGTTTTGATTCTTGCAATGGGTACATCCTTCCTGGTTAAGAAGACAAATGTTATTTCACTTTAGGAAAGAGCTAATGATCACCTTTCAGTCCTTTCTGCAGAAGCTGATCATTTTAGAATTGCCCAGCATGCTTGCTGCACCTTCATTCCCTTGGGTTAAATGGACTGTAATGCTTAGGCACACTCCTAGAGTCTTCCCAAGTATCAGTGATACGTGAGTCATTAGTATTCAGCTGCAGTTGTTGAAATATTTGTAAACCAGCCTGATTTTTGACATTCAGCCCCATTCATTTATCTTGTTCACAAGGCTACTGTGAGAAAAACACCTGTGCTATAGCCATCCTATAGCACATTTGAATCATCCTATCCAAATTTTAGCATAATTGAAAAATTCCTTGTCCCTTGAGAATAACACTTCTATTTCACAGTATTGTGGAAACATCATCCATTTAATAATCCATTCTAGAATCTTGTCTAAGAAGCATACTAAGTTCACTAGTGTATAGTTTATATCAAGCCTTCATTTAAGCTTATGAGATCAAGATATCTAGCTCAGACTAGTTAGATGATCTGAAGCAGTAGATGTGCTCTTGTTTTACAGAAATGAAATCTGAGTAGACCCAAATTATGATATGCAACTGTTAAACTATTTCATTGGTATCATTCTGAACCACAATTAACATTTAAGTGGCAATACAGAATAAAAGAACTAACAGACTACAGTCTCAGTGGTAAAGAATCCACCTGCAGGAGACACAGGAGACTCCGGTTTGATCCCTGGGTTTGGAAGATCCCCTGGAGGAGGAAATGGCAACTCACTTCAGTATTCTTGCCTGGAAAAATCCCATGGACAGAGGAGCCTGGTGCCCTACAGTCCATAGGGTCGAAAAGAGACAACTGAGCATGCACACACATACTCGACTACAGTCATCTTAGCATCAAAACATTTTCAACACTTCACTATGTTAGAAGAGAAAGCCACAAAGGAGGTGGGGGTGAGAAGACAGAATTAGGGAGAAGAGACTAAAATCTAGCTGATCAGGTAAAAAATTTTAATTATAAACAAACTGTCATGACTGGACTTTGGGGGAAGAATGGTTGACAGCCCAACATAGCCATCAGATATGCATCAGTTTTCAAAACAATTTTTGTACAGGCCATGGAAATAAGCTGAACTTAAATTAATACCAGACTGTAAAATACTAGCTGCAACAAATCAAAACACAGACCTTACTCCTGCATAGTATGGAACCAAAATTTCTTAGCTAGAGATCCTACAAGCAAGGATACCTCAGTAGCAACGAGCACAACTCAAGCCCAGATTTAGTTTCTAACAACATTCTCCCAATAAAAGGGACCAAGACTCCTTGGAGGGCAAGAAATAAACCAGGTAGTTTAGAGCATTTTGCAGTGCCAGAAACTGAGAAAGTTTTTGTTGTTGTTTTTGTTTTTTTAAGCCCACAAGGATGGGAGTATGTCAGGGACACAGCAGTTAACTGGAAGAGCTCTTAACAGCCAAAGCTGGAAAAATTAGATCAATTTTAAAAACTCCGAAGCTATTAAAGAAATATCCATGAGTCCACATTGATAATGTTTGAAAAAAATTGGAGAGACAAATCTGCTCAGAATTCCAAATAATTTACCTAGATTCTCTGCTCTCAAGAAGGTGGAACACAATTCTCCACTCAGGCCTGGCATGCTGCGGTTCATGGGGTCACAAAGAGTTGGACACGACTGAGCGACTGAACTGAACTGAAGAGAATATGGCTACTCGCAGTTCAGAACCTTCCCCTAAGATATTATGAACTGGGAAGGCCTGTGTTCTCAGGACCACAGTGCTCTGCAGACTTCTTCCACGTGTGCTGCCTCTGTTCCTATAATTACCCAAGTATGACATTTGGCCCCTTACATTTTGTTGATAAAAACAAAATGAGACAACTTACTCTACATAAAATAGACAAACAACAAGGGTTTGCTGTATAGCACATGGAATTACATTCAATATCTTGTAATAACCTATAATGGAAAATAATCTGAAAAATATATACATTTAGAACTGAATTACTGCTGTACACCCGAAACTAGCACAATATTGTAAATCAACTACACTTAACAACAACAAAAGCAAAATAACCTTCCATGAAGCATTGAAGAACTGAATAGGCCAAAGCTGGACCAAAGGTTTTCCATCACAAAAAGACCTTCAAACACAATGGCATGTATTGTCATTCTTAGACTCCAACACTCCTAGGAGGTACTTCCCTTGTCTTTCACTTCTACCACCTCCCAGTCTCCGCCACTTTTCATCTTGGTGGTTGGTTCTTCTCTCCTGAGCACTCCCTTTCTTCTTTCCCTGCTCTTTTCTCCCTCGGCTTCACAGGAGTAAACCTCTTAATATAGAGAGAAATTTCCTGAGCTCCTTGAATTATCCTGGAGTGTTTCCCAAAGACAGTAGTTTTCGGAGAAATCCACCTTTAGGTTTAGAGAAATGAAGAACTTAAGTTCTGAGGGTTGGTGACAGGTGACAAGGTTCAGAGGGCAGTCTGCTCTTTCAGATACATAATCCTACAGAGGGCAAACAGGCCCCTAAACATTAGATTCACACTAGTCACAGAATGTTGAGGCTGAAAGATACCCTGCAGGTTACCTCCAGTTGAAGACAGTTAAGACCTAGAGCCACTTTGGGTCATATCTTCTACAGACTCTGTGACTGTGGAATATAGATTTTCAACCAACCTCTCCTGGAATGTAATCTTTTAACAGAGTTTAACAGAGTTTAACAGAGTTTTAACAGAGTTTAATAGAGTTAAACAGAGAAGTTCACATTTGAACTCCATACAGTAGCCAACAACGAATTGAACATCAGAAAAAAAGAAGTCTTAAATACAGTTAGTCTCCTCTAGTTAAAAAAGAATGAGATATTTGAAAATACTAACTATATATTTTCTAGAAGCAGAATTGGCAAAGGAGCTCTGTACAATGGGTGGAAAGGACCTTTAAACATAAACTCAATGATCTATCTGAAACTTTAATTCAATCTAACAAATAAAGCCTCTTCTCGCAGTCATCATTATCCCAATTACAGCAATAATGACTTCCTCTTATACCGATTCGGTTGGCCGATCAAAATCTCTAAACTCCCTAGTCTGTCCCGGTTCAAGAATATATTAATCCGGCTGATTCAGCAAATTCTTAAACTCGCCGATTTACTCGGGGAAAGTGCTAAGCAAAATTCTAGTTATTTCAAAGTCTCTAGAAATCTTGAATCCTGAACTTCCAGAGCTAGGTTTCAGAGGGCAACTCACTGCTGTTTCCTTCTGAGAAATAAACTCCTTCGGATACGCATCTTTTATTCTATATTCGGCCACAGAAAGAGCTCATATAATAAAACAGAGACACTGAAATACTTGAGTGGGCTTGGGAGGAGGGAGCCTGACGCCAGCAGACTGGGCGAGTCACCTGGGCAGCGCCAGGCGGGGGCGACGCAGCTGGCGGACACGCAGACTAGCGGGCGACCGCAGAGGGAGGGAGGCGGCAGGCGGCGCGCTCGCTCCCCACCACCAGGCGGGCAGAAGCCCCCAGTCCTCGGCCCCCGCGCAAGCGACGCCGGGAAATGCCCACATCCGGGAAACCTGCAAGGGAGTGCGGCGGCGGTGACACCGAGTGAAAGGCAAAATGGCGGCGGCGGCGGTGGCCTGGTGCTGAAGGGAGAGCCAGGTCCCCGCGACCTCCGCGACGGGCCGCGCTGGCCCGCGGCAGCCCCCCGGCGCCTCTGTCCGCCCTGCCCCCTCGGGGATACTTAGGGTCCCCGGGAAGGGCTCCGGCCGCCTCGGCGCCCGCCCTCGGGCCCGTGGCCGCTGTCCAGGAGCCCCGCTGTCCGCCTGCAGGTAGGTCCGAGGCTGGCGTAGCGGGTGGGGCGCACTCTCTCCTCCAGAGCCGGAGTTGGCGGGGCGGTGGCCGTGGGGGCCCACGCCCATCCCCGCTGGCGGGGGTCCAGGGGCTGCTGTGGGCGTGCGGGCCGCGGCGGCCGGTGCGGGCCCGATTTGGCTGGTTGCACGGACCTGAGAGGAGCCCTGCCCTGGGGAAGGGAGGCTTGGCCGCGCCCGGGGCTGCAGGAAGAGCCCCGGGCTTTGCGGCCTTGGAGGTTCAGGTTAGGCTGGGAGAGACCTGTGCCGCTGGAGGCCTTGCGCGGACTGTCTTCCCTCGCCCCTCCACCCTTATCCTCAGCGCGCTCGGGTCAGCGGTATTTAGGAAGGAGGGAAAAGCGAAAGGTGGTTCTGAAGGAAATGTGCAGCAAAAGAGCCACGGTTCTTTCATCCCAGAGGAACCAGATGCTATATACCTTGAACAAATGCTGCGAACTTATGTTTACAATCCTCTGCAAATAAGGTACTGTACATAGTTGGAAGGGGTAGGAGAGCTGGAGGGATCATTACGGAGTAGGAGTATGTATATAAACACAGAAAAGGAAGGAAAGGAAATTAAGGGGACACTGTTTAGTATAACTTCAAAAAGAATTTGTGTCACAAAGAATGACTCTCAGATGACTTGATTTCACTCCATTCTCTCCAATTGAAAGTTGTTTTCTTCAGTTGAAAGTACTTCTCTGAGGGAGCAAAATTTAATGTCTCTTGACCAGTATGTTCATATTACTCAAAATATAACGTCGGGTAGAAGTTATTCATAAATCTGGTAAGAAATAAGTATAATCTCACACACAAATAATATTGTTTCACTCCAATCTGGGAAATGGATTTGAATCAGAAGCTTATCAGGCCTTTATGGATTATATATTGGAGATTAAGAAATTTTTTTATCACATTAACTCCATGTGGAAGAAGAGGTAGGACTCTTATCATTGGAATGAATATTCTCTGCTAAGGTGTCTACATTTGTGATTTAATAAGTTGACAGACAGGTAAAATGAGCTTGTTGATTCTCTAAGGCAGTGGAGGAATTTGACTGATTTAACAGTAAAAGAAATAGCATTGTGTTCCCCTGATCAGCTGCTACTGCAAGAAACTAGATCATGGTACGTGCCAGAGAAGGCACATTTTTTGTGTGCTTGAATATTTATTGAATATGACTTGGCAGTCTTCAAAAGCAAATAACAAATGCTTCTGCTACATATTTTTGCTATGATACATAGATTTCCTTCTGTAGGTTCTTCGGTTTTTGTTTTTTAAGTTTTTGTTTGTTTATATTTCTGGTTGTGCCCGCAGGCTTTCTCTAGTTGTGGAGAGCGGGGCTGCTCTGTAGTTGTGGTGTGCAGGCTTCTCATTGTGGTGGCTTCTCTTGTTGGGATTCTAGAGCGTGGGCTTCAGTAGTTGTGGCGCTCAGGCTTAGTTGCTCTGCAGCATTTGGAATCTTCCTGACCAGGGATTGAACCTGTGTCCCCTGCATTGGCAGGTGGATTCTTATCCACTGTACCACCAGGGAAGTCCCTGTGTTTTTGTTTTTAATGCTTCGTCTTGTTACTCTGCATAAATGTAGAATTGGAATAGTTTCCACTCTGATGATTTAGTTTTCCTTCTAGATATTATGTTTAGATTAATGGGGGATTTTTGTTGACTGCAAAGTAATTTAGTCATTGGTCAACATTTTTATCAAGTGTAAATGGCAATCCTTTTTCATCATGAAGATAAAATATAGTGATTGTTTTCACTTTTGATAAGTTAGTTCTTAGAAAGTGAATTGGAGAAAACGTCATCAATATGCAGAGATTCTTGAATATTGCTGTATGAGCAGCTGAGGCTTTGCTGCTAAGATGGTACATATTACTGTTGCTGTTCTCGCAACTGATTTAGTCAAAGTATGGAGACATGCTGTCTTTTTATAAAACTAATTCCACCTAAGGTAACACTTTGAAATCTCTTGCTACAATGGCATCTATACTTCTTTTAAGCTGGACAAGATATCAGTGATGTTTTTTGAGACTTACACTTGTACTTTTTTTAAAATAAATGTGATAATTTATTTTAAAAGGAAGAAATCTAGGGCACATCATTGTTAATGCAGTCCTTTTATCCCTGGAAAATGGAACTCATACTAAGCTTTGAATCTCAGGGGGAAGGGTATGGGGGGAGCTCATTTTGTTCTTTGTGTACATCAGAAAACTCTCTTAGCAAGTTGGACTTTCAAGTGTTGGATAATGGGATAGTAGGAACAGTTATGATCCATAAGTTTGTTTTAAAAAAAAAAAAACACAAAAAACCTCTAATTTTGTATTGGGGTGTAGCCAGTCACCAATCTTGAGATAGTTTCAGGTGAACATCGAAGGGACTCAGCCATTCATATACATGTATCCATTCTCCCCCAAACTCCCCTCCCATCCAGGCTGCCACCTAACATTGAGCAGAGTTCCATGTGCTACCCAGTAGGTCCTTGCACATTTGATCAAGGTCTGAACTTTCTAAGAAATGGAGGTTTTGTCTGTCCAGTCTAACAAATTGAAGAATTCCTTCAGAGAATGTGAATCATAATCCCTTAGGAAGATGTAGGTATGATAAAAAGAGCCCTGGACTGGTTCAGGTTATGGTGAGTCCATTTCTAGCATGACTTCCAGCTGGCTATATGATCTTAGGCAGGCCACTTTACCTCTCTGGATCGATCTTCTCATCTGAAGAATACACACACACACACACACACACACACACACACACACACACACATATATATATATATTCCCAAGACATCTTATGCTCTTGTGATTTAGCAGGAAAAATAAGTTTTATTTGACTGTGCAAAGTGTGTTCAGATAGGATAACAACTAACATTTCAATAAAAACTTCATGAAGGAAGCATTTGAATGGTACCTTAAAGGCTGGGTTTCATTTCTTCAAGAAGAAATATGGCAGAGGTTTTTCCCAAGAAGAGTGAACAGAAAGGGTAAGAACATGAAAGTAGAAAAGCACAAGGTACATTAGCTGAGAGCAAGTAATTTGGTGTGATTAGAGTGTCTGTTACATCCAGGAGAATCTGGGTGGGTAAGATGGTGAAAAGAGTAAGAAGATAATAACATTTATTGAGTCAGGCACTTATTCTAAACATTTGACATGTATTAAACTTATTTAATGCTTAAAATAACCCTATTTAAATAGGACTGTTGCCCACATTTGAAGATCACAAAGCTAGTTACTAGTAGAACTGGGATTTGTACCCTGCTCTTCGAGCCAGATCTCTGGCTTTAATTACTAAGCTAAAGGAATCATTGAGGGCTCTGGAGTAGTGAGGTAACATGGTCAGAACTATATATTAGAAAGACTCATCTGGCACCAGTGTGGTATGGATTAAAGAGGTAAGCTATTTAGTGTGAAGAGTTGTTTTAAAAATGTTCTCTACTTCTTGAGTTTTCACATATCACTTTCACATTTGTTAATGCCAGGGTCAATTGTACATTGTTGGAGGGCTTGTAAATTAGTACAGCTTTCTGGAAGGCAACCTAAATAATAAGTATCAGAATTTTAAATACTCATTCTCTTTGACCCAGCAATTCCTTCCACTTCTAGGAATTTATCTTAAAGAGAAATGCTCAATAATTGGCACACAAAGGTTCCCCCCCCCCCAGTGGATTGTTTCAATGGTTACAATTCTGTAAATTTACTTAAAATAATTGAATTATGCACTTCATTATTTATGTATTTATTTTTGGCTATACCACCACATGGCATGTGGAATCTTAGTTCCCTGACCAGGGATCTAACTCATGCCCCCTTGCAGTGGAGGTCCCAACACAAGAATATTTATTGCCACAATTTTTATTAACTTTTATATGTACAAAGAACATGTGTATACATGTAAGCTATGAAGCATAATAAAATGAATACCCATGAACTCACCGCCCATCCTCAGAACTGGAATATTACCAATACAGTTGAAGTTATCAGTGTTTAAAACAGTATAGTAGATTTCGCCTCAGTCTCGAGCGCTAGCTGGCAGCCAAGCGTACGCACTTAGGGATTAGCGGCCGCCATCGACGGTGCTTAGGCTCCTCTGGGCTTGTCTGCGCCACTGGCTCGCCACACTCCGACGTCATAAGCCGCCATCATGGTAAAGCTTGCAAAGGCCGGTAAAAATCAAGGTGACTCCAAGAAAATGGCTCCTCCCCCAAAGGAGGTAGAAGAAGATAGTGAAGATGAGGAAATGTCAGAAGATGAAGACGATGAGAGCAGTGGAGAAGAGGTTGTTATCCCTCAGAAAAAAGGCAAGAGGGCTGCCACAACTCCAGCAAAGAAGATGGTGGTTTCCCCAACAAAAAAGGTTGCAGTTGCCACACCAGCAAAGAGAGCAGTTGTCACCCCTGGCAAAAAGACAGCAGCTATGCCAGCCAAGAAGACAGTTACACCTGCCAAAGCAGTGGTAACACCTGGCAAAAAGGGAGCCACCCCAGGCAAAGCAGTGGTAGCAACCTCTGGTAAGAAGGGGGCAGCCACCCCAGGCAAGGGAGCAAAGAACGGCAAGAATGCCAAGAAGGAAGACAGTGATGAAGAAGATGAAGATGACAGTGAAGAGGAAGACGATGATGATGAAGAGGAGGATGAGCCAGCAGTGAGGAAGGCAGCTGCTGCTTTTGGTGCTGCTCCTGCCACAGATGATGAGGATGACGATGATGAGGAGGAGGAGGAGGAGGAGGATGAGGAGGACGAAGATGACTCTGAAGAAGAACCTATGGAGATTGTACCAGCCAAAGGAAAGAAAGCTCCAGTAAAAGCTGTTCCTGTGAAGGCTAAGAGCACTGCTGAAAATGAAGATGAAGAGGATGATGATGATGGCGATGAGGAGGAAGAGCCTGTCAAAGAAGCACCTGGAAAACAAAAGAAGGAAATGGCCAAACAAAAAGCAGCTCCTGAAGCCAAGAAACAAAAAGTGGAAGGCACAGAACCAACTACGTCTTTCAATCTCTTTGTTGGAAACCTGAACTTCAATAAATCTGCTCCTGAATTGAAAACGGGTATCAGTGATCTTTTTGCTAAAAATGATCTTGCTGTTGTTGATGTCAGAATTGGTGTGTCTAGGAAGTTTGGCTATGTGGATTTTGAATCTGCCGAAGACCTGGAAAAAGCCTTGGAACTCACTGATTTAAAAGTCTTTGGCAATGAAATTAAACTAGAAAAACCAAAGGGAAAAGACAGTAAGAAAGATCGAGATGCAAGAACACTTTTGGCTAAAAATCTGCCTTACAATGTTACTCAGGATGAATTAAAAGAAGTGTTTGAAGATGCTGTGGAAATCAGATTAGTCAGCAAGGATGGGAAAAGTAAAGGGATTGCTTATATTGAATTTAAGACAGAAGCTAATGCAGAAAAAACCTTGGAAGAAAAGCAGGGAACAGAGATAGATGGGCGATCCATTTCTCTGTACTACACCGGAGAGAAAGGTCAAAGTCAAGACCATAGAGGTGGAAAGAATAGCACTTGGAGTGGTGAATGAAAAACCCTGGTTTTAAGCAACCTCTCCTATAGTGCAACCGAAGAAACTCTTCAGGAAGTATTTGAGAAGGCAACTCATATCAAGGTGCCCCAGAACCAAAATGGCAAATCTAAAGGGTATGCATTTATAGAATTTGCTTCATTTGAAGATGCTAAAGAAGCTTTAAATTCATGTAATAAAAGGGAAATTGAGGGCAGAGCCATCAGACTGGAGTTGCAAGGACCCAAGGGATCACCTAATGCAAGAAGCCAGCCATCCAAAACTCTCTTTGTCAAAGGTCTCTCTGAGGATACCACAGAAGAGACGTTAAAAGAGTCGTTTGATGGCTGTATTCGAGCAAGGATAGTCACTGACCGGGAGACTGGATCCTCCGAAGGGTTTGGTTTTGTAGACTTCAACAGCGAGGAAGATGCCAAAGCTGCCAAGGAGGCCATGGAAGATGGTGAAATCGATGGAAACAAAGTCACTTTGGACTGGGCCAAACCTAAGGGTGAAGGTGGCTTTGGTGGCCGAGGAGGAGGCAGAGGTGGCTTTGGAGGCCGAGGTGGTGGCAGAGGTGGCCGAGGTGGCTTTGGTGGCAGAGGCCGGGGAGGCTTTGGAGGGCAAGGAGGCTTCCGAGGATGCAGAGGAAGAGGAGGAGACCACAAGCCACAAGGAAAGAAGATGAAGTTTGAATAGTTTTTTCTATCCCTGTCTCTCCCTCTTCCATTTGAAAGAAAGGACTCTGGGGTTTTTACTCTGTTAACTGATCAATGACAGAGCCTTCTGAGGACATTCCAAGACAGTATACACCTCTGTGGGGGTCTACTTGGAAAACCGTATAGATAACATTTCAAGGGAGGTAACCCTGTTGGTGTTGACTGGATATTCGTATAAACTTTTTAAAGAGTGATAGAGCTAACCCTTATCTGTAAGTTTTGAATTTATATTGTTTCTTCCCATGTACAAAACCATTTTTTTCCTACGGAGTTTGTTTGTTTGTTTTTGCGTTAGGGGGTGTAAAGGAAAGCAGAACGTTTTATCATGATTTTTGCTTCAGCAATTTTGGGACAGATTAAAAGTCCTAGAACTCTAAAAAAAAAAAAAAAAAAAAGCAGTATAGTAGCAAAATATTGGAAATAACCTAAAGGACCATCAGTAGGGGATAGATAAATTATGATACATCTACATGATGTAATTCAATATAGTTATTTGAAAAGTTGAGTTTGAATTGTCAGTTTCTTCCATTCCATGATACCATTGCTGCTGCTAAGTCACTTCAGTCGTTTTCGACTCTGTGTAACCCCATAGATGGCAGCCCACCAGGCTCCCCCGTCCCTGGGATTCTCCAGGCAAGAACACTGGAGTGGGGTGCCATTGCCTTCTCCGATGATACCGTTAATAAGTCTAAAACAAGCAGTCTGTTTAGTAACAGTTTTTCAGGGCAAAGGGAATAAACATGGTTTTTAACTAACCTTCAGTGGCATTCACTTATCCCTTCAATTGTATGCCTTTCAATTTTTTTGAGCCTCAGCCTTATTCACATTCAGAATCTGGAATTCTTCTCATTTACTTTGGGCTTCATATAACATAATGGTGTGTTGCTTTTTATAACCCTAGCTAATAATCTTCAACCTCTTTATTGTCTTTATGATTGAGTATATAATATGGGGCATATTGAAGAATACTGGAGTTTTGTCTTTCTTTCCTTTTTGCTTAAACTCTTAGATTTTTTGATGGTTTTTTTTCTGAGTTGAGTGAGTTATTGCTAGAAATTAAACAACTCCTGAAGGTAACTCAAAAGGTTTTGACAGATATTTCATGTCTGAGTGTTTGTCCTTCATAAAAGACTCTTTCCTTTGAAAATTCTGTGATCTCACCGAAATTTGACAGCTTTTTATGCCTTTAATTGCATTGCATATTGGATGACAGTTTCTGATTACATAATGTTACATCATAGTGAAATCTTTTTGAAGGCATTTTGAACATTAATCAAAGGTCTAGATTCAACCACATGTGGTGCTGCCAGTGAAAATAATGCAGTTGAAGTGACAAGGAAATTTGACCTTTTACTTACGGTCAAGTTACGTGTGTTCTCTGCTGTTCCAGATCTTCTCTGCTTTGGAGCTGGCAAATTGCTTTTAATATTGATTTTAAGATATGCTCAATTTCAAAAATGTTAAAATGTGGAAAAGCATGTATCTTGGAATCAAGAAAACACTATACTTTCTGTCCTAGAAAGACATCGATAGTACTTTGTTATTCTCTTGCTAGCATATTGGGCCCTAAGCAGCAGTAGTTAGGTTCACACACAGGTCCTGTGTTCCGTATGTCCAGTAATCTCTCCATCAGGTCCAAATATAGCTCCTCTTGGTCCAAGATCTGTGAAGTTATCCTCACTCTGGCTGTCTGTCATCCTCTCTGTTACCTCTCACTCACCGTGTACACAATGGTAGGACAAGGATAGGAGGGCCATCATAAGCACTGCTATTAGAAAAGAAGAATGGGGGACTTCCCTGGTGATCTAGTGGTTAAGAATCTGCCTTGCAGTGCAAAGGACACCAGTTTGATCCCCAGTCTGGAAGATCCCACATGCCAGGGAGCAACTGAGCCTGAGCTCTAGAGCCCGAGTGCCGCAACTACTAAAGCTGTGTGCCTGGAGCCCTTGCTGCACAAGAGAAGCCACTGCAGTGAGAATCCCTTGCACGACGACTAGAGAGTAGCTCCTGCTTGCCACAACTAGAGAAAGCGCAAGTACAGCAGTGAAGACCCACCATAGCTATAAACGAATAAGTAAACCTTTTTAAAAAGGAAAAGAAGAATGGGAAATAGCAGTTTCTGATAAAATAATTTTAAAACCTCCACAGGCAGATCTTGTGGAAGCAACCAGCCCTGGAGGAAGAGGAGATTCCTGGGAGGAACTGCCTCATCCTTTGTTCTCTGTTACCATTGGCCATTGTCCTCCAAGAACCAGGGAGTTCTTTTTCCTTTTCTATCCTTGGTCGCCTATGAAGTGTGAGCTTTGGGGAAATATTCCTCTTTGGAAGGTGCAAATCTTTTTGACTAAGTCACTGCTCAAAGAAGTTAAGAGCCCAAGGATTTTTATTTTATTGCCCAAGAGCTGAAAGTTTTTTTAGTTTGAGCTTGAATGGTTAACAAAACAGTTTCCTCAAAGTTAGAAAGCCTCTGATGTGTTTAGTTCCAGTCAGTTCCATGTGTCAGTAACCATACAAAAGTTCACAGGTTTTAGGAACCTCATCCAAAGATTTAAGAACTCTCATTTCTCTTCTCAATTGGTTATTTGAGGGAAGACCATACCCTTAATGTTGTTTTTCGTTTGTTTTAAGCCACTGGGGTACTTGAGTCAGCTAAGAAGTTTCAGTGAGCATCTGCGTTCAAAATCTTTCAATTCTTTCCCTTCGTGTTTCGGTCTAAAAGCAAGCTGCTTTTCCAGTTCTGTAAGACTTTAAATTTCTGAACTCTATCCCTTTCTATTTTTGTTTACAAATAAGCTGCTTCTTTCATGACCTTATCATTTATTTATAATGCTTTGCCAGATAGCCAATAGCAGCCTACATACATTTCTAAGATTCTCTTTTCCAAACTCATTTTGTGGAACTACAAGTTCAGTAGGACTCCTTGTTACCTTGTAAGTTATAACAGGCAAGTCACTTTATCAAATATTTTGCTACTGTGAAACATGGTTCTCCATTTGTCCAGCCTCCAGTATCGTTCCCTTGAAGCCCTCGGCCTGGCCATTTAGCCAATACCACGTTATGTTTGTGTTACAGCAGCACCTCATGTCTGGGTATCAACTTCTGTATTAGGATAATGAGAGACTATGTATACAGATACACAGTGGCCAGATCATATACGAAAATCAAACTGTGACGCACAGTCTTAGTGGCAGTAGTCCCAAAGAGTCAAGTCTTGATCAGTAGTTGTCACCTTGCCTCAGGACTGAGCAGAGAAAACCACATATGCTTCCCAAAGCAATCAAGATGCTGTACTTCTAGTTAGCTGGCCTCCAACTTCCTTATGGTAGAGCATACTTGAAGTCTTTCCTCTTTTTTCAGTATAAAGTTTTTCTACTCCCATGCCTGCCTTTGAGTCTCTGCTAAACACAAGTGATGGTGGCTAACTCCCTTCCTGTAGTAAGCTCTGAGTAAATAGACTCTGCTTGTTTTGGATGGTCTTTATTGCCACATAATACTAAACTGTTTTGTGGTAACAAATCCCAAAATATCAATGGCTTAACACATCAGAGATTCCTATCTTGCTCACAGAGCCCCATGGGAGTCAGTAATAAGCCATTCAGTGGCTTAGGGACCTACAGTGCCTCCATAAATAGGAGGCTGCCATCTCAAAATGTCACCTAGATTGTCACTGAAGCAGGAAAATGACAGATGGAGAACCACACCAGCTTTCAACTGCCTCAGTCCAGAATTGACTCACAGACATCTACTTGCAGGGCTTTGGCAACTAATCTGGGAAATAGAAGGCAGCATGTCAGTATAGTTTCTGCCACAGAGATTAATAAACAATGATTGAAAATAAATATATGCCGTATTTCCTCCATTTCACCATTTCTGAAGTCAGGTGATATAGATCATCTTGTAGTTGAAATGAGCATTTAAATACAGAAACTTTGTAAAACAATTATATTCCAGTTTTTTTTTAAGTTAAAAAAAAAAACTATGTTTCTATTCCCCTTGAAAAGCTAATGTTGAAACGATATTGTTACATGGAATTGATAGTTTCTTTAAAGAAATCCTGTGTGTTTTAGTGTAATTTGTATTTGAAAAAGAATAATTTGTAGCAGAACCATTCCAAGATCCAGAGTCATTTCCTTTTCTTTATTTTTTAACTTTCAACATGTTTTGGAAAATTCAAGTGTACACAAAAGTAGAGGAAATAGTATAGTAAACTCTCAGGTACCCGTCACCCAGCTACAACAATAATCAGTTTATCACTACTTTTGTCTCATCCAAATCATCATAAAATCAGATTATTTTGAAGTTCCAGGCATCATATTTATTCACAAGTATAATATTTCAATGTGTATATGAAAAAGTGTAAGCTAATTATTCATTTATGTAAACCTAATACACACTATTACACATATCCCAGAACTCAGTCATTTCTATGACTATTGTGCACTCACTTGGATGTTAGGAATGTTAGTAACTACATTTGAGTAATTGTCAAAGTACAGAGTTAAATATCAGTTCATTTCAGTTGCTCAGCTGTGTCCAACTCCTTGCGACCCCATGGACTGCTGCACGCCAGGCCTCTCTGTCCATCACCAACTCCTGAAGCTTGCTTGAACTCATGTCTATTGAGTCTGTGATGCCATCCAACCATCCCATCCTCTGTCTTTCCTGTCTCCTCCTGCCGTCAGTCTTTCCCAGCATCAGGGTCTTTTCCAAGGAGTCAGTTCTTCACATCAGGTGGCCAAAGCTTTGGAGTTTCAGCCTCAGCATCAGTCCTTCAATGAACATCCAGGACTGATTTCCCTTAGATTGATTGGTTTGATCTCCCTGCAGCCCAGGGGACTCCCAAGAGTCCTCTCCAACACCACAGTTCAAAAACATCAATTCTTCAGTGCTCAGCCCTCTTCATAGCCCAACTCTCACATACAAATATGACCACTGGAAAAACCATAGCCTTGATTAGACAGACCAAAGTCCTTTGTAAATATAGGACTAGAATTAATCTCTCTGGTTCAGCATTTTCTGAAGTATAGTACACGGAGCATGAATTTCATAAAATGCTGTGGAGGAAAGAGTTCCTTGGTCATTTAAGTTTGGTCAACATGACATTCTTTTCTTGTAAATTCACATGATAATGTAAAAGAATAATGTATTTTGTGTGTTGTGATCCCATTTTGATTAAGAGTAAAATTATTATAATATGCAGTATTAATAATAGTGATTTTAAAAAGTAGTGATTATGTTGCTTTCCTTCATCTTATATATTGGATTGGCCCAAAAGTTTGTTTGGGTTTGGGCCAACCCAATCACATTACTATAAAACTGAAAGCTTAAAACAGCATAAATGTATGCTTTTACAGTTCTAGAGGCAAAAATTCCAAAATCAGTATCACTGGCCCAAAATTAAATCATCAGTGAGGCCACTGTTCCTTAGAGGTTCTAGGAGAAAAGCAGTTCCTTGTCATTTCCATCTTCGTTTGGCTGCCAGCATTCCTTGGCTTCTGGCTGCACCCTCTAGTCCCTGCCTCCATGGTCACATTGCCTCCGTCTCTTCTGTCTATCAAATCTCCCCTGCCTCTCATGCATGTACTTGCTCAACTGGATAATCTGTGATAATCTCCCCATTTGAAGATCCTTTAATGATATCTGCAAAGTCCCTTTTCCCAAATAAGGTAACATTTGCAGATTCCAGGGATTAGGAAGTGGTTAGCTTTTGGGATGTTATTATTCAGCCTACTACAGTGATTCTCTGTTGAGGGAGGGAATTATGAGGGACTTCTACCTTACATAATTACATGATATTTGAATTTTTTCAATAGGATGCATTTTTTTTATAATTGAAAGAAACAAAATTATATTTTCTTAAGAGTAAAAGGAATAAATCACTTGCATTTATTAGTTTAACAGATACTTCTGCACTGCCTGTATTTACCAGTTTCTGTGTTAGGGGAATGAAAGGCAAATGTATCCTGACATAGAGAAGCAAAACTATTCTTATTTTGTTTTTTTCCTCTCTATTAAGGAGAACCATCTTTGGAATGGTAAATAATAATAGTAAAATGATGGCTAACTTGGAGTTGAAACCCAAACTAAAGGCATGCCTAGATGGCTATAAATTAAGTGCAACCTAGATACTGAGAAAATTTAATAATGGCCCCAAAGCACAAGAGTAGTGATGCTGGCAATTCAGCTATGCCAAAGAAAAGCCATCAAGTGCTTGTTTAAAGTGAAAGTTCTCAGTTTAATAAAAAAAATATGTGCTGAGACTTTAAGATCTACCATAAGAAGAAATCGGAGAAGGCAATGGCACCCCACTCCAGTACTCTTGCCTGGAAAATCCCATGGATGGAGGAGCCTGGTGGGCTACAGTCCATGGGGTCGCTAAGAGTCGGACACCACTGAGCGACTTCACTTTCACTTTTCACTTTCATGCATTGGAGAAGGAAATGGAGATCTACTCCAGTGTTCTTGCCTGGAGAATCCCAGGGACGGGGGAGCCTGGTAGGCTACCGTCTATGGGGTCACACAGAGTCAGACACGACTGAAGTGACTTAGCATAGCATAGCATAAGAAGAAATCTGTACACAAAATTGTGATTGTGCAAAAGAAAAACAGAAATGTGCACTAGTTTTGCTGTTGCACCTCAAACTATGAAAGTTATCACCACAGTAAATGATATGTGCTTAGTCAAGACATAACATTTATACAGTAAGGTATTTTGAGAGAGAAGCTACATTCATGTTGTTACATGTATGTTGTTAATAAATCTTTTTTTTTAGGGGGGAGGGGGGAGCACCACACGGCTTGTGGGATGTTAGTTCCCTGACCTGGTATTGAACTTGAGGCATCTGGGGAATGAGAGTACAGAATCCTAACCCCTGGACTGCCAAGGAATTCCCATCGTTGTTCTATTTTATTATTAGTTGTTAATTTTTTACTGTGCCTAATTACTAAATTAAATTTTATCATAATTATGTATGTATAGGAAAAACATAGTACAGTTGACTCTTGAACAACTCAGGGGCTGGGGTGCCGACCCTTTGTGCCATTGAAAATTTGAGTATAACTTTACAGTCAGCCCTCCATTCAGCATCCTTGGATTCAACCAACCACCGGATTGTGTTGTACTGTAGTACCTATTTGTTGAAAAAAATCCAAATGTGAGTGGACCCATGTGTTTCAAGCCCATGTTGTTCAGAGGTCTACTGTATATACAGGGTTGGGTACTATGTGAAGTTTCAGGCATCTACTTATGGTTTTAAAAGGTATACCCCCTGGATAAGGGGATACCTGCTGTGCATGGCACTGCTTTATCAGTCAGTCACTTTATAGCTTTGTTTATTTTTTCTTTTATTTAGATTGTAAAGAATTGTAACATTCCCGGGGACTTCTGCAAAAGATTTTTTTAAGTTTTGCTCAAGGGAAAGCTCCGAATCTCAATCAAGTAGCTGTTAAAGTCTTTTGTGTGGGTTATACATATAGATGTTTTCATGAAGAGGAGTGAAAAGCCAGAAGGATATAGACAAATGAGGCCTAAGACCTTTCCTGCCAGTAACTACACTGGCAGCAGTCGGCAGATGCTGCAAGAAATTCGGGAATCCCTTAGGAACTTATCCAAACCCTCGGATGCTGCTAAGGCTGAGCAAAACATGGGTAAAATGTCATCTGAAGATCCGCGGCAAGTCAGAAATCCACCCAAGTTTGGGATGCATCATAAAGCCTTGCTGGAAATTCGAAACTCTCTACAGCCATTTGCAAATGAAACAAGTCGGAGTCCTTCAGAAGTTAATCCACAAATGCTTCAAGACTTGCAAGCTGCTGGATTTGATGAGGTAAGCACTGTTAAAAACAAAAGAATTTTTTTTACCTTATACTGCCTAAATGTTGCCTCTGAGAATTTATTTATGTATACAAATATGTAGAGCTTCCCTGGTAGCTCAGTCCCTAAAGAATCTGCCTGCAATGCAGGAGACTTGGGTTTGATTCCTGGGTTGGGAAGATCCCCTGGAGAAGGAAATAGCAACCCACTCCAGTATTTTTGCCTGGAGAATCCCATGGACAGAGGAACCTGGCAGGCTACAGTCCATGGGGGTCGAAAGAGTCAGACATGACTTAGCGACTGAACCACCAACTACCATCAGTTCAGTCGCTCAGTTATGTCCGACTCTGTGACTCCATGGACTGCAGCACACCAGGCTTCCCTGTCCATCACCACTTCCCATCACCAACATGCTCAAATTCATGTCCACCAAGTCAGTTATGCCATCCAACCATCTCATCCTCTGTCGTCCCCTTCCCCTTCTGCCTTCAATCTTTCCCAGCATCAGGGTCTTTTCCAGTGAGTCATACAAATATGTACATTCTACAAGCAAAGAATGTTGTTTACAATTTCATCAGTTATTGAAGCAAAATAATTAATATTTCTTTAGTTTTTTCCTGTGGTTCTGAGATTTAAAAGGTTATGAAGTCAGAGCCAAAGTGCAGGTGAGGAAAGCCACAGGTGGGGTCAGGGTAAGGACATCTGCTTGTGTGTCATAGTTGCTATGGTGAGCTGAGTGGCTGTTGAAATGATAGCCCTAAGGATATGAAGTTTAAGCTTATGTTACAGAGAAGGAAGTACAATCAGAGATATCATTAAGCAGTTATGCTCACATAACTCTCATACAAATCTTAAACTCACAAAAACTAAAAATTTATTTGTTGATCAATCTCCAAGAATTTCAGTTTTTTGATGAAATTTCAGTTCATGTTAATTATACTAACTTTAATATTTTTACCTTTAGAACTCATTTTTAAAGTTTTCATAGCCTTTATTATTTAATCATTTTGTTTAAGTAACTAATAAAATTTCTTTTCTGTGATTATATTCTTCAGGTGAATATTTTAAATGGCAGAAATCATTCTAGGTAAAAATGCCATGGAAATTATAACTAAATGTGAATAATCAGGCATTGATTACATTTTCTTTAAAAATTATAGTAACTTTTTTCCTGATTTTAAAAGTATCTATTCCATGTTAAAAATTAAACTGTATAAGGAAAAAAACTAAAAATTGCCTTTAGTTTCACCACACAAAAATAATTACCCTTAAAATTTCTTCACTTTGTTAATATTCTAGTGACCACATTTTCAGCTATCTCTATGTTTAATTTTAAAAATGAGAACCTAAGTAGGCATTGTAGTAATGGATTTGAAAAGGGAAATTTACAACAAAACTAGGAAGAAAAAAGATTCTTTCTGGCCCATTCTCTTCATTTGATTAATCTTATTTCCTATTAATTTTATATTTAAATGTTCTAAAAATATTGGATTTGTACCAGAAAATACATGTAGAGGAGAGAACCTGGTTAATAGTTGGAGGATTAAAGAAATGGCTTGAATGGAGATTTTTAGAGTACTCTTCCTAATCCTTTAGTCACAAGGAAGAGAATAAAGAGAAGGCTGAATCATTGATCTTTTACTTTCCTCTTACATAGTACTAGGAAGAGGAAGTTTAGGAAAGCACATGGCTATACCATAAAGGCCCTTAAGTGATAATGTGTATGTCAGATTAAGTGACATCATTAAATACGTATTTATGGAACTCTTACTGTATGTGAACCCATCAGTCAGGATAGGGAATCATAACAAAAATGCTCCATCCCCTTACTGAGAAAGTTGCTCAGCCGTGTCCGACACTTTGTGACCCCATGGGCTGTATAGTCCATGGAATTCTCCAGGCCAGAATACTGGAGTGGGTAGCCTTTCCCTTCTCCAGGGAATCTTCCCAACCCAGGGATCGAACCCAGGTCTCCCTCATTGCAGGCGGATTCTTTACCAGCTGAGCCACAAGGGAAGCCACCATACCTTTAAGAAACTTAAAATTTTTTTCTAACATAGACAGTTTTAAGAATTGTAAGTCATTGGTCAATGCCCTGTTCTTTATCTGTTGGCAATAACAAGAATTGCTTTGCATTACAAAGATGTTAGCTTTACTGCAATCACACATTTCAAAATTGTTTACCTTATGACATTAGTAGCCCCTTAAGCAAGGTTGCTTTACTAAAAACATTTAGACATTTATCAATCCTCATTTATTCAAATAAGGAATGAATGGTATTATTTATACTTGCAGTGATATAAAGAGTATGGCAATTTACTTCTGCCTCCTGAATCATTCTTTCTGATAGCTTCCCATTGTATTGCAGAATTTGTTCAAGATCCTAACTTGGTAGTTCAAAATTCTGATTCAGTTTTCACTTTTTTTTTTTTTGCCTTAAATATTTCAAGATTAATTTCCTCATAGGAATAAATATTAAATAGGATCACTGTATTCTTGAGTCACATATAGCTACAATCTCTGGAATATATTTTTGCTTCTAAGCATGAAAAACCAAAGCACAGCAATATGGACATAATGTTTTCTATCATACAGGACTTCTATTCCAAAGTTACTGATTTGAGGGTGCTCTTTTTCACACAGGCATTAACACCCCCACTTAAGGAACTCTTGGTTGATTTTGTTACAGATGTAACAAATATTTTAACATATAGCAATAAAATTCAAAAATAAAAGCCAGCATAATAATTAATCATCAAAATCACAAGCTGAAATTCTAATGCGCTTAAGGATATGGTTTCCACAGTGTTGAACAAGAATGGTGGGTATCAGTTTTCTTACCAACTGAGATGGCATTGCCATGTGATAATAGCATAAATACAGTTTTCAGTTCACTTGGTTTAACCAGTTTTAAAGTTAAGCACTCCCTGATGAATTTTAATTTGGGTGATTTGTATTATTTTAAATTTGCACATAAAGTGAGACTTACTAATCCTTTGTATCTCAGTACAAATTTGCAAAGTCTGATCACATAAAATGTGACCACAGTGTACCTTTTTATCTGTTGTCTAAGAAACAGGATACAAGAAGGACCAGTACCTAAATCAGTGATAGCAGCATTCCTCCAGAAATCCTTGTGTTTTTGTCTCATTGGTCAGAATTGTCATGTGGCCACTGTAGGTGTAAAGAAAACATCAATCAAAATCCTAGTAGCTTTTTAAAGAAAGAATAGATCTTGAGTAAGCAGCAAGTCTCTGCCACAGCCGTTTTTTACTAGGCCTCACAGTCATCTCCAGTCATTTCATGTAAGACGATTGCCTAAAGTGTCTGTTCAATCCATTAGTCTTCCTAAGCCATTTCTCATTTAAAAGTAGTTTTTGAAATAGTGAATCCTATAGGACAAGTAAGTAGCTGCCTCCCTCTTGAAAAATGCGTATCAGTATACTTTCTGCATGTTAGTGTATAATTTATGTTTACATAACATAAGGATAAGGAACAGAACAGGGGAACAAGCCATATCTGAGCTCCAGGCACTGTGCTGCTGTGCTTTTATGTATTTTCTTGTGTAATCCTCATGTCAATTCTGAGTGAATTACAGATGAAGAAATTGAGCTGAGATGTTAAATTAAGTTGCCAAAGTTGACTCAGTTCTAAAGTGAGGCTGGAGTGTATTTTTGCTTCTAAGCATGAGAAAATAATACAGGGCTGCTGGAACTCAGACTCTTTGGTTCCAGTTGATCTCAAACTCCTTTTTTTTTCCTGTCATACCACCTAGTCTCCTAAAGTCTTTGTGACATAATCATATGAAGTCTGAGTGTTTTCCCTCTGCCATTTGTCCTATATTTGTGTCCTTAAACTCTTAAGAGGGTAGGAACCAGAACAACATAGGTCTTTTACTAATAAACACAACAGAGATGTTTAATAAAATACTTCCCATGATGCAAAAGAGTGGTTTCCAGTATGTTGATTGATACTGTTTTTAACAATCTGATAGTCTCTGTTTATATAAGAATGAAATTAAGAATGAGAAAACTCAGAAGCCTGTTATTATGACTGTATCTGGGAAAAAACTCTAGAAGAAAACAGGAATACTTTACATAAAGGTGAAAATATTAAAGAAACATTTGAAGGATTTGAGGGTTTGTTTTGTTTTCTTTAGTAATTTGAGATTGTATGGATTTTTATACTTTTACTGTGCTGTACCTTGTAGCTTATTTATTTTATCTATAGTAGTTTGTATCTCTTAATACCCTACCCTTATCTTGTCCCTCCCCCCATAGTAGTTTTACAAACAGGACATTAGTATTATGGCTTGAGGCCTTGTTCCTCAAAATTATGAACTTCTCTAGTGGAAGTTATAGTGTTCTTTCCTTCTTATTAATTATATGATTTAAATTTTATTAAACTTCATGTCAGGATATGGTTATACAAGCTCTTCAGAAAACTAATAACAGAAGTATAGAAGCCGCAATTGAATTCATCAGTAAAATGAGTTATCAAGATCCTCGACGGGAACAGATGGCTGCAGCAGCTGCCAGACCTGTTAATGCCAACTTGAAGCCAGGTGATTAATCAATTTTTTTTTCTAATCTCTTATTTTATAATATTTAAAGATACTTAAGTATATAAAATGTTTTGTCTTAGGAACTGTTAAAAGCATCACAGTGAGAGTCTCAAGCCAGAATAATAACATTATAGTTGTTAAACCAAAATGAATTTGCAGATGGGGACCTAAAGTTCCATAGTTAATTCTGATAAGCAGCAGTCTAGGTTGAGAACTGCTTGATTGGTTATAATGCAACTGAAATATTTTTCTTTTTAACCATAAATATCATCATTCAAACTATTCATTTTTCATGTATATAATCTTTTCTTATTGTGAAACATGTTCGTCATAGATTTAGAAAGTAAATGAAATAAAGCACCACTATAAATACCCACCAGACTTTGGTATGTTTTATTTCTTAGTCTTTTTTTCCTGTGAAAAATGAGTGGATTTATATGTGTGTATTTTGTTTATTGTTTAAGTGAAAGCAGCTGCTGCTGCTGCTAAGTCACTTCAGTCGTGTCCGACTCTGTGTGACCCCATAGACGGCAGCCCACCAGGCTCCCCTGTCCCTGGGATTCTCCAAGCAAGATCACGGGAGTGGGTTAACATTTCCTTCTCCAACGCGTGAAAGTGAAAAGTGAAAGGGAAGTCTCTCAGTTGTGTCCGACTCTTAGCGACCCCATGGACTGCAGCCCACCAGGCTCCTCCGTCCATGGGATTTTCCAGGCAAGAGTACTGGAGTGGGGTGCCATCGCCTTCTCTGAGTGAAAGCAACTGCTGCTGCTGCTGCTAAGGCGCTTCAGTCGTGTCCGACTCTGTGCGACCCCATAGACGGCAGCCCACCAGGCTCCCCCGTCCCTGGGATTCTCCAGGCAAGAACACTGGAGTGGGTTGCCATTTCCTTCTTCAAGTGGAAGCAGAGGGCATATTAAAAGCTGCTTTATTCACTTACTTCACCATGTATAACTTTCATTGTTATTAAGTGGCCTACAAAACACTTAGCTACAGTGAGATAGATTTGTCACATATGTTATTTAGCTGCCTCTCATTTTTTGACATTTGCCTGGCTCTTTTTTTTTTTTTGCCATTACAGACATACTGAAGTAAATTCCCTTTTACCTAAATCTTTGTACATTTCTGATGATTAAAAGTAAAATTTTTACTTTTAAAAAAGTAAAAGGTAAAAGTAAATTTTCAAAGATTTACAGAAAGTGTTCTTATGGGCATACTTCATATTGTTGTGCTTCACTTCATTGCACTTTGCAGATACTGCATTTTTTACAAATTGAAGGTTTGTGGCAACCCTGCACCAAGCAAGTCTGTTGGTGCCATTTTGCCAGCATCGTTTGCTGAATTCATAAATATATGAAACCTTCCACCAATAAAAAGTATGACTCGCTGAAGGCTTAAATGATGGTTAGCCTTTTTTTTTAGCAATAAAGTATTTTTAATAAGATATGTACGTTGTTTTTTAGATGTAATGCTATTACCCACTTACTACGGTGTGTGTATATATATATATATATTCATATATTCACATGTGTGTGTGTGTGTATAAGGTAAACATAACCTTTCTACGCACAGAGAAACCAAAAAGTCTATGACTCACTTTATCGCATTATTCACCTTACTGACCTGGCCTAAAACTGAACCCACAACCGTCTCCATCCAAGATATGCCTGTATTGCTGTCCAGAAAGGTGTTACCAACTTAGACTGTCCCAATCAGTTTAATATGAGAATGCCTATATTTGTAAATCCTAGGTATTATCCTTTTCATATGTTTAATGGTTATGAAAGTACTGTCAGTTTACATCCACATTTCTTTGATCACTGGTGAGCTTGAACATTTGTTTATTGATTGTTTTTAAATTGACATTTTAATTCTTTCTTAATCTTGAGTTTATCTTTTTAAATTGATTTGTAAGAGGCCTAATATTTTCATTCTTTCATTCAGCTAATTTTTATTGGTCAACTCCTATTTCAGGCCCTTTGCTTGGCATTGGGTATAAAGTTCTTGCCCTTTTTTGGAATTGAGATTCTAGTGAGGGAGATCAAATACAGAAATACATGTAGAATTACAAGTGTGAAAGAAGAGCGGAGAGTTATGTGATTCTGTGGACTTATACGATAGAGGGGTTTTTGACCTGATCAAGGACATCAGAGAAAACCTTCCTGTTAAACTGATAATAGAGCTGATATCTGAAGAAAGAAAGGGTTAGTAGGGATGGATTTAGGGAGGAAGTTTGTTCCTATGCATGGCTTGTTTGGCAACATGGGAGACCTGGGTTCAATCCCTGGGTTGGGAAGATCCCCTGGAGAAGAGAAAGGCTACCCATTCCAGTATTCTGGCCTAGAGAATTCCATGGACTGTATAGTCCATGGGGTCACAAAGAGTTGGACACAACTGAAAGACTTTTGCTTTGACTTGTCTTTCAGTAAGGTATGTACATTTGAAGAAATGAAAGTGGCTCAAACGCTGAAAACAAGAGTGTAAGATACGAGTGGAGAAGTGCATAGGGGCCTGACTATGCAGGACTGTCTACTGATTTTATCCTAAGAGCAGTAGGAGGTAACGGAAACATTTCAAGCAGGGTAATGACATGTTTCACTTTGTGTTTCAGAAAGATAGCTGCAGTGGATGAGAAAGAATTAGAGCAAAGGAGGGTGTAGACTTGATAAGAAATACAGTACACAGGAAATGAAGGTAATTTGGACTAGGGAAATGGTGGTGAGAAAATTGAATGAATTAAGAAAGAGATAGGCGGAATAAAATTGATAGCATAGATACAGATTGCATGTGGTGGGTGATAACAGAGTTGAGTGACTCTTAGGCTTTTTGTGTATAAAAATGGATGGTGAGGCTTCACATTATGAAAGGGAATGCTCAGAGGACAGAACTTGGTAGAGAAAGATCATAAGTCTGGTTTTTGACATAAGGTTTAGTTAGGTTCATTGAGTTATCCAGCTGAAAGTGTCCCATTATATTGCAGAATTTGTTGAAGATCCTAGCTTGATACTTCAGAATTCTTATCCAGTTTTCACCTCTTTTGTGTAGGGGCGGGGGTGGGGGGCGGTGCAGTGCCACACCACTTTCAGGGTCTTAGTTCCTTGACCAGGGATTGAACCGGGAACCAGGGTGATTCATGGTTTGTCCATGTGGATGTTGAAGTTATAGAATGTTGTCAGGGCTTAGCAGAGAGTATCAAAGTTAGAATTTATGGGTGAATGAAGGTGAGCAAGTAGGTGTTCATTAAGTGTACGTTAAAAGAATGAATGTGACCTCCCACAGATAGCATGAGCTTCTCAAGAACTGGCTTTTGAAAAGAGAATGCAGAAATAACCATGATCTAGAAACATAATTGGAGAGCAAAGAAGTGGAGCTCCACCTTTTAACCCAGTTTATTTTTTAAAGAAAACCTTAATTGGAAAGGGCTGAAAGGAAAGTAATGTCAGCAGATGATAATCCGCTTTAAGAAGGTGGGGGAAAGCTTGGAGCAGAGGTCAGTAATGGAGGAGCATTTGCTCGTCATAGAATAAAGTGTGTCTAGAGGGCAGTAGTGGGGGGTTTAGGAAGTAGAAGAACAGAGATCTTCATGGGAGGTTCATAGCAATAAGGGTGGCAGTGTACTTGGGGCTTCCCTGTGGCTCAGACAGTGAAGAATCATACTGCAATGTGGAAGATCTGGGTTCGATGCCTGGATTGGAAGATTCCCTTGAAGGAGGGCATGGCAACCCACTCCAGTATTCTTGCCTAGAGAATCCCCATGTACAGAGGAGCCTGGCAGGCTATAGTCCATGGGGTCGTAAGGAGTTGGACACGACTGAGCAGAAGGCAATGGCACCCCACTCCAGAACTCTTGCCTGGAAAATCCCATGGACAGAGGAGCCTGGTAGGCTGCAGTCCATGGAGTCGTTAAGAGTTGGACACTACTGAGCGACTTCACTTTGACTTTTCACTTTCATGCATTGGAGAAGGAAATGGCAACCCACTCCAGTGTTCTTGCCTGGAAAATCCCAGGGACAGGGGAGCCTGGTGGGCTGCCGTCTATGGGGTCACACAGAGTCGGACACGACTGAAGCGACTTAGCAGCAGCAGAGCAGCTAAGCACGACTAAGCACAGTGTACTTGAGGGTTGAAGGAATTTCGTCTTAACTGATAAAAGTGGGAGAGTGATTTGGTGCTTTTGGCCTCAGCTGATTCTCCGAGGAAGGTAAGACTGAGCCTGTGGTCAGAGGACTTGTGTAACTTGCCCAGAGGGATGACTGTCCCAGAAATTATAGCCCCAGGATGCTGACAAACTTAGATAAAATAGAGTGTTAAACTGTCCATTCTGAATATTTACCAGTTTCTTTTTCATGTGTTCTTAAATACATTTTCTCCCAGGGTAATGTGGTGTTGACCTTTCAGATTTATGAGTGTTTCTTATTTGTTTTGTTTTGAATGGTGCTAAGTGTTTTATGTACTTAAATCTATCAGTCTTTTACTGTGTTGTTCTCTATATTTGTCATACTTGGGAAGACCTTCCCAGGAGGTACAAAGTACCCCAATATTAACAAATGTTCACTGCTTTGTTCCTAGTATACTTGTATGGTATCATCTTTAACATTTAAATGTTTAATCCTTCTGGAATATATTATTTATGTGTATTGTATTTTATACATATGTATTTTTCATATATTTTAAATACATTATATCAGCACTTTTCTAAGTGACAAAACTATTTTGAACACATCATTTTTTTTTCCTTTGGTATTGTATGTTTTCTTGCCTGTTTATTTGGAAATTCCGTTAAATAGAGACTCTGTAAAAACTCTACCTTATTTAGTGTTCAGCTAGTTATCCCTTACTTTTTTGTTTTAAAAGCCATACTGAAATATTTTTAAAATCAGTGTTACATTTATCAAAACTACAAATGGACACATCCTTTGGCTCAATAATGCCATTTCTAACAATTTATCTACCTAACATATCTATGAAATGATATCTGTACAAAATTCTTCATTGCTTTCGGAGGGGAGGGGTAAACCAAAAGATTGGAAACCACTTTAATAGCCATCAGGGAAACTGATTAAATAAATCTGGGTACAACCATATAGTGAAAAACTGTAATAACTTTTTTTTTTAAGTAAATAACTGCTTTATGTACTAATATAGAATCTTCTTTTTTTTTTAATGAAAAGACCCAGGCACAATAGTATATATAGGAGGTATATTGTTTTTTTTAATTGAAGTGTAGTCGATTTGTTTCTGATATACAGCAAAATGATTCACTTTTATATATATACATATATATATATATTCATTTTCATTTTTTTCCATTATGGTTTATTAACATAATGGACATTAAATATAGTTCCCTTTGCTATACAATAGGACTTTGTTGTTATCCACTCTAAATACAATAGTTTACATCTGCTAGCCCCAAACTTCCAATCCAGCCTCCCCCACCCCCACCCTCACCGCCTCAACAACCAGAAATCTATTCTCTATGTCTGTGAGTCTGTTTCTCAGACAGGTTCATTTGTGTCATACTTTAGATTCCACATGTAAGTGATACATGTTATTTGTCTTTCTCTTTCTGACTTACTTTGCTTAGTATGATAATCTCTAGTTGTATCCATGTAGCTGCAAATAGCATTATTTCATTCATTTTTTATGACTAACATTCCCATGGGGGTGTGTGTGTGTGTGTACACTACATCTTTATTCATTCATTTGTTAATGGACACTTAGGTTTCTTTCATGTCTTTGCTACTGTAAATAGTGGTGCTGTGAACATTGGGGTACATGTATCTTTTCAGATTATAGTTTTGTCCAAATACATGCCCAGGAGTGGTATTGCTGGATCATATGGCAACTTTTAGTTTTAGTTTTTTGATGACTCTCCATAGTGGCTATACCAATTTACATTCCCACCAACAGTTTAGGAGGGTTTCCTGTCCCCTTTCTAGTACTATTTACTTGTGTATTCCTAAAATATCTTACTGATGACATTGGTTACCTTCAGTGACAATGGTTGGCTAAGGGACAGGGATCAGTGTCCTTTTGTACTGCCTGAATTTTAAGCTATGAGAAGGTATTACCTAGTCAAAAATGGATAAAATTCTAAAATATAAAACCACATGCTGAAATTTTATTTTTGTAATTCTTGAAAGAGTATTATCTTTTAGTAGCCTTAGAATTCCAAGCTAAATTTTTTCAAAAGTAGGAGGTTAAAAAGCATGTTGTTTTTTTCTGTTTTATTCCCATAGGGAGTGTGCAACAATCAATTAACCGCAAACAAAGCTGGAAGGGTTCTAAAGAATCCTTAGTTCCTCAGAGACATGGTCCACCACTAGGAGAAAGTGTAGCGTACCGTTCTGAAAGTCCCAACTCACAGACAGATGTAGGAAGACCTTTGTCAGGATCTGGTATAACAGCGTTTACTCCAGCTCATCCTAGCAATGGACAGAGAGTGAACCCCCCACCACCTCCTCAAGTAAGGAGTGTCACTCCTCCACCCCCTCCAAGAGGCCAGACTCCCCCTCCAAGAGGTACAACTCCGCCTCCCCCATCATGGGAACCAAACTCTCAAACAAAGCGCTATTCTGGGAACATGGACTACGTCATCTCCCGAATCTCTCCAGTTCCACCTGGAGCCTGGCAGGAGGGCTATCCTCCACCACCTCTTAACACATCCCCGATGAATCCTCCTAATCAGGGACAGAGAGGCATTAATTCTGTTCCTGTTGGCAGACAGCCAATCATCATGCAGAGTTCTAACAAATTTAATTTTCCACCCGGGAGACCTGGAATTCAGAATGGTAGCGGTCAGACTGATTTTATGATGCACCAGAATGTTGTCCCTGCTGGCGCTGTCAATCGGCAGCCACCCCCTCCATATCCTCTGACCCCAACTAATGGACAAAGCCCCTCTGCTTTACAAACAGGGGGTTCTGCTGCTCCATCATCATACACAAATGGGAACATTCCTCAAGGTATGATGGTGCCAAACAGAAATAGTCATAACATGGAACTTTATAACATTAATATACCTGGACTGCAAACAACTTGGCCTCAGTCATCATCTGCTCCTGCCCAGTCATCCCCAAGCAGCGGACATGAAATCCCTACATGGCAACCTAACATACCAGTGAGGTCAAATTCTTTTAATAACCCATTGGGAAACAGAACAAGTCATTCTGCTAATTCTCAACCTTCGGCTACAACAGTCACTGCTATTACACCAGCTCCCATTCAACAGCCTGTGAAAAGTATACGTGTATTGAAACCAGAGCTGCAGACTGCTTTAGCACCTACACACCCTTCTTGGATACCACAGCCTGTTCAGAGTGTCCAACCTAGTCCTTTTTCTGAGGGTGCTGTTATGCCGCCTGTTGCTGAAGCTCCAAACTATCAAGGTCCGCCACCACCTTATCCTAAGCATCTGCTACACCAAAACCCATCTGTTCCTCCATATGAATCGGTCAGTAAGTCTAGCAAAGAGGATCAGCCAAGCTTGCCTAAGGAAGATGAGAGTGAAAAAAGTTATGACAATGTTGATACTGGAGATAAAGAAAAGAAACAGATTACCACTTCACCTATCACCGTTAGGAAAAACAAGAAAGATGAAGAGCGAAGGGAATCTCGTATTCAAAGTTATTCTCCTCAGGCATTTAAATTCTTCATGGAGCAACATGTAGAAAATGTGCTCAAATCTCATCAGCAACGTCTACATCGTAAAAAACAATTAGAGAACGAAATGATGCGGGTAAAACTTTTTTTATATTATTTTTTATTTTTATTGGAATGTAGTTGATTTACAATGTTGTGTTAGTTTCAGTTGTACAGCAGAGTGACTCAGTTATTCATATACATATACCCACTCTTTTTTATACTATTTTCCCATATAAGCCATTGCAGAATATTGAGTAGAGTTCCATGTGCCATACGGTACGCCTTTTTTAGTTATCTACTATGTAATATAGAGTAGTGTGTATATGTCAGTTCCAGTCTCCCAGTTTACTCCTTATTCCGTTGGTAACCATGTTTGTTTTCTACATCTATAACTCTAGATCTGTTTTGTAAATAAGTCCATTTGTACCTTTTTTTTTTCGATTCCACATATAAGTGATATTATATTTGTCCTTCTTTTTCTGACTTACTTCACTCTGTATGAGTCTCTAGGTCCATCCATGTTGCTGCAAATGGCATTATTTCATTCCTTTTATGGCTGAGTATAAAACCTTTAAAAGTTTCTATTTTTATACTTGATCATGTGTTTGCTTGGTGTTTATTTTAAAATATTGTGGTCTAGTATTTTTCTTCTTATGCTAAATGTATTATCAGTTATTTAAAACTCAGTAAACATTAAAGTACTTTAGATTATACCATTTTATTTTAGCATTTCAGGATTTACCCAGAATTTTCTATAATAAAATTGTAATAAATTAAGAAAAGTATAATTTGCAGTATGCAGTTTAGGTATACATAATCCCTTTAATGGAAACTGAAGCAAGAGTTATTTTCTAGAGTTTACATATTATCTTACATTTTAAAATAAACTAGAAATATCTTAGTCCTATCTCTTGATAAACTTATGAAACATGTATTTTTACTTATAGTTGTGTTGGGGCTTAGGGGTTTATTCATCAGGTTGGTCTTATTAGAAGTGTCAGAGACATCTCCTTTCAGTTATTTCCCCTTCTAATTTTATTTTTATAATGTACTAGAAAAATGTCCTGGAATTATTAAAATCTACTAAAAAGGAGATCAGAATAACTAAACCCTTTAGATTAATATCTGTTGTGATTCCACGTAACTCTCTTCTTTAGATACTATGGTGGTACTGTTATTTTTATCACATGTTTACAGTTCAGAGGTTTGACTCCCAGTCTTAGATCTACTGCCCCAAATCTTAAGAGGCTCATTTGTGTTAAAGTTTCTCATGACATTTGAGAGAGCTGTTCTTTTAAAATGATTTTTCTGGATCTGACTTCACAGTATAGTTACTCTTGTTATAAACTGAATTTATTGTGAGAAATATCATAATAACCTATATGGCTTATCCATATTTAGCTCTTAGGATTTCTTACTAAAGTCTGTCTGTATGTATTTTCTTAGTTTATTTTTCCTTTTTCCTCTTCACTTTCACTAATAGCTGATTTAAACTTTTATGGTGTTGGAAGCTTTGCTGACTTCTGTAGCCTCCATTACTGTGTAGGCAAGTAAGATTTTAAGAGAAACAGTTCTTTACTAAGTCTGGCATGCCACCCTTCTTAAAAGATTTTGCATGCAAATGCTTATTCTAACAGAAGCATGAGGTTGCTATATTTTAATTAGTCTTGCGTTTCTAGAGTTATCTACTTTTCAAAACAAATTCCTTTTCTATTTAGATTCTTAATTAATCCTTTATTAACTAGTCATAAATAGACTGTTCTTTCCTTCTAAAACCAGGTATTCCATGTCTACTTAGACATTGGTTTTTGGTTTTTGTTTTTATCTGGGTTTTTTTGGTATCTTCATAAGATACTCTTCTTTGAAATGTTCCAAAATATCTAAAAGACACCTTATAATCAAACAAGTAGTCCCTTTGAAATAAGGTAGGACATACTCTGTGCATTTTGTGTTAGTGATGGCTGTGAGTCCTACCCTTACTCTAATGCCCTGAAAAAGATAAAAGGAAAGACTGACTTACTAGTGAGTGGGTTGACTAGAGAAGATATTCTTTTGTTCTTAATACATCAGTTTTTTAGAATAAATGAACCTGGAGTGGAAGAATTTCTTTTCATGAAGACCAAAATGAGAATATTTGAGACATAGGCATTCTATAAGTAGATGCATATAATGAAAGCAATCCGATTATGTAGTTTGGGATGAATGTGCAGGGAGAGATAGATGAGGGTGCATGTTAACATGTTTGGCGATTGCACATTGGGAACTCTTTTTTTAGTGCATTAGAGAGGAGTAGAAAGCTGACCACTGATAGCATCTTCTCCTTGCTCTCCACAGCAGACTCTGCATTTGTATTCACGTTGTGTATCCTGTTAACTATCCCTTATGCTGCACTTTTGATAATTAATTTTCTCTGAAATATATTCTAGATTTCTAACATGCTTTATTAAAAATTATTATGCTTTTAACCTTTAAATATATATGCCTGAACTTTTTCCAAGCGATTTCTTAATATTTAGTATAGAAGATAATTCCTCATTTAATATTTAGTTTATTTGCCTAGGTTGGATTATCTCAAGATGCCCAAGATCAAATGAGAAAGATGCTTTGCCAAAAAGAGTCTAATTACATCCGTCTTAAGAGGGCTAAAATGGACAAGTCTATGTTTGTGAAGATAAAGACATTAGGAATAGGAGCATTTGGTGAAGTCTGTCTAGCAAGAAAAGTAGATACCAAGGCTTTGTATGCAACAAAAACTCTTCGAAAGAAAGATGTTCTGCTTCGAAATCAAGTTGCTCATGTCAAAGCTGAGAGAGATATCCTGGCCGAAGCTGACAACGAATGGGTAGTTCGTCTTTATTATTCATTCCAAGACAAAGACAATTTATACTTTGTAATGGACTATATTCCTGGGGGTGATATGATGAGCCTATTAATTAGAATGGGCATCTTTCCAGAAAATCTGGCACGATTCTACATAGCAGAACTTACCTGTGCAGTCGAAAGTGTTCATAAAATGGGTTTTATTCATAGAGATATTAAACCTGATAACATTTTGATTGATCGTGATGGTCATATTAAATTAACTGACTTCGGCCTCTGCACTGGCTTCAGATGGACACATGACTCTAAGTACTACCAGAGTGGTGAGTAAAATCATAAAATTTGTATGTATTCATATGACTTATTAGTGTAATAAAATATAAGATGATATTATCCCTGGATGGGAGCCAGAAGTCCTGGGTCAGGTCTTAACTCCATTGGATAAATGTGAGTGAATCCTTTAGATACTTAGATTTATAAAATGAAAATGTGTTAGAATTATTTATTTCTAAATGTCATTAACATTTTTGAGTTAATCTCTTTACATTTTGTTAATGTGAAATGTGTTGGACAAATAACAATTTGAAAAATAGTTAAAAATTTTTTTTAATTGAAGGATAATTGCTTTACAGAATTTTGTGGTTTTCTTTTTTTTTTCCTTAAATTTTTTATTTTTTATTTTTTTTACTTTACAATATTGTATTGGTTTTGCCATATGTCAACATGCATCTGCCACAGGTGTACACATGTTCCCCATCCTGAACCCCCCTCCCACCTCCCTCCCCATACCATCCCTCTGGGTCATCCCAGTGCACCAGCCCCAGGCATCCTGTATCCTGCATCGAACTTGGACTGGCAATTCGTTTCTTATATGATATTATACATGTTTTAATGCCATTCTCCCAAATCATCCCCCTCTTCCCCTGGTTTTCTGTCATACAACAGTTTGGAAATAATTTTTAAATGAAGCCCCCTACACACCACTTAGCTTAAGAATTAGGTTATTAGTATTTTTGAAGTCCCTAAACTATCACTTTGCTTTCTTTCCTCCACAGAGGTAACCTTTATTTCAAAACTCCATAATCAGTTCTTTACTTTTCTGTATACTTTTATGCATATCCCTGAACAACATATTACTTCATTTTGCCTACTCTTGAACCTTTATTTAAATGTAATCATTCTACATATATTCTTCTATGTTGACTTCCTATATTTGTTTGAGGTTCATCTGTGTTCCTGCATATAAATAAATAGTAACATTTATTTTCATAGCTCTTAGGATTCCATTGTATGACTGTTATACAGCTTGTTTAAACACTTTATGTACATGATTCTCTTTAATCCTCACAGTACCATTGTGAGGCAGAGTGAAGAACCTGAGGCTAAGTTAGAAATTTGCCCATGGTCGGACAGAAAATAAGTGTAAGGGCTAGGCTTTGAACCCAGGTTTGTCTGCTTACAGGGCCCATGTTATTTCTGCTATACCACACTGCCTCACCAAGATCCCTCCAAGCACTAATGGAAGTGTAAGCCAATCTAACACGTGCTGAATACTTACCATGACTAGGTGCTTTATGTATATTCTAATTTAATGTTCACAGCAATCCTCTGAGGTAAGTATGATTGCCTCCAGTGCTTCTTGTGAACACAAGCGGATTTACATTAAATGGATAGAACTGAAGATATCTGAACCTACTTTAATGTTCAGGTTAACATAATTTAATATCTCCCCTGATTTACCTGAATCTTATCTGGGGCTTATCTTAAAAATATGATTCTTAGGCTCTATTCCAGTCTTCTGATTGAAAATCTCCACTGGAGGGTAGAAATTGTATTTTAATCAAACATTCCAGTTGTTTATTATAGTTAGGTTAGTTTCAGATTTTTTTCCCCTAGGTGATTTCATCCAGTCATAGCTTTAATTACTACCTCTGCATCAGTGAATTCCAAATCTCTCTTCAGAAATGTCCTCCCCCTTTCATAAGGATTCCTAATAGGCCTTTCAAACTTAAGACTGCTAATAAATGATTCTTAATTTCTCCCCCTCCCTATTTATTCCCCCTCCCTTTTGGTAAATTGTACTACCACCACCCATCCTTGATTCTAAATGTGTTCACTTTTCTCCATCTGCACTATTATCATCATAGTCCAAACTTAACTTTAATAGCCTCTTACCTGGTCTCTTTTTCACCCTTGTCCTCTCTATAATCTGTTCTCTATACAGCAGTTAAAAGTTTTTTTAAACGTATTATCAGACCTTTTCATTACTTCAAGAGAATGAAAAGGTTTGATGCGTGTTTTAAAAGAAATGCCTTCATTTAATACTTATGTATATATGTAAGTATATTCATATATATAAATACATATATATATATATATTCCAGTATCTTCACTGTACTTGGAGTAAAAGGCAAATCGTTTCTTGTAAAACCCACGTGCGCTGTTTCCTGCTCCATTTCGTACCATTCTCCCCTTTACTAACCACACTGGTCCTCTCGAGTACTGTTGTGTGTAGAATGCCTTGTCTGGTTTTCATATTGTTGAGTTCCTCTTTTTTTTTAAACAAATGTCACCTCAGCACATTTGCCATATCACCGCATGTTGATTCTCTGTACGGGATGCATCACTGGTTCTTACATATGTATTTGTTATATTTTCCCCCTACTGATAACCTGCCTGAGAGAAGAATATTGTCTTTATTGTTAATGTTGTCATTTGCTGAATAAATGAAACACAAATCTAATTTGTTTGAAACTTTGTCCAGAATAGTATTGGAGAGCAGCCTGAATAACAAATTCTCAGACCTGCCTACTCAGTAACTTTTATTGTCCTCATTTATTGTTGAGTAAATTACTGCATCTTAGGCTAATTTTTCTTAGTGTAAGACTTGTCCTATTGGTATTTCAAGAGTACAGTCTCTAGTTATTAATAATCACACCATCAGTGATTTGGCATACATTGGGTCTTAGCTTGTCAACACGGAGAAATGTTGTTAACTCTAAACTAGGCAATGGCACCCCACTCCAGTACTGTTGCCTGGAAAATCCCATGGACAGAGGAGCCTGGTAGGCTGCAGTCCATGGGTCGCTAAAAGTCGGACACGACTGAGCGACTTCACTTTCACTTTTCTCTTTCATGCATTGGAGAAGGAAATGGCAACCCACTCCAGTATTCTTGCCTGGAGAATCCCAGGGATGGTGAAGCCTGGTGGGCTGCCGTCTATGGGGTCGCACAGAGTCGGACACGACTGAAGCGACTTAGCATAGCATAGCATAGCATAGGATGTCTAAAGATTAAACAGATAGGTTTACTCTTGTTTTTATTTATTTATGTATGTATTTTACTATACAGGTGACCATCCACGGCAGGATAGCATGGATTTCAGTAATGAATGGGGTGACCCCTCTAACTGTCGATGTGGTGATAGACTGAAACCACTGGAGCGGAGAGCTGCACGCCAGCACCAGCGGTGTCTCGCACATTCTTTGGTTGGGACTCCTAATTATATTGCGCCTGAAGTCTTGTTACGAACAGGTAGACGTTTGTCTTACAAAGAATCTCAGTATGCCTGTAGACCAGGAGAATATGGCTAATGGTTCAGGTTTACAATAAAAGTATTAATTCTATAGTATAAATTGGTGATTTAATATTAATTTTGATTTTATTCATTCTGAGCAGTTTTTTCTAAAGTGCTTATGAATAACCATAAATTTGGTGTCTAATTTTAGGCTATACACAGTTGTGTGATTGGTGGAGTGTTGGTGTCATTCTTTTTGAAATGTTGGTAGGACAGCCGCCTTTCTTGGCACAGACACCATTTGAAACACAAGTGAAGGTAAGGTGTAGAATCTGTACCAAAATAATCATTATGAAGCCCCAATACCATACACCTTTATCAGTCCTTTATTTAGAGCATCTTAATTTACAATTAAAGAATGAGCTTGTAAGGATATAGGAACCTACTGAAATTCCACGTGTGCTCTCCCCCGTGTGACTTTAACACCCCCATATCCTTCCTCATGCACACACTACAGTCATGGCTCTTCCTCTTACAAGTTTTTAGTACCTTTTGAAGATGTATTCCAATTTATTCTTTCTACTGACTGCTGGCTGTGTTTCCTTTCATGTACATTCTGACCCCAAACTACTAACAAATGTCTATATCTCCCTAGCACTTAAATGAAAAGCTGTTCACAATTTTGATCACAAATTATCCCATTTAAGAAGCCTTTTAGTAGCCTTGTCTATAAAGTCCAAGTCTTTCGTTTGTTCATACCATTCCCTCTGTATGGAATACCCTTCTTTCTCTCCCATGTTTCACAACTTTCCCTCTGGGCATTTTTAATCATTCTTTGAGCATATCTTGACATATACTATCTTTTCTATGACACTCTCCTCAAGTTATAACTTCTGTCTGTCACTTCATTTAATACATTATATTTAAAACTTCCTTCAGAATTTCTTTTGTTACAGGTTTACTGGTAATACATTCTCTCAGGTTTGTGTCAGATCTTTATTTTGCCTTCATTTTAATACATATGTATATATGAAATAAATGCATAGGTAGAAATACAAATATGTTTGTGTAGGTGCTGTGTGTGAAAGATTGGATGCTTTCTCCCTAAAGATGAAGAACAAGGCAAGGATGTCTGGTCTGAGTCTTATTCAGCATAGTTCTGGATGTCTTAGCCAGTGTAATACAGCAGTGAAAGAAAAAGCATAAAGGTTAGAAAAAAAAAAACTTGCTTTATTCACAGGTGGCATAATTTTCTATATTGAAAATCTCAGGCAATCTGTGAAAAACTCCATAGAACTAATAAGTGACTTTAATACGGTTGTAGGGTATGAGAGTAATATGTAAAAATCAATCGAATAGGTGAGCCAATTCTAAAATTCATTTTGGTGGACAAAGAAACTGATAACAAAAACAAGTTTTTAAAAGGACAGAGTTTGAGGAATCAACTACTTGATTTTAAGACTTAAGAGGAAGTTACACTAATCCAGATAGTATGATATTGGCAAGAGGAAAGAATCAGTGAACTTAAAGAAAAATCGATAGAAATTATGCAGTCTCAACAGCAGAGAGAAAAAAGAATTTGAAAGTACAATAACTTCAGGGACTTCCCTGGCAGTCCAGTGGTTAAGACTGCACTCTCAATGCAGGAGGCATGGGTTTGATCCCTGGTCAGGGACCTAAGATCCCACAAGCTGTGTGGTGTGGCCAAAAAACAAACCAAAAAAATAAAGGTAAGGAATGTGAAATACCATGCAATTTATGTAAAAACACACAAACACAAATAGTCCAGTAAGACTTCTTCATATAAAACTTAGAGGAAATTTGTTTTTCTTACCTCTTTCCTTCTAATTTTTAAAAATCTTCTTTAAAGGTTATCAACTGGCAAACATCTCTTCACATCCCACCGCAAGCTAAACTGAGTCCTGAAGCCTCTGATCTTATTATTAAACTCTGCCGAGGACCAGAAGATCGCTTAGGCAAGAATGGTGCTGATGAAATAAAAGCTCATCCATTTTTTAAAACAATTGATTTTTCCAGTGACCTGAGACAGCAATCTGCTTCATACATTCCTAAAATCACACACCCAACAGATACATCAAATTTTGATCCTGTTGATCCTGACAAGTTACGGAGTGATGATAATGAGGAAGAAAATGTAAATGACACTCTCAACGGATGGTATAAAAATGGAAAGCACCCTGAACATGCTTTCTATGAATTTACCTTTCGGAGGTTTTTTGATGACAATGGCTACCCTTATAATTATCCAAAACCTATTGAATATGAATATATTAATTCACAAGGCTCAGAGCAGCAGTCAGATGAAGATGATCAGCACACAGGCTCAGAGATGAAAAATCGTGATCTAGTGTATGTTTGACACACTAGGAAATAATTGTAATGAGGATTTGCAAAAAGGCCTGAAACGCAGGGTTTTTTGAAGCTCTGAGAGTAAAATTATGCAAATGTGACAGAGCTATGTATGTGTGCTCTGTGTACAATATTTTATGTTCCTAAATTATGGAAATCCTTTTAAATATTAATTTATTCCAGCCTTTTAAATCAGTAATTTAGAAAAAAATTTGTTATAAAGAAAGTAAATTATGAGCTGAATATTATAGTCAGTTCTTGGTACTTAAAGTACTTAAAATAAAAAATAGTGCTTTGTTTAAAAGGAGAAGCCTGTTTTCTATGTGTACATAATGCTAAATAATTTTAAAAAACAAGAATTTTTGAAAATTTTTTGAAAGACAGTTTTAGTTTTATCTTGCTTTAACCAAATATGAAATATACCCCACATTTACAGAGCTGTTTTTTTTTTTTTCTTTCCCCATAACTTTATTCTTAGAAAAAATAAGCTCTAGAAATGAAGGCATCATGGTGGTGAGTGTTCCTAGGCTAACGATAATCTGTATAATTCACATTTGATAAATAAGAAATACAAAGTTGAATATGAATACAAAATATGAAATACAAAAATGAAATATAGTATGCTCATCCAAATGAAAAATAGTGCAGCTTATCTTTTTTTCCCCTCTGTAGAGTATTTAATTTTTTAATATATCTCAAAAATTAATGACTTTGAAAGAAGCAAATCACTACATTTTTCTTTCCATACTGGTATTTTTAATGCTGCTTTCAGTTTTTAAAGGGAATAAAGCTGCCATAAATTAAAAGTTTCAGTACTAAAAGCTAAGATCTTTCACATTTTGACTCTGAAATTAAAAAAAAAAATAATTCCACATGTTAAGCAGAGAGATTATTTTCAACTTCATATAAAACTTTGATTAGAACTTACTTGTGGGTACCTTTGGATTATGTCATCAATAATGTTGTAGATTTCCTCTTTCAAAACAGTGCTGCATACATGGACTGTTACTGGCAAAGGAAAGTCTGGCTATTTGGCAGCATTTTACCTATGGTCAGATTAATTGGTGAAAAAATTATTATTATGTAACTCCTAATTAAGATGGCCATTAGTAATTAGGAAAAATACATAGTGGTCTTTTAGAAAATTCAAAACCTCATAACTTATTTAAAGTTAAATAATATGTCCTTCAGCATTACTATTATATATAATACTTAGGTTTTAAGGACAACTTGTTGTTTCATACCAGAATACATTTAGCTTATCTTGTAGGAAGGGGGAAGGGGCTCTAATTCTAACATTAGTAAAATTTGTATTTTATTTGCTTTTCTTAAGCTCCACTGGTAGGGAATTGTTTTATCACAACTTAAGAGGCATAATTTTAGTGATTTTCAAACTTATTCATATAAAAGCTAATGGAATCATATATGTAAGTAAAATTAAAGGCAAAAAAAAAAGGCAAAGCCTGTTCGAGCTGAATTGGGGAGGGCAAAGATTAATTAGCTCACACTTAAAACGTTTTCATAGGTGGCCTTCTCAGAGCACTGCATAACCCACTATGTAATGGTGGGTCTTTGGCAGTTATTGGTCGTTTTGAGAATCTGATGAAAATTGTGGGCTCTGTTCCCAGAAAAATGCACATCAACAGATATGCCTAAGATGTCACATTGCAGTTGGATGTATTGAAACCTGTCACAAACTCTTGGTTATGGACCTCTGTCCTATAAGAACACTGATATATTAAATTAAGAACTTTGCTTTAAATTTACTGATGAGTGCTCAGATTAGCACATCTTGTATAAACTGATAATTTCTGATGAGAAAGGTCTGTACCATGTGATAAGATATCCTTGTGAATGCCTCTTTCTGGGATAGCGCTCCACTTTAAACATACCCTTTCAAGGGCACTAACATACATGTTTGACTTGTTACAGTCTTAATACAGAAATATTTTGAAGGACCTCTACTCAGAATTGTGAGAAAATGCACTATGTAAGACAGCAGTCATCACTTCATGGAGCATTTGATTAGTCCTGTGAAATTCTATGCAAAACGTATTAATTCAAGAACTTTTGTTGTTACCCCCATTGCTCTTCAGGCTTTCTCAGATTTATTGAAATTTCCATTTAGTTTTTATTTCTGGACTATGGTGCAATACAGTAGAGAACCAACGTTGTTACAGTTACATTGTAGAAAAACTAAGGTGCTGTCTTCCCCCTCTCCCCACAAAATCCGTGTTGCCTTTACTTCTCAAATGTAACAGACACTACCAATATTGTATCCTTTTAAATTTCCTCTGACAATATACACTTTTTGTATTTAAATGAAGCAGTGTACAAGCCTTTAGTATCTGCATTTTTTAACAGTTTGGATATACTGTCATATTCCCAAACTATTAAACTACATTAAGCTGACTTATTCCCAAACTATATTCCAGTAGGAATCTGGTGCTTCCTGCCAAAAAGATGAGACCAATGTCAAAAATCTATATGCTCTCAGTTGAAATAGAGTGAAAACACTGATGAATCATGTTTTCTTTTTAAAATAATTTTGCCAGTCATTAAAAAAAAAACAACTTGCTGTCTTTCTTATACTTTCCCCTTTTATGCATATCAATAGTATTTATGACATGTGTTCTGTAATTATGTAATTGTAGATACAGTTATGTATTGTCCAGTGATGTCCTAAGGCAGGCCCTGTTGCTATATCTTTTCTACCTTATTTGTAATAGAAACTATAGAATGTATGACTAAGAAGTCACTTTGAAATTGACTTTTTAAAAAAGTTATTACCTTCTGCTGTTGCGAAGTGCAAAACTGTGAGTGGAAATGATTTATTCTGACTTAATAATATGTTGAAATTAGAGAATACAGTGGGAGGATTTTTAGATATTGCTGCTGCTGTTACCTAAGGTACTTTAGACATTTTTCTTTAATAAACAAAAATAAACAAAAATCCCTTTGGTATTTAAAGTAAAACATTTAGCCTGTTTGTTTTAATCTAAAACAAAAAGTAATTTTGGTCAATATAATGGTATATTTGTAAAGCGCCTTAATAGATCCCTTGTGAAGGCACTATATACCACAGTTTACTTTTATATTGTATTATGTATATAAGTATTTTGTATTAAAATTGAATCAGTACAACACTACAGTTTTATAAAGTAATGCTTTGTTAGGAAAAGGAATTACAGCTTTGCAATATAACTGAATCGTTTTGCATACTTATGAATGTAGTAGAAATGAATAATCAGCCTGTGTTTTTAATGAATCTATTTGTATTTTCCCAATCATTTTCTCTAGTGTAACATTTGCTGGGATCATAATAAAAAAAAAAAAAAAAAAAGGCAAAATTCAAATCTTTAAATTATGTGTGGAAAGCTTTTAGGGTAAGTTGATTTTATTAATTGAAAAATTTAATCTTTTTATTCTCAGAAAATTTATGGTCAAAAATCTGATACTTTGGAATTAAAAAAAAAAAAATATATATATATATATATATGTAGCTAATGATAATTCCTACTTAGATTAAGGCAAACTGAATAGAGTTAGTGTAAACCAGTAAAATGTTTTCATTTTGTCCAATATAAGTACAATAAATAGTTCATGTTAAAGGCTTCCTTTAGGTCAGTACAGGTTTAAAAAATTAATAATTTTCAACTATTAAACTCTGCGTCTAGTATCATTTGAGTCCAGTTTATGATTTTTAAAATGTGAAGTTATTGGCTAATCTCTTTTCCTTTATTTACAGTCTTTTACTTTATCACATGAACTGCCTACCAAATATATATGTTGTTGTTATACCTTAAATCCATTTTACGTAGATGAACAAGCATTTAGGGGTTTCCCCCCCTTTTTCAAGTATTACCATCATTCTTAGGTCTCCTTTTATCCTCTTGTCTGCACACACTTTATATTTGGTCTATATGAGACTGTTGTGTAACTGATGCAAACTGCATTATGCTTATGATTCCTTTTACTACTATTTTAAAAAATTTCCTATTAATTATTTGTCCTTTTAGTTACCTAGCATATTTTTGGTGGGTGAGAGGTGATAGGGACTCCACGCAACCAACCCATTTTCCCTTTTAATTCTGTTAATTCTTGTATACAGTGTGTTTGCCTTCATATGTCATCACCATTGTCATCCAAGAGCTGTCTGCCAGGCTGGCTGTGGTTTCAGCAGACCTCCATCACAGTTGAATTTCTCTTTGCCCAAGCTTATTTCCCCTGACTCCCACACCATCTTCTTGCTGACAGCTGAATGGGAGACATGCACTGCTGGTCTTGGAGCGTCTCCCGCTGAGGTGGGGGCAGCTTCAGCCACAGACACTGGTGGCAGCCCTTCTTGGGAGCTCCTACCACATGAACCATGGAGCTGGCTGGTGCCATTGTGGAACCCTCGTTCTAGCTAGTTCATTAGCTTTGTCATTTTAATACATTTTGGATCCATGTTTGTCATGCTTAAATTGTGACTATACCTTGTTATGCCAAACGCAAATACACAGACAGTATATCCGCTTACATGTATGAAGGCTAAAGGGAGGATATCAAATTTATGTTTGAAACACAGGCAGTTATTGTTCTCCCAAATAGCCAGTCTTCTCCCTTCTGTAAAGTCACCCAGAGATCCTGGAATCTTGGTGGATTCAGAATCTGGGTGGGGCTTTGAGTTGCATTCCCTGGAAAAGGGTTAAATTTGTTCTGTTGAGGAAAGGGGGATTCTCAAGGGTACCTAGCTTCCAGGGGGGCTGACACAGGCTGCTCTTGTTCTCCAGCTTCCATTCTAAGTTCTCCTTTTACTAACACAGCCCCCGCCCCGCCCCCTGTTCATGTTTCAACTGTGCCACCAGCGCACGTGTTTCTCATGTTGCCTTGTAATTAGTCGTGCCATGAGACTAAGGTTTTGACCAGTGGGATATGAGCAGAAGTGATATATGCAATTCTACTTCATACCCTTGAAATTAATATTGCTAGCCTGCTGCTCACTCCTTCCTGTTGCTGAACTCATACCCTAACTAAATATAATGTACACTTCATGTTAGTGTATAATCTGATTTCCAAAATAATTTAAGCAGGCCATTTTGTACTTTGACTATTTCCCGTGTAATGACTCATGAAATTCAGTTATTTAACTAGTACATTTTCTGATTCATCATCTGCACCCCTCGTTTGGTTAAACTAATTTGGTTGAGACCCCCATCAACTCGCCTGAATTATTGTAAGAACTTTCTAACTGGAGTCTTTAACTTCATTCAGGTCCTTCAAGTTTATTATCCAACTATCAACCAAATGACATACGTTCTAGATTCTGGTAGTATGACCAAGTAAGCTCCTGATGGATTGACTATTACACAACTACAAACTTGGGGGCAAAATAAAAATCTACCTAAAGATACTGAAGTGGAACAAAGAATAGGCAGATTCTGGGTGGAAGGCATCCTATCTAACAACTAAACTAATTTGAGATGCTGCCCAGCAGAATCAAACCAAGTTAACTGCCTGGCTCTTGTTGTTCAGTCGCTAAGTCATGTCCGACTCCTTGCAACCCCAGGCAGCATGTCAGGCTTCCCTGTCTTTCACTATGTCACGGAGTTTGCTCAGATTCATGTCCATTGAGCTGGTGATGCTATCTAACCATCTCATCCTCTGCCGCCCTCTTTTGCCTTCAATCTTTCCCAGCATCAAGGTCTTTTCCAATGAGTTGGCTCTTCACATCAGGTGGCTTCCCACTATATAAGCTTTTATATAATTTGAATTTGAACCATGTGAATGCATTGCCTATCCAAATATAAATACATAAAATAGAAATAAAAAATAAAATCTTGGGGATTTCCTGGTGACTCAGTGGTAAAGAATCTGCCTGCCAATGCAGGAGACATGGGTTCAGTTCCTGATCCAGGAAGATCCCACATGCCAGGGATCAACTGAACCCATGCACCGCAACTACTGAGCCTGTGCTCTAGAGTCTTCAAGCTGCAACTGCTGAAGGCCATATACCCTGGAGCCCATGCTCTGCAATAAGAGAAGCCACCACGATGGGAAGCCTGTACACTACAACTAGAGAGCAGCCCCCGCTTGCTGCAGCTAGAGAAAAGCCTGCACAGCAACAAAGACCCTGCACAGTCAAAAATAATACTAAAAAAATAAAATCTTTAAGTCCAAGTGGAGGAACTGGGCTTAGACTAAGCAAGATACACTTTTAATGAGACAAACCAAACGAAAGAGCTGTGGAAGTGTGAAGTAGAGACGTTTGTATGGTTGGTCAAAGTATTAAGATTAGGTTATGTGGCATAAGAAACCTAAAACAAAGACTGTTTAGACACACAATATCTGGTTCGATTCCAGGAAGATCCCCTGGAATAGGAAATGAATGCCTACAGTATTCTCGCCTTCTAAATTCCATGGACAGAGGGGCCTGGCAGGCTACAGTCCAGGGGGTCACAAAGACTCAAACACGACTGAGTGTGCACACACACACACACACATAAAATCCAAAACAACAATTGCTTAGACTGACTAGAGTTGGCAGTCAACACTTGGTATAGCAGCTCCACAGCGTCAGTCCATACTTCATCTGTACAGTTCTGCTATCTTCACATGAAGTGAAGTTGCTCAGTCGTGTCTGACTCTTTGCGACCCCATGGACACCAAGCTCCTCCGTCCGTAGGATTTTCTAGGCAAGAGTACTGGAGTGGGTTGCCATTTCCTTCTCCAGGGCATCTTCCTGACCCAGGGATCAAACCCAGGTCTCCCGCATTGTAGACGGACGCTTTACCATCTGACCCAGCAGGGAAGTCCTATAAGCCTATATAAGCCACCTTCACATGGCTTATATCCTAAAGGTCATTTATGGTCAGAGTTGATGTTCTAACCTGAAAAGGGGATGGTGTGACTGGAAGGGGGATTTTCAGGGCCTTCCCCTGTAAGGTACCTTCCTAAAAGTTCTATACGACACTTCTGCTGGCCAGAAGTTAGATCCACGGCCACACCTAGCTACATGAGAGTCTTGGAAAATGTAGTCCTTTTTCCAAGAAGCCCAACTTAATCAAGGAAGACTGTTATTAGGAAAATGAGGACTTGGTGGGCAGATCTCCGTCTCAGTGAGCAAGTTGAGGGAATTTCAATCTGATAGCTCCTATTTTCTCTAACAAACATGGATATCACTTTGCCAACAAAAGTCCATATAGTCAAAGCTATGATTTTTCCAGTAGTCACATACAGATGTGAAAGCTGGACCATGAAGGCTGAGCGCCAAAGAATTGATGTTTTCGAATTGTGTGCTGGAGAAGACTCTTGAGACTCCCTTGAACTTCTAGGAGACCAAGCCAGTCAATCCTAAGGGAAATTAATCCTGAATATTCATTAGAAGGACTGTTACTGAAGTTGAAGCTCCAATACTTTGGCCATGTGATGCAAAGAGCCAACTCACTAGAAAAGACCCTGATGCTGGGAAAGATTGAGGGCAACAGCAGAAGGGGACGACAGAGGATGAGATGGTAGAATAGCATCACTGACTCAATGGATATGAGTTTGAACAAACTCTGGGAGATAGTGAAGGACAGAGTTGACTGGTGTGCTGCATGCAGTCCATGGGGTCACAGAGAGTCAGACAGGACTTATCAACTGAACACAATTTTCTCTGAAGGTGGAGATAAAGTGACTGGCTGAAAGGGCAGAAAGGGGTATGTGGCTGGCTTGAGGACAGTGGTGCAAGTCTGAAATAACTAATGTGAAGAGTAAGAGAGAGAACTGAAGTGGGACATGCAGAAAAATATGTGTCAGGTGGGGAGATATGTAATTGTGCATCAGTCTTCAAGGTGGTGTGATTTTTTTTTTTTTTTCCTATGGCATTCAGCAATCTGGGAGCAGCCAGTCTGTGATGGAAGGTATTATTTAGGAAGGAAGAAGCTATTATTTAGGAAAAATACTACTTAGGAAGAATGGAAGCTATTATTTAGGAAGAACATTCTTATGACTATCCTCGGTGAGATAGCACTGAGGATCTATCTCAGTTTGTTCCTGCAAATACTGTGACATAATCTATTCATAAAAATTCAGCAGATTCTGTGTGTGTGTGTGTGTGTGTGTGTGGCTGCACTGTGTGGCTTGTGGGATCTCACTTCCCCTACCAGGGACTGAATCTAGAATCCTAACCACTAGGCTACCAAGGAACTCTTTTTTTTTTGGGGGAGATTCTTAATCATGGTTATACTTTTCTAGTCTTATACATATTCTGTACCTTAAGAGATGGCTCAGATTTGTGAAAGTCCTTTAGATTTCTCTGATAAAATGTAAAAAGTGTCTCCAAATTCTTTTTTTTTTTTTTTTAACAACAATGTATTTATCCTGCAAGTATCTAAGTAATGCCTACCATAAGCCAGACATTGCCCTAGCCAAATGGAGGAAGTATGTAACTTTACATCATTTACCTACTGGGGCAAAGTGAAAGTCACTCAGTAGTGTCCAACTATTTATAACCCCATGGACTATACAATTCATGGAATTCTCTAGGCCAGAATACTGGAGTGAGTACCCTATCCCTTCTCCAGGGGATCTTTCCAACCCATTAATTGAACCAGGATCTCCTGTATTGCAGGCAGATTCTTAACCAGCTGAGCTATCAGGGAAGCCCAAAAGAGGGCAAAGAGACAGCAAAAACATAATGTTGAGAAGTAGTCTTCATGTTGTTCCCTTCTATGTAATTCTCTCTCCCCTCCAAATCTTTCACCTCATGGTTATCAAATTAATCTTCCTATTCCTTTATAAATTATGCATTCATTTGAACTTTAAATGGTTCCTTGACACCTTCTGAATAAAATTTTAACTCTTTACTAGCACTTACCCTTTTTACCTAATTTTTGTTAACTTTCCTGTATGTATCTTATGATCCTACCAAATCAATTCACCATACACCAGGAAAAAACTCATCTCTAGTTTCTCTGAGTCCCAGTTTGGAAACGATCATTTTAGAGGGATGGAGGTTGTAGAAACCACACTGTAAAAGAAGAAATGACTACTGTAGTAGTCATGAAGGCGGTACACAAATATGTTTCTCACTGCCCCATCACTTTGAAGTCAGCCTTGGCCACATGACTTGCTCTGGCCAGTGAAATGTGGGCAGAGGTGGCACGTCTCGTACCCAGACAGAAGTTAGACAAATTATCTCGTTTTCTGTTTTCAACTGTTCAATGTCCCCAGTGCCTGCCTCCACTCTACATGAACAAATAGAGGAAATGAAAAGAAAAAAATTCCTGGTGTTTGAAACCTCTTCAATGTACAGGTTACTACAGAATACTTTAAATGACTAAAACAACAACAGAATACCCTAGTCTCCCTAGATTAGTACAACCAGTAAGAAACAGTAGTGTAAGCCACTATTTTGATGTGTTTTTTAAATTAACTTCATTGAGGTATAAATTATGTACAGTAAAATGTATCCATTTTATGTGTACTGTTCAATGAGTTTTAATGAACATACACACCTCCTTAACCACTATACTAATTGAGATATAGAACATTTCCATCACCTGAAAAACACTTCCTCATGCCTTCTGGTAGTCTAATATTTTCCCTCATTTCTCCCAGCCCCCAGGCCAACCTCTTTCTGTTAATGCCGGCTAGTTTTGCCTGTTCTTGAATTTCATATAAATGAAATCATGTAATATGTATTCATTTTGTGCCCTCTGAGAAGTTTTTAAACTATAAATTGCCTGTATAATTCAACATACCTTTTCACTCAGAAAAAATGAAGTTTAATTCAGTCTAACTAAGGCAATTAATCTGTACCTCATTGAATTATTTTTTCATTTCAAAAAGATACACTGTATTTTCTTATACTAATTATACTTTAACATTACAATAGAGTTTACATGCATCATAGCAAAACTATTCTTTTCTACTTAGTTGAGAATTTTACAAGACCTTAAGCTCCATGAAACATCCTATTTTGTTGACCATGTATATACTCAATGCCTACAGTGCCGCCTGGCACGTAAATACTCGATTAATAAACATCTGTGGGCTGAACGGATGTATTTCCCTTGAATTGCCTTTATATAAGTCTGTGTTAAATTAGGGGATTTAAAATCAGTATGTTAAATATTTTTAAAAGCAGGGATGCTTTAAAATCAGAATTTTAATTACCAAGCTCTTCTAGAGGGAACCGCGTCTTAAGTGCGTCTGTTTCACCTTAGGTGAAGAAAAAGCCTGGAGATTAAGGCTGGAGGAAGCCTGTCCACGAGTACTAACTGTCCATTACGTGTATTTCTATACATCGTGGAACATCATAACTGTATTTGTAGTTTGGTTGCATTAAAACATTGACCAAAAAAAGAAAATAAAATTTCACCAGCATTGTGTCCGAATATCTTTGATCACTCATTCTCTATTTTACAGTATTCATGTCATATCGCTAGAAGCGCCGCAGCCCAATTCTTAGTGTTTGGTTCTAAAACTGGATTTGTCATAAACGAACTGTATGACCCTTGACATTCACCAGTAAAATAGAAACTCTAATCTCCTAACCTCTGAGCAGCGTGATGAAAATCAAGTGGGAGGAAAAGTGAGCAAAGAACTTCAGAAAACATCGAGGAACTGGAAGCGGTAGTACTTATTTGACTGATTACCACCCCTCAGCCTGACCTGTCCGCAGGGGAGGCGGCTGCCCAGGACTGCGCAGGCGCCCCCGTAGGCCCCGCCCACAAGTCGGTCCCGCCCACCTTCTTCGGCCCCGCCCAGCCGGCGCCCTGCGCGCGCACGCCGCCTGGCGTCCTCGCTCCCGGGGCGGCGCCCCGCGTGCGCTGGAGTCACCGAGGCCACCCTTGGCACCGGAAGTGACCCTGGCGGGTCTGCCTTCAAAGTCTGGGCTACTGGAAGCAGCATCTGGGGCTCGTGACGGTTGGACCAGGCAGTGCTGGGTCCGTGAGCAGAGAGCAGGGTGGTTGGGGTGGACAGGGGAGGGCCCTCCTTCTTCGCTGCCCGGAACCCCGCTCGGCTCCCCCCCTCCGCCCGGCCGTGGGCGGTTTCCCGAGAGCCTCTGCGCCGCAGGTGAGTGTCGCGGGGATCCCGGACCCCCGTGATCAGGGCTTGGAGGGACTCGGGAGCCTGTGATGCGATCCCGCTGCGCATTCTGCTTGTGAGCCTGCCGTTGCCTGCGCCGAGGTTCTAAGTCCTCGCTGTTGTCGCTGACACCTGTGGCTTGGGTGGCGGTCCTCCTACCTGAGGAATCCTGTCTGGCCGGAGACTTTTGGGGGCCCCTGCCGATCCTATTCTAGGCCTGTGTCGTTAGAGACGTCTCCGGTCGACGAACCTGTTTTTATTTCTTCGCTTTTTTGACACATTCCCCGCCCGAAACCCTCTCCCCTGTGGAGGGGAAAAAAGCAAAAGCCTTGACTTTGGGGATTACGTTTTGTTAGGTAGCTGTGATATTGTTAAGGATGTTGTTTCGTACTTATTTTGGAGCTGGGCATCCTACAGGAGGCTAACGACTCTTTTTGTTTGTTTCAAGTTGGTACCTTTTAGAAAAAAGTATCCCTCGAAACTTTGTTTCATATTGTATATTACGTGGTGATAAAGTTAGAGATGGACGTGGATCCTTAATGCCTTGTGGGGGATAGACTCAAGCCCTCATTTACTCAAAAATAATTTTCTCTTTTAAGTACCAAGTGCCATTTTTATATCAGTTACTAACTTCTGATAACACACTGCTGCACCTCTCTCTTTTGCAAGCACTCATGTATGTCTTCCTCTTTGAAATCAGAGCCTTAGGTACTGCTGAGGACATTCTTAATATTTAGAATATCTTTGCCACATAGTCACAATGCTAGAACGCCAAGGTATCAAGAAAGATTCTTGTGATGTTCATACAGGCCAAAATATCTCAGTGTGCAGTCCTGTTTTCTTTTCCAAAGGAGATGGTTTTTGTAATCAGTGAGTTCTTACACAAAGAAACAGTGGCAAACTCTTTGTATTAACACTTGTATTAATACAAGTATTAACTTGTGACTTGTTTCATGCCTTAAAAAAAAAATAAAGAAGTAGTGCCAATCAACGTGTTTTTTTAATTCATGTTTTCCTTTACTTATTTTTCTTTCAATGACAGTCAACTTTCCAACATTCTTAGACTATGAAAAGCTATATAAAGGTCCTTTATGGCATTATTCAAGTTGCTTTTACATTTTAAAGATTCAGTGCTAGGTCCATAGTCTACAATGGATTCTGCATCTTATTTTGAAACTGGTATCACAGTTCTGACAAATACTAAGGATAAATTTTGGTTTACAACAATGGTTTGGGCTTGTTTGCTTTTTAGCTGCTTGACTGGTTTAAAAGATAGTGTGTCAAATCAGTATGGTCAATATTGATAACATGCTAAATAGGTTCTGCCTGTGGTGTTTATTGATATGGCTTGAATATGGCTTTTAAGTTACATTTTGTTATATTCACTGATTTGTTTTGTTCGAGGTAAACTGAAAGTTTACCAAATACATATATATGTTTCCTTGACCAGGTCTCTCTTGATGCTTTTTTTGTAGTGATAACTTTCTTGTGCTTCTTGAGTATTTATCATATGATGATTATAAAGGTATGAAGGTATGCCATGCTATAATTGGTCATTGGTCACTATTTATTGTGCTTATTTGTAATCATCAGTGACTGATTGTAAATTAGCATTATGGTTGCTTTCATATTCCAGAGATGAACATTCTGAAAATTGCTTCACAGTGTATTGTCACTGCTGAAGTTACACACACTCAGCTTACTGACATGCGTGCGGGAAAATGCATAATTGAGCCTCATCTGTTTTTAATTTAGGACATTAGTTTTGCAGGTAAATATTTTTTAACATTGATACTGATTTTTTAGCCTGTGCTTAATAATGTTCTGCGCTTGTTTCCTCCTACTTAGCAAAGAAAAAAACACTGAGGATAAATAAAATGATATCCCACTAAACTTCAAGGATTTCAAGGTCTGTCTTATTTTTGTATTCAGTGGAATTCCTTGTACCTCAGTATGTGTTCCGTAACATTTCTTGAATGAATGACCTTTGCACATTACAGTAAAAACTGTAGTGAGAGTGGAACCCTGTCTAAGATTCCTTTAAAAATTAAGTGGGCATGGTATCCTGTTTAGGTGTGAAATTGGGAAGGTCTGGTATTTGTTCTGGGCAGAGAACAGAAATCTTGGAACTCAGATATTTGGATCTGTAACCTTTTTCAGTCTCTTTGAATGCTTCTTTCCCTAATCCTGGAGGAGTAAAGATACTTTGTCTCTTTATAGAGATACTACAGAGAAGGAAATGGCAACCCACTCCAGTATTCTGAGAATTCTGTGGACAGAGGAGCCCGGTGGGCTGCTGTCCATGGGGTCGCACAGAGTTGAACACGACTGAAGCAGCTTAGCAGCAGCAATACTACACAGCATCGCATCAAGTTTGCTAGAAATTTTGTTGTAATACTGAGTTTTTAGTGTTTAAAATAACTTGACTCTGTTGTTCAGTTGCTAAGTTGTGTCTGACTCTTTGTGACTCCATGGACTACAGCATGTCAGGCTTCCCTTTCCTTCACTATCTCCCAGAGTTTGCTCAGACTCATGTCTGTTAAGTCGATGATGCCATCCAATCATCTAATCCTCTGTCGACCCTTCTCCTCAGTTGAGTTCAGTTCAGTCTCTCAGTCGTGTCTGACTCTTTGCAACCTCATGGACTGCTGCATGCCAGGCTTTCCTGTCCATCACCAACTCCGGGATCCTACCCAAACTCATGTCCATTGCATCGGTGATGCCATCCAGCCATCTCATCCTCTGTCGTCCCCTTCTCCCACCTTCACTCTTTCCCAGCATCAGGGTCTTTTCCAGTGAGTCGGTTTTTCACATCAGGTGGCCAGAGTATTGGAGTTTCAGCTTCAGCATCTCTCCTTCCAATTGATTTCCTTTAGGATTAACTGGTTTGATCTCTGTGCTGTCCTAGAGACTCTCAAGAGTCTTCTCCAACACCACAGTTCAAAAGCCTCAATTCTTCAGAACTTAGCCTTCTTTATGATCCAAAACTCACATTCATACAGAAAGACTGGAAAAATCATAGCTTTGACTATGCAGACTACGGCAAACTAATGACTTTGCTTTTTAATATGCTGTCTAGGTTTGTCATGGCTTTTCTTCTAAGGAGCAAGTGCCTTTTAATTTCGTGGCTTCAGTCACAGTTTGCAGTGATATTGGAGCCCAAGAAAAAATCTGTCACTGTTTCTACTTTTCCCATCTATTTGCTGTGAAGTGAATGGGACCAGATGCCATGATCTTAGTTTTCTGAATGTTGAATTAAAGCCAGCTTTTTCACTCTCCTCTTTCACCCTCATCAGGAGGCTCTGTTACTTGAATTAAAATTTCATGTTGCATCTTACTTAGGTTAAATGAATGAATTTCGTCATAAACTAAAATAAATACTCAGGACATTTAAGGAAAAGGGTGGTTCTTACAGGATCATATAAAGGAAAAACTTACATTTTTTATCCAGGTAAAGTACGCATAACTTATACTTATGGTTATTTTTCTTTTTAATAATCGCTCTTTAAAAACCAGCTGTGTTTTTGGACAGTCTCATTTTTATAATTTTACGATTTCATTTTCTATTAATTGAATCAATAGGTAGTGTTTTCAGTTCATTGTGGTTAAAATTTGGTCTGAAGGCTTTTCTTCATATATATTCATTTCTTCAAGTATTGCCAGATACTGTGTCAGGTAGACCCAAATTCTGTCTTCCTGAAGTGTAATTTTGGCAGTGATAAGGATATATTGTTGTTTATTGGCTAAGTCATATTCGACTCTTTGTGACCCCATGGACTGTAGCCCGCCAGGCTCCTCTGTCCATGGGATTTCCCAGGCAAGAATGCTGGCGTGGGTTGCCATTTCCTCCTCCAGGGGATCTTTTTGACCCAGGGATCGAACTTGCATCTCCTGCATTGACAGGTGGATAGGATTCTTTACCACTGAGCCACCAGGGCTTCCCAGGTGGCTCAGTGGTAAAGAATCGGCCTGCCAGTGTGGGGTCGGACATGACTGAGAATGCAGGCACTGGCTAAGGGTATATATTTGGAAATTGAAGATTCCTGTAAACTTACAATGTTGACATTCATTTGAGAAGAGTGTCTTAGAGATGCTAAAAGAATTGGAAAATTTATTTTTTGTCTGACATTTAGATTTTGAGTGGTATTTTAATACATTTTCAGTAAACCCATCATTTCTTTGATAACCAAGAATTTTTAGGTCATTTTTAATGTGGCCTTGGGTTGACTTTACATTTGTTTGTTAGGAAATGCCCATTCATTAACTCCTTAGGAATTTTATCTGAGTAGAAAGAAGTATCCATAACACAGAACCTTCAAAGAAGGCCTGGAGTGACCTCTGTGAGTATTGGGACAGTGAACCCTGGCCCTCAGAAAAACAAAAGGGCAATAATTTAGATTTTTTTTTTTAAGTGGGGGTGGAGTGGGGTGGGGAGGATGAAAGAGCCAGAGTCTGTTTGCTGTCTGTGCTTATCCAGATCAAGGATGTTCTGCCAGCAGGACATCTTCTGACAGCTTCTAACAGGTCCCAGCTGTGCTCTTCTTACATTGTTGCCCAGACTGGGTGTCGCTCTAGGGCATATGTAGCTTCAGAGCCAAGCAGTGCCACAGCTGCGGTAGGGATGGGTTGAGGATCAGGGAATGTGAGAGAGCTGAGGCTAAGAAACTGGACAAAGGTAAGACATCTCAGTAGTGAGACAGAACCTGGCAGCACTCATTCATTCAGAGATTTCCCGAGTGGCTGCTGTGTGCGAGGCCGCGTGGTGCTGGGGATATATCCATAAAATAACAGAGAGCCATGTCCCTGACCCAGAGCTTTTATTCAGGTGGAAATTATCTGTGTCATGACTCCAGAAAGTCATGGGATTTGTTTGTTGTTTTTTTTTTCCTTTTCTTCTGGACCGCAGATGATCAGTCTTGAATTACTTATAGAGTCAGTTCATAGCTGTATTGCTTCGTAACAAATTACCCAAAAACTAAATGGCTTAAAGCAGTAAGCATTTATTATCTCACAGTTTCTTTGGTTAGGCTCTGGGCATAACTTAGTTGGGTGCTTCTGATTCAGAGTCTTTCACAGGCTGTAGTCAAGGTACCAGTCAAGGCTGCAGTTATCTCAAGGGTCGGTTTAGGGAGGATCCACTTCCCCACTCCCTCACGGCATCGTTGGCAGGATTCAGTGTCTCTGGACCATTGGACTGAGGGCCTCAGTTCCTCTGTTGCCCTTGGGCTTCCGTCAGATCTTTGCCTCATGAGGCTATGCATGGTCAACTCGAAGCAGGGTAGCTTCCTTTGGAGTGGTCCAGCCAGAGAGCAGAAGATGGTGAGCAAGGCAGATGTCACAGTGTAATCTCAGAAATGACACTTCGTTATTTTTGTGTATTCTGTTTGTTACAGGCTCAGGTTCAGGGGGAGATGACTACACAGGGGTATGGACACCTGGAGGCAGAGGTCATTGAGAGCCGTCTTACAGGCTGTCTGTGATTATTGAGAGGCATAAGGCACTTCTTTTGTTGTAGTTATTTAACCCTAACCCTACCCTTCATCCTCTTTATCCACTCATATTTCCCTATCTTACCCTCCATAGACACTGTAATATATTTATTTTCTTGGATGTGTATGTGTCCTTTGAAAAAGTGTTTTATATACCACATATAAACATAACATATTTTTAAGTCTATAAAATGGTATTGGGGATTTAGACCTTGTTCTGTGTCTAAGTTGTTTTGTTTTGTTTTTTTCACCCAAACCTGTATTTTTTGTTTGTTTTTCGGCCGAGCAGCTTGTGGGATCCTAGTTCCCTGACTAGGAACTGACTCCCCAGGCCCTTGGCAGTAAGTGTCAAGTCCTAACCACTGGAGTGCCAGGAAATTCCCTTAACCCTGTATTTTGATAATATATCCATGTTACTATTTGTACATTTTCTTCATTGCTTCTGTCTGCTACATAGTATTTGTTAGTGCATGCAACATACTTCCTTATCTTTTCCCTAGCAGGAAATAGATTACCTCCAACTACTGGATATCTCAAACAGTTTTGTCATTAACATCCGAAAACAAGTTCGTTGGTGGGTCTCTGTGAAACTTCGCCTGGAATATTTATTGAAAAGTAGGGTGGCAGCATCATAGGATAGCTGCGTACATAATTTTTCTTAAGTACTACCTGATCGCTCTCCAAAATGATTGTAGGAGTTTATGCCCACAAATTGTATATGAGGGGATGTCTTTTTCCCCAAATTCTTGCCAGTACTAATTTTTTTTTTTAATCTAGTAAATGTAAAAGAGGTCTCTCACACTTTATTTGCATTCTTCTATTACTGGTATCTGTACGTGTTAACCATTTGGGTTTCCCCTTCATAAATTGCCGTTTACGTGCTACTCTTTTTTGTATGTAGTTCTTTTGTCTGTTAGTGTGAGGAATTATAAGGTAGATTTTCTGATCTTAGGTTATCCTCGCATTCCTGGGATAAACCTTCTTGATCGTGGAGTATATGTGTGTATGTTGTGCACGTGCATGCGTGTCCTTGTTGATACATTGTTAATTAGCTAATGTTTTATTTAAAATTACCACATCATGGTCTTAAGTGAAATAGGCTCTGTATTGTTCTTAATTAGTTTTCAAAATTGAGGTGGTGGCTTCCTGGTGGCTCAGCTGGTAAAGAATCCACCTGCAATGCAGGAGACACAGGAGATATGGGTTCGATCCCTAGGTCAAGAAGATCCTCTGGAGAAGTGAATGGCAACCCACTCCAGTATTCTTGCCTGGAGAATTCCATGAACAGAGGAGCCTGGCGGGCTACAGTCCATGGGGTCACAAAGAGTCGGTCACAACTGAGCGACTAACACTTTCACTTTCTGCCTCATAAAAAGTTGACCAGTTTTCCCTTATTTTCTGGACCAATTTTTATGTCATTGAAGTTATCTGCTGTCTGGAGGGTAAGTAAAAACCCACCTATGAAAACCCCGTATCCATATATCCACACGCTACTAAGTACAAAGACTATGCTTGGTTTTTGCATCTGGAAAGTTTCAGGGAAGGTGCAGTTAGCATTTACTGAAGACCTACTCTTTGCCAAGTAGTGTGCTGGCTACTTTAAATAGTCATTTATTCCTCATAGTGCAACTCTTGGAAGTATGGTTACTCAGGAAGTCCCTGGCAGTCCAGAGGTTAGGACTCCACATTTTCACCACTGAGAGCCTAGATTCAATCCCTGTTGGAGGAACTAAGATCCCACAAGTTGTGTGGTGTGGTTAAAAACAAAAAAGAAGTAGTAACAATCCCAATTTACAGATTTAAAAACTAAGGCTCAGAAAAGATAAAGGGCTTGACAAAGGTGGCAGGATTACAGTTCTACCAAGAGTCTTCTAACATCAAAATGTGTTTTCTCTGTTTCACACTGCTTTCCAAAAACAGCATCTAACATTCTACATTTGTTCTGCAGATACTCCATAAGACTTGTATTTCATGCACTGAAGTTACCAACTCAGATCTTTTCCTGCTCTCAGAGATTCAAGGTGGACAAGTGCCTTGAGATGAAGGTCCCCAGTCACGTACCGGGGGACTTTAGAAGGGGGAGGGATATTCTGAACTGACAAGTTTGGAAGGTAGACATACTGGGAAAATTGGTACTGATCTGAGTGGGACTTTGACACATAGGTAGGGTTTGACTGTGGGAACTAAGAAATTTCTCTGAAGGAGTGGAGATTATCATAAGCAAATGTACAGAGATAGAAAATATAGTATGTGTGAAAGCAAGCTTCTTCAGGGATCCTTGGAAAGCATGCTTTTAAAAAACTTTGTAGTACTTATTTTGAAAGACTTAATATGAAATGTTTCTTTCTTTTTTAGCTTGTAGTTGAGCATGAGTCTTCTTATGATTAGTGAGAATGTGAAGTTGGCCCGTGAATATGCATTGCTGGGAAATTACGACTCTGCAATGGTCTATTATCAGGGAGTTCTTGACCAAATGAACAAGTATCTGTACTCAGTCAAAGATACATACCTCCAGCAGAAATGGCAACAGGTAAGATTCGTGACTGCTGTTTGTTTCAGTGGTTTAAAATACTCAGATTTAAATAGATGGTGCTTTGCAGCTATGCATAAAGACTGTATAATTTATTATATGGATTTGTATATAATGTTACTTAAAACAGTGTGTCATATTCACCATCATCAGTATGATAGGTTCTACTCAATTATTCTAATTTTTGGAATCTAATAGGAATGGTTTTGAAATTTTTTTCTAGATCACATTTTGACCTGGTAAAATTAGAATTGACTTTATTAAGCCATTGTTGAAACTGCAAATGACACCTGAATCTCACATGTACCATATTCCCTATAGAACATCGTAAATCAGACCATACTTGAATCCCATGTGAGGAATTTTAGCCACTGAGGAGCAGTAGAAATTTATGTGCTTGCTAAGTTGCTTCAGTTATGTCTGACTCTCTGCGACCCCATGGACTATAGCTCACCAGGCTTCTCTGTCCATGGAATTCTCCAGGCAGGAATACTGAAGTGGGTTGCCATGCCCTCCCCCAGGGGATCTTCCCGACCTAGGGATGGAACCCAAGTCTCCTGCGGCTCCTACATTGCAGGCGGATTCTTTATCACTGAGCCATGAAGGAAGAAATTTATAGGTAGAAACTATAGAACTTACACGTCCAGTTGGATGTGTCATTTATAATAAGGTTCAACAATGTCCCAGGAGAGAAATGTTATAGAAATTAATAGTCTTTTTGAGCTGGTCTTCTAGATAGAATATTACCTTCAAGTTCTGCTAAACTGCCTTTTTAATAATATTCCATATTTGTCCTTAATTTCTTTAACAGAAAAATAGTCTACCTCTTTGAACTTAACCTCTTTCCTTAAATCTGCCTCTTCATATTTTACATTAGAAGGGGAAAGTATTTTGTAAAGTGTCTTAAATTTGCCAGTGAAAGTCTTTTAAGACCTTTTGTTCTTAGGCCAGCAACTTTTACTTAAGAAGTCTAAAGTTTTTTATGAGAATATTTAAATTGGAAATTCCCTAGCTGTCCAGTAGTTAATATTCCACATTTCCACTGTGGGGGACACAAGTTTAATCCCTGTTGTGGGAACCTGCAAGGTACGTGCTATGGCCAAAAATAAATATAAATAAAAGATTGAGTGTGTTTTTTAAAATCTTTCTTGAATTTGTTACAACATTGCTTCCGTTTTATGTTTTGATTTTTTGGCCCCAAAGCGTGTAGGATCTTAACTCCCCAAACAGGGACTGAACCTGCATTCCTGCACCCCCTGCATTGGGAGGGGGAGTCTTAACCACTGGGCCACTGGGGAAATGCCAAGATTAAATGTGGTTTTAAAAAAAAGCAGAGAGAGAGAAAGGATATTTAAATCATTTAGTTTTAAAACCAAACATTGCTAGCTTCATTTCTTTCATATGTGTATATATGTATGAAATATATATCATTTTAAAGTTGTCAAGGCAGCTTTTAAGAATATATATATAGGTTGTATGTAAATTGAGCCATTTGTCTTCTGAAGCTTTATTTTTCAACCTGTGGGATGCATTCCATTAGTGAATTGTGAAATTAGTCAATTCTGATGAGCGTTTTTAAAGTCAGTTAAGTAGCATAAGAACCATCAAAGCACAACTTGCAGAAGTAATATTTTTGCCAGACTTTAAAGGTACAGCTAACTTTTAAATTTGTTGTGCACTTTGACTTACAATGCACGTCGTCACAAGTCAGTGACAATGGCCTAATTAGCCAGAACACTTCATTCATTGTATCAGAATTAATTTTGTAATTAAAAATAAAGAATTTATGAGCCATTATTAAAATTTCAACAAAACATTTTGGTATGGTTTCCTGGATACCTGATGTCAAAATGGAGGCTTCTAGCATTCTTAATAAATGGCCCAACTTAATTTGGCAGTGATTTATTAGTTATAGAAATTTAAAGAACCATATTCTCCTTTGAAATTAGGTTTGGCAGGAAATAAATGTGGAAGCGAAACACGTTAAGGATATCATGAAAACACTAGAGAGCTTTAAACTAGACAGCACTCCATTAAAAGCCGCACAACACGAGCTTCCAGCGTCTGAGGGAGAAGTCTGGTCCTTGCCCGTACCTGCCGAACGAAGGTAAGTGGAGACCCTTTAAGAAACAAACTGACACAGAACTGATCCGCATTGGTCCTGTCCAGGAGGAGGACTGAGGGGCTGAGAGACAGGAATGGGCAAGGGTTTGTTTTTTTAAATACCGTTTGTAACTTAAATTGTGAATTGTGTGATTCTGTGACCCATTTCAGTAAATGGAATTTAGGTAGACATATTCTTTTGTGAATGAGCTCAAAGTAGTAGAGATACACCTTGTGGAAGGAACATGGGGATGGAGACTGAAATATCTGGGCTGTAGGTCTGTCTTTGCCACTGTCTGTAGCTTTGGAAAAGCGTATAGCCATTCTAGACCTCAGATTTTGTTATGTAAAGTGAGGAAATTAGACTGAAACGGTAGTTCTCAAAAAGCTGTCACAGAACACTGCTGTTTATCAAGCTACACTGCTGCTAAAATTGAAAAGTGGGCTTTTTAGTTAACAGGAAAAAAAGATAAAATGTTCTCAATTATAGGTTTTATTCTGACATTTTTATTTCCAGATTGCTATTACCTGGTGCCAGCAAATGAACAATTAGTGAAAGTTTCTATTTACTGAAATGCTCAAAAGAGCCAATTATGCTTAGTTCCACTGCATATTTTTTTTAACTGACAGGAGTGCAAGTGGATGTCATTTATCTGTTTTACTCACACAATAGATTTCCTAGTTTGTATTGTGTGTTTAAATATATTAGTGTATAATAGCGGAGAAGGCAATGGCAACCCACTCCAGTACTCTTGCCTGGAAAATCCCAGGGACGGGGGAGCCTGGTGGGTTGCAGTCCACAGAGTTGGACACGACTGAAGCGTCTTAGCAGCAGCAGCAGCAGTGTACAATAGCATTCTACAAAGAACAGTGACTTTCAGTTTCTTTGCCCCTTAACCAGTTTGAGAGCCTTGCATTAAAACATTGCTCAGGTGCTTTTTAGATGTTTAAGATTCTATCATTGCAACTGTTACTCCTTGACTACATTTTATGACAGGTGCTAGGTATTGAGTACTCGTGGTTCTGAGCACTAATACAGAATACACATGTTATCGTATTTATTTTTCACAATAAGCCTTCCAAATAATTAGTTATATTTTCTCTGTGTTTCAGGTAAAATAGTTGAGATACAGTGAAGTTAGGTAACTTTTCCCCATTATCACAAAACTAGTAGCTGGTGGAGTTAAGATTTGAACCCAGATGTGTGTGGTTACAAAGATAGCACTCTCTGCCATATTGGTCATTCTCAAACCCTAGCATACATAAAGATCTCTTGGTGAACTCATTCAGAATGTGGATTCTGGGGTTTCAATCCCAGAGAGTCGGGTATAATAGCAGGGGAGCCCAGGAGTCTGCAGGCGATTCTAATCCAAGTGGTTGGTGGATCACACTTTAAAAAGTACCGTACCGAAGTGTTTCTTCTCCAGTTTAGGATTGACTAATGGGCATTGATTGTTTTTAGCCATTTTCATTTTTTTCAGCTCCAGATACAAGTACTACTATTCTGTTATTGACGGTGATACCTTCTGAATATTTACTACGTTTTACCCTTACTCTTAAGTACTTTTATATATGTGTGTCTGTGTGTGTGTGTATATATTCTGTTTTATTTTAGAATTCACTAAAAAAAAAAAAACCCTCAAAACTACAGCAGTAGGCTCATTAAAGAAAAACAGGAAAATTCATAAAAGTAGAGATGAAATGATACAGTCATCCTAGTGCAACTTCTAGTCCTTTATACATTGTTTATTTTCATGGTTGTAGTTGTGCTATATCCATAATATATAACTTTGTATCATTTTTTTTAATCCTAATAGTAGACAATTGCTGTACATTTACTGTGTTGCCAAGTACCATGTCAGTTGTTTTACATATATTATTTAATCCTCAAAACAGACTTAGAAGGTAGGTACTAAACTGTTAGCCCCAACTTCTGATGAGAAAACTTAAGCTTAGATAGGTAAAGTACCTTGCTCTTTATAGTTACCTAAACATAGGTGATTTATAAGCCATCTTAGACCCTATTCTTTGCTGTTTTTAAAGGGTTATTTGCTGCACTTTTAAGGAATATAACCTACACTAGTTAACCCCTTTTATCTTATTATAAATAAATTGAAAAATTTTCCACATCTATGTTTACTTTTTCTTAATTTCCAAAGTAGAACTAATAAAAGATGAGTGAAGTTGTGTTTTTATTTTATCTTGCCTATAAATATGTTTTACTCCTGCTTAACTTTCTTTTTGTCCCTCCTTCTGGAGAATCATCATTTTCCCCTTGTATTGGTCACTCTGGCTGCCTTAACAAAATCCCACAGACTGGGTGACTTAAACAACAGAAACTTATTTCTCACAGTTCTAAATCTATAGAAAGTCCAAGCTTAAGGTGTGAGCCAGTTTGGTTTCTGGTGAGGAGTCTTCTTGAGTAGCTGACCTCCTCTCTGCATCCTCACATGGCAGGGGAAACAGCAAGCTCTCTGGTGTCTCTTAATAAGGACACTAATTCTTAGATCAGGACCCCACCCTTATGACCTTATTTAACTTGAATTACTTCCTTACTCCAAATGATTACACTGGGGTTTAGGAATTCAGCATAATGAGTTTGGGAGGAATACAAAAATTCAGTCTGTAACAGCACCATAACCCCTTTCTCAGTTACTGGTAAGAACTTTCCAGTGAATAGATGTGCCCAGTGATTATTCAGGTGATTTCAGATTTAATGAACTGTTTGATTGCTGCAATCTTAACAAGAGGAGGCAGGAGGTTTCTCTCTTTGGGGTAGTAGAAAGTTGTTAAATGAGCTTTTCATCTTGAAAAGTCTATAATGATGAGCTGTAGGGTCCCTCCTTATTGCTTCTGGCTTTCTTCCATATTTTGTTCTGTCTCTGATTTTAAACGCCCTGGATAGCTATTAGCTACAAAGTCCTCCTCTTTGACTTTATTTGCTACACCTTTCTGTTTCTTCCTGTAATTTATTTAACTTGGCTTCCTCAGCTGAATATCCCTCAAAACTCTTTATTTTTCTGTTAGTCTTAATCTGTACTCATGCTTGCTGCTGCTAAGTCACTTCAGTCGTGTCCAACTCTGTGCGATGCCATAGATGGCAGCCCACCAGGCTCCACCATCCCTGGGATTCTCCAGGCAAGAGCACTGGAGTGGGCATTTCCTTCTCCAAAGCGTGAAAGTGAAAAGTGAAAGTGAAGTCTGTCAGTCCTGTCCAACCCTCAGCAGCCCCATGGACTGCAGCCTTCCAGGCTCCTCTGTCCATGGGATTTTCCAGGCAAAAGTACTGGAGAGAGCTTATTCTTTCAACTCTGTTGGGGATTGTAACCATGACATCGCCTTAATTTTAATCCCATTTTAGGAACAGAGTCAGTCGATCCTGCATTCTCTTCTAGTGCTGTGCACAAACATGTTTGTACAAGGAGGTTCATTGAAGGCTTTCAGAGGAACGATTAAAAATAGTATAAAGCCATTAGGTATAATTCTTTTAAACTGTCTTTTAAAAGTCAGCCGAAGTCCCTCAAACATCTTCTCACCTCACTGGATAAAACCCAGTTTTCAGCATGTCCCTCAGCGCCACCCCGTGAGCCCCTGTCCCACCACCTCTGTGGCCTCACTGCTTGCAGTTCTGCCTTCTTGAACGAGTCAGATGCAAGCACCTCAGTTCTCTGCACTCAGCTTTCCTTCAGCTCAGGTGTGTGATGGCTTGTTCTCGAATTTCTTTCAAGTCTCAACTTAAATGTTGCCTCAGAAAGGCCTTCTCTGATCAGCCTGCCTGTATCATTCCATATGACCTACCCTTCTTTGTTATATTTTCTGAGATGGCACTTAGCATCATCTGATGTACTGTTTATTTCTTCATTGAAACCCCATCTGCCCCCCATACACACTGCTGTGTAAACTTGTGAGAGTAAAGGCTTTTATTAAAGTTATTTTTTTTTTTTAATTTTTATCTTGAATTCAGAGTAGTGCCTGTCAGTAGTAATAGTTCAGTAAATTATTTCTCGGGTGAATGAATAGCAGTAAGAAGTGGATAAAGGGACTTTCCTGGTGTTCCAGTGATTTGGACTCTGCTTCCACTGTAGGTGGCACAGGTTCGATCCCTGGTCAGGGAATTAAGATTCTGCAAGCCATGTGGTTTTGCCCCCCAAAAAGTAGATTAAGTGTGGTACATTTTATGTGACTAACTGCCATCTAGCCATTAAAAGTCATGTGTGAGGTAATGATAGAGGAAAGGATACTAAAAATGCTTCATGATATAATGAGTAGAGAAAAATAAGAGCATTTGTATGTATGTGTGTGTTAGGCACTTAGTCGTGTCTGACTCTTTGTGACCCCATGGGTGGTAGCCTACCAGGCTCCTCTGTCCCTGGGATTCTCAGGCAAGAATACTGGAGTGGGTTGCCATTTCCTCCTCCAGGGAGTATGTATGTGTAATGGTTCCAGTTTTGTTTAAATGAAAGGCAACTATAAGAAAATAAACTAATATGTTAAGTGGTTAACTCTGGATAGTGGGGATACAGGTGACTTTTACCATTTGAGCTACTCAAAAATGATGAGAATCTGCCTGCGATGCAGGAGACCAGGGTTCTAATCCTTGTTGGGAAGTTCCTCTGGAGAAGGGAATGGCAATTCACTCCGGGATTCTCGCCTGGAGAATCCCCATGGACAGAAGATCCTAGCGGGTCTAGTCCATGGGATCGCAGAGTCAGACACAACTAAGTGACTAACACACACACACACACACACACACACACACGTGACTTTTTCAAATTCTTTATTACTTAAATATATTTCAGTGTCTATTTTTTTTAAAGGGAAAAAATATATATTTTAAAACAGTATCCCTACTTGGCTACCCAAGTTTCTAAATTCAAAATTGAACCCCCATCATTCCTTTCATAAAAATCAGTACATTGGTTTGGCTTTATCATCCTCCCAAATTCTCATTTCTCAATATGAAAGATATCTAGGGGTCTCTTTTTTCACAGTGTGTCTTTTATACTTTCATCATCACTCCATAAGCTAGGCTCTCATCTTATGCCTTGATAACACCTCCCTGCTTTTTGTGATTCTTTCATCAGTGTATCTTATTCATTATGAGACTGGTCTTTCTAAAACCTTTTCAGTGACAGTCAGCTAACAGCCAAGCCTCTTGAACTGGTGATATTTAGATCTACTTACTGAACCAGCTTATCTGTTCAGTATCATTTTTTTTTGTTTGTTTTTAGTTCATTTTTCATTTATCAAAAAACATTTATTTGTTTGGTTGCACGGGGTCTTCGTTGTGGTGCGAGGGCTTTCTCTAGCTGTGGCAGGTGGGGGCTATTCTTCATGGTGGTGAGCAGGCTTCTCTTTGCAGTGGCTTCTGTTGTTGCAGAGCACAGACTTAGTTGCTCCGTGTCATGTGGAATCTTCTGGGACCAGGAATTGAGCCTGTGTCCCTGCATTGGCGGGCAGATTCTTAACCACTGGACCACCAGGGAAGCTCCAGTATCGTCCTTTAGGGTTTATCATTGTATCTTTATAGTTTGTCTTTATGACCTTTATGTAGATTAAGCTTATCTTGCTTTCTTGCTTTTCCTCATTCATTTTCTTATCTGCAGTTGTACCATCTTATTTAGGTCAACTCCTAAAGTAGAAGGGTGTTTCCATATCCAGTTTGCTTTGTGTCTTCAAGAGGCCATTCCCATTGCCACAGCACTAGGTCTCTTTCACATTTTCTGGTATATTTGCCTAGTCTTGTGTATCTTCTTTCTTAACTCTACCTGAGGTATTTGAGTACAGGACTCCCCTACCATTTTTATTGCTCATCTTACCCCAACCAAGTCTAGAAGCATAATAGTAGGAGCCTAATAAGTATTTGAGAGATCTCAATTCTGCCACAAAAATAAAGGTGAAGTGATCTACATAAAGGCAAAGCACCATACATGAGTTCTTGTAACTATCCATAGCCAGTGCTTGTATCGGGTTTTTTTAATGGAAAAATGATTCGGATCAGATCAGTCGCTCAGTCGTGTCTGACTCTTTGCGACCCCATGAATCACAGCACGCCAGGCCTCCCTGTCCATCACCAACTCCTGGAGTTCACTCAGACTCACGTCCATCCAGTCAGTGATGCCATCCAGCCATCTCATCCTCTGTCGTCCCCTTCTCTTCCTGCCCCCAATCCCTCCCAGCATCAGAGTCTTTTCCAATGAGTCAACTCTTCGCATGAAGTGGCCAAAGCAGTGGAGTTTCAGCTTTAGCATCATTCCTTCCAAAGAAATCCCAGGGCTGATCTCCTTCAGAATGGACTGGTTGGATCTCCTTGCAGTCCAAGGGACTCTCAAGAGTCTTCCTCAACACCACAGTTCAAAAGCATCAATTCTTCGGTGCTCAGCTTTCTTCACAGTCCAACTCTCACATCCATACATGACCACAGGAAAAACCATAGCCTTGACTAGACGAACCTTTGTTGGCAAAGTAATGTCTCTGCTTTTGAATATGCTATCTAGGTTGGTCATAACCTTCCTTCCAAGGAGTAAGCGTCTTTTAATTTCATGGCTGCAGTCACCATCTGCAGTGATTTTGGAGCCCCGAAAAATAAAGTCTGACACTGTTTCCACTGTTTCCCCATCTATTTCCCATGAAGTGACGGGACTGGATGCCATGATCTTCATTTTCTGAATGTTGAGCTTTAAGCCAGCTTTTTCACTCTCCACTTTCACCTTCATCAAGAGGCTTTTTAGTTCCTCTTCACTTTCTGCCATAAGGGTGGTGTCATCTGCATATCTGAGGTTATTGATATTTCTCCCAGCAATCTTGATTCCAGCTTGTGTTTAAAATGATTTAAAAAAATGATTAATGAAAAATGATTAAATTTTATTAATTAAAACATGAGAACTATGATATATTCTAAATAAAATGGTACCAAGCTGTGTGTATGTTAGTACATAAATGTGATTTCTACACCTTGCTTTGTTCTTTTTCGTTTGATAAAACTCCCTTCTCTGATTATTTTGCTCTCTTTTCAGTTTTCAAGAATCAAGCCATTTTTTCATTTATCCTTGCTATACAACAGGTGTTTCATTTCAAAAGCGAGGTGGTAATCACTTGCCTTCCTTTGTTTCTGCCATGTAACCATACTGCACCACAGACATGTCCAGTTTCAGTGCTGGATCTTAGCTTTCAGTGACCTGCAGTTCTGTCTTGTGTTCAGTTATTGCCATTGCTTCAAGTCATAGATTGATTTACACACTGTGTGTGTTCCTCTATATTTGTACCAACTCCAAGAGTTGATTATGAGTTTCATGATCTTGTCTTTGATTAGACCATCACCAGGACCTAGAAAGCGCCAGTCTTCTCAGTACAGTGACCCTAAACCACAGGGTAACCGTCCAAGTACAGCTGTCAGAGTTCACCGTCCATCCACACACAATCTTCACAATGACAGAGGGAAAGCTGTTCGTAGTCGGGAAAAGAAAGAACAGAATAAAGGAAGAGAAGAAAAGGTAAATGTTACTGATTTTTATAAGTTAAAAAGTTATTTATTAACCTTAAAAGTGAAGACTGTACAAATTTTAATAATTTTTAGAAATTAAATCTGCTACTGTAATAAAACCATAGTCACACTGCACCTGGGGTAGGATTTTTCCTACTCAGTATTCAACAAATATTTTTGGTTGCTTTTTGTAACTTTCTATCTTGGTAATAAAGAAACATATTCTTTACCCATTTTTACCGTTTATTAATATTTTACCCTTTTTGCTTTATCGTTTACTCTCTGTATACTTGATTTTTCCTGAAGCATTGAGGGTAGGTAAGTGTAGGAATCATGCCTTTTTACCCTTAAATATTTTAGTGTTGGTTTTCTAAATACTGGGACATTTTTTTCAAACACAAAGCAGTGATCAAAAATCATTAATTTTGCATTGATACAGTACTGTTATCTAATCCACAGACTTTTGTAAAATTTTGCCACTCTAATAATGTCATTTATAGCCGCCCCTCGCCCCGCCTGCCAGGACCCAATATAGAAGCATATGTTGCATTTGGTTGTCACGTTTCTTTAGCATCTCTTAATGTGAACATTTCCTCAGCCTTTATCTTTTTTGGCCTTTTTAAAGAGTTATTTTGTAGAATGTTCCTTGGTTTGGGTTCACCTCATGTTTCCTTGTGATTAGATTAAGGTTGTGCATTCTTGGCAGGAGTGCCACTGAAGTGAAGTTTTGTTCTCCTCAGCATATCATATAAGGAGGCACACAGGATGTTTATTGCTCTGTTACTTGTGATAAATTGGATCACTTGGTTAGGGTGGTGTCTGCCAAGTCTCTCCACTATAAAGTTACTCTTTTTCCCTTTATAGTCATTTGTGGGGAGATACTTTTGAGATTATATAAATATCCTGTTTCTCATCAAAATTTTGTTTCAGCATCCACGAGTTCTTGCCTGAATCATTTACTCCTCTGACAATTGAAAAATCATTTTCTAATGCTATTATCTCTTCTTTAATTAATTGACTTTGAATTGTAAGAAAAAGCTCTATCTCTTCCCCTTTATTTAATTTTATCTATATGGACTCTTGGATTCTTATTTTATTCAATGAATTAAAATTTGTTACTATCTTTCTGATGCTTAAATTGTCCAGGATTTGAGGAGCAGGAGACCCTTGAAGCTGGATCTTGTCTTTTTAACATGTACTCACCATTCTCTGACAAAATAGTGTGTTCCAGGCTCCTCCTGTATTTACCCTTGCTTCTCCAGGAAACAAGGTTCCTGTTAGTTCCTGTTAGTTCCCTGGTTCCTGTTAGTGAGGAATGAGCTTTATAAACCGGGATTTCAGTGCTAGTTAATATTATTTGAATGCTTACGCTCCCTTGCAGTAAGAAGCAGATAGGACTCTAAGAATTTAGTTTCAATCCTCTCTCTTCCACCTCCCCACTCCTTTGACTGAGGCACATACCTAGCCTGTGAAATGGTAAAGCACCGGATCATTTGTTTGGCTCGTTGTACCAAAAGGCCCCTCCACACCACCTGGGCAAAGTAAAAACTGGGTTATAGCAAATGTAAAGTCCCCAGTGCTGTTCTTCTCAACCATCTAACAGTCTATGCTGAGTTAGTCTACTCTTCTAAACAGTCGCTGTACAAGCTGACTTAAGAAAAGGAAATAAGAGCACAGAACCAAGACTCTTCAGAGAAATGTCTCTTCTATAATGGGCAGGTCTGTTGCCCATTATACAAATGACTTTTTTTGGTTACTGTTGAGTTTTAAGAGTTTTTTATATATTCTAGAGATTAGTTCTTTGTCAGATATATATTTTGCAGATTTTTTTTAAGTGTGTAGTTTGTCTTTTCATTGTTTTAGCAGGATCTTTCACAAGGCAAATGATTTTAATTTTGGTAAAGTGCAGTATTTCCTTTTATAGAATGTATTCTTGTTGTCAAGTTCTTAACCCTTTGCCTATCCCTAGATCCCAATTTTTAAAATTTTTTTCTTAAAAGTTTTATAATTTTATGTTTTACATATAAGTCCATGATGTATTTTGAGTTGATTTTTATGTAACATGTGAGGCTTAGCTCAAGGTTCATTTTTTGCCCATACATATTCAGTTGCTCCAACACCATTTGTTGAAAAGGATTGTTGAAAAGCTCAGGGAATTATATTCAGTATCCTGTGATAAATTATAATGGAAAAGAATATGAAAAAGAATATATATATGTATAACTGAGTCACTAGGCTGTGCAGCAGAAATTAATACATTATAAATAATATATATTTCAATAAAATTTTTATACCATTCTCAAAAATTTGGGGGGAGTATTCGTGTGGACCTGTTTATGGGCTCTCTATTAGGTTTCATTGAGCTGGCAGTCCACCCAGTGTTCAAATAGATGTTTTTGTGTTTCTCTCAAAAGTTTGAGATATCCTGCAGTGTCCTGTAAGTTTGTCATTGTGCCTTGGAGTGCTTTAGCATGCAGCTTTGTGGCCCTAATGACTGACATCACAGAGGATGGGAGGAAATCTCTTCTAAGGGATGAGGTGTCTCTTGGGGGAATATGGGAATAATCAAAAAGTGTTTTTGGAGCATCAGTAGGAACTGAGTAGGTGTTAAAGATTGACCTATTATCTTACCTAAAGAAACCATCTGTCCTTAACCTTATCTCTTCTAAAGCTTTGAGATAAATATACATATCTAATATTCACTAGTGACCACAATTTATCTCAATATTAATTTTTTCTGTTGTCAGTTCATATGCATAATATTTTTGTTTAACACGATTGTCATACTTTTTAAATAAAAAAAATTCAGTATGAAACTCTGGTGTTGATGTAGAATGATGACTTAACAGTCTTTGATTCTGTCCTTATTACTTGTACTGTTACATTAACTTTTATAAAAATGTCACTTGAGTCCAGTCTTTCTTTCTGATTCATAGAAATGAAATACAGTGTTTGAGTTAATCTTAAGCTCATGTTTTTTTCCTCTGTTTGTGTAGAACAAATCGCCTGCTGCAGCTACAGAACCAGAGACAAATAAATTTGATAGTACTGGGTATGATAAGGACTTAGTAGAAGCTTTGGAAAGGGATATAATTTCTCAGAATCCCAATGTTCGATGGTAAGTTATAGCACAGCAAAACAACTGGATGTTGCTTTTTGGAACAGAAATGGGCATGCGCTGAAGATCAGTCTTTGAGGATAGAACCAGAAGACACATAATGAAAGACTTCACTTTGATTCAGGCTGTACCAGTTTTTGTTTAAATTTTTTAATTTAATGAAATAAACAATGAAACTTTTATTAAATTTAAAAATCCTATGTACAGAATGTGAACAAGATCACAAAAATTTCATCTTCTTTTGGGGACATTCTTTAAAGGTAAAACGGCAGTCACTCTTATGCATATGTATTGCTGGTTATCTTTAGGTTTATACAATACATATTGCTCCTATATCCTCTTACTTAGGGCAGTGGTTCTCAACTTTATTAATATAAAATTAGAAGTTTGGGATTAACATATTACACACTGATATATATGAAATACATAATCAACAAGGATCTACTATATAGCACAGGGAACCATACTCAATATTTTGTACTAATCTATAAGGGGAAAGAATAAAAAAAAAAAAAAAAAAAAAAAAAAAAAGGTGTACTGGATCACCCTCCTGTACACCTGAAACTAACATAACATTGTAAATCAACTATACTTCATAAATTATTAAAAAATAGATACTATATTTAATTGAACTAAAATTTATCACAAGTTCTAAAGTTCCATTTCCCACAAAGTTAGGCACATTCAGTTATATATTTTTTGTTAAAACTTTATTTTTAGGTGCAGTTTTGGGGATATTTTAAAATATATTATCACGTCATGTATCGTAATATATTATCACGCCATGTGTACTCGTAGTTGCAGTAGTGGTGGTCTTGTGGTTGATGATGATTTTGTGGCAATTTCTACTAACCTTGCTGTCCACCTCTTGGTAGAGTAGGGGGCGAAGCAGCTGAATTACAACCTGTGTCTGCTTTCTGCTATGTTTATTCTTATGTTTGTTTTTTAGTGGGCTCATTATTTCTAAACTATGGAATTTATGGAATGAGCATTTTAAGAACAGAAATTTATAATAAGATGGCATAATAATAAAGAGTAGGCCTATAGACCTGTGTTCTCATTCACCAAGCTGAAAATCATCAGTGCCAAGACTTGAAGATGCAGATTGTGCCCTGTGTGTGTACTGGCCGGTGTGGCAGGAGCTCGTCACAGTGTGTTAGTTCACGCGCGCCTAGGAAGAGGCTTCACGTTCTGTCGGCAACATAAAACCATGTGCTTTCAGTGACTCTCAAGAATGACTGCACTGAACTAAATATGTGGTCTAAGGTTTTAATCAAATATCTTCTCTTTCAGGGATGATATTGCTGATTTAGTAGAAGCTAAAAAGTTGCTTAAGGAAGCTGTGGTGTTACCAATGTGGATGCCAGAATTCTTTAAAGGCATTAGGAGACCATGGAAAGTAAGTTTCTTACTGTTAACAACATTGTCAAAGCAAACGGCAAATGTGTTGTGTAGAGAGCCAATATTTACCTGTGTTGAGGGAAGGGGGAGTAGAACGTAGAGCAGGTACAGAAAAATTGAAATATGTTGTGTTATTCAGACGAAAAACTATTGCAAGGTTTCCAGAATAGGAAACAGATGCAGTGTGATCTTCGAAAAGATATACACATAGCAGATTTATAATGAACTTAGCAAATATGAACAAGTTGCCTAAATACAAAAATACTCCATTTTACATGTTGTGTTGCAGAACTTGTATCTGTATTTCTTGGAATTGTTCTTAAGAAATTAATAAGACGTATCTGCATCTAATGAGTACTCCTTTTTTAAAAAGTTTATTTATATATGGCTTCACTGGGTCTTCATTTCTGCACGTGGGCTCTCTCGAGATGAAGCAAGCTGGGGGCTGCTCTAGTTGCGGTGCCCGGGCTTCTCATTGCGGTGCTTTCTCTTGTTGCAGAGCACGTGCTCTAGGAAGGTGCTTAGGCTTCAGTAGCTGCAGCCCGCAGGCTCGGTTGTTGCGACTCCCGGGCTCTGGGGCACAGGCTTGGTAGTTGTGGTGCCTGGGCTTAGCTGTCCTGTAGCATGTGGGATTTTTCTAGAGCAGGGATTGAACCTGTGTCCCCTGCTTTGGGAGGCGGATTTTTTACAACTGAACCACCAAAGAAACCCTAATGAGTACTTCATAAAAGTCACACGCTGATCTGAAAAGTATCCAAATAACTCCTGGATTTGGGAAATGTGCTAATGGCTCGCTCTGTACTTGTTTTTTGGAATTCTTGAAATGCTAAGTAATAAGCAAGATACAAAATTCTAGACATACCTTGAGTTACAACCATGTAAAAAAAAAAAATGAACTAATTTGTTTGAGCAAAAGGACTAGCAGGAAATATATCTAGATCCTAATGGTACGTGTGTTAGGGTATGATATCAGTACTATAATATTGATTATATTTTTTCTCATCTCTTAGTTCCAAAATTTTAATAATGTGTAATTACCTTACTTTTGTAATGCAAAAAATAAATTTGTGATAAAATATCCTTCTGTTTATCTTTGTCTTTAACTTATCTCAGTATTACGTGTAAGTTGGTTGAAGACTGATTCTTAATAATGGAATTCTTGTGAATTAGAACAACGACATACAAACCTTTGCTGACACTGTTATATTCCCAACAGGGAGTGTTAATGGTGGGCCCACCTGGCACAGGAAAGACCCTCCTTGCTAAAGCAGTAGCAACAGAATGTAAGACAACATTCTTCAATGTCTCTTCATCAACTCTGACTTCCAAATACAGAGGAGAGTCTGAGAAGCTTGTTCGTCTTCTGTTCGAAATGGTGAATGCTTGAGACAACTCTAATGATTCTTTACTTCTAGAAGGGAAGAAAATTAATTGTAACTAACTCCATGGTGTAGAATCACCAGGCAGTATGCGCTTGTGCCCAGGGTATGGTTCCTGTGCCCTTGAAAGAAAGTGAAAAAGAAAAAGTGAAGTTGCTCAGTCGTGTCCGACTCTTTGCGCCCCATGGACTGTAGCCTGCCAGGCTCCTCCATCCTTAGAAACTTTTTACTAACATGAATTACTTGTGTTTCTCTTTGACTCCTTTTCTCTGGAGGAATGGCTGTTAGCTTACAGACATGCTTATGCTATGGGATCTGCATTACTGATCTGCTGCTATAGGAATGTGAAATTATTATGTTTTTTAAGCCAGGCTTTGTTATAATATAGTAAATTCAGTATTGGTAAATAATGGGGAAAGGTGAAAATCACAAGTAAATATGGAACTGAGATTACCTCTGATCTATTCACTGTATCAAATACCTGGAATTTAATGACATAATCTTTGAATTCAGTTCTTTGCTTCTTTGAGTTTCTTTTTCTTTCTTCCACTGCCATTCATCTGAGTATCAGTAGATGAAATATAATTCAACAAGTTCTGACTGAGTGGGTTGAATTCAGTAGCTTTTAGACTTTGGACTTTAAGTTTCACTTAACTGTTTCCATCTTACCTCATTTAAGAAATTGTTTAGTTATATGCATGAACACAGAGTTGCATTTATTATATAAATAGTGACAAAGATGTACATTTTTAGTCATGGTGGCCAAAATCTTAGATGATCATGCTAACATTATACTATATCTTCCTTCCTAGGCTCAGAATAAGACAAAACAAAAACCCTTACAATTTAACGTTATCCATTTTCTGTAAAGGCTTCTTCCTGTTTCAGTTCCCATTTTTTTCTCCTTCAACTGTGATAATTCATAAGGCAGGATGTAAATTCTGACAGGTTCTTATGGATTATTAATAGTCCATCCCACAGTAGGTGTCTGATAGAGAACCTCTCAAATCATTTTGAAAAATTCTCTTCAGGGGAAAAAATTACCAGTATTCCAGAATAACTTGGTGTTTAAAAATGTAAGCTCAGTAGAATGAATGGCTAAGTATGGGGTCATTAGAGTCAGATGGCCTGGTATAGATCCCACTTCCGTCACTTTCCCAGCTAGCTACCTGTGGGAGAATTCCTCTCCTATTGCTCAGTTGTTTTATCTATAAGAGGAGGACAGTAATTTAGGACCTACCTCTAATGTTTATGCTCAAGCTGGAATAAACATTGCAGGGAGAAATAACAATAACCTCAGATATGCACATAACACCACCCTTATGGCAGAAAGTGAAGAGGAACTAAAGAGCCTCTTGATGAAAGTGAAAGAGGAGAGTGAAAAAGCTGGCTTAAAGCTCAACATTAAAAAATCTAAGATCATGGCATCTGGTCCCATCACTTTGTGGCAAATAGATGGGGAAACAATGGAAACAGTGACAGGCTTGATTTTCTTGGGCTCCAAACTCACTGAAGATGGTGACTGCAGCCATGAAATTAAAAGACACTTACTCCTTGGAAGAAAAGCTATGACCAACCTAGACAGCATATTAAAAAGCAGAGACATGACTTTGCCAACAGAGGTCTGTCTTGTTAAAGTTACGGTTTTTCCAGTAGTCATCTATGGATGTGAGAGTTGGACTATAAAGAAAGCTGAGTGCCGAAGAATTGATGCTTTTAAACTGTGATCTTGGAGAAGACTCTTGAGAGTCCCTTGGACAGCAAGGAGATCAAACCAATCAGTCCTAAAGGAAATCAACCCTGAATATTCATTGGAAGGACTGATGCTGAAGCTGAAACTCTAATACTTTGGCCACCTGATGTGAAGAAATGACTTACTGGAAAAGACCCTTATGCTGGGAAAGATTGAAGGCAGGAGGAGAAGGGGACAACAGAGGATGAGATGGTTGGATGGCATCACCGACTCGACAGACATAAGTTTGAGCATGCTCTGGGAGTTCAAGATGGACAGGGAAGCCTGGCGTGCTGCAGTCCATGGGGGTCGCAGAGTCAGACACAACTGAGCGACTAAACTGAACTGACCTCTAATGTTTGGAGGGTGGATTCAGCCAGTGCACTTCAGCTGCTTAATATAGACCCTGACTCATAAGAACTCATTAGTATTTACTATTACTGTTTAAGAATTATTTGATTATTTTTTTAATGTAGGGAGTTTATTTTTTACTGTATTTTTTTAATTTATTTTTTTAAATTGGAGGATAATTACTTTATAATACTGTGTTGACCTCTGCCATACATCAGTATGAATCAGCCATAGGTATATAAGGTAGGGTTTTGTATTGAGGAAAAAGGACTGTTTTCTTCTATGAGGGAAAACCTCTTACAAAGTGCTAATTTGTAGTATTTCTTTTTATAGTGCAGTTTATAAAATGTATCAAACAACTTATTTTTTACTGGCTTCCCTGGTATTGCCTAGGAAAATCTTAACTATCTTTAAATCTTATCCGGAGGGTGCTACCTTGAGCTGCTCACTTGATCAGAGGTTCAATCACAAACCAGTGCCTGCAGTTTAGAGCTCCTGCCTCTCTGAATTTTGTTTATGGCTCCCTTGAAACCAGCTTGATTTTCTCCTTTTCATCATGTGGACTCTCTCAAGGAGTAAAATTGTACTGCCTCTTATGTCTTGGTTTTGACTGCTCTGCAGATGACTGCCTCTCTCTTATGTGCCCTGCCCCACCAGAATCTCTCAAAGTGAGCATGGCTCAAGGCCTATATTTTGAATAAGCCCACTTAAATATTATCATTACTATTTTTAATTAATTTATTTTTAACTGAAGGATGATTGCGTTATGGTATTGTGTTGATTTCTTCCATACATGGACAAATACTGTTTTTTAAATGATTTATTTTCAGTTGCACTGGGTCCTTTTTGCTGTCCAGGCTTTCTGTGTGCTGTGAGGGCTACTCTCCAGTTGCATTGTGCAGGCTTCTGGTTTCAGTGGCTTCTCTTGCTGTGGAGCACAGGCTCTGAGGCTTGGTAGTTGTGACTCCCAGGCTTAGTTGCTCTATGACCATGTGGAACCTTCCCAGACCAGGGATCAAACCACTGTCCCCTACAGATTCTCGAAGGCAGATTCTTATCCACTGTAGCACTAGGGTAGTCCCACTTAAATATTAAAATCTGTCCAGGGTTTTTCACATGAGTTGGTACAGACACTTAAAAACTTAACTGTATATTGTTTTGTTATATTGTCAAGAACTTTCATTTTCAAGTGTCAGAAATCTAATCCCGGGTGATCCAGTGGTTAAGATTCTGCACTTCTAATGCAGGGGTCATGGGTTCCATCCCTGGTTGGGGACTGTGAGCCCACATGCTGCAGGTGCAGCTGATAAAGGGGAAAAAAAAGTAATCAAATCAATTTAAACAATAAGAATAGTATGTTGGGTGACATAACTGGGAATTATCAGGTTACGTTTTAGATTTTTAGGTCTAGCAGGATCCAGCAGTTCAGATGTCCTTGGGAATTATTTTTGTCTAAACATTTGGCTCTTTTTACCTCTGGGTTGACTTTGACATTAGCAGATCCATATGGTGACTAAGATCACCGTTAGAGGTTTAAATCTTATTTTTGTTGTCCTAATGGTAATCCCTGAGAATTAGTCCTCATTTCTCAGTTGTTCCAGCAAAACTCCGGTGATTAATGTTTGGCCTTGCTTGAGTCACACGCTTGTGCCTAGACTCTCTCCTTGGGACTCCAGCAGAGGTTGGCCTTACTTGAAGTAGTGGAGTAAGAATGAGAAAGAGATGATTTATGTACAAATGAAAAGGAGAGCTTCTCTTATCATAAGAAGGGGTGCTGCGCAGGCAGAAGAAACAGTTGGTGTCCTCTTCCACATCTCTCTATGATATTTTCCCAGGTCATCCAAACCCAATTTTAAGTGTGCCACATAGCCTCTGCTTTAATTTAGACCTTTCTATGTACCCTTAGTATGGGGGAAAACTCAAATCTAGTAGTTTTTGCTTGAAATTTGATTTTGTCATTGGTTCTGATGGTTGCTAGCTAAAATTTCAATTACAAATTTTCTTGCATGTTTGCTTTTTTCTTTCCCTCCATCCAGTTTATCTTCCCCCCCTGTTTCTTGAAAAGAAAGTACCAAATTGTTTGTACATAGTGCCTAAAAATCCAAGTAAAAAGATACCTTAATTTAAAATGGTATTATCCTTTTGGAGCGAATCAGTTCAGTTCAGTCACTCAGTCGTGTCTGACTCTTTGCGACCCCATGAGTTGTAGCACGCCAGGCCTCCCTGTCCATCACCAACTCCCGGAGTTCACTGAGACTCATGTCCATCAGGTCAGTGATGCCATCCAGCCATCTCATCCTCTGTCGTCCCCTTCTCCTCCTGCCCCCAATCCCTCCCAGCATCAGAGTCTTTTCCTGTGAGTCAACTCTTCGCATAAGGGGGCCAAAGTATTGGAGTTTCAGCTTTAGCATCATTCCTTCCAAAGAAATCCCAGGGCTGATCTCCTTCAGAATGGACTGGTTGGATCTCCTTGCAGTCCAAGGGACTCTCAAGAGTCTTCCTCAACACCACAGTTCAAAAGCATCAATTCTTCGGCACTCAGCTTTCTTCACAGTCCAACTCTCACATCCATACATGACCACAGGAAAAACCATAGCCTTGACTAGACGGACCTTTGTTGGCAAAATAATGTCTCTGCTTTTGAATATGCTATCTAGGTTGGTCATAACTTTCCTTCCAAGGAGTAAGCGTGTTTTAATTTCATGGCTGCAGTCACCATCTGCAGTGACTTTGGAGCCCCGAAAAATAAAGTCTGACACTGTTTCCACTGTTTCCCCATCTATTTCCCATGAAGTGATGGGACCAGATGCCATGATCTTCATTTTCTGAATGTTGAGCTTTAAGCCAACTTTTTCACTCGTCTTTCACCTTCATCAAGAGGCTCTTTAGTTCCTCTTCACTTTCTGCCATAAGGGTGGTGTCATCTGCATATCTGAGGTTATTGATATTTCTCCCGGCAATCTTGATTCCAGCTTGTGCTCCTTCCAGCCCAGCGTTTCTCATGATGTACTCTGCATAGAAGTTAAATAAGCAGGGTGACAATATGCAGCCTTGACGTACTCCTTTTCCTATTTGGAACCAGTCTGTTGTTCCATGTCCAGTTCTAACTGTTGCTTCCTTACCTGCATACAGGTTTCTCAAATGGCAGGTCAGGTGGTCTGGTATTTGGAGCGAATAGATGACTTAAAATTCAAGTTTTTAACTAGGAAAGAAACAGATTTTAATATTAGGATTTTCCAAGTGAACAGACTAAAAGTAAATCTGTACTTTGGAGGCAGAATCTTTCAGCACAGTGCCTGTTCAAGGGTACTGGATTGTAACCTCATGGTCAGAAGAGTTGATGGACCCAGTACAATTGCATGGTCAAGTCTGTGGTGTTCATTTGCCATCGTGGACTTCTGTTTTTAAAATGCTGTTTGTTCACTTAACGCTCTGTTTTGAGAAATCCTTCCCATCATTTAGTTTCAAGCTTTCTTGTGTGGTGATTGTGTAAGTATGGATATTTCATTTAAAAAATGATTTACAGTAAATATTAGTTACTATAATAATATGCTGCTTATCAACTATACTCCAATAAAAAAATAAAGTCTACTAAAAACAAAAACCCACAAAAATAAATAGATAAAATGCTGCTTCTGTCTCCTTAAGAAAAGGGTGATACTACTGAATCTTGTACAGCTGTTTATTAGGTAATACTTGACCAGTGGATCAATCTCCCCTGTCCTTTGATTTGAGGAAAAAGAAATGCATTTAAGGTACAAAAATAAACTTGGGGGATATTATTCAGCCATTAAAGAGAATGAAGTACTGTACATGCTATAACACAAATAAACACTGAAAACATGCTGAGTGGAAGAAGGCAGACACAAAGGCCGCATGTTGTGTGATCCCATTAATTTGAAGTGTTCAGAAGAGGCAGAGGCACAGGGACAGAAAATAGATCAGTGGTCACCAGGGGCTGGGGAAGAGCAGTGGGGGTTATTGGGCGGGGGAGGCACTGAAATGTTCTGGAATTGACAGTGATGATGGTTGCATAATAGTATTAATATGCTGATTACTGAATTGTGTACTTTAAAATGGTTTAAATGATGAATTTTTTGTTATATGAATTTTATCTTAGGAAAAAAAAGGCCATTTTTATTGACTCTTCTAATTGACCCTTGAACAATGTGAAGATTAATCTACATGTAACTTATAGTTAGCTCTCTGTATCCACAATTCCTCTACACCCTCAGATTCAACCAGCCTAGGTAGTAATATAGTATTTACTACTGAAAAATATCTACATGTAAGTAGACCCATGCAGTTCATACCTGAATTGTTCAGGGGTCAGCTGTACTTGTATTAGTCAAATGAAAAATGGCAATTTAGTTAGAATTCCTTAGAGAGAATTTATATTTATAAAAATTTTAATTTAAATATATTTATACATTATATATATAATACTGTATATATTTACATTAAAATAAATTTAAATATAAACAAAATATTAAAATTTAAATATATTTTAAATATTTTTAAAAATCTATGTGATATTATTAATATAGAAGGTAGTGGTTCTCTTTAACAAATTTTTTCTTCAATTTTAGAACACTTATCAGTATCTATAAATGTCTTCCCACTATTGTTATCTGTATCATTGTAATGTACAGGATAATCCTGTATTTATATGACATATATAGCCAATTAGAGTATTGAATAGTATAGAAATTGCCATATAATATTTAAGTATACAATAAGTCTGGAAGCTGTATTTTAGCTCTTCCAATTCTCTCCTCTCTCCTCAGTATTAGGACAGGAGGGAGAGATGCACAGTGTGGGAGGCTCCTCCACTCTTTTTTAAGCGCTTAACTGTAGATTACTTTTAAATGGAATTAAAAACCTGGTGTTGCCTGGTTTCTTCCTGCAGGCTCGATTTTACTCTCCAGCTACTATATTTATTGATGAGATAGACTCCATTTGCAGCCGCAGAGGGACTTCTGAAGAGCACGAGGCAAGCAGAAGGGTGAAGGCCGAGCTGCTGGTTCAGATGGATGGTATGCGTGTGTACAAGCATGATAAGCTCCACGCACAGTGCTGACCCCCAGCTCCAGTGGCCAGGGGCTGGTGAGGAGGCCCTGGAGATCGACAGCAGTGAACTGGGCATGCTGACAGTGGGGACACGCCGGAAATAACGGCCGTTCCTTCACTGAGCACCTTTTGTCACACACGCTGACCTCATTCTTAGCCACGAAACTGAAACAAATGCAGATAAATTGGCCTTAGAGGGGGATATGTATGGTTTTGAAGAATTTTTTAAATTATTACATAGTTTTGCTGAACTAGTCTTTTTATTAAATCTGTTTTTGAGTCATATTTTCTACATGCTGCAAAAACTCATTTTTCTTGAACTGCAAACTCACACATGTAACCAGTTTGCTTTGTAAGTCTTAAGGAGGCTTGATGATTACATTGCTTTTAACGTTGTGCTAAATATTTGAGGATCTTTAAGTATTTGAGCTTTGCTTTACTTTGCTTTTTTTTTTTTTTACTATGTTCTTACCCTTCCTCAAGGTGTTGGAGGTGCTTCTGAAAATGATGACCCTTCCAAAATGGTTATGGTTCTGGCAGCTACTAATTTTCCCTGGGATATTGATGAGGCTTTAAGACGACGTCTTGAGAAAAGAATCTATATTCCATTACCATCAGGTATCTTCATTTGAGTCAGGAAGCTCATGTTAACTTTTATTTTTTTAATATTTTTTTATTTTATTTATTTACTCAGCTGAACCAGGTCTTAGTTGCAGCATGCGAACTGTTAGTTGCAGTCATGTGGGATCTAGTTTCCTGACCAGGATTTGAACCCAGGCTGCTTGAATTGGGAGCGAGAGTCTTAGCCACTGGACCACCAGGAAAGTCCCTCATGTTGACTCTTCAGTAGTTTTGCTAAATTTTGAAGTTTGGTATTACTTTAAAAGACAAACCAGTTCAATTAAAAACATAAAAACTAAAAAAATTTCAATTAAAAAAAGTTTTTTCAATTAAAAATTTAAAAATAAACTAAATTCAGTGAGGAATAGCTGTTAAATTTTTTAAGCAAATGAGCTCTAAGAATTGAAAAACAGAAAGTAGACTGGAGAAAAATAGAACATTGTTTATATTGATATTTATGTTTATATTGATTTGTATTTCTGTATATGTTTATATATTTTTATATGTTATGTTTATATATATTCATTTATATTTTGTTTTTCCCAATAGCAAAAGGCAGGGAGGAACTGTTACGAATAAGTCTCCGTGAGCTGGAATTGGCTGATGACGTTGACCTTGCGAGTATAGCAGAAAACATGGAGGGTTATTCAGGTGCGGACATTACCAACGTGTGCAGGTATGAATTATTTTGAAAGTATAGGTTTTTGTTTCTGGTTCTGGTTTTGTTTTTAGGAAGCATAGATTTTTGTCAGTGTAAACTTCTGTTATGAAGTTTTAATGCTAAATTTAGATGAATAAAGACCCACATTATATAACCTAGTCAGAGACACACGTTTTGGCATTAAGCTAGTGTTAGCTGGTGCTAGTTATCTTGTTTGGTTATCTTGTATGTCACTGAAGACTGTGGTTCATTTAAAAGCTACATGTTCAAGAAGGTAGTGTTAAAACTGATATAAAATAGATAACCAGTAATTGTCTTGGATTAGAAAAAAAAGTTTTAGGTTTTAACACTTTTTATTTGCATACTTTAAAAAGTGTACATTCTAGTAATTAAAATCATTTGAACAAAAGAAAATGTTATACTGGTTACACTGCATTTTAACAGCCCATGGGACACCTTGGACCAGTTTGCTTTTTACTCTAGATTTCACTGCCACCCCTCCCAGCTTCCTCCTTCACCAGCATGTAAACTGGTTTTCTTCCCCACTGGCCAGACAGGCAGATGGGAGAGGCAGGAATGGCCTTCAGCCCTCCTGTAAGTAGTTCTCCTTTCTTTGACATGAAAAGGGCAGCACAGTCATTTAAATTTGATCCACACTCTGCATCTTAAAAAAACAGCTAAAAGTAAAATAAGAAGGCAGAGCTTGTAGAATGTATGGTGCTTATTGGCGGCACACACCTTATTAAAACTTGCCTGCTTACTTCTGTTGTCATTTCTTTTGAAAGCAGTGGATTTTCCTCTTCCATTTATTTCTGTCTAATTTTGACTTACCAGATTTTATAATCTCAGCCATATCAGGTATGTCAGACATGGTCGCAGAGGAAGCAGAGCGAGGCACGACTGAGCAGAGTCCAGTCTGCACGGTGACTGCTGCAAGTGCCTGGGTTAGAAAAATTAACATTGGTGCATTCATTCAGTATATTGTTCCATAGGAGACGTAGTCCAGTATAGATTGATTTGGCACATCAGAGGGGAGTACAGTCTCATTTTCAGTGAAGTGTCATAAATGTGATAGGAGTATCAGTAACAAGAAAAGGTGGTCTCTACTTCAAAACGTTATTGAAGTAGCTTTGGACCTAATCTTAGTATTAGCTTGGACATTATTAGGAAGGTACTTGACTGCACTGGTTTACTCACCTCCAAAGTAAACATTCTATGCAGGGCTGATGTGAGGATTAGCAATAATGTGTGTATGAAACCCTTTGTAGCTGTCACTTTGCACACGTGGTGGCTGCTGTTAAGGATCAAACTGGGTGAAAGCAAGGAGGTAGTTGAATCTGAAGTTTCTCCTTAAAAAATAGCACTAATACAGAGGAGGGGAAAGGAGAGACCACTTGACTGTTTAGTTTTTCTTACACATGCAGTAGAAAATATTTAATTTTCCAGCCAACAAGTTCTCTCCTGTCCCTGTGATGCTTATTCTTTATGGTACACCTTTAATTAAATTCAGTTGCCCTCATGTTATATCCTTCTACTTCTTGGGCTTTTTGCTCAGATTTAACTGCTAACAAAACAGCTCAAAAACAGGCCTAATTGTCCAATACTAGATTCTGTGCAGTACTACTTATGTATATATAATAAAGTAATTACAGAATAACACATGCACTGAAAAAAATCTTCTGTTCACAGTTTTGTATTTGCCTAGCACATCATTTTATGGTTTTTGTCTTTTTAATTTAAAACCTAGGGATGCATCCTTGATGGCAATGAGAAGGCGTATTGAAGGTTTGACCCCAGAAGAAATCAGAAATCTTTCAAGAGAAGAAATGCATATGCCTACAACTATGGAGGATTTTGAAATGGCTTTAAAAAAGGTTTCAAAGTCAGTATCTGCTGCAGACATTGAAAGATATGAGAAATGGATATTTGAGTTTGGATCATGCTAAATTCTCACATGTAAACTGTGAGCAACCTTGCATTAAGTGTTTGAATAATTAAATGTAGTATTTCATTGCACCAAGCGCTATATTTTTTTAAACTTTCGTTATGGTAAGAGTGAAAAAAAAGTATGATTCTGAATAAAGGCAATTTTTTCAAGTTACAAGCAAACTTGTTTTACTTTCGCATTACTCTGTTTCTCTTTCACTGACAAGTGTACCAAAAGTGCTGTTACTTGGCTTGCAAAACTGTCTGTATGCGCACGTGCGAGTGTATCCTCTTCCCCTGCCTGTGGCTGCTGTTGCTTCTGAAGAATAAGACTGGCTCTAGCTCTGTAGGTGCCAGGGGATAACTTGAAGTCCCTGAATATTTTTACACAAGTAGCCGGGCAGATCACACCCAGTGTACTTTCCTTCCTGCCTGGTGTTATGGCCAGTTTCCCTCCTCATTCTGAGAGAGCTTTAAAGGCCCCTTCATTTTACTGTGCAATTTAAAAAAAAAAAAAAAAATATATATATACATACATCTGTACAGTCTTGCCTGCCTGACTGTATTCTGCCCACATGTAAAAGGCTGCACTGTAGGCAAGAAGCTACCTTTATGTTTGTGCTGCTCACTGTACCCTTAAAAGTCACTAACCCATTACTCATGGATGCAAAGTGTAAATAAAATAATAATTAACAGTACAAATATAAATAAATGAAATAAAGAGTAATGGTATAAAACTTTAGGTAAGATTTCTATTTATAATTTCTTATAAAGTAATACTTTCTGTATCACCCCAACCATAGAAAACAGAGCCTCAGGAAGCCCGCATGATTTGCCACGGTCTCAAGTATCACAGGTAAGGAGAGAAGGCAGGCTGGGAACTGCTGACCACAGCGCCTGTGCCCTCCGGTGAAAGCCTCCTACGTTGTTCTCCTCACAAGAGGCTACAAGCTTATGCTTAAAGGATGAAATAAGACCCTGTCATTGTTGAAAGTTAGAACTGGTGATTTCTAGCAACTTAGTGAAGAAGGATATAAAAAAATAAACTGTTAATTGCTGGGTGACTTTAGGATCAAATTGTAAACTATATTATTTGTCTAGAAGATGGACATAGTACATTACACAGGGCTGTTATTCCTTATTAAAAACAGCTAGGCAGAATGAATGACTCCTTTACTATCATTCTTCCACTACACATACCTATTTATAGCCAAAATTGAAGGTGGTTTTAAAATCGAGTCATTTCCTTCTAAAGTGTTTTAAATGATGCTTGCTAAATCACTTGTCCTGTCCCAACTCTTTGCAACCCTATGCACTGTAGCCTGCCAGGCTCCTCTGTCCCTGGAATTCTTCAAGCAGGAATACTGGAGAGGGTTGCCATTCCCTTCTCCATCTTTTCAACCCAGGGATCGAACCCGTGTTTCCTGCGGCTCCTGCATTGCAGGTGGATCCTATACCACTGAGCTACCGAATAAGCCATTTAAATGATGGGTTACAATTATAAAAAAACTTAAAAAAAAGAATTTTAATAGAACAGAAAGTAAAACATGGAGTAAAGGTAAGAACTATATATCCTAGATCATATTGTAAAATATACGTCAATATGGGTGATGGTTAAAAAAAGACCAAACATTATTGTAGGGGAAACAGGACTATACTTAGAATCAAAAGAGCAAAGCACATTCTAATTTGGCAACATTGATGGACTTACTAACTGATGTGACCCTTGGTTTCAGCCAGTGTTATGAAAGGAACTCTTAGAAGTAACTCACATGGGCAAAGATTTTATTGCAAAAACATTGTACTTCTATCTTCAAAAAAAAAAGTTTATTTTTAGAGTGAGAACATGTCACTATTTTAAAATCCTGGTTCATTCAAGGTAAGTAGTCTTGGTACAGGATACAATCAAATCATGATATACACACTTCAGTGATTTTTATACTGAGTCACATACTTAATATTAAGGCACATTTTACTGAATAAAAAAATAAGTGTTAAGTTCTTGAGCTTTTAAATTAGAATTTCATAAAGTGCTTTTCAAAAGTCTTATATATTATAGTAATTAAGTGTATATAATTTCCTTAACAAAGGCACTTTGAAAAGGATTGGCACGTTGGCATTTTGTCTTGCCCTTTTTTTTCTTTTTGGTAGTTTCAAAGTTTATTCACATGTCTTCTGTTCCATTGCATTTAAATTTTTTTTAATTCACCACCAGAACAGGCAGCCCTATTATAGAATAAGGTGAACTTTAACTGTCACTTTAAAGATCAAGTTTTAGACAGCTTTAGGAGTTTAGCAATTTCTCTAGTGTACAAACCGATTCTTAATGGCTTAAAGAAAATTATATTTAAGTGGCAAATTTGAACCATTAGGCTAAGTCAGAGTCCATGATTTGAGATGGTGTTCTAAACACACGTTTTATCTCCAGGGTTTTCTGCTGTTTTCTCAGGTCCATCTGGATATAAGTTGACAGCTGTGAGAGGTATAACATTGACTTTATCCAACTGCAGAATTCCTCTGAAATATAAAAATTAAAACTAAAGTAAGACAGGGCTACTTTGAGGTTATAATTAAATGTATACCTGGGATTAGGTATTTTTGCTTGATTTTATTTATGATGGTTAGTTCACTTTAACCAAACTAATTAGTTTGGAGGAGTAAGAGGAAGATCCTTAGCTGGTACTGTAGGAGATCACAGGGTAAATTATAGATCTCCATGGCATACACAGTCCTAGATTTCACAAAGTGGGCAAGAGGACTAGGCCCAAGTAGCTTTCTAATTAGTACTCCACTGGCATGCAACCATAGATCTTTAAACAGCATTTCTCCTGTTACTCAGCTCAGTTGGTAAAGAATCCGCCTGCAAAATTCTCTGGAGAAGGAATAGGCTACCCACTCCAGTATTCTTGGGCTTCCCTTGTGGCTCAGCTGGTAAAGAATTCACCTGCAATGCAGGAGACCTGGGTTTGATCCCTGGGTTGGGAAGATCCCCTAGCGAAGGGAAAGGCTACCCACTGCAGTATTCTGGCCAGGAGAATTCTATAGTCCATGGGATCCCAAAGAGTTGGACAGGACTGAGCAACCTTCACTTTTACTTTCTTTCACTTTCTCCTGTTACTAAAATACCTTGCTGGTCTTCAAAAATTTACTGCATTTTAAATTGATACTTTGCAGTTGAAAATACATAGTGAAGCCCTCTTGTTTCATTTCTTTCTTATTATACACAATGCATTTTCCATTACAGACACTTGTTCCCTTTCTCTCCAATACACTAAGGTCTTACAGAGCAGAGTTTGTCCTAGCCACGTGTGAATTCCCAAGACAAGTGTCTTGACCATATAAGTAGCCAATAAAAGTCTTTTAATTTTGCTAAAGCTGAAAGATGGGCTAGAAAAAAAGAGATATACTATTTTTCCCCCCACTTGTCTTACTCTTCCTAATTTTTCTATTTTCTACTGTATAGTAAATACAACTACTTTTTAATCATTAAGAATACTAAAGTTGATCAAAAATGAGAAATACTTACTTGTATTCACAAACTGGGAAAAGCACCTTTAAGATGGTTATTACTATAACTGCTCCTATAATTCCAACCACCATGACATTCAAAAACATAAAGAATATCGGGAAGATACTGCTCCAGAACCTGCATAGATCTTTTCTGAACTTTTCCATCCACTGACACATCACCTAAAGAAAAAAAGTTTTTATTAGATACGCAAGTTTCATTTGAGCTCAAGAAACTCTAGTTTTAGGTGATGGTAACATTCATACATCTTGACTGCAAGGTGGTAACATGTCAAAACTTATCGAACTGTACATTTTAAATGGGTACATCTTATTTTTTTAATGTACCTCAAAGTTATTCACAATTTAAAAAATTATTTTCTAGCAAAAGGGGCGTAAGTGTTTGTTACATGTTACTATCCTTTACAATTTATACGTGTTGTCTAACTATAAAGGGCTTCCCAGGTGGCACTAGTGGTAAAGGATCCACCTGCCAGTGCAGGAGATGTAAGAGACATGGGTTTGATCCCTAAGTCAGGAAGATCCCCTGTAGAGGAAACGGCAACCCACTCCACTATTCTTGCCGGACTGGCGGGCTACAGTCCCTGGGGTCCCAAAGAGTCAGACATGACTAAGTATCAGCATGCATGACAAGAAGGCTAGTCCACTTACGCAGAATGGACCTGTCAACTATGTGTTTCCAGTATTTGGAAGACAACAGAAGGAAAGAGTGACAGACATATTCGTAGCTTTTGGAACCCTATAGGGAGTTCAGTTCATTTAGTCAGTCGTGTCTGACTCTTTACGACCCCATGGACTGCAGCACGCCAGGCTTCCCTGTCCATCAACAACTCGTGGAGCTTGCTCAAACTCATGTCCATCAAGTCGGTGATGCCCATTGGTGATGGGGAGTTCACTGCGTACTTCAACAGTGATAGAAGAAACTTGGGCAAGGACTGAAGAGTCTGTTCTTCCTTGCTCTGAGAGAGATGGAGTAAGATTAGTAAGGGCACCAGAGTTCAGGCATTCAAAAAGTGACAGAGGTTTCTCCAGTAACCCAAAGCAAGCAATCCTAACCTAACCTTCAGCGAGAACCTCTTCAAAGAATCATCTCTGGAATCTTTTGTTACTAAACACAGATCCTGCTCATTTAAATGTAAATTATTTTGAGTAAGGGGCCTAGCTAATAAAGAGATTTCACCATACTCTCTGAACCCTGTCTCCCCGGTCAGCAGTATACTATTATCATCATATGTGAGTACTTAACAGGTGCCAATGTATATTTACATTTGCACCCATCGTATTTAAACGCTTACAACAACCTCATAGAAAAGGCATCACTTTATGGACTTTGCTGTACACGTAAAGAAAAAGGTTAGAGAGGCTAGGAACTTGTCCCAGCTGACACAGCTAGTCAGTGGCAGAACCAGGATTCAAACCTAAGCAGTCTGATTTCAGAAAGTACACTCAACCAAGTGTGCTGAGTCACCGTACAAAGTCTTGAGGGGACTGTGCGTGTGTGTACATGTGTGCATGCATGAAGTCACAGAATAAACAGACCGATGGGGATATGAGAAAGACCCCCAAACAAACTGAAATCTAACACCTTTACCATCATCATCTGACTACATTACTAAGAAGGAAAACAGGAATACCTAAAAATGTCACATTAAAACCGTGATGAGTTCATTATTAACAATGTCCCATGGATCCAATTCTCATGGTTTCCACCTCAGTTTAAACGCTAGCACTTCTTTACCATAACCATAAATGCTTGTAACACATATAAAGATAATCCCAAATACCTGATTTACCTTATATGAAGATGGAGGCTCAGCTCTGAGAGGAGTTTCAGGTAATTTGCCAGGCAGAGCTTCATTTACAGTGGTTTCCACATTCCTGATAAGATACTGGCTGGTGGTCTGCAATGAACTAACGCTTTCTCCTGAGAAGGAAGACCCAAGTTACCAAAATGCCAAGAACGTGCTGGTGACTCTCCCACTAGTTCTAGGATTTTACACCAGTAACATTTAAGATGGTGAGAACATCCACTTTTTTGATAGGAGAAAAAGAAACATTTGATTGTTTAGATTTAAATGCCAGAAAGGAACCTCAAATTAAGACAGTAAGAAGGGAGCTATAGCAGTTATGATTCTGTCACACAGAAAGTCAAATTTTTTAAGTTCTGTGTTTCAGTGGAAAAAATGATATTTCCTCTTCTAAATGAACTTAAGTGAATGAAATTCTTATTATGTATTTTTAGATGATTTCAGCAAAATGTCCCTCTGTCATCAGCACAGACCACATCTTACAAAATGGATACATAAAGCAATTCATGTTATAAAGCATTTTTAAAAGAAGCTTACTTCCAAACATATTAACTATGATGAAAAAGTTACCAATTAAAGAAATCATTTCCTTAATACTTTAAATAATGGTCTTTGAAGTACCTTTTTTGGAGAGGTTGGGAAGGGTGAATAGAATGTCACTGTCTCGGGAAATCGAGTAGAGCATGCTTTCTTCTAAAGGCAGGGTGTAGTTTGAACGTCTGACTATTCCCTGATTCTTAACTAAAATATCAATTTCAGTAACGTCCTTTTGTTGAGCCTATGAAAAAGTAGAAGCAATTCTCTTTATTTTGAATAGTGACACAACCTGGCAAGAGTCTAAAACTGAATTTTCTTCCCTGATTTCTGAAACTAACAAACTTGTGCTATTCACAGAATTCCTCTTTAAGACAATTAATTTGCAACTTTAATCACACACAGTGTGCTTTAGCGCTCACTATGAGAGGTTTCCTCTCAGTTTCGTTTCACTGACTTAAGAGAGACTTGGCCAGAAGAAATGGCAGCAGAGCTACGAACCAAATTCAATCTCTTCACTTACTTGCTCTATTTAATAATGATCATAATTTTAAGAGATATAAACATGTATGAATATGATCTTTTTTCAAATTAAGATTTTAAATTCTAAACAGGTAAATGCTAAAACAAGTAAGACAATTCTAAATGATTAGATACAGACAACATTAGTGTAGCTTCTTTCCTTATCAAGTCAGAAATAAATAACTGAATGTGTGCATAACACTGAACACAAATCTTTACAATTAATTCCCAGATGGCAAGCACACTATCTTACCTGTTTTCCATCTATCTCTACTACTTCTTCTTGAATGACAATCAGTTGCAAACTGGAACCAGATGTCATTGGCCACTCATGAACTAAAATCCTTACACTGACAATTCCAAAATATTCTTTTTCCTCCAAGTTTTCCAGATTTTCATTCTTCACTGTTCAAAAAAAAATAGTGATAGCTTTGAACAAAAAATGCCACCAAATCAGTTACTGAATTTGATCATTTTGTTGACATTTACATGGAACAAGACAGGTGTACACCATTATCTTTGCCTTTATTTCTGACCTCACTGATGTTTCAGATCTATGGCAACAAAGACAACTTGACAAACCCCTACAATTCTTATACTCATTTAAAGGGAAAAATGCCTGACTTTCAGATTTTGTATGGAACTTCACACTTGCCACACCTTTCCTATTCTTTTCCATAGATTAGCTACGAGGAACCAGTAAGGTGTAACTGTTTACACAACAGGGTTAATCGATGGGGAGGGCGGGAATGGGGATGAGGGAGGGAAAGCCCCGTAATTACTCCCCACTTACAAAGGATGGAGTGGGATCGGCTACTGGCCCTGTTGTTCTGGCTGAGAAACCCCACCCCCATCCCAGCAGCAATGGAGGGTGGCAGTTGCAATTGGTTTATAAACCTGAGGAATGCTATAGAAAAAGATACTAGAAACCAACAAAACTGCTGCAAAAGCAGCATTTTGTTTCTGTTCCTCCAATGTTATTGGCTAGGAATAATCCGCCAAAAAGGAACCCTGACGGATATCCTGCATGCAGGCCCAGCCGTTTAAGCCGACGCTGTGCCTTTACAGAGCTGTTCCCTTGATCCAGCATGCTCTCCGTTACTCACTCTCCTCCCTTAGGTTTTTAAATTTTATTATTTTTTGATGTGGACCATTTTCAAAGTCTTTATTGAATTTGTTACAATATTGCTTCTGTTTTGTGTTCTGGTTTTTTGGCTGTGAGGCATGTGGGATCTTAGCCCCACCTAGAGATTGAACCTGTACCCCCTTTATTGGAAGGTAAAGTCTTAACGACTGGATCTCCAGAGAAGTCCCCTCCCATACATTTTTAATTAATACCTACTTAATAGTTCTAGATACCATATCCTTAAAATGCTGAGTTCATGCCTTTTTATAAAAAAAATTTAAAGCACTAACAGTGTAGTTCTTAGTTTATAAACCTGTCTCAACTGGGCGAGTTCCTTGCGAGGACGAATTAAGTTCTTATTCTATAGCCTATGTGAAGTAGTGATTCCACCCAGGATTATAAATACATAATTTAAAACAAATATCTGGTCTAGTGGTTCTAAACCCTAACTATATATCAGAATCAACTGGGAACAGCACAGATGCTAAAGCCTCACTCTAGTCTTAAAATTTCAGGGGGTACAGGCTAGCATTTATAATTTTTAAACAGGTACCTACATTTTTATTGAGAAACAAGTGGCCTAACCCCTGGTCTCAATCTAAGTTCACAAACCTGTTCCTCCTGGACTTCTCTGTTTCTGTTAATAAACCCCTCTGCCTTCTCCAAACTACCAAAGACAAGAATGACTAGGTTGCCTCCGACTTGTTCACTCTCATCCTCTATCCAGTCAGTTGTTCCCTTTGGCCATTCCAAATCCAAAGTACCTCTTCTGTGTGTCCTTTCCAGCTCCACCTACCTCCCCACCCAACACCTAGTTCATTAGCCTCTTACTCTTGAGGTATTTACCTAACTATTCTCCCCTTCTGTAATCCCTCCCTCTTCAACCATTCACAGGATGGTGCCGGATTAATCTCACCATCACATGGTTTTGATTACACAGTGTCCTTGTCAGATGCCTTCAGCGGCACCCTATGACCTCGCTGGTGGTTCTCTGCCGGGTCCTCCTCCTTCAGGCTCATTACGGTGCCCTCTCTCTCATCTGCCTAACCTCCCTCGCATCCTCTGAGCTTCTATCTGGAAAGCTTCCCCTCTCTTGTGGTCCATTTCAGTGTTTTCACTGTTTACCCAGCAGTCTCCCTCAGGGAAGGGTAGGCTGCTCGTCAACCTACTCGTATGCCCAAAGGCCAGTCACCAGAACAGAGACTCAAGAGATGAGAAAAGGCAGTCATGTCAATACATCAAAGCGTACTGATGCATATGACTCTTCCTCCAAATCTGTAATGGCTGCTACAGAATAAAACTAGTAACAACAAGAGCCCTCTATATTCTGACTTTCTGCACTGAGGGAGACGGCTTTCCAAAATGGCTCTCAATGACTCTTGCCCCTCCAGCCTTCCTGCCCCTTTGTAACTGCCTTCCATAAAGTGCGAGCTGGACCTAGACACTTGTTTCGAACAAAGAGAATACAGTGAACGTGCTGGAATGTCACGTGTGTGATTAGATTATACGGACTGTGACTGGTGTCTTGCTGGTGTGCTCTCCCTGACAGTCTCTCTTGTTCTGTGATAAAGCCAGCTGCTATGTTGTGAGATGCTCTACAGAGAGGCCCACGTGGCAAGAACATGAAGGAGGGACTCCAGCTAACATCCTGTGAGGAACAATTCACAAGGAAATGAACCCTGTCAAGAACCACGAGTGCTAGGAAGCACACCTTTCCCAGCTGAGCCAGAGTCAGAGGACCCAGCTAAGCCAAGCTCAAATTTATGACCTACAGGAACTAGGAGATAATAGTGTCACAGGCTACGACGTTTGGGTTAAACCGTTAAAACAGCAATATAACTAATACATCTACAAAGAAGAATTTTTTTTAAGAATTAAGGATAGAAGACTCTTGCTGTAGTTGCATTTAATGTTTTAAAGATTCCTGTGAAATGATAAGACAGGCTTTTACTTCAGCTTTCAAGGAAATATACTCAATGCAACTGGGATGACTAGAAAGATGACTATAATAAATAAAGCAAGCAGACTGCACCCCACATCTAACTCCTAATACATACAACATCAGTGGAATGTTATTCAAGCCAGTAATGGCACTTCTTTTCCTTGCTATGATGGATTAACTTGCAGTACACCAACTCTCTCACTGAGAACTATAGAAAACATGTGAGACATGAACGCGCACATGGACACTGAAATCTGCAATGAAAAAATGCTGAGCAGAATTCTTTAGGTAGAGGGGAAATAACTCCAGAGGGGAACACAGATATTTAGGAAGGAATGAAAAGCAAAAGAAAGAGTAACTGTGAGGGTAAGCACAAAAGAACATCCGCCTACAGGAGAACACTAAGAACAACTTATGGTGCTCAGGGTTTAGGAATACAAAGAGTTACAATTCATGAAAATAGCAACACAAAAGCAGCAAGGGGAGGAACTCCCTGGTGGTCTGGTGGTTAGGGCCTGGGGCTTTCAATGCCATGGCCCAGATTCAATCCCTGGTCAGAGAACTAAGATCCCTCAAGGCACAAGGCTAAAAAAAAAAAAAAAAAAAATTAAATTGAATTAAAAATTTTAAAAGCAGAAGAGAATAAATGGAGTTTAAGTGTTCTAAGACTCCTGCAGTGGTTGGGAAATGATAAAAGTACGAGTTTACTCATCTCAAGGGTAACCATTAAAACAGTAAAATAATATAAAAACCAACAAGATAGAGGGGGACAATGAAACAAAAAGTAAATAACCCAGAAGAGGAGAAAAGGAGAAAAAAGGAAAAAAACAGAACAGATAAGACACAGATAGAAAACAAATAATTAATACAGACTATCTGAATCTAAACATATCACTTATTACATTAATATAAGTAAATTAAAATTCCAATTAAAGACAGAATGATAGCCTGAATAAAAAAAAAGAAAGAAACCACAAGTATATGCTGCTTGTAAGACATTCACCTTAATTATAAGGACCCAGGAAGACTGAAAAAAAATGGAAACATACCACAAAACAATCCACCACCCTCCTCCACGCCCAGCCAAAAAACAGTGACTGGTAAAATAATATATTTAGATAAAGCTGATTTTAAGGCAAGAATATCACTAGAGATAAATAAGGACATATTATAATGACAAAAGAGTGGATTCACCAGAAGACGTAACAGCTCTAAATCTGCATGGATTTAGTAATGCTGTATGGCAAAATATACAAAGCAAAAACTGACAAAACTGAAAGAACAGACAAGTGTTCGTGGTGCAGATTTTAACATACCATTCTCAGTAATTCACAGGGCAAACAAAAAATCAGTACATCCATAAAAGACTGAACGTGATTAACAAATTTGACCTGACAGATACAGAACATCATATCCAACTAATTATATGATTAACTTTCTTTTCAAATACAAATGGAAAGCAACATTTATGAAAACTGACCATATGTTAAGCTATACAGCAAGTCTCTAAATTCAAAGGGTTAAAAGTATACAGCTACATCTCTGATGATAGAGATGGAATCAGTAAAAAAGAAAAAAAATCCCTCAGTGTTTGAAAATTAAGCAATATACTTCACAATGACTCCTAGGACAAGGAACTATCACAATAAATACCTGGAAAACATGAATGGAATGATAATAAAGACACATAATGAATTAAATATAGGACACAAGTGCTCAGAGAAATATTTACTGCCTTAAATCTGTATATTAAAATAGGTAACAGGAATACTATACAAATTTCTCATATTCTTTATGTCATTCAAACAGTGGGTATATTCCAATGTAACATGTTTGCTTGTCTTTAAACAACTCAAGGTTTTAAAAGGTTAAAAAGGAAAATGTAATACAGACATAAAGGTAGAAGAAGCAGAAAGACAATTCACTTTTCTCTTTGCTTTTTACAAATGTGAAGAGATTTTGCCTTGCTTCTAAATCCCTATTTACTACCTCGAGACACATTCTTACATTGTCATTAACCTACCAGACATGCCGTTCCGAGCAATATCAATGCCATGATAGAGAATATATGAAAATGCCAGAAATAACCGATATTAAGTAGGAAAAGAGTTTTAAATCCATTAGTGTTATCATACACTCTAGTAATGATGTACATTATTAATTTAAAATGGAAATAAATAACGTCAAAGAATTGTGTTTCACTAATTTAGTGTTATTAAAAACACAATAATTATGGAAATAATTTAGCAGTACTCACCTATCAAAGTCTGACAGCTTATTCGGGTTACACCACTATTTACAGGGAAGTCATTTACATATACCTGTCCACTCTCATAGGTTATGTTAAGAACAACCTTAAAATAAAGCAGCATATACATTAATTCCAATGGTTTACAAATGATGACAAACTCTTCATGTCAAAAATACTTTATCTAACTAAATGAGGTGTATAGATAAAAAATAAAATAGTCTGCATGATATTTAGCTAAATGATATAATGAAAGCATAACAAAGACACACCTGTTCTTTAGACACCTCCCCATCCTCCAGGGTAGTTACATTAATTCTGATGCTGTCCTGCAAAATAAATACACAAATCAGGTAGGTATGCATTTGCTGAACTAAGAGTAACTCAGTTCATTCTCTTCTCCCTCAATTATACTTACTGTATGATCGCATATGACTACATTAAATGAACACTGTTAAAAAACTCATCAGGGAAAAAGAAAAAAAAACACAATTCATCAGGTTCATTTTTACAGCTCTTTTGTGGGGGGGGGAGGGGGCGTGGCTTTCAGGATCTTAGTTCCCCAACCAGGGATGGAACCCAGGACCCCAGCAGTGAAAACATTGAATCTTAACTGCTAGACCACCGGGGAATTCCCTTTACAGCCTTTTAAATGCCATTATTCACAATTTAAGTTTTTCATAATCTATACACTTATCCATTTAATATGAAATATATCATGTATCTGAGCATGTAATATGCAAATATAAAGTTTAAAAGAAAAGATAAACACTCATGTATCTCCTGCTGCTGCTGCTAAATTGCTTCAGTCGTGTCCGATTCTGTGTGACCCCAGAGACGGCAGCCCACCAGGTTCCCCCGTCCCTGGGATTCTCCAGGCAAGAACACTGGAGTGGGGTGCCATTTCCTTCTCCAATGCATGAAAGTGAAAAGTGAAAGTGAAGTCCCTCAGTCATGTCTGACTCTTAGCGACCCCATGGACTGCAGCCCACCAGGCTCTTCCATCCATGGGATTTTCCAGGCAAGAGTACTGGAGTGGGGTGCCATTGCCTTCTCCCATGTATCTCCTACCCAGGAGCAAAATAAAATGTCATTCATATCTTCTAAGTCCCCTGTATGATCCTTTCTGTCACATTTCCCACTGCCCCTCAGAAGGAATCCCTATCCTGTCTTCCATGTTAACATATCTTGCTTTCCTTTACAGTTTAACTCCCTGTGTTCTCTTTCTCTAAACAACCTATTGTTTAGTTTTATCTGTTCCTGAACTTTATAAGTGGAATGATATTGCATGTATTTTTCTGGACCTTCTTTAATTTAAAACAGTTATGTGGGCAGATGTAGACACTTTTTTTTTTAAACAGCATTGTGTAATATACCATCAATTTATTTATTTGTTCCATGAGAGTGGACATCAAATGTTTCCAACTTTATTGTTTTCACGTACAAACTTGCTCTTATCCTTCTTAAAGGTGTCTTCTAATGCCCATGGACAAGGATTTGGGATGCACAGTTTCACTGCCTCTCATGGTATGCTCAAAGACAGTCTACTCAAATATTTAAGTTTATTCATGAGATGCTTACTACACAGAAGAAAGCACTATTTTAAGTATTCAGGGTCACAGGAACTATAATTTGTTATCTGTAAATGAAATTCTTTCCTAAGTGTATTCACAGACATTGTTATCCTAGAATAAAAAGAAGACTCCTCTTAATGCCTTTTGGCGGGGGGTGGGGTTCTTAATTTTCAAAGAGAAAAATTATTCATAAACATGAAACTAACATACCAGTGTATTTCTTGGCACCATGAGCAACCCCAATACTTTATATATTTCTAACAAATGAGAGACTAAGACAGTGATTTTATGGGCTGAGTTTATTGATTCCTGGGACAACCTGATAAACAGGATACTAACATGTAAGTCCATACCATCTATTCAGGATGGCTTTGGTCCACTTCCCAACTCCCAGAGGAGCCCAGGAAGCTTTAGGACTAGTGATTCCTCAGCTCCAGTCCACTTTTCTCCTGGCCCATCCTTATCTAGAATTAAGTGTGGGTTAGAACAAGTGAACTCATCTCTTAGAACAAACTAACATTCAATAAACCATTAAGTTGCTGGCTGTATTGTTTTATGCCCAAATTTCCATCAAGAGTTCATTCTTTCCAAGCTAGACGATCTGTTTTAAAACTGTAGAGTACTGTTCTTCTAACAGTCTGGAGATAAGCCTCCAGTGATGCTCTTCTGAGAAACCTTTTTATAGCTTCTGCCTTTCTGTAGAGAACATACCCTATATTGTGAGTAATTTACTGCACTTACATACATCACCTGCCCAGTAGAACTGGGCCCGTTGTCTTTGGAAAAGACAATGAACAGACAGGAGCACACTGTATTTTCCAGAGGGCCAACTCCAATTACGTTCTTTTGGATCCTCTTGAATGATTTCACATCAGGAGAAACTCTCATCCCTTCCTGCCTCCTAAACCAAAGTTCAGAGCCAGGTCATATTTCTTGTTCTTTCCAAGAGCCTCTGACAGAACTGGAAGTACAGGCTTGTCATCCAGGGCAGTGTACACTTAGAAAAGGGTGGCAGAACTAAAGTCTCCCCTACTCATTTTCAATTCTCCTCTGATTCCGTCACTCACAATTGCCCACCTGGGACAAAATGGCTTCCTAAGAACAAAAGTAATAGATACCTGGTTTAAAGTAAGTCTGAGGGAAATAAATGAAATAAATATTTACACATATAAGAAATAAATATTTACACATATAAGAAAAGAAGCGTCCTCTGGCTGCCTCCCTCTCCTTGGTGACCAAGTCATTTTAATAACAGAAGAATGAACTGTAAAAAAATTTTTATTACTTCACAATCTGTATAACCTCAACATCTGACAACTTACATATGTAAACAAAACAGAAAAATGCTTATAATCCAATAAACCTGAGTGACTGAAGACATACACAGAATTTTCCTGATTTCAACCAATTTTCTTACATTTAGGTCAGGCGGGATACGAAGCTAAACAAATGAAAACGTGTGTGATAAAGCAAGTACAGTAAAATACAAATGGTCGGCTGAGTTGGCATTATGTTGTGCATTATGTTATGAGTTGGCATATGGTATCCACTAACCAAATGTGACTATTTACATTTAATTAAAACTAAACAACATGTTAAAAGCTCAGTTCCTCAATCACACTGGCGACATTTCAAATACTCAATAACCACAGTAGTCCAGTGGTTACCATGATGCGGAGAGTTCAAACACACCATTGCTACATAAAAGTCAACAGAAAAACTCCTATCAAATATGCACAACCACTCTAAAACTCTTTCAAACGTTCTGTATCTTTGAAAATTTTCACAATACAACTTTGATAAATGTTTAGATTCAGAGGCCTCAGCTTCCCACATACACCTTCCAAGGAATGAGATTCTCCTCCTAGTTGCAGAGCATTCATTTAACCAACGAAATGAGTGTAGATCTGGACTTTCCAAAAGCAGACAGAAGTCATAAGGAGAACTGAAATGAACAACTCAGTAAGAACCCACAGTATGGTGTATTATCAGCCTGCAGTCTAAAGGCAAGCATGTAACAGGAATAGACTCAAAGGTCTTTGGGATTCATAAATAACTATGATAAATCTCTAAAATCTGGAAAAGGGATAACCAATTTCCTAATTCCAGGACTCTAGGAATTACTTCATTTTAATTTGGTCTCGATCTCATATTTTTGAACAGCTGCAACTGTGGTCCACTTCGTATATAAGTGGTTCTTAGAGCTTGGGACGGTGTGGCTTCTTGGAATGTCCCAAGAGAACTGAAACCAAGGTACGCTATTATTTTTGTAGCCTGTAAGGGTAACGCCGTAACTCTTAAAACAGTGAAGGTAAAACAGTGACATTTATGGTGTCAGTCACCCCTGACTGCTGGGTATTCATTCAGGTCTTGATTAGTAAGAAAAGGTGCACCTATGTCGTTTAATCGCATTGCCAAGTCTTCAGACTTTCCGCCTATCACACATTCAACGGCTGAGTGGCAAATACTGGTTAAGGGCAGCGACAGTCCCCCCTACCCGAGCAAAAGCAGTAAGAACCAGTCAGTCACCCTTCAGTACAAGCACGCGGTGATGCGCAAACTTCAGCCCACCTCGGGGTCACCTGGATGGAGAGCTTGCTGGAACACTCTGCTGGGTCCTCACCCTGGAGCTTTTGATTGGAGCGTTTCTACCAGGTTCCCAGGGGATGCTGGCGCGCCTGGCCCCACCGCGCTCAGAGACCGGCTCCTCTAACACCGCCCGCTAAAGGCAGGCCGGCAGGGTCGGCGCTGGGTCTTCCGTCTCTCTGCCTCTGAGGCCCCCAGGCACCCGGCTTGCACGCACCCGGAGCCCCACGCGCCGGTGGCAGGCATTCCTTCCCGCCGCCCGCCGGAGCAGACAGGTGGCCTGGAAACGCCCTCGCTCTCTCCCGTTGAGCAACTTCCACGTTTCCCTAGCACATAAACACTGCCTCGCCCCAGAGCCCGGCTCTACCCCAAGAAGGCGCCATTACAAAAGGCTGTGATCGGTGACTTTCGACGGCAAACGCCCGTCAGGACGGCAACAGCCCAGACGACGGCAACAGCCGAGACTACCGCAACAAGCAGTTCCGCTGCGCCGGGCTTAACCACACGTTAAAGATTCCCTTTCACTCTCTCGCCTCCCTCGTCCCCGCCGCCCCCGTTTCCTTGGGTGCTTCTTCCCACCATTCCCAGCCCTTTGGGAGCCCTACCCCCAGTCCACGGCCTGCCCGCGGGGAGGTGGAAGGTGTCGATGCGGACGCTGCCGTCCCAAGTCCCGGGCCCGGGCTTCTCCCCGAGGATCCCGGCCGACTCGCGTCCGCCTAGCCCTACCTTCGGGGCTGGCGGCAGGAGCGGCGGCTCAAGGGTGCCGGTCGTCAGCCACCCGGTGGCTGGCAGGGCCGCGAAGAACAGCAGCCGGAGAGCGAGGGGCGCCCGCGGAGCGCCCTCCATCTTGGACAGGCCGGGGGCGGGCGGCGGGCGTGGGCCTGCGGGCTGGAGGCCGAGGCCTAGCGGGCCTGAGGGGCGGGGCCTTTGGTGGGGCGGGGGCCTTTGTGGGGGCCGGGCGGGGCGGGGCGAGGGCGGGGCGGGACCCGGAAGTCTCCGAGAGCAGCTGCGGGTCTATAGTTCTAGGCCGCCGCACCACGTTCGGGGGCGGGGTCAAGTCACAGAAGGTCCGATTTCGTCATTAGATCGGCTCTCTGATTTGAGGAGAATTTCCTCACCTGAATGAGTGTAAACATTCTCGTTGCCTTTGTTTTTGATTTAGTATATACTGTTTGTGTACATCAGTATGTCTCTATGTGTATATATTTACATATATCTACAAAGTGAAAATAATGGTAATGTATCAGAACACTGTTGAACGTATCATATTTGGATAATCAATCCTAAAGGAAATCAATCCTGAATATTCATTGGAAGGACTGATGTTGAAGCTGAAACTCCAATACTTTGACCACCTGATGCGAAGAACTGACTCATCAGAAAAGACCCCGATGCTGGGAAAGATTGAAGGCGGGAGGAGAAGGGGATGACAAAGGCTGAGATGGTTGGATGGCATCACCGACTGGATGGATGTGAGTTTGAGTAAGCTCTGGGAGTTGGTAATGGACAGGGAGGCCTGGCGTGCTGCAGTCCATGGGATCGCAAAGAGTCGGACACGACTGAGCGACTGAACTGAATATCACAGTTGGGGTATATCACCTAGCGTGCCCTGCTAGGTCGCTTCACTCCTGTCTGACTCTCTGCGACCCTATGGCCTATATGTAGCCCGCCAGGATCCTTCTTCCATGAGGGTTCTCCAAGCAAGAATACTGGAGTGGGTTCCCATGCCCTCCTCCAGGTGATATTCTCAACTGAGGGATCCAACCCCTGTCTCTTCTGTCTCCGGCACTGGCAGGCGAGTTCTTCACCACTTGCGTCACCTGGGGAAGCCCTCATGTTTGGAGGAGGGGTTTATTACTTCTCACCTTAGTTTGCACTTGGGAATTGTCTGAGCACTTTTAAAAACTGCTGTTTCTGGGGTCTTCCGGGGAACCTGAGTTTCTGATTTAATAAGTCTGGGCAGCAGCTTGGGTATTGATAGTTTTTAAAGTTTCCCAGGGATTTATTGGAGAAGGCAATGGCAACCCACTCCGGTACTCTCGCCTGGAAAATGCCATGGATGGAGGAGCCTGGTAGGCTGCAGTCCATGGGGTCGCTGAGAGTCAGACATGACTGAGCGACTTCACTTTCACTTTTCCTTTCATGCATTGGAGAAGGAAATGGCAACCCATTCCAGTGTTCTTGCCTGGAGAATCCCAGGGACAGGGGAGCCTGGTGGGCTGCCGTCTATGGGGTCACACAGAGTCGGACACGACTGAAGGGACTTAGCAGCAGGGATTTATTGTGCCAAGGCCAAGGAACAACCGCGCATTAAGTTCAACATTCATTGGATCACTGGAGAGGCAGGGAGCAGCACTCTGCTGGAAGCCAGGTCACCTGGGTTCTCAGGGCTTTTCTAGTCAGTTTCTTAACCTATAAATTGACAATGACAGATTTTTCTTCCCCACTTCAGGTTAAAAAAAACTTTTGGTGAAACCCTCTAAAGCAAATGTGAAAATAAATTAATGAAACCCCTTTTAAAATAAAGTCCGGGATGCAGTGGGAGGGGGGAAGTGGATGAAGGCAGTTAAAAGGTACAAACATCCAGTTATAAGATAAATACTAGGATGTAACTGAAAACACGATAAATACAAGCAACACTGATGTATGTTATATTAGGTAATATACGAAAGTTGTTAAGAAAGTAAATCCTAAAAGTTCTCATCACAAGAAAATTTTTTTTCTATTTTCTTAATTTCGTATACATATGAGATGATGGATATTCACTAAACTTATTGTAATAATAACTTCATTATGTTGTATACCTTAAAGTGAACTGAAGTGAAAGTTGCTCAGTCATGTCCAACTCTTTGAGACCCCATGGACTATAGAGTCCATGGAACTCTTCAGGCCAGAATACTGGAGTGGGTAGCCTTTCCCTTCTCCAGAGGATCTTCTCAACCCAGGGATCAAACCCAGGTCTCCGGCATTGCGGGCGGATTCTTTACCAGCTGAGCCACAAGGGAAGCTCTGTATACCTTAAATATATACATAAACTTATATACCAATTATATCTCAATAAAACTGGAAGAAAAATTAATAAAAATAAAAGCTTTTAAAAAGCAAATAAGTTAAAAAAAAAGTAGGGACTTCTCCAGCGGCCCAGTGGTTAAGACTCCAAGCTTCCATCGCAGGGGGCTCAGAGTTCATCATGGTTGGGAACTATAATCCCACATGCCACCCAGAACAACCAAAAACATAACCAAAAAAAACCTTAAAAAAATAAAATAAAATGACGGATGTCTGGAAGCCCCGAAGGGGGAGCTCTCATGCCTTATCATTCCCTGTGCTGTAGAACCCCAAAACAAGAAGAGAGAGGTACCATGCATTTCCAAAAGGAAGAGGCTTACTGTGTACTGCTCCAGCATAAGGAAGGTTTTCTCCTTACCCAGCAATAGCCTGCCAATGAGAAACTACCACATTCGGTCAATGAGAAGTTTGAACTCAGGCTTTCTCCCCAGAGGTTTCTGGTGACTCAGATGGTAAAGAGTCTGCCTGCAATGCAGGAGATTCAGGTTCAGTCCCTGAATCCCCTGGAGAAGGGAATGGCAACCCACTGCCGTATTCTTGCCTAGAGAATTTCATGGACAACGGAGCCTGAAAGGCTACAGTCCATGGAGTTGCAAAGAGTCGGACACAACTGGGCAACTAACACTTTCACACTTCTCTTCCAATGGATTTCTACTCAAAACCGACCCTCCCAATAATCCCCTTTTCTCTATAAAAGTGTGTCCTTCTGCTTTGGTCTCCAGCTAGTTTCAGTTCAGTTTCAGTTCACCTAGTTTCAGTTCCGTTCAGTTCAGTCGCTCAGTGGTGTCCAACTCTTTGTGACCCCCTGGACTGCAGCATGCCAGGCTTCCCTGTCCATCATCAACTCCTAGAGCTTACTCAAACTCATGTCCATCAAATCGGTGATGCCATCCAACCATCTCATCCTCTGTCATCCCCTTCTCCTCCCGCCTTCAATCTTTCCCAGCATCAGGGTCTTTTCCAAGGAGTCATTTCTTCACATCAGGTGGCCAAACTATTGCAGCTTCAGCATCAGTCCTTCTAATGAATATTCAGGACTGATTTCCTTTAGGATGGACTGGTTGGACCTCCTTGCAGTCCAAGGGGCTCTCAAGAGTCTTCTCCAACACCACAGTTTAAAACCATTTGTTCTTTGGCGCTCAGCTTTCCTTATGGTCCTACTCTCACATTCATACATGACTGCTGGAAAAATCATAGCTTTGACTAGACGGACTTTTATCAGCAAAGTAATATCTCTGCTTTAAATATGCTATCTAGGTTTGTCATAGCTTTTCTTCCAAGGAGCAAGTGTCTTTTAATTTCATGGCTGCAGTCACCATCTGCAGTGACTTTGGAATCCCCCAAAATAGTCTGTCACTGTTTCTATTGTTTCCCCATCTATTAGCCATGAAGTGATGGGATCGGATGCCATGATCTTTGTTTTCTGAATGCTGAGTTTTAAGCCAACTTTTTCACTCACCTCTTTCACTTTCATCAAGAGTCTCTTTAGTTCTTTGCTTTCTGCCATAAGGGTGGGGTCATGTGCATACTGAAGTTATCGATATTTCTCCTGGCAATCTTGATTCCAGCCTCTGCTTCACTGAGCCCAGCATTTCTCATGATGTACTCTGCATATAAGTTAAATAAGCAGGGTGACAATATACAGCTTTGATGTACTCCTTTCCTGATTCGGAACCAGTCTGTTGTTCCATGTCCAGTTCTAACTGTTGCTTCTTGACCCACATACAGATTTCTCAGGAGGGAGGTCAGGTGGTCTGGTATTCCTATCTCTTTAAGAATTTTCTACAGTTTGTTGTGATCCACACAGTCAAAGGCTTTGGTGTAGTCAATAAAGCAAAAGTAGATGTTTTTCTGGAACTCTCTTGCTCTTTTGATGATCCAATGGATGTTGCTAATTTGATCTCTGGTTCCTATAAAGCATTTTCTAAATCCAGCATGAACATCTGGAAGTTCACGGTTCACGTACTGCTGAAGCCTGGCTTGGAGAATTTTGAGCATTACTTTACTAGCGTGTGAGATGAGTGCAATTGTGCAGTAGTTTGAGCATTCTTTGACATTGCCTTTCTTTGGGATTGGAATGAAAACTGACCTTTTCCAGTCCTGGGGCCACTATTGAGTTTTCCAGATTTGCTGGCATATTGACCGCAGCACTTTCACAACATCATCTTTCAGGATTTGAAATAGCTCAACTCGAATTCCATCACCTCCACTAGCTTTGTTCATAGTGATGCTTCCTAAGGCCTACTCAACTTCACCAGGATGTCTGGCTCTAGGTGAGTGATCACACCATCGTGGTTATCTGGGTCATGAAGATCTTTTTTGTATAGTTCTGTGTATTCTTGCCACCTCTTCTTAATATCTTCTGCTTCTGTTAGGTCCATACCATTTCTGTACTTTATTGTGTCCATCTTTACATGAAATGTTTCCTGGTATCTCTAATTTTCTTAAAGAGATCTCTAGTCTTTCCCATTCTATTGTTTTCTTCTATTTCTTCGCATTGATCACTTATGAAGGCTTTCTTATCTCTCCTTTCTATTTTTTGGAACTCTGCATTCAGGTGGATATATCTTTTCTTTTCTTCTTTGCCTTTCATTTCTTTTGTCAGCTATTTGTAAGGCCTCCTCAGACAACCATTTTTCCTTTTTGGATTTCTTTTTCTTGGGGATGTTCTTGATCCCTGCCTCCTGTACAGTGTCACGAATCTCCATCCATAGTTCTTCAGGCACTCTATCAGATCTAATCCCTTGAATCTATTTGTCACTTCCACTGTATGATCATAAGGAATTTGATTTAGGTCATACCTGAATGATCTAGTGGTTTTCCCTACTTTCTTCAACTTAAGTCTGAATTTAGCAATAAGGAGTTCATGATCTGAGCCACAGTCACCTCCCAGTCTTGTTCTTGCTGACTGTATAGAGCTTCTCCATCTTTGGCTGGAAAGAATATAATCAATCTGATTTCGGTATTGACCATCTGGTGATGTCCATGTGAACAGTCTTCTCTTGTATTGTTGGAAGAGGGTGTTTGCTATGACTAGCGCGTTCTCTTGGCAAAACTCTGTTAGCATGTCCCTTATTGCAGTTCCTCTGTTATTCCTAAACAAACTCATTCTGCTGGTAAAATAACTGGCTGTTTTATTTTTTAAGGTTGATACAGAAATGCTAAGAAATTCAGGTCTTTCAGGTTAACAGGACTGCCTATTGATTAAGAAGAACTTGGAGGTGTTGCCATTCAGGCAGGGTAAAAAAGTCTTTTTTTTTTTAAATAAAACTTTTAACACAAAAAAGAAATAGGTTCCTCTCTTAGCTCCTCTTCTTCTTTTATCAATCCTTCCCCCCATTCCTGTGTTTTTAGCTAGGATAAACTACAAAATCTTTGGCCAAAATTGTTGCATAGTAAACTAGTCATTCAACTAATTCCTTGCCTACTATGAGATACCCAACAACAATATTAACTGCACGTGGTTTCTGCAGTGATATCTCACCCACTGGAGGGATGCAATGGCAACCATTGGCCTTTTCACGCTGTTTCAGACTGAGATTAAAAACAAATCAAATCTAATGATCAGAACATAGGATATATGTCAGATCAGATCAGATCAGTCTCTCAGTCGTGCCCGACTCTTTGCGACCCCATGAATCACAGCACGCCAGGCCTCCCTGTCCATCACCAACTCCCGGAGTTCACTCAGACTCACGTCCATCGAGTCAGTGATGCCATGCAGCCATCTCATCCTCTGTCGTCCCCTTCTCCTCTTGCCCCCAATCCCTCCCAGCATCAGAGTCTTTTCCAATGAGTCAACTCTTCGCATGAGGTGGCCAAAGTACTGGAGTTTCAGCTTTAGCATCATTCCTTCCAAAGAAATCCCAGGGCTGATCTCCTTCAGAATGGACTGGTTGGATCTCCTTGCAGTCCAAGGGACTCTCAAGAGTCTTCTCCAACACCACATTTCAAAAGCATCAATTCTTCGGCACTCAGCCTTCTTCACAGTCCAACTCTCACATCCATACATGGCCACAGGAAAAACCATAGCCTTGACTAGACGAACCTTTGTTGGCAAAATAATGTCTCTGCTTTTGAATATGCTATCTAGGTTGGTCATAACTTTCCTTCCAAGGAGTAAGCGTCTTTTAATTTCATGGCTGCAGTCACCATCTGCAGTGATTTCGGAGCCCCCAAAAATAAAGTCTGACACTGTTTCCACTGTTTCCCCATCTATTTCCCATAAAGTGATGGGACCGGATGCCATGATCTTCGTTTTCTGAATGTTGAGCTTTAAGCCAACTTTTTCACTCTCCACTTTCACCTTCATCACGAGGCTTTTTAGTTCCTCTTCACTTTCTGCCATAAGGGTGTGTCATCTGCATATCTGAGGTTATTGATATTTCTTCTGGCAATCTTGATTCCAGCTTGTGTTTCTTCCAGTCCAGCGCTTCTCATGAAGCGCTGTACTCTGCATATAAGTTAAATAAACAGGGTGACAATATACAGCCTTGACGAACTCCTTTTCCTATTTGGAACCAGTCTGTTGTTCCATGTCCAGTTCTAACTGTTGCTTCCTGACCTGCATACAGATTTCTCAAGAGGCAGATCAGGTGGTCTGGTATTCCCATCTCTTTCAGAATTTTCCACAGTTTATTGTGATCCACACAGTCAAAGGCTTTGGCATAGTCAATAAAGCAGAAATAGATGTTTTTCTGGAACTCTCTTGCTTTTTCCATGATCCAGCGGATGTTGGCAATTTGATCTCTGGTTCCTCTGCCTTTTCTAAAACCAGCTTGAACATCAGGAAGTTCATGGTTCACATATTGCTGAAGCCTAGCTTGGAGAATTTTAAGCATTACTTTACTAGCGTGTGAGATGAGTGCAATTGTGCAGTAGTTTGAGCATTCTTTGGCATTGCCTTTCTTTGGGATTGGAATGAAAACTGACCTTTTCCAGTCCTGTGGCCACTGCTGAGTTTTCCAAATTTGCTGGCATATTGAGTGCAGCACTTTTACAGCATCATCTTTCAGGATTTGGAATAGCTCCACTGGAATTCCATCACCTCCACTAGCTTTGTTCGTAGTGATGCTTTCTAAGGCCCACTTGACTTCACATTCCAGGATGTCTGGCTCTAGGTCAGTGATCACACCATTGTGATTATCTGGGTCGTGAAGATCTTTTTTGTACAGTTCTTCTGTGTATTCTTGCCATCTCTTCTTAATATCTTCTGTTTCTGTTAGGTCCATACCATTTCTGTCCTTTATCGAGCCCATCTTTGCATGAAATTTTCCTTTGGTATCTCTGATTTTCTTGAAGAGATCCCTAGTCTTTCCCATTCTGTTGTTTTCCTGTATTTCTTTGCATTGATCGCTGAAGAAGGCTTTCTTATCTCTTCTTGCTATTCTTTGGAACTCTGCATTCAGATGTTTATATCTTTCCTTTTCTCCTTTGCTTTTCGCTTCTCTTCTTTTCATAGCTATTTGTAAGGCCTTCCCAGACAGCCATTTTGCTTTTTTGCATTTCTTTTCCATGGGGATGGTCTTGATCCCTGTCTCCTGTATAATGTCACGAACCTCATTCCATAGTTCATCAGGCACTCTTATCTATGAGATCTAGGCCCTTAAATCTATTTCTCACTTCCACTGTATTATCATAAGGGATTTGATTTAGGTCATACCTGAATGGTCTAGTGGTTTTCCCTACTTTCTTCAGTTTAAGTCTGAATTTGGCAATAAGGAGTTCATGGTCTGAGCCACAGTCAGGCTCAGATATATGTACAGGATGGATATATGTAGGTTTGTGTAATTTGAATTAGTAATATGAGTTTCCAAAATACATTTGAAAGAAAAAGTAGTTGGGGAAGGTGAGCAACGTAGTCTGTATTTCCCAACAGAGCCCACCCCATTTCCTGACCAGACATTATTCTTTCACTTGTTTGTCTCCAAAGGAGTTAAATTTGCCTATAGAAACCCCTTGTATTTCTGTGCACATTAGACACTTTATGTTCCTTGAAGATAATCCTTTATATAGCTGAAGATAGTCTTGAAAAAATTTAATACAGGGACTTCCCTGGTGACCCAGTGGCTACGACTCTGCCCTCCCAATATAGGGGGACAGGGTTCAATCTCTGGATCAGGGAACTAGGCCCCGCATGTTGTAACTAACAAGAGTTCGCATATGGCAAATAAGAGTTTCCGTGTCTCAACTCAACTAAGAGTTCACATGTTGCACCTAACGATCCCGCATGTCACAACTAAAGATCCCACATGCCACAACTAAGACCCAAGCAGCCAAGTAAATAAAAAATTTAATACATAGAAAACAAAGTATATATGAGGTATAAAAAAATACATCTTTGTTCTCATGCAAGATAGTACTCTTTGACTCCAAACTTTAATAAGTTTTCTTTTCCAACCACTGATCCCATTATTTTTATTTGTCTCCCAATCAGAACTTGAATTCCACTTTTTCTGTAATCCAAAAGCAGTCTTGGCACCAAAGGGAAGTCTGGGACATAATCTATGTCTGTTTCCAATTTCTGGGAGACAGTGAGTCACTACATTTCTATTGCAACACAGTTCCACTCCATTATTTTCCAGAGTTACACAACTACACATTTTCGAACTTCTTGAAGACCCCCAGGAGATGATAAGAAAGAAAGAGAGAAAGATATTCCTTTACGTCTCCAAAACCATTCACACATTTTACCTTATTTTTCCCCTAAGATGTTTTAAAACTGCTTTTACAGTATCATCCTTTTCTGTGTATAGAGATGAAGCTTTTTGCCATGAGTTACAGGATAATAAGGGCTTCCCAGGTGGCATACTGGTAAAGAATCTGCCTGCCAATGCAGAAAATGCAGGCAAACTAGGTTTGATCCCTGGGTCGGGAAGATCCTCTAGGTGTAGGGCATGGCAACCCACTCCAGTATTCTTGCCTGAAGAATCCCATGGACAGAGGAGCCTGGTAGGCTCAGTCCATAGGGTTGCAAAGAGTCAGACTGAAGTGGTTTAGCATGAATGCACAGGATAGTAAGTGATGGAGCTGTGGTTTTTAACCTTGATGTACTGACTTAATACATTCTGAAGTGAAGTGAAGTGAAAGTCGCTCAGTCGTGTCCGACTCTTTGCGACCCCATGGCCTATACAGTCCATGGAATACTCCAGGCCAGAATACTGAAGTGAGTTCCCATTTCCTTCTCCAGGGGAAATAGAGCAGAATACATTCTATTGGGTCATAAAATATTTTAAACAAAGTCATACTTTAACTTGTTTTTGTATGTTTATAGAGATGATTACAAAATGTTCTGTTCAACCAACTTTCTAAGGACATGAGCTGGGTTGAGAGAAATGAAAAAACAGGAAAGTGTGGGAAATCTTTGCCTCCTTCTCCACCATAACTATAGTCAGAGGGGCCCCAGAATCAAGAGACTGGCTCTGCTGTCTGCTCCCCAAGCTAACTGATTTCAGAAACCTGAACACATGCAGAGACATCTGTGTCCAAGGATGTTAAATGAGATGTAAATGAGTGTTTGATTGGTACTCTGACAAAAAACATGGAAAAAGAAGATTAAAAAAACATCCAAAACATTTAAAAATACTATCCTATTTTGAAACTAGGACATCTGTGACAAATATTGCAAGAAAAATTCAATGGTGGAGGTAGAAATCTTTTTGAGTCTATTTAGGGATGATTTCACATTTTGTAACACAGATAAGTGGGTACTGTTTTGCTGTAAGGCCCCATTTTTACTTGTCTTGTTACCCTTTTAAGACTATTTTTAGGAAACGAAGGGGTCTCCATGTGGAAGCAGAAGCCAGATTGCAGAATTTCTTTGCTCTGCCTTCATTGGGCTTCCAGTATTTGGGAATGGGTTTTCTTCTTTTGAGTCAAGCTTTACTTTATTTGATTCACTAGAACACAGCCTCACTTTCTCATCCTCTACCTCATTTGATGCCAAAATGATGGGCAACTTCATAATCTCTATGTATCAACTATATTTTCTCATTTTCAATATGTTCTGTTGTCTGGGGCCTGGCTGACCCTAGAGAGACTTCCAGGGCTGAGCTAATTTGTGTTGCTGTTATTGTTTAGTTCCCAAGTCTGACTCTTTACCATTGAGCCACCAGGGAAGCTTAGAGCTAATTTCTAGAGTTAGTAAACTTCTCCTCTGTGAGCCTGCCTTTTATATGTAAACCAACCAATCCAGAGGCTGTATAAATCACCTCTTCAGTTCAGTTCAGTCACTCAGTTGTGTCTGACTCTTTGCGACCCCATGAAGTACAGCACGCCAAGCCTCCCTGTCCATCACCAACTCCTGGAGTTTATACTCAAACTTATGTCCATTAAGTTGGTGATGCCATCTAACCATTTCATCCTCTGTCGTCCCCTTCTCCTCCTGCCCTTAATCTTTCCCAGCATCAGGGTCTTTTCAAATGAATCAGCTCTTCGCATCAGGTGGCCAAAGTATTGGAGTTTCAGCTTCAACATCAGTCCTTCCAATGAACACCCAGGACTGATCTCCCTTAGGATGGACTGGTTGGATCTCCTTGCAGTCCAAGGGACTCTCAAGAGTATTCTCCAACACCACAGTTCAAAAGCATCAATTCTTCGGCACTCAGCTTTCTTTATAGTCCAACTCTCACATCCATACATGACTACTGGAAAAACCGTAGCCTTGACTAGACGGACCTTTGTTGACAAAGTAATGTCTCTACTTTTTAATATGCTGTCTAGGTTAGTCACTATCAGGCTTTTAAGGCTTCCCTGATGGCTCAGTGGTAACAAATCCACCTTCAATGCAAGGGACATGGGTTTGATCCCTGGGTCGGGAAGATCCCCTGGAAGAGGAAATGGCAGCCCACGCCAGTATTCTTGCCTGGGGAAGTCCCATAGACAGAGAAGCCTGGCGGGCTACAGTCCATGGTATTACAAAATGGTTGGACATGACTTAGTGACTAAACAACAACATCAGGCTTTTACTAAACTCCAACAGGCAGTATTTCTCTGCCCTAATCATCCTAGGGCAGGCACCAGACAACTAGAGATAGCCTCTGTACCACAGAGCCCACTGAAATTATTCAAAGCAGCCAATGCTAGACCTACTTCTGTCTCACCCATCTCCATAGAAACCACAGTAAAGACTTCTGCCTGAGGACTTCCCTAGGGATCCAGTGATTAAGAATCCATCTTGCAATGAAGGGGACTTGGGTTCAATTCTTGGTGGGGGAACTAAGATCCCGCATGCTGCAGAGCCACTAACATAAGACTGTGCCACATTCAGAGTCTCTGCACAGCAAAGAAAGATCCCATATGACCCTGTGTGCCACAATTAAGATGGGATGCAACCAAATAATAGATATTTATAGGTACAGATGGGCTTCCCAGGTGGTGCTAGTGGTAAAGAACCTGCCTGTCAATGCAGGAGACGTAAGACATACAAGTTCAATCCCTGGATTGGGAAGATTCCCTGGAGGAGGGCATGGCAACCCACTCCAGTATTCTTGCCTGGAGAATCCCAAGGATGGAGGAGCCTGGTGGGCTACAGTCCATAGCATTGCAAAGAGCTGGACATGACTGAAGTGACTTAGCATGCATGCATAGGTATAGGTATTACAGGAGTTGGCTCGTGTGGTTATAGAAGCTAAGAAGTCTTGTAATCGTCTGTCTGTGGGAACCAAGAAAGCCTCTGGAGTAATTTAGTCCAAATCTGAAGCCCTGAGAACCGGAAGGCCAATGATGTCTGAAGTCTTGGTCTGAGTCTGAAAGCCAAAGAACCAGCTGTGCTGATGGTCCATGGGCAGAAGATGAATATCCTAGGTCAAGCAGAGAGGTCGAATGTGCCCCTTCTCTGCCTGTTCTATTCTAGTCCTCAAGGAGTTCAATGATGCCCAAATAAAATGGTGATTGTAATCTTCTTTATTCAGTATGCTGGTTAAAATGCCAGTCTCTTCCAGAAATAGCTTCACAGACACACCAAAAACAATGCCTTACTATCTGGGTATCCTTTAGCCCAGTCAAGTGGACATAAGATTAACCATCGCAGATATCTTTGGCAAAACATCATTCAGTATAATGTAGCAAAGCACTAGATTTTGGAAAGAAAAAAATAAATGAAACCTCTTTTATTTTAAAGATTCTGCTACACTAAGGTTAAGATTTTTATGTGAGTGAGGTTGGAGAGGAGTGGAAGGTTACTAACTCAGGGGACTCCATATTTAGAGGTAATTATGGAAAATATAACCATAAAGCCATAGACTATGTTAAGTGCTATATATGTAAAATTTCATATTTAGGACTGTTTATCTTCTGAATCACTTAAGGTAAAAGATGAAAAATTGTAAATCTTTTTTCTGTATACACACATTTTTAGAGCAATTTAAGGTTTAAAGTTAAGTTGAATGGAAAGTACAAGGAGTTCCTACACACCAGGGGTCCCCAACCTTTTTGCCACTAGGGACAGGTTTTGTGGAAGAAAAATTTTCCATGGACCCGAGGGGTGGGGGATGGTTTCAGGATGATTCAAACGCATTAGCTTTTCTGTGCATTTTATTTCTATTATTACTATATCAGCTGCACCTCAGAGCATCAGACATTAGATCCCAGAGGCTGGGATCTCTCCACCCTCTCCCAGTTTCCCCTATTATTAACCTATTGAATTAGTCTGGTGCATATATTACAACTGATGAACCAATACTGGTACACTATTATGAACTAAAGTTCATAGTTTATGTTAGGGCTCACTTTTTGTGTCCTAGTTTTTCAGAGTTCTGCAAATATTGATACATAATGTCATGTATCCACTAATATGCTGATGTTAAGTTGATTCAGTCATTCCAAGTCTTTGGGACCCTAGGGACTGCAGCCCACCAGGCTCCTCCAGGCAAGAATACTGGAGTGGGTTGCCAAGTCTTCCTTCAGGGGATCTTCCTGATCCAGGAATCAAACCTGCATCTTTTAAGTCTCCTGCATTGGCAGGCAGGTTCTTTACCACTAGTGCCACCTGGGAACCCACCAATACAGATAGCATCATACTATGATGAGGCATAAGAAACATGGGTTTGATCCCTGGGTCAGGAAGATCCCCTGGAGAGGGGCATGGCAATCCACTCCAGTATTCTCTGGGGCTTCCCTGGTGGCTCAGATGGCAAAGAATCTGTCTGCAATGCAGGAGACCTGGGTTCAATCCCTGGGTTGTGAAGATCCTCTGGAGAAGGGAAAGGCTACCCACTTTAGTATTCTGGCCTGAAGAATTCCACGGACTGTATAGTCCATGGGGCCGCAAAGAGTCGGACATGACAAAGCGACTTTCATTTTTGCTTGCCCCACCAGCTGTAGTGCAGTGGGTAATTGTATGGGCTCCATAATCAGCTCTCACAGGTTCAAATGTCAGCCATGCCCCTACTGGTACTTGTGTTGTGGATGGTGCTTGTTTAGAGCAGACACAATGAGAGCAGAAGCCCCATCAATTCAGTTCAGTCGCTCAGCCATATCCGACTCTTTGCAACCCCATGAATCGCAGCATGCCAGGCCTCCCTGTCCATCACCAACTCCCGGAGTTCACTCAGACTCACGTCCATCGAGTCAGTGATGCCATCCAGCCATCTCATCCTCTGTTGTCCCCTTCTCCTCCTGCCCTCAATCGCTCCCAGCATCAGAGTCTTTTCCAATGAGTCAACTCTTCGCATGAGGTGGCCAAAGTACTGGAGTTTCAGCTTTAGCATCATTCCTTCCAAAGAAATCCCAGGGCTAATCTCCTTTAGAATGGACTGGTTGGATCTCCTTGCAGCCCAAGGGACTCTCAAGAGTCTTCTCCAACACCACAGTTCAAAAGCATCAATTCTTCGGCGCTCAGCTTTCTTCACAGTCCAACTCTCACATCCATACATGACCACTGGAAAAACCATAGCCTTGACTAGACAGACCTTTGTTGGCAAAGTAATGTCTCTGCTTTTGAATATGCTATCTAGGTTGGTCATAACTTTTCTTCCAAGGAGTAAGCGTCTTTTAATTTCATGACTGCAGTCACCATCTGCAGTGATTTTGTAGCCCCCCAAAATGAAGTCTGACACTGTTTCCAATGAAGTGATGGGACCAGATGCCATGATCCCCATATGTGGTAATAAACATAACCATAGGGGCTTCCCTGATAGGTCAGTTGGTAAAGAATTTGCCTGCAGTGCAGGAGACCCTGGTTCGATTCCTGGGTTGGGAAGATCCGCTGGAGAAGGGAACAGCTACTCACTCCAGTATTCAGGCTGGAGAATTACATGGACTGTGTAGTCCATGCAGTCAAAAAGAGTCAGACACGACTGAGCTACTTTCACTTTCACTCATACAAAGTAGTTTCTCTGCCCTAAAAATCCCTGTGCTTCAACTATTCATTTCTCCCTCAATGTGCCAGAAAATTGGCAACTACCGATCTTTCTACCATCTACATAATTTCCCTTTATCAAAGTTATATGGTCGAAATTACGCAGTATGTAGCCTTTTCAGTCTGGCTTCTTTCACTTCCCTATATGTGTTTAAGGTCTGCCATATCTTTTCATGGCCTGCTAGCTCATTTCTCTTGATCTTTAAATAATATTTCATTATACGGATGTTTATCCCAGTTTGTTAAACCAGTTTGTATATTCATTCACCTATTTATAACATCTCAGTTGCTTCTAAATTTTGGCAAATATGAATTAAGCTGCTATAAACATTTGTGCACAGGTTTTTGTTTTAAAAGATTTATTTATTTATTGGATGTGCCAGGTCTTAGTTGCACAGGGATCCTTAGTTTCCTGACCAGGGATCAAACCCAGGCCCCCTGCTTTGGGAGCGCTGTCTTAGCCACCGGAACACCAGGAATGTCCCTTGTATGCTGGTTTTTATGTGGACCTGTCTCAGCTTCTTTAGGTAAATACCTAACTGTGGTGATTTCTTGATATGAAGGTAATATTATATTTAGCTTTGATCAAGTAAGAAACTGCCAATCTGTCTTCCAAAGTGACTGTATTATTTTACTTTCCCATTAACAATTTCATTATTTTAATTTGCATTTCTTTAATTAATTGCCAATATTCATTCATTCAACAAATAAGTATTCACTTATTATGTGGCAGGCTGTAGGGCACTAGGGATACAGCAGTAAACAAAACAGACAAAATTGGCTTTCCCTCTGGAACTGATATTCTGGAAACAACATACAAATTTCCTAAATAGCATGTTAGATTGTAAAAAGTACTATGAAGAAAAATAGAAGTGTATGCATGTGGGGTTAACTTTAACTGTCGTGGTCAGGGAAGGTCTCACTGAGAGGTGACTATGAGGAAGAGACCTAAACGAGGTGAAAGAGAATCATATGATAACTGGAAAAGAAGAGTTCCAACATGATAGGATGGCCCTGTGGCAGAACCCTTCCTCCACAAGTAGTGTTTAAAGAACAGCAAAAGTCTAGTGTGACTTTTGGTCTAGTAGCCCAAATCTCTCGGAGAAGGCAATGGCACCCCACTCCAGTACTCTTGCCTGGAGAATCCCATGGATGGAGGAGCCTGGTGGGCTGAGGTCCGTGGGGTCCCTAAGAGTTGGTCACGACTGAGCGACTTCACTTTCACTTTTCACTTTCATGCATTGGAGAAGGAAATGGCAACCCACTCCAGTGTTCTTGCCTGGAGAATCCCAGGGACGGGGGAGCCTGATGGTCTGCCGTCTATGGGGTCACACAGAGTCGGACAGGACTGAAGCGACGCAGCAGCAGCAGCAGCAGCAGCAACAGCAGCAGCCCAAATCTCTAGACTGCCTGTCTTACTAGTCTGTTATGGTTCAGGAAATGGTTCCCTCTTGTTGCTGCTTCTCATAGCTAGAGTTATTCCATTATAATCACTGACCTTATAGCACTATATATTTGGTCAATCACTTCAAGTTGACTAGTCATCATAATTTTTATTGATGGCTCTGTCATATTTGGTAATACAAGGGGCAATAATCTTGTAAAATAAGCAGAATACAAGTAATACAGCTGCTGCTGCTACTGCTGCTAAGTTGCTTCAGTCGTGTCCGACTCTGTGCGACCCCATAGAAGGCAGCCCACCAGGCTCCCCCGTCCCTGGGATTCTCCAGGCAAGAACACTGGAGTGGGCTGCCATTTCCTTCTCCAATGCATGAAAGTGAAAAGTGAAAGGGAAGTCGCTCAGTTGTGTCTGACTCTTTGCGACCCCATGGACTGCAGCCTTCCAGGCTCCTCCATCCATGGGATTTTCCAGGCAAGAGTGCTGAAGTGGGGTGCCATTGCCTTCTCCAAGTAATACAGCTAGTCACATTAATATGGTCTTAAAGTGGGGTCACTCAGTCGCATCCAACTCTTTGTGACCCCATGGACTGGGGCCTACCAGGCTCCTCTGTCCATGGCATTTTCCAGGCAATAGTACTGGAGCGGAATGCTATTTCCTTCTCCAGGGGATCTTCCCCGACCCAGGGTTCGAACCCGGGTCTCTGGCATTGTAGACAGACGCTTTACCGTCTGAGCCACGAAGGAAATCTGGCCTGAGGTAAGCGCTTAAGCTAAGAGCTTCCTTTAGATGCAACCCAGTGTCTCCCCAGGTTATCTTACCAGTCTGTTCTGTACCAAAAATTAACTCTGATGGAAATGATACACTTGCATTGTTCTTAAAAGTTCACCAAAGATGTCTGCACACCTTAAGGGGACCCCTTACAGGACTGAGAAAGCAATGTTATCTTCTAAGGAGTTACATGGCTGTCACCAGAAGGAGAAAAACTGATCTTTAGGATTTGAGCAGGTATTTCTGCCACTGGGGAGGAGGTCTGGGTAATGCACAACGGAGCTGCACAATGCACATTAGAGGGAAGGGAGGAGGCCGAAGAGCAAAGAAAACTTTATAAGCTTAAATTGTCCTCTTGCCTTAAAATTGTTTTCTCTTATTTCATCGAAAGTATTGATAAAAACCAGTAGAGATACGAGCTGAAACCTACGGTTTTATAGCTACTTGTACTAAAGACGAACCCACCATCCGCTGCTGTAAAAGGTACAGCCCTTGATACAACTGACATTCCCTTGTGGCTCAGCTGGTAAGGAATCCGCCCGCAATGCGGGAGACCTGGGTTCGATCCCTGGGTTGGGAAGATGCCCTGCAGAAGGAAACGGCTGCCCACTCCAGTATTCCGGCCTGGAGAATTCCATGAACTGTATAGTCCATGGGGTCGCAAAGAGTCGGACACGACTGAGTGACTTTTACTTCGCTTCACTTGACAATTAGCCAGGAACCATCTTTCTGATTAACCATCTTTCTGATTAGCAAATCCTACCTTTAAGGGCTAAAATTTCTGATTCGGGGCGATAAGAGACCGACTAGGGAACTCGGCGTAGTTGTCCCAACCCGGCGGGGGAAAGTGGCGCCCCACACTGGCCTTCGAACGACGAAACAGAGGGCCTACGGCGCATTAAAGAAAAGTCCGCGTCATTTTTGAGATGGACACAAAATGGAGCACGAACCCTTCACAGAAGGCACTTTGAGTGACAGCCTTCCGGCCCAGTCCCCAGGGCCTTTGGAAGATTTTTCAAAAGGGCCGCGAAAAGGCCGGGAACCCACAGAGGGTTTGGCTTGCCACGGACCAGACCCTCCCAAGGAGCCTCCCAGAGGGGGCGGTGTCGCCGGAGGGATGACGTAAAAAGGCGTCGCGTTGAGGGTGACGCGTGGCGTAGATGACGTAGGGCTGCGCCTGTCACCCCCGGGGCTTGTTGCGAGGAGGAGCAGGCGCCATGGCGGTTCTGCTGGAGACCACTTTGGGCGACGTCGTCATCGACCTGTACACAGAGGAGCGGCCGCGCGGTGAGGCCCCGGCCCTGCTCACCTCTCGGCGGGCCGCGCTCTTTTTTCCCCCCGCGCTTTTCCTTTTCTTCCCAGTCCCCGGCGTGGACTGGCTGGAGCTTCTGGGCTGATGGTACCCGCGACCGCGCAGTTTATCAGCGGGCCCTGGTTGAAAAGTTTGTTTCTGAGGAGCAACCTTTCTCCGCCTCTGGTGCTGGCCAGTCGGGTGGCAGGTGCTTGTAGTTATTAAATCCCTGTATGTGTGTGTGTGTGTGTGTGTGTGTGTGTGTGTGTGTGTGTAGTGCAGGCTGCATATTCAGTGCCCTTAGCTTTTGTGGCTTACTAGTCAGGAACATAGCGAGTATTCCTTGGTGTGTAATCAGTAAGTCTTGATGAAAGCAGGGACGAAGGGCTTGGAGCAGTGAGTGTGGGCATCCCTCCTAGGTAGAGGGAGGGCTGTCCGGAGGTGTGCACCCAGTCTTAGCAAACACTCGTTGATCGCCCACTACGCGAGACTTTGTGCCAAGCCGTGGGATGGGCGTCTTGCCCTCAAAGGTCTAATTTTCCATTGGGGGAAATAGGCGCCGCAAACCATTTAATTTCTTAAGCGATGTAGTGGAAGAATGTGTAAGTTGCCATGGAAACCAGAGGAGGGAGTAATTCTTCCTGGCTGGGGGTGGGGAGAAGCAGAGCTAAAGAAGAATGCAGAGCACTTGAACTCGCTCTCTTAAAAATGGGAGTGAGGGTGTTCTTGTTTGCTTGGAATTTTCTGGAAACGGCAAGTAGATCGGCGTGGCTTGACAGTGTAATGGCAGACCGTGAATCTGGTCATATACGTTTTGTAGGTTAGGTTTGGTCCTGAATAGCCTTGTGTGCCCTACTGAAAACCACAGTCTTTGAAGGGTTTGAAAGCAGGATTGAGAGAGGCGTAACAAACTTGTTTTAGGATAATAGGCAACAATATGGAGAATGTTTCAGAGTGGGGAGAAACTGGAGAAACTGTAACTAAACAGGAGAGTTTAGTTACAATCAGGGTCCTGCCCCCAAGGAATGCAGTTTGTCAAAGAAGATGAAACAAACTATACAATATGGTACCATGAGTGCCTGCTGAGGTGCTGCGCTTTTTTCCGCACTGAGTTATCACCCCCACCCCAGCAACTCTCAACATACATCTATTCCTTTCTTATACTGATGCCTGTGCCCCACATTTCTCCCCACTGTTGTCCTTTTGGCAAACTTCCTGTTTATTAATCAGTTCTCAGGTCAAGCATGATCTGTTCTGTGAAGCTCCCTGTGTCCCTGAGCAGAGTTAAGATTGGTTTCTTTTGCTCTGCCTCAGGTCTTTTATAAATCACATAGTACGTATTTTGTTATACATTTTCCTGTTAGCCTGGAATTATTTTCAAGTCTTGGTCTCCTCTCAAGATGTAAACTTTAAGAGAGCAGGGACTATTCCTTGATTATCTCTGTATCTTGAGCACCTAGTGCAGTGCCTGACACTTTGAAGGTGCACACACCGAAGTGATGGATAATATGTGTTGTATTCAGACTGTTTGTTCAGATCAGATTAGATCAAATCAGTTGCTAAGTCGTGTCCGACTCTTTGCGACCCCATGAGTTGCAGCACGCCAGGCCTCCCTGTCCATCACCAACTCCCGGAGTTCACTCAGACTCACGTCCATCGAGTCAGTGATGCCATCCAGCCATCTCATCCTCTGTTGTCCCCTTCTCCTCCTGCCCCAATCCCTCCCAGCATCAGAGTCTTTTCCAATGAGTCAACTCTTCGCATGAGGTGGCCAAAGTACTGGAGTTTCAGCTTTAGCATCATTCCTTCCAAAGAAATCCCAGGGCTGATCTCCTTCAGAATGGACTGGTTGGATCTCCTTGCAGTCCAAGGGACTCTCAAGAGTCTTCTCCAACACCACAGTTCAAAAGCATCAATTCTTCAGCGCTCAGCCTTCTTCACAGTCCAACTCTCACATCCATACATGACCACAGGAAAAATCATAGCCTTGACTAGACGAACCTTTGTTGGCAAAGTAATGTCTCTGCTTTTGAATATGCTATCTAGGTTGGTCATAACTTTCCTTCCAAGGAGTAAGCGTCTTTTAATTTCATGGCTGCAGTCACCATCTGCAGTGATTTTGGAGCCCCCAAAAATAAAGTCTGACACTGTTTCCACTGTTTCCCCATCTATTTCCCATGAAGTGTTGGGACCAGATGCCATGATCTTCATTTTCTGAATGTTGAGCTTTAAGCCAACTTTTTCACTCTCCACTTTCACCTTCATCAAGAGGCTTTTTAGTTCCTCTTCACTTTCTGCCATAAGGGTGGTGTCATCTGCATATCTGAGGTTATTGATATTTCTCCCGGCAATCTTGATTCCAGCTTGTGCTTCTTCCAGACCAGCGTTTCTCATGATGTACTCTGCATAGAAGTAAAATAAACAGGGTGACAATATACAGCCTTGACGTACTCCTTTTCCTATTTGGAGCCAGTCTGTTGTTCCATGTCCAGTTCTAACTGTTGCTTCCTGACCTGCATACAGATTTCTCAAGAGGCAGATCAGGTGGTCTGGTATTCCCATCTCTTTCAGAATTTTCCACAGTTTATTGTGATCCACACAGTCAAAGGCTTTGGCATAGTCAATAAAGCAGAAATAGATGTTTTTCTGGAACTCTCTTGCTTTTTCCATGATCCAGCAGATGTTGGCAATTTGATCTCTGGTTCCTCTGCCTTTTCTAAAACCAGCTTGAACATCAGGAAGTTCACGGTTCACATATTGACTGTTTGTTCAAGTGATAGAAACTCAACTGAAACTGCCTTAAAGAAAATAATGGATTGCCTTACGTTATTGGTGTAAGCTTTGAGCTTCCCTCATAGCTCAGTTGGTAAAGAATCCGCCTGCAGTGCAGGAGACTGGTTCAATTCCTGGGTTGGGAAGATCTGCTGGAGAGGGGATAGGCTACCCACTCCAGTATTCTTGGGCTTCTCTTGTGGCTCAGCTGGTAAAGAATCTGCCTGCAATGCGGCAGACCTGGGTTTGATCCCTGGATTGGGAAGATTCCCTGGAGAAAGGAAAGACAACCCACTCCAGTATTCTGGGCTGGAAAATTCCATGGACATGTATAGTCCATGGGGGTCCCAGAGTAGAAAAGGACTGACTTTCACTTTCACTGGGGTAAGCTTTAAGGATGACAGCATCCAGGGCTTCACAGAGTCTTATAGAGAATTGTATTTTTCACCTTTCGGTTTTGTTTTTGAGTTTGACACGTTCCATGTGGAACAGCATTTGGCAAGGAATGGGCCTTTTCCCCTAGAATTATGAGAAATGAAAGGGAGGTAGGATTATCCCACCGAATTAACAGAATGTTTTTTGTGTGTGATTTTGCAGTGTTTCTGGAATGATAGCTTGGAACACTTAAAACATAAATCCATGCTCTTTGTATGTATTTGTAATGTGTATGTAGTTGTGATTGGATATCTACTTATATGTGTAACTACTTATCAATCTGTAATAAATATATTCAGACTTATTTTTCTTTTTTCCTCACTCCTTCTCTCCCTTTTCCTTTTTATAAAAACTTTTTATTATATAAAACTTTAAGCATATACAAAAGTAGAATCATGTAAATGAACTCTCCGGTGTTGATCATCAGCTTCATTTAACAGTTGTTAATGTGTGTTTCATTTATATTGCCACATCTGCTGAATTTTTTGTTTGTTTTTGGCTGCGCCATGCAGCCTGTGGGATCTTACTTCTCTGACCAAGGGTTGAACCTCAGGCCGTGGCAGTGAAAGTGCTGAGTCCTAACCACTGCACTGACAGGAAATTCCTTTACATGACATTAAAGGGCTTCCCTGGTGGCTCAGATGGTAAAGAATCCACCTGCAATGCTGGAGACCTGGGTTTGATCCCTGGGTTGGGAAGAGCCCCTGGAGAAGGAAATGGCAACCCACTCCAGTATTCTTGCGTGGAGAAATTCCATGGACAGAGGAACCTAGCAGGCTACAATCCACGGGGTGGCAAAGAGTCGGACATGACTGAGTCACTAACACATGACATTTATTTAATCTGTAGTTAATTAAAAGGTGCTTGCTCCTTGGAAGAAAAGCTGTGACAAACCTAGGCATCATATTAAAAAGCAGAGACATTACTTTGTTGACAAAGGTCTGTATAGTCAAAGCTATGGTTTTTCCAGCAGTCACGTATGGATGTGAGAGTTGGACCATAAGGAATGCTGAGCCGTGAAGAATTGATGCTTTTGAACTGTAGTGTTGGAAAAGACTCTTGAGAGTCCCTTGGACTACAAGGAGATCCAACCAGTCCATCCTAAAGGAAATCAACTCTGTATACTCATTGGAAGGACTGATGCTGAAGCTGAAGCTCCAGTACTTTGGCCAGCTGATGTGAAGAGCCGACCCTGATGCTGGAAAAGATTGAAGGCAGGAGGAGAAGGGAATGACAGAGGATGAGATGGTTGGATGGCATCACTAACTCAATGGACATGAGTTTGAGCAAGTTCTGGGAGATGGTGAAGGATAGGGAAGCCTGGCATGCTGCAGTCCATGGGGTCTCAAAGTTGAACACGACTAAGTGACTGAACAACAAAAGATATTTAAAAAAAAAAATAACCACAAGCCATGGTCACGTCTAGAGAAATAAGCAATAATTTCTCTTTGTTGTTTAGTTGCTCAGTCCTGTCTGACTCTTTTGTGACCCAATGGGTTGTAAGCCTGCCAGGCTCCTCTGTCCATGGGATTTACCAGGCATGAAGTGGGTTGCCATTTCCTTCTCCAGGATATCCTCCCAATCCAAAGATTGAACCTGTGTCTTCTACATTTGCAGGCAGATTCTTTATCATTGAGCCACCAGGGGAGCCCCAATAATTCCTTAGTAACATTCATGTTTATCTGTTGTCTCATAAACATTTAAAAGAATATTTCATCATTTGAAATGGGATTCAAACAAAGACCATGTATTGTGTTGGTTGATATAGCTCTTAAATGGGGCTTCCCAGGTGGCGTAGTGGTAAAGAATCTGCCCACAGTGCATGGTACTCAAGAGACACAGGTTCAATTTCTGGGTCTGGAAGATCCTCTGGAGGACGGTAGGCTGTTTCACAATGTCTTCCCACCTTGAAATGGCCCCTCTCTACTCTCTGTCAGTCCAGTTTTTTTAATGTTCAGTTTCAGCCTCCAGGAGGTCTTCTCTTTTCCCCAGCCAGAAACAGTCTCTCTTTTCAACTCTTGTGGCATATTTATTAACAAAATTGTACTATTTAAGTGCACCAATGGTATTATCAGGTATGCTCAGTATTATAACTGAGTTCAGGTGTAAGGACCCTCATTTAGTATAAGCTTCTTGAGGGGTAGGGATCCTTCATGTATCTTTCTGTCTGTCTGTTTTCTAGCTTAGTGCCTTGAGAACTTGCTAGAATGTTCCTCTACACCGAGGCTACGAACTTGTTAACAGCAGAGATTTACTGGCATTTGACCTAACAGAGTGCCAAATGCCTAGAGGATACTCAGGGTTTATTGGATAAATGAGTGAATTTATTTTAAAAAGGTGGTACATGTTTAGTGTATGGATATTTGTGAAGGGAATGGCTACCCCTCCAGTATTCTTGGGGCTTCCCTGGTGGCTCCGACGGTAAAGAATATACTTGCAGTACAGGAGACTTGGATTCAGTCCAGGGTTTGGAAGGTCCCCTGGCGTAGGGTAACAATTCCCTTCTCCAGAGGTACATGGTGAGTGTATGGATCTTCGGGAAGGGCTGTTGAATCATTGTGAAACAGTTGATCCTGGATACTTTGTTTTCTCTAGTGTAAATACGCTGCACCCATTTTCAGATGCTCTGCTAGATCCTTTCCCGTCACAGTGTCCTCTTTAATTTTTTTTTTTCTCTTAACAAAATCAATTCATCAATAGATGATTGCTGATGACTCAGAGAGCTCAAACTGGTGCTCTGTGACAACCTAGAGGGGTGGGTTGGGAAGGGAGGTGGGAGGGAGTTTCAAGAGGGAGGGGATATATGTACACCTATGGCTGATTCATGCTGATATATGGCAGAAACCAACATAATATTGTAAAGCAATTATCCTTCAATTAAAAATAAATTACAAAATAGAAAAAAAATAGATGATTGCTTATCCCAGATAAGTTTTAATTTCCTGTATAGCTCAGATGCCCAAAAAATCCAAAGAAAAAGAGAATAAAAGATAACTTAAAATATATTGCATTTTTCTAGGCTTGGTGGTGGTTTAGTTGCTAAGTGGTGTCTGACTCTTGCGATCTCATGGACTGTAGTCTGCCAGCCTCCTCTGTCCATGGGATTCTCCAGGCAAGAATAGGGGAATGGGTTGCCATTTCTTTTGCCAGGGGATCTTCCTGACCCAGGAGTCAAACCCCAGTCTCCTGCATTGCAGGCAGATTCTTTACCGACTAAGCTATGAGGGAAGCTTACTTATATTTTTTAAATGGCTTTGGACATTTGACCATTTGGGGAGGTTTTTATATGGTGGCTTAGAAATTAAATTATACTAACTGTGCCTTTACTTGATTGAAAATGTGTTTGTGAACTGCTGTGGTAAATTTAGTATTTACTTTTTTTCAGCTTGCTTGAATTTCCTGAAGTTGTGCAAAATAAAATATTACAATTATTGCCTTATTCACAATGTCCAGGTGAGTTGGTAGATATTAGTCATGTTCTTTGTTACTGGAACCATCTAACAAACTCTGAATTAATGAAGTCTCCTATATATTACAGAGGGATTTTATCATACAGACTGGTGATCCTACAGGGACTGGACGTGGAGGAGAATCAGTTTTTGGGTAAGTTTCTTTATTTTCAAATGGATAAAAAATAGAAATTCTTAAAAATGTTAAGTAGTATATTTTAATCTGCATTTTAAAATATGGTTCAAATATAGATTTTTTCCAAGTTCCATAAATGTCTATAGCAAAAAAAAAAGGAGTATTTTTGAATACTGGTACCATTTCTATAAAGAAATGGTAACCTTATATGCTAACTCTAGTGCCCTATATATATAATCTTAGTATGTCTGTATTTCATGTTGAGTGTACTTATATTTTATAACCTTATTATATGTATTTTTAGTCAACTGTATGGTGATCAAGCAAGCTTCTTCGAGGCTGAAAAAGTGCCAAGAATTAAGCACAAGAAGAAGGGCACTGTGTCCATGGTGAACAATGGCAGTGATCAGCATGGATCTCAGGTTAGGAAGTGCGTGAGGAGATGAGTTTTGCTGGAAGGCACCCACGAAATTATCTTTTTGAACTATCTAGTAAGGAAAGACTTTCAACCAAAGATATTTGTTAGAATTGAAAAATGACACTGTTTTCTCCTGTGTTAAAAAAGATCCTTATTATTTTGTTCTTTTGAATGTAAGGCATATCCTTTGGGAGAAATTTAGAAAATACAGGAAAGTACAAAGAAGAAAATAACATTACCTATAATCCCACAATTCATAGATCATCACTGTTCAGAGACACAAAGGCCTGTCCTTGCAGTATTTATTCCTTCTTTCAAAACAGGTCATGTTGAGTACGTTTCATTCACTGTCACAACATTCCCATTGGAGTAGATGCTTTTTTTCCTCAGAGTTTACGTGTGAAAAAACTTGAGATTTGGTTTGTTCAAGTATTTTAAACAATTAAGCATCTGTGTATTTATTGATATTTTATGTATAAACTTTGTGCCTTTCATTTAGTAGTAGTAACAGGTGGGTGAGAAATACCAGTAACAAGTACTAAATGCAGTTAATGTAGAGTCTCTTGTAACTAACAGCAGTTTGAATTATATATATATATATATATATACACACACACACGTATATATTTGTATTTATTAAATGTCTTTTTTATATAGTTTCTTATTACAACAGGAGAGAATCTGGATTACCTTGATGGTGTTCATACAGTGTTTGGTGAGGTGACAGAAGGCATGGACATAATTAAGAAAATTAACGAGACCTTTGTTGATAAGGACTTTGTACCATATCAAGATATCAGGTATGGTTACTATTTATTATTAGAATGTACTACAGTGTTTTAATATGTGATGTTTGCCAGATAATGGGGATGGCATACATAGGACTGGTTTTTGGATAATTCTAAAATGTGAATTAATTGGAGACTGCGTGGGCACAGGAGGGCCTAGAGGAGCTATCCCACGTTGAAGGTCAGGAAGGGTGGCAGTGAGGAGATACCCCTCATCCAAGGTAAGAAGCATTGGCTGTGCTTTGCTGGAGCAGCCGTGAAGAGATACCCCACGCCCAAGGTAAGAGAAACCCAAGTAAGATGGTAGGTGTTGCAAGAGGGCATCAGAGGGCAGACACATTGAAACCATACTCACAGAAAACTAGTCAATCTAATCACACGAGGACCACAGCCTTGTCTAACTCAATGAAACTAAGCCATGCCCGGGGGGCAACCAAGATGGGCGGGTCATGATGGAGAGATCTGACAGAATGTGGTCCACTGGAAAAGGGAATGGCAAACCACTTCAGTATTCTTGCCTTGAGAACCCCATGAACAGTATGAAAAGGCAAAATGATAGGATACTGAAAGAGGAACTCCCCAGGTCAGTAGGTGCCCAGTACGCTACTGGAGATCAGTGGAGAAATAACTCCAGAAAGAATGAAGGGATGGAGCCAAAGCAAAAACAATACCCAGCTGTGGATGTGACTGGTGATAGAAGCAAGGTCCGATGCTGTAAAGAGCAATATTTCATAGGAACCTGGAATGCCAGGTCCATGAATCAAGGCAAATTGAAAGTGGTCAAACAAGAGATGGCAAGAGTGAATGTCGACATTCTAGGAATCAGCGAACTGAAATGGACTGGAATGGGTGAATTTAACTCAGATGACCATTATATCTACTACTGTGGGCAGGAATCCCTCAGAAGAAATGGAGTAGCCATCATGGTCAACAAAAGAGTCCAAAATGCAGTACTTGGATGCAATCTCAAAAACGACAGAATGATCTCTGTTCGTTTCCAAGGCAAACCATTCAATATCACAATAATCCAAGTCTGCCCCAACCAGTAACGCTGAAGAAGCTGAAGTTGAACGGTTCTATGAAGACCTACAAGATCTTTTAGAACTAACACCCAAAAAAGGTGTCCTTTTCATTATAGGGGACTGGAATGCAAAAGTAGTAAGTCAAGAAATACCTGGAATAACAGGCAAATTTGGCTTCGGAGTACAGATTGAAGCAGGGCAAAGGCTAATAGGAGCTGACTGTGGCTCAGACCATGAACTCCTTATTGCCAAATTCAGACTTAAATTGAAGAAAGTAGGGAAAACCACTAGACCATTCAGGTATGACCTAAATCAAATCCCTTATGATTATACAGTGAAAGTGAGAAATAGATTTAAGGGCCTAGATCTCATAGATAAGAGTGCCTGATGAACTATGGAATGAGGTTTGTAACATTGTACAGGAGACAGGGATCAAGACCATCCCCATGGAAAAGAAATGCAAAAAGGCAAAATGGCTGTCTGGGGAGGCCTTACAAATAGCTATGAAAAGAAGAGAAGGGAAAAGCAAAGGAGAAAAGGAAAGATATAAACATCTGAATGCAGAGTTCCAAAGAATAGCAAGAAGAGATAAGAAAGCCTTCTTCAGCGATCAATGCAAAGAAACAGAGGAAAACAACAGAATGGGAAAAACTAGAGATCTCTTCAAGAAAATCAGAGATACCAAAGGAACATTTCATGCAAAGATGGGCTCGATAAAGGACAGAAATGGTATGGACCTAACAGAAGCAGAAGATATTAAGAAGAGATGGCAAGAATACACAGAAGAACTGTACAAAAAAGATCTTCACGACCCAGATAATCACGATGGTGTGATCACTGACCTAGAGCCAGACATCCTGGAATGTGAAGTCAAGTGGGCCTTAGAAAGCATCACTACGAACAAAGCTAGTGGAGGTGATGGAATTCCAGTGGAGCTATTCCAAATCCTGAAAGATGATGCTGTAAAAGTGCTGCACTCAATATGCCAGCAAATTTGGAAAACTCAGCAGTGGCCACAGGACTGGAAAAGGTCAGTTTTCATTCCAATCCCAAAGAAAAGCAATGCCAAAGAATGCTCAAACTACCACACAGTTGCACTCATCTCACACGCTAGTGGAGTAATGCTCAAAATTCTCCAAGCCAGGCTTCAGCAATATGTGAACCGTGAACTTCCTGATGTTCAAGCTGGTTTTAGAAAAGGCAGAGGAACCAGAGATCAAATTGCCAACATCTGCTGGATCATGGAAAAAGCAAGAGAGTTCCAGAAAAACATCTATTTTTGCTTTATTGACTATTCCAAAGCCTTTAACTGTGTGGATCAGAATAAACTGTGGAAAATTCTGAAAGAGATGGGAATACCAGACCACCTGATCTGCATCTTGAGAAATCTGTATGCAGGTCAGGAAGCAACAGTTAGAACTGGACATGTAACAACAGACTGGTTCCAAATAGGAAAAGGAGTACGTCAAGGCTGTATATTGTCACCCTGCTTATTTAACTTCTATGCAGAGTACATCATGAGAAACGCTGGACTGGAAGAAACACAAGCTGGAATCAAGATTGCCGGAAGAAATATCAATAACCTCAGATATGCAGATGACACCACCCTTATGGCAGAAAGTGAAGAGGAACTCAAAAGCTTCTTGATGAAGGTGAAAGACAAGAGTGAAAAAGTTGGCTTAAAGCTCATTCAGAAAACGAAGATCATGGCATCTGGTCCCATCACTTCATGGGAAATAGATGGGGAAACAGTGTCAGACTTTATTTTTGGGGGCTCCAAAATCACTGCAGATGGTGACTGCAAGCCATGAAATTAAAAGACGCTTACTCCTTGGAAGGAAAGTTATGACCAACCTAGATAGCATATTCAAAAGCAGAGACATTACTTTGCCAACTAAAGGTCCATCTAGTCAAGGCTATGGTTTTTCCTGTGGTCATGTATGGATGTGAGAGTTGGACTGTGAAGAAGGCTGAGCGCCGAAGAATTGATGGTTTTGAACTGTGGTGTTGGAGAAGACTCTTGAGAGTCCCTTGGACTGCAAGGAGATCCAACCAGTCCATTCTGAAGGAGATCAGCCCTGGGATTTCTTTGGAAGGAATGATGCTAAAGCTGAAACTCCAGTACTTTGGCTACCTCATGCGAAGAGTTGACTCATTGGAAAAGACTCTGATGCTGGGAGGGACTGGGGGCAAGAGGAGAAGGGGATGACAGAGGATGAGATGGCTGGATGGCATCATTGACTCTATGGACGTGAGTCTGAGTGAACTCCAGGAGCTGGTGATGGACAGGGAGGCCTGGCGTGCTGCGATTCATGGGGTCACAAAGAGTCGGACATGACTGAGCGACTGATCTGATCTGATCTGAAGAATCTTTATAATAGAGAAGACCGTTACCCTACTGATTATAATTGCTTATCTTGGGAGGAATTACTAATTCTTTAGGTTTTTAAAGAAATTCAGATTATTGAGAGAGATGACAAGATTACTAAGATATAGCTATTCATGTTATATCTTAGCATAATGCAGAGAATTAATATATAATATCAAGCAATCAAAAGCAATGACACTAACTGTCAAAGTATATCCTAGTAATACCCTTGTACAATAAAATTTAAGAGTTTGTGGATTTTTTTTTTTTGGCATTAGGGATACTTAAGATATTTGTTATAATTTTTATAAATAGTGAAGCATGGATTCTGAAATAATATGAATGTAACATTTGACTTGGATTTATTTTGTAAGGATAAATCATACAGTGATTTTAGATGATCCATTTGATGATCCTCCTGATTTATTAATTCCTGATCGATCACCAGAACCTACAAGGGAACAACTAGATGTGAGTCGAGTCTTCTTATGATTGAATGTACATACGTATTAACGTTTTACACGGATTTTGCTTTTTACCTTTTTAAAACTTATTTCTCCAGAATGATTATCTTGCTTGATCAGTAATACTAAGCAAAGTTTGCAGTTCTTTTTCTCTTCCATAGAGACACTCATTTTTCTACCTATCTTTTCCCTAATATTCTTTATTTAGTTTCTGTTCCACCAGAACAGTCTTAGCTCTGGATACAAATACCTTGGGGAAATATTTTTCTTACCTCTTAACTCTAGATAGGAGTATAGCTTTAAGACTAAATTACATTGTCGGCTTGTGAGGGAACTTTTCAACTGGGGACACTTTTGAGCCAGGCTGGAATGCAGAAATTTCTGTGGCATAGTGGAGACTTCCCCTCAGATCTTTTAAGGTGTAAATTTCTGCTTAATGAGACTTCCTCAAAGCTAAATTTATCTCTATAGTTAGGGTTTAATCGTTAATTTCTAAGATCATTTATCTTCTGTGTTGAGCATTTACTTGGGTACCAGATAGTTCTTATATAAATGTTTATTTTGATTTAAAAATAAATTAGAAGCCTAGTTTAGCCCATATTAATGAATTAGCTTAAATCAGTTTTCAGAGATTTATAAGTTTGTTTCACATTTGTGAAACAAATCTTTTAACAAAGTTGATGGAACTAAGAATAAAGCATAATGTCTCATGTTTCTAAGATTTATATATATATATATATGAGTAACTTCTGCCTTACAGAGTGGTCGAATTGGAGCAGATGAAGAAATTGATGATTTCAAAGGGAGATCAGCTGAAGAAGTAGAAGAAATAAAGGCTGAAAAAGAGGCCAAAACTCAAGCTATTCTACTAGAAATGGTAAAGTAATTACTTTGTTCAAATAGTTACTCAGCAGGGTGTTCAATACATACTCATTGTGAATTTATTCCTGACTTTTTGATAGTATTAAAATATTAGAAATTTAGCTCAGAGTTCTTTTCTGGGTTAAATTTGATAGGACATTATAACACATATGAAAGGAAACAATTTGGTTCTACTGTCAGTGTAGTGTCAAATGCATTTTAAACACATGGGAAATGGGTATCTAGTTTATATTAATTGGATTTCAGTTGCTTGTACTTATCAGCCATGAAATTAAAAGACACTTACTCCTTGGAAGGAAAGTTATGACCAACCTAGATAGCATATTCAAAAGCAGAGACATTACTTTGTCAACAAAGGTCCATCTAGTCAAGGCTATGATTTTTCCAGTAGTCATGTATAGATGTGAGAGTTGGACTGTGAAGAAAGCTGAGCGCCAAAGAATTGATGCTTTTGAACTGTGGTGTTGGAGAAGACTCTTGAGAGTCCCTTGGACTGCAGGGAGATCCAACCAGTCCATTCTGAAGGAGATCAGCCCTGGGATTTCTTTGGAAAGAATGATGCTAAAGCTGAAACTCCAGTACTTTGGCCACCTCATGTGAAGAGTTGACTCATTGGAAAAGACTCTGATGCTGGGAGGGACTGGGGGCAGGAGGAGAAGGGGATGACAGAGGATGAGATGGCTGGATGGCGTCACTGACTCGATGGACGTGAGTCTGAGTGAACTCCGGGAGTTGGTGATGGACAGGGAGGCCTGGCGTGCTGCGACTCATGGGGTCGCAAAGAGTCGGACACGACTGAGCGACTGAACTGATCTGAATACTTATCTCAGTTTTAAAGTTTCTTGGACTGAATTTTAAGTATTATAAAGAATAATGCTTTGTATATCTCTAGTACTGAGATTAAATAATAAAATAGTAATTATAGGATAAAATAAACCTGGGCAGAAATTGAACACTCTAAAATGTACTCCTTTTCTCTTTTACTAGCAATATGGAATCATTTGGGAACAGTTATTCAGTACATGATTATTTCACCTACTAGGCTTTTTTTCCCGTTTCTTATTTTTGTGGAATAGATACACCTTTCATGTAGTAGATCATCAATTTTGAAATGGATAGTTAATAATTACGTTTTTATTACTAACATCATTTTATGTAGTAGTGCTTTTCAGATTCCTTATCTGTTTTAAAATCTGTATTAGCATCACTAGTCTGAAGGAACAAATATTAAAGACTATAATTCAAGAAAACTTTACTGAATTAAAAAAGTTAAAAATGCACAGTTTAATGAACATACTGTGTTACCTGAGAATTCTGACCCAGAACAGTCAACACGGAGACAAACTCTAAGAAAATTATGGACTTAAAAGAAAAATCTTTTGAACACCTGGCAGCAAAAGTAAGTGATTTACAAGGGAAAGAACATTAGATTATCATTAGAGTTTGAACAAATAATAGAAAGTTTATGCCAGAATAAAAGGGTTTAACATATTCCATAAACTTGTTATTTTCAGAGAATTTCAAATTTACAGAAAAAAAAAATAATGCAGAGAACTTCTATGTACCTTTTACTCGGGTTCATCCTTTTTTTCTTTTTTTTTTTTTGGCCACACCACATGGCAAGTGAAACTATGAGCTATGCCATGTAGGGCCAGCCAAAATGGACAGGTCGTGGTGGAGAGTTCTGACAAACCATGATCCAGTGGAGAAGGGAATGGCAAACCACTTAAGTATTCTTACCTTGAGAATCCCATGAACAGTATGAAAAGGAAAAAAGATATGACACTGAAAGATGAACTCCTGAGGTCAGTAGGTACCCAGTATGCTTCTGGAGAAGAGCAGAAAAGTAGCTCCAGAATGAAGAGGCTGAGCCAAAGCAAAAACAATGCCGAGTTGTGGATGTGACTGGTGATAGGAAGTCAAGTCAGATGCTGTAAAGAACAATATTGCTTAGGAATTTGGAATGTTAGGTGTATGAATCAAGGTAAATTGAAAGTGGTCAAACAGGATGGCAAGAATGAACATTGATATTTTAGAAATTAGTGAACTAAAATGGACGGGAATGGGTGAATTCGGTTTAGGTGAGTATTGTATCTACTACTGTGAGCAAGAATTCCTTAGAAGAAATAGAGTAGCCATCATATTCAACAAGAGTCCGAAATGTAGTACTTGGGTGTAATCTCAAAAATGACAGAATGATCTCTTGTTTCCAAGGCAAACCATTTTTACAGTAATCCAAGTCTATGCCCCAACCACTAATGCCGAAGAAGCTGAAGTTGAACGGTTCTATGAAGACCTACAAGACTTTCTACAACTAACATCAAAAAAAGATGTCCTTGTCATCATAAGGGACTGGAATGCAAAAGTAGGAGGTCAGGAGATACCTGGAGTAACAGGCAAGTTTGACCTTGGAGTAAAATAGGAAGCAGATCAAAGGCTAACAGAGTTTTGACAAGAGAACGCACTAGTCATAGCAGACACCCTCTTCTAACAACACAGGAGACAGCTCTACACATGGACATCACTAGATGGTCAATACTGAAATCAGTTTGATTGTTTCTTTGCAGCCAAAGATGGAGAAACTCTATAGAGTCAGCAAAAACAAGAGGGGGAACTGACTGTGGCTCAGATCATAAACTCTTTATTGCCAAATTCAGACTTAAATTGTCTGAGGAGGCCTTACAAATAACTGAGAAAAGAGAAATGAAAGGCAAAGTGAAAAGGAAAGATATATCTATTTGAAGGCAGAGTTCCAAAGAATAGCAAGGAGAAATAAGAAAGCCTTCCTCAATGATCCATGCAAAGAGATAGAGGAAAACAATAGAATGTGAAAGACTAGAGATCTCTTCTAGAAAATAGAGATACCAAGGGAACATTTCATGCAAAGATGGGCACAAGAAAGGACAGAAATAGCATGGACCCGACAGAAGCAGAAGATATTAAGAAGAGGTGACAAGAATACACAGAAGAACTATACAAAAAAGATCTTCATGACCCATTTAACCATGATGGTGTGATCACTCACCTAGAGCCAGACATCCTAGAATGCAAAGTCAAGTGGGCCTTAGAAAGCATCACTACAAACAAAGCTAGTGGAGGTGATGGAATTCCAGTTGAGCTATTTCAAATCCTAAAAGATGATGCTGTGAAAGTGCTACACTCAATATGCCAGCAAATTTGGAAAACTCAGCAGTGGCACCTGGACTGGAAAAGATCAGTTTTCATTCCAATCCCAAAGAAAGGCAATGCCAAGAATATTCAAACTACCACATAATTGCACTCATTTCACACGCTAGCAGAGTAATGTTCAAAATTCTCTAAGCTAGGCTTCAGCAGCATGTGAACTGAGAACTTCCAGATCACGCTGGATTTAGAAAAGGCAGAGAAACCAGAGATCAAATTGCCAACATCAGTTGGATCATTGAAAAAGCAAGAGAGTTCCAGAAAAACATCTGGTTCATTGACTATGCTAAAGCCTTTGACTATGTGGATCACAACAAACTGTGGAAAATTCTTCAAGAGATAGGAATACGAGACCATCTGACCTGCCTCCTGAAAAATCTGTATGCAGGTCAGGAAGCAACAGTTAGAACTGGACATGGAACAACGGACTGGTTCCAAATTGGGAAAGGAGTTCATCAAGGCTGTCTATTGTCACCTTGCTTATTTAACTTATATTTAGAGTATGTCATGTGAAATGCCGGACTGGATGAAACACAAGCTGCAATCAATGATTGCTGGGAGAAATATCAATAACCTCAGATACGCAGATGACACCACCATTATGGCAGAAAGCGAAGAAGAACTGAAGAGGCTCTTGATGAAAGTGAAAGAGGAGAGTGAAAAAGCTGGCTTAAAACTAAACATTCAAAAAATTAAGATTATGGCATCTGGTCCCATCACTTCATGGCAAATAGATGGAGAAACAATGGAAACAGTGAGAGACTTTATTTTCTTGGGCTCTAAAATCACTGTAGTCGGTGACTGTAGCCATGAAATTAAAAGATGCTTGCTCCTTGGAAGAAAATCTGTGACAAACCTAGATAGTGTATTAAAAAAGCAGAGACATTACTTTGCCAACTAAGTTTATCTAGTCAAAGCTATGGTTTTTCCAGTAGTCATGTATAGATGTGAGAGCTAGACTATAAAGAAAGCTGAGTGCCGAAGAATTGATGCTTTTGAACTGTGGTGTTGGAGAAGACTCTTGAAAATCGCTTGGGTTGCAAGGAGATCAAACCAGTCAATCCTAAAGGAAATCAGTCCTGAATTGGAAGGACTGTTACTGAAGCTGCAATAGTTTGGCCACCTTATGTGAAGAACTGACTCATTGGAAAAGACCCTGATGCTGGGAAAGATTGGAGGCAAGAGGAGAAGGGGATGACAGAGGATGAGTTGGTTGGCTGACATCACCAGCTCAACGAACTTGAGTTTGAGCAAGCTCTAGGAGTTGGTGAAGGACAGGGAAGCCTGGCGTGCTGTAGTCCATGGGGTCATTAAGAGTCAGACACGACTGAGTAACTGAACTGAACTGAACACGGCAAGTGTCTTCCTTGACGAGGGTCAAACGTTTACCCACTGTGTTGGGAGCACAGTCTTAGCTACTGGACCATGAAGGAAGTCCTCCCCGCCCCCACCTTTTTAAAAATGTGTTTATTCACGAGGAGACACTTCACATGATAATCTTGCCTGAAATCATCTCTGAGAATTTTTTAATATATGTATGAAGGAATATTGTTTCCCCATCTAAAGGCTCATGGTAAATATAGTTTTCTCACAATGAAAATAACACCATCATTAAATCATGGTTTTATCTCACTGTCACCCTCTCGAGTTCTTCAGTAGAATGCGGTTTGCTTGGTTCATTGTGGTAGTTGACTATGAAGTTAACTTTGGTTTGCCTGAAATAGAAGATGATATGTGAGGTCAAAAAGCTCAAAACTGTATCCAGGAATTGGTGTTCCATACTGCACAATAATGTGGAAAAGAATTGAGCATTACTTACGTAAAAGGCTAGATTCAATATAATAGTATTTCAAAAGTTTAAAAACAAGCAAAACTAAACATATGTTAGGGATATATACCTGTGTGGTGAAACTAAATCTGTAAGAGAATGACCAAGAAGAAAAACTGAAGGCTCATTTGTGGTGAGAGAAGGATAATGGAATCAGGGAACATTTTACTGGTAGTTCTTAGGCTGGTTGGCACCATGGGGTCTTTTTTTTTCATGCTACTTAATTTAGACACACTTTTTGTAAATTCTTTAAAAAATAGATCAAGTACTTGAAAAAAGAAAAAATAGAGATAAAACTGGGACTCTAAAGCCAGTAGACTTGGTAAATTTCACTTTGTGTGAATACCATGCTTGTTACTGTTACTGCCAGGAAGAGTGGAGTTTTGAATTTTGAAATATGTTTAGATCTCTTTCCCAGAGCCCACAGTTAATAATGTAAATTTAGATATTTTAGGGAATCAGCAATGTGGGCTAACTTCATGGTATTTATGATGGAAATGAAATAAAGGAGTTGATTTATATTCTTGTTTATTTATCATTTAGGTGGGAGACCTACCTGATGCAGATATTAAACCTCCAGAAAATGTGCTATTTGTTTGTAAATTGAATCCAGTGACCACAGATGAAGATCTGGAGATAATATTCTCAAGATTTGGGCCAATAAGAAGGTAGTTTTTAGAATTAGTGAAAGATTTAGAGAAACTAGGTATTGGTGGTTTTCTAATGACATTTTTGATGAGTCTGAACTATAGATGAAATTTATACTAGTGAGTTTTACATATGAATATGTTGGATAGTAGGGAAGAAAACACGTGTGTATGCGTATGTGTAGATATGTGTGTGTGCGTGTTATAAATTGAGTGATTTTCTTAGAACACATACATTTCAACTTTAAAACAGGAAGTGAATAAAACAGTGTAAGTGTAGTTCTATAGTATTTTCAAAAACCTTCTTTAATATTTTAAATGTTTATCTCATTTAAATTCTCCCTAGAATTTCCAGCAACTTATTCCAAAATTAATTTTAATCTAAATTTTCTAAAATTTTTCTTTTGGTTAATTTTGCCTGTGTTATTAATGCAAAAGTTTTGAAGCTAGTATTTCTTTGAGAAAGGGAAGTATTTTATAATTGATTAAAAGTATGTTTAGAATTTCCTTTTATTTCATGTTTTTTCTTCTGTGAAGCCATTCTTTATTATTCCTATTGAAAGAAAACTTTTTCTCTAAAAGACTACCTGACTTTATTTTTCCACTCACTGATGGTAATCATCTTTATAAAAAATTCTTATGCTGTTACATCTTATTTTTATATTGGATGTTATATACTGATTTCCTGCTAAGGAATATGAGAATTAACCTCTGTTTCTATCCTACCCTGTTCATTCTCCCTGCCTGCTACTTTGGTTATGTCATAACTTTGGTTAAGTCTTTGTTCAATATTTACATTTTAATGTGTACTTAACATATTGCAACAGCTGAACCATGTGCTGTAATGTGATTGCTTTTCCTTTCACAATTTTTTTTTCCTCTCACAATGTTTTATATCCCTGTTTCATATCATGTTTTTAAAACGAGGCTTAAGATATATGAGCAAAAAGGGTTAAACCAATTGCGTTAAATTCCACCTTACTGGCTTTTCACTTGGTTATTAAGATGGATTGGTTCTATGTAATAGTTGTACTTATGGGATTAAATTTGAGCCTTGTTTATATTAAAATTAAAAAAAAAAACAAATCATAAGTTTACTAATAACATGCATATATATATGAATGTGTGTGCATTTTTCTGTAGTGACATTAGATAATCTATAATTCATTTGTATTTGACTAAAAATAAATTATGATTTAAAAGAATTTTTAGCAGTAATTTCCCTTTGCTAAAGAAAAATTAAATATTTTTATCTTGTTCTCCAGTGTTTCAGGAATTTAGGATTATAGGCCTGTATAGGGCATTCATAGTAGAATCTAGAAAACTTAGTTACTAGACAGGTCAATTATTTTAGAAAATAATTATTATTTAAGATATTTGAAGGAATATAATTCTGTGAATTTAACTTTGCCTTTTAATAATTGGCTTACTTTGTTTTTTACTTTTGAGAAGTAAGAGTGAATGCTCTCTATTTCTTTCTTTTTCCATACTTACTTTCAAGTTGTGAAGTTATCCGGGATTGGAAGACTGGAGAATCCCTGTGTTATGCTTTTATTGAATTTGAAAAAGTAAGTCATAGTATAGCTATCTTAAATTTGTATTTTTTGTTGTTGTTGTTCTATGGTGTTAAAAAGTGCAAAAATGTAGAGAACTTTTTCTGGTCTGTAAGATTAGGAAATTAGTTTGCTTTTTCTTTAACACCTAAGAAAAATAACTTTAATTATATTTGAATAGAGAGTAAGTTTAATATCTGTTAATGTTAGTATATGTACTTTTACTTATTTTGGGTTCAATATCAACCTGTGTGAATGTATCTAAAACTTTTTTAAAGTTTTAGGTAAAGTCCTTCACATTCTATAAATAAGTTTTCAGTGATATTTAGGTAGATATAATAATTGAGTAGTAGAAAGAAAACTAGTTTGAGTGTTATTATGATCTAGATATTAATTTGAACTCTGTCATTGACCAACTATTTTTTGATATTTGGCAGTTTATTTAGAATTCTTTTTTCTAGGCATTATTTTCCTTATAAATAAAATTTGAGATTTGGATTAGATAGTACTTTCGAGATCTATAATAGGAACGATAGCTTTTATTACTCAAGTAATTTTCTTTAAGCAAGTGTTATGCTCTCATTTAGGTCTCATAACTCTGAGACAGGCACTATCCTCCTTTTCTAAATAAGTAAACTGGGACACACAGTGGTAGCACGACTTGTTTGAAATGGTGCACCTAGTTAATGTCATAGCCTTCTGCTGTTTTATTTTCAAAGAAATAGTTAATAACTCAGTTAACACTCTTTGTTACAAGTATTAACTACCCATATTTGTAAAATTGTTCAGATTGAAAGCATTGTAAATACTCATATATTTAGTGTAATTCTTAAAAAATCATCAAATTTAAATGTGACTTATACAGTGGCTACAAATATTTGTATTCTAGTTCTTCTCTGCACTTTTCTTCATCTGATAAATAAATACCAAAACTGTTACTTACTCTTAGGATTTGAACTTAGATATGTCTGGTGCTGTTCCTACTACTTTGAGCCATTATGCTAGGCTATGTTATTTCTTTTTGTAACTTTGGACTGATGTATGTCCAATAGTAGCTCATCCTAAATTATAATTGTTCCAAAGTATTTGTCACATACCTTCTGTATTTCAGGTAATAGGTACTGCAACAGGCCCTTGGGGTTAAAATGTATACTGGAGGGTTGAGGAACACAGACACATAACAAATTATACCTAGACACTGTGTCAAGTGCACCAGAAATAATATTTACAAGGTACATTGCTGTCAGCAGAAAGGAGATCTCTCTACCTTTAGTTTGCTATGAATGTTTTTTTCTCATAGGGTTGTTATCAGAGTTAATTGAGGTAATAGATGCAAAGCATTTGGTGCATAAGTATTCAAAGTTTAGTTTTAGTAACAAGGAACTTTTTGTATTTTCAGTATTTATTCTGGCTGCAAACATCTTTTCCATAAAGATTTATGCTTGAGTTTTTATAATTACTCTCAGGAAGAAGATTGTGAGAAAGCATTCTTCAAAATGGACAATGTGCTTATAGATGACAGAAGAATACATGTGGACTTCAGCCAGTCTGTTGCAAAGGTTAAATGGAAAGGAAAAGGTTTGTTGTTCATCTTTATTTGTTTCTGTTTTGCTTTGCATTCTTGTGTGTGTGTGTGTATCTCCTTTGACAGTGCTATTAATTAGAAATGTTCAGAGATGTAACTCCTGCTGTTTGATTTTATGTAGCTGCTTTCTAGTGTCTAAGGTGGGTAGAGTGGTGTGGGTGTTTGTATTTTAAACTAATGAGGAATATATTTATTACATTTGACTTTTTATAAATCACTTATAATTACCCATTGCAGACATGACATGTTTCCTAAGTAATTATTATGACTTTGGTGGCTTGATTCCTCTAGATGCAAAACTTTCTTTTGGCCACACCGTGCGCTGTGCAGGATCTTAGTTCCCTGACCAGGGATCGATCCTGTGCCCTCTGCAGTGCAAACAAGGTCTTAGTCACTGTACTGCCAAGGAAGTCCATGATGCAAAGGCTTAATTCTTCCTTCTAAAGTTTGTTTGCTTTAGTTGTTATATATATATAGCTCAGATGGTAAAGAATCTGCCTGCAATGCAGGAGACCCGGGTTTGGTCCCTGGGTTGGGAAGATCCCCTGGAGAAGGAAATGGTAATCCACTCCAGTATTCATGCCTGTAGAATCCCATGGACAGAGGAGCCTGGTGGGCTACAGTCCATGGGGTCACAGAGAGTCGGACACAACTAAGTGACTAACACACACACACACACACACACACGGTACAAAATTGAAAAGATCAATGAAAAGGAGGTAGAACAAAGTTTCTTCCACTCCTGCCCTCACCCACCCAATTTCCCTTACCAGAGGTAACCACAGCTACCTGTTTCTTTTGTAACCTTCCACATATATTCTTTGAATATATCTAATTATACATATTTATATATATATATATATGCTGCTGCTAAGTCGCTTCAGTCATGTCCAACTCTGTGCGACCCCATGGACTGCAGCCTACCAGGCTTCTCCATCCATGGGATTCTGCAGGCAAGAACACTGGAGAGGGTTACTGTTTCCTTCTCCAATGCATGAAAGTGGAAAGTGAAAGTGAAGTCACTCAGTCGTGTCTGACTCTTAGCGACCCCATGGACTACAGCCTACCAGGCTCCTCCACCCATGGGATTTTCCAGGCAGCAGTACTGGAGTGGGGTGCCATTGCCTTCTCCATATATATATACATGTAAAAAAAAGAAAGCATAACTGTTAGTCACTCAGTCATGTCTGACTCTTTGCTACCCCATGGACCATAGCCTGCCAGGCTCCTCTGTCCATGGAATTCTCCAGGCAGGAATACTGGATGGGTAGCCATTCTTGCCTGGAGAATCCCAGGGACAGAGAAGCCTGTAAGCTGCCGTCTGTGGGGTTGCGCAGAGTTGGACACGACTGAAGCAACTTAGCAACAGCAACAGCATAAGCCATTCCTTTCTCCAGGGGATCTTCCCGACCCAGGGATTGAATCTGGGTCTCCTGCATTGCAGGCAGATTCTTTACCGTCTGAGCCACTTATTTGATGTTTAGGATTTCATTTCATGTTTTCCCATTTATATAAAATATATTATATATGTGTGTATGTATATATATATATAATTGTCTCCTTTAAAAAAGAAACACACACATATGTATGTTTTCTCCGTTAGTAACGGAAAACAAATGGCTGCATGCTATACATAGTGTTTCCGTACCTTGCATTTTTCATTTAACAATATATCTAAGAGATAGTTTGTATCAGTATATAAAGTAACAGTTTATTCTTTTCAGTGGCTGTGTAGTGTTTGATTGAATTGTGTATCATAATTTATTGAACCAGTCCTGTTAAAGCACAGTCAAGTTTCTAATCTTTTGTTCTTCTGTGTACTATGTGCTATTCCTATACGTACTGACATTCCCCACAAATGCATATATATGTCAAATAAATTCCTCCTAGTAGTAGCATACAAAACTTAGGTAGAATCTGTGTATACTGAAATAATATGGGTTTTTGATCACTGATGCAGTGTGTTTAAAAGATTTCACTTTGGCAATTATTCACTATGTAATGCTAAATTTTACTAGGAATTCTAGGATTATTTTCTTTTTCTGTATAACACTCCATTTCTCATGGTTCTTATGAATGTTTTCCCCTACCCACATGTGATAATTGCAGCTTTGTGGTCAAAAGAATCAAATAATTGTGGTCAAAAGAATCAAATAAGTACGTTCAGGAAACATAGACAAACACTGACCTAATACATTATGGTTCTGGTCCTGTAGTACTGCCAAGTAGCTCTTCTGTGGAGCTGGTTTCCTGGAAAGCTAATTTAATTTTGTCATTTGGGATACATATGAAACAAATATAATTCTTCATTACAGAGAGGGAACTTGAAGCAGAATCTTGTGAAGTGATTTACCTAGGGTCAGGTTTACCCAGATTTAAACCAGTCCTGAATCTAAATTTCTCTCTCAATTTTCTTTTCTTCCTAACCCATCTACCCACTTTAGAAATAATACTGCCTTCCTAAGTAGGTTCAGTGTAGTTTATTTACAGTAAAATGTCATAGGAGACATGCTTCAGTTTCTTGTGTGCTGTCATAAACATGTAATTTGTTGTTAATCTCAGTTCATGTTGAGATAATTTTATGTATTATGTTTTCACATTTAAAAAATTGAGTGGTATCCTATGCCCTGGGCTTCCCAGGTGGCTTAGTGGTAAAGAATATGCCTACCATTGCAGGAGCTGCAGGAGACTTGGGTTTGATCCCTGCGTCGGGAAGATCCCCTGGAGGAGGAAATGGCAACCCACTCCAGTATTCTTGCCTGGAGAATCCCATGGACAGAGGAGCCTGGCCGAGTACAGTCCATGGGGTCACAAAGAGTTGGATATGACTGAGCGACTGAGCACACATCCTCTGTACCATTCACGGTGCTAAGTACTTTTCCTTAATAGCCTATGTGGTGATTCCAACAGCTCTGTGAAATGTTAATATTATTTTCAGTTCCTAAGTGAAGAGCATTTCAGAGAATTGAAGTTTCTTACCTACAACTTTTCACTGGAGTCAGAATTTGAATCCAGAATTTCTAACTTTAATCTGTTGCTCCAACTGTACTTCATCCATGGTGAGACTCCTAATGGCAAGCACATGGCAGATGCCTTTTCAGTGATGAAACCATGCCTATTTGTTACAGTTACCAGTATTTTAATTCTTTATGGTTGTTTGTTTCACATTTATATGAAACATTGTCTACTGGCTATTTCTGTTTCCAGAGCCTGAAATTGCCAAATAGGTTAATCTTGTCTTTGATGCTTACCCCTCTTTTTACTGTTTTTCTCTTTTGTTTAAATACCCTAGTGACAGTCAAGGAGTATATAGGTTTCTCAGTCAAAACACCTGCATACGTCAAGTTGGCTTTATTTGCGCATGCAATCTTGGACCCTTCTGTAGCAGGCCTTCCCCTCTGGAAACATTTCCTCACAGTAGTTGAGGGGGTGGGTCAGGCAGGTTAGTCAGCAGGTCTAGGACATAGACAGGAGCTTGATCCTCATCTGATAGAGACTAGGTTTGAGAGTAGAGAGGCTACATGGAATGCTCTCTGCTTTCATGCCCTGCTGTGGTAGGCCAGTTAACAATCCTGTTTTTCTGAAGAAAGTGTTAATTTCATTTTTGGCCCTTGGAAACAGTAAAGGTGCTCTTAAGAATTTCAGGGCAGAAACAGTTTATCTTTGGTGCTCTCTTCAACCCTTTCCTCTCACATCTCTTTAGTGAAAATCTGTACATTTCCTGCTGTCCCCTATTTGTTTGGTGCTCTGTTAAGATTTTGAGCACTGTCTCTTGACAAATTAGAGATCTTTAAACTCTCACTTCTTCTAAACATATAAGTCTCTCAGATCTCAGGTACAAGTCCTAAGCCCTCAATTTCCTTTGGGCCTAATGTTCTCATAGACTTAATGGCTCTACTTAAACCCTGCATTATTTTCCAGTGGTTGTATTCTTTGTGTAATTTGGGATTTGAAAATTTGGTGTTGTAATATTCATATATATCATTAGGGGGCAGCATATCACTACCTAACTAAATGGATTTCTGATTTCAGTTAAAATAATGGTGAAGAATGAATTACCTTGGTACTTTTGTTTTCTTCTCAGCCTTTTGTATCCTCTGATATATGTGCTTAGTTGCTCAGTTGTGTCCAACTGTCTGCGACCCATGGACTGTAGCCCACCAGGCTTCTCTGTCCATGGGATTCTCTAGGCAAGAATACTGGAGTGGGAAGCCATTCCCTTCTCCAGAGGATATTCCCAACCCAGGGGTCGAACCCTGGGTCTCCTGCATTGCAGGCGGATACTTTACCGTCTGACCACCAGGGAAGCCCCCCCCCACCCCCGCCTTGATATATATGCCACTTATAAAATAGTTCTTATGTATACCTCTTATAATTGTTATTCTTGATTAATCAGGTGATTTTTCTAAGCTCTTTTTTCTTTTTTAAATAGGTGGGAAATACACCAAGAGTGATTTCAAGGAGTATGAAAAAGAACAGGATAAACCATCTAATTTGGTTCTGAAAGATAAAGTAAAGCCCAAACAGGAGTATCCTTCACAAGAACTAGTTGGTCCGTATGTGTTGACCTTCTACTCTGGAGAGTACAATGTGGTACTATCTTATGAAAAGACGATAGAAAACACGGCACCTGAATCCAGATGCTCTGTGATGAAATCAGTTTCTCTCTTTTCACCATTTTATATATGTATACTTTGTTTTTCAATATATTCTTTGTTGTGGGGAGAAAGTTAGGGTTGAGAAATTTTAAGCCTAATTCTTTTACCTCCCTACACTTAGGTTAAGGTTACCACTTATTTTCAGAAGATCTGCAGGTAAGGGTTGTATTTTATATATATAATCTTAATGTTTTAAATTTCTCACAGAAATTTATTATAGCTAAGCTAAACCCTTTGTAGTGGTGGTGTTTAGTCACTAAGTCATGTCCGACTCTCTGTGACCCCGTGGACCGCAGTATGCCAGGCTTCCCTGTCCCTCTTTCTGCAGGATACACTGTCAGTGTAGCAACACATATTTATTGCACTCCTACTGTGTGCAAGAGTTGACCTCTATAGGATTAAAAAGAAATCCAGAGACTTGACTCTTTATAGATTTGTCCAAGTTTTAGGTTGAGACAAGTAAGAAGCAATGAAACATACTTTTCATATGATGTCATTTTAATTTGTTCATTGATACTCTCATTATAAACCTATCACTCCACACGTGGTTATTTCTTTTGCAGTTCTTTCTGGTGAGTGGTTTCTTTGTTTCCTAGTTTCTATTGGTGTTTTAGGGATACTCTTTCCCCATACTGTGTAAACATTTTTTTCCCCAAGAATTCATCGAGGAAAGATGAATATCAGGTTGACCTGTTGTGTATTTATTTTTTATTGTATTGGCTGCCTGCAGTGCCGTCCAGAGTCGGACACGACTGAAGCGACTTAGCAGCAGCAGCAGCAGTACACAAAGCATTGTAAGGTGTTAGAGCTGGATAATGTCTGGAGTGTACTGACATAATCAGCACGAGGGAAGCTTTCATGTGCAAACAAACCAGACAGTAAACTAAGATTGGTCTGAAAAGATGAACATTTGAGGGCATGTGATTGAAATCTTAGAATCATAAAAGGTATGGATAGATACACCTGAGGTTTATTCACCAAATCTTCGAAATTAAATTGAGGCAAATCACTAGAAACTGCAGCTGAAAGAGGGGTGTGTGTAGGACAAATGAAAAGGAGTGTAAAGTAGAAGGAGCATATTCTGCTCATGGGTGTTCAGGCTGAGAAGGAAGGCTACCTAGTATAAGAGTGTTTTACATTCAAGGTGATAGATTGCTAAGAGTTAAGAAAGAAACTAGGCATGTTTAAGAATCAGTACCTAGCCCAGTGCTGTCTAACGAGACTTCTGCAGTGATGGAAATGTGCTGTATCTCCCCTGTCCAGTGTGGCTACTAACTACATGTGGTTAGCGAGCGTCTGAAGTGGAATGAGGAACAGGATTTTATAGCTTGTTTGATTTTCATTAATCTGAATTTAAGCCACTTCCCATAGCAAGTATTGAACAGTGTTGCTTTAACCCTTTGAAGCTGATACAGAAGATAGGCATGTCCTGGTGCAAACCATGTGTTCAGAGACAGAATATTGAACAAGAGAAAGGAATTCATGAATCTGACCTAGTGGAATGATCTTTATGTTCTTGGTAATTGATAGGTTTCATTTTAGCAAGACATTTATTGTCTCAGGTATAGTAATAGAGGAACAGAACATATGTTTTCATATATATTTTCACATATATTACTTTATTACTATGGTGAACAAGGGGGATTCTGAAGATTATCTAAATACTGATAGTCAGAAAGACATGGGATGTACTTTATAGATCATGAGAGAGAAATTACTATAAAACTATTAATAAGATTCAAAAATAGAGGTAGAAGAGGGAACTAGACCTTGGGAAGTAATTGGAGAAAAGAGGTCAGGGGGATCACGAAGTAGCATTTTGGAGAGATTTGACATCTTCTAAGAGTCTTGATGGTAGTAGTGAGTAGAAGATAGTGGATGAGCTAGGAAAGAAGAGAATGAGTGTCTTAGTATTACAAGTAATTAGCCAATACTTATTTGGTTGTTACATGCCCAGAGAAGTTTAGCTATGAAACGTGCCCCCTGCCCACGTGGACCTTGTGTTGTATATTGGAGTTGGGGGGAAGAACAGACATTAAATAATCACCATTAATTAAATATGTCTAGAATGTTGCAAAGAAGTACATCTGTGGGATAGTTCAGTTCAGTTTAGTTCAGTCGCTCAGTCGTGTCTGACTCTCAGGGTCTTTTCCAGTGAGTCAGCTCTTCACATCAGGTGGCCAAAGTATTGAAGTTTTAGCTTCAACATCAGTCCTTCCAATGAACACCCAGGACTGATCTCCTTTAGGATGGACTGGTTGGATCTCCTTGCAGTCCAAGGGACTCTCAAGAGTCTTCTCCAACACCACAGTTCAAAAGCATCAATTCTTCGGCGCTCAGCTTTCTTTATAGTCCAACTCTCACATCCATACATGACTACTGGAAAAACCATAGCCTTGACTAGACAGACCTGTGTTGACAAAGTAATGTCTCTGCTTTTTAATATTCTGTCTAGGTTGGTCATAGCTTTCCTTCCAAGGAGTAAACGTCTTTTAATTTCATGGCTGCAGTCACCATCTGCAGTGATTTTGGAGCCCCCCAAAATAAAGTCAACCAGTCCATCCTAAAGGAGGTCAGTCCTGGGTGTTCATTGGAAGGACTGATGTTGAAGCTGAAACTCCAATACTTTGGCCACCTGATGCGAAGAGCTGACTCATTGGAAAAGACCCTGATGCTGGGAAAGATTGAGGGCAGGAGAAGAAGGGGACGACAGAGGATGAGATGGTTGGATGGCATCACCAACTCAATGGACATGGGTTTGGGTGGACTCCGGGAGTTGGTGATGGACAGGGAGGCCTGGTGTGCTGCAGTTCATGGGGTCGCAAAGAGTTGGACATGACTGAGTGACTGAACTGAACTGAACTGAACTGAAAAATAAAGTCAGCCCCTATTTCCACTGTGTCCCCATCTATTTGCCATGAAATGATGGAACCAGATGCCATGATCTTAGTTTTCTAAACATTGAGCTTTAAGCCAACTTTTTCACTCTGCTCTTTCACTTTTATCAAGAGGCTCTTTAGTTCTTCTTCACTTTCTGCCATATGGGTGGCGTCGTTTGCATATCTGAGGTTATTGATATTTTTCCCAGCAATCTTGATTCCAGCATGTGCTTCTTCCAGCCCAGTGTTTCTCATGAGGTATGGGACTTATAATAGAGGTGAGGGGTCAGAGGATCCTCAAATGATACTGTAAGTAGTGACATTAAAGCTACAACAAATATGGGGAGATGAGGGCTGAGGTGGGGTACTGTTTTCTTTAACTCTGGTCCATTATTTAAGGAATACAGTTTACATCTTCCCCCAGGACAGTCCAAGTATAATCATACACATACACGCAGAATTGAAAGACAAGTTTATAAAATACTATTTTTATTAGATTCCATGTACTCTGTTTTCTGGTCTATGTTATTTTAAAATGCTGGCTTTCAGTGACCCACTAAATGGATTTTATACCCTGTTGAGTAGCAATTAGAAATACTCAGGAACTCTGATGCACTTGGAACAGAGCAGCATGTGTAGAGCAAACACTGAGGTGAAATCATAGGCAAGGGCTATTGGATTTGTATTCGGAAAAGGAGACTATCCTTAAGGTACCGTGGAAACACTGTTACACGGACTAAAGGAAGAAAGAAGTTGGAGATAGTGGGGTAATGATAGAATGGTACAGGCTGGTTAGCTGTCGCCAGCCGTCTTGTGAGAAGCCAGAGGGTGCAGTGTTTTCCTACTCCCTGAGGGAGCATAGAGCTGTGGCCTGGTGAAAAGAGACGTGAAACTCCAGTCCTAAGGGAAGTGTGTTTGCTTTTACTCTAGTCCTACACGCCACTAAAATAGTTCTGTGTTTTGGGCTTCCTCCTAATCTTTTTTTGAAAACCACTATTCTAGTCTTGCCTGTTTTAGGGTTTAAGATTATTGTTAGAGAGGTCTTAATAGTTTTACATTTTTTCTCATTCTCAGATATTGTAGTTTATTAAACACATTTATAAATTGAAGCATACATTATTATAATTTTTATAATATATTTATGTGAAATTAAGAAAGATTCACTCATAGTTCTACCATTTAGGCAAATGATACGTTTTATTTTTCCTTGTTCCTTTCAAATCTTGATCTTTTACGAAGTTTCATAGTTACATACAATTTTTGCTTCAGGCTGTTTTAACTTATAATTTTTTATAGACACCGTGCCAGGTCATTTAACAGCATTCATTTGTTGTTGTTAATAACTCCCTTTATAATTCCACGTTGCAGTGCTCTGATGTGTTTATGTGTACCTTTATTACTAGGCGGCTTATTCTCAGTTTCTGTTATTTAAGATAGATCCTGTTATGTATGCAGTCGGGCCTCTGCATCTGCAGGTTCTGCATCCGTGGGTCTCCAACTGCAGATGGAAAATATTCAGTAAAAATATACCAGAAAGTCCCCAAAAGCAAAACTTCCATTTGCTGTGGAGGCAGCTAGTTATTTATGTAGCATTTACATTGTATTTACATCTATTTACATCACATTTACATTGCGGTAGGTTTTATAAGTAATCTAGAGATGATTTGGAGTGTAAGGGAGCATGTGTGTAGGTTATAGGCAAACACTATGCTTTTTATATAAGGGCCGTGAACATCTGTGGCGTTTGGTCTCCTTAGGAGGTCCTGGAACCAACCCCGGTGGACAGTGAGGGACAGCTGTGCCGTTATTCACTTAACTTACTGTCACTTCAGTTTTTTATGAATTCTTATTTGAATTTCAACATGATAACTGTTGATATGCCTTGCTAAATTTTCTCCTATAGGACTGAAATTACACTCGAAGAGTCACGTGAGTGTATTTTCATCTTACATAGCTTCTCTGGCATTGGGGTTTATAATGTCTTAATATTTTCAAGTTAAATATGTGCCTCATTTTCTAAGTTTAAATGTTTTCATTATTGACAAATAGGTTTCCTTGTTTTTTTAATGCTACTTATATTTTTCATTTATGAAATCAATTTTTCCCCTGTATTTTTTGCCCACTTACCCATTATAAACTGTTTATTTGAAACAAGAGTTCTTTCCATTTTTCCTGCCTGTGTAATGAAGTAAAATATGAATTAGTTTTGTTTTAGAAATATATTCTATGCTCTGAGATGCTTTTTGCTTTAAAAAGTTGTCTTTAGCCTCATGGCCTCCTTTGTTGACCAGATTCTCATGTTTTGATGTATTATCTGTGTCAGTTCTCACATTTGTCCTTAACTAGTTGCTCCAGTGCCAAATACGAACTTGTACTAGATGAGCAGGCAGAAGACTCAAAGGCAGGTCACTCACACACAAGTAAAAAGCACAAGAAGAAGACCCGCCACTGCTCTGAAGAAAAAGAAGATGAGGACTACATGCCAATCAAAAATACCAATCAGGTACGTACTGTTATTCAGACTCAGCTGTAGAGAAAGACATACATCTTAATGATGTAATTTAGGAATAAAGGTATGCTTCTGAACAGGGATGGATGCGTTCTTAATTCTTAAGATGTAGAACGGTTTTACTCGGGTAATGAAACTTTAATTTCAAGAATATATATAACAGATTATAAAAGATTGTTTTCAGAATAACTTAACATGTCATATAGTTCCACATTGTGAAGCAAGAATGATTTTCATCCCTATTAACACTTACTCATTCCCATCAAAAACAAGTGTGGTTATTGTAAAAAAAAAAAAAAAATCCTTCTAATTTATCATGTTAATTTATTACCAGGTGTTATGTACAGCACTTATAGCTCTTGAGGTTTTAGAACCTGAAAAAAACATTTATGCCCTCCCATATGGTATATATGAAATAAAAGCCACATTAAATAGTTAGCTTGATCATCCCCAAAGCTTTCCTAAACAGTAAATTTTCTAAGACAATGATAATAAAAATTCCCCAAAGAAAGTAAATTATAAAGAGAAGAAATCATTTCCAACCTGCAGTTTGGCTCTGAGTTAATTGAAAAGCAGATTACATTACAACCCCTTGCTCTGGTTTTTACCACACGAGGACCTTTAAACTGGGCCTGGTAGATGAGGAAGCGTTCAGTTGGGGAGGTTGGGGGAGCTCACGGCAGTGGGCATGTCAAGCAAAGACACAGATGGAGAGATGCAGTGTGACTGGCAGAGTAAAGGTTTTGTCTGTCAGAAGAGCTAGGTTTGGGTTCTTTACCAGCTGAGCCACAAGGGAAGCCCAGATTCCTACATTGCTGATCATTAATGTGACCTCATCACGTAATTTAAACTTTCTTGAGCCATGGTTTCCTCCTCTGTGAAATTGAGATAATATTTGTCTCAGGCACGTTGTTAAGATTAAGTGGAAACAAAAAGTGTGTGTGCAAACATTTTCTACATTGGCTGTAACTATTATTTTTACAGTCAGTATGTTTTAAATCACTTGGAATCATTTCTCTCTGTGGTAAGGCCATTAACTGGATTCACATTTCAGTTGTTCCTTTTGATGTTTACAGATCGCTTAAAATATTTTCTATTGTAGTTTGAAAAATTGTGTGCTTCCAAAGTGAAGTCTACAAAGTGGTACACATATGGCGCCTAGCTACTATCCCTGTCCTCTCCCCCTTTTCTTCTTTCCCCAAAGGTAACCATTTTATGTGTTTTATGGTTTTTTTCTTCATTTTAAAAAATGACAGCAAATGCATGTTTTATATGTATTAGCACCCTATTCTCTAGACAGCATATCCTCCTACTCCTTGCTGTCATCCAGCAAGGATCTACTTTCTCTTCTTTCAGTTGCCCTTTTGCTATTTAAAGATTCCCATCATTCATGCCCTACTCTCTGTTTTTAAGTTACACCCTTGTCAATCCCTCCAGTAATCCTCACATGAATCAGTGATAGTAATGTCTCTTGCGTCCTTGTAATGCGAGGTGGATGCTATTGTCTCTGTTCACAAGCAGGTGAAAGATAGAAAGGTTAAGCTACTTGCCAGTGTCTTAATGCAGCCAGTGAGTGGTGGAACCACAGTGTAAATCTGGACCTGGACCCCTACTGCTGTTCCTCTTACCTGGAATGTATTCCTGTCAAAATTCTTTCCTAAATCTCCTTCCCTGAAATATATTCCTGCCAGCAGTTTTCTTTGCTAAATCCAATTGTGAATTCTAATGTAGCTTGTCCCGTAGTATAATATTCCAGTGTCATCTAATAGGAACATCTCCCTATTAATTTTTATACTCTTATTAATTTAGCCACTGATCACCTCAACATCTTTTTTAATGGTAGCTATATCACATTTCTATGAATATTTAGCATGTTTTCCACTAAAACTCTATAATGATGCTAAGTCCCATGAGTTGCCACAGCTCCTCATCTTACACTTGTACATGGAATCCGTGATAAATTTAGGCCTGAAATACACGTTGATGTGTTTGAGATAATCAGCAGTCTTAAAAAAATGTGAAAATGGGCTGCATTTCAAGTCTGTGGTTCTCACGTTTGCACCCCTGCCTTTCTGTGAGTCTTTCTTTGTCTTGCTATTTGATTACTTAAGACTTTACAGTAACAGCAGCAAATGTCCTTCCCTTTTGGCAATAATATTCTAACTTTATCTCTTCCCTTGAAGTGTATTAAAGCAGTTGTTTTTGGTTTTATACTTTGATTTAATAATGTAGCTGCACTGATTTTCTTTTCCTTCTAATAAAATAGCATCCATATTTAAGATTTCAGTGGGCCCAATTTTTTCTGTTATTCTGCTTTTTATCCTTTCAAGTTTAATCTCAAAAGTATTACGTAATCATTAAAGGAAATTTTCAGTGCTAGGTAATTTTCAGGTACAGCTCAAATTTTCCTATTTCTTGGTCTTTTTGCTTGGTGAGCTTAGTTTCCTAAGAATGCTTTATTTCTTCAAGTGCTTTGTTTTTTATTGACTGACAGCCTTACTGTTCAATTTGAAATCTGTTTATAATTTTTCCACCTCATGTCTTAAATCCAGAGATGGTTACTGTGTTCTTGAGGTTTGAGTTTTACTGGGGTTACAGGAAATGAGTACTCAGCCGTGGCTGCCTGGCTGAGAAGCATCAGATTGCTTGCCTGTCCTCCTCTGTGGCTTTCATAGGTGTTCAGTATTCTTATAATCTGTTTTTGTTATTTTAATCATTTAATATTATTTTAGTGATTTAGATGTGACTAAATCTCCAGTTTACTGCCAGAGACCTCAGCAAAGGTTGATTTTTTAATTTTTTGACTACTCTACAGAAGTCATTGGCTCAGTTAAGTTGATTGCCTTAAACTGGCCTTTATGGTATTCTTTCTTTTTTTTTAGCTGCATGCTTGTTTAATCATCATGTCTTATTTCTTAAATCTATAAAATGAGTAGAATTTCTAAAAACCCATACTGGAGATGACTTAGAGCTCATCTCAGTCGTTTCCCTTACCTTAGATATGAAGATCCTGACTCCACAAGCCCATGGACTTACAGTTTAGTAGGAGGACTGAAACTTTAACATTTTTTAAAAATTCAGTCAGATATGGTATTTTTTTCCATTACTGACCCTTTTTAAGTTTTATATGTAAAGTTACTGATCAGTTAAATAACTTTCTCCAGTGTATGTCCATCTCTAGAGTCTCAGTTTCCTTATATCTAGAATGAGGATAACATTGTACTCTGTGAGCACTGAGCACTGTGCAGACACATACTTGGATCTGTTCTAATATGGCTTCACCTAAACTTTTCTCCTTCATGCATACAGTGCTCAGTCTTCCTTGCTTTCAGTTTTCACATACACTTCTTGCATTAGCCTTCTTGCAGCCAATCCAAGCCCTAACTCACTCATCCTTTGAGGCTCATCTCAAGTCCTTTTTAGTTTCTCTGTAAACCTTCACTGATAAATCTAACCTCAAGAGGATTTGTTTGACACCTTTCCTAAATGGCAAAGACCATTCGAACCTAGAACTGCCTGACTTCAGAGCTTGTGTAGCTTTGAAAACTAAGCCAAGTAGGAGAGGCTTTAAGATTTCAGTCCATTTCAGATTTTCAGCTTCCTCAATTTTTTTCAAAAAGAATTAAGTACTGTGTAATCTCTTTCTTATTTTAAACACTCAAAGCATGTAAGTGCCTGTTGGTATAATAGTGTGCTGAAGACTTTATAGGATTATCCATCAGTTAAAACAGTCTCTCCATTTAAGAAGTTTATTGCCTCAACCAGCGCTTGCTGTACAGTCAGAATAGTACATACATATTTACATTTTGTGTATGTTACAGGAAGAACAAAAAAAGTCTTTTTCCTAGGGAGGTCACATTTTGCTCAAAAATAATTGGTAAAAGTTTAAGCTGAAACGCCTACTCATTTTCTACCTCTGGGACTCTTAACAGAATGATAGGAACTATTAGCATTGTGGGAAATCGTGAATCAGTTTATAGGAGGTCTTCCACAAATGCTTTGGCATGTGACAGTCTTGTTAGGTCTGTTTTCCCGTACTGCAGTCCCTGTAATAAGCATAATGTTTAGTATCTGGACATTATATGGAATAATTGTGAATCATTTCCTTAAAACCCAGTCCATAACCATAGGTATTCATCACTTGGATTTTAAACCTTGATATTTGCATCTACTGTAATAATGTCTAAGGTAATAGATTTGGGCACTTGGGAGTTCAGTCCTCAGAATTTCCCCTTTCTTTTGAGAAATCTTTTAAGAAAGTTGAATTTTATCAATTATTCTTGAAAGAGCATTGGCTCTGATATCTTTAGATTTCAGCCACTTGCTGAGATACTCGTTTTGATCAAGGATAAAACATAAGCAGAGATAGAGTTGTTGTGCTGTAACTAGCCCTTTTCTGTATGGAAAAGTTACTGTTGCTACTTGAGGGGCTTCTCTGGTGGCTCAGATGGTAAAGACGGTTAAGAATCCACCTGCAGTCCTGGAGACCTGGGTTCAGTCCCTGGGTCAGGAAGATCTGCTGGAGAAGGGGATGGCACCCACTCCAGTATTCTTGGCTGGAGAATTCCATGGACCACTGCTATTTAGTTATTGAAAATAGAAGCAAATGTACCCACTTTGTCATCTTTGGGGCAGTGAATTCTTTTTTAAAGAACTGTGTCAATAATGATTTTAATAAAACATTTATCGGCTATGTTAATAATGATTTTGTTAAAAAACATTTAGTCTAAACAAGAAACTTTATTTAAAGATTTAGAGAGAAGCTGTTATAAAAAATACTTTAAAAACAATTGCTCAGACCCAAGTATTCAGAATCTGTTTTCTCTCCTCTTTAGACTGATTGACCTGTCTAAAATCTCTTTTGGATATGTTATTTAAATGATGTCTTCTTTATAGCTTTCTTAATGGGGATTTTCGTAGTTTCATTGTAGATCAGTGATGGAACCGCATTTTGGGGGAGGGGGGAAGGAGGGAGTGGAACGATGGCTGTGCATAACCAGAATTCTTGGTATTGCAATTTTGCCCAAAGACTTATTTCAACTGGGCTATTTCAGTTCCTTGTTTTTAGATGTGATCTTTCAGTTCAGCTGAAATAGTAGATACAAAGCAGTGAGATCAATGAGAAAATGGTTAACTCTTTTTCTGAATTATTTTTGCTTTTTAATTTACAGGGTTCTTGGCATTAGTGGTAGTGTTCCAATCTGACCTGTTAAAACTGCTTGCTAATGGGAGACATGTCTTAAGTTTTGTGAATTGATAGTACCTACAAAATGATTATTTTACTGTTTCACTTATACCTCTCTATTTCTTTGATAGGATATCTACAGGGAAATGGGCTTTGGTCACTATGAAGAAGAAGAAAGTTGTTGGGAGAAGCAAAAGAGTGAAAAGAGGGACCGACCTCAGAATCGAAGTCGTAGCCGATCTCGAGAAAGGGACGGCCACTATAGTAACAGTCACAAATCCAAATACCAGGCAGATCCCTATGAAAGAGAAAGGAGTAAAAAGAGAGACCGAAGCAGGAGTCCCAGGAAATCCAAAGATAAAGAAAAATCCAAGTACAGATGAAAGTCGAAGAATCAGACATGAGTGCTAACGTATTTACTCTTGTATAACTTGGAGTACCAGATGTTCAGATTTTGTATGAGAGCAGTTAAAGACTCTGCTTGTTATTTTTTTTCATAGTAGGATTATGGCCCTTTTAGATTAATACTGATTGTGTAGGGCGCTAAAAGACATAAAGAACATTTTCTTTGTATACTTTTTTACACTAATTTTATTGTTATACATAAATCAGTAGTTTTCATTTTTAAAGTCTTTCATATTTTCAGTCTTTATCTTTAATGAAGTATTTTATACCTGCAAAAATACACAATCATGTATATATAAGGTATAAAGAATAATAAATGTCCATGTACCAATCAGCCAACTTAGGAAATGAATATTGCTGGCATTTTAAAAGTGCCCTCTCCTCAAATAATTATTATTTTGAACGTTGTGTTTGTCATTCTCTTGCTTATTACAGTTCTACAACATATGTAAATATCCCTAAATGAAGTACTAAGTTTTGTATTTTTTTGAATTTTATATAAATGGTATAATGTGTGTTTACTTCTGTGACTGGCTTTTTTCAACTTGGTGTCTTCTAAAAGTCATTCATTTTTATTGCTGTACTGTATTATATGACACGTCCGTAATTTATCCATTCTTCCGTTGATGGATGTTTGGGGTTTTGGTGTTTTTTTTTTTTTTTGCTGTTGTACACAATGCTGCTATAAACATTCTTTAGGAATAATTTGCTTGGTCATGTGATATGGATATTTTCATCTTTATAAGATAATGCCAAATTATATTCTGCAGTGGCTGTACCAGTTCATACCCCTAGGCACTATTTGAATTACCTTTGTTTCACATGGTAATATTTCACATCATATATCATGTCTAGTACTTGCTAATTTCAGACTTTTTAATTTTGCCAATCCAGTGGCTGTTAAGTGGTATATTATTGTAGTTTCCAGCAAGAACACTACTATTATTCTTACATTTGTTCTTCTGTATAAAGCTTTTTTTAAATTCTTTTTCTCTGGTTGCTTTAAAGGTTTCTCTTGATCACTGCTGTTAAGCACTTTGATTATGATGTGCTTGGTATAGTTTTTGTTTGTTTGTTTTCCCCTTCATGTTTCTTCTGCTGGGACTGTTTATCTGTAGGTTTATGGTTTTCACCAAATCTGGAATTTGGGGGGCTTTTTCATTTTTTGGGTTTTTTTTGGTCTCTGTCCTTCATTTCTTTCCCTCTGGGACTGTTAATTGTGTGTTAGACCACCTGACACTGTCTCGCAGCAAGCACTCTTGTGCTCTGTTTTGTTTTTTCTTTGTCTTTTTTTTCCTCTGTCTTCCAGATTGGTTTCAGTCACTATGTCCTCAAGTTCATTAGCCTTTTCTCCTGAAGTATCTAATTTCTTATTAATCCTATCCAGTGTATTTTTCACCTCATACATTATATTTTTAATCTTCAGAAGTTCCATTTGGGTCTTTCTTAATATCTTCCGTGTCTCTCCTTCCAGACTCCTGCTTTCCTCTTTTTTTTTTGTTTGTTTGTTTTTTGTTTTGGACATCTGACATGTTATTTGTAATTACTATTTTGACCATTCTATCATCTACCATTTCTTGTCTGTTTCTATTGATTTTTTTACCCTGTCATTATTAGGTTGTAATTTTCTTCTTTGCATGCCTGATAATTTTTGGATTTTACATTGTTGGATGCTGGAGCTTATTCCTTTAAATATGTTGAGCTTTGTTCTGAGAGATAGTTACTTAGAAGCAGTTTGATCCTTTCATAGCTTGCTTTTACACTTAATGATCTAGGACCAGAACAACCTTTAATCTAGAGCTGGTTTTGCTCACTACTGAGGTAATAACCCTTCTGAATAAGCCTCCTTCTTGCCTGGTTTATAATGAGTTTTCTCCACTCTGGCTATGGAGAATGAGAACTATCCTGAGCCCTGCATGAACTTGAATTTTACCACTTATTCCTTTCTGGTGGTTCTTCCCCACCTTTGGGTGGTTTTCTTAAGTGTATACACTGTTTAGCTGAAGCCTCAGGGGAACTCTGCAGATCTGGAATTCTCCCTTTGTAGCTCCCTCCTCTCTCCAGCACTCTATGTATGTATTAGTCACTTAGTCGTGTCCAACTCTGTGACCCCATGGACTGGGGCCTGCCAGGCTTCCCTGTCCATGGGATTTCCCAGGCAAGAATACTGGAGTGGGTTGCCGTTTTCAGTAGTCTGCCCCACAGATTTTACCTTGGTGTCCTAAACGCCCCACCAGGGGAACGCCCGGGCTCTCCCTGTGGTCAGTTCGGGCAGTGGTAGGGCTTTCCCTGTTTGTTCTCCTCTCAAGAGTCACTGTCCTGCACAGTTGTCCAGTGTCTGAAAAAGTCTGTTGTATATGTTTTGTACAGGTGTCGCATTGGTTAATGTGGAGAAGGGAAATCCTGCCCCTGTTGCTCCATTTTGGCCAGAGCGGAAGTCTCGTTTGAATGTGCATTTCCTAAATGCTAACAAGGTTGAGCGAGCTTCTTTTCATGTATATTCATTTCCTGAATGCTCTCAGTGAAAAGCTTATTTCTTGTCTTTTGTGCATTTTATGTTATTGCCTTTTTATGTTTCCTTAAGGAATTAGATTGTGGATACTAGTCCTTTTTTACTACTAAATGTTGTAAACATTTCTCGCCGTTCTTGGTTACATTTTCACTTGTTGATGCCTTTGGAAGAGCACAAGTTGTAAATTGCGCCTCCCCCACCTTTCTCCCCAAACTTTTTAATATGAAAGGTTTCATACATGTGTAGAAACACAAAAACATAACAAACCTCCATATATATTCCATCCAGATTAAACAGTAACATTTTGTGGTTGAATAATTTTAAAGTAAATTGAAAACATGATATTTCACCTTTCAGTATTTCACCATGCATTTTCTACAAAGTGTCCTCTGTAACCACAATAGTATTGTCACACTGAAAACAAACAACAATCTCATATTATGTAACACATACTCAGATTTCTCCCACTGTCCCAGGGATGTCATTTTTTGGTGTTGATTTGTTTTTAAACCCAGGCTCAACCATGCTTCATGTAGGGCTTGTTATTGTCATTTTATTCTCTTGGTCTAAAAGAGTTTCCTGCTATCCTTCCACCCCAACCACTTTTTTTTTAAAATGAGATTGAAGAGTTCAGGCCAGTTGCTTTGTAGAATATTCCACATTCTGAAATTATTTGATGATATCTTCATGGTGTCCTCCCATCCTTTCTACTTTTTATAAGCTGTGAGTTAAGTCTAGATATTTGATTAAAATTAGGTTATGCATTTTAGACAAATTTTTAAGTTTAATGTCAAATTTATTAACCTTTCCCTATATGTTTTGTGCTTTTTGTATTTTGTTGAAGAAATCCTTAATAAAGATATTCTGCTATATTCCAAAAGTATAAAGTTTTGTTTTTTACATTCAGTCCACATTGAATTGTTGGTGTGTATGTGTATGATGTGATAATAGGGATTTAAATTCACTTTCCCCCCGCAACATATGGCTCTAATCAGTTGTCCAAAATCTATTATGAACTGAAAGTAGCTCAGTTGTATATGACTGTTTGCGACCCCATGGACTATACAGTCCATGGAATTCTCCAGGCCAGAATACTGGAGTGGGTAGCTGTTCCCTTTTCCAGGGGATCTTCCCAACCTAGGAATTGAACCGAGGTCTCCCACATTGCAGGCAGGTTCTTTACCAGCTGAGTGAGCCACAAGGGAAATAATGCTTTTTAAAAACCTGTTAGGAATAGTTCATCTATTTCCCATCGATCTGTCATAAGTTTCTATAGATTTGTGTATGGGTTTTGTTTCATGGGTTCTCTATTCCGTTGGTTTATTGTTTATTCCAACACAAAAACCAAGTATCTACACTTCTATGGCTTTAAAGAAGTCTTGATATTTAAGCAACAGCCCCCCACCACCTGCCCACATCTGCTGCTCACCCACCCGCCATCTGTTTCATTAGCAATTTTTTCTGTATATTTGGAACCAACTTGTTCGTTTCCCAGAGGATTCTGTTGCTACTTCAACTGTATTTATATTCAAACAGTAAATCACTTTGTGGCAACAATATCTTCATATATCTTCCTATTCAGACAGGCTGCATGTGTGTGTGTGTGTGTGTGTGTGTGTGCGCGCGCGCGTGCGTGTGTATGCAAGCATGTGCTCAGTTTTGTCCAACTCTTTGTGATCCCATGTACTGTAGCCCACCAGGCTCCTCCGTCTATGGGATTTCCCAGGCAAGAATAGTATTCTTGGAGTGAGTTGCCATTTCCTTTTCCAGGGAATCTTCCCCATCCGGGGATCAAACCTGAGTCTCTGGCATCTCCTGCGTCGGCAGGCAGATCCTTTACCACTGCACCACTGAGAGGCCCAAAGACAGCAAACCCCTCCATTTAATTCTTAGAATTTTCTTTTGAAAGCTTTTGAACATCTTTTGTTAGATTTACTGCTAATCATTTATGTTCTAATATAAATGATATATTACAAATGATTTTTTTCTGTTTCTTGACCAAAGAAGTTATATTTTTCATTAAATATCCCTGAAATATCCAGCCATTTTGCTATAAGTCTTATATTTAAAATTTGTATGGTTTTCTTGGGTCTTTAATGTGGACAATAAGTGTCAGTGGTATTCGTATAGTGCTTGCTGGGTAAAATTTCTAGTACTGTGATAAAACTTTCCTATAATCTTCCTTTTCTGTTTTATTCTTAACCGGATTTGATGTCCACATTATACAATAAGTTTGTGACTGTTCCTTTTTTTCTATTAAATAGAAGAGAAGGATTGAAATAGCTCTTCCTTGAATGTTGGATAGAGGGTGTCTACAAAATTGACCTTCGCACTTCTTTCGTGAGAAAATTTAATGATTAGATTTCAGTGATTATAGAATTCTTAGCTTTTCTGTTACTCTCAAAGAGTTTATTCGTTTTTGTTACTTTGTCTTTCTGTAAATGTTTTGTTTTCATTGATGTTTTCAATTTATGTGAAGATACTTGCAGTACACCTAGTTGATTTTTTTTACTGCCCTTTTAATTTTGTCTTACTTGGTCCTAATGTTTTAGTGTCTCAGAAACAGCACATAGCAAAATGCGTTGTTTGATTGTAACTAATGAGTTTAGTCCTGATTATTTACTAATGTATTTGGATTGATTCATATCACTTTATTTTGTGCTTTTTTGGGTTTTTTCCCTTCGTTTTCTTTTGGATTAATTTAAAACATTAAAAAATATTCTGCCCTCTTCCCCCTCATCTTCTTTGTCCTGGGGAATTGCCTTTGAATTTCCCATCCATACTTAAAATGTAAGGTGATATTTTGAAGATATTAGACACCTTTAAAGTTAAAATCACCACTTTTCTAATTCTGTGCTCTAATCCTCCAGTGTTTTAGTCTAGCTTGTGATTTAGTCTGTATTGTTATTACCGTTTTTATACAGGTAACTGTTAGATTTACCCATGTGTTAATCATTTCTTTTACCCTCCATTCTTCTTGCATCTCAGATCTTCCACATAGTATCATTTTCCATTTTTCTGAAGCACAACCTTTGATATTTCCTTGTATGTGCATACTAAGTCGCCTCACTCATGTTTGATTCTTTGCAGCCCTATGGACTGTAGCCTGCCAGGCTCCTTTGTCCATGGGATTTCCCAGGCAAGAATGCTGGAGTGGGTTGCCATTTCCTTCTCCAGGGGAACTTCCTGACCCACAGCTAAAAACTTGCCTCTCTTATATCTCCTGCACTGGCAGGCAGGTTCTTTACCACCAGTGCCACCTGGGAAACTGGCCATAAAAACAAATTAACTGCTGATACACAGCTTCCCATTTAAATTTTTTGAGAATTTGAATCTTTAGTTTTTTTCTGCTAACTTATGTATAGTGGCTTCTTTTTTACGTGTTTCTGATTTTTTTTTTAAATGTAATTTGGGACTCTTAAGGTATCTAAACTGAGGATGCTTTTCTCTAAAGAAGATTTACATTTGTTTTTTAGGCTTCAGGTGATGCTGTCACCTAGGGCCACTTTAATTTCTTGGCTTACAATTTCCATGTGCATACATAGTGTAATTTTAAACCATAAAACATAGAGTATACAAAATATCAAGGGAAATAAATCTGTTAGTATGATCCATCTCCATTTCCACCCTTGCAAAGCTGGGAAGATGCTTACAGATCCCTCCCCCGCCCCCACCACCCCCAGCCTAGTCCTTCTCTGATGGAGAGCCCTTCTATTCTCCTGGCTTCATGTGAAAATCTTAGATTCCGTTTTCCAACTTTCTATCAAGACTAAAGACTAGTCTTCATTAACGTCTTTCAACACTGTGGCCTGAGGCCCTTAGTCCCCAAAGCTCTACATTCATGGCTGGTGGTTAACTTATCATTTTGTTCATATATTTTCGGTCTTGAGGAAATTCCCCAACTGTCTTACAGTCTCATCAGTGCACTTAAAGTGCGATTGCTGTAACTTATCTTGATTTATCTGGCATGTGGATGTTTTACAGAGAGTAGCAAGAGGGGAATGGAGGTGTTACAGTTCAGAATATCCAGGCAACTATACTGCCTGGAAACTCCCATGGACAGAGGAGCCTGGTAGGCTGCAGTCCATGGGGTCGCTAAGAGTCAGACACGACTGAGCGACTTCACTTTCACTTTTCACTTTCATGCATTGGAGAAGGAAATGGCAACCCACTCCAGTGTTCTTGCCTGGAGAATCCCAAGGATGGTGGAGCCTGGTAGGCTGCCGTGTATGGGGTCACACAGACTCGGACACAACTGAAGCGACTTAGCAGCAGCAGCAGCATACTGCTAAGAGCAGGTGTCTCTCTGGTTGCATATGTAGTTCTTAGGCATCAATAGAAGAAAGCTGTATAGATATTGCATAAAAAACTATCATCCTGAATACAGAAAGGTAAGATTCTAAATTACAGAAGATAAATACAGAAGATTCTAAATTTGTTCTGAAAGAATGAATGAGCAAGGAAGAAATGATGATTGACTGTGATAGGAGTCTTGAGAAGCAGTAACTTACTGACAACTGAAATTTGAATTCAGTAGGTTCAGTGGGAAAAATAAAAGTAGTAAAATTTTCTGAACCTATTGTTTCAAGGAAAAGCTATCCTTAATTGCCACAGATGGTATTTTAGGTATGAAAGACTCTAGTTTTAGCAAAGATGTGTGTTTGGAAACACTAAGTCCTATTAATCAGAAACTGTTTTTAATGGAGGTGACCTCTAAATATAATGTCCATCAAGTCTCCTTGACTAGATACAAGGCTATCGTGGTGCTATGTTACTACGACTAACATCTAGGGTAAAGTGACTGTGTTTCCTGCTTCTGTTTTGCTTCTCTAGGTATTAGGTGAACTCTTAAAGTCAGGCTCCAGTAATATCTTACTTTTCTTTAAAAAAGTAGCTATAGGTATATATTTTTATCTTTCAGAGGGAAAAAATAGCCATTATGAGACTAAAATTGCTCATTACTTATAACTTTGCTGTCAAGTTTCAGATTTGATCTCCCTTACCAGTTGAATTTTCAAAGATTTTGAATAGAACTATTAAAGGCTAAAAGAAGAGAAACTTTAAGTAGGTCCACACTTTCACAAATGTCTCTTAATGTATTAGTTGCTTTTTAGTTCCTGAAGATATATTTCATACCTATGTTTTCCACTCATCGTAAAGAGTTTTCAGTCTCAAGTTTGACATTTCTTACTTGCATCAAAACTGAGTCACAAAGAATATATTACAGATAGTAAAATCGAAATCACAGAAGACTTACCTTTCAGTGGCTGTTGCTATGAAACCATGTTTTGATGGGAAATTTTAGAGAAGTTTGTGCTTCCTGTTGTTAAATGATAGAATATGGAGATCCCCTTAATTTTCAAAATTGCCCTTTTTTAAAAGCAAGTAACCTCAATTATTCTAATAGGACAGACATTCTTTCTTCTTACCCTATCTTACTTACCCAGAACTGCTAATTAGGTTTAATTTTATCTTTGCTTCCTCTCCTTGCACATTGAAGGGGCAGCTGGGCAGAGTTTTGGAGAGATGTTTTATGTGCAATTACAAGGTTGTATTGCTATTATTTATTTTTACCTAGGACACCGGGATGCTCAAAACACCTAAAAGATCGAAAATATGGTAACTTATGAGCAAGAGAGCTTGGATGAAATGAGAAGTTAAAAAGTGCTGTTTTGTTGTTGTGAATCTAGAACAAGATCACAATGACCTCTTCCTGAAAGAGAGAAAAATTTTTGTTTAATTTTGTTTCCTCCAGGCAGTGTGATCTGCAGAAGGGAACTTTAGGATTTCAAGTCAGAAAATGACTCAAAAAGCAAGAGGGGGACTTCCCTGGTGGTCCAGTAGCTAAGACTCTGCACTGGCAAAGCAGGGGCCCCGGGTCAGGGGACTAGATCCCACGTGCCGCGGCTAAAGGTTCCGCATGCCACGGCTAAGGACTGCCGCAGCCAAAAAAGGAAACAAAACAGAAAGGCAAGCGGGAGAGTAATACGGTGGTCTGGCTGAAGCAGAGGACCACAAGTAGAGAGCATGGACAGGCGAGAGGAGTGAGCTGAATGCAAAACTGAGACTTGATTTTCCAGACAGAGGAAAAGCAGAATATACGTCTAACAAAGGCAGTTGAAAAAGTCAACTGGACTTTTGAAAAAGTCACTCTGGCAGTTATGTATAGTTACCCAAGGGTTGGCACCAAGTTCCTCGGATGGCCTTGCACGCGACTCATTTGCCATCTATCGACACACAGCCCCCAATCCAGATTTACATCAAAGCGGGCTTCCCAGAGGAGATGATGAATAACGTGACACCTTCTGTGTTTGTCATCCGGGTTGGTGCAGTGCTAGAACGTGGAATGGGCCACACAATAATAATTGTAAAAGTCATACTATCTTAGTGACATAATCACTCACTGGATATTACAGAACACACTTCAAGTATCTTTGGAATGGTGGGAGCTCGACATGCTTTGAATGAAACTTTGATCTGGTGTAGGGTTGGAATGGAGACTGCCCCCTGCCCCCGCTGCCCCGGTTTTGGGGTGCTCACTTTGTACTGCGTTGGTAGGATGTGTGCAGAGGGCTAGCCTGGAATTGTCCAGATTTGTCTTTGCACATCGGACACACAGGGAGTGCCTCACCTCAGGAGGAGACCGGCCCCACAGATTCTGCCATCTCAGCTGATGGCAATATGTATTTGTAACTTTATCGTTAAGCAGTGTTTCATTATTATGTTGATAATTATCTACTACTCATTCTCTGAAAATAAACCAAAGACATACACTCGTGGCCTTTCCCCCCGAGCGTATGCTTATGGGAAAGGATGTCACGGGCTTCTGTGCTTGATCTTCGGGCTTCTCTCAGCTGTCTTCTCGCGGCACACCCCGGGCGTGTGTAGGAGCAGGCCAGGCAGAAGTACGTGCAGACAGCCGCTCCTCGGCCGCTCCCAGCCCCTGGGCCCAGGGCCTCACGCTGGCCCCTTCTTATCTTCCCGCTGCACAGGAGCAGTGAGCTTAGCGGAGTCCATGGTGACCTCGGCTGAAGGCTCTGAGGGAAGGTGTTGCGGGGGTTACTCATTTCCTAGGGCTGCCATCACATGGTATCACCAGCTGGGTGGCTTAAAACAAGTCATTCTTCCTTCAGTTAAAATAAATAATTACAAAAAAAAAAAACCCACACCAAAACAACAGGCATTGATTCTTACAGATCTGGAGACCCGAAGTCCAGAGGCAAAGGATCAGCAGGGCTGTGTTCCCTCTGAAGGCTGTAGGGAAGAATCTTAGCTCATCTATTCCTAGCTTCAGGTATGGACCTGACTCACAGCTGCATCGCGCCTTTCTCTGCTGCTCTTCACCTGGCCTTCTTCCTTTTGGCTCTTCTGCGTCTCTCGATCCAAACCTTTTCTCTTATGAAGACACTAGTCATGGGATGCCATGGCCACCCTCATCCAGTCTGATAGCAAATCAGCTTGATTACATCTGCAGAGACCCTACGTCCAAATAAAGTCATGTTCACAGGTATTGGAGTTTAGGACATTTGAACATTATCTTTTTGGAACATATCATTTCAACCCACTGCAAGGGGTGAGGTATTTACCACATTCAAGAAAATCCTCTGCAGCACTTAGGCCAGAGGCCAGCAAAGATGCTGTTGGCAAGGATACAGAGCTGAGCCCTAGAGAGCAAGTTTCTAGATGTAGAATGTGTTGCAAGTGTTCAAATGTGAACACTTATAATCTGCTGTCATTAGCCCTGGAGAAATACCTGATCTTAACACAGCTATCATTACTCCTTCTGTGCCCTTAACCTGGGTTTCTCTACCTGTTTCCCACTAACTTCACACCTGTTGGTTCATGATCTCTCTTCCTCACAACGACGAGTGTGTGAGACCATCTCATAATTCCTTCAAGGCTTTTTGTGAGAGAACTATGGACTCCAGAAAAAGTGGGTTCTCCAAAGTCAACTTCAACTGAAACTGTGGTTTCAGCAGATTTAGGGAACTTTTCAAAACACCAACTTATTTTAATTACATAGACACAGTCTCACAGTCTAAGTAGAGACAGTCTCCAGCCCTCAGTCAGCAACTCAGATACTAAACGATAGGACAGTGAATTCGGTAACAGAGGTTGGAGAAAGAACAGTCAGTCGGACAGCACCCTGAAAATTTTTCCTTTTCTTACTGTTGGTTGGTAAGCAGGTCTGAGATGCTTCAAAGGCTAGACGACCTTTCAAAGGCCAGGCCCCTCTCTTGATAACCTTGAGCACTCTGAGACTCCATTTTCCCAACTTGGTGACTTCATGGTACCCAGAAGTGGAAATCACAACAAAACTACCCACGTGTGAAAAACATATTAACAATTCAATTAATTGTTATTTTTTAAAAATGAAAATGCTTTCTAAACAAACAAACAAAGCTTGCTCAGTTCCTCCCGAGTTGAGTTGTTCTCCTGTGAACCTCAGCCACAGTGTCAGTCATGCTTCTTGGCCCTCTGAGCCTCTGCCTGGGTTTCCCTCTATCTGAAATGTTCCAAAGAACCCAGCCTTCTCCCAGGACACTTCAGACTCTCCTTCAAAGTCCACCAAGCCACCCTTTCCTCCGCAAGACCTCCTCTGCCCCTCATGCAGTCAGCACTTCCCCTTTGATGGGACCTCTGATCCAGCACTTCTGAATCGGGAGATTTTACCCCCAGGAACCATTTTGCAATGTCTGGGCACATTTTTAGCTGTCACCATGTGGAGGGTTGTGCCACTGGTATGGAGTGGGTAGAGACTGGCTACCATCCTACACTGCACAGGGCAGCCTTCACAGCAAAGAACTCTCCAGCTTGAAACATCATTGGTAGTGAGGTTGCTTTCATCTAGGTCTGCTTCGGGCTTCCCTGGTGGCTCTGTGGTAAAAATCCACCTGCAAAGCAGGAGCCATGGGATACATGGGTTCAATCCCTGGGTCAGGAAGATCCCCTGGAGGAGGGCCTGGTAACCCACTCCAGTGTTCTTCCCTGGAGAATCTCCATGCACAGAGGAGCCTGGCAGGCTACAGTCCATGGAGTGGCAAAGAGTCAGACACGACTGAAACAATTTAGCATGCACGCACGCAGGTCTGTTTCTCACTAACGTTTACAGTGACTGTCCCTCTTTGTTGAAAGTCATGTCCCTAAGGGGAGAAACTTTATTTGGTTGGTGTTTGCTTCTCAGGCTGGTGGGCAGTGTGAAATGAAATTGAAATGAATTTAGCAATGTTCTTATTGCCTTGATCCCTGCAGTTGTTTGTGGTAGCATCTCAGGTGGAACTCAGAGAAGGTAGATTTTAATAAACAAAAATGGTTTTAAACACACAACTGCTTTAAGTTAGATTGTTGTGCAAAGCCAATAATAACTGGTTAGATTATTGCCTAAGCAAAAAAACAATGAGAGCGGCTTTCCCACTTGCTTCTGCTGGGTTTGTGGGTGTGCACGTGACTGCTGAAGGTCCGGAACGTTGTTCTGCTTGTCTCTGTAGCCCTGGCAGTTTTGCGGTGTTCCCTGGGTCCTAAACTTTCCATTATAAGTTCTAGTTATCCTATCTTCATAAAAGTTAGTGCTCGTAATAATAACAGCTAACTATTAAGCACTTCCTCAATGCCGAGCAGTGTTCCAAGCCCTCTATGTGCATTAATTAAATTCTCAGGATATCCTGATGAGATAGTTGTAATTAATTATTTTTAAAGCATTATTTATTATTGACCATTTTATTTTTATTTATTTTTTTTGGCCAGGCCACGTGACTTATGGGCTCTCAGTTCCCCGACCTGGGATTGAACCCAGGCCACTGCAGTGAGAACACAAAGTCCTAGCCGCTGGATCACCAGGGAATGCCCTAACCGTTTTCTTTATGATTACTATTTGTTTTTATTTTTCTTTATCTTTTGGCTGCACTGCATGGCACATGGGGTCCTAGATCCCTTACCAACCAACCTGCACCCCCTGCGTTGGCAGTATAGAGTCAACCACCGGACCACCAGGGAAGTCCTGGGTGGGTATGGTTCTTTTCCCTATTTTACATATGAGGAAATGGAGGCACAGGGAGGTTAAATAATTTGCTCCAGGCTAATAATTGGCAGGGCAGTCTGACTTCAAGTTCATGACACCACACTGGCTATCCTGATAAGCTTAGATCTTTTCTCATACCATTTATGAAAAATTCCACATCATCATAAAATATCTGATCACAAAAAGGGGAAACTTACAAACTTTAGAGATAATATAGGAAAATATCTTTACAGTCTCAGGATAGGGGAGGACTTCTTAAACAAGATTCAGAAATCACAAGTGAAAAAGGAAAAAACAAGTTTTGACTCCATGAAAGGAAAGACATCCACAGGTCCCAGAACATCATAAACAAAGCTAAAAAGACAACCATTTGACTGGGAGCTGAAAGTTACCAAGGATACACATATATAAAAGAGAAAGGATTGGTATGAAGAATACCTGAAGATCAATACCAACTAATAAGAAAAAGACTACAGGGTAGGCGAATGGTCAAGAGAGGAAAAAAAGAAGAAAACTGGATCCTCCGTAAGCATGTGAAAAGATCCTCCAATTTACTGCTCCTGAAGGTGCTCAGTCATGTCCAATTCTTTGCCACCATTTAGACTATAGCCTGCCAGGCTCCTCTGTCCATGGGATTTCCCAGGCAGGAATATTGGAGTGGGTTGCCATTTCCTTTTCCAGGGAATCTTCCTGACCCAGGGACAGAACCCATGTCTCCTGTGTCTCCTGCATTGCTGGTGGATTATTTACCGCTGTAATAAGGGTAGTAAAAGTTAAAACAACCATGAGAAATGACTTACCATGTCTCACACATCAGGCTGGTAAAAAGCGAAAAGAATCACAGGCTCAAAATTTCGTGGGGTGACAGAGAAAAAAGAACTCCCCCACACTGCCAGTGGAGGAATCGATGGGAGGAAGCTGCTGACAACCATCAGAGCAACAAATGCCTACACCCTGTTTTAGTTCATCGAGAAAACAGATCATACAATCCAGACTGTTTTTGGTGCTCACCCATGCTGTTCGTACAGGGGAGTAGACAAGCCAAGGATTCTGCCCTGGGTCAGTGAACCACTGAAACAGCCCACGCCATCTGCCCACGTGTTCCTCCCTGCAAAGGGTCCATACCCCACATTTAGGAGCCACTGTCTCAGCACCTCCAGGCTGCTTCCTGAAAGCACAGACTTCTGTCTTTCACTGCAAAGGGCCAGAGTGGAGGAAAAATAGCCTCGGGGCAGACTCAATGCCCATCTTCAGCACAGCAGAAGAGGGAAGTGTGCCACGCTCGTGGTCCCACTGTTCTCTAAGTCTAATAGCTTTTTTTTTTCTTTTTAGCCACCCAGCATGTGGGATCTTAGTTCCCCAACCAAGGGTGGAACCTATGGCCCCTCCACTGGAAGCACGGAGTCTTAACCACTGGATCGCCAGAGAACTCCCCTAATAGCTTCTGGAGACATGTAAACATGGGCCCAAGTTACTGCTGCAAGTGGAAAGTTGCTGTTCTTTTTTCACTGTCTCCTGGGCAGAGTCTAGTTTGGGGTCAATGATGCAGTAACTAAAACTGTAACCTCTCAGTTCAGTTTAGTTGCTCAGTTGTGTCCGACTCTTTGTGACCCCATGAACTCCAGCACACCAAGCCTCCCTGTCCATCACAAACTCCCAGAGTTTACTCAAACTCATGTCCATTGAGTCGGTGATGCCATCCAACCATCTCATCCTCTGTCATCCCCTTCTCTTCCCACCTTCAATCTTTCCCAGCATCACGGTCTTTTCAAATGAGTCACTTCTTTGCATCAGGTGGCCAAAGTATTGGAGTTTCAGCTTCAGCATCAGCCCTTCCAATGAATATTCGGGACTGATTTTCTTAAGGATGGACTGGTTGGATCTTCTTGCGGTACAGGGGACTCTCAAGAGTCTTCTCCAACACCACAGTTCAAAAGCATCAATTCTTTGGTGCTCAGCTTTCTTTATAGTCCAACTATCACATCCATACATGACTACTGGAAAAACCATAGCTTTGACTAGACGGACCTTTGTTGGCAAAGTAATGTCTCTGCTTTTTAATATGCTGTCTAGGTTGTTCATAACTTTTCTTCCAAGGAGTAAGCGTCTTTTAATTTCATGGCTGCAGTCACCACCTGCAGTGATTTTGGAGCCCAAGAAAATAAAGTCTGTCACTGTTTCCATTGTTTCCCCATCTATTTGCCATGAAGTGATGGGACCAGATGCCATGATCTTCGTTTTCTGAATGTTGAACTTTAAGCCTACTTTTTCACTCTGCTCTTTCACTTTCATCAAGTCTCTTTAGTTCTTCACTTTCTGTCATAAGGGTGGTGTCATCTGCATATCTGAGGTTATTGATATTTCTCCCGGCAATCTTGATTCCAGCTTGTGCTTTTTCCAGCCCAGCGTTTCTCATAATGTACTCTGCATAAAAGTAGAATAAGCAGGGTGACAATATACAGCCTTGACGTACTCCTTTTCCTATTTGGAACCAGTCTGTTGTTCCATGTCCAGTTCTAACTGTTGCTGACCTGCATACAGATTTCTCAGGAGGCAGGTCAGGTGGTTTGGTATTCCCATCTCTTGAAGAATTTTCCACAGTTTATTGTGATCCACACAGTGAAAGGCTTTGGGGTAGTCAATTAAGCAGAAATAGATGTTTTTCTGGAACTCTCTTGCTTTTTCGATGATCCAGCGGATGTTGGCAATTTGATCTCTGGTTCCTCTGCCTTTTCTAAAGCCAGCTTGAACATCTGGAAGTTCATGGTTCACTTGCTGTTGAAGCCTGACTTGAAGAATTTTGAGCATTACTTTACTAGCGTGTGAGATGAGTGCAATTGTGTGGTAGTTTGAGCATTCTTTGGCATTGTCTTTCTTTGGGATTGGAATGAAAACTGACCTTTTCCAGTCCTGTTGGTCACTGCTGAGTTTTCCAAATTTGCTGGCATATTGAGTAACCTCTGTAACCTCCAGCAGGTTACAATTAGGGAGAAATAGGCTAAACAGTAGGTTCAATCCCTGGGCCTGGAAGATCCCCCGGAGGAGGAAATGGCAGCCCAGTCCAGTATTCTGGCCTGGGAAATACCATGGATAGAGGAGCCTGGTGGGCCACAATCCATGTTGCCACAAAGAGCTGGGCACGACTGAGCGACTGAGCATGCATGCACACAGGCTGGCTAAACAGTGGTTCAACTCTTTCAACTTCTGACAGTCAGAGCAGCTAAGTCATTTCAGTTGTGGAGAAACCAAGATGAGTTTTCTCTAAATCAGATACCATAAAGACACCAGATGGTGGTTCTTTGCTTATGAAGACCACAGAGTAGCTGTTTTTCAGGTCTACATAATGTCTCTTGAGATTTCAAACACAGAATTCTGGGGTCTCTGCCAAAAAAATGCTGACTTGCCTGATAGTTGAGGAGGTTCTAATGTCTTTTTCGCTTTTGCTGCTGGCTGCTGTGTTGCCTGACCTGTGCAGAGGCATCCATCACCCTGGACTGATACAGATCAGGATTCAGAAATTTCATTACTCAGGTTCATCTTTTGTTAAGTGCGCAGCATGGTGGCACCTGGCAACCTCTGCAGAGAATTCCTTCCTTGACTGGTTGCTATCCTGTACATAGAATTATTGCACTCAGAATCTGATATTTGGGCAAGAGAGTCCAAGGAACCCCTTAGGAGTGATTGGCTCTGAGTTCTGTGGCTTTATTCGGCCAGAGAGTCAGAGAATAAGGCTCCTGGACAACGTCAGGTCATTTCCAAACAGAAACCCTTCCCTGCATTGAGGTGCAACACCACTGCTTGGACAGAGGCTTCCAGCGAAGAATCGGCATTTGATGCCCCTTCATCTACTATGATGTCCCAGGTGGGGCTAGTGGTAAAGAACCCGCCTGCCAATGCAGGAGATGTGAGAGACGTGGGTTCGATCCCTAGGTCGGGGAGATCCTCTGGAGAAGAGCATGGCAACCCACTCCAGTACTCTTGCCTGAAGAATCTTGTGGACAGAGGAGCCAGGTGGGTGACAGTTCATGGGGGCAGCAAAGAATCTAATACAACTGAAGGGACTTAACATACATGCACACATCTTCTACAGGACTTGAGCTGAAAATATTATCTGGTACATCACTCAACATAAGGACTTAGATTTCTCCTAAAATTTCATACCAGGAAAATCTTTTTTCTCTTGAAAACTGAGCATGCTTTACTAGGTGTTTGAGAGCTGAGAGGAGGCTACACAGGCCAGATAAAGGGTGTATTTTGGAGCCTGATGGTCCTGGGTTTGACTCTTGACTCAAACCACTTACTGAGTGAACTTGGGCAGTTCAGTTACCCTTTCTCAACACTGCTCTGTGTGTGTGTGTGTGTATGTGTGCACACTTAGTCGTGTCTGACTATCTGCAACCCCATGAACTATATATAGCCCACCCAGGCTCCTCTGTCCATGGAATTCTCCAGACAAGAATACTGGAGTGGTTTGCCATTTTCTCCTCCAAGGGAACTTCCCGATCCAGGGATTGAACCCATGTTACTTGTGTCTCCTGTATTGGGAGGTGGAGCACCACCTGGGAAGCCCTTCAGTACTGATGACCTCATCTCAAAACTGGGAAGAATATTTCCTGTGCTGTAGAGCTGTTGTGCGGATTAGGAAACTTTGATGGAAACTTAGCAAATACACTGGCTGCTGCTAAGCTAAGTCACTTCAGTCGTGTCCGTCTCTGTGTGACCCCATAGACAGCAGCCCACCAGGCTCCCCCGTCCCTGGGATTCTCCAGGCAAGAACACTGGCGTGGGTTGCCATTTCCTTCTCCAATGCATGAAAGTGAAAAGTGAAAGTGAAGTCACTCAGTTGTGTCCGACTGCTAGTGACCCCATGGACTGCAGCCTACCAGGCTCCTCTGTCCATGGAATTTGCCAGGCAAGAGTACTGGAGTCGGGTGCCAGGGGGTGAACAAATGGTAGCTGTTATTAGAAAATCCATTGTGTCCCAAATTTCAAAGCTAGGATCAGTGCTCAAGTGAAGTGACTATTTTAACCTAGGTTCTAGTGTAATGTTCTTTTTTTCTTTGAATGGTTTCTGACTGTAGTTTTTGTTTTTTAATTATTAAAAAAATTTTTTAATTGTATGACTTTTCATCATTTAAAAAGAATGGAGTATGGCTGGTTCACAATGTTGTATTAGTTTCAGTTGTTTAACAAAGTAATTTAGTTACACACACACACATATATTTGTTTTTCAGATTCTTTTCCCTTATAAGTTATTACAAAATATTGAGTATTTTGTATACTGTGCTATACAGTAGATCTTTTTAGTTATCTGTTTTATTTTTTAAACATCTCAATTTATTTATTTTTAATTGAAGGACAATTGCTCTACAATATTGTGTTGGTTTTTGCCATACAACAACATGAATCAGCCATAGGTATACTTATGTCCCCTCCCTCCTGAACCTCCCTCCCACCTCCCACCCCATCCCACCCCTCTAGGTTGTCACAGAGCCTGGGTTTGAGCTCCCTGAGTCATACAGCAAATTCCCACCAGCTGTCTATTTTAAACATAGTAGTGTGTTTATGTTAATCCCAAACTCCTAATTTATCCCCACTGTACTTCTAATCTTTATTTAGGTAATCCATTCTACTGCTAAGTCACTTCAGTCGTGTCCAACTCTGTGTGATCCCATAGACAGCAGCCCACCAGGCTGCCCCATCCCTGGGATTCTCCAGGCAAGAACACTGGAGTGGGTTGCCATTTCCTCCTCCAATGCATGAAAGTGAAAAGTGAAAGTGAAGTCACTCAGTCGTGTGCGACTACTAGCGACCCCATGGACTGCAGCCTTCCAGGCTCCTCCGTCCATGGGATTTTCCAGGCAAGAGTACTGGAGTGGGGTGCCATTGCCTTCTCCGATCTATACGTGCCTTAATATTGCAGACTGCCTCCCATCTTCTGTGTGGCACAGATGGGAAATCAAGAAAGCAGCGCATCGAAAGTCTGGTAACTTGTGGCTTTCTTATTTCCTCAGCACCGACTCCCAGGCTCTAAACTCAGCTTGACTAACTGAGTGACTGTATATTTCTGGACTGGTCACATTAGGGACATTGGCATTTGCTGTGCAGGTGGGTTGCTGTGGGGTTTGATTGTGTTCTTTCTTCTGATGAGCATCCCCCAATGCTGGAAATAATCACAGAGCTTGGGGTTTGTTGCCCATACCTGTTGAGGCTGCAGCAAGCTGGACTTCAGGATGCTGGGGTCCCAGGATGCTGGGGTCAGGCTCCTCCGGCCATTGTGAGAGAGGAGACCGCCCACCCCGTGCGCGGCCACAGAGAGGGAAGCCCAGGGCCGTATAATCTCCTGACAGAGGCCAGTGCCCTGCTCCTCCAGCAAGAAGGACTTTGTGACCTGCCTGGGACCCCTGTGATGGCAGGGAAATGCCCACGCGCCCATGCACCCAGGTTCTGTCCCTGCCCCGCCCCCACCTTGGCTCTGTGTAACTGGCAATTCTGTATATAAAGTTGTGAGCCCCCACCTTCCTAAGAAGCATCTAGGATCAGATGCTCTTTCAGCTGCCGGCCAGAGTGGGAACTTGGAGCAGCCACGTCCACCGTGTCCACCGTTGAGGGCGGGGGTGGGGGGAGGCGGAGAGCTCATATTTTCGTCTGCCCTAGCCCTGCCCTCACGGAGTGTGTTTGCATGTGGTTGTTGAACTTTGATTCAGTGACTCATGCTGAGGTGCAGGCTTCATCTCCCTCCCTCATCTGATTGCTGTCTTCCTCTCCTTTAAAAGAAAAAAAAAAGGCAAAGCAAAACTACCTTTGCAGCTTTGAATGTGAATGGTGAAAGGAAGCAGAACTTCGGCCTGAAGAGACTCTCCCAGCCTCGGGGACACCTGGACAGCTGGGAGGACAGCTGAGGGGACCGGGGTGTCCACCGCGAGGGCCCTCGACACGCCCTGCTGGTGAGTGCAGGTCCTCTGGCATGGGTCAGTGTGATAGAGTGCTGTCAGACTTGCGGCGGGGGTGGGAGGACAGAGACAGCGCACTCAGGGAGGCGGGGGCCGGGATGCTGGGCATGTGTTCTTGGATGGGAAGCATCCTAGCAAAAATCTCATCTCCCTCAGTTACTCTGAGGGCTCAGTGGGGGAAAAAAATAGGTAAGCATCTTTAATTTCCTTTGGGTGAAATCTTGCTCTATCTAGCAAAATTGTATTTAATGTCAAGAGGGCTTTTATTGGAGAAAGATTAATCAGAAGAAACTCTTAGGTTTAAGTAAAAGCTCCTGCTTTAAAGATGTTTTAATTGTATGAAATCAGAAGGACTAGGGTCTCAAAGAGTCGGACATGACTGAGGCCACTTAGCACGCATGCACAGAACTCTGCAGCACATCTGAAACCTGTCTCCATGCTTTTGAGAGCATCTTGTAGACGAGATGGTGACTGGTGGGTGTCTAGTTTCCAGGCAGATCGGGAACGTTTGGCAGGGCCCCAAACGCCATGTCTTCTAGAGGATGGCCCCGTGGGCTTCAAGAAGACCTTCGAGGACGTTGAAATAAGTCTTCACCTGATGGCAGTGAATGTAATCTTGGCTTATGCCCTGGGGCCATTTTAGAATGCTTGGCCACGAACTCCAAGAGGTGACCTCAGGGCCACATGTTGCCAAGCCAGGAGTGCCAACACCTGGCAGCTGAATAGGCTGGGAGGGGCATTGAGCAGACGGTTTTGCTTTAAACTTTGCTTCAGAGTTGCCCTGCGGTATCGATCAGGGCTGTAAATACTTGTGTGTACACCTGAAGCAACCTCCAGCAGCACACAAGGGCCGGAGAAAACAAAGGCCAGCCCAGCCCCCCAGGCTCAGAGCAACATTATTCACAACAGCCCCCAGGTAGCAGCAATCCAAGTGTCCATGGATGAATGGAAGGATAAACAGTGTGGTTTATACGACACGGATGAACCTTGAAGACATTGTGACAAATGAGACAAGCCAGACCCAGAAGGACGAATACTGCACGATTTCACTTGCATAAAGTAGCTAGGATCGTCAAATTCGTAAAGACGCAAAGTAGAACTGTGGTTACCAGGAGTTGAGGCGGGGGGGATGGGGAGTAAGGGTTTAATGGGGATAGAGTTTCCATTTGGGAAAACGAAAACGCTCTGACTATAGAGGGTGATGATGGTTGCTTACTGCTGCTGAAATGCACTCATAAGAATCATTAAAACGGTGAATTTTATGCTGTGACTCTTTTGCCACAATTTCATAAAATTATAATTCTGTTAAGGGAAAAAAAAAAGGTCAGGCCAAAACCACAAATCTCATGGGCTGAAGTTTTTGCCTCTCTGTGACTTCCTCAAACTCTGACAACTCCCCTGAGGGCTTCTAGATCTAAGCTGAACCAGAAAACTTCTGCAGGGACTCTGTCTAGAACCGTCCCCTCACCACGGTGGGTGACTTCCGGTGGGCGTGTGCAGGAGATTTCTCTGCAGCTGGCCAAGGCAACCTGGGAACCGACTTGGAGGTCAGGGTCCAGTGTTGAAGGAGCGCTGGCCCTGCTCTGTGGCCCCCGAGTGGCCCTGGGCAGCACCCTCTGGCAGGAACTGCCACCCTTGGGAGTCTCCCATCCAGCGGTGAGATCCTGGGTAAGTCAGCCAAACCTCAGTCTTGTCACCTGCAACCTGAGTAACTCTTTCCATGTCGCAGGGACTTTGGGATTTCCCAAAGATGACACACAAGGAGACACCTTGTAACCGGAAAACACAGTGTCCCTGTGAGCTGCTGATTCTCTGCAGTTCTTATTGCTCTTATTTGTTCATGCTTCAGTTTGCTGTGTGTTTTTTTCTTCCCTAGGGGCTCTTCCAGCCAGACTTTTTGGCCCAGAGCCCCTCCTTCCTGATTGACTGATGCTAAAAACCAGATCTGACCCACCTTGTTCCGCCTGCGAGGGTCCCTTGTGCCCCCTCCCCCTTCTCCCTTTCTCTCCAGCTGGGTCGTCAGGTCCGGAGCCCACCCTCTGCAGCCTCCACACTGAGCATCCGACAGCGTGCCCCGCTGACTTAGAGTGCGGGAGACTTGGGAAGGTTTTCAAAGTGTTACTAGCCATCTGTGCTGTTTGTGACTTCCAGTCAAGATTGAGGAAGAAAACCAAGATGAAATTGTTCGTACTTTCAGGTCTTAAAAATAGAATGGAAAAAGTAGCTGCCGGCAGCCCTGCGGCTCAAAGACCATCACAGCTGGGGGAGGGGGGGCGGGGGGCGGGCTGTGACTCGGGGCTCCAGAGAGCAGCCCCCCACCCTAGTGTTCTCCCTTATTTAGAAATTTTAAAAGGAAATGAAGTTATTTTAGAGTCTCAAGGGGGAAAAAAGCCTCTGAAGTAGGTGAATTCTTTCAGTTAATTTTGTGTGAAAACAGCCCTCCCATCCCACGCATACCCTACAAAACTCTGCTCAGAAAAGGAGCTCTGTTGAAGCTTGAGGGGTCTGTGAGGAGCTGCCAAGGCAGGGACCCCCCCTCCCACTCCCCAGGAGAAAGGTTTTTCACTTCAAGAATGTCCGTGCTTCTGCCCTACCAGAACCCAAAGTGACAAAATAAACTCGGACTCTCCTCGTAACTGTTACTAGGTGACTCAAGAGAAGTCACCTGACCTGACCCAGTCATATTTTGACGTTTCCATTTCTGGGATGATAAGGTATTGCTGCTATCTTGAACCAAAGCTCAAAGCAACCCATTATTTGGAGCATCTACTTATCGTCCGTCTCTGCCATTTGCTAGCTGTATAGCCCTCACTCTGTACCACTCTGAACCTTAGTGTCTTCATCTGTGAGCAGGGAATACTTTTTTATCCACCCTATCGACCCACCAGGGATAATGGGAAGTTTCAAGTAAGAGCCTCTGCAAAAAAATGAGTGGAAACAATGAAGAAAAACGTGAATATAAACTTTTATGTTCATATTGTCTGTACTGTCTTTCTTTCATTTTAGTTCCCTCCTTCTTTTCTTTCTCCCACCCTCTTCTCTCAAGCTTCCTGTCTCTTTCTTCCAAATCCAAATAAGGGCTACAGTGCATGCACAAAGAGCAGGGGAGGGGTGGGGTGGGAGTAACTAAAACCATCAGTCTGGGAGGACTTCTTGGAGGAGGTGACAGTGAGATTAGGTCTGGTGGAGAAGGGGCAGGGGTTCCACAGAGGGAAGAGCCTGGGGTGTGGTCTCCAGGTCTGAGACACGAGGGTCTTCTGGGGACAGCTCACAGTCCCTAGTGTGAGCTGGCCTACCAGATGGGTGAGTGTCATCTTCCTCTATGGAGATTGAGTCAAAGCTGGACCCTGGTCCAAGAAAACAATCACCCTGAAAGAAGAGAATGGCACTGGTCAGGGAAAAGGTGAGGCTGGACTAGAGGTACGTGGCCATGGAAACCAGAGAGGAGCTTGGACCTGGATGTGATCAGTCTTGCTTCTCACGCTGAGGGGCTTTGACATCTACTCTGAACAGGATGGAACGACATGGACATTTTGGGGGACACGGAAGTCTTAATCAATCTAGTCTAACTTGACTAGAGCAGTTGTGGGTGGGAGTGTGGTGAGGTGGCCCTCCCAGGAGCCCTGGGGAGATGACAACGTGGCCTGTCTCTGGCTGGGAGAGGCTGGCTCGTCCTTGGTCATCCAGCTCTGTGCGGGCCCCTCTGGCCTCGCCTTCCTCCTCCAACAAAGATAAGTCATTCCTCTCTTGAGTTTCGAAAGCACATTTTTCTGATAGAAAGTAACTGTGCTTATCATCATGATGTATGACTTGTTGTTTACATTTTTTGTCTGTTTTCCTGAATAGATTGTAGAGAAATCAGACTGTGGATTATTTTGTCTTTATAGAACTGGGTCCCAGCACATTGCCTGGTGCCTAGGAAGTGATCAGTAAGTGTTAGTTACATGAATGAAAGAATGAATGGATGGATGAATGAGTGAACTTGGACGGTGGTGGTGTGAGTGTAAAGGAGAGCATGATTATGGAAAACGTCAGGGAAGCAGAGTTAATGACTCATTGGATGTTGAAGTGTGGGAGAGGGATGAGTCAAAGCTGACCTCATGGTTGCTTCTATGGATCTCTGGGGGATGCCATTCAGTGAGATGGGAACTCAAGAAAAAATATTCCAGGAGGGAAGGTAATTTTAGCTTTGGGCATTTATTAAAGAAAAAGCTACTAAACTCTTCTAATATATGAGGCACTATGCCAGGTGCTGGCTTCCCTGGTGGCTCAGATAGTAAAGAATTCGCCTGCAATGTGGGAGACCTGGGTTCGAGCCCTGGGTTGGAAAGATCCCCTGGAGGAGGGCATGGCAACCCATTCCAGTATTCTTGGCTGGAGAATCCCCACAGACAGAGGAGCCAGGAGGGATGCAGGCCATGGGATCACAAAGTGTCAGACACGACTGAGCGACTAGAACACACATGCTCAGTGCTAGTGACTCTGAGACAGACAGGTCGGAAGGCAGTTCACAGTCTGAGAAGCAGATACCTGACAACTCCATATGCCTTACAGAGGTGTGTGCACATGCCTGGGACCTGAGAGGCCCAAGACACTCATTCTGTCAGGGAGTCAGGGATGACCAGTGTGAGCACATTTGAGCCAAATCTTTTTTTTTTTTTTTAAGTCAAATCTTGATTTTTGCTAAACCCAAAAGATCTCTCTGGGTAGACAGGACATCATATGCAAAAGTGCAATGATAGGAATATTCTGGAGTGGGGAGTAGAAAGAGCTTCAGTGTGGCTGGAGAGAAAGGGCCAGAGGGCAGTTGAGGGCAAGAGGTGGACGGGGGCCTGCAGTGCATCCTGACAGCTCAGCCATCTGCTTAGGAACTTGGTGTCTTTCTTGAGGTCAACACGGGGTAAGAGGGTTTTCTAAGCAGGGGGTGACATGATCAGACTTGTTCTAGAAACGCAGTGCTGGCTACAAATGGGGGCTTGGCCAGATGGGATGGAGGAGGGGCTCCTAGGAAGCTGTGGCCCACACTGGGGGTGGGATGCAGAAGGTAGGCATGGAGGCTTGGGTGGGGCTTGTGGGCAGGAGGTGGGTGTGAGAGGGGCCATGCTGAAGGAAGGAAAGACACAGGGCTTCTGTCGGGGGCCCTGGATGACATGTCTATAGGCCACCTACACGGAACCGTCTAAATGGAAAAAGCTGTTGAAAAGCTCTGGATTTAAGAAGAGGGTTTTTGGTTTCAGAATTCCTTTCCAGTCTCACAAACTATTAAGGACCACCATCACCCCAATTTGTTTATGTGGTTTATATCTATCTGTCGATATGTACTTTATTAGAAACTAAAACTATGAAATTTAAAAATAATCATTTATTTTAAAAATCAGGGTAAACCAATCATATTTAATATAAATGATGTATTTTATGAGAAAGAACTCTATTTTCCAAACCTCCAAAATTTTTAAGAAGACTGGTACTGATTTATATTTTTGCAAATCTCTTTAATATTCAGCTTAATACAAGACAGCTGGCTTCTCATATCTGCTTCCATGTTCAAGCTGTTGGCAATATCACAGTGACATGTAGCTTCTGGGATACTTCATGGTACACTCGTGAGAGGATGAGTGGAAGAAAAAGCAAATTACAACTTAGCATTTATTAGGGAAATGGTTTTACCTTATACACTCCCTGTGAGGGTCTTGGGCTCCCTCTGGACCACACTTTGAGAATCACTGAAGCCGAACTCAGCAAATGTTCTGAGTTCCCACAGTGCTTTACCAAATGGCGCGCAGGGCATTTATCTCACAGGTTTACAGCTGTGTGTGCCTGGTGCTTAGCAAGAAGTCTGAACTGGAAGTGCAGTTGTGGGTTCATGGATCTAGGGGGCTGGTGGAGGGCATGAGGGTTAGGGAAGATGGCTTGGGCAGGAGCCCGACATTGAACAAGGGACCAGAGGCTAAGCAAAGAGCTGGAAAGAAGTAGGAGACCCAGGCTGTTCTGCAACCTACGAGAGAAGAGAGTTTCAAGAAAGAGGTGGTCCAAAATTTTTGGATTTAAAATCCCAAGTAAGGATGTGGGCCACAGAGCCAAAAGCAGCAGAGAGGCTGCCCAAGGCAAGGAGTGGAAAGATGCTGCTGGCTTTGGCAGTTACGAGGTTACTGGTGACTTTGAGGGCAATTTCGGTATGGCAGTGATCAGTGGGCCAGGCAGGTAGCAACCGACTAGTGGTAGCTGCGGCAGAGGCCTCTCTATTCAGGAGTCAGTTCCGTCCCTCAGTCACGTCTGAATCTTTGTGACCCCATGGACCGCAGCACACTGGGCTTCCCTGTCCATCACCAACTCCCAGAGCTTGCTCAAACTCATGTCCATCGAGTCGGTGATGCCATCCAATCATCTCATCCTCTGTCATCCCCTTCTCCTCCCGCCTTCAATCGTTCCCAGCATCAGGGTCTTTTCCAAGGAGTCAGTTCTTTGCATCAGGTGGCCAAAGTATTGGAGTTTCAGCTTCAGCGTCAGTCCTTTCAATGAATATTCAGGGCTAAATTCCTTTACGATTGACTGGTTGGATCTCCTTGCAGTCCAAGGGACTCTCAAGAGTCTTCTCCAACACCACAGTTCAAAAACATCAATTCTTCGGCACTCAGCTTTCTTCACAGTCCAACTCTCACATCCATACATGACCACTGGAAAAACCATAGCTTTGACTAGACGGACCTTTATTGGCAAAGTAATGTCTCTGCTTTTTAATATGCCATCTAGTTTGGTCATAGCTTTTCTTCCAAGGAGCAAGCATCTTTTAATTTCATGGCTGCAGTCACCATCTGCAGTGATTTTGGAGCCCAGAAAATAAAGTCTGTCACTATTTCCATTGTTTCCCCATCTACTTGCCATGAAGTAATGGGACCGGATGCCATGGTCTTAGTTTTCTGAATGTTGAGTTTTAGGCCAACTTTCTCACTGTCTTCTTTCACTTTCATTAAGAGGCTCTTTAGTTCTTCACTTTCTGCCATAAGGGTGGTGTCATCTGTGTATCTGAGGTTATTGATATTTCTCCTGGCAATCTTGATTCCAGCTTGTGCTTCATCCAGGCCGGCATTTCTCATGATGTACTCTGCACATAAGTTAAATAAGCAGGTGACAATATACAGCCTTGACATAGTGCTTTCCGATTTGGAACCAGTCTGTTGTCCCATATCCAGTTCTAACTGTTGCTTCCTGACCTGCATATAGATTTCTCAGGGGGCAGGTAAGTTGGTCTGGTATTCCCATCTCTTGAAGAATTATCCACAAAAATTTTCTATCCAGGAGGCTGATTGACAAATGTCTGTGACCTGCCAGCCCCATCATGAGTTCTACTGAAGTTCTTGTATTAAGGGAGAGGTTCTGCAAGACAAGAGGAGGCCATGCTGGGAACCCAGAAGAGACAGTGTTGCAGAGGATTCCAATAGGAGGCTAGGAACTGAAGATGAAGAGCCTGTAATACTGAGAAGAGGACGGGGTGGAATGACAGATGTGTGTGAATGTGTGTTGAGCACCGTTTGTAGGGGAAACATCAAAGACCACCTGCATTTCCATCATTTGGCATATGGATAAACACCATACATTCTTTCATTTGGTCATTCATTTGACAAATATGCACTGAGATTCAGCTGTGCCAGGCACTGTTCTAAATACTGTGGATAGGGTGGGCAGCCAGACAGCTAAACTGTCAGGGAAAGATTTCCAAAATGACTCTTTAATAAGAGAAGTGACTTGCTGAATGATAAGTCCAGTATGATACTATTTGTGTAAAAACAACCTCCTTTAAACATAATGTGCATGTATCTGCTAGACATGCAAGAAAATGCAGAGATAAAGTGCTAGAAGCAGACAGGAGAGGCAAGTAGGGTTTGGGGTTTGTAGGAAGAGACATTATATATTTTCATATGCTATACTTCTACATTGTTTCAATTTTTCATAGTCTATAGATTTTCAGGATTATTTCTGTATTTTAAATGTTTTTTGAAAGATATAGGTCTTTGTGAAAAGAGAGACCCAGTCTGAGCAGAGTGTTCCTTTTGACTCAGTCATATTTTCTTGTAAACATATGTCAGGCTGCACCCTCCTGCCCCCAACTACCCCAAAGGTGCAGGCCAGGAAGTGACGGCTGGGTGGAAAGAATCAAGTTTGAGTTAGGACCTCTTATTTTAGAGGTTCAGTACTATCTGAATTAACTGCTATGGAAAACTGTGTTGGTGCACAGAGCTGAATTTTGGTCAAAGCATGTGTTTCTGGGAATAGAATTCACCAGAGAGTGTTTTCCTGTTTAATTCGAGGAGTTGTATTAGTTTGCTGTGGATGTCATAACAAAATACCACAGAGTTGGTTTTTATTTTGGATATATATGGGCTTCCCTAGTGACTCAGATGCTAAAGAATCTGTCTGCAATGCGGGAGACCCAGGTTCAATCCCTGGGTCAGGAAGATCCCCTGGAGAAAACCGTGGCAACCCACTCCAATATTCTTGCCTGGAGAATTCCATGGTCAGAGGAGCCTGGTGGACTACAGTCCAGGGTGTTGCAAAGAGTTGGATACTACTGAGTGACTAGCATTTTACAACCTATATATATTATGTAAACAGTCAGCCCTCCATATCCTCGAATTCAACCAATTGTGGATTAAAACTATTAAAAAAAAAAAAGAATCCCAGAAGTTTCCTAGGCCCTGGGAGGCCTAGCCCCTCACCTGCCCCAAGCCCTGAAGAAGCCACCTCGCCTCCTGTCCCCCTTCCCTGGCCTGGTGGGGCCTGACTGAGGGGGAAGACTGACCCGCAGGGGAGGGGGAATCCCTACCTGCTGTTTCTTCCTCTGTCATCACTGACCCCCTTCTCCCCTGAACCCCTAATCATACTCAAAGAGTTCCTAAAGCCTGACACCTGCATCATACAAGCAAAACTTGACTTTCCCATGTTCCGGCAGCTATTTACATGGCATTACACTGTACTAGGTATTATAAGCAATGTAGAGAGGCTTTAGAGTCCTGGTGGATATGCTTAGGTTATATATAAGCATTATGCTGTTTTATATAAGGAACTTGAGCATCCATTCACGGAGTTTGATATCTTCAGTGGTCCTGGAACGTTTCCTGCAGCTGAGGGATGACTTTGTGTTAGTTGCTCTGTTGTGTCCAACTCTTTGTGATCCCATGGACCGTAGCTCACCAGGCTCCTCTGTCTATGGATTCTCCAGGCAAGAATATTGGATGGGTAGACATTCCCTTCTCCAGGGCATCTTCTCGACCCAGGGGTCGAACCTGGGTCTCCCACATTGCAGGCAGATTCTTGACCACCTGATCCACCGTTTTTAAAATTTAACATTATCGCCATCATCATCATCACCTCCTCGAAGTTCTGGTGGTTGGAAGTCCGAGATCATGGTGTCAGCGGGCTGGTTTCTTCTGAGACCTCCTCCTCAGCTGGCTGTTGGCCTTTTCCCTCCACTGTGTTTCCTCATGGCTTCCCTCGGTACCCATGTGTGTCCAGCTGTCCTCTTTGTATGAGGACACCAGTCACATTCGATTAGGACCCACTCCACTGACCTCCTTTTAACATAATCACCTCTTTAAGACGTTATCTCTGAATAGACACATGCTGAGGGGTGGGGTGGGGATATAGGGCTTCAACATATGCACTTGGCGGAGACACAGTCCAGCCATAGCAGAGCCTCAGAAGCACTTCTGTGGCCTGTGCACAAGTGTCCTGAGATCTGGGTGGCCTGCTCAGGTGGGTGACCGTCATGAGGGCCGGGAGTGCGGTGAAGGCCTGGGAGCGCCCACTAGGAAAGGCAGCGAGATTGCATCTGCGGCTCACCAGCCACACCAGCAACTGAAACTCCCCAGGGCACAAGGCCCCGATGTGACTTCCTGACAGACAAGGCGGGGGGTGGGGGGGGGGTGGGGGGAGCACACATAATCGGGCTCCCGCGGCCCAGCAACACCTGATGGCTGCCTCTTCTCTCTAGCTCATGCCGGCGGGGCGCTGCCAGGAGGAAGCCGGCGGCAGAACCCTTGCGGGGGTCCCGGCTGGCGCAGCATGCAGCGCTCGAGCAAGATGGAGTTCTTCCAGAAGCTGGGCTACAGCCGGGAGGACGTGGCCAGGGTGCTGGGCAAGCTGGGTGAGGACGCCCTGGTCAATGACGTGCTGCAGGAGCTGATCCAGACGGGCAGCCGGCCCGCCGCACCTGAGGGCAGCGCCGCACCCCTGCTCGTGCCCAGGGGCTCCTGCGGGACCCCGGACTCTGCCCAGGGCGGGCTAGGAGCGGACCCTGGAGAAGACAGCGGAGGCCCCGCCAGCTCCTTGAGACCCATAGTGATCGACGGCAGCAACGTGGCTATGAGGTAGCGTCCTTCACCCGTTCTTGTCGGTGGTTTGGTCCAAGGAGCTTTGGAGCCAGTGGATGGGGCTGGGAACCCCCGGTTCAACCCTCAGTAGCTGCTTAGCCACTTAACTGCTCTGAGCCTCACTTTCTCCATCTGTAAGGTGGGTCTACAACTTCCCTAGAAGTTTAGTCCTAAGAACTGGAGCTGCCTGACATGCTTAGGGCAGTGCTGACACAGAGTAAGTGTTCAACAGAGGGCAGCTATTCTCACGTTAAGGCAGAGGGGGCTCTCTTCCCCCTCTTATCCCAGCAGGGATAAATGGCAAGGAACCTAGGGCTGGGAGAAGGTGGCTTCTGGCCTGGAGTCTGTCCCTAAGTGGCCACATGACTCTGGGAAAGCTGGCTATCTCAAGTTTCCCCTTCTGTGACACAGGTCAAGAGACAGCTCTTTTGCTTCCCTTAAGATTATGAGAATGAGATGGAAAATGGACTTGAACCACCTCGAAAGCCCTCTGCTGGGGGTGGGGAGCCGTGGTGGAGGTGGTGGAGCTCCCGAGCTAGGGTTGGGGGGTGGTGTTTGTGGTCCCCAAGCTGCAGAGGCAGTAGTTATACTGATGCGTTGGCATCTTTGTGTGTTGCGGTGATGAGAGCTCCACGCCGGGCCTCATCTTTCCTGAAGAGGTTAAGTTCTGCTGAGAAAGGGGTTCCACAGCCTCACCCACACCCACCACTGGGCATGGAGAAGGCTTTGCCCAAACAAGCACATTACTTTACTGTTTGGCTAAGCTATAGCCCAACCGAGGGCAGAGCCATAGGGAGTCGGTCATTCAGAGCCACACATAGATGCATGTCCCTTTCCAAAAGCTGAGCCACGTTGGGCATGGAAATAACCGGTGTCACCGCTGCTGAATATGTCAACAGGGGATTCTTTGGCTGAGGAGCTGAGTGGTTTTCCCTGGGAATTTGGGCTCACTCTGGATTAGGCGCTGCAGGACAGAAGTTTGGAAGGGTTAACTCAAGATGGCCCGGCCTTGGGGGAAGTTCCCCGCTTGGTGTGTAGGGCAAGATTGTTCAAGTATTCATTCAAGTTTTAGCCACCTAGGCTTGATTATATCAACAGGCAGTAGAGCCCTGCCTTCTCCTTGTGGCCTAGGAGCTGGTCCTCGGGTCTGTAAAGCATTCTCACACATGCTCTGTGTAGGCACCAGGTAGGCGAGCCTCTGAAATCCTGCTAATTCAAGATTCCTGAGGGAATTAAAGGGAGTTTTAAGAATTCAGTAGTTTCTGAGGGTCCTAGGAAGAAAGTCTGCTGGGCTCTAAGAGGTGGCCTGGCCTCTGTCTGGTCTGGATGAGGCATCTCTTCCTCTGGACATTGGTAGAAAGATACCCGCTTACATTTGAAGTAAGATGGTTGTTGTTTAGTGGCTCAGTTGTGTCTGAGTCTTTGTGACCCATGCACGGCAGCACACCAGGCTGTCTTTCACTGTCTCCTGGGATCTGCTTAAACTCATGTCCATTGAGTCGGTGATGCCATCCAACCACCTCATTTTAAAGCAAGAACTACAATCCCATAGCCTCCAGAATGAAAACCACAATCACAGAAAGTCAAGCAGAACGATCACATGGATCACAGCCTTGTGTAACTCAGTGAAGCTATGAGCCATGCCACGCAGGGCCATCCAAGACAGACGGGTCACGGTGGAGAGTTCTGACAAAATGTGGTCCTCTGGAGAAGGGAATGGCAAACCACTCCAGTATTCTTGCCTCAAGAACCCCTTGATAAAGTGAGATGATACTGTTTAAGTCAAAGACCTTTTCAGCCCTAAGATTATATGAACTCTCTGATTCCAGCTCAGAAAGCAGAGTGGCTATAGGGTGAAAACACTAGTTCAGGCGCTACAGGAAAGCATTCTCTCTTTGGGGGCCAGACATTTTTTAGGAATGGTTACAACAGGGTGGTGGTGGAGCATTTTCTTTTGATGAAAGTCTCTGTTGCTGCTTGGAGTTAAAATTTAAGCCATGTCCTCTATTTGCATGTGACCTTGACGTGTTCCAGGTAAATTCTGGGAACATGGGGGTTTAGTCTCACCCCATCCCTACCTCCTACAACTGTAATTGGTCAAGTCTATTCATGCTCAGACTGTGTGGGTAACAGATAGAAACCATCTCTCAGGCTTATTCTGAAGAGTGTGTCAGAACATTCATTCTTTCACATTCATGCTGTCTTAAAACCACCTCAAATGCCCAGAACACATGTCTGTGTATGTGTTCTCATTGTGTGTCTGTAAACGTATGCACATATACACAAACATCCCTTCCCCTGCCCCCTGCATCTCATTAGTTAGGAAAAAAATTTTCACAGCTCCCACCCATGCGTGGGACTTCATTGGTCCAAAGGCACATCTGGGAGACAGTGGGTCAGACATTCAGCGCCAGCCCTGTTCCTTCTCCTGCAATAACGCCTCCTGGTCCTCCAACCAGAGTTCAACAGGACCCCTTGACCTCAGACTGTGTGGTTCTCAGTTGTGAAGGATAGATCCCAGTGTGGGACGCAACTTTAGAGGGGCTGCTGCTAAGTCGCTTCAGTTGTGTCCGACTCTGTGCAACCCCAAAGATGGCAGCCCACCAGGCCCCGCCGTCCCTGGGATTCTCCAGGCAAGAACACTGGAGTGGGTTGCCGTTTCCTCCTCCAATGCATGAAAGTGAAAAGTGAAAGTGAAGTCGCTCAGTTGTGTCCAACTCTTAGTGACCCCATGGACTGAAGCCTACCAGGCTCCTCTGTCCATGGGATTTTCCAGGCAAGAGTACTGGAGTGGGGTGCCATTGCCTTCTCCGTTAGAGGGGCTAGATGGTTGAAATCCAGCATGGAGTCTAGTTGTTATCTCTTGACCTCAAAACTCAGCCTGAAAATTCTCCTTCGCTGAGGTCTTGTAGTATTGCAGGTGTTTCCATTCTCTGCTTCTGCTTCATGTGCTGTCTGGTTCTGGAAGGAGGGGGAAGAACTTAAAAGACAGGTTGGGATGCCTGTTCCTTTCTGTCCTGAGCAGGCGGGAGGCGCGTCTTCTGTTGGCAGTAGCATCCTCTAGGGTGCCTGTTGCCAACTTGCTGTCTGGGGTCTGTCCTCTGAAGTCTGTCTTTGCTCACGAATAGCCTCATTTTTTCTTTTCTTTAAACATTAGCTCAGGGCTACTTTATTTTTAAAGTTTTACTTCACTTTTCAAAAAATTTCTAATTTATTTATTTTTGACTCTACGAGGTCTTTGTTGCTGCGCAGACTTTTCTCTAGTTGCAGCCAGAGGGTTTTACTTTTAGTTGCAGTGTAAGGACTCGCTGTGGTGGCTTGTCGTGTTGGGGAGCAAGGGCTCTAGGGCTCGTGGGCTCAGTAGTTCGATTTCCAGGCTCTGGAGCACAGGCTCAACAGTCGTGGCGCACAGGCTTAGCTGCTTCATGGCATGTGGCATCTTCCTGGACCAGGGTCAAACTCATGATTTCTGCATTGGCAAGCAGATTCTTTACCACTGAGCCATCAGGGAAGCCCCAGCCTCACTTTTCAGTCACAGTTTTTTTTTCCCCCTCTCATTTTATTTTGGAAGTTGTGTTTCCTTAAAGATCAAAATCTGTATTAGTTTCTATTGCTGCTATAATAAATTACCACACAAGTGTAGTGGCTTAAAACAACACTGGTGTATCGTCCTGTAGTTCTGGAGGACAGAAGTCCGGCCTGAGCCTTCCTGGGCTGAAATCAAGGTGATGGAAGAGCTGTGTTTCCTTCTGGGAGCTCTAGGGGATGTTGTGTTTTCTTGCCTGTTTCGGTTTCTGGAGGCCACCTGCATTCTTTGGCGCTCAGCCCCTTCTATCTTCCAAAGCAGCAATGGCCTGAAATGATGTACACAATGTGGAATCAGTATACATATCTGTGGTTTCCTGGGGAGAAGATCTGAAGCTTCCAATAGGCACTTAGAAGGTCTGTGATCCCCAAAACATAAAGAACCACTGACGTAGAATGAGCAGTTATAGGTAGTGTCACGCTTTACAGGAGGTGCTAAGCCTCTCCATTAGCTCAGAGAATGTGAGAGGGGGGTCATCTGTCCTTGCCTCTGGACGTCTAGATTGAGAGAAGAAGAAGCACAGAAATGACCTGGATGGGCTTGGCCAAGGTCAGCAGTGACTGCATCAGATCCTGGCTTCACCCTTGTGCTCTGACCTTGCCACCACTGTGGAAGTTTCCATGGGCCCCTCACCCCAGGTCTTCAGAATGTACAACCCAAGGCTATCTGTCGTGGCTGAACCCAGCCTGGGGTGGCTGCTCTCTGAAGAGTGGCAGCGAGGGTCACTGACCAAACGCTTTTTAAAAGAAGTGGGAATGTATTTGTTCTGAGCACACAGTTCTGTTCAAGTCATTTCAACAAGACCATACCACCCAATTCCAAGAGTCTTCCATCTCCCCACTGTAACAACAAAAGGAGTCTATTTGGCTCTTATAAGCAGGAACATTCATTTCATTTATCGTTTCCTAAGTGGCAGGTCAACTTCAGTGAGAATTCTATCAACAAGCTGCAGCGGTGCAGGCATAAGATGCCGACCTGGGAAGCCAGACCTTATGCTTGCCCCCAGTTTTGCCTAGCTTGGGTTCCCTGGTGGCTCAGATGGTAAAGAATCTGCCTGAAAAGTGGGAGACCTGGGTTCAGTCTCTGGGTTGGGAAGATCCCCTGGAGGAGGGTATGACAACCCACTCCAGGATTCTTGCCAGGAGAATCTCATGGAGAGAGGTGCCTGGCAGGCTACAGTCCATGGAGTTGCAAAAAGTTGGACACAACTGAGCAACTAAGCACAGTTTTGCCAAATCCCTTGTATTTCATGTAGGAAACCAGGGAGGTCAGAAGCAGGCAGCAGAACAAAGACCTGAGTTCTGGCCTCTAGCCTGTGTGTGTATGTGTGTGCTGAGTTGTGTCCGACTCTTTGCAACCCCGTGGACTGTAGCCCCCCTAGTTCCTCTGTCCATGGAATTTTCTGGGCAAGAATATGGAAATGCATTGCCACTTCCTACTCCAGGGGACTTTCATGACTCACAGATCAAACTTGCATCTCCTATATTAGCAGGCAGAGCATCTCCTATATTAGCAGGCAGATTGTTTCCCTCTAGCACCACCTCTGGCCTAGGACTGCCCAATAAAGTCCCTGTTAAAATGGGGTGTTCTGTACCTGCACTGTGCATTGTGGTGGCCGCTTGCTACACGGGGTGACCTAACGCTGGAAGTGTGGCTGGTGTGGCAGCTGAACTTCCAATTTAATTTCTTTTGAAGTCACTTGAAGGGTAAATAGCCACATGTGGTGAGTAGTATGGTACATAACGGCTGGTATAGCTCCAGTTTCTCATCTTACCCACTGTGTGACATCCTCGTGAGTCATCTGACATTTCTGAGCCCTGTTTATTACAATTAAGTGGCTGTGCTGAGTAATAATAGTCTCAAGTAGCTTTTCATTTCTGACATTCTAGGATTCAGGTGATTATTTTATGCATGCATGAAAGAAATAAAGGCTTTTTCTTATAAAGGAAGTTCTCTTCTTCTGCAGAAGTTCAGAGAGAGTAAGTAACTTGCTCAAGGCCACAGAGAAGTAAGTGTCAGGCTCTGGATTCAGTGCTCTTTCCATTTCCTCCAGAACCGGGTATATTTGGGCTGTAAATTCTGTGCTATCTTTGGGCTTAGGGGGGACTACCCTGGGACCAGAGCCTGCCCGTGCTCCACCGAGCTCTCCCCAGGCGTGATAAGGCCCAGACAGGCGTAATCCAGGCAGGAGATGCTGTAGCTCACTCCTTCCCCAGAGGCCAGCATGCCCCTCCTAGGGCTCCTAGCCTGTTGGGAGCCCGCAGAAGGTCACGGGTGCATCGCATGGTGGCTCTGCCTGACCAGAAGCACAGAGACTGGTTTCCAGGCACAATCTCTACACCTTCAGGGGTGTGTACGTGGGTGTGTGCACCTGTGTGTACGTGCAGGACACAGGGAGATGTGAGCTGAGCCCTGGAGTCGCTGTACGCTTGGCCTTAAGAAAATGGTCCAGCAGGTTTTAAAAAGATGCCTTTTAAAAAAATGTGACCATTGAAAGCCTGTGACCAGCTGCATCATGGTGTTCAGGAAGAGCATTAATTCTCACTGCCAACTCCTGTCAGCATTTTTCTTGCCTGGCAAACTCACAAATACCCACACATGCGCTCACAAGTACAAGTGGTGAACGCTCTGTAGGAAAATTTAGAAAGGAGCCATCTGAGGGCCGTCAGCTTGGGGAAAAACAACCTGGTAATTTCCCATCCTCTTACTGGCCTTGACAAGGGTTTCATCTGAATGTGCCCTTGCCTTGGATTGTACAGGATTTTTTGTTAAACTTATTGTTGTTTACCTTTTTAAACTCTTAAAAACCTTAACAGGCTCTGGCATATGGTGGAGAAATGAATCTTCAGTGATGATAGAGCTCAGATCAGCAATGGAGGTTTTCATCGAGGGCTACTGATGGGGGCGAACTCCTGGGCAGGGTGTTCAACCTGGTTTTCAGCCTCTAAGTGGACTCTGACCACGCTGACCTTGGGTTCCTAAGTCTGCACCCATTTCTCCTATTATGAGATAAGGGAGCACCCTCTCTCAGAAGTCACCCCCCCCGGACCTGAGCTGGGGAGAGATTTCTTGGTGAAATGGGTATAAACTCCAGCTTCAGAGTGTTTGCAGTTTAACCCCAAATAAGAAACATGATTCAATCAGTGTTGGGCCTTTACATCTCACACCGCAAAGGAATCAGTGCTTAACTTTTCCTTTCGTCCCACCCCAAAACCACCGCCTCGTTCTTCACAGGACTATCTCGTGAGCTGCTAATTTCTGCAGAGATTTTTTTGGGCAATAGTTAATGATACAGAAGTGTTCAATTGGATTGTCAGTTACTGTAGATGGCTACACGCTAATGGGCGGGTGCCCCTGGCACATTTGTTATGTAGGCAGAATTTGCTTTGGGCACCAACCCACTTCCCTCACCACCTCCCTTTATTCAAAACTTACCCCTCCTCTAGCCTTTTCCCAGGGCCCACTGCTCAGCTTGATGCCTGATGAACTGGTTCTCGCTGACTGTTAATAAGCGCTAGGGTCCCTCCCTCAGCTTGAGCATTTTACCAGCTGGTAATTTTTTTGCTGAAGGAGCTGCTGTCTGGATCCCACGGGTGGAGACTAGAGAGGGCCAGGAATAAAGGGGAAAAAAATGGAGATGGGGTAGGGGACGAGTTTGCAGCCCAGCAGATCAGGCTGTGAAGTCAACTGCAAGATCAGTGAGCCGGGCATACGGCTTTGCTTTAGTTTCCTCAAGGGCAAAATGCGGCCACCACCACGTCCTCAAAAGCTCCTTGCAGTGGTTCAATCAGGTGCGTGCGCAAAGTGGCCAGGTACGCAGACTCTGTTAGAAATGAGCTCTGAGAGGCTGGGGGCAGGTTTGTTCATTCGCTGCTCCCCAGGCCGCCAAGCACAGCGCCCCATTTATGGAGATGCTTGCTCACACCTGGATGCTGAGTGAGTGGAGGAGACGCACAGGGAAGGGTGCCTCTGGCTTACATTCCTCCCTCTGAATGCACGGCCTGGGCTCCCAGGGTGACTGCTGAGCTTTATGACCAGAGCTCTGTCAGCTCCCACATGGCGAGCAGGTCTCTTCTGCTTGTAGCATCAATCCTGCCATTGCCCAGGGTGTTCTGTGGCCAGAACTAGGGCAGCCATGGTGGGGTTTTGAGGTTGGTTTAGAGGAAAAAAAGAAACATGGTAAGGACTGAACAATAGATAATCTTCACATTTCAAGAGACCAGAAGGCTCTTGAAGCTGGGGTCGGGTCCATGCAAGAATGGGAATGAATGAATGAATGAATTAATTAATCCTGAATGAAAATCCTCCATTCCAGAGAGGACCAGTCCCTGAACTCCCTGAGCCCGGAATTCCAACTGGAAGAGAGGGCACTTCTAAGGGAGACAGGGAAGGTCCTGGCTGAACTGATGGACAGACATGCACCGCCTCCATTTTTGCCTTGGCCTAGCTGGCCTAGGTGGTACGTAACCTGTTCTTTGGAGATTCTTGGTTGGAGTCTTGTGTCCGAGAAGCTGGGGAGCCAGTTTTTGCTGCATGAAGCTGTTGTGGCACCATTCCTTAGCTCTTCTCTTCCTGAACTCCTGAACCTCCAACCCCTCCCCTCCACCTGCCTCCAGCCGGAGCCACTGCAGGCTGAGGTCCTTCCAGAATCACTGGAACTGGTCACACCTCTCATCTTTGTCCCCTCACAGGCACTGGGTTCTGTTTACCCCCATCCCTTCCCCAAATCACACACCCATCAAAAGCATCAGGGATGGAAAGCTGGTGTTAGAACAGTTGAACAGATATATAGACGTAGTCACAGAAAAGAGAGCAACCAAGGAAAAAACTGTAGGGACTTCTCTGACAGTCGGGTGGTTAAGGCTCCACGCTCCCAAATGCACAGGTTCTATCCTTGGGTGGGGAACTAAGTTCCCACATCCCACACGGCATCCCATAGAAACAAATTTTAAAGAATTGTCGCAATGATTTGTTTTTCTGAGAACTGACTGAGGGTAGACATTGCTGCAGGGCTTCCCAGTGGCTCAGTGGTAAAGAACCTGCCTGCAGTGAAGAAGATGCAGGAGACATGGGTTCGATCCCTGGGTTGGGAAGATCCCCTGGAGGAGGGCATGGCAACTCCCTCCAGTATTCTTGCCTGGAGAATACTGGACGGGCTACAGTCCGTGGGGTTGCAAAGAGTCAGACATGACTGAAGCGACCGAGCACACGTGCACAGACTGCTGTAGCCAAGAGATACCTGTCCTGGGGGGCAAGGTAGTAGGGTGGGTATCATAAAATGTTCACATCACTGCTGCAACTGCATAGAACATAGGCTTTATTTTCTGTGACACGTGAAACCTCTTCACTACCTTTTAGGAACCAGGAAGGAGCAAGCTTCACACTTGCTCACATGTGGTGGCTCAGCCTCTTCTGTCTTCTGGATGACTCCAGCTTCGTGTTTCCTCTCCCTTCTCCCACTCCTCTCCCAAATGGCATCTGGAAGCTTCTGAGACTTGGTGCTGCCTGGGAGAGGGGTCTGGGACCCTCACTGGACTCTGCTGCAGAGCAACTGGGCTGGCCGGGCTTCCGGAATGGTCAACAGAGGGACATTGGTCCTCTTTGGCCTTTGGGGGAGCCATGCTGGCTTTAGGACTATCCCCTTGTGCAGTGCTGTGCTAATTCACTTCAGTCATGTCCAACTCTTTGCGACCCCATGGACTGTAGCCCACCAGGTTCTTCTGTCCATGGGAATCTCCAGGCAAGAATATTGGAGTGGGTTGCCATGCCCTCCTCCAGGGGAATCTTCCCGACCTGGGGATCAAACCAGTGACCCTTATGTCTTCTGCATTGGCAGGTGGGTTCTTTACTGCTAGCACCACTTGGGACACCCCCTGTTCGTCCACTCCCAGGCCACACACAATCCTCCAGGGGAAGCAGGGAATCCACGGGTGTTGCCTCGGGCTCACCTAGATGCCACTTTTCTTCATGACGGCGCTGCAGTCCTGGGGGATGCTGCATCTGCTGAAACCAGGATTTCTCTGAGAGGCTTGCGACTTGCCCAGGCTGTGCTGAGAGACAAGCCTTCAGCCTCTTGTTCACACCTGTCCCAGTGTTTCCAGCCTCTTCAGCCCCTCATGGCTCAATGGGTGGGGCATGCCTGGGAGGTGCAGGATAAGGACCCTGTAAATGGCCTCCACATTCTTCCTCCATCTCCTTTCTTTTTTCAGTTTCTGCTGGGGCGGAAGGGACTAGCTTTCCACTTCCTCTTCCTTTTTCCAACGGACGGCCCCATTGATATTTTTCTGCTTACTGTTTGCAGAAGCCTCACAGTCTAGCCTCAGTGGCCAAAGGCTATTGCCCTAAACTGGAAGACCCTATGGACCTAGGGGTCAAGGCCTGGTTTCTGATACATCCCTGGGGTGTAGAGTCCTCTTGAATCTCCACAAAGCCCAGCTTCCAACACTACTGATGAGCGTTTCCAGACTCCCTTTTTCTCTTGACATGCCCGGACCCCTCCTAACCATCTCTGAGAAAACAGCAGAAGGAGCCACGCACCAGAGAAAGCACAGATGTCAGGATTTGATATGTTGGCCTTGCTTGGATGTGGAGAGGGTGCGAGAGTTGTGGGGACCTTGGCTCTCTGAGCACTCAGCCGGGCCCCCTCCCACCTCCCCACCTCCTCTTCACTCACTCTACACGTTCCAGCCACGCTGTCCTCTTTTCGGTCCCTGGACATGCAAACCTACATCAGAGTCCTTCCAGCCAACCCTTCCCTGCACCTGGACTGCTTCTCCTCCAGCTGCTCACAAGACCTGCTTCTCAGTCATTCATTCCTTCGACATGTTCTTTTTGAACTCTTATCAATGATCAGACACCATTGTGCTAGGTGCTGGGATTTTGATGGGCAGCAACAGGAACCTATGATTTAGAAATGCATGCATGCATCACCACCAGCTGGGGCCAGATCACCATCAGGTTCTGCTCTGACAGTCACTATGGCAGCTTCTTAACTGCTGCTGCTGCTGCTGCTGCTAAGTCGCTTCAGTCGTGTCTGACTCTGTGCAACCCTAGATGGCAGCCCACCAGGCTTCCCGGTCCCTGGGATTCTCCAGGCAAGAACACTGGAGTGGGGTGCCATTTCCTTCTTAACTGCTGTCCACCCTCCATTCTTGCTCCTCCCAATTTACTGTCCTCTGTGGTGCCAGGTGGAGCTCTGAAACATACATCAGATCAGCTCACATCACATAAACATGCCTGCTCAGTTGCTCAGTCACTAAATCGTGTCCAACTCTTTGTGACCCCATAAACTATAGCCCACCAGGCTCTCTGTCCATGGAATATCTCCAGGCAAGAAGACTGGAGTGGGTTGCCATTTCCTTCTCCTGGTGATCTTCCCAACCCAGGGATCAAACCCTTGTCTGCTGCATTGGCAGGCGGCATCTTTACCTCCAAGCCACCACACACCCCCTGTCTTAAAATCCTACAGCTTCTTATTCCTCTTAGGAGCAAGACAGACCTTCAGTAACAAGTCCCTGACTGATTTTGAGCAACCTCTTACACCACTCTTTCCTTTCTGCCTGCATGGATGATTTCAGTGGAATTTGTGGGGCATGTTGACCTTGTTACTTGGACTTGGGAAGCCCACCATTACATTGACAACCCTCTCTTGATCCTTATAAGCTTCAGTTAATAAGAGGAACTTGCTTTTCATCCTTGGAATGAATGTACTCCGCAAGGAGCCTGAGACCCCCTACATGTTATCACAAGCTAATTGGTTCCGATTAAGGGATATATTTTGTGTAAAGAATGACCTATTTTCAAAATGCAGATTCGCCTGATTCCCTTTGATGATGAGACTAGCTTCCAGGCTATTCCCAGGAAAAACCACTCTTGAGAAACCCCGCCTGTTTCTCTACAGATCCCTTTGTTTTCTCATTGTAGCCATGGGAATAAAGAAATCTTCTCTTGCTGGGGAATCCAGCTGGCCGTGGACTGGTTCAGGGACAGAGGACACACCTACATCAAAGTGTTTGTCCCCTCCTGGAGGAAAGAGCCACCGAGGTCTGACGCCCCGATTACAGGTATGCTCGAGCGGCTGCGCTCTCAAGACGCACTGCCCACCTTTCCTCCGCAGCACTCCCCACAGCTGCCATCGGCTGTCTGCTTGCTGTCTGCTTACCGTTTGTTTGATGGTGTCTGTCTTCTCGCTGAACTCTAAGCTCCATGAAAGCACGACCAGAGCCCTAGCACCTAGTGTAACATCTGGCATGTCGTAGGTGCCTAATAGTTGAACAGGTGATTGGGCGTATTTACTCTTTTAGTGTGAAAGATTAAGTTTCGAAAATAACTATTTTATAACTTTTAACACTCTTCAGAAAAAGTTGGTCTGCTTCCCACCCCTAATAGAGTATAGGAAATGAAAGAGACATCCATTTGGTCCACTGACTATCTAGTCCAATCTCTTCATTAACAAAAAAAAAAGAGGAAATCGGCATCCAGGGAATTCTTTATTTTTAATTCTTACATCAGCTAGGAATATTTTAAGCTACGAAGAACAGAATAAGTCATTTAAATAAACAAGTTTTTTTTTTTTGGTCTGGCTTTCTTATAAGAAGAGGTCCCAACCCGAGATACTATTGGTGTTGTTTCAGCCATGTTAGCGATGGTATGACTGACCTCAAGTGGTCCTGGAAGGTTTCACTGAGTTTTTCTTCCAGTCTTTTAACTGAAGGTTTTGGTTTTGTTTTCAGTTCTGTCAGTGTTTACCAACTGCTTCTTATTCTCTTTCTGATTCTATTTTAAATAAAATGCTATTCTTGTTTTATAGTATCTTCTTGAATATTCCTATACTAATATAGGCTTTGAAAAAGTTCTCTGAAGGTCCATGAATCATATTTCTTTTCTCCGATTCTCTTTGTTCCCTTGTCTTTTTCTCTCTGTGCTGTTAAATCTTCTTCCCAAAAGTTTGGTGATCCTTTGCTTGTTAGTGTTTACTTGTGAATAAAGAACTAGACTGGTTAAATATACACTTGTGCAATTTCCGTAGACTTTCTCTCCTGGTATTTGGATCTTTCCCCCAAAGTCAAGGCTGACCTTTGACTATGTTGACCAGCAGAGTTTGCTTCATCGCACCCTGCATGCAACAGGCAAGAGGCAGCTGTTGGAACTGGAAGTAGCATTGCCACAAGGGTGATATTTTACTGTAGGAGGTCAAAGGCCTCCTCCTTTGTAGTTACATTTTCACTTCCCTTATAGATACGGGGACAGGAAAGGGTGGATGGGGCTGCCCCATAGTAACCCTTCAGTTAATCATCTGACTTCTTCCCACTCTCCACTCCTGCTGGAAAGCGGGGCTTTGCAGAGAACAGGCTCCACCTCTGCTTCAGCCTCTTTATGCATTCGGGGGTTATGGCTCCCTCTGTATTATAGGATCAGTATAATCCTACCTGCTTTCTGTCTTCCTAAAATTTATCAAAATGTGGTTTTGCTGGTGTTTTTTTTTAATGTGATTTTTAATGTGATTATGAATCTCTTCCCCCTTCTGTACTTTTGCACTGCTTTTTCAATGAGATTATGAGAAGCCAGGAATGAACACTTGTGTTCATCATGGACCACTCATCCCAGATTACTGTTTATGGTCTGAATGTGGAGGATGGTGGCTTTCAACAGTTGTGCAGTATTGTGCAATATATATTATGCAACACGGAATGGGTAAAGAGTAGGGAATTCACTCTGGGGTAGGGAAGAATTTTTAAACAAGCCACAAGAAGTGTCCGGAGATGGGAAAGAGTCATAAATTTGCCTACATTAAAATAGAAAATTCTGTTCATTAGTAGATACCACAAAAACAAGAGAATGAAAAAACAAGCCTCAGACTGGGAGAGGCCACACATCACTTATCCCTGATGAAGGATTACGGTCCAGAATCTACAGGGAACTTCTCCAGGCTAGTAAGACTGAAAGGAGAGATAGAAATATGTGCTGAGGCATGAATAAGCCTCTGATGGGAAACACAAATGGCTAGTAAACATATGAAGAGATGTTCAGTTGTATTAGTAACCAGAGAAATGCAAAATAAAACCACAAGAGGCTACTTTATACCCTATCTATCTATCCCCAATCTATATATAGATCGGGAAAAATTTAAAAACCTGCAAATGTCAAGTGCCGGCAAGTTCATCTCAGATGTTGTGTTGAGTAGTAACTTGATATAACTACTTTGGAAAATGATTCAGCATTGTTCTTGTAAGGCAGCTTTCCCTACAACTCAGCAATATCATTTCTTAAGACAGACCCTGGAGAAATCCTTGTTGCCTGTACAGGGAGACTTCTGGGCAAAACTGACAACCTTGACATGGCCAGACCTCCCCCACACAATGTTCAGTGAAGAAACAAATTACATAGGATATATGCATGAGGGCTCCATCTGTGTGAAGTCTGGAGGCTCATAATCATGTTGGAAATAATCCTTTTGCAGGGTACATATGTATGCATCCTAAAAAGTAAGAGCAAGGGAATTATAAATACAAAGTTCTAAAAACTGGGTTATCTTAAAGGGAGTGAAGGGAGAGGTAAACTTCGAGCCACAATGGGGACTTCAAAGCACGAACTGTGCTCTGTTCTCAAAGGGAGTGCTGCACACATGGCATTTAACAAATTAATTATAAATTTAAATTGAAGTATAATTGACTTACAGTATTATATTAGTGGGGTTCCTAGGTAGTGCTAATGGTAAAGAATCCACAGACACTGCAGAAGACATGGGTTCAGGCCCGGAGTCAGGAAGATCCCCTGGAGGAGGGCATGGCAACCCACTCCAGTATTTTTGCCTAGAAAATCCCAAGGACAGAGGAGCCTGGCGGGCTACAGTCCATAGGGCCGCAGAGTCAAACATGACTGAGCACAATTACATTAGTTTCAGGTATACGGCATAGTGATTTATATTTTTATACATTACAAAATGATCGCCATGCACACGTGATTTTTTTAAAGTTATTTTTGTGCTATTATATGCATTATGCACTTTTTAAAAGTCTGGGAACCATGTCATATAGCAAAGGACTTAGACTTGAGGGGAGAAACAATTTGTGAAGAACATGCTCATATTTTTCCACATTGGGAGTAACTGTTTCATGTGGAAGGAATTTCTTTTGCCTTCAACTTCGAAGCTAAGATCACAGAGTAGACCTTCCAGGTATGCAGATTTTAGCTTCTGTTAAGAGACCTTGTAATGCCTGCACCGCCTGAGACATAATCCATCCTCCCAGGTTTTGTGGGGGCTCGCCAGCCCCACATGGACTGGTTCAGCCTCCCCATAGACGCTGTGAGGCAGGTGCAGGAGTCATTTTCCTTATTTTATAAATGTAAAACTTGATGTTTAGAGAGGGGCAAAGCACCCCAGTGTCAAGTGTTAGTCACTCAGTCGTGTCTGACTCTTTGCAATCATGGACTGTAGCCCTCCAGGCTCCTCTGTCCCTGGGATTTCCCAGGCAAGAATACTGGAGTGGATTGCCACTTTCTTCTGCAAGGCATCTTCCCACCCCAGGGATCGAACTTGAGTCTCCTGCTTGACTTAGATGGAGGTGGGGGGAGGGGGAAGAAGCGGGGAGGAGGGGGCCATCGGAGAGGAGCCTGGAGTTGCTGGACCTGCCCCAGGTCTGAGGCTGGTTCTGGGGGTGGGGAGTCCCCCTACCCGGAGAAGATGCTCCATGCGGTGCCCCCTGCTGTCTGCAGAACAGCACGTGCTGGAGGAGCTGGAGAGGCAGGCGGTGCTGGTGTACACACCGTCCCGCAAAGTGAGCGGCAAGCGCGTGGTGTGCTATGACGACCGTTACATCGTGAAGGTGGCCTACGACCTGGACGGCGTCATCGTCTCCAATGACAACTACCGCGACCTGCAGAGCGAGAACCCCGAGTGGAAGTGGTTCATCGAGCAGAGGCTGCTCATGTTCTCCTTCGTCAACGATCGGTACGTGGTGCCCATGGGGTCCCAGGGTGCGTGGGACGGGGGCGGTGACCGGCAGAAACCGCTCCAACTAGCTCGGGCCCGCGGGGCTCAGTCACGGGCTCTAAGACACCTCCCCCGCCCTCCACCATCTCTGTCGGCCTCTCGGTTCTCCTCTCTTTCGCGACCAGTTTTCCCCTTGGGGCTGTTTTGTCTCTACTGCCTGTGACCTTTCTGTTCCCATGCCCACATCCGGCTGACCCAGCACCCAGTTGCCTGACAGGTGTCCAGGCACGGGCAACATCCTCTTTTCTTTGGGGCTGTTTAAGATCTTGGAACTGACTGTCTTAATAGGGCTTGGTGGACATTTTCCAGGGAATCTGATTGATTTCATCTGCCCGCCCTGGGTCAGGTCCACCTCGAACCAACCAGAGACAGGGTGGTGGGTGGGACGGGGAGGGTGTGGTCAGGGTCACAAGGTACAGACCAGATAGCAGGTGCAGGACAAGGGCCTCCTGGCAGACCTAAGGTGGGAGAAGTGATGGCTGGTCCACGGCCCGCCTGTTGAGGGGCAAGGGGAGGAGCCTGGCTGGGTGGGCGTGGTCACAGGGTGGGACAAGGTTGGGGAGGGTACGACCGCGGAGACCTGGCTCCCATCTCAATTTCTGTTCCAGGGATAACAGCTCTGTCCTCATTGCTGGCTCTCTCCTTGACTGTTAAGAATGTGGTCGAGGACAAGCTGCTCAGCTCTGTGAGGGCAGGGCATGTATGTGTTTTATCTGCAATGGGCCCCAGCCAGCCTGGCACATGTGGGCACCCAATGGCTAGGAATAGTTGTAGATAGTGAGTGACTGTCACTGGCTGCAGCCCTAAGGAAGGGAAGATGGGAACAGAGAGGCCACATGGCTGCTGCACGCGGCAGACCAAATCTTGACCCCAGAGCCTGGGGGGCTGCGTGTGTGGTGGAAAGAGCTGGAAGCAGCAGATGAGGTTTCAAGCTGAGGCTCTGCCATTTACCAGCTGCATGAGGTGTGCGAACTCTCAGCCTCACTGGGCTGAGTGTTCTTCACCTTGAACTTACCACACTTTGGTTTAGTCAAGGAGCTTCCCAGGTGGTGCTAGTGGTAAATAACCCACCTGCCAATGCAGGAAGCATAAGAGACGCGGGTTCTATCCCTGGGTCAGTAAGATCCCCTGGAGGAGGAAGTGGCTACCCACTCCAGTATTCTTGCCTGGAGAATCCCATGGACAGAGGAGGCTGGCAGGCTGCAGTCCACATGGTCGCAAAGAGCCGGACATGACTGAAGTGACTCAGCACGCACGCACAGATTAGTCACTCTTACCTCTTAGGTGATCTGGAGGATCAGAGAGGACTGTGCCCTGTAGAGGCTGTGGTTACTCTTAGGTCAGGCCGGGACATGTGCCTCCAGGGGCGTGCTGGTGACCCCACTACCCCCAGGCTCACAGTCAAGGAGGCAGAGGTTAGCTCCTAAGCCCCAGGGCAGATGGTCACAGCAGCTACCCTGCAGTAACCCCCATGGTCATGTCCACATTCACAAGGCTAGCAGCTCCCTCTCTCTGGCTCCGCCCTGGAGGAAGTCTGGCATGGCTGGTCATCATGGGATCCAGAAAATCCTCACTGAGGTCTGATGGATCATGGCCGCCTCTGGCCTGGTGACAGCTCGGGGTCCAGGCCAAGTCCTCTTGACGCACTGGCCTCCGCTCAGGGCCTGCCCGGAGGTCCCCAGCTGCCAGAGTGCAGAGCCTGCCGCCTGCCTGAGAGCAAGGACGCCCTCCCCGCGCCCAGGGCATGTTCACAGGGCTGTCTTGGCCCAGCTCCCGGCTGTGAGGCCCGGGAAAGAGCAGGAGGTGAAGCCTCGGGGAACTTTTAATAACTGCACTGGGTGGCTCCCTGGATTCTTGGTCAGGGCCCAACTCTGAGAAGCCAGCTGTGTAGCTGGGATCTCAGCCACAGAGGTTGTCCTCGGCCGGGGATCGCCCAGCTCAGGGTCAGCCTGGTGGACGTGGTCTGCAGGGTGGGACCCCAGCATGACCCTCCACTCTTAGGGGGAAGCCAGTCTGTAAAAACAGGCCCCCGATTAGAATCCACACCCTCTCTAGTGGAACCTTTGTATGACCTTCGAGTGTCTCCTGGGAATGAAAGTATTCACATAGAAAAAAAAAAGGATTGTGCTAAATGAGGGAGTTTTCCTTCTGAGAAATGTTTTCCCCCTTGAGCTCTGGGCTCTGTGGCTATGTTCCCTTCTTCCTTAATGATCGGGAAGGGAAGGGGCTGGCAGAGGGCAGGGTGGTGTCAGAGAGTGACATAGTAACATTTCCCCCCCTCCGCAGACCCCAGGTTTTCGGGGGGTGGGGTGGAGCCCAGGCTGCACCTGTGCGCAGGCCGCACCTGTATCCTCTGCCTTTCTGACCTGCTGACTGGCCTTTCAGACTCTGTAAATTTTTTATCCCGCACCTGAGAGGCCCAGACCTGTGGGGTGACACGGGAGAAACGGAGTTCACAGAACAAGAGGCCATTTGTGGCCCCACGGAGGTCTCTAGCCACCTGTTGAGGACACTGGAAGACAGCATGGAACCGCTTTCAGGCTAAGTCCCGGGGAGGCCTGGTGCGCTTCTGCTTCATCGTTAGTGGCTAAAATCCACCTGCGAAACTGTTACAATGCAGATTCCTGCACAGCCCGAGGTTCTGTTTAAGCAGCTCTCTTGTGAGGCCCAGAGCCCACCTTTTTCAAGGAGCTGCTGAGTGAGTCTGACGCTGCTGACTCAGCAGGAGAAACACCTGGATGAGGCCCGGGGCCGCTGTCCTGGTTGCTGTCCACGCTGAGCTCTGTGCCGGTCAGTGTGGACAAAGGCTGCACGTCTCTAACACGCTGCAACTCCTGGGTGGGAGAAAGAGCCCCGAACCGAGAGGCCAGGCCAAAGCCAGGCCTGGTGCTGCTCTCCTCCCCCTCCACCAGGTGCCAGCGGTCAGTTTCTCTGTGGCTTGCAGTCACCCACCCCCATGCTTGTGTTCTAGGTTCATGCCTCCTGATGACCCCCTGGGCCGTCGGGGACCCACCTTGAGCAACTTCCTGAGCAGGAAGCCAAAGCCCCCAGAGCCGTCCTGGCAGCACTGCCCCTACGGTGGGTAGCGCCCCACATCTGTGGGCCCTGTTCAGGTTAGAAGTGCTGGCTGGCTGGTCAACAGCATGGGTTCTAGCCTGGGTTCCGATATTTCATGTTTCTAGAAAGATGTAAGGTAATATAGGCCGCGTCCTATGTGTATTAATAAGCAGATGAATAATACGGAGGCTCTCTTTGCATGTATACATCGCATGATTCATCCGTAATTCGTCTTGGCAAATGTGTCTAACAGATGAGAAGGTTGTTATTGTATCTGATATGTATTGTGTTGCTAAAAATAAGCCTGTTAAGATTTGTAAAATTAGGCAAATGCCTAATAGAGAACCAGAGTTTCATCCTGATGAGATGTTTGATGGTCAGCAGCACGGGCCGTTAGCCTGGGTTCTGCCCTTAGTCAGCTGTGTGACCCTGGGGAGGTAACTGAACCCCTCTGGATGGCAGTTAGAAAGCTGTAATCATTGTCATTGTAATGACGAACTGCCATCCCAGTCGCCTGTTGCATAAGGCTTGTGAGGGCTGGATGCAGGGGTCACCCACAGAGCAAAGCCACGTCCAGGAACCAGGATTGCTGTCTGTGTGCACCCCCAAGCTCTCCTTTCTCAGTCCCTTCCTCTGGCACCTTGTGCCCCCATCCTGCCCCACAGTCTCCCCTACTCTCCTACTTTGGTTGGTAGGAGACTTTGGATGGTGTTATCCACTAAGAATCGAGGATTCTATCCCAGAGCCCTCCAGGGACACCAGCCTTCTAGCCAGTTCTTTCACTAGCTTGCTTTAGCAAGTTATTTAATGTACCCAGGTCTGGTTTCTTTGTGCCTATAAAAGTTTAGGACGTCTTAAGTGATATTGAAAGTCATTTCTAGTTAGAATTAAGGTGCTCACAGACACATTCTGGTGGCCTGTCTTCCCTTCCACTCTCAGAAGGGCCCTGATTTGGATGATAAATTATTTGATCACCTCTGTTAAAACAGTCTATAAGGAAGAGGGCAAGGGATGTGGACTGGGGCGGGGGGGTGGACACGGAGGGTGGGGGGAGGGGGACATGCAGGGTGGGGTAGGGAGGAAATCAAGTCAGCAGTGGAGGCCCATCCATATGCACCTACTCTTCACCTCCGAGGTTGGCAGGATCCACAGGATCCCTGGGGAAGTAGAGGCTGAAGGTCACTGGACCCAGAGATTCGGTCTCTGTTCCTGGTTATGGAGTCCGCAGACAAGACCTTGCCTTGAGCTGGTAACGCTGGGGTACTGTGTGCAGCGCCCAGTACCACGAGGAGCAGGGTGCTGCGCCCGCATCCATCCTGTCGGCGCCCCAGGGCACTTCTCGCCCGCCACCTCCTCTGGCCCCAAACCTTGTAAGGCTGCAGCAGGCCTGGGGGCCTTCCCCCCAGGAATCGCCAACAAGAAAGGCGGCGCGGGGCGGCCACTGCCGGGACCCCACGGGCGTCCTCACCCGAGGTCTCACCATGGTCCTCCCCCACCCCCACTCTGTCCCTTCCAGGCAAGAAATGCACCTATGGCATCAAGTGCAAGTTCTACCACCCGGAGAGGCCGCACCAGGCGCAGCTGGCGGTGGCCGACGAGCTCCGCGCGCAGACTCGGGCCTGGCGGGGCGCGGGCGGCGAGGAGGAGCGGCGGGGGAGCGCGCGCGCGGCCAGCCTGGCGGAGCAGGGCGGCTCCCGGGACGCCCCCGCCGCCCGGCCCGGCCCCCGGGAGCTCGGCACGCGCAGCCTGCCCACCTCGCGGCGGTCGGCGGGCTTGGCGACTCTCGAAAGCAGCTTCTCGCGGCTCTTCCTGAGTGACGACCCGGGGCTCCTCCGGGCGCCCCATCGGGGCCCTGGCTGCGGCCTCGCACCCGGGCAGCCCGGTCCCGATTGGGTGGCGCCCGGGTCTTTGTCGTCCCTGCCAGCCCCACCCGGCCTCCTGAGCCCGCCTGGCCTGCGGGGTGAGTATGGCTCCCGCGCCCCACAGAGCGACCGGCGCTCTCCGCGCCAGCAGCCATGCGACCCGTGGGTCCTTCCTCCAGGCGCTGGCCAGCTCCCGGGCCGCTCGGCCTGGGCCGAGTCAGACTGGGACGACGGTGCCTTCGGGGGGCCCTTGAGGCCCGCGCCCCAGGCTGTAGCTGGCGAGGTGGACGCGCGCTCCCGGGCGCGCACCGCGCTTTGCAGTATCTTTCCGCCCCACGAGGTGGACAGCATCATGGCCCTGTTCCCCGAGCTCTCCGACGTGGCCAGGCTCATGCTCCTCATCCAGAGATTCCAAAGGTCCAGTGCGCCCGTGGGGAAGCGCTGAGGAGCTAGTGGAAGCCACCGCGTGTGATGACACAGTCTTGTCTTGTACCCTAACTGGGCTGGTGGTGGAGATCAGCCTGCTGGGCCTGCCTACCCTGTGGAGCCAGCCCCTTTTGCTTTAAAGATGGTCAGTTCCCTGGAGGAAGCCAGCTTCATCACCTTTTGTGGTGCCCATGGTGGCGCTTGATGACCTTCACTGACGACACAGGGGCTGCTGCTGCAAGTCCATGTCCTGCAGAATAAGGTTGACCTTAAGTGGCAGGAGTGATTTCTCCTGCCTGAAGACTAGGAGGCCCACTGCAGCCCCAGGGTTTTGTCCAGAGCACTCCTTGGCTGTTTTTGTCTAGCTACAACTGGGAGCCCTAAGTTGGTCACAAGATCAATTTAGTGAGTGACACCTGAAATAGAGGGAAATAGGAAATTGCAGAGCATACTCCACTTAAACAGGCTAAGTAGGAAATTCTGTTAGCTACCAGTGTGCTTGGTAGCTATATATATTCTTGGCTTCCATGGACAGACGAGTCTGGCTGGCCCATAGGGTCGCATAGAGTGGGACATGAAGCAACTTAGCACACACACACAGCCATGTGAACTTAATGTGGTTAATGGGCAAAAGGGGGGAAACTGGTAAAAGGCCTTGGATTTCATTGCAGCAGATCAAGTTTGAAATCTGTCATCAGTTGGCCAGTGGAGATGTTGGCATCTGGAGGTTTTCATATGAGATGTTTTTAACCTCTGAGGGGAACCCAGAGTTCTAGCTTCCATGTATGGGCCCTGCTTGTCACTGTGATATTGTGTGGCTGTGCTGGTTTGTGGAGGTGTGGCGGGTCACCTGGTACCGGGCCCTCACACCCACACACACCCTACTTGACTCAGGGCTAAGTGTCCTTGTTTTTCAGCCAGCCGTCCATCATGGTAGTTTCCAGCCCAGGCCCTCTATTGCCCAAGCCTTCTGAGCCACACCTCACAGCTGAGCCCAATCCCAGTGATTTAGGACTTTTGCTCAGAAACCTCCAGGGGGATCCGAGGAGCGCTCAGATGAGCCTCTCAGTCTATGAGGTTTCTTGCCACCTCAGCCATTGCTGTTTCTCCTAGCTAACTACTGCTTTGAGTTTGGGGAGGGGAGGGGAGGGCTTACCTATTTGCAATAGACAGAGATGAGGCAGTGCTGCCAGGATGCAGGCCTTGCGTCCTCTGGGGCCCTGGCAGCTCTGGGTGGCATCCACCCATTCACTCCGGGGTACCAGTCCGATTCACAGATCTTGGCTGCTTTGTTCCTGAGAAGACCGTGAGGCACCTCCCAGTGGAATTCCACCTCCCAGACCTCGGCAAGACTGCAGACTGGCAAGCACTCCCAGGGTGTCCGCTGGAGAATCTGCTTCTGTGCCCTTCAGTGTGGTCAATGCTGCCTTTAGAGATACAGAGATGATGTGTTTCCTGAGAACCCTTTCATCTTTTTAAACCAGATTCTTAGTGTGGTTTCAGTCAGCTCTCTTCCTCGCCTCTTTTTTTCCAACGAGGAAACACACAAAATTGTACCTAGTATTTTGAGACCACGGTCCTGAAGAAGACCCAGTCTTTCTAGACAAATTGGATTTCCCTCACGGTGGTTTTTGTTTTCTTTTTGACAAGACAAACTTTCTGGTAGTGCTGCTTTTCTCTCTTCAGTCTATGTCCTGACTTGGAATTGTGTTTGCTGATATACAGTGAGGACTGTTTAAACTGCTTCCTTTGAGGACAAGTTTGAGTTTTAGTAAGCTGTAAAGCTATTTTATTTGGTTCACTGTGATTAAGGCAAGCACAAAAACATGTGAAGAAACAGCACATTTCAATGTAATCCCCTTTGGAATTTTTTCCAAAGTCTTGGTATGTCTTTGTGACACAAAACATGAGTGGGATGGGAGTGAATAAAATGTTCCTAGTTGCATAGCTGTTATTGTGTTCCAAGAATAAATCGTTTTTTTCCCCCCGCACCTGGACTCTCCATTGTCAAACTGCGTATCAGTTTCTCTTGTGGCAGCTTCCCACCTCCCCCATGCCCAGGGCTGGTTTCTCACGTTAGATACTTTGTGTGTGAAGGCTGGGGCTATGGCTGCTTTATTCAGTGTTATTTATCCCTTGCGGGAGGTGGGAGAGGGCTGGAATTCATCTTTTCAAGGAGACGCAGCAAGGCCCAAGGTGAGACGGGCCTTTGCTGGATCCTCAGCAGGCTGTTGTCGAGGACACCTGCAGAGTTCTCCATCACTTAAATCTTTGGCTCCCAGGGCTGGACCGTGTTTAACCACATGGTGTAGCTTTCCCAGAGGCCTCTCGGAGGTGATTTGAGACACAACTGCAAAATTCTGGAGGTTGAGGGGTAGAAGCAAGAGAAGCCACTCATATCAGCGTTGTTCTAGATCAAGTGAATCCCTGCTCTCAGGATTTTCCACAGAGCTTGGACGGGGAGCAAGGAGCCAACTGCCAGCGGGCATGGGTATGACTCCCTGTCTCTGGGAAAAAAAGTCTTCTGTGGGGGACAGCAGGATAGGGGAGGGGGTGAATGGAAGGGTCATTAAGGAGTGGGTGATGGAAGAATGAGCTCTGGGAACTGGAGCAATGAAGTGGAATCACAAATCCCACCAGGAGGGAATGTGACCCTGTGCAAAATTAACCTGTGAGGCATACACAAAATCAAAAAGCAGGGCTCCGTGTTTAAAAGTGACCAAGAATTTCAAGACATTGGGACTCCCCTGGTGTTCCGCCTGCCAATGTAGGGGACACAGGTTCGATCCCTGGTACGGGAACTGAGGTCCCACGTGCTGCAGGGTAACTAAGCCGGTGTGCCATGACTACTAAAGCCAGCATGCTCTAGAACCTGTGCTCTGCAACAAGAGAAGCCACTGCAATGAGAAGCTTGCACACTGCAACTGGAGCTGCTGCTGCTGCTAAGTCGCTTCAGTCGTGTCCGACTCTGTGCGACCCCATGGACGGCAGCCCACCAGGCTCCCCTGTCCCTGGGATTCTCCAGGCAAGAACACTGGAGTGGGTTGCCATTGCCTTCTCCATTGCATGAAAGTGAAAAGTAAAGTGAAGTCGCTCAGTCGTGTCCGACTCTTAGCGACCCATGGACTGCAGCCTACCAGGCTCCTCCGTCCATGGGATTTTCCAGGCAAGAGTCCTGGAGGGGGGCCATCGCAACTAGAGAGTAGTCCCCAATTGCCGCACCTAGAGAAAGCTGATGAGCAGCAACGAGGATCTGGAACAGCCATAAATAAATAAGTAAATACTATATATATAAGACTTTCAAGATAGTGCCAACTAAGCATTGACACAAGCCCTCCTAATGCCCACCTCTGATGCAAGGGGCTGAAGAAGAGAAGTCGGGAGGCTTGGGCAAACCACACACTGGATTGGCCACTTGCAAGTACATAGAAGATGTAGGTAGGGGTGGCTCTAACAGGGCAGCAAGCACGCTCATTGGTATCAGGCGAGGTGGTTTTTCACAAGCACTGCTCACAAACTTAATAATGGTGGGAGCTAGGATGGGGGCTACTATGGGGCTGACTGAAATTAGGGGCTTGAACCCTGTCAGGACTCTCTCATCTGTTTTCTTCCATAAGTGGAATTATTCTCTCCATTTAAGGACTTCCCTACACAATGAAGGAGAAGGAAACGGCAACCCACTCCAGTGTTCTTGCCTGGAGAATCCCATGGACAGAGAAGCCTGGTGGGCTACAGTCCATAGAGTCACAAAGAATCGGACACGACTGAAGTGACTTAGCACATAGCACACAATGAAATCCATTCTGTTGGCAGGCAGGCACATATCCTTCTGGCTAAAGGACTCAAAAGGCAGCCTCAGAAAACTTTTGGGAAGAATTCTGATTGGTCAGGCTTGGATCATGTGTCCACCCCAACTGGTTGCCTAGAAGTTCTGCTATTGGTTCAGCTGGGCCTCAGGTTCACCTGTGGGCAGAGTGAGGGGGCACACTGATTGTCAGTTCATACCTGAATCCACATGGTTTGTGGGGAGTTGATGGAGCTGGTGAGAGCTTCCATCAAAGAAGTAGGGACAGTGTCCAGGCAGACAAAACAAATACCCGGTGCACAGCAAAGCCAATCTACTGAAACTGGGCGTGCTAAGTCGCTTCAGTCGTGTCCAACTCTTAGCGACGCTATGGACTGGAACCCAGGCTCCTCTGTCCATGGGATTCTCCAGGCAAGAATACTAGAGTGGGTTGCCATTCCTTTCTCTGGGGGATCTTCCCAACCTAGGCATTGAACCCGAGTGTCCTGTAGCTCCTATATTACAGGCAGATTCTTTACCACTGAGCTTCTGGGGAAGCCCAGACTGAAGCTGGGTCGTGGGGAAAGAAAGTACAGTTTTATTGGATGGTGTCAGCAAAGAGAATGGGCAGCTGATGCTCAAAACACCCAAACTCCCCAATGGTTTTCAGGCAAGGGTTTTAAAAGCCAACAGTAGACAAATTTTTGATTGGTTGGTGATGAGGTAACAGTGTGGTGTTTTAAAAATCTCAATTGTCAGACTACCAGTTCAGCTTGTCTAGGATCCACCTGTTTGTGGTCAGCAGTTTTCACCTGGTGGGATCCTGGCTTCTGTAAAAACAACTTAAAAATGTGATCTGAAGGTTGTCTGTATCCCTCAAGGAAAACTAGAAGTCTTGTGATTCTTTTACAGCTGATCTATTACTTAGGTTATCATTACTTTTTTTTTGAGTTGACTGCTTTTCCAGTGACTCGGTGGTAAAGAATGAGCCTGCAATGCAGAAGACGTGGATTTGACTCTTGGGTTGGGAAGATCCCCTAGAGAAGGAAATGGCAACCCACTCCAATATTCTTGCCTGGAGAATTCCATGGACAGAGGAGCCTGGGGAACTACAGTCCATGGGGTCACAAAAGAGTCAGACACGACTGAGCGACTAAAGAACAACAACATTCATTAACTGCTTTGAATCTGTTCTTTGGGACTCAGGGAAGCCTCAGAGATTAGGGATTTTTCTACAAGCAAGAAATGGTGAACACACTGGGTCTGCACTGAGGAAGGTCCCTGTGCCTCAGGGCTCAGAACAGCCTCACCCTCTAGTACCCTCAACGATGGCCCTACCTGAGAAAGAAGCTGCTGTTTATTCTCTGTCCCCATTAGTCACATCCACGGACAGCACAGAGCAGAGCTTTCTGTGGGAGGAAGTTGGGAGGGCCTGCCTCCACAGCGGTATGCCCCTGAGGTATGATTGTGTTTGTCTTGCCAGTCCTGGGACTAGTTAGTTGAGAGACTGCCAGAACCCCTGTCGGGGAGGAAGCGGCTCCTCAGAGTCAAAGGTGACCTGGTTCCCTCTCAGCCACTCCTCAGCTGATGCCCTCAGGAAGCTCTCAGGATCACGGCAGCTCAGCCCAGCAGCTTATGGCTGGGCTGAAAATGAGGGCTGAGGGCCTGACCCAGCTTGCCAATTGCTTTGTTCTGGATTCCGGGGGAAACAGGTCCCCTAAATGTCCTCATGGATGCCAGACACACCTGTCCTCATAATCAGAAACAGGAAAAGTGCTGGGTAAATAGAACCAAACAGGCATGGTGCTCAGAAGCCAGCTGAGCGCTGTTCTTATTGACTGGTTGACAGACACTGGTTGACTGACTGACATTGTTCTTTTAAGTTTTTTGTTTTTGGATGTGGACCGTTTTTTAAAGTTTTTATTGAATTTGTTACAATATTGCTTCTGTTTTTTTATGTTTTTTTGGCCACGAGACATATGGAATTTTAGCTCTCTGACCGAGGATCGAACCTGCACTCTCTGCATTGGAAGGTGAAGTCTTAACCCCTGGACTGCCAGGGAAGTCCCTGACTGACAGTGATTGATTGACACTAATGGACAGACACTGATTAAGAAGGTGACTGACTGACTGACAGATACTGACTGGCTGACTGACATTGATTGATTGACACTGACTGTCAGACACTAATTAAGAGACTGACTGACTGACTGACCATCACTGGCTGGTGGACAATGACTGGCAATGATTGGTGGATTGATTGACGTTGAGACACTCACAGGCTGACTGACACTGGATGAATGAGAAGTGGAAAGTGTGGTCAGCGCCTGTAGCTGTGGGGAGAGATTACTCAAATAGGATTTGAAAAACCACAATAGTTTTGACTTTATCTGCAGTCACCTTACTCTTGTTTTCAAGTCAAGTTGGATGCTTGACTAAAACAAGCCGTATTAAACCTCCAAAGGTCAGTTTGACCGGTGTTCCTGATGACGTAGCTTATGGAGGCGGTTTTTTTCTTCAAAGGAAGAATAGGAAGCACAGGAAGGAGATGTGATGTCTCTTCCAGATGGCCTATTTGTCTCTCTCTCAGACTGTTTTTATCTCTCATTTTCTCAAAACACCTGTTTCACATGAAATCACCTGCTAGGTAGCCCTCTGGGCTCCGTGTTTTGCTCAATCCTGGCTCCTTAGCTCTCACCTCCTTGATCTCTTAGCCCCACCCCTGTCCTCAAACCTCCCGAACCTGCAAAGCCCCTTCCTCACGCTTCCTCCATGAAGCCTCCTCAGGCTGTCCCAGCACTGGTGAGCAGGCTTTCTGCTCAGATCACGTCATGCTGTCTTTCCAGGGGCTGAACATTTTTGGTCTGCTCCATGGGACCGTGCCTCTGAATGGTGACTGGTGGCTCATCATTGAACTCTTCCCTGGTATTCAGGCTGGATGTCCCCAACACAACATGCACACTTGGAGGGTTGGGACTCTGCCTTTAACCTTGTCTCTCCATCAACTCTTGAGTCCAGGCAGTCAGGGTCAGCAAGGTTATGTTACAGAAACAAAATGGTCCCTAATCCCCGCCTCCTGAGAAATCTATATACAGGTCAAGAAGCAACAGTTAGAATCAGACATGGAACAACAAATTGAGAAAGGAATACATCCAGGCTGTATATTGTCATTCTGCTTATTTAACTTATATGCGGAGTACATCATGCGAAATGCTGGCCTGAATGAAGCACAAGCTGGAATCAAGATTGCTGGGAGAAATATCAATATTTCTCAACAACCTCAGATATGCAGATGACACCATGCTTATGACAGAAAGTGAAGAACTAAAGAGCCTCTTGATGAAAGTGAAAGAGGAGAGTGAAAAAGGGCTTAAAAGTCAACAGTCAAAAAATGAAGAGCATGGCATCCGGTCCCATCTGCTAAGTCACTTCAGTCATGTCAGACTCTGTGTGACCCCATAGACGCAGCCCACTAGGCTCTGCCGTCCCTGGGATTCTCCAGGCAAGAACACTGGAGTGGGTTGCCATTTCCTTCTCCAATGCATGAAAGTGAAAAGTGAAAGTGAAGTCACTCAGTCGTATCGGACTCTTAGCGACCCCATGGACTGCAGCCTACCAGGCTCCTCCGCCCATGGGAGTTTCCAGGCAAGAGTACTGGAGTGGGGTGCCAGGGCCTTCTCTGGTCCCATCACTTCATGGCAAATAGATGGGGAAACAATGGAAACAGTGACAGACTTTATTTTTGGGGGGCTCCAAAATCACTGCAGATGGTGATTGCAGCCATGAAATTAAAAGACGCTAGCTCCTTGGAAGAAAAGCTATGACCAACCTAGACAATATATTAAAAAGCAGAGATATTACTTTGCCAACAAAAATCCGTCTAGTCAAAGCTATGGTTTTTCCAGTAGTCATGTATGGATGTGAGAATTAGACTACAAAGAAAGCTGAGCACCGAAGAATTGATGCTTTTGAACTGTGGTGTTGGAGAAGACTCTTGAGAATCCCTTGGACTTCAAGGAGATCCAACCAGTCAATCCCAAAGGAAATCAGTCCTGAATATTCATTGGAAGGGCTGATGCTGAAGCTGAAATTCCAATACTTTGGCCACCTGATGTGAAGAACTGACTTCTTGGAAAAGACCCCCATGCTGGGAAAGATTGAAGGCAGGAGGAGAAGGGGACAGCAGAGGAAAAAGATGATTGGATGGCATCACTGACTTGAGGGCCATGAGTTTGAGCAAGCTCCGGGAGTTGGCAATGGGCAGAGAAACCTGGCGGGCTGTAGTCCGTGGGGTTGCAAAGAGTCAGACATGACTGAGCAACTGAACTGAACTGAGCTGAATCCCAATAGCTAAGACCACGAGCTCGTTTCCCTCCTGTGCTCCTTGTCTGTTGTAGGCTGGCTGGGGCTGTGTGTTCAGAGACTGCTCTCAGATGGGTACAGACCCTTAAAGCTCCTGCCCAGGTTTATAGCTGCTCACGTTTCATTGGTCAAAACAAGTGACGTGACAACACCTAACTCCCTGGGGGCAGGAAAATGCAATTCTTCTGTATGTCTATATATGAGAGGTATATTTGGAGAACAACACTACAAGCATTTGCCTGTGGTGGCTTAGAGAGAAATGTTTGGTGATTGAAAACCTCAACAGAAGGAATGAATTAAATGAATCATGGTGCATCCATTGAATAGAATACTATAAGCCACTGAAATGGTATCAAAGGAGGGTGTTGATGACACAGAAAATGTTGAGCCTATATTATGAAGTAGAAAAGTAAATTATAAAAACAACAACAACAAAAGAAAGCATATGGTCTCTTTTTAAAAAAATGCATACTATACTTATAGAAAAGAACCAAGGGAAATTTAGTAGAAGGTCGAGAGAATATATCTGGGTGGGGTGATTATGATTACAAGTGACCCTCTTTCCCCTTTGGTCAGTATAGTCTTCTAAATATTCTATAGCTAATAATTTTGGTAACAAGAAAAAAATTCCTTGATTAAACAATGCTGCCTTTAAAAAATAATAAAATACACATTCATTATAAAAGATCCAGAAAATTCAGGCATCTTACATTAACATTTGATAACACCAAGGTGTAGATCCTTCCAGACCTCTTTCCATACATGCATGCATATTTAATTGAAAGAGAATCCTCACGGGTTAGGACCTGGGTCACACCTGGCTGAGGTCAGTGATGTCATAGTCCAGGTAGGCAGAGCCTTGTGCTAGATGCACTGCCAGAGAGTATTCTGGGCAGGCCCTGGACCCCAGGAAGGCTGAAGGCTCTTGGGAGGCACCCCCACCCCAGCTCTATGTCTGTCAGCAGCAGTAGGTGGTCCATGAAGACCCATCCCCTCTGGCACCCGAACCCATGAACACTCACATCTGGATCGCACCCTTGCAGGGGAAAGGGGGCAGCTCTCACTGCAGAGGTCTCTCAGGCTTATCACCTGGGAGGCGAGGAGGATGGACATTTCCCATTCTCTATTTGTGTTTGTTGAGTTGATTCAGGGCCAGGGAATTTTTTTTTTTTTTTGGCCAAGTCATTTCAAAAATAACCCTTCATGATCTACTTGGTGCAAATGCAGTTGATTTATGGCTTTGCTGACCTTTGACTTGTTGCCTGGGGCCCCCAGGGAGCCTTTCCTTTGCTTGTTTACCCAGAGTGATTTAGGAGTTGCAGTGCCAAGAAGGGTTCCCTGGTTCTTCCGGCCCATGGCCTGACCGCGTGCGTGGCCCCTGCCCTCAGGGCTCACGCCCTAGTTGGAGCTTGGCTCCATATCTCAGACAGGCCGTGATCCGTTGGACTCCCTGGACCACGTCACTTATGGTCTCTGGCTTTTAACCCCTTTCCAGAAACCCCCAAAGAGATTCCCGTTGTGGAGTGTCTGAGTGCACAGCTGCTGCCTGCAGCCCAGCTTTATCCCCGGCATCTTCCACGCCTGCTCTTTCCTTTCTGGGGGCTGAGTCAAATAACTTCATATTGATTCTGATGGGTTGCTTGTTACAGGGTCTGTGAACAGAGCTGGGGCCTGTGGACCCTGGGAACTCGGGCCTCCTTCTTGGGGCCTGTAGGTGAGGGCTGTGCATGAGACGTTGCAGCTGGTGGACCAGACTTGGTGCTTCCCTGTCAGGATGGACCAGAAGGATTCTCCCAGGGACTCCCTTCTGGGGAGGCACGCTCAAGGCCCATGGGAGCTTCTGGCCAAAGGACCATTCCAGGCAGCCATCGATAGTTCTTTTCTTTGTGAAGCAGAAAGCATGGCTGTCTGGTGGGACTTCTGGGGATGTGGAGGCCATCAGGAGTGGATGGAAGCTGTGGCAGGGCTGGAGGGAGCTTCTTAGGGGTCTGCAGGGTGGCCACGGCAGTTTGCTTGACAGCAACCACTTTCATCAGGGGGATGTGCTGTGGTGTGGAAAACTGCCCTGTCTTCACCGAGGGAGTGCGGGGAGCTGGGGTCAGAAGAGACCTGCACGAGGGTGAATGGACAGGTCAAAAGACTCCTGAAATGCTACAAGCAATGGCTACCGCCCTCCTTCAGCCCTGATAACCGCAACAACTAGAACGTCTCCTGAAGAAGGGAAAGAAGAGGGGTTTTTATTTTTTTGTTTGGTTTTGGCCAGGCCATGAGGCTTGTGGGATCTTAATTCCTCGACTAGGGATTGAACCTGTGCCCTTGGCAGTGAAAGTGTGGAATCCTAGCCACTGGACCACCAGGAAATTCCCAGGAAGAGGGTTTTGATATAAGCCTGGCAACCCATTTTCCAGGAACAGAAAACAACGAGAAGCTGGACCACAGGGAACCAGGCCCTCAGCCAGTGCGCCTGTGGGGCCCACTGGGTGCTTGCCTCCCTCCGCTCCCACCCTTACCCTGGAGGGAGTTAATAGTTTCTGACCGTGATGATTACTTTTATGTGCCCACTTGACTGGGCTGCAGGGTGCCTGGATGTTTGGTCATAGTATTCTGAGTGTGTCTGTGAGGATGCTTCTGGGTGAGGTTAACATTTGGAGACTGAGTAAAGCAGATTGCTCTTCCAGTGTGGGTGGGCTTCATCTGATCAGGTGAACACATAGATGGAACCAAAAGGCTGGCCCTCCCATGAATTAGAGTTCTTCCTCCTAACAGCCTTCTGACCGAAACATCATCTCTTTCTGGGTTTCAAGCTTGCTGGCCTTTGGACGGGAACTACTCCTAGGCTCTGCTGATTCTCAGGCCTTTGGACTCAGACTGGAACTGAAGCATCAGCTCTTGTGGGGCCCAATTCTATGTAGTAAATCTCTCTCTCTCTCCCTTTCCCTCCTATTCTCTCTGTTTCTCTGGTGAACTCTTACTATAGTGATGAATTTAGCCCTCTCCCTGCACTAATTACTTAACAACCTTCAAATTAAGATGCTGACTTTTAGTAATTTTGAAAGACTCAAGCTGGTGATGATTTCAATGTCAGAGCAGATAAGCAGTCAATTTTGTCGGTGGCCTGTTACTGTGCAGATTTAGAGGCTTTATAAATGACTGTGGAAGGAGAAAACTGGCTCATGTCAGCATGTTGTCTGTTTGTGGAACACACACTCAGGCCACTGGTCCTGTGTGTGGTTCTAGAAACATTCGTGTTATCAAGTCATTTCTGTTCTTAGTCAAGTGTACGTTCTCAGGCATCTCAAGGTGTCCCGTGTCTGTGGGGAACTGGTAAGTGTGAGCTCCAAAGTCTTGTCTGGCCCCAGCATTCTATGACTTTTGAAACTACTTCCTCTCCATTTCTGTAGCATCACTAGGCAGCTTGCTTTGAAATGGGTAAAAATACATGTGCCCATGGAATCTTTCCTATCCAACTACAGAAGCAGTTCTTCCCTTCAAATCTCACTTCACATGTGGGCTGGAGGCATCCTTTTAAAAGGGCTCCAGACGCTGCCCTGGTGGTGCAGAGGATGCCTGGAGAAAGCTTCTTCTGGACTTAGAGCTTGGCTCCCTTACCCCCTGGAAGGAGAAAAAAAGCAGCATCAAAGGTCTCCAAATTAGTTCCGTTTTTCTGGGGGGAGTGTTCATCTGAGTCGGCTAAGGGACGTGATCAACTACAGTCCACTCTAGTCCAGAATCATTGGTTCTGTTTCACTTAACAACCGCTGGAAGAACACGCCCCCAAATATGGCTGGCAGTACTCAGCTATCACTACCCAGCCCTTAGAGGCTTCCCTGGTGGCTCAGTGGTAAATAATCCACCTACCAATGTGGAAGACACAGTTCGACCCCAGGGTTGGGAAGATCCCCTGGAGGAAATGGCAGTCCACTTCAATATTCTTGCCTGGAGAATCCCATGGATAGAGGAGCCTGGCGGGCTCCTCTGTGGGGTCACAAAAAAGCTGTTCACGACTTGCGGACTAAACCACCACCACCACCCAGCCCTTCAGACCCAAGAGCACAGGGAAGTACCTTGTCTGACCATTAGGTGTCACTGTTGCACACAACTTGTATTGACCTGGAGTCCAGGAGCTTGACCTCGCTCCGGCTTCAGCTATCCAGCGGTACCCAGCCTGAGGCCAGAAATCAGTAAACCGTGCATAAGTTTATAGAATATAGGTAAAACTCATTATCTTGCACTCTGGCAGTTACATTTCTTTGTTAGTGGAAGATATAAGAGCTGTGGGTATCACGAACTACTGAAAAGGAAAATAAATTTTATTTTTACGTTGTAGTTTTAAATTCGTTGTAAACTAGTTTGAATACACAGAAAATTGCACAGACTATTATGAGAAACAATTGAGTTGTAATATCTTGCCATGTTTTTTTCCGTGTTTATTTTAAAGAAATGAAATACTGAAGACACAGTTCTCTGGTTCTCCAGAGATAATACTATCTTAAATTTGGTGTTTATCATTCCTGTGTATTTCTATGCCACCACTGTATTTATATGTACTCATAAACATTATAAATATCATTCTGTGTGTTTTCAATTTTTATGTAAATGTTACCATCCACACTATGTGTATTGTTTTGCAAGTTGCTTTTACAACCTCAGTCATTTCAGAGGTTTGTTCATGTTGATATAAATAGCTCTGGTTTATTTATTTGAATCCCTTTATTGTATTCGATTGCATCTCTACAACAATCAGTTTATAAAATTATTGGCTGATTTCAATTTTTTACTCATTGCAGCAAATGTTACGATGATAATTTAAAAACAACTTTATTTAGGTATAACTTGCATACCAAATAGTTTACCGACTTTCAGTGTACAAATTTAGTGCCTGTAAGTAAATTTACCAGGTTGTGCCACTATGACTATAAATCAGGTTTCAAATACTTTGCTGTCATTCCAACAGGGCGCCCTGCCTGTTTACCATAAATTCCCAGACTCAGGACGGCCAGGCAACTGCTGTTGTATTTTCTGTGCGGTGTGCTCATGGGCAAGAGAGTTTCTCCCACGAAGGGTGGCACCGCAAAGGCCATGAGCATGTGTATTTCGATTCTCACATTTTGCCTTATTTTTCTTGTGTGGTTGAATCAATTTACACTCTTACCAGTGGTGTGTACACTTTTTCTTTGTCTATGTTCTTTAATTTTGTTCTTTTCTTTGCCAATCTGATTTGTGTAATCATTTTGTTGTTTTAATTTGCATTTTCCTAATTTCTCTCTTTTGGTACTTATTGACTTTTTGAATTTCCTCTTCTATAAATTGCCTATTCATATTCTTTGGTCATCTTCTAACGTATTGTCCTTTCCTACTTATGTGTAGCCGTCCCTTATATAAGTGTGTGTGTAATAATTTTTTTTTTCCATTACATGCTTTGGAAATATCTTCTCCAAATCTGTGGCTTACTTCAACTCTAGGGATTTTTGTTTAAAGAAGTTGTAAATTTTTTTGGGGGGGGCGGGAGCTGTGCTGGGTCTTCAGTGCGGCAAGTGGGCTTCTCCAGTTGCAGTGCTTGGGCTTAGCTGCCCCACCGCCTGTGGCATCTTAGTTCCCCAACCAGGGATTGTACTCTTGTCCCCTGAGTTGGAAAAGTCAGATTCCTTACCACTGGACCACCAGGGAAGTTCCAAAAGTTGTACGTGATTATGTAGCCAAATTTATCAAGTTTGGTAAGGGTGTGTGAGTTTTGCATCTTATAAGAAATATCTTCCTACCCCGAGATCACCAAAATATCTTTCTATATTTTCTTCTAAAAGTTTCAAAACTTTACATTTCACTTTAGATTTTCTTTTTTTTTCTCTTTAGGCCTTTAGTCCACCTGTACTTGGTTTTTGTGTGTGGCAAGGAATTTTTTTTCTCCATATAGACTCCTTTTCCTCTTTCAAATCACATCCCATGTCGAGTTTCTGTTTCTGGGCCTCTCTAGTCTGTTCGTCTGGGCCTGCGCCTATACTTAGCATCTCGTTATTACAGCTTGAGAGCAAGTCCCGATATTTGGAATGTTACCAGGCTCTATAAGGGCGCAGATCAATGACCACTGTGCTAACTTCTATATTCCCAGCATCTAAAGCTCTAGCACGTAGTAGATGTTCAATAAGGATTTATTGGATGAATGAATGGTGGTAGGGCAAGTCTCTTTTCTCCTTTTTCTTCAGGAGAGTCTTCGCTATCTTTGGTTCTTAATAGTTCTGGATAAATGTTGAGATCAACTTGTCAAGTCCCACAGAAAACTTTAATGGAAATTTTATCAGAATTGCTTTGAATTGATAGACTTGTAGAATAGTTCATGGAGAACTGAATCTTTCCATCTAGGAACATGGCATATATCTAGATTTACTTAGGTTGTCTTTTATTTCCTTTAGTAATAATTTGCAATTTTCTCTACAAAGGTGTGGGTGCATACGCTATTGAAATTATTCCTGAACACCTTGTAGTCTTTATCGTTATTATAAATGGATTCTTTTTTCTTTCCATTTTCCCATAGTCTATTCTTTTTTCCCCCCCATAGTCTATTCTTGGTGTATTTATTTTTGTATAAATAAATCTTGAATTCCCTGAATGCTTTGTTGACATCTATTGGGAAGATTCAATTTTCCCCTTTAATTGGTTCATGCGTATTTCTTTCTTTATTTGGCCACACCACATGGCTGGTGGGAAGTTAATTCCCTGACCAGGGATTGAACCAGTGTCCCCTGGTTCACCAAGTTAAAAAGTCACCAAGTCCTAACCACTGGCCAGCCAGGGACTTCCCATGTGAGTTTCTTTTATAATATTAATGTTGAGTCATCTCTGCATGTGGGAGAGCCGGTTAATTTTCTCTGTTAACTGTGGAGCAGTGTGGAAGTTTCTGTAGTGACGGAAATGTTCTGTTTTGTTTAAGAGAGTAGTTACTACCCGTGTGTGGCTACTGAGTGTTTGCAATGTGGCTAGTGCGGCCGAGGAAGTGAACTTTAAATTTTGTTTTGTTTGCTAATTTAATTCTAAATTTAAGTGGCCACACGTGGCTCACAGCTGCTGTCCTGCATAAAGTCCAGTTGTGAGCCTGATGCTGGCCAGCTTGTGATGCTCCTCGGGGCTTATCGCTTGTGTTCTCCTCCCTTGAATGGGCTGTTTGGGAAATGTGATAAAGACTATGCGAGACCGTTGCTTCCCCGTCCTTGTTCAGTCACTCAGTTGTGTCTGACTCTTTGCGACCCCACAGACTGCAACACACCAGGCTTCCCTGTCCTTCACTAACTCCTGGAGCTTGCTCAAATTCATGTCCATTGAGTCAGTGATGCCATCTAACCATCTCATCCTCTTCTCCTCCTGCTCTCAATCTTTCCCAGCATCAGGGATCTTTTCCAAGGAGTTGGGCTTTCTGTGGGGAAATATAAAGAAGCAGCTGAACCCAAATCATGATGCAGTGAAAAGTCACATGACGGCCAGAGCAGCCTCCACCCCAGACTTTTCTGCTTCAGGAAGCAGAAGCAAGCTTCTTCTCACAAGCAGGGGAATGGTGCCCCACCGCACATTACCAGATGGACAATGCAGATATCCATATTCTGAGTGCAATGCCTTAATGCTAAGTGTTCTTGGGAAAATACTGCACAGGTGTATTCCACTGTTAAGGGGATGCATATTCACTATAGACAACAAGGACATCCATATTCGCTATAGACAACAAGGAGGTACATATTCACTACAGACAACAAGGAGATACATATTCACTAGACAACAAAGAGATACAGAAAAACGACCAGGAAAAAAATCAAATCAACTACATAACATTTTGGTGTATTTCCTTCTGATATGCTCTCAATACTTTTTGTTGCTACTGTTGGTTTGCAGATATATAGTTGAGATCATCCTCCAGATACAACTAAAAATTGTATTCTTTCCTATAATATTATAACGAGCAATTGCTCATCTTATTACATGTTTTGTAAACATCATTTGTTAGACAGACTATAATTTTCTTTATTGCACATTATTTATTTGTCTTTTGCTATCAATATACATATCTTTGGCATAAAACTTTTATATACAGTTGAATTACTAGGTGCAAGCTAAGAAATAGATATGCTGAGGCCTATTGTCCAGTTCCTGGAGAAGGAAATGGCAACCCACTCCAACATATCATGGAAATCCCATGGACAAAGGAGCCTGACGGGCTACAGTCCATGGGGTTGCAAAGAGTCGGACACGACTGAGTGACTAAGCAAAGCTGCCTTGAGGCCCTGCAGAGGGATAATAAATATTACTATTACTATTGTTGTTATTAGGCTTTAATGAGCAATTAAAGGCTGGGTGGGAGGCCTCTTGCTAAAAGCCTTTATCTTCTGCAGTGGAAAAACTGACACAGCTGAAGAGTTGATTGAGGACCTGACAGATACGGACTCCTCAGCCAAGGCAGGTCGGTCAGGCTGCTAAGGACGTCGCCCTGGCTGGGAACGCATGACCCGTGAGCATGTGATGGGGACATCTGGACAGACGCCTCTAAGGATGTTGGCTCCACAGATTCCCTGAGCCTCGGAGCTGGCGGAAGTGGCCCGTTGCCAGGAAGAGGTGGCCCTGCCCTGTGCAGGAAGACGCTGCAGGGCGGCAGGAGGGCCCCCTCGGAGCCGACCTCATCTCCTCTCCTGGCTGCCAGTTCAATTCCAGCACACAGACTGAATCTGATCAAGTAGGAAAATGATTATATTCCCGAGGAGCTGGGAGAGTCAGAAAGCACTACAGACAGGAGCCAGGGGCATCTCTCTGGAATTGGATTTTGAGGGCCTTGATCAAAGCAGGATGGAATATAAGATTGGATAAAAAGGAATTCATCGATTTGGGGTGCGTTACTGGACATGGGGTTTAACACCCTGGTAAGGCCTCCAGAGGTGGGGAAAACTGCTGAGGTGGCTGTTTGAAGCTGAAGCAGCCAGCACTGAGTGAGGTGAATAGGCCTGAGTTGCCCTAACAGATGGTGAAGGAAGGAATGGAGATGGGGGGGAATCGCCATGCTGGACAGGGTGTCCTAGGTGAGGCTGAAGACTTATGGAGGAGATACTCCAGGAGGGGCCATCAGGAATGTGTGGGGAGAGGGAGTCAGCACCTCCAGGAGATTCGTGTGTGCTTTCTGCAGCTGCCCAGGGTTGGTGGTCAAAGGGTGGCACAGAGCAGGGCTCATTAATAGCCATTTCCATCCCTGGATTGGGAAGAGCCCCTGGAAGAGGGCACAGCAACCCACTCCAGTATCCTTGCCTGGAGAATCCCATGGACGGTGGAGCCTGGTGGGCTACAGCCCATAGGGTCACAGAGAGTTGGACATGACTGAAAAGACTTAGCACACATGCATATTACTGGGCTTTGATGACAGGAAGACAAGTGACCATGCAGAACTTCCATAATGGGCTCCACCAGACCCCTCAAGTCATGGGATTGAATGAACCACCCTCAGTTCATTTTAGGTTGGAGATGGTCCGCCCAGAATCAAGCCCAACCAGGATCAGATGCCCACAGGGCTGGGAAATGAGGGGTGAAGAAGTGGCTGCACTTCCCAAGACCACTAATGACACCAGGGGTTATGTGCTTCTCTTTCCCCTAACTTTGGGCTCTGCAGGGCCAGAAATGGGGAGCCTTCTTGCCAGAGTGCACGGCCAGGCCCACTGAACTATAGATACTGTGGTGGCACCCACAACCCTTGTGTCCAGCAACCAGTGCATGAGGGTCATGGTCATGGTCATTGGAAGGAGGCTGGGCTGCTTCTTAAAAAATGGGGACAGGGAGGCATATGTGAGGAGCCCAGGTGATTGGCTTGGCCTCTGGCTACCTGCCTCCCTGTGGCTCATAGTAGACAATGCTGTCCTGGGCTGCGTGGGTAGTGGTTGGCCGGACTCAGAACCCTCAGGGAACAAGGCTTGGGTTATATCCAGGATGCCCCAAAGACCAGCGGAGGGTGAGGGGATACTGGAATGGGCAGAGGACAAGGGAGGCAGTGAGTATGGGTTGTGGCCCCGAGACCAGCTGCAGTGACGGGAGCTGGAGTTGGACCACCTCCCTCCCTCCACAGGAAGAGGCCCACAGACCCCTGGAGGTGTTGGCCCCTAGACCCACGTGGAGAGATGAGGTAGATCCATGAGGCATGTGGCTGGACCGTGACGGCCACGAATACTGACCGTCCAGACGTCCCGCTGCCACCAGGCCCTAGCTGCTGCCCTCTGCAGATCCATCATGGCATCTCTGCTGAGGCTTCCAGCCACTGATGGAGCCCAGGAGTGCCGGGTGAGGCCCCTCCTGTGCAGACATGGGCTCCTCTGCTTTCCTCGGATAGGTCGCTAGAGCTGATGACTCCCCACCACCCCGGCTGGAAGGAACTGCCTTAGATGTGTGCTGGGGTCCCGGTCTGTCTGCCCAGTCCTTCGCCTCTCCCCCTGCAACCCTGGGGCTCAGGCCCACCTCCAGCTCTACAGGCTCCCCCCAACCCCATCTCGCCTCTCTAATCTCGCCTCACCGTGTCTGCTTCCTGGAGGCTGGGAACTAACAGAGAGGCCCTTCGGATTTAAAGCCTTCACTGCTGGGTCATGTCTCAAGGGGTTTAGGGTCTACAGAGAAGTTTAAAAATGTTTAGAACAAAAGGCAGCCTTAAAAAAAAATCAGCTATGGAAATGCAGCATATTGTTCTCATTTTGTCTTATTTGCCACAGATCGCTGAAGGAATCGGTGTGGGCTGGGAGTGGCTTGAAGTCTGGGGTAAGGGAGCCACCGGAATAAACATCCCTCTTCGGGGCTCTTCTGTTTCCCTGGCTTGTTGCTGTTCCTCCCGATGAGCCTGTAAACTCAGTGTGTGTGCTCACACTGTGTGGAGTTGTGAGTTTTTTCTTTTTTCTTTGTTTTTCCATTAGTGCTTTGTGAAGAGGGGTAGGGATGGGACTCACACAAGGTTAAATGCCTTAGCCCAGCCAATGTAGGTGGTCGGCAAAGGCTGGGGGGACTTCGTTCTCAGGCCCTGGAGGTGATGGCTTCACGTGGACTTGCAAGCAGCGCCTTCCGAGGTGTGGAGGAGCCCAGACCCCTCCGTGGAGCCGTCGCTTCCTCCACTCCACGTCCGTTTCCTGTGATCGGCATCCTAGGTGCTTTTGAAGCCTGCTGGACCACATCTATGCTGTCTTGTGGAATCAATCACAACTTTAATCCTCTGCTCGAAGAGTTGCTTTTGAACTCTGGAAATATCAGCCCTGTCAGAAACTATTTCTGAAGGGAAAACTGAAAACAGCTTAAACTCCTCTCTCTGAAGTTTTTTCCGGGTGAGCGATGTTTTCAAGTCAAAAACGTTCCCTTATAATTATGCCTCTGTGTGCATTCGTGCTTTTCTGCTGCTTGACTTCCATTCTGTTTATTCAGCAGTCAGGAGCCGTGCCGCCTGGGGCTGGGCGGATGGAAGATGTTCTCGTGATGTGCTTAGAAAGCAAGAAGGGGGGGTCCAAGGGGAGAAGCCACGCGTGTGCTGAGTCCCTCACACCCCAGCTCAGCGGTCAAGGAGGGAGGCATCCTTCTGAGATAGCCTCGCTCTCCCCTCCTTATTAAAGAGAACATTGAAAGACAGCGAGAAAGAAGCAACACCGTGTCAGATTTAGGAATCCATCCAACTTAGTATCAGTGGGCGCTGAGCAAATCAAGAAGCAAGGAGTACGGGATTGGAGAGCCCCCCTCCAGCCTTTCGGGTGCAGTGACCCCAGAGTGTTTCCCTTGCCAGTTTCCCTTTCCACCCTCCTCAATCTCACAACCGAAACCCGCTCTAAAGAGACTGACAGCTGATTTTTGGAGCACTCTGGAGCACGTCTTGACTGGTGAGGTTCTCCACTGTTTCACAGAAGTAGAAGCCAAAAAAGCCAGTTCACAGTTCTTCAGTGAAGGAAATGGTTGCTGACATTTAGAAGTGTATTTTCGGGACTTCCCTGGCAGTCCAGTGGTTAAGATTCCATGCTTCCCATGGAGGGGGCACCAGTACAATCCCTGGTTGGGGAACTAAAATTCCACATGACCCATAGTGCAGCCAAAAAAAAAAAAACAACCCAAAAAACTACTAGAACCATATTCTCTTGAGTTTGAGCACAGGCTACCAAGGGGAGAACATGAAGCTAAGATATGACAAGACCACTCTCAAAGCAGGCACGTGACAGGCAGTGCAGGAACGTGAGAGATCCCCAGGGCCAGGTGGGCTCAGGGGAGACCATAACGCCGGGCCTGTGTCTCTAGAACCAGAATAAGCCTTGGCACGTAGGACTGCGTGTTTTGAATGAATACAAAATTTTCTAAAATAAGGTTTAACTCAGTAGAAGCATCTGATGGTTGTTGAGGAAGTGTCATCATAAAATGTTACATAGTGAGTATAACCAGAGGTATTAATTTTATATACAAGAAAATTACTAGAATTAAATAGTTTAATGAAAAGGCAGTCACCCTGGGAGGACGTCTGTTTGTTCTGCAGAATTTGAGCTGCCAGAGGCTGTACCCTGGGGATGCCCGCCCCAATGCTGCATCCCTTTGTGGGACACCGGCTGCTGGCTGCATGGGATTGAGCACCACCAGGACAGGTCAGCTCTTCCCTCCCTCACAAAGAATGGCCCTTAGCAGGGACCACAGGAGCCGAGGTCCTAAGACAGCGCTGATCTTGGGGGTACAGTTCACCAGCCGCTTCCACAGTGTGTTCACAGGTGCTGATCTCATGCTGAGCTCCCTAGAATGAATGAGGACATGACGCTACTCAGCACAGGTTGTTCTCATCTTTCTCAGCATTAATTCAATGGTGTCAGTGGATTGAGAAGAACACCAACCAGGTATCTTGGTCACCTGATAGATGGTGACAGCTTTCAGAGAAACTGATATATATACTACTATGAACTTGTAAATAAAACACAAGTTAGCGACAGTATCAATAATGGAAATTCTCACATAAGATGATGTTTGTGAGTCCTTAGCTTCAGATGTGACAAGGTACCACCTTATACCTGATCATTGCAAGAGGGCACCTAGTTGGTACTTGTGTTTCTGCTTTTCCCCTTATTTGTCTTTCTCATGAGTGTTTGTTCATTACTTTTCATCTCAAAGTATTAGAGGTTTCCTCCCCTAAAGTTTCTTTTAAGACACATTCATTATTTTAATTTAATATGTATTGTTTTAATACAATGAAATGCACTCACATTAATTGTGTGATTTTTATATAGCAAGTTCCCAATTTTTAAATGAGTTTTGACAAATGGATACATTTGAACTGACTCATTGGGAAAGACCCTGATGCTGGGAAAGATTGAAGGCTGGAGGAGAAGGGGATGGATGATATAGTATGAGATGGTTGGATGGTATCACCGACTTGATGGATGTGAGTTTGAGCAAGGTCCAGGAGTTGGTGATGGACAGGGGAGCCTGGCATGCTGCAGTCCATGGGGTTGCAAAGAGTTGGACACAACTGAGCGGCTGAATTGACTGTCTGGCTTCTTTCACTCAGTGTAACACATGTATGATTCATCTACATTGTGGTGTCAGTATTTGTTCCTTTTTAATCATTCCAATGTGTAGACAGATGACATCTGTTTGTCCCTTCACCTACTGATGGGTGTGTGCGTTGTTCCCAGTTTGGGGCTATAATGAATAATTCTGCTGTCAACATTTACGTTCAAGTCTGTACATGGACTTCCGTTTTTATTTCCTTGGGCAAGTTACCCCCAAAGCTTCCATGGCTCATTATTGTCTGTCAAATTAAGTACACTCTCAATCATCATCAACAGAATGGTTCAAATTCTTTCTTGTCTTATCTTCCCAACCTGTACTTACCTTTCAGGCAAGCGAGGTTCCCTGTGGATCATTGCAGTCTCTGTAGCTTCTAGATTCCTACAGAAATGTGTATTTGGAATGTCTTCTCACCTCTGTCAGATTCTCACCTGCCATGAATCCCATTTCAAATGCCTCCCTTTCATAAGTCGTCTTTGAATTGACCAGTTGAAGTCATCTCTCCCATCACTGAACCTTGTGCCTCTCTGTACAGCACTTGCCTTATAATTATAGTCAATTCTCGTTATTTATGGTAGTTGTATTCTTTGAAGTCTCCACAAACACTGAAATTGTCAATACGTAATCGCTGCTCCTAGGGGAATACAGGGTTAGGTTCCCATGAGGCTCTGGTCACGGTGTTTTCATCAACCAATCAATGTGTGACCTTACTTTTACTGCGTGTTTTTCATATATATGGTTAACTTGTTGACGTTGACGCCCCCGGTAGCAGCACTGTTTGACTCGCTCATGCCCGGATGAAACTTGCCTGATACACCGTCTTCTTCACAGGCACACGCTGGTCTTGAACTCAGGAACACTAGACAGCATTGTGTTTGAGGGGTCACTGTAAACAATAAAAAGCACAAAAATGCAAAACCTGTGGCACTAAATAGTCCGCAAAAAAAGGACAGGTGTTTGTAGTAGGAGAGCTGAAACAAGAAGGCGGGGTCCTCACGTTGTCTGTCTGACCTGAGCCTGAGCATCACGAGACCCAGCACCGTCACCGTTCTGTTCATGCCCGTGAATGACTATAGTGAGGAGGCAAATCCACAAGTGAAAACCAGTGAATTCATTTTGGTTGTGGTTGCACTGGGTCTTTGCTGCTGCGCATGGTCTCTAGGGTGCGTGGGTGTCAGTAGTCGTGGCTCGCAGGCTCAGCTGCTCTGCCGCAGGTGGAATCTTCTTCGGACCAGGGATCAAAGCTGTTGTCCCCGTGTTGGCAGGAAGACCCCATCCACTGTACAACCAGGGAGTTCCCCAATTCACAAATTTTATGGAATTCTGAGAATAACAAGGATTGACTGTACTTATTTCCTTCCTATAAGCTCTAAGATGGTGACTTTATCTGCCATGCTGTCTAACACAATGCCTCGCCTATGGGAGGAATGTGATATTGAGATGCACTTGGTGGGGACATGATAGAAAAATAAAGTTACATGAGGTTACCAAATTTATCAGGTCACTTAAAATTCATTGCACACTTCTGTGTGCCAGGCTCACGTGGGGAGCAGGTACATAGTGATGAACAAAACAAGAGATCCTGTCTTCACTCGTAGGAGTCAAATTAGGAAGACGAGCAAAAGACGGAGTAGCAGAAGTTCAAATGTGAAATTCCTCCTCAGATGGAAAGAAGATTTCCAAAGATTGAGAGCCAGAATAAATAGCTGACTTGGAATAAACAGGAATACAAATTGCTCTGCAGCTCCCTGGAGAGCCTAAGGCAGCACACTGCAGTGGTTAAAAGCACGGAGACTGCTTGGTTTTTAATATTGGCCAGGACTTCCCTGGTGGCTCAGATGGTAAAGTGTCTGCCTACAGTGCGGAAGACCCAGCTTCAATCCCTGGGTCAGGAAGATCTCCTGGAGAAGGAAATGGCAACCCACTCCAGTATTCTTGCCTGGAAAATCCCATGGACAGAGGAGTCTGGCAGGCTACAGTCCATGGGGTCGCAAAGAGTCAGACACGACTGGGCGACTTAACTTTCACTTTCATGAAGCCTATTAGCTGTGGGAGAGTTACTTAACCTTTCTTTGCCTCAATTCTTCTTTTGTAAGTGGAAATATCATGTCATCTGCCTCTTTGTGTTGTTATGAAGATCACATGAGTTAATATTTGAGAAGCATCTAGAAAGTGAAAGAAAGTGAAAGTTGCTTAGTCGTGTCTGACTCTTTGTGACCCCTGGGACTATACAGTCCATGGAATTCTCCAGGCCAGAACACTGGAGTGGGTAGCCATTCCCTTCTCCAGGGGATCTTCCCAACCCAGGGATCAAACCTAGGTCTCCTACATTGCAGGTGGATTCTTTACCAGCTGAGCCACCAGGGAAGCCCAAGAATACTGGAGTGGGTAGCCCATCCCTTCTCCAGCAGATCTTCCCAACCCAGGAATTGAACTGGGGTCTCCTGAATTGCAGGCAGATTCTTTACCAACTGAACTATCAGGGAAGCCCTGAAATGCATTTAGAACAGTGCCTAATAATGTAGTAAAAAGCAGATGTTAATTGTTCTTTTAAAAACTACACAGTGGTGACCCCCTCGGATTCTGCAACTCACCCATGCGCTGTCCACTGCGTCGCGTGTAGTCCTCTGCTGGCCACAGGAGGCGGTCCTAAGATGGCGGAGGAATAGGACAGGGAGACCACTTTCTCCCCCAAAAATTCATCAAAAGAACATTTAAACGCTGAGTAAATTCCCAAAACAACTTCTGAATGCCGGGAGAGGACATCAGGCACCCAGAAAAGTAGCCCATTGTCTTCGAAAGGAGGTAGGAAAAATATAAAAGACAAAAAAAGAGACAAAAGAGGTAGGGATGGAGCTCCGTCCCGGGAAGGGAGTCTTAAAAAGAGAGAAGTTTCCAAACACCATTAAACACTCTCACTGCCAAGTCTGTGGCGAGCCTTGGAAGCACAGAGGGCAACATAATAGGGAGGGAAAATAAGTAAATAATTAAAACCCACAGATTATGAGCCCAATGGTTACTCCCCCAGCGGAGAAGCAGCGCAGATGCTGGCACCCGCCACTAGCGAGTGGGGGCTGGGCAGGGAGGCGCGGGCTGCATTGCTTAGAGTAAGGATCGGGCCTGAATGCCCCGAGGGTAATCAGAGCGAACTAATTTGGCTAGCAAACCAGACTGTGGGATAGCTACCACATGAAAAGCCCTAAGACACCGCCAGGCCCATGCAAAGAACAAAGGGCTGAACAGAACTAGCCGGCTACAGACCATCCCCCTCCGGTGACAGGCAGCCAGAGCCAGAAGGGGGCAATAGCAGCCCCAGAGAGACATTATCTACCTAACTGCAAGCAGGCTTCTTTGCTAACTAAGACTTCTTGGGGTTCTGGACAGTCATCATCCACCTGAGAAGGTGCGCCGGTTGTACACCCAGAAAACCAAGTGGCAGGGATGGGAGAGGCAATAAATCGCAGTGACCGCACTCGCCAAACACCCCATCACCCTAGCTGCTCAGAGCTGGGAAGGGCACAAAACGCAGGCCCAACGGAGTCTGCGCCTCTGAGGACTACCCAAGTGCCTGAACCTGAGCGGCTTAGACCTGGGAGGTGCATGCGGCCCAGGGTCAGCCTCGGATGGTTCCCGGTGGAGCAACCTAGAGCCTAAGCTGTGTGGGCAGGGAGGGTGCATGCGCTGTGAGCAGAGGCAGGCCCAGTGTGGCTGAGACACTATGAACACGTGGCAGTGTTGTCTGCAGCATCCCTCCCCACCCCCACAGTGCGACTGAACAAGTGAGCCCCCTCCCCGCCCCCAAAAAAGTGTCCACCACCACCCACCTTGTGTCAGGGCAGAAATCAGACACTGAAGAGAACAGCAAACAGAAGAAACTAAAACTGAAGGAACTGCCTTGGAAGTGACAGGTGCAGTAGATTAAAACCCTGTAGTTAGTACTGACTACATAGGAAGGGGCCTATAGATCTTGAGAAATATAAGCCCGACCAAGGAACTATCCAAAAATGAACTGACCCCATACTGCACACAACAACACCAGAGAGAGTCCTAGATATATTTTCACTATTTTTACGATCATCCTTTTCTTTTTTTTTTTTAACTTTAAAAAAAAATTTAAGTCCTCTAGTACTCCTTTTGGAGAAGGCAATGGCACCTCACTCCAGTACTCTTGCCTGGAAAATCACATGGATGGAAGAGCCTGGTAGGCTGCAGTCCATGGGGTCGCTAAAAGTCGGACATGACTGAGCAACTTCACTTTCACTTTTCACTTTCCTGCATTGGAGAAGGAAATGGCAACCCACTCCAGTGTTCTTGCCTGGAGAATCCCAGGGACAGGGGAGCCTGGTGGGCTGCCATCTATGGGGTTGCACAGAGTTGGACACGACTGAAGCAACTTAGCTGTATTACTCCTTTAATTTTCATTTTTATAACCTACTATTGCTTTTTTTAAAAAAGACTATTTTTTAAAGCAAACTTCATATATATATATATTTTAACAACTTTTGTGACTTTTTTTTTCCTTCTTCTTCTTTTCTTTAATATTGTATTTTTGAAAATCCAACCTCTACTCTAGAATTTTAATCTTTGCTGTTTGGTATTTGTTATCAATTTTGTACCTTTAAGAACCCAATCTTCAGTACCCATTTTTACTTGGGAGTGAGATTACTGGCTTGACTGCTCTCTCTGCCTTTGGACTCTCCTTTTTCTCCACCAGGTTGCCTCTGTCTCCTTCCTCCCCCCTCTCTTCTCTACCCAACTCTGTGAATCTCTGTGTGTTCCGGATGGTAGAGAACACTTAGGGAACTGATTACTGGCTGGATCTGTCTCTCTCCTTTTCATTCCCCCCTTTTATCCTCCTGGCCACCTCTGTCTCCTTCCTCCCTCTTCTCTTCTCTGTATAACTCCATGAACATCTCTGAGCAGTCCAGATTGTGGAGCACACACAAGGAAGTGACTACTGGCTACCTTGCTCACTCCTCTTTTGATTCCACCTCATCTCATTCGGGTCACCTATAACTCCCTCCTCCCTCTTCTCTTCTCCATGTAACTCTGTGAACCTCTCTGGGTGTCCCTCACTGTGGAGAAACTTTTCATCTTTAACCTAGATGTTTGATCAACAGTGCTGTATAGAAGGAGAAGTCTTGAGACTACTGTAAAAAGACTGAAAACCAGAAGCAGGAGGCTTAAGTCCAAATCCTGAGAACATCAGAGAACACCTGACTCCAGGGAACATTAATTGATAGGAGCTCATCAAACGCCTCCATACCTACACTGAAACCAAGCACCACCCAAGGGCCAACAAGTTCAGAGCAAGACATACCACGCAAATTCTCCAGCAACACAGGAACACAGCCCTGAGCTTCAATATATAGGCTGCCCAAAGTTACTCCAAAACCATTGATATCTCATAACTTGTTACTAGACACTTCATTGCACTCCAGAAAGAAGAAATCCAGCTCTACCCACCAGAACACCAACACAAGCTTCCCTAACCAAGAAACCTTGAAAAGCCACCAATACAACCCCACCCACAGCGAGGAACTCCATAATAAAGAGAATTCCACAAACTGTCAGAATACAGAAAGGCCACCCCAAACTCAGCAATATAAACAAGATGCAGAGACAGAGGAATACCCCGCAGGTAAAGGAACAGGATAAATGCCCACCAAACCAAACAAAAGAGGAAGAGATAGGGAATCTACCTGATAAAGAATTCCAAATAATGATAGTGAAAATGATCCAAAATCTTGAAATAAAAATGGAATCACAGATAAATAGCCTGGAGACAAGGATTGAGAAAAATGCAAGAAAGGTTTAACAAGGACTTAGAAGAAATAAAAAAGAGTCAATATATAATGAATAATGCAATAAATGAGATCAAAAACACTCTGGAGGCAACAAAGAGTAGAATAATGGAGGCAGAAGATAGGATTAGTGAAATAGAAAATAGAATGGTAGAAATAAATGAATCAGAGAGGAAAAAAGAAAAACGAATTAAAAGAAATGAGGACAATCTCAGAGACCTCCAGGACAATATTAAATGCTCCAACATTCGAATCATAGGAGTCCCAGAAGAAGAAGACAAATAGAAAGACCATGAGAAAATAGTTGAGGAGATAATAGTTGAAAACGTCCCTAAAATGGGGAAGGAAATAATCACCCAAGTTCAAGAAACCCAGAGAGTCCCAAACAGGATAAACCCAAGGCAAAACACCCCAAGATGCATATTAATCAAATTAACAAAGATCAAACACAAAGAAGAAATATTAAAAGCAGCAAGGGAAAAACAACAAATAACACACAAGAGGATTTCCATAAGGATAACAGCTGATCTTTCAATAGAAACTCTTCAGGCCAGGAGGGAATGGCAAGACATACTTGAAGTGATGAAAGAAAATAACCTACAGCCCAGATTACTGTACCCAGCAAGGATCTCATTCAAATATGAAGGAGAAATCAAAAGCTTTACAGACAAGCAAAAGCTGAGAGAATTCAGCACTACCAAACCAGCTCTCAAACAAATGCTAAAGGATATTCTCTAGACAGGAGACACAAAAATGGTGTATAAACTCGAACCCAAAACAGTAAAGTAAATGGCAACGGGATCATACTTATCAATAATTACCTTAAACATAAATGGGTTGAATGCCCCAACCAAAAGACAAAGACTGGCTGAATGGATACAAAAACAAGACCCCTATATATGTTGTCTACAAGAGACCCACCTCAAAACAGGGGACACATACAGACTGAAAGTGAAGGGCTGGAAAAAGATATTCCATGCAAATAGAGATCAAAAGAAAGCAGGAGTAGCAATACTCATATAAGATAAAATAGACTTTAAAACAAAGGCTGTGAAGAGACAAAGGACACTACATAATGATCAAAGGATCAATCCAAGAAGAAGATATAATAATTATAAATATATATGCACCCAACATAGGAGCACCACAATATGTAAGACAAATGCTAACGAGTATGAAAGGGGAGGAGAAGGCAATGGCAACCCACTCCAGTGTTCTTGCCTGGAGAATCCCAGGGATGGGGGAGCCTGGTGGGCTGCCTTCTATGCGGTTGCACAGAGTTGGACACCACTGAAGTGATGTAGCAGCAGCATGAAAGGGGAAATTAACAATAACACAATCATAGTGGGAGACTTTAATACCCCACTCACACCTATGGATAGATCAACTAAACAGAAAATTAACAAAGAAACACAAACTTTAAATGATACAATAGACCAGTTAGACCTAATTGATATCTATAGGACATTTCACCCCAAAACAATGAATTTCACATTTTTCTCAAGCACACACAGAACCTTCTCCAGGATAGATCACATCCTGGGCCATAAATCTAGCCTTGGTAAATTCAAAAAAACTGAAATAATTCCAAGCATCTTTTCTGACCACAATGCAGTAAGATTAGATCTCAATTACAGGAGAAAAACTATTAAAAATTCCAACATATGGAGGCTGAACAACACGCTTCTGAATAACCAACAAATCACAGAAGAAGTCAAAAAAGAAATCAAAATATGCATAGAAACGAATGAAAATGAAAACACACAACCCCAAACCTGTGGAACACTGTAAAAGCAGTGCTAAGGGGAAAGTTCATAGCAATACAGGCATACCTCAAGAAACAAGAAAAACGTCAAATAAATAACCTAACTCTACACTTAAAGCAACTAGAAAAGGAAGAAATGAAGAACCCCAGGGTTAGTAGAAGGAAAGAAATCTTAAAAACTAGGGCAGAAATAAATGCAAAAGAAACAAAGGAGACCATAGCAAAAATCAACAAAGCCAAAAGCTTTATCTTTGAAAGGATAAATAAAATTGACAAACCATTAGCCAGACTCATCAAGAAACAAAGGGAGAAAAACCAAATCAATAAAATTAGAAATGAAAATGGAGAGATCACAACAGACAACACACAAATGCAAAGGATCATAAGAGACTACTATGAGCAATTATATGCCAATAAAATGGACAATGTGGAAGAAATGGACAAATTCTTAGAAAAGTGCAACTTTCCAAAACTGAACTAGGAAGAAATAGAAAATCTTAACAGACCCATCACAAGCACAGAAATTGAAACTGTAATCAGAAATCTTCCAGCAAACAAAAGCCCAGGTTCAGACGGCTTCGCAGCTGAATTCTACCAAAAATTTAGAGAAGAGCTAACACCTATCCTACTCAAACTCTTCCAGAAAATTGCAGAGGAAGGTAAACTTTCAAACTCATTCTATGAGGCCACCATCACCCTAATACCAAAACCTGACAAAGATAGCACAAAAAAAGAAAACTACAGGCCAATATCACTGATGAACATAGATGCAAAAATCCTTAACAAAATTCTAGCAATCAGAATCCAACAACACATTAAAAAGATCATACACCATGACCAAGTGGGCTTTATCCCAAGGATGCAAGGATTCTTCAATATCTGCAAATCAATCAATGTATTACACCACATCAACAAATTGAAAAATAAAAGCCAATTATCTCAATAGATGCAGAAAAAGGCTTTGACAAAATTCAACATCCATTTATGATAAAAACTCTCCAGAAAGCAGGAATAGAAGGAACATACCTCAACATAATAAAAGCTATATATGACAAACCCACAGCAAACATTATCCTCAATGGTGAAAAATTCAAAGCATTTCCCCTAAAGTCAGGAACAAGACAAGGGTGCCCACTTTCACCACTACTATTCAACATAGTTTTGGAAGTTTTGGCCACAGCAATCAGAGCAGAAAAAGAAATAAAAGGAATCCAAATTGGAAAAGAAGAAGTAAAACTCTCACTGTTTGCAGATGACATGATCCTCTACATAGAAAACCCTAAAGACTCCACCAGAAAATTACTAGAGCTAGTCAATGAATATAGTAAAGTTGCAGGATATAAAATCAACACACAGAAATCCCTTGCATTCCTATACACTAATAATGAGAAAATAGAAAGAGAAATTAAGGAAACAATTCCATTCACCATTGCAACGAAAAGAATAAAACACTTAGGAATGTATCTACCTAAAGAAACTAAAGACCTATATATATAAAACTATAAAACACTGGTGAAAGAAATCAAAGAGGACACTAATAGATGGAGAAATATACCATGTTCATGAATCGGAAGAATCAATATAGTGAAAATGAGTATACTACCCAAAGCAATCTATAGATTCAATGCAATCCTTATCAGGCTACCAACGGTATTTTTCACAGAGCTAGAACAAATAATTTCACCATTTGTATGGAAATACAAAAAACCTCGAATAGCCAAAGCAATCTTGAGAAAGAAGAATGGAACTGGAGGAATCAACCTGCCTGACTTCAAGCTCTACTACAAAGCCACAGTCATCAAGACAGTATGGTACTGGCACAAAGACAGAAATATAGATCAATGGAACAAAATAGAAAGCCCAGAGATAAATCCACGCACATATGCACACCTTATCTTTGACAAAGGAGGCAAGAATATACAATGGAGAAAAGACAATCTCTTTAACAAGTGGTGCTGGGAAAACTGGTCAACCACTTGTAAAAGAATGAAACTAGAACACTTTCTAACACCATACACAAAAATAAACTTAAAATGGATTAAATATCTAAACATAAGACCAGAAACTATAAAACTCTTAGAGGAGAACATAGGCAAAACACTTTCCGACATAAATCATAGCAGGATCCTCTATGACCCACCTCCCAGAATATTGGAAATAAAAGCAAAAATAAACAAATGGGATCTAATTAAAATTAAAAGCTTCTGCACAACAAAAGAAACTATAAGCAAGGTCAAAAGACAGCCTTCAGAATAGGAGAAAATAATAGCAAATGAAGCAAATGAAGCAACAAACATCTAATCTCAAAAATATACAAGCAACTCCTGCAGCCCAATTCCAGAAAAATAAATGACCCAATCAAAAAATGGGCCAAAGAACTAAATATACATTTCTCCAAAGAAGACATACAGATGGCCAAGAAACAAATGAAAAGATGCTCAACATCACTCATTATCAGAGAAATGCAAATCAGAACCACAATGAGGTACCATTTCACGCCAGTCAGAATGGCTGTGATCTAAAATCTACAAGCAATAAATGCTGGAGAGGACGTGGAGAAAAGGGAACCCTCTTACACTGTTGGTGGGAATGCAAACTAGTACAGCCACTATGGAGAACAGTGTGGAGATTCCTTAAAAAACTGGAAATAGAACTACCATACGACCCAGCAATCCCACTGCTGGGCATACACACTGAGGAAACCAGAAGGGAAAGAGACACGTGTACCCCAGTGTTCATTGCAGCACTGTTTATAATAGCCAGGACATGGAAGCAACCTAGATGTCCATCAGCAGATGAATGGATAAGAAAGCTGTGGTACCTATACACAATGGAGTATTACTCAGCCATTAAAAAGAATACATTTGAATCAGTTCTAATGAGGTGGATGAAACTGGAGCCTATTATACAGAGTGAAGTAAGCCAGAAAGAAAAACACCAATACAGTATACTAACACATATATATGGAATTTAGAAAGATGGTAACGATAACCCTGTATGCAAGACAGTAAAAGAGACACAGATGTATAGAACAGTCTTTTGGACTCTGTGGGAGAGGGAGGTGGGGGATGATTTTCGATAGTGGCATTGAAACATGTATAATATAAGAAACGAATCGCCAGTCCAGGTTCAATGCAGGATACAGGAAGCTTGGGGCTGGTGCACTGGGATGACCCAGAGGGATGGTATGGGGAGGGAGGTGGAAGGGGGTTTCAGGATTGGGAACACGTGTACACCCATGGTGGATTCATGTTGATGTACGGCAAAACCAATACAATATTGTAAAGTAAATAATAATAATAATAATAAATTTCATTGACTAAGTTCCTGTTAACTTCTCTAACTTTCAGAATAATTTTTGCATGATACATTAAAATTTTGGTTTAGAAAAAAATAAAAACTACACAGTGCCCAGACTATTTGCCGAAGAAGCGAACCTTATCAGATCAATGTGATTCTCTTTTTTAAGAGAAACAGGGAAGTGCAATGTGAGGTACGTACGTCTGCTTGGCATTTCGTTATCAAGCCAGTAAATGTGAGCAGTGTAGTTCAAGGATGTGCCGAGTTATAGGTGTTCAGAGATGATTCCAAGGAGAGTCATGGTTGATCTTGAGGCTACGAATCGCCACCCCATGCTGCTCGTCTCCTCGTGGGTCATGTACAGACCTACAGAGAAAATGCTTAGGACGTAGAGGAGGATGAATTCAGGATGGATGGTTAACAGTTAAATAATCTAAAATGTTAGAAAACAAAGAGTCTATAAAAACAGCAGAGGGAATTCCCTGGTGGTCCAGTGGTTAGGACTCTGCACTTTCACTGCTCTGGGTGCAGGTTCGATCCCTGGTTGGGGAAGTTCTGCACGTCCCTTAGTGTGACCAAAGCAAGGACGCATTAAAAAGAAAGATGTAACAAAAACCAGAGTGTGTAACTGGATAGCACAATTCTGAGGTTAACTAGGTCCATGAAATGGTCCTGAAGAGCACAGGCAGAGAGAGAGAGAGAGCTGTGTAACAAACACGGTGGAAGGAGATCTCCAACATGCCCCCAGCATGTAGGCAACGTATCGGACATGCAAGCACCAGGAAACACATATTAAGCCCATTTTCTGAATGAATGAAGATGCCAAAGATTCTATGTCCAATTATAATTTTTAAAGCATAGTAGAGCAACCTGGGACCTAAGGAAATGAAAACAGATTGTACGAGGAATAACTGAAGGTCACTCTTGTGTTTACAGGAGAGAGCTGGTGTTACTAAATTGCATTTTTTGAGAATGGAAGGGTATTTTTTCCTCTATTTGCTTGTAGAAATCTGAGAAAATAGAACCAATGACTCAGTACAGTAATAAAATATTTTTACCTGTGGACTCATGATTACGTAAAAATGCCATGAAAAATGAAAGGTTTATACAATGCTAAGGGTCTTAAGATTTCTGCCCTGTAGCAAACATAGATGCCAGAGCACACATGCTCAGAGGGAAAAAATGATATTGGCTAAAGATTTTCAGTGAGTCCTGCTGATTTTTTAAAAAATTTTTTCTCTTCTTTTATTTTTTACATTATGAAAGTATGATAACACATTTATAGGAGACCTGGAAAATACAGAAAAAGTTACATATAGTTCCACTATATATTACAACTGTGGCTTGAGTCCTGCTAATTATTTCACTTGTCTTAGAACGTGGGGGCCAATTGTTTCAGTAATATGAAATCAGTGCTTTTAACTATGGTATGTTAATGGTTGTGAACAGTAGAAGAGAATAAATTGTGGTTAATGAAGAAATACAAGTGACAAGTTTAAAAAACTTTGCTGTATGTTTCTGCTATTCAATAGTAATATAACTATGCTTTGGGATATTGAATCTGGAGCTTCAGTGGAACAGTCTGTGGAATAATTCTATTAAAACTCAAAAAGTCAATGTGATCCCTATCAAATTACCAATGGCATTTTTCATGGAACTAGAACAAAACATTTCACAATGCATGTGGAAACATAAAAGATCCTGGAATAGCCAAAGCCATCTTAAGAAAGAAGAATAGAGCTGGAGGAATCAACCTTCCTGACTTCAGATTGTACTACAAAAAGTCATCAAGACAGTATGGTTCTGACACAAAAACAGAAACAGACAAATGGAACAAGATACAAAGCCCAGAAATAAACCCACGCACATATAGTTACTTCATTTTTGACACAGGGGGCAAGAATATACAATGGGGTAAAGACAGCCTCTTCAATAAATGGTGCTGGCAAAACTGGACAGCTACATGTAAAAGAATGAAATTAGAGCACTTCCTAACTATACACAAAGATAAACTCAAAATGGATTAAAGACCTAAATGCAAGACCAGAAACTATAAATCTCTTAGAGGAAAACATAGGCAGAACAGTCGATGACATAAATCAAAGCAAGATGCTCTATGACCCACCTCCTAGAGTAATGGCAATAAAAACAAAAGTAAACAAGTGGGACCTGATTAAACTTAAAAGCTTTTGCACAGCAAAGGAAACTAGAAACAAGGTGAAAAGACAATGCTCAGAATGGGAGAAAATAATAGCAAATGAAACAACTGACAAAGAATTAATTTCCAAAATACACAAGTAGCTCATACAACTCAATACCAGAAAAACAAACAACCCAATCAAAAAGTGGAATAAGACCTAAATAGAGATTTCTCCAAAGAAGACATACAGATGGCTAACAAACACATGAAAAGATGCTCAACATTGCTCATTATTAGAGAAATGCCCATCAAAACTGCAATGAGATATCACCTTACACCGGTCAGAATGGGCATCATCAATAAGTCTACAAACAATAAAAGCTGGAGAGGGTGTGGAGAAAAGGAAATGCTCTTGCACTCTTGGTGGGAATGTAAATCGATATAGCCACTATGGAAGACAGTTTGGAGATTCCTTAAAATCTAGGAATAAAACCACTATATGACCCAGCAATCCTACTCCTAGGCATATACCCCGAGGAAACCCATACTGAAAAAGACACATGTATCCCATCATTCATTGCAGCACTATTTACGATAGTTAGAACATGGAAGCAACCTAGATGTCCACTGACAGATGAATGGATAAAGAAGTTGTGGTATGTATACACAATGGAATATTCAGTTCAGTTCAGTCACTCAGTCATGTCCTACTCTTTGCGACCCCATGAATCGCAGCATGCCAGGCCTCCCTGTCCATCACCAACTCCTGGAGTTCACCCAAACTCATATGCATCAAGTTGGTGATGCCATCCAGCCATCTCACCCTCTGTCGTCCCCTTCTCCTCCTGCCCCCAATCCCTCCCAGCATCAGGGTCTTTTCTAATGAGTCAACTCTTCGCATGAGGTGGCCAAAGTATTGGAGTTTCAGACTCAGCCTCAATCCTTCCAATGAACACCCAGGACTGATCTCCTTTAGGATGGACTGGTTGGATTTCCTTGCAGTCCAAGGGACTCTCAGAGTCTTTTCCAAATTTCTACAGTTCAAAAGCATCAATTCTTCGGCGCTCAGCTTTCTTCACAGTCCAACTCTCACATCCATACATGACCACTGGAAAAACCATAGCCTTGACTAGATGGACCTTTGTTGGCAAAGTAATATCTCTGTTTTTTAATATGCTATCTAGGTTGGTCATAACTTTCCTTCCAAGGAGTAAGCGTCTTTTAATTTCATACTCAGCCATAAAAAGGAACACATTTGAATCTGTTCTAATGAGGTGGATGAATCTAGAACCTATCATACAGAGTGAAGTAAGTCAGAAAGAGAAAGATAAATATCATATTTTAATGCATATATACAGAATCTAGAAAAATGTTGCTGAAGAATTTATTTACAGGGCAGCAATGGAGAAACAGACATAGAGAATAGACTTATGGACATGGGGAGAGGGGAGGAGAGGGTGAGATGTATGGAGAGTAACATGGAAACTTACATTACCATATGTAAAATAGATAGCCAATGGGAATATGCTATATGGCTCAGGAAACTCAAACAGGGGCTCTCTATCAATCTAGAGGGGTGGGATGGGGTGGGAGATGGGAGAAAGGTTCAAAAGGGGGTGGATATATGTATACCTATGGCTGATTCATGTTTGAGGTTTGACAGAAACAACAAAATTCTGTAAAGCAATTATCCTTCAATAAAAAAATAAATTAAAAAAATCAGAAAACAAAAACTCAAAATGGTAGTAATTTTGACTTGAAGTTGATTCACGTCATAAAATGCACACATTTCACGGCATCCATCACACAGGTAGTGTCTTGGTTATACACGCACTAGTCACAAATCCACACCTAGTCCCTGCTCTCTGGTATTGTTCCTTTAGTTAAAAGTCTGCCTTTCCATCCCTCTCTTGGGAAAGGGGAAGACATCACACATTTTACATTCAACTTTTGTCTTTTCTAGACCAATTTTCCCAGAAAAACATTCTCCCTTGTTCCTCTCTGCTTCAATAGTTAGTTCAAAAAAAATTGATCCTTGTTATGTTTAAGTCACGCAAACATCTTTATCTAAGAAAAGACAAAATTAAAGCTCCAAAGTGAAATCAGAGGTAACAGAACCAGGAGACTCAATTTCAAATGCCAAATTTCTGAAGGTTCCAGAATATCCAGAGGTCTCGACTTCTCCATTGTCTTCCAGAAATGCATGTTGAGAGTTGAAACGTTCTCACTTCACTTGGTCCTCAAGGATCATTATCACCATCAATTACTGACTTCTCATGCAGAGCAGCATTGACTGTGTGGACCCAAAGGGGGTATGTCACAATACCTACTGTCAGTATGTAAATGGAGAGGTCAAAGCAGCAAAGAACGCCATGTGGGCAGAAAATTGTACAAGTGTTACGAGAAGGTGTAGTTTGGAAAGTTCTCTTAGCCTTGACTCTTGACCTGATGCTTGAATGGTTGAACTTAAGTAAGACTGGGGAAATGGGATGGACAAAACTACATAGTGGGGCGGGGGGAAATGCAAGATCTATTACAGTAAGTGGTTAGGCCGGCTGAGTTGTAAAGCGTATTCAATTGGAAAGTAAAATCATCCTGATAAGACTACACAATCTTTCAAGTCAGCCCAGTTAGCAATGGGAAATAGTTGATATTTCTGAAGAGAACATGGATAGGACGTTTTCTCTTTATTCTAGCTGCAGTGTGCAAGGTAAGAGGAAGCTGGACGCGGAACCACTTAGATCAGTGTGAAAGGCGTGAGCCTACTAGGAACTAGTTGGTGGTTTCTCAGGTGGGAGTGTTGTTTTTTCCTTTTTAGAATCTCTGGAAAACACTTCCCCAGTGAAGATACTGCAGTATTTATTTAGTGTGCTATGAGGATCAATAAACATTTTTGGAATGTGGATCAGTAAGTTGTAATGGTTCTATTATTTAAGTCGTCTCTTGGTATCCTCCTGACCCAATACCAAAATCTGTGGATGTTCAAGACCCTTATTTAAAAAGGCATAGTATTTGGTATGTCTGAAGTCATCTCTGATTCTTACAATACCTCATACAATATAAATAGTTGCTGACACACAATAAATTCAAGTTCTGATTTCTGGAACTTTTGTCCTGAGTATTTTTGATCTATGGTTGCTTAAATCTGAAGATGTAGAACCTGTAGGTATGGAGTGCTGAGTGCAGTTGCGATCAAAGGAAGGATGTATTCCTACCCTCAGAAAAGGGGTGGGAAAGGGGGTAAAGAAGGGGATCTGTTTAGTGTAGCTAGAATGAAGTGGACTTTGGGTCAATTCTAGGGTTAAAACAAATATGCAGATGTGCAAACACTGGACTAAGTCCTTTGAAGAAAGTATTTATTTTCCCGGAGAAATAATTTGTTATTCTCCATCATAAAAAGTACATTCTTTAGAGAGCTGGACATGTATAAACAGACTTGATCTTCAGGTCAGCCTTGAAACGTCTGCAAACCAATAAATCTTTTGACATTAAAAGAGGGACAGAATTCAATCACAGTGACTGAAATACCAAACTCTGAAAGATTGAGATGTTCTGAGGCCAACTCAAAGAAATAAATAAGTCAAATTACCATTCTGTTCGTTAATACTGTTGAGAAAAATGTTTCAAAACCCATTCATACAGAAACGTAACCCACTGCTTTAGGATAATCCGGTTCCTAGTGAGAGAAGAGGTTGGCTCTGGTGGACTCACATTAAGCCCCTCAACACCCCTGTGAGGAGCGTTTAACATTAATATAATCTTCCTTTAACAAGATAAGGAGTGAAAAGCAAGTAACTATCCCAGGATCACAGAGTAAATCCAGGGAGATGCCCAGTTGGATCGCAGCTGTCCCAAATCTTTAAGACTTGAGGAGGTCTAGCTGTGGAACAAGGTGGCAGTATTAAGAAAGCAATTGCTTTCCCTTCTTAAATAACTAAGTAAATAAACGAACTATTATACTGTTAACACAGCAATGCTATTTTTGAATCTATAACATAGAAAAAACTTAATAGTTGCGAAGACAATGTATAACCAAGCATTTTTAATGATTAACTACACTCCCTGGGAAAAAAAAAGACAAGAAAAACAAAAAACACCAAACAGCCTAGTACATATTGAGGGGGGAAATCCAATTTAACAAATTCAAAGCTACAAAATTATGCTTTCTTTAGAGGAAGTCTTTTCTCTCATTTGCCTAGTTATATTTTCAGATGGAAACAACAAAAATGAAATCGCAACCCTGAATCACTTTATCTTCAAGTAAAATGGATATAATTATAGCTTCTAAAAACTAGAGCCACAATAAAACATGCTCACTTGTCATGGAGAAATGGAAGTATTTTGTAATATTATGTGTAAAACTATACTAATACCTAGCAAGCATATATTAAATCTGGAATGGCCTTTGGTGCCACTGCAGACTTATTTTCTAAGGCAGCATGGCCATCTTCAATTACTCACAGGTTATTGTATCTTTTACCATTTATTTCTTAAACTATCATTGTTCACTATAATTGCCTATCAACATTAAATTGGGATACAGGAAACTGATGAAATGTCAGTTAACTTTGCTATTTATACATGCTTTGATTAAATTACAAATTTAAAGCTAAGAGCTAATACAGTTTTGGGCTATCATAGATATGACTTTATGCACAATTTCAGTTCTCCAGTATAAAGTCAATTAACATTATGCTGTAACTTGATCCTTCTTGATCATTTAAAAAAATGGAAAATTTGAAAGAAAAATGAATTTTCATATTTTTTTCTACAAAAATTCTCAATATGCATCTTCTTTGTGTAATGTACTAGCTATGATAGTAGATACTGGCCAATATTTTGTTAAAAATAAAAGCTTTCCTGAGAGGGCCAGTTTACATGAGCTGCTAACTGCCCACCTACCTTTTAAAAATAAAGAATATCAGCACCCACATATGATCAGCAATGAGAAGTGAAGTCCATTTTTCCATCTGAGGCTCATAGGACCTGTAATTCTATTTCACTGCAATAATTCTTGAAGGTGGTCTCTAGACCTCATGTTCCCTGGCAAAGAATATATATGTCCTACTAGGTTTAAAAGACCAACAACGGCAGACAAAGTTAGCTGCTCAGTCCTGTGCAACTCTTTTGAGACCCCCATGGACTGTAGCCTGCCAGGTTCCTCTGTCCATGGGATTCTCCAGGCAAGAATACCGGAGTGGGTAGCCATTCCCTTCTCCAGGGGATCTTCCTGACCCAAGGATCGAACCCGGGCCTCCTGCGTTGCAGGTAAATTCTTTACCGTCTGAGCCACCAGGGAAGCCATGGCAGGGCTTAGTTATGTCATAATGAGATCAGCAAGCGCTACTTGGCTCTTTTTCAAGCTCAGAAAAACTGAGTCATAAGTTTTTGAAAATTCTTAAAGGTTCTCTTTCAGAGAAGTACTGCCATCTTCAGCACATACACACAGTGTGAAAGAGCAAATATGAATTAAGCGGCTTACTCAGGCTAAACGGCCCAAGAAATCACACTTCAACAATGGGGCAAACTTAAAAACCAGAACTCCACAAGAAATCAAAGAATAAAGCTATAATAAACTTTGAAAAGAGGGATATTCATTTCTCTGGCTTAGCTGAAACATGGTTGCTTTCATTAGTTAAAAAGAAGCCTGGGGAAATTGATACGAATAATCTGAGAACTGCCGCGGAATGCCATGATGTCAGGAGGAGACTCTGGAGGTTGAGTTTCCTCTGATTTCTATTAACTATCAAACGTTCTGCTGGGGTATAATTTACCTCCTGTCCCACAAAACTTTAAGAACAAGTCACAAAATCCATGTTAGAATATAAGTTTTTTAATTTTTATAAATAACTTATCTGTTACAAAGATAGTTTACCCAGCTAAATCACAAAACCATCAACTCAAGATATCCAAATTACGTTTTATTAATAAAACAAGTAAAAACTGATTTATCAATCTTCACATAGAACTGCAGATGAAGCTGAAAAACAAGGCCTATTTTAAAACAAAATGCATCAAATGTAAGGGCTTTGGGTTTCTCATCTAATTAACTAGGATTGTCATAGTTCTTCTCATATACAAGATGCAAAGCCTGGAAGTTAAGGCTCTGACATTCATATAGAATCACGTGTAATTATCTTGCTTATTTAAAAAATATTCATTTGCAAACATTTACAGTGGGTGCCAGTCTACATTATCTCCCATCTTTTGCTACATTTCAGCACTTCCCTTAATCCCATTCTAAGCACTGATATATAATTTCATAATTGTTTTTTTTAAATGCATAGTTATTTTTTCCTTGATTTCATTTCGTTATATACATTCCTGATCATCTGAATATTTATTTTCCTTATAAAAATATATCATCAAAATAAAGAGATGCTTGAGGTTGCTTCAGTGTTCAAGTTTGCTTGTTTTTCTTTTTTCCAGCTTTTCTTCAGTTGTCCTAAATGCAACTAGCCTTGTTTTATAAATATACACAATACTGCCACCAAGTCAGGTTTAGAAATGGACTGCCCCAACAGTAAAGCGTTTAAATTTCTCTCCAAAAAAAGGCTCTTGGTTTTGAAACTGTACTTTCCCAATAGTAATCTCCTGTGGAAGTTCTGTGGGACACAAGGCAGATAAAGCAAGCTTAACCTTGTTGCTGTCAGTGGGTTAAAAATACCTTTTGTTTTAAGCTTCCCTGTGGAAGATAAAACACCATGTTGTGTTACCCACCACTAAAGGCAGTATATAGTGTGACCTATAGACATAAGTCTTGTAATATTTTCTGCAATTCACTGTGCAGCATCTGTATGTCTTCACAGAACATTGGTACTCATGAGGGCAAGTACAGAATAAGTAGAGGAAAGTTATTTTGTGCATAGTTTCATTTCATTAATGCTTTTTTATTTTGAAGGCAATGCTTCTCTCATGTAAGGCTTAAAAAGGGACATGATAGTACTTAATCACTAAAAGGAAAAAAGAAAATTAGTTAACAAAAGACTATTACACTATACATATAGAAATATAAGAAAATAATAAGGAAGAAAAGAAATCACTTAAAGCAAACTTGAGAGCTCTGTACAGTAGGAAAAGCTTTGGGGTATTTCACTCCATGTTTGTACAGACAATGCTGCTGCTCTCCTTTCATCTTTAGACCCTATATGCTGGCTTCACAGAGTGGAGACGTTTTCAGGGAAGACAAAGACAAGGCCAAGAGTACCACAGATACGTGAAGTTCTTCCCCTTTCCACTGGCACTACACAGCAGCAAACAGTTTTTAAATAGTTAAACCTTGTTGCTTTTCTTCATGTTTGTAGTGTTTCACCGAAAGCTTAAAAAAAAAAAAAAAAAGCCATCATTCTATTCCTTCCTCCTGTCAAAATTCAGTAGTGACATGAGGGAAAAAAGTACTGGGAACACCTAGGTATTAATATGTTGAGAATTATCCATGATGGGCTACTGGTAACACTGTACATGGTTAGGCAGTGGGCAACCAAGTCTTTCAGCAGATTACCTTTCATGTGATGAATTTCAACTGCCCATGACATTAGACTGAGGTATTATTAGCTCTGTGGGTTGACATTTAACATTAGCACAACACCATCTTGTCACACCTTCAATTTTACAAAATCCTATGTAGCAGTGAAACTTTTCCCCTGATGACAGACTGGTTTCTTGAATTTCAGATGTGGATTTAGAGAAGATATAGGGCCTCCTGGCTCACAAATGCCTTGGCATCTCACACTGTTCGCAACGGATTAAGGCTGGATGGTTCAAAAAAGTACAGGCAGCACAACTCCACTGAGCCCCTTCATCATCTTCTGTGTCTTGAGTCTTTGGTGTTTTGATGGTGGACCTTTGATCTGCAAGGAAGCAAAAGAATTACTTTAGAAGCAAATTCAGTCACAAATTACTAGCAACTATAAACACTATGGGGCTTTCCTCATAGCTCCCTCAGTTAAGCACTAGCACCACACAGCATGAAACAGCCTGTTAATCAAATGAAGCATCTGGCTGAAACTGACCCACGTGCTTGATCCTCACAACCTGCATCTATCAGGCCAGCACATCTCTGCTGGGGAATAGCAACATGGACATGACTCAATCACCTCAATGTCTCCTCAGATGGGAAAAGAGCATCATTTCCCCCAGTTTATAGCAGAAGAAAAGGGAAATCAACTCATATGGTCACTAATAGCCAAGATTACCATAACGTCACCTAAGAATGTGAAAAGGTATCTAACTACAATGCAGTACGCTAGTGCATTTCCGTCTCATTCAAGTTTGAGTTTCATTTCTCACTGATGTAGTAGTTATGTTTCTGATTTCTATCATGAATGGAAGTGTTTATTAAATGTTCTCCATCTGCTAAAAATCTAAAATTGAACAATACGTACTAATTTCTAAAATCTTACTTAACTAAATGTCAACAACAGACTTGGAGAAGCAAATTAGTATAAAATTTTATCAGACTTCATTTCTCATGTTATTTGAAAACGTATTTGTTATGGAACACTAGAAAGACTACCAGCTCCAGAGTCATGAGAATGGAGTTCTATTCGTGGTTCTGCTATTAACTCCTAATTTCTTTGCTCTGTGATCTTAGATAATCATGTTTCCTCTACATCTAGTCTTTCTTTCTTATAAAACAATCACTGCAGTTTTATGAGGTCAATGTTCTAAATGTTTGATTGTACAGAGGTATCTTAAATATAAGAAATATATTCCTCCATGGTTGTGTCAAAGATGAAACTACATTTATAAAACTACTTTTTTGGGGGAGGGAGGTATCTTTGTAATTTAAAATAGGATTTAAATAGGATCAAGCATAAAGTAGGATTCCTATAAATTATTTTGGGGAGGTTTGAGCATGCACTATTGGGTCTTTCCAGTCACAGTTTATGATTTGTAGTTTACAAATTATATTAAAAATGTATATTAATTTGCAAATTCTACCTATTCCACCGAGCTGGTAAGTAAATGATATCTTTTCTGCTATTTTAAAAGACAAACTGATATACAGTGGATAAAAATATAGGAAGTCAAGTTTCTGTAACAAATTCAAAATAATTAAGTGATGGTACTTTGTTTAGTGGCACTTTATTTAGTGTTTGGTCTTAAGGTTAACATTTTATTGCAAAATTCCCACTTTAGGCATGGGAATTTTTAGGCATCACCATGATTTTGGCACATGCATGAGCACCATGAAAGTATTATTTATATAGTAATTTTCTTTAAGTTGAATAGCTTTAAAACAAATATCTAGGGAACTTTGCTGGTGATCCAGTGGCTAAGACTCTGCACTCTCAATGCAGGGGGCCCAGGTTCACTCCCTGGTCAGGGAACTAGATCCCACATGCCACAGCTAAGACCTAGCACAGCCAAACAAATAAATACATATTAAAAAATTATCTATTTAAGGTTTATCTAGGTAAAAATATTTTAAAAATCAAGGGTCTGACAATACGAATTAGCATCCACCTAAAACTCAAAAATGAACAGTTTAAAAAAGTTCGACTTTTTACCATCTACAATTATTCCACAATTTTCTAGAACAACTGTTTTAATCTGGGGATAATCCAGTCTACTTATTAGAATTTTGGTCTTACTAAGGTTAGAAAACATTCCAATCTGGCACATTTTTAGTAAAACCTTGTCTATCCTTTTTGTTAACTACAAAGGTTTTTTAGGAGGGCTAATCAATCTGTATTACACGTCATTCTATTACTAAGTGCCAGGATTATCTTCAATATTTAAATATCTAAGGTAATCAAATAGAGGACCTAATTTTTTTCAAAATGAAAAAAATCTCCAATGGTTTTCTTGCAACTGCACAAAATCTTCTGGTCCTTCGAATTATGACTCTTTATTATTAGTGGTATTTGGAAACTAAGTAACCACCAGAATCGAGAAAAGAGGAAGTTATTTAGGGTGCACAGTATGAGATGACTTGTGATGGCCACACTTTATTTTAGCTGTTAAAAAATCCACATTGCAAAGCAGAACTGATTTTAAGAACTAAGTAAAACCTCTCTAAGTGAAAGAAGTAACTCCCTATTTTAGCCTTAAGGCAAAAATGACTAATTCTTTATTTCTCTAAAAATATCCAGTACACGAGCACTTATCTTTTGTGAAAAGCTTTTTAAGTTTTTTTTTCCCTTACTTTTTATCATGAAAAATTTCAAATACACACAAAAGTAGTGAAAACAGTGAAATAAACTCTCAGCCCTTATGCTGCCTCAACAACTGTCAAGACAAACGTTATTTCATTTATCTCCCTCTTACCCATAACACATAAGTACTGAATTACATGGAAACAAAACAGGATCTTTTTATATGAGAATTTTTAGTTTTTGAAAGAGAATAAAAAGATTAAGGCAACTCATTCAGAGTCTAAAATATCCATTTTGCTTATTTTAAGGAGCTAGGCTATACCACTGCTTTCCTTATTCCTTTATTCAATTAACATCCAATGTCTGAACACTTGCTTACTTAGGTACTGTGTCAAATGCCCAATCTCACTTTTGCTCCTCTGTACTAAGACTTCATTACATTCCAGCAAAAAATATGAAGCTACAGCTAGGCCTAATTGAATTATAACTGAATAAAAACTAAGGAGTGGAGAGAACAGGATACTGAGTGAGAATATGAAAATTCTTGTAACAAACCAAAGATTGTTCCCATTTCTACATATTTTTTAATGCCTGGAGTAAAAAACCCACACAAATGTTTCAACATTTCTTAGTTTGGTGTGTACATAATTTGTATCAATGACATAAAAATGCCAGGTAATAATTTAAAAAAACATTTATCTGAAATTCAGAGAATTCTGATTATAGAGAACTATGCATAAACTATATAGGACAGAATACTTAATGAAAAATAAACTTTCCTAAGGTGTCTTCCTTAATGTTTGTCTAAAATTTCAAAGAATACAAGTTTTTATACCTGGTGATTTTTTTTTTTTTGCCAAGATTTGCTATTCTGGGAGTATACAATGAATCCTAAGGACATGCATATTACTTTTAAAGGGCTAAGTACATTACATTTTTGAACTCTCCCAATTCCCAGCATGTTAAGTGAAAATAAGTATCTTCCTAGTGAATCCATCCAAGAATGCCAAAGTTGGAAGTACTTCTAGAGTGGAAGGCTGCTAAGAATAAAATTTTCTAAAATCTTGTTTTTCAAAACACAACAGTTTTCACACCTACTGGATACACTAACCTTTGGGTTTTGGTGGCACAGGGCCTACAAATCCAATATTGTCATAAAAGTTATGAATAGCACTGGGATTGAAATGTGGTCCTGAAATATATAAAAAGAAGTATATCAATGTTTATAGCTCAAAAAAATTAAAAAGATTTTTAAAAAGCAAATATTTTCTTTCTTAAAAAAAATCAGTTAAATAGAAAAAACACTTTTCTTTTATTTCACACCTCTAATCTCCAATTACATGAAAGGATTTCAAAGACAGCTGAAATAGGTGTAATATATTGATAGTACCCATAACAGAAGTCCAACCTGTAAACTGAGGAAGAAGTTAGATTAATGCAAGACAGTAAAAGAATTAGAACAGATCCCTGTTGCATGTGACAAGTTAAGATAACTTAAAATTTGACAATGTAAAATATAATTTTAACATGGTCTTAAGCAACTAAATAGCTTGGCCTCAAGTAAGTATAAAAACCTGAACTAATATAATGTGATGCTTCAGATTTTAAACAAAAGGAACAAGTTCAAAGATTACATTTTCTAGACTAGCACCAATTTTTTCTCTCCAAGTTAAATTATGGCATTTTCTATGACTGTTTCAAGAGAAACAGCTTACTTACTAAAAGAAAATAAAATGAATCATCTTCCAGTTTAATGGATTTTGGCACACACTGAGAAGTGTGACTATGGGCTTATTTTTTGGCTTCTTCCCTTTCCTGTCTTTTTCATTTTATATATTTCTATTATTTCCAAACTTTAGAATTAGGTTTAAGTTATAAATATTCTTTTTAGTTGTCTATGGAACACTTTTTACTCACTCACGTACTGTGCCAAATGCCCCAATCTTATTTTACTCCACGATAAGCAATTATTGCTGGTCAATAACAGTTTAAATACCATAAACTATCATTTTCCTAAAAATATTGTATGTCGTATTTTAATTTTCTTCTCTATGTCATCAATTAAGTAAGTGCCATTAGAGTGGGGATGCCTTTTCATCATGTTCTTAAAAGCATAATTCTTCAAAGGTAGAAGGAAAAAAGGGAAACAGGAAAAAGGAATATGAGTATATATATTACAATCTTAATAAACACTGTAACAGATTATATTAATACATAACAGCAATACTTTTGACAATATAGCCAGACATACTAATCACTGTCTTCCCTTAACGTATGACTAAAGGGGATTTGAAGGCTATTAAACGTATCAAATTACTCCTCAACCAAATGTACAGCTTTGGAGGGAAGAGTGGCAAGTAAGAGAAAGTAAGAATCTCAGCAGCACTATATGGCTCCAAATCAAATCTGAAACAAGATTACAATTGAAAGTCTGTTTTCAGCCACAGGAAGAGCTGATAAATTAACACAAAGAATTTCAGCTGAATATGCATTGAACTTTACCTCGGGCTTGAAAAAGATCAATTTCTTTGGTTAAGCAGTCAATGTCAATCTGGAGCTGTCTATTACAACTTCTCAACTGCTGCATTTCTTCGAGCTGAAAAATAATTCCAGGTGAGGATCTACATCGAACTCTTGTGTTATTAGTTAAGAAGGAGTCAAGTTTTGCAGGGGGAGGTAAGGACAGAAAAACAAGTGTGAATTAAGAGCATTTCTAGAAAAGTAGGTCAAGCTTTTATACTGATGACAGGTTGCCTATTCTCATGTTCAAGCATAGCAGTTACAACAGTTACAGAAAGAAAGACTTACTGAAGGTATTTGGGATATGGAATTTGATCTTTTCAGACGCCTTCGAGTTAGATTATTTTCCATTTCATTGACCTCAGATTTTAGTTTATCCAGCTTTTTCTTTTGAATCTCAAGTTCTCTTTGAAGCCGTTCCATTCTGGCCTTCTGGTGTACCAAAAGAGCTGCAATACATATTAGTATATATGAAGATCCACCCAGTTTAGTCAATTAACCTTTAAACAACCTTGGGAAAACAAAAAAGATAACTATTTCTGTGACAAACAAGAGGCTCCGAAGAATCTCAAAGATAACACTAAAACAAAGTATTGTGTGCTAAATATTTAAAATTTCAGAATTTTAAACTTTAGAGAATCATTTTATTTTTGACTTGAGAATCATTTAAGCATATAAACAACTTAATGGGAATGTGGGTTAGGTTAAATCCATTTGGATGTATGCAATAAATAAAAGTGATTGATTTCGATCCACATGAATGTTAACATTAAACTGCTCAAACTGCAAATCAAAAACAAAATCATTCAGATAAACCAAATACATTTTCTTATATTCCAATTATATTTTGTGAAAACATTTTCCTAAGATTTTTTTAAAAAAGAAAATAAGCAATCAATCTTGTCACATGAATGATGAACTGCTTGGGAAACCTTAGTAAACCATAAAAATTGGTATATATGATTTTGCCACTTCTGGACAAAACGAGTTTGACTTTTTAGGATATTGTACTGGTGATGAAGATAACTGAATTTACTATTAAATGGAGGCTTGGGATGACTCTACCACGAGAAAACAAGCTGATTTGAGAAAGTGTATTTTTCATTTCTAAAAATGAAAAATAGCAATTAAAAAAGTCAAGTCGATTAAACAGATTAGATTAATGCTAAATAGTCACCATCAATCAAACTAAAATTTCCAAGAAGCTAAAAAAGAAGGAAAAGGCTATATATATTCAGGCCATTCAGTCCAGCCGTGTATTATAGAATCTGAATTAGGGTGTGGGGTGTGGGGAAGCTAGTTAGGCTCAAGTGCTTTAAAATTAACTTTAAATGGTAGATAATTTTTCCCAACAATACAATTGTTGTATTATATATTGTTGTATAATACAATTCACAGGTATCTCCCTCTGTAATTCTCCTTTAGGGGAATATGTCTCATATTTAAAAGTTTTAAAAATCATGACTGATTCTTGGTATCTTATCTCTCATTTTAATATATATTCTAAAAACGCAGGGAGGTGTTTTGGAGGTACACGTGTTCCTGATAGAAAACTCACTGTCTCTTTGTATATCCATAACCACCCCAGGCTTGCTTTGTCAGACCTTTTATTAATTTGGTTTATTTTACTTGAATTGCAAAGTTTTATGCCTCTATTTCCAAAACATAAGAATTGTGCATTAAGGTTTATTTTATTCTCTTAAAAGAAGATGAGGAGTGGATTGTTAATTTCTGAGTGGGACAGTAAGAGGAGAAAGACAGAGGCATGAAGTGAGAATGAAGAGCAAGGCAAAGGAAAACTATAAGAATATAACATACTTTCCTTCATTTCTAAACTCTGATGATCTACCAATGAGTCTCAAATGCCATCAGTAAGACATTTGTTCAAATTAATGATTATTTAAAAGCAGTATTTCTTAAAAATTAATGGAGATCATCTCCCTAAAAGCTTTTCCCTAAATATGCAAAACAAAAAAAACTTTAAAAAACGCATTTATTTAGTGGTTCTAACGATTAAGTGATAATTTATATTTGTACTGAGTTAGAAAATAAGACATGCATTTGTGATATTATTCAATATTACATGAGAAGAAGGGATAAGAATAGATTTTCTGAGAAACTGATTTATACGGTAAGGGCAAAGAGAGAACCTCTGAGTGAGGAATTACTGTTAACAATTAGCTCTAGGCTGGTGATTTCCTTGAAGTAACCAGCAGAAGCAAATGCAAACTGCTCTGGCAACCTACTTCCAGTATGGAGGGACACCTACTATGGAATCCAAAACGGAAAAATCCTCAATGAAGAGAAGCTCTCAGCAGAAAAGTATGACCGAACAAGAAAACCATCTACCATGAGAATCAACAGCCCGAGAGGAGCCCCCTAAAACCTGGTTATATAACAACTTCAAAGAAGCTATGGAAATACCTGTTTAAGATGATTATAATGATTATAGAAGAATATAACAAATAAGACACCATGAATAAGTTTTGGAGAAGTACCATAAACAACCTCTAGAAATGGAAAATAGCCATTGAAACAGTCAACCAAGTACATTAAACTGTAGATTACACATAGTCAAAGACATATTTAGTGACCCAAGAGATAAATCTAAGAGTATTCTCAAAATGCACACAGATAAAGTGATGGGACACATAAAAAGAGGGGTTAAAAGATCTTAAATAAATATAAAAAGGAGTTCTAGAAGGAGACAATAGAGGATATGGCAAAATTTGAAGAGAAACCTGAAGAAATGAAATAATATTTCAGAAGCTAATGGAATAACTAATTCACTTAATCAAATTACTGGAGTAGGGATGAATAGATAAAGTTGGAGGATTTTACAAACCATGGACTGCTCCTAAAGAAAGAACTACTAAAGATGTTTTTTTTGATACGGAGGACATTAATATAAGAGGAAGGAACAAGATAATGAACGTGAAAAAAAAAGTTCTAACTCTTAAAGGAAAAAGACCATGGTAGTGGGTGGGGAGGCAAAGACTGTTCAAAAGAGAGTAAAACTAAAATATTAGAGAAGAATAACAAGAAATTGGAAATACGAAAATTAGATGAAAAGCATTCTAAGGCTTTAAAAGTGTTTATAAAGAATATTCTTAGTTCAGTTTAGTTCAGTTGCTCAGTCGTGTCTGACTCTTTGCAACTCCATGGACTGCAGCATGCCAGGCTTCCTTGTCCATCACCAACTCCCGCAGCTTGCTCAAACTCATGTCCATTGAGTCAGTGATGCCATCCAACCATCTCATCCTCTGTCATCCCCTTCTCTTCCTGCCCTCAATTTTTCCCAGTATAAGGGTCTTTTCCAATGAGTCAGTTCTTCACGTCAGGTGGCCAAAGTATTGGAGTTTCAGCTTCAGCATCAGTCCTTCCAATGAACACCCAGGACTGGTCTCCTTTAGGATGGACTGGTTGGATCTCCTTGCAGTCCAAGGGACTCTCAAGAGTCTCCAACACCACAGTTAAAAAGCATCAATTCTTTGGCACTCAGCTTGCTTTATACTCTCACATCCATATATGACTACTGGAAAAACCCCATGGAGAACCCCATGAACAGTAATGAAAAGAATATTCTCAAGTGTTGCTAAACCAAATATACATGTTAATATCTAGGGATAAAGATGAAGAGTATACAAGCTAAATATAGTTTCTAAAAGAACAAAAGGATAGAATTGATTAAACTTAGCAGGAAAGGAGGAAAGTGGAAAGAACTAGAACACAAATAATTCCAAATATATCAGTAATCATAACTGTAATCTAATTAAATGAATCTGTTTAGATATAAAAGATCTACAGCTGCATTGCTGTTTTCTAAAAACATTTAAAATGTAATTTGCTAATCCATTCTTTTAATATATTGACAGCCTATGTCAGGATTGTTGTAGCCACTCAGGAAATCAACGAACAAGAAAGGTAAAAATCCCTACCCTGCTGGAGCTTGGAGATACGGGTGTGTGTGTCCCAAGAACAAAGCTCTAAAAAAGGGGTCAGCAAATTATGGCTAAAGGGCCCAATCTGGCCATTGCCTGTTTTGTGAACAAAGTTTTACTAGAATATAGCCACGCTCACTTGTTTACCTATTGTCTATGTCTGTTTTTGTTACAACTGAAACCACGTGGCTTGTAAAATTCCACATAATTTAGTACTTGGCTGTTTATCAGATCATGTGAAGAATGAATAAATGGGGACCCATCACAGCTCAGAAAGGTTGAAAATCAAAGGACTAAAGTAAAGTAATACTTAGTACTCTAGGCAGCACTCTAAAAGATACAAAGTAAGAGCAGCCAACTGCTAGAGATATTTGAAGACTGTAAGGAACTAAAAAGGCCAACAACAAAACCCAGACCTAGCTCCACTCCTGCCTAAACTGACTTAACCCTTCACACAATATCCTGACAGGAAAAAAGGTATTCTGGTTTCTGGATGTAAAGGTCTCAGTCTCTTCTGTTTTTTTACATATACTTTTTGGCATTCAATAATAATAAAAGAAAAAAGTAACAACACACAGAAAAGTGAGAGAAAAATTCAACAAATCACCAAGAGGGAAAGCAGTCAATGGAACCATATTCAAAGATGACCCAGATGCTGGAAGTAGCAGGCAGGAAATTGCAAAATAACTATGATTGAAGCTTCCTAGGTGGTACAGTGGTAAAGAATCCGTCTGCTAACAGGAGACGCCAGAGACTTGGGTTTGATTCCTGGGTCAGGAAGATCTCCTGGAGAAGGAAATGGCAACCCACTCCAGTATTCTTGCCTGAGGAAAATCCCCTGGACAGAGGAGCCTGGCAGGTTCCAAAGAAATGGACACGACCGAGTGACAGAACATACACACAACGTGTTGAAAGAGTCAGGTAAAAAGATGAACATGTAGGAATTGATGGACAATCTGAGAGGAGAGATGGAAATTATTAAAGAAGAGTCAAATATTGGAAATAAAATATGGTATCAGAGATAAAGAATTCTTTCAACATGCTTACCAGCACGCTGGATACAGAAGAATCAGTGAACCTGAAGACAGAGATTACTTCAATTGAACACAAAGAAAAAGAGGGAAGAAGAACAAAGCATCCAAGAGGTGACAGGCAATATGTGTCTATAATATACATGTAACTGGTGAAACAAATGGAAAAACAGTAAGGCGTATTTGAGGATAATGGCTAAATGGTTTCCAAAATTAATGAAAGACAATAAATCACAGATCCAAGAAGCCCCGGGATCTCCAAGTAATATCAAAACAAAACCAAACCTAGACATATAATAAGACTGCTTAAAAAACAAAGACACAGAGGAAATCTTGAAGGCGGATAGAGACACTTTAAAACTGATATACTAGGCAAATACAACACTGAAATAAAGCCAGTGTAATAATACTCATTTCAGGAAAAAAGCTGAGCTAGAGAAGGTCAATATTCAGTTCAGTTCAGTTGCTCAGTTGTGTCCGATTCTGCGACCCCATGGACTGCAGCATGCCGGGCCTCCCTGTCCATCACCGACTCCCGGAGTTTACTCAACTCTTGTCCATTGAGTTGGTGATGCCATCCAACCATCTCATCCTCTGTTGTCCCCTTCTACTGCCTTCAATCTTTCCCAGCATCAGGGTCTTTTCAAATGAGTCAGTTCTTCGCATCAGGGGGCCAAAGAACTGGAGTTTCCTCTTCAGCATCAGTCCTTCCAATGAATATTCAGGACTGATTTCCTTTAGGATGGACTGGTTGGATCTCCTTGCAGTACAAGGCACTCTCAAGAGTCTTCTCCAGCACTACAATTCACAAGCATCAATTTTTCGGCGCTCAGCTTTCTTTACAGTCCAGCTCTCACATCCATACATGACTACCATCTAGCTTTGACTAGACGGACATTTGTTGGCAAAGTAATGTCTCTGCTTTTTAATATGCTGTCTAGGTTGGTCATAACTGTTCTTCCAAAGAGCAAGCGTCGTTAATTTCATGGCTGCAGTCACCTTCTGCAGTGATTTTGGAGCCCCCCAAAATAAAGTCTGTCACTGTTTCCACTGTTTCTCCATCTACTTACCATGAAGTGATGGGACCAGATGCCATGATCTTAGTTTTCTGAATGTTGAGCTTTAACTTTTAAGCTTTTTCACTCTCCTCTTTCACTTTCACTAAGAGGCTCTTTAGTTCTTTGCTTTCTGCCTTAAGTGTGGTGTTATCTGTGTATCTGAGGTTACTGATATTTCTTCGAGCAGTCTTGATTCCAGCTATGTTTCATCCAGTCCAGCATTTCTCATGATGTACTCTGCATATAAGTTAAATAAGCAGGGTGACAACATACAGCCTTGACATACTCCTTTTCCTATTTGGAATCAGTCTGTTGCTCCATGTCCAGTTTTAACTACTTATTCTTGACCTGCAGTCTCAGAAGGGAGGTCAGGTGGTCTGGTATTCCCATCTCTTTCAGAATTTTCCACAGTTTACTGTGATCCATACAAAGGCTTTGGCATAGTCAATAAAGCAAAAGTAGGTGTTCTTCTGGAACTCTCTTGTTTTGTCTATGATCCAGTGGATGTTGGCAATTTGATCTCTGGTTCCTCTGCCTTTTCTAAATCCAGCTTGAACATCTGAAAGTTAACGGTTCATGTACTGCTGAAGCCTGGCTTAGAGAATTTTGAGCATTACTTTGCTAGTGTGTGAGATGAATGCAATTGTACAGTAGGTTGAACATTCTTTGGCACTGGCTTTTTTTGGTATTGGAAGGTCAATATTAGTAGGAGATAAAAAACTGATTAAGAAAAAGATATAGTAAGAGAGATGAAGGAGTCATAGTTACTGAAGGTATTATTATGGGGATGTTTTAAAGTTACAGAGTAAATACTTCAGAATGTTTCTTAAACAGAAAAAATACTACATCTTTGGGAATTCACAAAGGAGTTTTTGCAATGGCTGAAGATATGGCTTACCTTTGAGAATAAAGGTGAGATATCACCTATGACAGGCTGAAACTGTAAAGTAAACCCACTGTCTTAGAACTTATCTAAGAGATATTTCTTTTCAATGAAAACAAAGTTGTGGAGCAGAGTTATGACTATATTAGAAATAACAATCTGCAGACTATTCAGGATCTTTTAAGTATGTCTGTTAATTACAAACAAACTAAAAAATGCTCTGGAAATAGTATAAGAGAGACATGATCTCAATTTCTCTAGTAGGTGCCTGGATTTTTATGTGTCTAGTTCACTTTTCAATTGTGGCTTGGGAGTTTTAGATAGGAGTCTGAGAAAGATGAATTACAAAGTAGTGTCAAGGTGAATTTCTAAAAATCACTGAAAATTCATCTAAAGCTAAACTTTTTCTCCAGTTGTGGTTTTGTCTACAATTTTAATCTTCACTGTACAAAATATTACACAATACAGATTCATTAAGAAACATTATTAATAATATCCATAATAAAGAAGAATGATTATAACGCTTACTTATAAAGACACTTTTGCTTTGATCAGTCTCTCCTAAATGAAGGAGTTGGGTATTGACTGTTTGGGGAGAAAAAATATGACAATTATACTTCCAGCATCCAAAAGAAACAGACAGCTTGGAAACAGAAAGGGTGACAAAGTGACGGCTGCAGTTATGGGCTAAGACTAGAACATTTCACCTCTGTTACAGAAAAGACTGTGAACAGGAATCTGAGGAAATCCCTTAGATTGGCTTTTTGGTCTTTTTTCTCCCTTTGTTTTGGCATACAACGAAACTGCTATAAACAAAATAATATCAACCACACCTACAGATGAATGGGGTTCATGCACAATGTCGTGATATGTACTTGTAAAGAAAGAGGGGTGATCTGTTAAACAGACTCCAGTGGGTAAGCTAAGGAAAAAATCCTTTCCTGTCAATTATTTACATTTAGACTAATATGGACTTTAAAAGTCAAATACAAAGAATCAATTATATTAGAGAGGATTTCCAGTTAAAGGTGACTGAAAGGAAAGTGAAAATGAAACTTGTTGTGTCTGACTCTTTGTGACCCCATGGACTATACAGTCCATGGAATTCTCCAGGCCAGAATACTGGAGTAGGTAGCCCTTCCCTTCTCCAGGGGATCTCCCCAACCCAGGGATCAAACCCAGGTCTTCCACATTGCAGGTGTGGATTCTTCACCAGCTGAGCCACAATATTCTGCCTTTTGAAACCTCATGAAAATAACAGAGGAATAAAATGGATAGAATCCAACAAAGGTAAACAATAGGAAGAAGGTAATTAGTGGCAAGAGATTTCAACAAGTTCCTGGAAGACTGAATGTAGATGAAATGGAATAGACTAATGGAGGACGGAGAAAACTACAGTCTCATAGACAAGGAGGGTACTGCAAAGAGGCAGATAATTTGCCATGCAGAAACCTAAAAGAGGCTCCTGGAGAATGCAAGTAAATAACAGAAGGCAGAAGTGAGGGATGGACCAGAAAAGGGGGCTTAATTACAAGTCTCTGAATAGAATAGGCAACCTCTCCCCATCCCATGGAATCTTAAGCACAGCATGCCTAAGCATAAGCAACCTAAAGACCTAAAGACTTTTTAGGTTGCTGACACTACAGAAAGGTGGCTCTTTGATATGTTAATTCTACCAAGGAAATAAGGGATATACTTAATGCTCCATATAGTGATTTCTTTTTTTCCAAACTATCTAACCTGCCTTTTTAAATAGACAAAAAAGGAGGAGGAATAACAGAAAAATATACTCAGTACTTTTAAAATCTTCTTTCAGTCAAAGTTAAGTTTTAGTAAAGTTTTAAGCTTACAACTCCCTCTGGTGGTTGATAAATAAACATGTAGAATCTCTATAAACTAGTAGAATCTCTTTAGAGAGAGAGACTCAAAATTAAAATTGGTAGCATGTACTGGAGAAGGCAATGGCACCCCACTCCAGTACTTTTGCCTGGAAAATCCCATGGATGGAGGAGCCTGGTAGGCTGCAGTCCATGGGGTTGCTAAGAGTTGGACACGACTGAGCGACTTCACTTTCACTTTTCACTTTCATGCACTGGAGAAGGAAATGGCAACCCACTCCAGCGTTCTTGCCTGGAGAATCCCAGGGACGGGGGAGCCTGGTGGGCTGCCGTCTATGGGGTCGCACAGAGTCAGACACGACTGAAGCGACTTAGCAGCAGCAGCAGCAGCAGCATGTACTGAGGCAGTCATCCGTGTTCTTCATCAAATACTTCTGGCTCTCTGCTTTCCAGGTATATAGCAGATATGCGCCTCCTCATCCTCTCTGAATTAGGGGTGGTATGTGGACTTGTTCTTTCTAAACAGTAACACGTGTCGGGGCAGAAAATCAAGGAGTCAGAGTTAATTTGCTGTATGCCCTCTGTCTTGCCTGAACAATCATGGAAGCACAGAGATGGAGCTTCCCTTAACCTGGGTACCTGAGTGAGGGTGATGTAGAACAGAGCCCACCAGCTAATCTATTTGTCAAGTGAGCTAGAAATAAACCTTTGTTGTTTAAAGACAGTTTGTTAATAGCAGCATAACCAAGCCTAAATGATACATGTATCAAAATTTTAAAAATACAATATCCTTTGACACAGCAGTTTCCTGCTCCTGGTAATCTCTTCTGCCAACATACCTGGGTGTGGTTAAAATTTTCATGCATAACATTTTTATTGAAGCAGTTTGTAAAAACAAGACCCTAAGATTTATCAAAAAAGGAGTGATTAGAGATTATGGTACAAAATATGATGTAGTCATTTTTAAAAGAAGCAGATCTGCAATTCCTGACTTGGAATACTCTCAAAGAGACAAAAACAAAAGCTCTTATAAAAAGAGAAAGTAAACTATGTTTCACTTGTATTGAAAATGTATAAATATATGTATGCTTCATATACAATTTCAATTTCTAGAAGAATACAAAATGAACTGTGAATAGTTACTGGTTGTCTCTGGTGTGGAGAACTTTTCATTATAAATCCTTTTGGTTTGCTTCTTTAAAAAAAAAAAAAAAAACAAGTATATTTAGAAAAATATTTTGGTGTAATCCCTATAGAATCCCAGCTTGTAGAAACTGACAAGTTGATTCTAAAATATATATGGAGGGTGGAGGGTTCAAGATGGGGAACACATGTATACCTGTATGGATTCATTTTGATATTTGGCAAAACTAATACAATTTTGTAAAGTTTAAAAATAAAGTAAAATTTAAAAAATAAAAATAAATAAATAAATAATAAAATATATATGGAATAGCAGGAGACCTCAAATAACCAACCTAAAAAAAGAACAAAGTAGAACGTACACACCGCAACTTCAAAACTTACTATAAAGGAACAACAATCAAGGCAGCGTAGTAATGGCCTAAGGACAAACATACAGACAAGCACACAAACAAAAAAACAAAAAGCACAGAAATAAACCCATCTGCTTATGGTCAACTGATTTTCTACAAAGGTCCCAAGGCCATTCAGTGAGAAAGGTCTTTTCAACAAATGGTGCCGGGAGCAGATAACCGACAAGCACCTACTGTATAGCACAGGGAACCCTGCTTCAGTGTTCTGTAATAACCTAAACGGGAAAAGAGTTTGAAAAAGAATAGATACAAGTATATGAATAGCTGAATCACTTTGCTGTACACCTGAAATTGACAACATTGTTCACTCCACTCCAACATAAAAAAGAAAAAAAAAGGAAACTGATGGCATAAGAGAAAATTTTCAACAATAACAACAAACCTAAATGGTGCTGGGACATTTGGATTGCCACATGAAAAAGAATGAAATTTGGACACTTATCTCATAGCCTTATATAGAAGTTAACTCAAAATAGATGAGACAAAAATTTAAACGCTAAAACTCTCAGGAGTAAATCCTGATCACCATGGATTTATCCACTGATTCTTATTCTTAGATATGACACCAAAGATAGGAATAATGAAAGGAAAGCGATGTCAGACTTCAGCAAAATTAAAAACTTGTGCTTCAAGGACACTTACCAAGAAAGTGAAAGGATAACTCACAGAATGGGAGAAAACAGTTGCAAATCACACAAGGGACTTATAACCAGAATATACAAAGAACTCATACAACTCAGTAATAAAAACAAATGACCTAATTAAAAAATCGGCAAAGGATATAAACTGGCATTTCTCCAAAGAAAATACACAAATGGCTCGACATCATTGGTCATCAGAAAAATGTAAATCAAAATAAGATACCACTTTACAGCTACTGGGATGGTAAGAATCAAAGAACATAGCAACTGTGGTGGAAGATGTGGAGAAATCAAAACCCTCAAAGACTGCTGGGGGGAATACAAAATGATGCAGCCACGTTGGAAAACAGTGCGGCAGCTCCTTACTCGAATGGCTAAACGCAGATCCACCGTAGCACCCAGCAATTCTACTTATGTGTGTATACTTACACTTATGTGTATACATATGTCCACATAAACTTGTACACAAATGTTCATCACAGCATTATTTACAATAGGCAAAAGTTAGAAACAATCTAAATGTCCATCAACTGATGAATGAATAAATAAAATGCAGTGTATCTATACAATGGCAGAATGCACCATAAAAAGGAATGAAGTACTAACACATGTTACAACTTGGATGAGCTTTTAAAACATTATCCTAAGTGAAAAAACCTAGTCACAAAAGACTACATATTATGGAATTCCACTCATATGAAGTGTCCAGAATATGTAAATCTACAGACAGGAAGCAGATTAGTGACTACTTATGGCTGAGGGTGGGGGTGATGGGATAAGAGGTGACAGATAAAGGGTACTGAGTTTCTTTCTGAAGTGATGAAAATGTTCTAATATTGGTTGTGGTGATGGTTGCACACATGTGACTATACTAAAAATCACTGATTTGTACCCTGTAAATGACAAACTTTATCTCAATAAATGTTAAAATAATGACTAAAATTTTTTAAAGCAAAAGAATAAAATATTTGTACATGCGGAAATAAAATGGTCTTAAGAAATGTTAACCAAAATTGTGTATCATATAGCCCCACACAGTATGTTTATGTTATACACACTGTAGAGGATATATCGGAGAAGGCAATGGCAACCGACTCCAGTACTCTTGCCTGGAAAATCCCATGGACACAGGAGCCTGGGAGACTACAGTCCATGGGGTCCCGAAGAGTTGAACACGACTGAGCAACTTCACTTTCACTTTTCACTTTCATGCACTGGAGAAGGAAATGGCAACCCACTCCAGTGTTCTTGCCTGGAGAATCCCAGGGACGGGGGAGCCTGGTGGGCTGCTGTCTATGGGGTCGCACAGAATTGGACACGACTGATGCAACTTAGCAGCAGCAGCAGAGGATATATACAATTCCTCATGTTATGTATTTATATATACTCATATATGTGTGTCTGTGTGTATATATATATATAAATACATATATTTTCTTTCATAAAAGAACTTATGAAAGTTTCATAAAAAACTTTCATAAAAAAAGTGAGTGTGAGACAAAGACTATAATTATAAACAGAAGGAGGATAAAGAACTGATAATGGAGATTTCCTCAGATAATTAAATGGTGGGATGGCTGGGCAAAGTGAGAGGTCAGGGGTCAAAAAGAGACATTTTTATTGTACCTTCCCTTTTTGGTGTTAAATTTCTTTTACCATATGGATATGTTATTTTCATTAATACTTGTAAAAAAGTTCAGCTTAATGTAGGAAATAACTTGCTAGTAGGCAAAACTCTTCACAAATGGAATGTACTACCTCAGGAGGTAGCTTGTTTCTCAGAAGGTACCCAATAGGATGGATTCACATTTGATAGGGTCCAATCGATGGATGGGTAAGTGGACAGGATAACGTCTGCTGCAGAGTTCTAGACGATGTTCAGAGTCTCTTCCGGAGAAGGCAATGGCAACCCACTCCAGCACTCTTGCCTGGAAAATCCCATGGACGGAGGAGCCTGGTGGGCTGCAGTGCATGGGGTCGAGAAGAGTCGGACACGACTGAGCAACTCCACTTTCACTTCTCACTTTCATGCATTGGAGGAGGAAATGGTAACCCACTCCAGTGTTCTTGTCTGGGGAATCCAAGGGAAGGGGGAGCCTGGTGGGCTGCCGTCTATGAGGTTGCACAGAGTCGGATACGACTGAAGCGACTTAGCAGCAGCAGCAGCAGAGTCTCTTCCAATCTTGAGATTTATTCCAACTTAAAAAGGTGGTTAGTCTTAAGAATGGGAAGAATCTATGAGGAGTAGGCCATTCTTTTCTCCAAAAGAAAAAAAAATTCTTTAAATGGTCTGATGTCAAGTAATTACTGAGTTAATTTAACATGATCTCAATGTCAACAAAGCAAGTCAACATTAAAAAAAAAAAAAAGGCATTTCCAATTAGCAGATGAATAAAAGTTAAAGCGCAAATTTTAAAATTTAAATTAATTTTTAGTTCTTTTTGAAAAGAGTATCTAACACCCTCAATTTTTGTTATGATTAGCAGTTTTATTAAATCTTGTTAAGTAGAAAGGTGCTGTGGTTTGGAGGGAAGTACTGCTGAAAAAATGACGAAGGAATGAGAAGTTCCAAGAAGCTAATTTTCATCTCATAAGTTTTTTTATTTGTATTTCTATTTTAGGTTCAAAGTCAAAGCTACTTCTTTTCAATATAATAGGACCATAAATATAACTGGAAAGTATTAAAGTATCATAAAAATGATTATAAGAAAAGGTCAATACCATAGGCGTTTTTTGTTATCGATAATGGAGAAGGAGAAGTCATTTTTGGCAGCAATGTTAGTTTGGTAAGAGCTTCTGGTAACTATAACAAAATACAGAACACAGGCCAACCCTTTCCTCCCCTAATCCCCAGTGAAAACTGGTTTGAATGAGTGGAGCATTTGTTCTCCACACTTACACAAGTTGCCAGTGTTACAAAAAGCATACATTTATGAATGGGAGAGGACACCATAAAGTCTCAGAATACAGTGAATGATAAAAGTGCTTATTGGCTCTTTACAGAAGTTAGGTAAAGTCAGGTGGTATGACTCAAGGAAGGAAATGTGGCTATCTGGCCAGTAACCTTACTACTGGTAAGCAATTTTTACTTTAATATTTGTTCTTAGCAAGTAAAGTAAGAATCTACTTCACGCTGACAGACTCTGAACTGAAATTTCTAACCTGAATTTGTTTTTTCTATTTGGGACTCATTTTTGTCTCTGATTCTTATAGTGGTTTAAGGACTCAGGTATAATTTATTTCCTTTGCAGGGGGTAGCGATAGACTTGGTGCCGAGATGAGCAGGGTCCCGATTAAAGTCTCTGTGTCCTTGTCTTTTGAAGTAAAATGCTGACTCAAGAGTTAATGACTGGAAAATGTGAAGATGTAGAAACAGACTAACTGTTGGGCTAGGGAACTGCTAACAAGTTAGACTATAATCTGGCCATATAACACAGTCACCAACTCTCAGTTTTCTGAAAGACAGAGATAAAGGCCTGAGAAACAATGCTAAGTTGTAGTTGTTTATACAGGAAGGACCACACTTCAGATGAAAACTGCTGACCACAAGAACACAGATCCTAGACTAGCTGAAATCAGAAGGCTAATGATACTTGAAACCTCACCCTGATGCCAACCAATCGAAGAACTGTCCATGAGCTCATCAGCCCTGCTCCTTGAACACTATAAAACTCACTAACCTTCCAGGGCGGGTCACATGGTTGTCATGGAACTGGTCCACTGTGGCCTCCTTTGCCTGGCAAAGCGATAAAAGCTGCACTCAAAACTCTGTCTCAAGGTTTCTATTAGGCACTGGTGAACAGAGGCCGAGTTTCACTAACTTCCTCCTTCCCTCTCATTCTACAACAGAGGGCATATAAGAAATTATAAAGAAATTCTCATTTTTAAATTTTATTGTAGTACATATTTCAAATGTTAAATGGTAAGTTAAAAATAATGCATTTTGGTTACAAACTTATTGATGCATGTTCTCTCAATTTGAGAAAAATATTTTCCTATGATTCTAGTACTTGGCTCAACTTCTTTTTTCTACTCTGAAACAGTGTTTCAGGAGCTTTAGAAAGATCAATTTCACTGCAGGAAGCAGCCACATTTCTTTTCTCTTTATTACCCACACCACACAAATTAAGACTTCAGAAAAGATCCTAACTTAAACACCAGTGTTATTTGGGTCACCTCATTTAGTGCTGTGCAAATGGCAAAGCATTACACATGCATAAATTAACAATGCAAGAGATGCATTGTGTAGGAAGGAACAGTCCTTTGATTTGATTGGATGATATATAAGTCTAGGTCAACACTCGTTCCATGGTAACTAGAAAAACGAGATAAGAGGTGGGAGAACAACAGCCACCCCACTACAGTGCACACACGCAGATAACACAAGGGTACACAGCCATACAAGTGTTCGGAAATTCCATATGTATGTAGGTATGCTTAAGGAAAGTGATCATGGTTGTTCCAGCTGTCTGAAGGTGATTAGTAAAGAGAAATAATCAGTGGCCTATTCTGGGAAACCCTGCTTTTTTGGGTAGGATTTGAGTTCTCAAACCAGATCCCTTATTCATTAGCAATTTTTTTTTCTACCTTCAAGTGTCTTTATAAGGTGCTTCCTATCCCTACTCAGGGTATTCCTTTATTGTTCCAAGTTATTTCTAATTATATCTACATATCATCTATTTGTGACTTCTTTCCTAATAGCTGCCTTTATTTATTTTTATTAAGTGATCTTTTAGCTCCATGCTTCTCAAACTGAGCCATACATGGCCCCTCATACATGGTATAGCAGGGGTTATATAAAGGTACAAGAGAAACTTGAACCATTTTTTCAGAGGGTTCATTTTGAAAATCTGAAAAGACATTATAGTGTTGTGGGCTCTGTTAACTGCCTAGGTGAGAATCTGGATGCTGCTACCTGTCCTTTGTACAGGTATCAACCTGTTCTTAAGCATTTTAAGCTGAAAATAGGAATATTACTAGTGTCTACTTTATATTTGGTTACGAGAAATAAATGGGCTTTCAGAACAATGCCTAACACACAGTAAGCTTTCAGCAGGTTATTAGTTGTTATGTATCTTAACATGTTGCACTCATCTTACACACTAGTAAAGTAATGCTCAAAATTCTCTAAGCCAGGCTTCAGCAACACATGAACCATGAACCTCCAGATGTTCAAGCTGGATTTAGAAAAGGCAGAGGAACCAGAGATCAAATTGACAACATCTGCTGGATCATGGAAAAAGCAAGAATGTTCCAGAAAAACATCTCTTTCTGCTTTATTGACTATGCCAAAGCCTTTAACTGTGTGGATCACAATAAACTGTGGAAAATTCTGAAAGAGATGGGAATACCAGACCACCTGACCTGCCTCTTGAGAAACCTATATGCAGGTCAGGAAGCAACAGTTAGAACTGGACATGGAACAACAGACTGGTTCCAAATAGGAAAAGGAGTACGTCAAGGCTGTATATTGTCACCCTGCTTACTTAACTTATATGCAGAGTACATCATGAGAAACACTGGGCTGGAAGAAGCACAAGCTGGAATCAAGATTGCTGGGAGAAATCTCAATAACCTCAGATATGCAGATGACACCACCCTTATGGCAGAAAGTGAAGAAGAACTGAAGAGCCTCTTGATAAAAGTGAAAGAGGAGAGTGAAAAAGCTTAAAAGCTTAAAGCTCAACATTCAGAAAACTAAGATCATGGCATCTGGTCCCATCACTTCATGGGAAATAGATGGGGAAACAGTGGAAACAGGGGCTGACTTTATTTTTCTGGGCTCCAAAACCACTGCAGATGGTGACTGCAGCCATGAAATTAAAAGATGCTTACTCCTTGGAAGGAAAGCAACCTAGACAGCATATTAAAAAGCAGAGACATTACTTTGTCAACAAAGGTCCGTCTAGTCAAGGCTATAGTTTTTCCAGTGGTCATGTATGGATGTGAGAGTTGGACTATAAAGAAAGCTGAGTGCAGAAGAATTGATGCTTTTGAACTGTGGTGTTGGAGAAGACTCTTGAGAGTCCCTTGGACTGCAAGGAGATCCAACCAGTCCATCCTAAAGGAAATCAGTCCTGGGTGTTCTTTGGAAGGACTGATGTTGATGCTGAAACTCCCTTACTTGGGTCACCTGATGAGAAGAGCTGACTCATTTGAAAAGATCCTGATGCTGGGAAAGATTGAGGGCAGGAGGAGAGGGGGACGACAGAGGATGAGATGGTTGGATGGCATCGCAGACTCAATGGACATGGTAAACTCCAGGAGTTGGTGATGGACAGCGAGGCCTGGCATGCTGTGGTTCATGGGGTTGCAAAGAGTTGGACACAACTGAGCAACTGAACTGAACTGATCTGATCTTAACATTATTCATTTCCCCCTTGAGCAAATGTAAGCAAAGATGGAGAGAGGAAATGCTGAGGGGTGGATTCAGATAGGGATCTAAGAAATAGTCTCACTGAAAAGGTGACTGAGTAAAGACCTGAAGGGACTGAGAACCGTGTATTCAGGGAGAAGAGAATTTTAGACAGAGAGACCACCAAGCACAAGGGCTTAATGTATGCCTTCTAAGGTTTAAGGGGCAGAAGCATGAAGGCCAGCAGGGCTGGGACAGAGTGAGTGAGGTGGTGAGTAAAAGTAAGAGATGAGGGAGAGCCAGTGGATCTCTGAAATGAAAAGGTGGTGATCATGTGCAGATGAGTCATACAATCTGACTTATGTTTTTCAAACCGTATTCCTTTGGATGCTGAGTTAAAAGACCCTAAGTAGACAAGGGTGAAAGCAGGTAGGCTACTGTAATAATCCACTTGAGAGAAGACGGTGACTCAGACCAGAGTGGTGACAATGGATGGGGGTAGTAAGAAAAGAGAATTCTTGATATACTTTGAAAGTTAAAGTTGACAGGATTTAGTCAAATTAGATGTGAAATGTAAAAGAAGGAAGGAGTCAGTGGTGTTTCTGAAGTTTCTGGCCTGATTAAGATGTCATTAATGGAGACAGGAAGAGTAAGCTGGGGGCAATGTAAGACGTTTTTTCAGACACAGTAAACTTGGGATGCATTAAATGGAGATGTTAAGGAGATAGTTAAATAAACTGCTTGAAATTCAGGAAATAAATCCAGGTTAGAGTTACAAATTTGGGAGCATTTGGCATAAAATTTAAACTTATGAGGCTGATGGAGATCATCCAGGGAATAGTAAAGACAGAAAAGAGAGAAAGCCCAAGGACTGAACTTTGAGGCTTTGCTCTCACTTCTTTGTACAAAGAAGTGAAAGGTCAGAGAGACGAGGGAGAACCACCAAAGAACACAAGGAGAGGTGCGATCCCAGGGTGGCATACTGTAGCAAGTCAGGTGGACAAAGTGTTTCACAGAGAAGAGGGTGCTCAACTGCAGCAAGCGCTACCCACTCAGATCAAGAAAGACAAGGACTGAAAGACCACCGGGTTTACAACGATGCTGTCAATGACGGCCTTGCCAGGAGCAGGAGTGCTGCAGTGGGAAAAACCCCGGCTAGAGAGTAGGCTTAAGGAAGAAGGGGAGAGAAATGGGAGACAGCAAGTTTAAGCAACGCTTTATTTTCATATGCCAGTCAATATATGAGTATGTCTACTTTAGTAAAATACTCCCCTTTTCAAGTTATCTTCATAAAAACAATTATACCCTGGGAGAGTGGGAGGGGAGAAATACAGGTGAGGAAGATTAAGAGGTACAAACTTTCAGTTATGAAATTCTCAGTCACACGTATGAAATGTACTCTGGGGGAACAGTCAACAGTTATGTAATATTTTTGTAAGGTGACAAGTGACAACTAGACTAATCATGATCATTTTGAAATGTACAGTAATAATGAATCACTATGATGTGAGTGCCAGGAATTAAAACAGTGCTGTAAGTCAATTATACTTCAAAAGCAAACAAATAACTTGAGAGACATCAGATATACGGCTATCAGAGGGGAGGAGAGAGAGAGGAGTTAGATGTAAACAGTCAAAAGGTACAAATTTCTAGTTATAAGATAAATACTAGGGATGTAATATACAATACAGTAAAAATAAAAAAACACTGTTACATATTGTAAATGAAGAATTCTCATCAGAAGGAAAAAATATTTTAAAAATCTATGTCTTTAATGTATCTATATGAGATGATGGATGTTCACTAAACCTACTGTGGTATCATTTCATGATGTGTGTAAGTCAGATTATGTTGTACAATTTAAGCTTATACAGTGCTGTATGTCAATTATATATTAATAAAATTGTTAGAAAAAAATACTCTCCATTTAAAGATTAGCAACTATCCAAACATAGGAAATCTACTTTGATGGAGACAGTAGAAGAAAGGACTTTGGGGTAAGAATAGGAATTAAATATCAGTGGAAAAACATGATGTTATATTAAAAATTACTTATTGCCAAAACTAAACAGAAATGGCTCCAGTTTAGTCACAGATACATGGAACATAAAGTTTCAGCACAATTTCTAGAAAATTAGAAAAACCCACAGAGCTTTAAAACACATGTGCACGCATGAACATGTATGCTCACATGCACCTAGGCTTTACCATTCAGAAGCTCTAATTGAGCAAGTCTGGGGCTGAACCTGGGCAATTTTATGTTTTGAAAGCTTCAAAGGTGATTAAGAATTTGAAAGCACCACAGCCTAGCATGGGTTGAGAATCACTAGAATATAATTGTTTAAAACAAACCAAACCAATCAGGCTCCTCTATGAAATTCAGCAGTAAAATCACTATTTTTAGAAATTTTAAAAAGGACAAGTGGTACTACCAGTAGTAGGAGGCTATTTACTGCCTGGGGGTGACTATGTAGTATTTCCCAACCTATAATACTGAGAACAGTTTACCAGGGGATGGATGATTATGATAAATCCTTACTTTAAAGGACTCTGGCTAATTTATGAAACCTTTGTCAATACTGAAGAAACAAACACTTATCTTCTTTTTTATATGACTGAATTTAATAGCTTCCTATTGAAGATTAAATAACTTAAGAGGTCAGATATAATATAAATGATCTCTAATTGAATTAATATAGATATAATTTAGTATTATGCCAATATTAACTAGTCTATTTCTGAAAAGCATAATCAAGTGAGATAGATTTGAAATTCTTATTCACAATTCCAAACAAAAAGATTGCATTAACTGATGTTTAAGGGAGACTGAAAAGAAGAAAAAGAGAAATTTGAATCCTGTTACTGATACTTTTGAGTTATTCAAGAATGCATAGCAATTTAGACTTTGATACAAAATAAGGCAAAACCGTATTAGAACAATGAAGAACAGAGGATTCTTCTGGTCAAAGACAGCAGTTTGCTATACTAGTTCACTAATCTCTTATTAAAATGCATGTTTTTATGAATTTTTATTTGCAGAAAATTTAAAGGGAAAGTCAGCATCACTACAGGTGAAAACAAACTTTTATGAATATTAAGAAAACAAACAAATCAAGAGGTGATTATTTGGAACATCTGATAAGGCTATCATTCAAGCTTCAAGTTATAACATAATAAAACTGATATATTTAAAATTTATATGAATACTCTCAAAAGTTCTTAAGATAGTATTATTTTGGACAACATTTACAACATAAAATAATAATACCGATACCCATTTCTGCAGTGAAGTCAAATGTACACCAATTAAACCCAGAACGGAAAATGATCCCATTGCAATATTTTCATTACCTTGTGTGTAGGCAGCATCATCAGATCCCATACTCAACTTCCGTGCGTCACTTATTCTATCCACATGTGCTAAAGCAGGGTCCGTGAGGTGCTGAATATTCTCTGTTTCTACATAATGATCAGGATGGTTTAAAAGGTTTGTAAGTTCAAAGGTGGGGGACACCACCCCTGGTGAAACTGCAGGGGGTTTATTGGGAGAAACTGTAATTTTAAAAGTATATTTTGTATTGGGTTGAGTGACCACTACTCGAGGAGAAGTTGCAGAGTTATTGCCTATTGCTCGACTTTTGGGAGGGTGGTGATGAATAAAGGCAGGACCCATGCTCACTTGCCCGGACATATTCCTGGAGGCAGCGGATGCTCCAGAGTTGGTGGATATGAAGAGAGTGGGCTGATTTCGTATGACCTGCTCATCTCCTGCGGCAGCATTTGCTGATATATAGACCTTAGGTTGACTACGGGACATCACCTCATCAGTATTTGGGGGACTGGCAGCTATGTAAACAGTGGGCTGGTTTCTGTTTAAGGTCTGGCTGTTGACCGAAGAGGAACTGCTGGAGGTTCGAGGTCCAGAAGAACGCAATTTCGAAGAATTGTTTCTTTGTGGGGGTTCAAGTTTGATTTCAATCTGGTTTTTTCGAGGTCCTGTTGAAATATTCTGAATGTTATATTGGCTATGGGCAGAAGACTGTGAGCTACCAGACGAATGAATTGTGGGTGGTTGTGGAGTCGTAGGTGAACTGATGGGCATATAGACATGAGAGGTCTGGTGGCCTTGCTGATTCGGCTGCTGGGCTGAGGTATGTGGCAGGGGACTGGATGCAGGATATGTAGTCCAGGGACCAGGTTGTGAAGGTTGATAAACTTGTTGAGGGTTCATGGGATTAAACTGAGATACCCAGCCAGAATGCTGTTGTGTCTGTCGAGTTGTACCACTAGGAGTTGTAATGTAGGGCCTAATATAGATAGAATTTCCCTGTGGACTGTTAAGTACAGGTGGAGGTACACCATGTATGTGCAAAGAAGTAGGAGTATTACGACCAGTCTGGATATTTGGGGCTAACGTTACCATAATGGGATTAAATCTTGGAGTTTGTGGAGAAAGGTTAGATGTTCCTTTGCTGCCTAAGTGAAATCCAAGGTGTGGTGCTGAATTAGAAGCACCGGATGCACTGGACATTCCAAAAACATTAAAGCCTTGAGGAACTTGAGCTGGTGCTGTCTGTGGCTCCTGCTGAAACAGTTCATTATTGGACTGACCACCTTGAAGCTGTCCGTCACTAATGCTGTGCGTTAGAGTCCTGCTTCCATTCATTCTATTTCCCTCTCTTCCATGGTGGTAAACATTCTGTGACTGCAAGTCCAAGTTGAGAGAAGTCATGTGATTGCGTAGACCAGAAATTCCAGAATCATCCGAAAAATTCAAGTCTCCTTCACCATAAAGATACCTTGTACTCTCCTGAGAGAGAACTGCACAGCAGGCATCCAGGTTATTATTATTCTGTAAGACAAAATAAAAACAGCTTGTGTTAACCAGAAGCCAATGCATATACTCTCATTGCTATTAAAATATTACAAGATTAATCAGAGATTAGTTAGTACAATTATAAGAGATACATTTGAGCCTTTTTTCTTGAGAAACTAATAGTAATGCAAACAGTTGAATTAAAAATCCTCATTACTGGGATGTCCCTGGTGGTCCAGGGGGTTAAGACTTCATCTTTCAATGCATTGGCTGTGCGTTCAGTCCCTGGTCAGGGAGCTAAGACCCCACATGTGACTCGGCCAAAAAACCAAAACACAAAACAGAAACAATATTTTAACAATTCAATAAAGATAAAAAAAAATCCTCATTACTAAAGTAATGGTAAGTTCTCTAACAAACAACAGCTATAATAGGAGTTATTATTATAGTAGAAATAAAGAAAGGAGACAACAGAGGACAAGATGGTTGGATGGCATTGTTGATGCAATGGACACGAGTCTGAGAAAGCTCCAGGAGATAGTGAATGACAGGGAAGCCTAGCGTGCTGCAGTCCATGGGGTTGCAAAGAGTTGACATGATTGAGCAACTGAACTGAACTGAACTGATCGATTTATAGAACAGATTCACACAAATATAGTAACACTGCAACTTAATTAAAAATGCAGTTTGAATGTTGAACAAAATATAAAGACTCAACTTAAGCATATTAGTTAGTTCAGTAGCTCAGTCATGTCCGACACTTTGTGATCCCATGGGCTACAGCACGCCAGGCTTTCCTGTCCATCACCAACTCCTGGAGCTTGCTCAAACACATGTCCATCAAGTCGGTGATGCCATCCAACCATTTCATCCTCTGTCGTCCCCTTCTCCTCCTGCCTTCAATCTTTCCCAGCAACAGGGTCTTTCCTAATGAATCAGCTGGCCAAAGCATTGGAGCTTGCTGTATAATGAATACTTTGCATGTTCATGTGTTATGTATAATTCTTTCAAACCAATGACCTTTTAATAACTATTTTTTGTGGTATTTAAGTTAAAAGCTTCTAAAATTCATAACAAAGGTGTCACAATTCCTTAGGTGCTTCCTCTTTAGTGTTAAAAACAAACAAACCACATACGTATATGTATGTAATATAAGCTCAAGGTAGCCCCGCAGAAGGCAATGGCACCCCACTCCAGTACTCCTGCCTGGAAAATCCCATGGACAGAGGAGCCTGGTAGTCTGCAGTCCATGGGGTCGCTACGAGTCGGATACGACTGAGCAACTTCACTTTCACTTTTCACTTGCATGCACTGGAGAAGGAAATGGCAACCCACTCCAGTGTTCTTGCCTGGAGAATTCCAGGGACGGGGGAGCCTGGTGGGCTGCCGTCTATGGGGTCACAAAGAGTCGGACATGACTGAAGTGACTTAGCAGCAGCGGCAGCAGCCCCCAGAGTAACTGAGTTCACATCTTTGCCTTTAGAGAGCATCAATAATTCTACTCCAGAGAAATGAAAAAAATAAAAACAAACCAAAAAATGACTGGATTGTTTCTTAAGAAGAGACTGACTAACCACTACTCACAAATTATCCATAAAAATATTTGCTGAACACCCACAATGTGTACAATATTCTGTTTGGGACTGTGGAGGACTCAAATGATGTATAAACCCAGACTTTTCCTTAGAAGAGCTTGGAACTCAATTAGGGAAACAAAATATGGATTTGTGAAAAAGTAACATTTTAAAAATATGAACATGTGCCAAATAATAAGTGGTACTGAAGTTCAACAGAGAGTTAATATTGTAGGCTACTGTAAAAAGGACTGTGTTAATGAAGGAGGTACAATCTCATTGATTTCCTTAGTATATGGAGGACCTAAATAGGAAAAAAAGCATTCCTGGTGAAGGGAATGGCCATGAGTAAATACAGACATAAATGTGACAGTAAGTAAAAGTATGTTCTAAACAAAGTGATTGGAATAGATCTGGCTGGAGTTAAAGGTTTCTACTGGAAATTCTGTGGAACAAACTGTTAGAAAATCAAATTGGGATTAAATAATTTACAATTTTGAAAAATGAGTCACACTACGGAGTCTGGGCTTTAATATAGGAAATGGGAAGAGCCAGTAGAAGTGAAGACACAAAGGGTCTCTGGTGAAGATAAAGAACTCCACTGATACTTAAGATAAAGAAGAGAGGGGAAACTTTTTGACAAGAAGATCAGTTAGAAGACATGAAATAATGACTGATTGTGAAAACAAATTATGAAAGACTACGAACAGTCTTTCCCTGATAAGCTTCCCTGATAGCTTACTTGGAAAAGAATCTGCCTGCAATGCAGGAGACCCTGGTTTGATTCCTGGGTCGGGAAGATCTGCTGGAGAAGGGATAGGCTACCTACTCCAGTATTCTTGGGCTTCCCTTGTGGCTCAGCTGGTAAAGAATCCGCCTGCAATCGGACCCTGGGTAGGGAAGATTTCCCTGGAGAAGGGAAAGGCTACCCACTCCAGTATTCTGGCCTGGAGAATTCCATGAACCGTAGAGTCCATGGAGTCACAAAGAGTTGGACACGACTGAGTGACTTTCACTTTCACTTCACAGTCAACACAATTTGGCTATAAGGGAGAAAGAGAATTCAAGGAGAACTGGAAGACTAAGAGCCTGACAGAAAGGGCAGTTTTAGAGATAAAAAGGATGAACAGTCAGGTTAAAATGTCTATAGGTGATTTGATATGAGATAAAATCTTAGTAGAGAAAATGGTACTAAAAGGCATCTCCAAGTCTTGTTAAGAAATGGTAGTTCACAATTTGAACAGGTAACACAAAAGAAAAGATTAGTGAGTAAGGCTGGACTTTTTTCCCTCTTAAACCAACAGTTCAAATCTTTATGCCATAAAAATCCTTTTATCCTACACAGAGCTCTGAATTAATATATACTAGTTTTTCAAAGAAAATTTAAAAATTCATCACAATCTTTATCAACTGATTACTCCTTATTATAGTAAGACCTTATCTTTTGCCAGACCTAACTGGTGCTTTTGCTTCAAGCCAAGTTTATTGCTATTCCTAGTAAATTCTTCTCCCTATTCTAAGTCATAAAAGACCTCATCTTCTTATCTCCTTTTTGCTAACATTCCCAAATTAAAATGCATATTCCCTACTAAATCCAATCCCACACTTTTCAAAAGCTGACATCCATATTTACAAAATGTTTTAATTCTCTCAAGCTCCCAAAAATCCCTAATTCTTTATAATCTCTCATTAGTATTAATACTAGTCCCAGCTACACCATAACTCACATGTCCTTAGGTTTTTTTTTACTCTCTACAGACATTACTTTCTTATTAGCAAAACCATAAAAGAATTCACAGGGACTTTTATAAGGCTACAATAGGATAAAAGGAAATATACTTTTTAAACATTTTATTTCAGAAAAGTTTAAACACATATAAAAGCACAGTAAATATCACAAGTGAAGTAAAGTGAAGTTAAAGTTGCTCAGTCGTGTCTGACTCTGTGTGACCCCATGGACTATACAGTCCATGGAATTCTCCAGGCCAGAATAATGGAATGGCTAGTCTTTCCCTTCTCCAGGGGATCTTCCCAACTCAGGGGTCAGACCCAGGTTTCCTGCATTGCAGGCAGATTCTTTACCAGCTGAACCACAAGAGAAGCCCAAGAATACTGGAGTGGGTAGCCTATGCCTTCTCCAGTGGATCTTCCTGACCCAGGAATCAAACTGGGGTCTCCTGCATTGCAGGTGTATTCTTTACCAACTGAGTTATCAGGGAAGTCCAAATATCACAAACTCTCCTATATTCATTATCAATCTTTATATGGCAAATCTTTCTTCACCAATTTATCTGTCCCAGCTGCTCCCATTAAGCTAGATCAAGCCTGACATTATTTTGTTTCCATCTGTAAATACATCAATATGTATCTTAAAACATAACCGCAAATGGCATTATCATATCCTAAAATAATCAGTACTTAATATCACATAATACGCAAGTAGTATTAAAGTCCCGTCTCGTAATATCACATAATATCCAAATAAGTGTTAAAGTCCCTTGTCTTGCAGGTGTTTTTTTAGTTAGTTTAAATCAGGATCTGAGCAAGGTTCACATATTTAATTTGGTTGATATGCCTCTTAGATGTCTTATAATAATAATTAACCCTCTCCTCTTTCTATAATTTTCTAAGCCATTTGTTTTTGAAAAATGGGTCATTTGTCCAGTAGAATTTCCCATCTGGATTGGCTGATTGCACCCTTGCGGTAGGACTATTTTCTGTATTTCACTGCAAACTACTTCACTACAGGTGTGCGCAGGTTCATGCACACAAGTTTTTGGCAAGTCCCTTTGTAGGCTTCATTTCTTATTGTATCACACAGGAGGCACAATAATATATCTGCCTGTCTTTTTGTGACCTTAAGGCTGATTGGTAGGTTCTGATGTTGTCACAGCTTGATCCAGCTAGTGACTTTTAGCAGTCAGGGATGGTCACTGTTGAGAAACTTTATTAGGGGATGCAAAAGGGTAGTATTCCAATTAAAAGATTCCCTCTTCATGTATTGAGCTGCAATTCTTCCTCAAAGAATTTGACCTTTTCAACTCTTACTTTTTGCATAGAACAGGCAGGATAAATAAATTCTCTTTACTGGTTTTTAGAATAATGAATTGGTGCCCTAGCAACTTCCAAAGGTGACACATTTTCAGTATCATGATAAACTCCTGTATCTTTAACATTTTGATACGTGTCAAATGCTTGTCATTTATGGTCAATATATCCTATCTTTAGGCTAGTGGGAATGATTCCACATTGGCTCCAGTGTACATAGGACATGAGCCCAGTAGTCTTTCATAGCTTCCTTGCTTTCTAATATGACAAGATGTTCAAGATCACCTTGTATAGCTCTTATCCCAGAACTATGATCAGCTGTTTCTCAAAGAAGCCCTGGTTACATTAGTGGGAAATGATACAGGACTCCCATTAAGTGTATCAAAAGAGGCGGGGTGAGTTTTTAAAACGTTGAAAGTCACTGCTTTTTTGTATATATACAAATCTGCATTCTCTTCAAAATTACAGGAGAATCTGAATTGTTATTTCCAGTTCATCTTTCGTTTTCCCCCAAGCTTCTTGCATAGACAAAATCAAAGTATACACTATAATCATCCTTCTCATACTTTGATTCATTCACTCTTTCAACCAATATTTACTGAGCATCCCATTAGCCAAGTAGAAAGGAATATAATTGCTGTGTTAAGGACCTCATGGTCCAGTGGAGGAATTTAATATGTACATAAATAAATATAATGCACAATGGTAGGTGTTTTAATAGAAATATGGATAAGGTTTATGGGTGGAGGTCATCTGAAAAGACTTCAATTAAGGCTATAGTAGTTAACTACTAAGGCTTACAAGTAATACTTAATGCATTATTTTGAAAAGAAAAGCAATTTTAAACTTAACAGATTTAACTGTCATATTAAGAGAATTAAAAAATAATGAAAATTTCAGTTGAAAAACTGAAAGTGCCAGCTACACAACATCTGTATACTATTCTAAGTTATGATTTAGTTACCAAATATAAATGTTAAAGATATGAATTACACCTGCTGAAAACACAGCTATCTTAGAGAATCCACAGCACAAGGAAATGATGTGAGCAGTTCCAAAAAGAGGGAGCTGACCAGTAAACAAAGTCAGAAAAGAACAGAAATAATACTGATACTTCTGTTCTCCTAAGAAGTAAGATGTTTAAGAACATGTATACAAAGTGGCAGTGTGATATGATCCTTTAACTACTGATTTTTAATATTCTGTACACTATTTTATCTAGAAAAGTTCTGAACCAGTATATTATAGGGAGGATAATATACTTGTCTTCAGAGAAAAGACAAAGAAGCCTACCCAACTGAGACAGGGAGTTGCTGTTCAATCAGTCACGTCTGACTTTTTGTGACCCCATGGACTGCAGCACACCAGGTTTCCCTGTCCTTCCCCATCTCCCGGAGCTTGTTCAAACTCATGTCCATAGAGTCCAGTCATGCCATCCAACCATCTCGTCCTTGTCTCCTCCTGACTTCAATCATTCCCAGTACCAGGGTCTTTTCCAATGAGTCAGTTCTTTGCATCAGGTGGCCAACGTATTGGAGCTTCAGCTTTAGCATCAGTCCTTCCAATGAATATTCAGGGCTGATTTCCTTTAGGATGGACTGGTTGGATCTCCTTACAGTCCAAGGGACTCTCAAGAGTCTTCTCCAACACCACAGTTCAAAAGCATCAATTCTTTAGTGCTCAGCCTTCACTATGGTTCAACTCTCACATCCATACATGACTACTGGAAAAATCATAGCTGTGATTATAAGGATCTTTGTTGGTAAAGTAGTATCTCTGCTTTTTAATACACTGTCTAGGTTTGTCATAGCTTTTCTTCCAAGGAGCAAGCGTCTTCAGTGATGTCCAACTCTTTGTTACACCATAGACTGCAGACCGCCAAGCTTCTCTGTCCATGAGATTCTCCAGGCAAAAATACTGGAGTGGATTGCCATTTCCTCCTCCAGGGGATCTTCCCAACACAGGGATCGAACCCAGGTCTCTTAGGTCTCCTTCACTGGCAGGCAGGTTCTTTATACCACTAGCGCCACCTGGGAAGCCCAAGTAAGGGAGAGCAGCTCCCCAAAGAAAGTAAGTGTTAGTCGCTCAGTCGTGTCTGACTCTTTGCGACCCCGTGGACTGCAGCCCACCAGGCTCCTCTGTCCATGAGATTTTCCAGGCAAGGATACTGGAGTGGGTTGCCATTTCCTTCTCCAGGGGATCTTCCCAACCCAAAGGAAGGCTGTCACTAAATAAGAGCTATTTACACTACGTTTAGAGGTAGTTTATTTGCTGTGACAGTTTAAAAGTAACTTTCTAAATTTGGGAAGATTCACACCCTAGTTGTTTCCCTAGAGGAGTCCTCCCCATCCCTCACTTGTCACATTTTTGTTATATCAGCTAGAAGACATATTGCTTGAATGCCCAGAAAGATTATCAACTCAATTTAAAAGAGCTGGGTATTGGGAAGCATGTCATACAGAGTTTTGTTTTCATAAAACCAGATTAATGTATTAAAGTTGACACTACTGAATGCCCAAAAGAAATTCTAAATTATTTGTTGTTTTTTTTTTGTAGTTAAACCTGTTAACTTATTTCATCTTTTTAAAAAATAGGTAATTTATTTACAAAGATCAAAACAACACTAAAAGATACACATTGAGAAGTCTCCTCTCATCTGGCCTGTTCCTTCTCGCCCACCATGGATAACCCATCTTTTATTTCATTTTTAATCCTTCCAGTATATCCTCATACAAACAGGGGCAAATATATATACATATGTATATTTATTTATAGATGTATTTATATACATCTATATATACTCTACATTTTATTTAACTTAATACACCCTGAAGATTATACTTTAAGAGCTTCTCTCTCCTCCCTCCCTCCACATTCTGGACAGTTCTCTCAGTAGCAAATCTTACACAATCTTATTGAAGAATATAGTATTTTTCTATTTTTCAATGATTCAGTGAACATTCTCAGTATATTCTTATCAGAGAATGTGATTTAAAAAATTAGGAAGAGGTACCTGAGTTGTATAGCTCTGTGTATTCTTGCCACCTCTTCTTAATATCTTGTTAGGTCCATACCATTTCTGTCCTTTATTGTGCCCAGCTTTGCATGAAATGTTCCCTTGGTATCTTGACTTTTTTGAAGAGATCTCTAGTCTTTCCCATTCCATTGTTTTCCTCTATTTCTTTGCATTGATCATTGAGGAAGGCTATCTTATTTCTCCTTGCTATACTTTGGAACTCTGCATTCAGATGCTTATATCTTTCGTTTTCTCTGTTGCCTTTCACTTCTCTTCCTTTCACAGCTATTTATAAGGCCTCCTCAGACAACCATTTGCCTTTTTGCACTTCTTTTTCTTGGGGACAGTCTTGATCACTGCCTCCTGTACAATGTCATGAACTTCCATCCATAGTTCTTCAGGTACTCTGTCCATCAGATCTAATCCCTTGAATCTATTTCTCACTTCCAGCTCCCGGTCTTGTTTTCGCTGACTGTATAGAGCTTCTCCATCTTTGGCTGCAAAGAATATAATCAATCTCATTTCGGTGCTGACCGTCTGGTGATGTCCATATGTATAGAGTCTTCTTTTGTGTTGTTGGAAGAGGGTGTTTGCTATGACCAGCACATTCTCTTGGCAAAACTCTATTAGCCTTTGCCCTGCTTCAATCTGCACTCCGAGGCCAAATTTGCCTGTTATTCCAGGTATTTCTTGACTTACTACTTTTGCATTCCAGTCCCCTTAATGAAAAGGACATCTTTTTGGGGTGTTAGTTCTAGAAGGTCTTGTAGGTCTTCATAGAACCGTTTAACTTCAGCTTCGTCAGCGTTATTGGTTGGGGCATAGACTTGGATTACTGTGATATTGAATGGTTTGCTTTGGAAACGAACAGAGATCATTCTGTCCTTTTCGAGACTGCATCCAAGTACTGCATTTCAGACTCTTGTTGACTATGATGGCTACTACATTTCTTCTAAGACCCCGGATTCTTGCCCACAGAAGTAGATGGAATGGTCATCTGAGTTAAATCCATCCATTCCCGTCCATTTTAGTTTGCTGATTCCTAAAATGTTGATGTTCACTCTTGCCATCTCCTGTCTGACCACTTCCAATTTGCCTTGATTCATGGACCTAACATTCCAGGTTCCTACTACTCTTTAAAGCATCGGACTTCACTTCCATTGCCAGTCACATCTACAACTGGGTGTTGTTTTTGCTTTGGCTCCGTCTCTTCATTCTTTCTGGAGTTATTTCTCCAATGATCTCCAGTAGCATGTTGGGCACTACTGATCTGGGGAGTTCATCTTTGAGTGTCCTATATTTTTGCTTTTTCATACTGTTCATGGGGTTCTCAAGGCACAAATATTGACAAACTTGTACGTAGGTCAGGAAGCAACAGTTAGAACTGGACATGGAACAGCAGACTGGTTCCAAATAGGAAAAGGAGTACGTCAGGGCTGTAAATTGTCACCCTGGTTATTTAACTTATATATGCAGAGTACATCATAAGAAACGCTGGGCTGGATGAAGCACAAGCTGGAATCAAGATTGCTGGGAGAAATATCAATAACCTCAGATATGCAGATGACACCACCCTTATGGCAGAAAGCAAAGAAGAACTAAAGAGCCTCTTGATGAAAATGAAAGAGGAAAGTGAAAAAGTTGGCTTAAAGCTCAACATTCAGAAAATTAAGCTCATGGCATCAGGTTCCATCACTTCATGGCAAATAGGTGGGGAAACAGTGGAAACAGTGGCAGACTTTATTTTGAGGGGTTCCAAAATCACTGCAGGTAGTGGCTGTAGCCATGAAATTAAAAGATGCTTGCTCCTTGGAAGAAAAGCTATGACCAACCTAGACAGCATATTAAAAAGCAGAGACACTACTTTGCCAACAAAGATCCACCTAGTCAAGGCTGTGGTTTTTCCAGTAGTGATGTATGGATGTGAGAGTTGGACCATAAAGAAAGCTGAGCGCTGAAGAATTGATGCTTTTGAACCGTGGTTTTGGAGAAGACTCGAGAGTCCCGTAGACTAAAAGGAGATCCAACCAGTCCATCCTAAAGGAGATCAGTCCTGAATATTCATTGGAAGGACTGATGCTGAAGCTGAAATTCCAATACTTTGGCCATCTGATGCAAAGAGCTGACTCCTTGGAAAAGACCCTGATGCTGGGAAAGATTGAAGGCAGGAGGAGAAGGGGATGATAGAGGATGAGATGGCTGGATGGCATCACCGACTCAATGGACAAGAGTTTGAGTAAACTCTGGGAGTTGGTGATGGACAGGGAGGCCTGGTGTGCTGCAGTCCATGGGGCTGCAAAGAGTTGAACATGACTGAGTGACTGAATTGAACTGAACTGAACCTGAGTTGTAGGAGAAGATACTGTCCCCTCACTGTTGCTGCTCCTTTTCAGATTTTCTTTAGTTTTTGACTCCATTTTTATTACCCTTCCTTCCTCTTTCATTTTCATTACACATCTGATATCAACAAATATGGACTACTGATTCACTCACCAAATATTCATTATGGGCCTTCCACTATTATTACTGTTATTCATATTGGTTGCTAACATTACTTGAGCACTCATTATGAATCAGTTATCCTATTAGCTGCTTTCCTGCATTATCACATTTAATTCTCTGTGAAGTTTTTTTTAAAGTTTCCATTGTACACTTGAGGAAAATGAAGGTCAGAGAAGTTAATTCAATTGCTGCGATTAACTGTCAAATATTGAATTCAAGTCTCTTTTACTCACAAAACATATGCTACTTGTTATTATTAAAAATTTTAAATTAATTTATTTCCTTTAGCTTTACCTGAGGTATGATGGATAAATAAAAAACTGTATATAATTAGGTTGGACAACATGATTCTTTTTAAAGGTTACAGTGGGAGGATTTAATATACTTATATGTTGTGAAATGATTACCACAAATAACACATTCACTACTCCACACAGTCAATTTTTTCTTTCTTCCTTTTTTTTTTTTTTGCAGTAAGAATACTCAAGATCTACTCTTTTAGCAAATTTCAAATATACAATACAGTACTATTAACTCAAAACATATGCTTTTAAATAATGTACCACAGAAAGAGCCAGACATATTTGTAGAATTCCAACTAGCTGAGGATGATTATGGCAAAGGATATGAGGAAGGAAGGACTAGGCAAGAGGTCATGCTGCAGAAGGCGGCAAGATTTTAGATCACAGATCTAGTATGCTCTCATCAAGATTTATCAGCTTTACTCTGAAGGGTATGGGTAACAACCATGGGACTTTTAAGCAGGTAAATACATATACGATAAAATCTGAATTATTTAAAAGGACATTTCTATCCGAAGTGAGACAGACAGACTGGAAAGACCAAAATGGGTTAGACTAAAGGTGGGAGACTAATTGAGTGTACAGGAGTAGGTGACAGAGTGTGAACAAAATGGAGATGCTTGATATCAATACAGATATTGAGCCTTTTCAAGTTTCATAGAATTTAAAACTTTAAAAATTATTCAACAAGAGTAAATATGTCTGAGCCCCAATCACCTTTATCTCCATTTGAACAAGCTGAAACTTTTCTTGACAGAAAGATTTCCAGTTTAATCAAATGAGAAAGTACACTATCACGAAATATTTAGAATTATGTATTTCTAAAATTGTATGTACTAAGAAAAATCTAAAAATGTATTAGAGAGTGATATTAAATGGAAAACTTACAGAGTAAATTAAAAAAATATAAAAATAAAGTTTTTTCTTTAGAATTGGGACTTCAGGCACTGTCTAGTCAAATCCCTCCATTTTACAGGTAAGAAAACTAAAGGACAAAAGAAGGCATATTACTTGTCAAATATGCTTAGGGTGCCATTTAGGATTAGATCCCAAGTTTCCTGATTCCTTATTTAATGATTTTCTCATTTTCATATGAAGTGGAAGACCTGGAATTTTTAAAAGTTCTCCTGGCAAAACTGGGTAAAGGAGTCAAGCAAGCTCATCATATATGTGGACCATATATTAATGCTTTATATAAGATCTCACTTAATCCTCACATCTACTTTACAAGGCAGGTTTTATCCATATGACAGATGGGAAACAGAGAGCCTAGAACTTGCTAAAGGCTAAATGACTATCAGACATCAAAGCTCATCTCTCCATCATACTGCACTAATGCCAAAGAAGATAAAAGTGTTTTCCTCCAATGTTTAAAAAAATTCCAAGTTGTATTAATAAATTCAGAAATCATTAAACACTGACCTGTAACATGCACCTGGATACAACAACTTCAGGTACTTCAGGGAATTTTTGTCGCAGGTCATGCAAAACCTGAAAATCAATTTGGTGGCTTCCTTGGGCCATTCGTATATTGCCTGATCAGGACTATTTGTACAATAGGCAATTCTAGGCCTTAGTGGAAATAGTACTCATCTCTTCTGTCCAAGCATTTTCTGTGAAAGAAAGAAAAAAAAAATTTTAATGAGAACTGTTATAGAATTAATATTATCATGGATTTAAAATTTCAATGCAATAGGGTATGTGCTTTAGTATCTAACATTTAGTATAAATTATAAAAATATTTAGTCTTATAATGCTTCCAGGATAGTTACACTATCTTTTCAGTTTATAACTACTGATGGCAAACTTTAAAATTTTCTAATTCCTATGTATTTGTGTATGTTTTATAATGGATGTGCCTAAAGGCATTCAAATAAGAAATTACTGTCAAGGTTGTTTTAAAAGGGAAAATATGAGTAATGTCACTGATTTTTTTCTTAATTATCAGAGGACAGCCTAAGGGAGTAATCTTATTTATTCTACTAAAATTTTTTAAACTTTGGATCCTAAAAAACTTTGGTTCTACAAATAGCTTTGCATGCTCTATCTAAAAATGATCTGTAAATCAAAATCATTGATTTACATTGATATCACTGATATTTTATCTTAATTTTCAGATGTACTTAATCCTTAAATGTGTAATCAATTCATCTTCAGGGGCTTGGTAGCATTTTATTCCCTCTGTCTTTATTAAATCAGTATTTTAAAACACTAATGCTTGAGCCCCAACCCCAGAGCTTCTGGTTTGATTGGTTGGGAGCAACATGAGCATATGGATTTTTTTTTTTTTTTCGGGGGACGGGTACGCGAACCCTAACCCTAACCCTAACCCTAACCCGGCCTCGGGGGTGGGGGTGCGGGGTGTCGGGGGAAGGGGTACGCGAACCCTAACCCTAACCCTAACCCGGCCTCGGGGTGGGGGTGCGGGGTGTCGGGGGAAGGGGTACGCGAACCCTAACCCCTAACCCTAACCCGGCCTCGGGGGGGGGGGTGCGGGGTGTCGGGGGAAACCCTAACCCTAACCCTAACCCGGCCTCGGGGGGGGGTGCGGGGTGTCGGGGGGAAGGGGACCTAACCCTAACCCTAACCCTAACCCTAACCCTAACCCGGCCTCGGGGCTGGGGGTGCGGGGTGTCGGGGGACGGGTACGCGAACCCTAACCCTAACACTAACCCTAAACCCGTGATTTAATCAGCGATAAATAAATAAATAATTCAAAAATCAAAACCCCTGCCCGAAAAAAGTCGCGGGCGCTTCCGGTCTCTGTCCCGCCCCTTCCGGCGCCCGCCCCGCCCCGCAAAAAAAGAGGGTGTTCCTATCTTACTCCTAGCTCTAGGGCCCTGCCTACCTACCTACATACCCACCTAAGTCCTACACCCTACCTGGGATTCGAACTCCTGACCTGCCTGCCTAACCTGCCTGCCTACCTCGAGCATATGGATTTTTAAAAGCCCCCCAAGAGAGTCTAATGTATGGTCCAAGTTGAGAAATACCAAATTTATTTATATCCCTAACACTTAACATAAACTATGTTTAATCTTAAAGCCTCTTTGGGATATAAATAGCATATAAATATATTAAACCTATATAACATATTAAAATATTTAAAATCATACTATTTGTACAATAATTAAAATACAATTAATTTTAGAATAAATTTAACAATAAGACGATCTCTTTAAAACAAATTTCTTATCTGTAATATTTCTCTTTTCCATAAGCTTAAATACAAGTCTATAAACTCCATGAATACAGAAATTGGTCTTTCATGTCCCTTATTGCACACCTAGCACTCTGTAGACAGTGTTCAGCGTAACAGTAGATATTAAAACACTTTTGAGTAAAGTTAGTTATGACAGAACTCCTGAATCCTCAATAGAATAAAAGCTCATTTAGATATCATGTTTGGTAAAGACTTTCAAACTTTTTACCATCATTTGGTTAATTTTTCCCTACTTCTTTTGTCTGTGTGACTTCAGCTTAGTTACATCTCCTAGGTAAAAGCACTGCCAAACCAAATTATTTGCATTACAGATTTCCCAAATCTATTTCCAAAACACACACACATAATATTTTAGCACCCAATGTAATATTTCTACAAATGGGTTGCAAGAGAAAAGAAGATTACTGGAAATTAGTAAATGATATTTAAACATAATATAAGGGACAATAAACATGCTATAGCATTGCTGATCTTGAGAAAGTCTCTCTGGACTTCACTCCAGCTATCAACTCATTTATCTGCCCATTCCCTTTTTCAGGCTAAACTCCTTGAAAGGATGGTTTATACTTTGTCTTCATTTCCTCCCTCTTATCACTTTAAAATCTACCAAGTCAGGTCTTCATAGTTTTTCTCCACTGAAACTACTTATCAAAGTTGCCCAGGATCTTTAGATTGTTAAACTTAATGTCACTCCTCAGGCCTCATCTCACTAGATCTCTCTTCAGTTCATAAACCAGTCAACCACTCCCCATTCTTCAAACAATTTCTTCACTTGGCTTCTGAGATTTATACTCTTCTGGATTTCTACCCACCCACTGGCAGTTCCTTGTCAGTTTTCTTTGTCAGATCCTCCTCTGGACACCGGTGAGTTATGCAGTTCAGACCTAGGGTTTCTTTTCGATTACACCTATGTTCCTTGTCAAGGTAATCTCAACCAAACACACTACTTTAAACAAAGGCTTTGCAAATCTATATGTCCAACTCCAAGGGAGCTCTTTCTCCCTTGAGTTCCAGGCTACATGACCAGCTGCTTTCTTCACATCTATGTCTGGATATCTAAAATTCACTTCAAACTTAGTATGTCCAAAATTGAACTCTTAATTTCCCCTACCCAGACCAAATCTTTCCCAATCTCTTTCACCTCCATATATGGTACCATCAATCACTCAGCTGGTCCTTCTCACATGCCATATCTAATCTATCATCAAGTTTTGCTGGCTGTTATCTGCAAAAGAATTATTCTGAATCTGATCACATTTTCCCACCTCTATTACTGCTCTTATTCAAGCCATGATCACAGCTCACCTAGACTGCCACTGCCAAGGTCTCCTCCCTGCTTAACTCTTTGCTCCAGCCCTACCTCTTACTCTACGGAACAGAGTGATCCTTGTGAAAAGTAAATCAGATCAATCAATCATTTCCCCAGCGCAAAATCCTGTAACACAAGACCCCTGGCTAACTACCACCTGGGACTTCATCTCCTACCACTGTCTTTGTTCCCTCAGTTGCACACTGAGTTCCCTCACACTGGTTCTCTCTCAAAGAGAAGCTAACCTCATTTCTCCCTTGGGGCTTTTAGACTTGTGGCCCCTTTTGCTTGGAACCCTTTCCACTCAGATATTTGCATGGCTCTCTCACACTTAACTAAGATCTCTGATCAGACTGCTTCCTTGACCAATCTCTCTACCTAAAATATTGCCACACTTCTCTCCTCTCTCTCCCTATCACATCTTCATACCTTGCTTTTACTTCATAGCATTTTATCAACACTGACATATCTACCTATCTACCTACCTGCCTATCCTTAAAGCATTAGCTCCACAGGATCAAGAACTTCAGAGTTTACAGCTGTATTCCCAGGGCCTAGGTCCAAGATGTAACATTTGTTAGATGAAATAAAGGTTTTACTGTATGGTTTCTTCATGTATTTTGCTTCTAAAATGCATTTCAAGTAATCTAGATTTGGAAATTATCATTTGAAGGAAAGGCAAATAAATAAATCCTCAGTCTAAATTCAGGACAACCTTTCGTATTTAAAAGAGGATGAAAATAAATTTCAACTCATTCTATTATTAACACATACACAGAAATCTCTGAAGTTCTTTGAAAAAACTCTTATATGACTATCAAGTATACTAACAAGAAAATTGTTCAAACGCACAATTGTATTTTAGGGATTCCACTTCCTGAAATGGCAAAGTAGCTCCTACTCGACTGATGCTCTCATGAGTAACTTCTGTAACTAGACAAAACATAAAGAGCTTGAAAACAGAAAAAGCAACGTGGGAGTGGTGGTGCTGGGGGTTGGGAGGAGGAGAGGAGAGTCAGTAGTTGGAAGAAGTAGACAACATGGGGTGACTTTCCATTTTTTAAATGGTTTTTAGCCAGAGAGCACATCCCAGTTGTTTTTGCACAGCAAAAGCCCAAACAAGTAAATCTTCAGTCTAATTCACTTAATGAACCAAAGGACAGATTTTGGCATGACCACAACAGCTGAAAACTTAGCAAGTAAATCACCAAAAGGAGAGAAACACCAAATTTTGTGTATAATATCTACATATATCTCTGGTTCCCAAACTATACAGACTTGAGATTCCAAGCAATCAGGCTAAAGTTAAAGTAACAAAAGTGAGGTTTCAGTTTGTAGTTTAAGTTCAGTCAAGTTAACTGCCTACTAAAACTAACAAGCAAGCATGCAAACCACTAACCAAACATCAACATATTCTAAAGGAACACAATAGACTTCAGTCTCTAAAATGTGTCATTCATAACATCCAAGTTATAATCTAAAATTATTACACATAAGAAACAGGAAAAACTGACCCATTGTCAAGAGAAAGGCAACTGAGGGAGACCAAGCCCAAGATGACCCAGATGCTAGAATTAGCACATAAGGATTTTAAAGCAGCTATTTTAACTATGTTCAAGAATGCAAGGGCCAATATGCTTGGATTTCTCAGTCAAGGAAAAAAACAAAACAAAACTATAAAAGAAATGCAAATTCAAGAAGTGAAAAATAAAACGTCTGAAATAAAATTCACTGGCTAGGTTTAATCACAAATTGGAAATGACAAGAGTCAATGAACTTGAAGACACAGCAATAGAAATCATTAGAACCTGAAGGATAGAGAAAAAAAAATGACCGAGATAGGGAAATGAACCTACCTCAGGGACCTGTGAGAAAGAATCAGTAACTCTTAACATACCTGTAACTGGAATTCCAGAAGGAAAGGGGACAGAGAATGGGATAGAAAAAAGTATTTAATGAAACAGTGTCTAAAAATTTTCCCAAGTTAATAAAAGATCTAAATTTACACATCAAGAACTTGACTGGCTCCCTGCCCATCTTGGAGGTTGTTCTTGGTTGGGAGCCATCTCACACCTAAAGCAGGAAGATGGTGGTCACAAGGAAGACAATAAAGTTGCCTAAATCACTCAACTCTAGACTCCGTATCAACCCAAGATTCCAACTCCTTATGAAAAGTGGCAAGCACATGTTGGGGTACATGCAGGCCCTGAAAATGGTAAGATGAGGCAATGTGAAACTGGTCATCCTCATCAACAACTGCCCAGGTTGAAGAAACCTGAAACAGAGAATTACGCCATGTCAGCCAAAACTGGTATCCATTTGCAGTGGCAATAATGTTGACTTGGGCACAGGGTATGGGAAATACCAGAATAAGAACCATGGCTATCACTGATCCAGCTGATTTGGTATCTTTAGAAGCATGCCAAAACAGATTAGTGAAAAGCCAATCATGGAAAAATTTTCTATAATAAAACTGGTCAGAGTCTGCTTTAAACACAACAAACAAGCAAAAAGATCTTGATCAAGAAGATCAGCAAGTCTTAAACAGACAAAGCCAGAGAAATCACACATAAGCATAAGAGTCAGTGATATGAGACCAAAGAAAAAGAAAATCCTGAAAGCAGTCCAAGAAATAAAATAAAGGGCAACAACAATTTAAATGAAGGCTGACTTCTCATCAAAACAGTGAAGGCCAGAAGATACTGAAAAGACAAAATTCAAGTGCTGAAAGGCAAAAGAAACAATTAACCCATATTCTGCATCCACCAAAAGTAAACTTTAAGAACAAAGCAAGATAACTGTTTTTAAATGTAGCCTTGTGGGTGAGTGAATAAGCTTTACAACTAAACACACTATTGAAACAAACAGGTATTTATTTAATTTTGAAAGGAAAACCAAGAAATACCTTACAATTTAATCTGGAAAATTATTTTTAATAATAAACAGAAATGCATTTTCTATGGTTAAGATGCAAAATGACTGCTCTTCTGAGAAAAGAATAAAGAAATCATGCTTTATAGGAATGCTTCTAACAATGGGGCAAACTTTTAGCACCTAACCTGCTGCCAGCTCAAATAATCTGGGAGGAATAAGTTCTTAATGATTTTAAATAGTAGCAGAGTATATGTGCTGCTGTGTGCTGTGCTCAGTTGCTAAATTGTGTCTGACTCTGCAACCGCATGGACTGTAGCCTACCAGGCTCCCTTGTCCATGGAATTTTCCAGGCAAGAATGCTGGAGAGGATTACCATTTCCTCCTATCTTCCTGACCCAGGGATTGAACCCAGGCAAGAATACTGGAGAGGATTACCATTTCCTCCTATCTTCCTGACCCAGGGATTGAACCCGTGTCTCCTGCATTGGCAGGAGGATTCTTTACCACTGAGGCACCTGGGAAGCCCAGCAGAGTATATACAGCACTACAAACCCAACCGTAAGTATACTGGAAAGATTTAAAAAATGCGCCATGTTATCTCCTTTCTTAAGAGTATGTAAGCAACTTATTTCTAACCTCTCAATATTATGACAGTGCAGAGTACTAAGTATCAGTTAATGGCTCAGACTGCATGTTATGATAATTATCAAGTCTTCACTTTCACTACCATTTACTATGGTGAATTTTTCCAGGACTGTAAGAGTAGTATAACACATGTAACTGTTAACTGTACTCCCAAGAAGGGACCATAGCCTCCAGATCAAAAAACAACAACAAGAAAAGCAACAGGACTTACAGGTCTGAACAAAATTTGAGCATTTATAAGGTACCTGGATATTTAAAATTGGACTATCATCATCCATTCACAATCCATGAATTTAAGGAGTGTTTAGTACGCAGCAGAACCATGCTGGAGATACAAGTATTAGAGTCCATACCCTTGCTCTCCAAGTCACAGAAATTCCTGGATTAAAGACACATCAAAAGAAGCTAATAATTTAGATAACTATTTTAACTTGCCCACTATTTCCTCTTTTGTCTGCCTTCTGCTACCAGATCTGCTGACTGCTATCTCAGTCCATCTCATTGCTGACACAGTAACGTTTTTCATCCCTTTCACATCATTCAAAAACAGACTACAAGGGAGTATATTAGGAAAAACTATAGACAGCAGCAGCAAGAAAAAGGCAGGAGCCAAATCATGCAGTGCCTGTATAGGCCATTAAAATCTGGAGGTTTTATTCTCAGGGTAATGAGAAGAAACTGAAAGATTTAAGCTCAGAGGCAGGAAAGGTGACATGATCAAGAAATCATGTATGTGTGAAGAATGGCTACAGTATGGAGAAAATGGCAAAAGATGAGAAGACCAGTTAGAAAAATGCTTTAGTCTAGCTAAGAAGGCAGGAGGAGAAGGGGACAACAGAGGATGAAATGGTTGGATGGCATCACTAACTCAATGGACATGAGTTTGAGTAAGCTCCGGGAGCTGGTGATGGACAGGGAGGGAGTCCTGGCATGCTGCAGTCCATAGGTCACAAAGTTGGACATGACTGAGTGACTGAACTGAACTGAACTAGCTAAGAAATAGTTAATACTTTGTAATTGTAGAGACAACAATGGACACTGAGTAGAAGGAAAAACTGAAGGGATAATTAGAAAGTAAAATTTAATAGAACTTGGGTTAGATATTGGGGTAAAGAAGGAGGTTGTAAAGGTTGCTTTCGTATTTGTTCAGATGGTTGGTCCCATCTATAAACTAAGGAACAAGCTAGAAAAGGTCCAAGAAAACAAAACAAAGTTTAGTTTTGAACATACTGAGTCTAGGGTACCTTTACAACCTCAAAACAGTGATATCACAGAGGGAGCTGGGATATATGGACCTGGAGCTCAGAGTTCTGGGCTGCAGATAAACATCTGAGAGGCATCCTTGGTGCTGGCATTAATTAACCAGTGTAGAGGAGACAATCCTACCATATAATTTAAGAATACACAAAGAAAAATATTCTTGGTTATACTTTATATGAAAATTACATAGTCATTATTAATTTTTCCCTAAAAGGCCAACGTTCCTTCCAGCCCAAATACTAAACACAAAAATTGATTTTAAGATATCTTAATTTTTTGACCTACCCTATAATGAAAAATTTAAATAAAAATTTAAAGAAGAACATACATACATGGTTTTTAAAAGCCAAACAGTATTACAAAGTTTATTGGGGAAACCAGCAGTTTCCTTGCCTCATGCCTCTCCACTTTTATCCTATTCCATATTCCAGTGTCAACACTAAGCTTTTTCTTCACATTCCTATACAAGATGATTTATAGGACTATTTCTTGATTTTTTTCAATTTTACGCATTTTCTATGGATTTCCTACCATGGAAAATGAAGAGTTAGCTTTGTAACTTAGTTCTCATACCATAATATAACCATCCTTCTCTACTCCTATGTCCATCTGCCCAATTACTTATTTCACAGTTTTTGCTTAAATCCGTATTCAATATTTATATTACTTTTCCCTATAAATACTATCAGCCTAGCCAGTTAATAGATTATGAGGGGTGGACTATATACCAAGGTCCTTTCCAAACTGGTCTTTTGGGAAGAAAAGTGTGTGTGTTGCTAATGAAAGAGCTATAGAATATTAATCACGTATGACTAAAAGCTGGCTTTACATCAAGTCCAATAAAGCAGTAAAGCTCTTGCAATTCTAACCCTAGGGGAAATGGGGAGATGTGAGAGTGGAGGGGCTGGGGTAAACATTACTATTCTACCATTTAAGTTACAGATTTAGATGAGATATGTTACTTTTTAGCAAACCTTGATAAAAGATTAAAAATAAACAAAACTCCTAAATGATGACTATAAAAGATTAAAAAATAAACAAAACTCCCAAATGATGACTATACAGATATGTAAAAGATTCTAGTCACCTGCTCCTGACCAGGAGGTACCATACAAAGTAAATGACAGAGCAAAGCTAAAATCCCAGAGATCCAACTTTTAAAAAAGGAGTAACTGGTAATATACCTTATATAAACTACTTAGATTTACATAATTTAAAACTGACAAAGTGTTGCCCTTTAGTGTCAAAGTCTTATTAATGAATAAATTAAATGTTACTCTCAGTTCAGTTCAGTCGCTCAGTCGTGTCCGACTCTTTGTGACACCATGAACCGCAGCAGGCCAGGCCTCCCTGTCCATCACCAACTCCTGGAGTCTACTCAAACCCATGTCCATTGAGTCAGTGATGCCATCCAACCATCTCATCCTCTGTCATCTCCTTCTCCTGCCCTCAATCTTTCCCAGCATCAGGGTCTTCTAATGAGTCAGCTCTTCACATCAGGTGGCCCAAGTAAGGGAGTTTCAGCTTCAACATCAGTCCTTCCAATGAATACCCAGGACTGATTTCCTTTAGGAGGGACTGGTTGGATCTCCTGAGAGTCCAAGGGACTCTCAAGAGTCTTCTCCAACACCATAGTTCAAAAGCATCAATTCTTCTGCGCTCAGCATCCTTCATAGTCCAACTCTCATATCCATACATGACTACTGGAAAAACCATAGCCTTGACCAGACGGACCTTTGTTGGCAAAGTAATGTCTCTGCTTTTTAATATGCTGTCTAGGTTGGTCATACCTTTCCTTCCAAGGAGTAAGCGTCTTTTAATTTCATGGCCGCAATCACCATCTGCAATTGTTTTGGAGCTCCCCAAAATAAAGTCTGACACTGTTTCCCCATCTATTTGCCATGAAGTGATGGGACCAGATGCCATCTTAGTTTTCTGAATGTTGAGCTCTAAGCCAACTTTTTCACTCTCCTCTTTCATCAAGAGGCTCTTTAGTTCTTCTTCACTCCTTGCCATAAGGGTGGTGTCATCTGCGTATCTGAGGTTATTGATACATCTCCCGGCAATCTTGATTCCAGCTTGTGCTTCCTCCAGCCCAGTGTTTCTCATGATGTACTCTGCATATAAGTTAAATAAGCAGGATGACAATATACAGCCTTGACGTACTCCTTTCCCGGTATGGAACCAGTCTGTTGTTCCATGTTTAGTTCTAACTGTTGCTTCCTGACCTGCATATAGGTTTCTCAAAAAGCAGGTCAGGTGGTCTGGTGTTCCCATCTCTTTCAGAATTTTCCACAGTTTACTGTGATCCACACAGTCAAAGGCTTTGGCATAGTCAATAAAGCAGAAATAGATATTTTTCTGGAACTCTCTTGCTTTTTTGATGATCCAGTGGATGTTGGCAATTTGATCTCTGGTTCCTCTGCCTTTTCTAAAACCAGCTTGAACATCTGGAATTTCACGGTTCACATACTGTTGAAGCCTGGCTTGGAGAATTTACTAGCGTGTGAGATGAGTGCAATTGTGTGGTAGTTTGAGCATTCTTTGGCATTGCCTTTCTTTGGGATTGGAATGAAAACTGACCTTTTCCAGTCCTGTGGCCACTGCTGAGTTTCCCAAATTTGTTGGCATATTGAGTGTAGCACTTTCACAGCATCATCTTTCAGGGTTTGAAATAGTTCAACTGGAATTCCATCTCCTCCACTAGCTTTGTTCATAGTGATGCTTCCTAAGGCCCACTTGACTTCACATTCCAGGATGTCTGGCTCTAAGTTGGAGATCACACGATAGTGATTATCTGGGTCGTGAAGATATTTTTTGTGTAGTTCTTCTGTGTATTCTTGCCACCTCTTCTTAATATCTTCTGCTTCTGTTAGGTCTATATAATTTCTGTCATTTATTGAGCCCATCTTTGCATGAAGTGTTCCCTTGGTATCTCTAATTTTCTTGAAGTGATCTCTAGTCTTTCCCATTCTATTATTTTCCTCTATTTCTTTGCACTGATCGCTGAGGAAGGCTTTCTTATCTCTCCTTGCTATTTTTTGGAACTCAGCATTCAAATGGGTATATCTTTCCTTTTCTCCTTTGCTTTTCACTTCCCTTCTTTTCACAGCTATTTGTAAGGCCTCCCCAGACAGCCATTTTGCTTTTTTGCATTTCTTTTTCTTGGGAATGGTCTTGATTCCTGTCTCCTGTACAATGTCAAGAACCTGATGAACATAGTTCATCAGGCACTCTATCAGATCTAGTCCCTTAAATCTATTTCTCACTTCCACTGTATAGTCGTAAGGGATTTGATTTAGGTCATACCTGAATGGTCTAGTGGTTTTCTCTACTTTCTTCAATTTCAGTCTGTATTTGGCAATAAGGAGTTCATGATCTGAGCCACAGTCAGCTCCCGGTCTAGTTTTTGCTGACTGTATAGAGCTTCTCCATTTTTGGCTGCAAAGAAAATAATCAATCTGATTTTGGTGTCAACCATCTGGTGATGTCCCTGTGTAGAGTCTTCTCTTGTATTGTTGGAAGAGGGTTACTCTCAGGTAAGCTTAAAACTTTCCTAAGCAGTAGAATTTCAAGAAATAATATTGTTTTAACTATTTGTTTCTAAAATTTTCTGGTGAAAGAACACATTAATAGCTAAAAACATAAATAACACTGCTAAATATTTCGCCCACAATTCTGTATCAGTAGGGGTTGTCTCATTTAGTAAGATGAGACAATTAAATGGTTGGTTAAGTATAAACTCTGGTTCCATAACTTCATGGCAAATATATGGGGAAACATGGAAACAGTGACAGACTTTATTTTTTTTTGGTTCCAAAATAACTGTAGATGGTGACTGTAGCCATGAAATTAAAAGACGCTTGCTCCTTGGAAGAAAATTTATGACCAACCTAGACAGCATATTAAAAAGTAAAGACATTACTTTGCTAACAAAGCCTTTGAGGCCTTCCTTTCCCACGTATATGGGACAATCATTTGTCTTAATTGGATAACTCAGACAAAGCTACTTGAAAACCAAATATTAGGTTCAAAATAAGTGCCAGGTAAGTGGTATAAACTGTGCTATAGGTGTTCACAGTGCTCTCAGGCCTGAGGGAGGAGGTGGAAGGGCCTTAAATCATCACAAGGTTGAAGTATGAAGCAAGGCAATCCAATAAATACTAGGCAGGTTCCGGAGACAATGAGTCAGTCACCTGTTTGGCTAGAAGGAGGAGGGACAGGAGGAAAGAGGATTAAGAAGAAAGAGTTTCGGGTGGGGAGTATCTACAAGAGAAGATGAGAAAGGTTGATGAAGGCTGTAAGTGTACAGTGGCTTTTATTATAGACAGTCTTGAGACACACGAATGGTTTAGCCTATCATTATGTAAATCAATATATGTATTTCAATCTTTGCCCTGTTTGTACATGGTTGAGTTTTACCGGGACAAATTTACTACTATAACAAAGAAAAATATAGCTTATGTTGAATATCATGGAAGAACAGGACAAAATACATAAAACTAAAATTCACTTCTCAACTGCACTGGGATTCTCCTTTAGCTTAATAGACAATAAGGTAAGAGGTTGTTCCGTTTTAACATATATACTATCCTAAAATTTAACTCCGATTTCCATAGTGACCTCCAGAGATACTAATTTTTTTCTATAAACAATGGAATCTCAGCTTGGACAGACCCCTAGAAAATTATGTTATAAACGTATATAATTTAGGGAGTTAGAGAAAAGTCTTGATGCCCAGTAGACTCTTTTTTTTTTAAACCAGAGGTCCATTCATCTATCCAATTTTACCTCTTAAAACCAAACTGTGACAACAAACAGAAACTTTTACACAAGTAATATTAGTTTCAAAGTGGAGAGACTATCTTGTTCACTGCTGTATCTTAAATATTTAGAAAGTGGAAGGCAAGTAGTGGATGCTCAGTAAGTATCTGTTGTAATAAATCTCTAAATAAAGATCAGAATACATCTAGATTAAAGACTACTATAAAAAGTGGTAGCTATCCCTCCAAACTACAGTGTTTGTCTTACCCTTGGCTATATGTGAGTGCTGCTATAATAGGTGTTTTGAAAGTGCATCAATGCAATTGATATATTAGGCAACAATTTGAGCACTAAATGAATTCTGCTGTGAATTCATCTGTCAGAAACACTAGGTGAATGCAAAAAACCACACTCAGCTGAAACAAGCTGCCTATGAACACTCAAAATGTAAACATGAACACACCTCAAACATCTGCCAGCAACCTCAGCTTACTGCAGCTTCGAGGAATCAGTCACACCCATCCACAACTTGTGTTCAACTTTCTTTCCGATTTCAAAAAATCATTCTTCACTTCGCAATAACAAGCTTCCACAACTATGTGAAAGTTCCTTCTATAAGGCAAACTTTAGGACTGTTTAAAAGCAAAGTACAGTATTTATTTGTATAAATATTATATAAGTACTTACACATATTTCTTAGCCATGTGACATGTGTAAAATTACAGTATCATGCTTTTTAAGGTTTCTACTTTTTAAAATGTTCACTGATGACATTCTGAGTGTTGTACCCCAATTCCATTTTTCTTGTTAAGTCCTGTGGGGTTCTATATTTTAGTTTTTGACTATAGTGGTGCTTTTTAGGGACACATAACCTCAACAACCATTACTAAATTTCCCAGGATGTCTAATGGGAAGGGGGAGTGTTTCAACTTATGTACTTGGTTGTCAGTATGATGTTAACAGTTTTTTATTACTAAGTTTAACTTGTGTCTCTTCTGTGGACTGGCTGATGACTGTGCAGTGAGTTAGCTGTTAATTTTTTTTGAAGTTAAAGCAAGTTTTGAAACTTTTTGGCCTTAATAAGGATTTTAGAAGTAAACTGAAAAAAAAAAGTATTATCTTTCTAATTATATACACTATTTTAAGTACCTCTTTCATTACTGATGACGTAAGTATTTCATCAAATGTCAGTGAAAGAGAAGTCGCTCAGTCGTGTCCGACTCTTCGCGACCCCATGGACTGTAGCCCACCAGGCTCTCCCGTCCTTGGGATTCTCCAGGCAAGAGTACTGGAGTGGGTTGCCATTTCCTTCTCCAGGGGATCTTCCTGACCCAGGGATCGAACCCGGGTCTCCTGCATTCCAGGAAGACGCTTTAACCTCTGAGCCACCAGGGATATAATAGTTGATACTTCACATTTAATTAATTTTAAAATAATCTACAAATGTAATTGAATGAAAATTTCAAAATTACTTTTAACAGCAAATTATTAGAATTGTATTTCTTGGAACATGATGTTACATCTTTATTAAAGCAAACCTGCTGCTCTCCAAAGTCTGTAATATCAAATTATTTTCCTAAGAGTTAAAATGTAAGAATTACAGCTATGGCATTTAAAAATCTAAAATTCAAATACTATCATCATTTATGATAAAAAAGAATAAATATAATCCATCTTTAGCATAAACTTTAGCATAGAACAGCTGTAGTCTTGAATCACTTTACATATTTGCAAAAATAAAATAATAGAAACACATCAAATTAAGTCACCTAAATGCTACTGACTTGAATTACTTATCATGTTCAGATTTAGTGTTACTTAAAAGCTTAAAGGGAACAAAGGATTATGTTACCAGAAAATGTATTTCTCAACTTTATAAGCCTATAGTAATTTATTTTCTATAGAAAAACAATATTAATAGTGTAATTTTATACATGTCAAATGGCTAAGATGTAACATAATGGCCCATTCTATCTCCTCTTAAAAAAAAAATTCCCAATTTACTCATTAATACACTGCCTCAAGTGCATGAATACTGACCATTTCTTATGGTTAAAAGGTTTAGCAGTTATAAGTTCCTCTAAAAGGAATGTGCAAGTCAGCCACACTTGGCAATTTATGTACTGTGGTTTTGTGGTGAGTGCTACCATTTTCTAAGGATCAAGAAAAGTGCAATAAATCTAAGGCAGAATGGTTATAATTCATCAAAACATATTATATAACTACCTTGTGTGTATTTTCCAATTCATACTTCATTATTATTTTCCAATACATTAGGGCTTTAAGATGGAAACAAAGTTACTTCTGAGTGTGCCCCTTTTAATGTAATTTTTGGATAATCCATCTCCTGTATAAATATCTTTAAAAGAAAGCACAATATAAATAAATGATATGATAATGAACTCCTATTTATAGGTAAAGAGGAAAAAAGAGCAGAAAAGAAAATGAAAGCACTTGAAAGAACCAGTTTTCATCTTACATCCACCATAAACATTTGGAATGGACTAAGTAAGACTCAATGACATGTGAAAATTACAATAACTTGGCTATAATATTAATCTAAATTGACATTTTAAGATGAAGATTTAGAGAAAGTTAGAAGAAATTTCACCAACTGATTCCCATGCAGTTTCAGCCCCTTACTTGACCTGTTTCTTCTGTTTATCTCATCGAATTTAACATAATCTTGTTAAGTATGTGCCAGTGTTTCAAATCTAACACTATGGAACTGTTAAAAAGTCAGTTGTTAATCTTGTTATAGTTATGGGGGATGAATTTTATATTAGATGGTCAAGAATAATTTCAAAACTGTACAGAAACTTCTATCTCAACATATTTATTATATATAAAGCTATTTCACAATTCTCCAATTATAGATACACTTAGAGAAAATTTAATATCATATAATTGAATAAAGAACCAAAAATCTCATTATGTAATACTTATCCATAAATCTAGAATGACTTTCATAACAATATAAACTATGAACATATATGAAAGTGATCATCTACTCAACATTTTGATTTATGACACATTTTCTAATGCATTATTGTTATATATTTTCATATATACTATACACATTGCTTATGCAAACATTTGTTGCAAGTCTACTACTCACTCTCTACTATAGTGGGTGCTGAAAATATTAAAATTAATAAAAGCACACTTTTCAACACTCAAGAAATTTACCTTTTAGTAGAGGAAGACAAATACATCAATAAGTAAACATAATAACTGAACTGTAACTGAGCTGTGTTGCAGTGCACAGCGGAAACATAGGAGGGGCCAATCAATTCTGAGGGAAGTGGAGAGTTTAAGGGTAGGATTAATTAGAGAGGGCAACACCTAAGCTCGGTCTTAAAAGATAAAAATATGTTTACCAGGTGGGCAGGCAAGAGGGGAAGAAAATTTCAAACATAAGTAGCTGCCTGGGAAAAGACTTGAATCAGACAGCATGGCAAGTTTGGGTAACCACAAGTAGCTGGTTCATGTTGAAGGGCAGGGAGTGAGAGGAACAGGGAGAAAGTGTGATACAGGATGAAGCTGAAGAAGTAGGGTAGGCATGGGCATATCATAGATGATCTTAATTGCTTTCCTCTGCCCCATATGTGCTGAATCCCACAAGTCAGCAAGAACAACACGCCTCTCACTTTCCAGATCCACCTAATTTATCTCTGAAGTTCCAAGCCCTGCCTGGTTCTGTGACATTCCACACAGTCCCAGAGGCGGGCACGCAGTCATTCAGTAACACTCACTGTGCGGCACTGAGAGGTATATAAGCAGCAGTGGAGATCAGGACGCAGTAGTGCCTAGAACTCAGGAACTGAGGAGAGGCAGGAGAAATTTCACAAAAAACGCAGTACTTGGACTTCACCATTACAGATAAATCATAAAGAGTCTTGCAGGATATCACTGACAACTGTTTGTGTTAGGGAAAAGACCATGAAAGAACAGGATAAATTTGAAGAATTATAGCTGTACTGCAGAAGGGAAGTGAGTTTAAGGCTAAAAAGGTGGAAAGTTTTCAATGAAAAATGCACAGATTCCAGATTATGTACAAGATCAAGAAAATTCTACTGGCCTGGAATTTTCATAAATACAATCTACTTTTTGGTTCACCTTAATGTCTGTGATTCATTCCACAAACACTGCCCACTGTAAGCCAGGTAACATGCTCTAAATATGCAAAGATGAATAAAATATAGTTCCTGCTTTTGAGAAAATCATAAACTAGTAGAATTCAGATTTATATGAGACTTCTTATAGCATTTATCTCACTTCATCATCCCCACACGTGAAGCAGAGAAGACAAATGTTACTCCACTTTTTTTTCTTTTTAACTGAAGAGAATAATGGAAAGATGTATTAAGAAGCGTATTTACAATTCCAACTAAGTCAGTAGCAGAGCTGTTTTCCAGGCCAGTTCCCAACTGTGGTGTCACTATCCAGTGCTAGCACCATCAGCTGCGAATGAAAATTTGTTGCTGATCATGAAGTACCAGAGCTCCATCTATAACAATATAAAGTATCCATCCTACGGACAAGCATATGTGTTTAAAGAGGAGCGTATAAGAATGTCAGTTTAGTTCAGTCAGTCCATCGTGTCCGACTCTTTGCGACTCCATGGACGTAGAATGTCACTTCAGTGTATATCACTAAAAGAACAATCTGAATAACCGTTTAGGAATGAATGAGTAAATCAATGTACAGCAATTTTGTTTTTAAGTCGAGTAAGATATAGCCAAATAATTATATGCAAAGGCCTATTAAGACATTACTGGATTAAAAAAGATGCAAAACTCATGTATAATGATGCCCTTGTGTTAAAAAAAAAAAAAAGACACCAAAAAAAGTTTGAAACAGGTATTTTTATATGAATGCACAGGTAATGCTCTGAAAGGATACACACTAATTATTTTGGAGACCTGGCTGGGAAAGGAACACATAGACAGAAAGTGGTCCAAGGAGATATAGTCATCTCTGTTATAATTTTTTATAAGAATATATATTCATGTATTTTTGTATAATTATGCATAAACAATGGAGATTAGAGCAGAATATTTTCCCTATAAAAGTATTTCCTGTATATTTTCTATGTATTTCCCCATAACACTACTTGTATTCTGATATGGGGGGTCAGAGAGTAGGTGCAGCATAGAATTATTTCAAAGTACCAGAACTGAGCCAATTCAATGTATTTTCAAATAACCCTATGCCTATGCTATCAATGCTGAAATTGTTACTAATATACTTAATAACTGCAACAATGCTCAATCATTAGGAGTCTTGACAGATGGGATTTAAAAATTCACACATAAAGGTGGACAAGGGCACTTTCCTCTGAGCTTACAGCATGATCACTTTGGTGAGTCAAAGTGATTGTGTAAGTGATCATGTAAGGATCGGGTTCTGTGCTGAACAATGTTAACCTATATTATTTCAGTTCTCACAATATTCCTGTAAGGAAAAGTGAGAAATTACAGGTAAAATTCTTCACACATGATGCTTGATCAAATAAGAGTAAGTGCTGGCCTTCATAGGTATTGCTACTGCCTAATCTCTAACTTTTTTAAGTTTCAACCCTCACTCTTGCAGTCAGCTTTTCAAAAGACTCACTGACTTAAGTGCGAGAATGCTAAGAAATGAATCTGCAATGGATTCTCATGACCTACTGAACTAAATCCAAACTCCTTCATCACACATTTGAAAGCACGTGTGGCATAGCTCCATCATCCACCATATCCTTCTATACCCTACTATTCTGCAGGCATACTGGGCTATTTACAATTTTTAGAACACATTATATACTTTGACTTCTACAACTTAGGAATACTCTTGTCTTTCTTGCTAAGGATTTCTATCTACTCTTCAAGGCTCAGTAGAAATATTACTTTCTCTACAGTTTTTTCCACCTCTATTATAATACTTTTTTATGGTATTACTTGTCCATAAGCCCACTGAAAATAAGGTTAATTTATTTTTACATCCCTAGTGCACCTAATAAAGTGTTTTATATACAATTTACATTCAATGATGTAGAAAACTTTCACCATTACTCATAGCCCCAGTGATAACTAGTAAGACTTCAAATTCAGAAGCAATTCTCTCTTATCTCCCCTTCAATTCATCTACCAGTGGTAACGACCCTAGTAACTCTGGTAGTAGCTCTCTTTCATGCCCTAATTCAGCACTCAGTGAGATATAATTATTTCAAAGCTAAACAAATAAAGTGGCACAGAATCAGTGACCTAACGTTGACAAGACTGGCTGACATTAAATTCATTATATGCATGAACACTGGAGGAAGGCATACAAAGCATAAGCTAGGATATCAGAATCATCTTTTAAAATCACAAGTGGGATATAAAATTCCTTTGTTCAACTTTGGGTAATCTCTAACCTATCTGAACTGAACTTTAAAATCAAAAGATATGTATGGTCATCTATCCTTTAGCAAATAAAGTCATCTTTTATGGATTAACTGTTTCTAAATCTATACGAATTAGTAAAAGTGATAAATATCCTTAAAAGCTAACTTAGCCCTCTAAACATTCACAAGTAGTTCTTTCTCAGTTAAAATCTACCTTAATTTTTAGTTTTGCGGCTACCTTCCACAACAACTCCAGCTACTGATGACTTTCTCGCCTGGTTTCTTTTGGGCAATCAAGTAAAAATATAGCAAATACTAGTTATATACTTACATTTAAAACAGAATTAAATTCTTCAGGTAAAACTATTACATAATACATTACCTGATTCTATCCAGGAATTTTCTTTCAATTTCCCCACTCCCACCCCACCCACATTTTTGAAGACCATATTAACTCTTTATATGAAGGTACTCACAGTGTAGATTAGTTGAGGACCTCAAGACAGAGAACTGTTTCATTTATTTAATTCTCTAAATTACTTGTACCATATGTGAACCTCTTAAAGGAAGACAGTTTGGTTGTTTCTGTACTTCTCAATGAAGACCAGAGTACTTTTTGTACATTTTTACAGGGCTTAACTCAATAGCATTTCCAATTAATTTTTCTTTAATTGTTTTTCCATTAGTTTGCTGTTACAAACAAGTTAAATTAGAAATAGTCAGGCAAATGGTATGTTAAAGTCAATACTAGTTGCATGTCACCCAGTAGTTAGGGATGTTACTACACTGTAAGCAAGATGACCAAAGTTTTGAAAGTAAAGTTTTGCTTATTATAGATTTCATAGTAAGGCAGTTACATGGCTAAGCTTGACTGGTGCCATGGACTTTAGCATACCTGGAAATAGAAAAATTCAAATGGTAGCTGTTCTTGATTGGCCCATTGCCATTTTTGCAGCTTACAAATTTTTAATTAAGTAACTGCAGTGAGCTCATCTCTACTGGATACTTCTTTTCCAGGGCAGGTCCAGGAACTGGGTCTGGAGCCTTGAAAGCAGAAGAGAAACTAGAGTAAACTAGAGGTAGGCAGAACAAGAAACGTGACCAGATAACATTGTGAGCTAATAGCAGTGAGGTAGTCCCCAGTGTCTCACATAGGAAATATTCTTAAATGGAAAAGACTCTCTTAAATACAAGTTACCAAAAGATGATATTTGCATTACTTAATTCATTGTCTTCATCTACCCAACTCTGCTCTAAACTCCCAATTCTAGAAACTATACCAGTAGCCTTTGTGAAATCTCTACTGGCTTTCAGCAACAGACTGTCCAGTATGGGACCAGAGTATATAGAACGAGAAAACCAACAGTAAGTTCATTTTCATTAGTAAGACTGGAATTGTAAAGTTCTCATTTTTAGGTCACTTTACTCTTCTCTTTTGCTATTTTATTTCCAATTACCTTCTGTTTCCCTAAATTCCTACAATCAGTTCTCAGACTTTTCTTAAGAAATGCTTTAGATACATCTAAGCAGTGAAATAAAGTTCCAATTTTTAAAAACACTTGGTAATTCTTAAAGAGGGACGCAAAGAACAGCTCATAAGATGTGGTTCTTAACCACACTAGAAATTCTTTTTTCCATTACCAAAATAGAGTCAATGTTTTTTTTTTTTTTTGGTTAGGTCCACATTATTAAAACACACACAAGAAAACTTGCAAGTACAAAGGTTACAGAAATGGTAGGCTATTAAAAATGTTAGACTGTTGTACTAATTCGATTACTAGGGCCTAGAAATGATGTTCTTATGCTTGGCAAGCTGATAATTTTAGGAGTGTCTAAGAAAGAAGAGACACAATCCCACAGTAGTCAAAATAAACTGAATCTTCTGCTGTTGTCCAATGATGGCAGATGGTGAGGATTGTAACAGGACAAAAAAGTAGTGAAGACAAGGATGCAAAGAACTTAACTCCCTGCATTTCTAGTAACTAGGACACAGCAAAGCAAAACAGAATGAAAGTAGTTTTTAAGGACAGGGTCAATTTTCCACCTTTTGTAATGGCATGCTGTAGATGAAAATATTCTGGTAGAGCAAGATCTAGGTTCCAAATCTGGTTCCTGTACAAACTAAAACTCTGCAGGAGTTTCTGTTCTATTAAACGGGATAGCATTCCCTACCTCACTGGATTGTCATGAGAATTAGCACCTAACAACCTGGCAGACAGTAGGTATTCAATATAGCTTTCTATATGCTCAGTTGTGTCAGTCTCTTTGTGACCCCACGGGCTAGGGCCTGATAGGGCCCTCGGTCCATGGGATTCTCCAGGCAAGAACACTGGAGTGAGTTGTCATCTTCTACTCCAGGGGATTGCCCTGACCCAGGGATCGAACCCACACTCTATCATCTCCTGCAATGCCAGGCGGGTTCTTTACCACTATGCCACCTGGAAAGCTTTGCTCTAAACATGAGTATACTTAAGCTTTCATTTTCATAAAATGCTGAAACGACAGCTGTGTGGCAAGCTTTAGCTTTAAATAACTCAACTGCATCACATCCTAAGAGAGATAACCTGATTTATCAACATTGATCCCAGAACAAGGCAAATGTGAGAGAGCTCAATTCTGAGAACTGATGATAAACAAAAACAAAACAATTTACATTTAGGATAAAGAGAATTAATGGTAAACAAGTAAGGAGACAGGTAATTCTTCCTCTTTCAAATAAAGCAGAAAATACTTTTGTCAACACATCTCTAGTCAAAACATTATAGAACTGGGATACAGTGTCTTTTAAAAAACAAAAGGAATCAATATATGATCTAACTTGGTCTTTAAGTCAGGAAATGCTTTAAGGGCGTAGAAAAGCCTTACATTTGAGCAATAATTTTCCTCTTACTGATAGAACAGTGGGTTCCACATAAAATTATTATTTACCAAATATGGTTCAGAGCTCAGATTACACCTTCCCTGGCATTACCAAGTAATAGAGCAAGTATCACAAGCCACAAAGAATTCTAAAAAGAAAAGAAAAAAACCTTCTTTTCTTAAAGTTTACTTTAAATGTGTTCACTACTACAACTTTATTTCAGAGGTTGTAAAAGTTAACATGGAAAGAATCTTACTCAAAATAGATGATTTACTTAGAGATGATAAAATAAGTTAAGTTTTGCCAGAAGGCATAATAAAGAGTATTTAAGAATGAGGATTCCCATTCATTAACCCATATGGATAGGCTTTCAGTTTACAGACCATCGAAAGAAACACTTTTCTAGATAAACCATTAATTTTTGGTGTTTTTATTTTATAACCAGATTATCACATTGAAATCTCATTACTCACATAATGTTTCAGTTGATTCTTTTGGATTTTCCAGATATAAACTGTCATTTACAAATAAATGTGCCTCCTCCCTTTCAATAATTACACCTCTTATTTTGTTTTTGGTCTAATTATACTGGCCAGCATTCTCAAGACAATGTTATGTAACAGTAATGCCAGCCAGACCTTTTTTGATTCATGAGTTTTTAAAAGGAATTTAGTATTTCACTAAATACTAAAATAGAAATTCCAGTATTTCACCATTTCTAGTAACAAAATGCTGGCTTCTGGTCTGAGATATATAAAATCTTATATATCTATGTTCATTTCTTTGTTTCACTAAGGATTCTTATTAGAAACAAATGTTGATTTCCCTTCTTTTGATATCCCTCAGGATATTCACATGTCCCATCACGTAATATGACTTAATCTGATTTATTCCTAACAGGAATACCACTCATTTGTAGTATTGTTAATGTAATGCTAGATTCCATTTGATTTTATTATGCATTTTTTGCATCAAATTATGTGAGACTGGTGTGCAATCTTCTTTTATGCTCATATTTTATGTTATCTTGGTTTTGTAAAAAGCATATGGAAGCTTACTTTTTCCCCTCCATGTTCTGAAATACATAATTATCTGGTGCTTTTCGTAAGGAAGAGTCTTTCTACCAGTTAAGATCAGAATTTTCATTTGTGGCTCCAGATCCTATCCCTTTTTTTCCTGTTTCTTTGAGAAAACCAACACCTTTTCTTTTCAGTCTCTCACTTCAATCTAAGAATATGTTTAAGTCTTAACCATCTTAAACATACATTATGCACAAACTCATACACAAAAATTTTCTTTACTAGTTAAGTCTTGTTCAGCAAGTATTTATTTACAAAGCTATTTATTAAAATTGCTACTCTATTCAAGGCATGAGAATGAACTGCAGTTCCTGCTTTCTGCCTATCACTAATCCAGTAAGGAACACAAACAGGCAAACAAAAGTCTGCAACAACAATGCAAGGAATAAACAAGCCATGCCAGGCCATCTCTCTCTAACATCTGTGCCTTTCCAAACTTCTCTGAGCAGTAATGCTCTGGCCTCAACTTTACTTTAATCTGCCCTCAAGTTTCCTCCCTTGGTAATGGTTTCATTCAAATCACCAAATTCAATAACCTCTTCAGGATCCTTACCTATCATTTTGTAATAACTTTGCTGCTTGATTCATATATTTTTAAAAATAAATACAATCACATCTTCAAACATATTCAGTTAAATTTTGCTTTTTAAAAGAAAGTTCACAAAATATTTTAAGTTTTATTGCATATGTGTGTGCTAAGTCGCTTCAGTTGTGTCTGACTCTGTGATCTGTAGCCCGCCAGCTTTCTCTGTCCAAGGGATTCTCCAGGCAATACTGGAGTGGGTTGCCATGCCCTCTTCCAAGTGATCTTCCTGACCCAGGGATCAAACCTGCATCTCTTGCGTCTTCTGCATTGTCAGGCGGGTTCTTTACCACTAGTGCCACCTAATTTACCATATCATTTCATTTTTATGAAAAACCATTAAGTAAGGTCAGGTACTTATTACTCTCCTTTGCAAGGTTCAGAAAAATTAAGTAATTTTCTGATCATCAAAACTCCAAATAGCAGCAGAGTTAGAGCCAGAAATGTAGTTGTGGCTTTCTAACTTCAGGTCTAGGGCTCCTTCCTCTATAGTTTATTAACTTGACTCATTAATTAAGTACTAACTTGAATGCTTTCTGATCATGCTCTTCTTGAAAACTTTTCTGGTCAACACTGTACATTCTTCTAGTTTCCAAGGTTCCTTGTTTCAGTGCTTCTTGTTTGTCAAAAGGATTTAAGTACAAACTATGACATTTCTCCTTTCACTTCTTCCTCTGGTATCTTATCTACACTTGTAGTACTAATCTAGGGGAGGCTTCTTTAAGTAGCTGCTTTCTGTTCTGATGAAAATTAAACAATCAGAATCATAGAATTCAATGTTGAAAGGGCCTTAGAGATTTAGTCCAACATCCTTATTTAATAGAAAAAAAACATAAAGTTCAACTTACACAAGTCACTAGCAGGATTTGAATAAAAGTTTAAGACAATATTTGCCTTTTTAAACTTATGAATCATAAAATATACACTTATACAGCATATTTATATATAGTAAACAGAAAGCAACTAAACAAATTTCAAGAGTAATTATTGGATCCTGTTTCATTTTTGTTAAAGATACTTGTCCATATTCTAGTATGACAATACTAATGTATGAGTCCATTCACCAAAGGTTTTTTTTTTTAAGTCACAGAATGGCAATAAAGATAAAACCCATTCAATTTCACAAACTCATGCATTAGTTATCTATCTTCCAGATTTTTAAAGGGGACTTGGGAATCAAAATCATACCACTCTCTACCCTAATGCTTCCCACCTAGGTTGATAACCACAACCTTGTCTACAAGGCAGGAACAGATGCCACTAGACTGTCTGCTGAACACGGCCTAAAATACGGCCTGGTATGTGGTGAGCACTGAAAACATGTCAGTTACCACCGCTTCTCCAGCAATTACTACTTCTGAATATATTCGTATGATTATAAAAACAGCCATACTAATGATTCAGCCACATACACAAGCATCCTGTTAGAGGACCCCCTACCTTACTCCACTCCTTCCAGTCTATTGGCCAGGTTCTTTTTTTAGCAAGCAGAGCCACAATCCTAGTTATATAGGAATACCCTTCCAACCACTCCCAAGCTAGAAGCAGTTTCATATCTCAACATCAGAGTCTACAGGCTCTGAAAATTAAGAGCTTATTTTAAAAGGGAATTTTCCACTGCAACACTTCTAAACTACTAAGCTTGTTTACCCATGATACAGAATACATGAAAAATAAAAGGGTATCTCATGTAAAGCAAGATTTTTTTTTCCATCTGAATTGTGCTGAAGTTTAAACTTAAACTCTTCCCCAAACTGGCTTCCCCTCTTCAACTTCCCGTTTTCATTAGAAATAGCAATTTTCTTTTTAACCTGAAAACTGAAATTACCTTTTCTCTTGCTTTCTTTTACTTTTCTCAACTGCTTCAAATTTCATCCATCCAATAACTAACATTCCTCAAAACACCACTCCTAAGACTCTCTTTATTGGATATTACAGTCAACACAGCTCACAATTACTTCTGTAGTTCCAAAATCTAAAAAGTTCTGAAAAGATTTTTTATTAAGTTTCATGTCAAAGCTCATCTGATAGTGGCAAAAATCTGCTTTGAACTGATGTGAAGCTACTTACAGGCTTTATTTAGCTTACTTACTGCAAACATTTCCATTTTCCACTGCAGAAATACTAGTGTTTAAATACTGGGTGATGCCTCAAACTTTGCTGGGGGTGTTACATAATATACAATATATTCAGCCCAATTCAGGGGTCCTGTTCTTAACTTTCCTTTTGATACTTTCTCTAACACCACTCCATGCATTTCAGCCTTCATATCTGCCACCAAGTCCTATAGGTTCTTTCCAAATACCACAACTGCCAATTCTGCTCCACCCCAACTGCTACCACATTATTCCAATCGTCCGACTTCAAAATGACCAGACCCACAGCTTATATCCCAGCCATTAAGTCCTTCACATTTGACCAATCACATATAGTAGAGCAGATTAAGAGAGGTTCCTATATAACCACCCTAAGTATTTCACTGCTTTGCACAAGAACTTAAGATACTGGAACAGATACATAATAAGAGGGTAAAGACAGTGTCTGTGGTATTATATTCGAACTTCTGTGCACTTTTAAAGTTTAGTTTATCTATAACTGTAAGCTAAGAAGAGGCTCTCTTTTCTCCAACTTGATGAAATTTTAAAAATTGTCTATTTACTCTGTACACAGAGTAAATACACAGTACAGAGTAAATACACAATTTTGTTAAAACAACAAAAACAAATGAAAAATATACTAGGTTCCTCCCCGTTTATCACTTCAACTAAAACTTCTCAGTGTGGTTTTCAAGGCCTTCTCCAGTTTGGTTCCACTAGAACTGGTACCTTGGACTCCCACTTGGCAGGGAAAAAGCTACATATTGCCTCTCAGAATGACCTGAAATACATAAAACACAGTACACAGGATTACAAAGAAGGCCAGCTTTATTTTAAATGAGTAAAATAAAATCAGTGATCACAAAGAAAATCAATTATACTGAAAATCACCAAGTGTTTTTCAGAACCCATATTTTTGATATATTTATGTATCAGCTTCTTTACTAACACCCAACATGTAAACTCCAGTGGGGTCTAATAACAACTAGTTTTAAAGTAGTAATTTGCATACACTATATTCTGCTGCTGCTGCTCCTGTGTCGCTTCAGTCGTGTCAGACTCTGTGCGACCCCATAGACAGCAGCCCACCAGGCTTCCCGCTCCCTGGGATTCTCCAGGGAGGGAACACTGGAGTGGGTTGCCATTTCCTTCTCCTAAACTATATTCAGAGATAGTCAAAACAGTAAACATAATATTTGTGCTTTTTCTATGACTAATAAAATCACAGCACTGGTAATACTACTGTGCTTTACTGATTAAAATCATAATAGAAGGAAAGGTTAAATTTCAGTTACAGGTTATTGTTAGTAAAAATATAAAGAGCTTTTTTTTCCCATCTAAATGCAGGGACTCCTCTAAATTCTGTCCTCAGATCCTCTTCAGGGTTTTAGAGTCTAGAGTAAAACCCTATTAAATCTAGTTACTTTAACTTCCCACTAATCCCCACACTCAGAGAAATCTAGCCTTTGTCTAAACATGTTCAACCCTGTTTTCATTCCTGACTACGCTACTGCTCTATCTTAGGATGTCATTTCTCCACTGGATGCTTGTCAAAATCTTAACTACCTTTTCAAAAGCAATTCACGTTTGCATCTCCTTTCTGCATTCTTTTTCTACTGCTTCAGCCCACATGGATCCCTCCTTTTCCTAGAACTCCTAATGCACCTGTGGATCAATGCTTCATGACCCAAAATGTAATTATTCTCTTAGAGCTCCACTTCTGTGTCTCTTCATCTAAAGTGTAAGATCCCCGGGGACATGGGTGACATACTTGTATATAGCAGCACTGCCTATATGTAATACAGGCCCACAGAATGTATTCAGTAAAGAAACTATTCTCCATAAGGGCTTCCCTGGTGGATCAGATGTTAAAGAATCTGCCTGTAATGTGGGAAACCCAGGATCAATCCCTGGGTTGGGAAGATCCCCTGGAGAAGGGAATGGCAACCCACTCCCATACTCTTGCCTGGAGAATCCCATGGATAAAGGAGCCTGGTGGACTACAGTCCATGGGGTCCCAAAGAGTCTGACAGGACTGAGTGACTAACTTACTCATTCTCAATAAACCAAGTAGTAGAAGATCATTTCTTTCAAAAGTTTAAGGACCAGAAAATGCATCAAGAGGACTGAAAATTCTACTAAGCAGCAAAAACAGACTCATAAAGGAAGTTTAATATTAATAATTCAACTCAATTAGAACTTAGATAGTCATTATATTAAAAACTCAGAAACTTATTTACTAGGCAGTGATGAATTCCAAGTAATAAATCAGGGAAAGAGTGCTAAAGCAGACATTAAACAATGATTCATTCAAAAAATACTAAGCATCTACTCTATGCTAGGCACAAATTCAGATTTCACAAATTCAATGGTAAAAAAAAAAAAAAAAAGATCCTCAAACAAGAATTTACTTTTAGACCATAGACTAGAATCAGGGACCCCTGATTCTCATTCTGAAACTCTGGAACAAAAACAGAACAGGAGGTAAAGTTAGGGTGGAGAAATGTTCTCAGAAGGCAGTAAGTCATATAAAACATTATAAAGAAATAGATTTGGAGCTATTTATATATATATAATCTACATAGTATATATAAAAATAGCATTAAAAGCTCTATATACATAAAGTCTACATGGAAACAGATTTGGGGATAAGTTTCAATTGTCTTATTTAGAATATTTGTTGCCCAGTAATACTAGATGAATGAGGTATTACTCTACTCATTGATTAATGTTTTAATCACAAACACTTCATAAAGTTTTATTTTTCTTCAGAGAGCCCAGCCAAGTTGCCCCATTTACTTTATATAAAAATAAAAAATGTATCTGTGAATATCCCAGAAGTGGATGGGTGATAGTAGTAATGGTGGTTAATATTACTCTAAGTAATCTTCTTGGAAGGTTCCAAAAGAGGGCAACGGGAATGCAGGTGGGAAACAAGAGACTGCTCTCCACGCATTTCAGTCTCTAGTGCTGATTATGACCAGATAGAAATTACCTTTCTTAAAGGGAAGTTCTCAGACTAATAGCAATGGAATTCAGTGAGTGAGTGAGGGGGGAGGATGAGTGGGTGGGACTGGCACAAATAAAGGAATAGTCTGACAGTGCCATGCTACTAAAGTATCTTGCCCAAAACTCAACCCTCTGCCTCCCACACACTAATATATCTATATGTTAATTACTAATAGTACAGGACTGATTCTGAAGCTAGAAATCTCAAGGCTTTCAATTCTTTTCCTCACCATATACAATCAGTGGCAAAGCTCTACTGATTACTCCCACAAGTGTATCTCGCATTAATCCCCCTTCTATTCCCACAACATCCTTGTTCAGGTCCCTGCTATCTGGACAACTGAAGTAGCAGTAATCTCTTATCTGATAGCTTACTCCACTCTTAGGTCTTCTAAGCTATATTTCAGAGTGGCAACGAGATTTCTAGTTCCTGAATCACTGCTGGATCATGTCATTTTCCTTCCTAAGAGAGGTAAGAGATTTTGCAGAATTCAACTGCAATGAATTTCAGTAGAAGGCGATGACATTGACCTAGGGAATAACAGAAAAGAGACTGGACAGGAAGAAAGGAGACGTAAAGACCAAGAACTTACAACAAAGGAGTTAGAAAAGTTAGATAAAATGCAAGAAGGAACGGGTCCAAGAAAGTCAAATGAATAAGAGGTATAACAATAAAGTTTTAGTTTATTATTTTTATAACAAATAGTTTACAATTTTGTAACAATGAGTAAGATCATTTATTTATGCGCTAAGCACTAGGTCAAATGATTTATAACACATTTGCTCATTTAATGTTCTCAAGAATCCTCAGCTGATGACACACTGGTCTCTCCCAGAGAAAATAAGGATTATTTTATATAGCCCCCCTGTCTTTCCACAACAATGCCTAAAACAGAGCACTAAACAATTTATATTCTGACTATGTTGGTGTCAACAATATCAGAAGAAAGCCGTTTTTCCTATAAACTTCATTAATGTTTCCTGGACTAGCACAATATATACATGTATATACAGATATATACATGGTTTTTCAGGTAGCTGGACAGGCCCTCGTGGCTCAGACGGTAGAGTCTGGCTGCAATGTGGGAGACCTGGGTTTGATCCCTGGTTCGGGAAGATTCCCTAGAGAAGGAAATGGCAACCCACTCCAGTATTCTTGCCTGGAGAATCCCATGGACAGAGAAGCCTGGTGGTCTGCAGTCCGTAGGGTTGCAGAATCGGACATAACTGAACGACTTCACTTTCTTTCTTCTTTTCTCAGGTGGGTCAAAGGTAAAGACTCAGCCTGCCAATGCAGGAGATGTGAGTTTGATCACTGAGTTGGGAAGATCCCTTGGAGGAGGAAATGGCTACCCACTCCAGTACTCTTGCCTGGGCAATCTCATGGACAGGGGAGCCTGCATGTTGCAGTCCATGGGTTGCAAAGAGTCAGACATGACTTAGCAACTGAGCATGCATGTACAGATATATACATACATGTACATAAACATACACACACAAAAAACACACACTAGAGATTTGGAAATAAAATACTATGGCTTTCAAAAATAACTGTTCTCCTGGGGCTTAAATATGAATTGGAACAGAAAAAGCTCAGGGTATTTTTGTCTTATAAAGCTCAAAGGAGAAAAGGTATAGGAAAATGTTTTTTAAAATATATATAATCATCACTGAAAAGAAACATGGCTTATACCTCTACCATCAACCTGGAAGTGAGGGGGGACTAGGTAAAAGGAAGATCAAAGTTACTTTCTTTTAAAATGTGTATAGGAAATTTCCAATGAGATACTACTATAGACTAATTAAACTCTAAGCCCAACCTACTATTTACAATGTATGCTCTGCATACAAGAAGTCTAGGCCAGGTTTAGATTTTGCAATGTGTGTGTCTGTGCACTCAGTTGTGACCAACTCTTTGCAACCCCATGGACTGCAGCACACCAGGCTCCATATGTCCATGGAATTCTCCAGGCAAGAATATTGGAGTTGGTTCCCTGGTGGCTCAGAGGGTAAAGCATCTGCCTGCAATGTGGGAGACCTGCCTGCTTCTATCCCTGGGTTGGGAAGATCCCCTGCAGAAGGAAATGGCAACCCACTCCAGTATTCTTGCCTGGAGAATCCCATGGACAGAGCAGCCTGGTGGGCTACAGTCCACAGGGTCACAAAGAGTTGGACATGACTGAGTGACTTCACTTCACTTCGCCATTTCATTTCCTCCTCCAGGGGATCTTCACGATCCAGGGATAGAAATTGCATCTCTTGTGTTTCCTGCACTGGCAGGGGGATTCTTTAAAACCGCTATTACTATGAAAAAAGAACGAATAACAAGGGGCAAAACGCACGTTGTCACTGCCCTTGGGCTAGTAGTGTCGCTATGTTTGGTGTACTTTCCGGGGGTATAGTGTTTGCTTGAGAGAGTCGGGGCACTACTCAGAAAAGACTTGACCATAATTGACACTGTGGAATCTCAAAAACACACTTTCAAAAGCAAGTAAATCTAATAGCTTTAAACTTTAGTAATGTGTGTGTTCACTCATTCATTCATAAATATTTACAGACAGCTTACTGTACTAAGGCATTGTACTAATGCTGTAAAACCTTATTCAGTGGGAGAAACTGAAAAATAAACAGAATATCATAATGTAATATGGCAAACCCTCCAATAGGGGAAATAATGTGCTAGAGATATTTATATTATAAATAAGAAAAGATCATTAATTAGCTACAACAGAAAATGTCATGCTACTTAAAAAGCATTTTCCTGAATACCTTAATAGGAAGAAAACATATCTGAATGGAACTCAGAGGATATCTTTTTATCAAGTTTGTAAACTGAGGCTCACCCTTTCCCTTTACCAATTTAATTCTGGCTCTAAGTCAAAGGTCTTAAAAAAAAAGTCTCTGCTATCTATTTTGCATTCTCGTTTTTAATTTTTGTTTTTGATCTGTCTCTCTGGCTATCTGTTTTCTCTACAAAAGAAATGTTGCCTCAGAGAGGCTCTCAGCCACTTAATAATAGTATCAAAACTTGTCTACAATATGCATAAACTTTTTACTTTGTTTACAAAGATTTAGGACAAAGCTCTCAAAATTAATAAGGCACATGTGTCTATACTACTATTATAGCCATCTACTTATCAAATAAACATGATTAAATACACATTACAATAAACATATATCTCCCAAATTGTCTCCCAATCACATAATTTCTGGTGCATTCAATGTGAGATAAGGCAACAGTGTTAATAAACAAAACAATCCGAATTTTCACAAAGTTTTTCATGTGCTGGGATAATCATGTTTTTTGCTAATAAACCTTAAATAACAATATAGTAAAAAGAAAAAGGTTATAGGTAAAATTTTTAATAAATATCACTGTAATTTCTCATACATCAACTCAACTGATGATTCTAATTTCTATTTCCAGCCTGAATTTCTTGCTTGCATTCCATTTTGTATTTCAAATTACCTACTTGACAGGTCCAGTTAAATGTCTAGTAGGCCTTTCAAAGTTAACATGTCCAAACAAAAACCCTCTTGATTGTCCAGCCCAACTTGTTACTTCACTGTCTTCCCCAACTCAGTCAACAGTGACTCTGTACTTTCAAACGCTTAGGCCAAAAATCTCTGAGTACTCCTTGACTGCTCTTTTATGCCTCAGATCCAATTCATCAACATATCCTGCCTGCCACTCAGGGTTTGTAACATATCCAAAACCTGCCCTCTTCATGCCATTTCCTCTTGTTACTGTGGTCCAAGCCACTATCAGCTCTCATTTAGATAACTGCAGTAATTTCCAATATGGCTTCCCTGCTGACATCTTTGCCCTGCCCTTAGAGTTTATTCCACAAAGAGCTGCCACAGTAAATCTTTAAAAAGGGAAGTTACCATCAGTTAACAGTTTAAATAAGAAAAACCATATGACCGTATCAATTGACACAGAAAAACCACTTGAAAAATTTCAATACCCAGTCATGATAAAAACTCAAATGAGGAAAAGACAGGCACCTACAAAAAACCTACAGCTAACATGTACTTAATGGTGACAGACTTAATGCCTTCCCCTAAGATCAGGAATAAGACTAGCTTGTCTAATCTCCCCATGCCTACTAAACATAGTACTGTAAGTATTTATCAGAGCAGTAAGGTCAGAAAAGGGAATAAAATTCATTGGAAAAGAAGAAATGTAACTGTATTCACAGATATATTAGAAAACTCACACAAAAAATTACTAGAATTTATTAGTTTAGCTAAGTCTCAGGATACTGAATCTACTCACAGAAATCAACCACATTGTTATAAACTATGATAAACAACTAGAAACCAAAATTTAAAACACAGTATCATTTATGACTGCTCAAAAAAAAAAAGTGCCTAGGTACTAATCTAGCAAAACATATATAAAATGTGTGTCCGTTAGAAGCTATAAAATGCTGATCAAAGAAATTAGACAATCTAAATATAAGGAGAGATAAACTCTGTTTATGGATTGAAAGACTTAACAAAATTAAAATATCAATATCCCCTAAATAGATCTAAGGATTTAATGAAATTCCTACCAAAATTCCAGCATTTTTTTAAATAGATCCTAGATTTTACATGGAAAGGAAATGGAATAGTTAAAAACAATTCTGAAAAAGAAGAATTAGGGAAATTGTTTTAGGACTTACCATACAGCTATGGTTATCAAGAAAATGAGATACTAGTACAGGGATAAACACAAACATCAATGGATCAGAATAGAGAATCCAGAAGTAGACCATCATAGCACAGCCATCTGATTTTTGACAAAGTTGCAAAATTAATTCAATGGAGGAAGGGTAATTTTTTTTCAACAAGTGGTCTTGCAACAGCTGATCATTTCACAGACAAAAAATGAAATTCAATCTAAACTTTATAGCTTTAAGTGAAAATTATGTAAAAATGGATCACAGATCTACATATGCAAGATGTAAAGCTTTTCAGAAAATTTTTAGAAGAAAACAGGAGAATATCTTTGGAACCTAAAGTTAAGGAGATATTAGACTTGATAACAAAAGAACAATTCATAAAAGAAAAAAGATAAATTAGACTTCATAATTGCTTTTTCTTCGCAAAAGCCTCCATTAAGAAGATGAAAAGATAAGCTACAGACCAAGAGAAAATATTTGCAAATCACATATTTGACAAACTGTTTCTATCCAGAATATATAAAGAACTCATTAAACTCAACAAGAAAACAATCACATTAGAACATAAGCAAAAGACCTGAACAGACACTTCACAGAGGATATACAGACATCAAACAAGCACGTGCAAATACATTCAACACCATTAGGGAACTAGAAACTAATGTTACAATGAGTTATCACTACATATCTATTAGAATGGCTGAAATAAAAAATATCCTGACAGTATCAAATGCTGACAAGGATGCAGAGAAATTGTATCTCTTACACACTGATGGTGGGAGTGTAAAATGGTTCAGCCATTCTGGAAAAGTGGCAGTTTCTCATAGAGTTAAATATATATTTATCATACAACCCAGCAACTGTACTCCAGGGGACTTATCCTAGAGAGACGAAAACGTATTTTACCTGCAAAACTGTTCATAGCAGCTTTGTGTTTATAGCCGCAAACTAGAAACACAAAAGTCCTTCAGCCAATGACTGAACTAATTGTGGTATATCATACAATGGTACCCTTCCAACTTCCTCCCTGGAGAAGGGAATGACAACCCACTCCATTATTCTTGCCTGAAGAACACCATGGACAGAGGAGCCTGGTGGGCTACAGTCCATGGGGTCTCAAAGAGTCGGACATGACTGAGCAACTAAAACACACACTCACAAAAGTACACTTCTTAGAATTAAAATGGAAGGAACCACTGATACAAGAAACAACTAGAATGGATCTCAAGGGTATAATGCTGAGGGAGAAAAGCCAATCTCAAAAGGTCACACAATGTATGATTCCATTTTTATAACACTCTCCAAGTGACAAAATTACAGTGATGGAGAAGAGATCAGTGGTTAAGGCTGGGTAGTACAGAGGAGTTTCTTTGTGCTGATGGAACAGATCTAGTTCTGTATCCTGACTGTGAGGATTATATGAATTTACATAGATGAAAATAATATAGAATTACACACACATAGCCACACTCAAATCATATTCTAACAAGTGAGAGGAGGGGAAAAGGCAAATAGCTCATGTTTTAAAATCCTTCAGTGGCTTCTAAGCTCATCCTAAATACTAAAATCCCTACGACAATCTAAAGGCACTACATGAAAAGCACATCCTCACTAGGATCTCATCTACACTTCTCCCACTGTCAACTCCAACCACACTGGTCTTCTTGCTCTTAGAACATGGCAGGCATGCTCCCACCTCTCTATTTAGAAAGTTTTCTCTTTATTACTTCACTCAGATACCTGCTCAAATGTCATCTAGTCAGAGAAGACTTCCCAGCTGTGACCACTCCCCCCACACATAAAGTGATGTCTTCTTCTTCTCTCTCTATAGGACCATAAAACCATAAACAGAACTCAAATATCCTCCTCACCTGTGCCCCTGGCATGTTCTTGTATTGATGATTGGCAGGCATTACACTTTGCACCCAGGTACTCAAGCCAGGGCGTGTAAGATTCTTACCTTACTTCACACTCAGTATGCTCAAATTCATCACCCACTCTTCTCCTTAATTACAGCCTTAACTCATCTCTTCATCAATTCTCAAATAATGGTTATAAAGCTACCTCTTCCACCCCACCCCCAGCTCCTAAATATTCTCTACTCTAGGGCCAGAGAAATCTTTCTAGAATGTTAATTTAAGCATTCCATCATTTATGGGATGAAGTCAAATCTACTTTATAGAGATTTATACAAGTATTTTCATGCTCCTCTCACTTTCCACCTCACTTCCGATTAACCCACCACTGGTACCTAATACACTGTACTGAGTAGGCGTGTCCTCTCCTACCTCCATCCTTTACACATGTTGTTCTGACTGAAATGGCCTTGCTTCTCCCAAATTCTCCTCTTCCTTGCCTATCTGGCACACAGATTGTGTCACTTTTCCTAGGAAGAACTCCCTCTCATATCTTTCCTTCCCTCACAGGGTCGGACACTCCCTCCTATAGATCCCTGACGTGTTTTACATCTAACCTGGTCACTGCATTTGCTAAAGTACTATACTAGTCTGTATACCTGTCCCTTGAGGGCAAGGACATATCTTACCCATCTTTCCAATCTCACCACCTAGCAAAGTACCTGGCACACAAGCAGGACTCAAAACTAATTCAAAACTACTGGATAGGTGAATTAGGTTGACTCAGGGTGAAAGGATGAATCAGGCAAGACTTCTTGGGTTAGTCAGCTGTTGTGCACAGGTGTATCATGGAAGGCATATGAAACAAACTCTATGGAGTTTCTATTCTTTTGGTCATGTACTACCCTACAGAAGTTGAAGTACTGATTCCGCAGCTTGGTTAGGCTAAGATCACCAGTTCCATTTTCCCGTGAACCAGTTTCCTTCCTCAAAAGAATACAATGGATTTATTTCATTCACAAAGCTACTGCAAGGGCTCTGAACCGTCATCCTATAAATTCACACCTGTGTTCACGAAGAGAAGGAGGATGTCTCACTCAGGGCAACCCTTACCTCAGCTAGAAAAATCTCAAGAAAAAGAAAAATCAAGCTCAACCAACAGGTGTCAATAATTTTCATCTGTAAAAAAGAAGAATTGGCTTTGTGCAAATGGAAAGTTGTTTTGAAACCTCATTTCCACATGTTTCTTTTTCCATTTCCTTTGAAAATCATCATAAAGCAGCAAACAGCACCTAGGAAGTACAGTCCAGGTTCCCACTTGTCACAAGGCAAACACCAAATCACTCTCAATGCAAATACACAGTGCCTGATGTCCAACTTTTGATGACAGTGATCCCTTAAGATACCTTGAGAACCTTTTCTCTTCAATTCTAGTGACTACTTAACTGTGACCCCTTCATACATCAGCTTGCGTCCCAAAAAGCAGATGCTTATTTTATCTGGTCATCAATAGTCTTTTAAAAAGTAACCCAAGCAATTTTACCACAGTGTGCTCAATGAATTAAAATGCAACACATACCCTGTTCTGAATTCTTTCTAAAAAGTAGATTTTCTTGCCTATATTACTATCTTCTCTATAACTATTTTCTAGTGATAACTCACCACCAATAAAAGCTAATGAAAGGAAAATGTTAGTATAAGCATAACTGTGTAATACAAGTATACTACTAATCTGTTAAATGTTATTTATACAAATAGCAATTAATACTCATTAGTAGAGCAAAATATTCTACAACAACCACCAGTTTGATGAATTAACATAAAAAACTTTTAGAAAAAATCAAAGCAAAAAAATCAGTCAATTTAGTAATAAACATCAGGAAATTTAGCACAATGTTTTCTGAATGTGAAATATGGACATAGAAAATAATATTGAATTTAAAAAAATATTGGTGATGTTTTATTTCATCCTTGGTCTGAAGAGTTACTGTAAATTAAATAATAAAGAAGTTACTTCCCTTTTATTTTACTTGTTGAGAAAAATGAACTGAACAAGTATCCTGAAAGAAAAACCTAACAAAACTAAATTCCAAGAGTAAAATTGCTTCCCATTATTTAAGTATAGTTAACTAAGTGAAAATTTACTTTTTTGCACTTTTTCACCTCAATAATCCACTGTTATTCTCCCAGAATCTGTCTTCTGCACTAGCCAAATAGACAAGTTAAATGATCAGATCAACCCCCCAGAAACTCTGAAGTTTCTGATAACAGCACTAATCTCTAGAATATACCTCAGAGTATGTGATATATTGCTTTTGACTTACTATTAACATTGTGGCAAGTATGGGCACCGGCTGGTTGCAGGGGACACAAATTTTCTTTAACAGATGGATTCTTTCGAATCATTTTATTAAAAACAATCAGCATTCATGTACTTCCACCAAAACCTTTTAAATCCTACACTTTGTTACTCTTGTTTCTCTCTGTGGGACGTTCCAACCTCTACTTTATTATTTGGCTTCTGAGGCTTGTACAAGGACTATGTTTTATTTTTTTTCTTAAGTGAAACAAGAATGCCATTGTCTTTAATAAGGCAATTAAAATATTACAAATTCTTAAAATGCCCTTATCTATGTTGTACCTGTTTGTGGATAATCAAGACTTTCTTTCTGAAGCCACTCAAGCTGACACCTTGTAGTAGTATCCCTTTCCAGTGGTAGGCTTTGTTACAGTTCAAAACAAGCAAAATCCCACAAGAGTATAAAAATATTCAATTGCAGGTATTTCTAGATCATTTCTAAAACAAATTTGAATATCAAGCAATTTGTTTCTATAAATCTTCAAAAAAATTTTGGCTTTTTTTTAAGCCAAGAAATAATTTATATAAATAATTTATATAAATGACTAAAGATCTTAGACCTTAGGGAAGTTTTCAGTTTTAGGAAAGCTAAAATTATTACTGTATTCATTAGGCAGAGAATAACTTGTCACAGAACAGGAAAAAGTTGACTGATGCTAAGATTTAAACATTTGAAATACGGTTACTGGTAAGGGTGGGGTGGGGTGGGATTTTTTTCCCTTTTCTGTGAAAACACCAATATTCTCCACATCATAAGAATGTAAGAAATTGACTGAGCCATTTAATTTATAATGTCAGTATAAATCTACAGTTTCATTGAAATTGCCTTAGAGAGACAAACAAGAGATAAACTTGTCTTTTAAAGGTTGGTTAAGAGTGTAAAATTATGCCTGAATTATTTTTTCTACTCTGCTTTAAAAATTGCTATTCACTTTTTTACTTTAATGTCAATAACTTTATATGAATAGGTTCACAAATACTAATCTAGTTGTAAATAACTGATTTCTTTTCTTCCTTCTAATCTCTAGGATCTTTTTTCAAACTTTTGGCTAAACTGAAAGAAAAAAAAAAAAAGGCATTCGGAAGACTCTGTGTGATACCTCAGTCTGTGCTTAAAACAAGAGATTTAAAGGCTTAAGTCCAGCGCAAGCACTTTTCGAAATCAGAAGGTGATTACTACCAAAAAGAGCTGTGATAACAAAGGAACACTATCACTAAGAGTCGTTCAGCACTGAACACAAAGCATTTCTTGAGCTCCAAAGCACAGGCCAGGCACTGAAGATATGGTGAATTCAAGCCTGAAAGGAAAATGAGACATGGTCTGTCCTTGACAAACTCAGTTGAGTGATTTCCCAGGCTAAAAATGAGAAACAAATAACTGCAATGTGATCGACCATTCCACTCTTTCTTCAAAAAACTTATCCACAATTAGCATTATTTTCTCTTTGTAAAGTTTTCCTTAATATTTTGTGAATACTTTGGATTACCCCTATCACACAATAAAGGCATAATCATTAAAGAAAAAGTGAACATTTATTGAATACTTAGACTGCGCTAAACGTTTCACGGTGTTTCCACGGAGCCTATAAAATATTTTTATCTACTTCTCAAAATGCTGATATCCAGCTCATTAATAAGATCTGTCACCATGTTTCTTCATCATAAAGACTAGGTTTACTCCTGACAGCATACTGATTCAACAACATGTACAAACTCTCCAGAAAGTTTGACTACAAATTACAGCTGAGTTTTAATTAACCTTTCTACCAGAGAAGAGTGGTAACTGTTCAGATACAACGTGTATTAAACGATGTCCCCCACAGTGCTGTGAAAGCTTCTTGGAAGGGTTACCAACTTCAACTATGTCTGTTTTATAACAGAACTCCAGATAAGCAACAGACAAAAAAGTTCCAATTTATCAAGCCCCTTCTATAAATTAGATAATTTACATAAAATGTATAATTTATCATAACCTTATAGATACACTCATTCTACAGAGATGAAAATAAGCTCAAAGAGGCTGAGAAACTGTAGTTGATCTCAAATCACAAAGCTATTAAGCAGCAAAATCAGGATTCAAACCAGTATAGCAGACTCCAAGTTTTCTATTGAGCCAAAAAGCAGCTTTCTGAAGCACTACCAACACCAAACTGCTATTAATTAAAACTCTGAAGTATAAACATAATGTCGTTCCCAAGTTATGAAATATATTCTTAAAAGAAAAAATTTATGTATGGGAGTTTTTGTTTCTGAAATCAAATATAATATCCATTATGCAGTTTTTAAAAGAGCAGATAGGCAATGTCTGTTCCCCAACCCCCTTTTCTGTCTTAGGTTTCTCCACAGTACTTTTCTTTCCCAGACACACTTGATTTTCCTCATTTATTATGTCTTCCACTACTAAAATGTAAACTACATGAGGACAGAAATCCTGTCTGTGTTATTCACTGCTGTCATCTCCAACATCTCCAAAAGCCCTGGCACATAGTAAGTGCTCAATAAATATTTGTGAACCAACAGAAAACTTGACACCCAGTAGGTATTCAACAAATATTAGTTTCTCTTTTCTTTTACTATGTAGGAAATACTAAAAAGGCTAATGTTAAGATATTAAAGGCCAAAAGAAATTTACCACTTCCTTGATATCAAATTTTGAGCTGAAACAGATTAGAAATCCAAGAGAATTTCTTGTTAAAGTAAAATGTTAAGGCAAATTGACAAAAGACACATTCAGCAAAGTTTGATTTAGAAGCACCCTCTATTGGGGTCTACATAAATTATACTTCAAACAAAGCACTTTTTAAAGTGCCAAAACTTAAATCAATTTTCATAGAAATCCTTTGTTGAAATTAATATTCACAATTTTGATTTGTGGCAATTCTGACGTCTATCTCCTTCCAAAACATCAACTTCTCAGCTGACACATTTTACTGGGCTTTTTAACAGGAGCCCATTCCTTTAAAAGATTCAGAAATTAGAAACTAAGCATATTTTGTAAAATGAGTCAATAAAAATCAGTCTAAATGAAATGAGCAACTTTAATGCTGAAGGCTAGTATTAAGTACTACTTAATACCAAACAATGTGTTTTAAGGAATGGAATACTTAGAAAAACTAAGAAAAAGAGAGCCATTCTTAATCTCTGACTCTATCAAGATCACAGGCAAGTTTAGTAGTTAGTTAACTAGAGGGAACATGGGCTTCCCTGGTGGCTCAGATGGTAAAGAATCCGCCTACAATGCAGGAGACCTGAGTTTGATCCCTGGGTTGGGAAAATCACCTGCAGGAGGGCATGGCAACCTATTCCATTATTCTTGCTTGGAGAATCCCATGGACAGAGGAGCCTGGTGGGCTATACAGTCCATGGGGTCGCAAACAGTCCGACATGACTGAGTGACTAAGCATATCACAAAGGGAACATAAAGCACAGTACTGGATACCCCTGAGTACTTACTCAGGGATTTTAGCTTTCTGATTAAGTCAGCGTCCTTGGTTCAGTGGTAAAGAATCTGCCTGCCAACACAGGAGATGCAGGTTCAATCCCTGGGTCAGGAAGACCCCCTGGAGAAGGAAATGGGAACCCACGCCAGTATTCTTGCCTGGAGAATTCCATGGACAGTGGGGTCTGGCAGACTACAGTCCATGGGGTCACAAAAGAATTGGACACGACTTAGGGAGTAAACAACACTCTGTCATTCACCATAAAAAATGAAATCTTAAAATACTATATAAGTATTCTGGAAATACAAGCCAGAGGCAAAGAAGTAAGAACATATGAATACATATGTTTAGATTTCATATGATTTCAGTCACCAAATCCTTATCATCTTAATACAGAGGATTAAAAATTACTTACTACTAGCATTCCAGCATTAAAGTTATGCATTTCATTTAGACTTTCACTTTGATTTTTATTGGCTCATTTAAAAAAATATGACACATAGATTGTGAGAGTCTGTCAAAAGATTCAGACCAAATCTCCTTAGAGCAGTTCAGCATGATCACTTTCCTGTGCTTGGCACCCAGCACCATTCACATCTCCATTTTCCTAGTTGCCTAAAATTGTTCATCTAATCCTCTACTAGCATCTTCGCCCCTATCCTCTTCCTCATTACTATTTTGCCCCATTTTCACATTTGCCTCTGTTATTATCTCATAATCCTTCTATTTTACAGAGTCCCCGTCTTAGATGGATCAAATCAAGATGACATAAGTGACATAATGGAAAAGTGCTACTATTGTTCTCCTTTGGGTCATGGGAGCCTGGCCAGGTAGAGATACAAAGGAACTGAAGCTTTCCTGAATTATAGTTTAATTCACAAATTTTATATGTTATAAAGATCATCAGGAACTTTTTCCCCAAAACATCTACAACAATGTAAAACATTGCCTTTTAACGTATGTTGATAATTGTTAAAAAAATAAAATTTTAGTCTTGAGTGTATACAATTAAAAAAAAACACTGTTTCAGAAAATTCACACATTCCTCATGGGACTTTTTTGGCACGGAAACCCACAAAGTTTCATGTAAATGGTGTACATTACACCTATTTTGCACAGTGCCATATGTTCATAGATACATATGTCGATTTTATCCTAAATAGTATTTTGAGAAAAGAATTTTCCTTACAGAGAAATGTACAGAAGTATAATAAATTTTTATTTCTGTCAAGACATAAGACTAATCATTTTAAGACAGTTACCCAAGTGTAATGTGTTACTAATACTAAATGAGCAATACTCAGTAATAATGTAATTGGGGATCTGAGTAATTTTTACTTTGCAGTTTAAAAACCTCCTGATTTCATTAGATGCAATAATTATATGCAAGTTTTAAATAATATCATTAGTTGAAGGCAAGTGCTTCTTTTCAGTAAAGAGAGGACCAAATATAGGTGTTAATTCAATCAGACCAGATTAAGTTAAAACATTTTTCAGAAAATTTCTATCAGATGAGAGAGGCTGTTTACACACTTAACAAGTTACAAAAGCACAGGTCGCACTGTGTGACAGTTCACTAAAGAGAAGTGAAAGGCATGTATTTCATCAGTGTTCCCTGAGAATAGTGTTGAACTCAAAAAAAGATATTCCACTTGCCCAAAAGAAAAATGAAGTAACATAGTATATGCAGTAGATGACTTACTCATCCAATTAACACATTCAACTTTCAGTTGATCCTTTAAAGACTTAAATATTAAGCACCCTCTATTAGAAACTAGTAAGATTTAAGGGGGAAAAAAAAACCAACAGAAGTTCTGAATCACTGGAATTTTTATTCTATTTCCTGTTAACACGCTGATAGTGCCATCATTCAATATATTTGTTCCATACACTTTTTTTAAAAAGCTATAGATCCTTTTTAAACTTGACCCTTTTAAAATTTGTAACTCATTTATCTAACAATTCCTCCCATTGTTTCTAATTTAAGTGCTCAGCCAAAGAGCACAACAAGATGAAAAGCATGTCTGTCTTTATTAGAAAATGTAATGGTTTCAAAATCTAAAGTTTCAAACTGGGATTAAAATCAAGCACGATTTCACTGTTACAAGGAATTCAGTTATTTTTAAAAAGGTGTCAATACTCTGCCACTGTACGAGGAGTGTGGTAAGCAGTAGTAGTGTAAAAACTGAAAGCAAAATTCTGTTCCATGCCCACCAAAATTCCCGGCCAAATCCGAAATTGCATAATGAGCAACATACTCTTTAGAGTGAGCTAAAGCACAAAGTGATTCCTTTCATAAAAATGTGAATCAACCTGACCTTAATAGTCTGACACTTTTACAAACCTACCTAAAACAGACAAAATGGATGCAAAATTATACTGCCTCACTGTTGCCTCAAATACGACCTTAGTGTTCAAGAACTTTCCAATGAAATAGAGCACTCAAAACAGCCTCGTACTGGCGACTCGAAATTCACGGACTCCTGAGAAACCCCCGGGAAGCTGCAAATTCCCTCCACCCTCCTGGAAACCCCTCTTATCAGAAACATTTGAAGAATTTCTCCACAACAATTAAGCTGACTTGAAGAATGGAAACCTAACATCTCAAATATACTATATATGGAATGAAACATGGCCAAACACATAAATACGAACGCACACGGTCTCTGACACTGTGGTACACTACCCTGCTCGGGCCATCCCACAGCATCAGCCACAGAAAGATACACCTGTCACCTGTTCGGCGATACCCAGACCCTTCCAGCCTTCCTGCCACAACCACAGTCTTAGGGTTTGAGACTGATCGGACAGAAAGCTAGAATTATCTATCCACTGAAATCTAGGGGCCACAAGTTCCCAGAAGGGCTGGCTCCCCACTTGAAAAAAGGCTGCAGAAAACCAATATTGGAAAGGGAAACGACGATCTCCCCTCCACTAGCACCACCAGATTCCCTCGGTCTTTCCCTTCGCCCCGAAGTCATCTTGATTCGGGCCACGACTCTCCCCCAAAAGCGTTCTCCTTCCCCCAACCCCCATCTCACACATGCCAAAGGGGCGGACCGGGGGGCACCCGTGCAGGCAGGGGCCCTCCCCACCCCCCTGGCACCCTCCCCCACCCGGGGCTCTCCCGGCGCCCGACTCCAATGAATCTCCCCCTCCCCCTACACATTTACTCCCCCGAGCCCAGGCCCGACCCGATGCTCCCCACCCTCGGCCGCTCAGGAGGACTTGGGGGGGCCTCCCTCTCTACCTCGCCACTGGGGAAGGAAGGAGGCGGAGGAGAGGAAGAGTGAGGGGAAGAAGCGGACGCCCCGCAAGGGCCTCGCGAGTCGGCAGAGTCCCTTCCAGATGAAGGGGGGGGCTGGTGCGGGGAAATGAGGGGAGAGCCGGGACTGGGGGGTCCCGCCGAGGCCCGGCAGCGCTGTCCGCTTACCCTTCGCCGCCGCCGCCGCCGCTTCCCCCTCCTCCTCCTCGGCCGCCGCCGCCGCCGCCTCTCCCACTAGGGCAGCCGTCTCCACCGTCGCCGCCGCCGCCGCCTCCACCACAGCCGCCGCCAGCGCCGCCGCCGCCTCCGATTCCACCCGGCAGGGGGGACACCTCAGCCCTCCCTCCCTCCCCGCTCAGCCCCTCCGATCGGCCGCCGCCGCCGCCAACTCCCTCCGGCCGCCGCCGCCGCCGCGCCGCCGCCGCTCGTGGCTGAGGGGGAGGGGAGGGGGGTCGGGCTGGGTCGCCCCGCCGGCGGCCGCTGCAGATCAAAAACGATGGCTGGGTGGCGTCGCCGCTCCCCGTTTCTCCGCTCCAGCTCGCTCGGCCTCCCTACCTCCCTCGGCCCCCACCCCCCGCGCGCTCGCCTGCCCTCCCCCCACCCCCCCAGCTCTCGCTTGCTCTCGCCGCGGCTCCGCCAGCCCAGTGCAAATCAAAATACTGTCACACAATATGGCGGCGCGGCCGCCGGCAAACACCGCGAGATCTGCAGCCGCCGCTGAGGCGGCGGCTGTGACGAGGCCTTCCCCCAGTCGGGTGGCGGGGGAGCGGCCGGCGGCGGCGGCAGCAGCAGCAGCGGCGAGGGGATGCTCTTTCTCCGCCCTGTACCCCTCCCCCGACACTCGCAGCCTCCACGCCCGCCCTGCGAAGGCTGGAGCGAGGAGGTTGCTTGGCCGCCCGGATAGGCGCGGGCGGCCGCCGGGGCTGTGCGGGAACGGGCGCCTAGGCAAACGGCTCCGGGAGGGCCCGGGATCCTACTTTTGAAGTTTTATCCCGGCCGCCGTTACTTGGAGGGGTGTGTGTGTGTGTCTGGAGGGAAGGAGCAGGTTTCCACTCCCCTCCCGCCCCCAACGGGGGCCGGTCGCAGTTTGGGTTGAAAGGAGAAAAGACCTCCGCTCCCCGCGGCTCGGCCCGTCCGGAAGCGGGCGGCGAGACCTGCAGGGCAGCCGGCCTCGCTGCGCGGGAAGGGGGCCCCGAGGTCCCGGCCGGGGGCGGGCCGGACGCCGCGGCCGCCCCGCGCTTGCTCCCGGCCGGGCCGCCGAGGGCGGCAGGTGGGCCTGCGGCGGAGGAGGGTGTGCGGCGACTGCGGGGCGGAGACACACCCCCTCGGAGGCCGGCGGCTAGGAGGCCTCAGGCTGAGGCGGGTGACCCGAGCGGGAGATCGGCGTAGTCCCGAGGACGTGCGGGAAACGTCCTAAAAGGCTCGGAGCTCGCAGCTTCGAGTCTGGAAAAGAATGTTGGGCTCTTGAGTTTTCTTGAGCGCTGGAAAGAAAACCCAGTGTAAATGCTGCGAGGGTTTTGTTGTTTCGATTTTATTTTAATTGCACGTTCCTAGAAGTCCTAGAAGTTGAGCCAAAGACACTTTTACTTGGGGGGTGAGGGCGGGAGGAGAAGGAAAAACTTGTTTCTATCTTCTTAAAGAAATATTTGTTTAATTTCCCCCTGAAATAAAACGTGTTCAACACTCACACATTTCTCACAATGTAAGATATTTATTTAAACATTCGGCGTTTTAATGGTGTCCAAAACACTACAGCATTTTTTTTTTTTGGTCCCTGTCCAAAATGTCCATCTCCCTGCCAGTTTCTTGAAACGATTCTTACTCCCCAGAAAAATCCTCCAGAATGAGCGCTGTGGTTACAGCCAGAGCCTTTAAGCGCGTGTACACACACACACACACACACACACACCCCTTTAAGAAGTACAGGCTTCTCTACACATACACATACACACACACACACACACACACCCTTTAAGAAGTACAGGCTTCTCTACGGTTACAGCCAGAGTCTTTAAGCATGTGTAGAAACACATACACACACACACACATTCTCTGTGGTTAAGGTACTTTCGCCAGTATCATTTAAAAATCCTTGAAATATTGGGATAGGACACCAGTTCAAAACTTTCCTCACATCAAAAGCCGAAAGTACTCATTGTTACGTACTATATCAGAATATTTTTCTATTGTCGATATCATTAAGAGGAGTAAATTAGGATTAAAAAAATGGGAAGACTATAGTTTTAATGTGTTCAATGTTGGATAATGAAAAAGATCACTGAACCTTAATACTTTACATTAGTTCTCTCCGAGGAACTATTTCCATACTAAATGTTAAATTAATTGATGAAATGAGTTTAGAGCAATTGAATCCATTATTTAATAAGTTTAAGCAAAACCACTATAAAATATAGAGCCAACGATTGCTTTTGATATGGTAGAATTACGTATTTTATCCAAACTATTGTTAGAAATTTAATGAAATAAATATACACATTTTAATAGAACTATAATGTTTTATAATCTTAGGAATACAAATAAGTATGAATAGCTCAAGTCTAAGAACCAGTGGGTGGCAGAGAAGGTATGTATAACAATACATCCTTGAAGCAAATGCCGAAAAGCTTTAACCTGGATCTAATGATGAGAAGTATCAAACCCAGATAGAGGAAAATTCTACAAAATAACTGTCCTGTATTCTTAAAACACTGTCAGTGTTCTGAAAGCAAAGCAAAACTGCAGATTAAAGGAAACTAAAGACCTGACAACTAAGTGCAATTTGTGACCTTGAACTGGATCTTTTATTGGGGGAGGAAAGTGCTATAAAGGACATTATTGGGATATCAGTGTGGGTGGAATATGAACTATAGATTAAAGTATGGTATCCATTTAAGTTTCCTGAATATATTATGTATGAGATTATCCTTGTTCATAAGAAAACACACTGAAATAGTAAGGGATAAAGGAAACTTACGTATGCAATTTTTCCTCTAATGGATCAGAAAAAAGAAATTGTAACCCTTATACATATTTCTCATATACACATTTCTCACATATCCCATTCACATATACAGAAAGATTGATAAAAACCGATGAATCTAGGTACTTTTTTTTTCCACCGAAGAATCAGTTTTATTTCTGTTGCAGTTCAAATATGATGGAAAAGTGGTTATCTTCTAAAACAAAGAAAATAAGCCATAACAAAGGACTAATAAAAAGTGAGATTTCCAAAATACAGGAACAGATGGATTCCAAGAAGGATCATTCACAGGATAAAAGAGAAGATACTTTCTTTTTTGGAGTTCATGACAACATTATAGCTTATTTTTCAAGGATGGTTTAACTGTTGTCATGCTGGAAAGTGGGAGTCTGGTTTTTTTTTTTTTTGGTAGTAAAAATCATAACCTTAAATTTACCATCTTAACCACTTTTAAGTGTACAGTTTAGTAGTGTTAAATATATTCAGTTATTGTGAATATCTAGAACTTTTTCATCTTGCAATATTGAAACTCCACCCACTAAACACTAATTCCCTCACTCCCTTCCCACAGCCCTTGGCCACTACATGGTTATTTTTAAATTTTAAAATATGTTTAAATATTTTTTAAAAACTTGGTGAATATGGGAATTTCTGTACTATCCTTGAAATTTTTCACTATATGGAATTACTGCAAAATAAAACATTTGAGCTTTAAACTGCAGAGTTCCTTACTTAACCAAAAGAAGGAATATTGTGAGATAGAGAAATAGAGATACTCTTGCACAATGAAAGAGAAAGAGAGATATCCTTTCACAATGGTACCAGCCATCTTTCTCAGTAACAGATGGGAGTTTTGGTCATTCAACTTTTCCTTCTTCTCTCTTATTTAAATTACTTAAATTTGGAACAAAAATAGTTAGGAACCCTTATTTATTTAGTAAATGTGATATCCATAATTAGTGATCCAATAAATATGCAGTGTCTATTATCCACAAGGCTCTGTGGAGAAAACAAGAGGGAACAAAACATACTGTGCCTTTCAGATGCTCTCTCTAATGATTACAGAGATAAAACAAGATACAATCCCTGTAGTACACTCAAGAGCCTTTTAGTCTAGTACTGTGTAGCCACTAGCTACCGGTAGCTATTTACATTTAAATTAATTAAAAGGAAAAATTCAGGCCCTTAGTTGCATTAGCCACATCTCAAGTGCTCATTAACCATCATCACAGAAAGCTCTATCGTACAGCACTGGTAGTAGACAAGAATAGTACACTGTATAAATACCAATAACGTCAGTACAAAGTAGACAGTAATAAACACCACAGAAGTTTAGAGGAAGGAGAGACTACCTTGCATAGACTGGCAGTAAGGGAAACATCAGGGACAGTTTCCAGAAGATTGTGTATAAGCAAGTGGAAATGGAGCAAGAATATTTCAGACAGAGAAAATGTGAACAAATTGGGAAAAAGAGAGGTATATTCAAGGGACTGTGCTTGTGCCTGTGTGTGCTAAGTCGTTTCAGTCCTGTCCAACTCTGTGTGACACTATGGACGACAGCCTGCCAGGCTCCTCTGTCCATGTGATTCTCCAGGAAAGAATTCTGAAGTGGGTTGCCATGTCCTCCTTCAGGGGATCTTCCCAACCCAGGAATCGAGCCCATGTCTCTTGGGTCTAACCTGCATTGGCAGGTGGAATCTATAGGGGTGTGGTGGTGGTGGTTTAGTCACTAAGTCGTGTCTGACTCTTGTGAACCCATGGACTGTAGCCTGCCAGGCTCCTCTGTCCATGGGATTCTCCAGACAAGAATACTGGAGTGGGTTGCCATTTCCTTCTCCAGGAGATCTTCCTGACCCAGGAATCAAACCTGGGTCTCCTGCATTACAGGCAGATTATTTACCAACTGAGCTACAATAACATAGGGGTGTACAAAACCACAAATGGTAAGTTGCTAAGTTTGGATTAATCTCTAGGCAATGGGAAGTTACTAAAGGTCTTTGGACAAGACAAAAGATATGATCAAATAGTTCTCTAGGAAGGATAATCTAGCAGCAGATTATGAAATGGATTAGGTTTGAGGGCATAAAGACCACATACCTTTGCAATAGCCCAAATGAGAGATAGTGAGTTGATATAAAGTGGTCTATAAGTAAGGATATAATAAATTCCAATTTAAAATGGCTTCAGTTCAGTTCAGTTACTCAGTTGTGTCTGACTCTTTGTGACCCCATAGACTGCAGCATGCCAGGTTTCCCTGTCCATCACCAACCCCTGGAGCTTGCTCAATCTTAAGCAATAAGAAAATGTATATTTCACAAGTTTGGTAATTATAAAGTAGTGTAAACTTCAGACTTGAAAGATTCAGAAACTTGATAATATTATCAAAGACCAGGTTCTTGCCATCTCTGCTCTGATGTCTTGGGTGTTGGCATCATTCTATAGCTGATAATAGCAAGATGGTAATGGCAGTCCCAGGCATCATTTCTTGAGGTTATGATGTCCAGAGGAAGAAAAGGAGTTCTTCTGAAGAGAGGGAAGGGCTTCCCAGGTGGTTCAGACAATATAAAGAATCTGACTGCAATGCAGGAGACCTGGGTTCAATCCCTGGGTTGGGAAGATCCCCTGGAGGAGGGCATGGTAACTCCATGGCAACCCATAGAGAACCCCCATGGACAGAGGAGCCTGGAGGGCTACAGTCCATGGGATTGCAAAGAGTTGGACACAACTGAGGAACTAAGCACAGCACAAGGAGAGGGAAAATGTTCCCCAGGACCACCCTTCACTTCCCCTCTCACTTCCCTCCCATCTCCTAGGCCATAGTTGAATCACATGCTTATTCATGAAACAGCTTCGGGTTCACATGATGGAACAAGTGTCAAGCAGTCAAAGATGGAGGGGTGAGATGGAGAGGTGAAAGTCAAAATTAAAGCCTAAATGACCAGGGTCCATAAGAAGAAGAGAAATTATGGAAGGAAAGATGATGATTTTTGTGAAAGTCCTTCTAATGTGAGGTATCTAGGTAGAAATGATCATCAAGTGAAAACATGGGATTGAAGTTCAGAATGAAGATCAAAGCTGGGAATATGCATTGGATGTCCTCTGCAGAGATAGAATCAATGAAGCCATGAGATTGCTCAAGGAGAAGAGGGGTAGAGAGGGTCTACAGCACAATTTCAGAAAATAAGGTGGATGCAAGGAAAGTGTGGTCAGAGAAGTAGGCACACCTTGGCCGTACATTACACACCCTAAAGGATTAAAAATACAACCCTAAAGGAAATCAGTCCTGAATATTTATTGAAAGGACTGATGCTGAAGCTGAAGCTCCAATACTTTGGCTACCTGATGCGAAGAGCTGACTCATTAGAAAAGACCCTGATACTGGGAAAGATTGAGGGCAGGAAGAGAAGGAGGTAACAGAGGATGAGATGGTTGGATGGCATCCTTGACTCAATGGACATGAGTTTGAGCAAACTCCAGGAGATAGTGAAGGACAGGGAAGCTTGATGTGTTGCAGTCCATGGGGTCGCAAAGAGTTGGACATGACTCAACAACTGAATAACAACAACATTACACATAAATCAAGGGGTAATGGGTGGAGTTTCAAGAAAGCCGACAGTGTTAAGTGCTATGGAGAGATTCAGGATGATACAGGTTTAGAAACATCGGGTTGCTAACTAGACAATTGTGATCTTTTAGAGTCGTTTCATAGTAAGGTAGAAGCAGATATATTTCAAGAACTAGGGGTAAGCAGATAAGTAGAAGCATGAAATACTGACTATTCTTTCAGAAAGTTTAGTAGTTACAAAAGGGAAAGCTATATGAATGAATGTGTTTATAGCAATATTTATTTATAAGACTAAAAGCTGGAAGCAACTGAACTTTCTGAATACATTATTGTTTTAAAAATTGGAATTTGTGTACTCCATTGTATGTGATGCAGTCATTTAAAATAACTAAGATTATGGTATGGACCTAACACAAGCAGAAGATATTAAGAAGAGGTGGCAAGAATACACAGAAGAACTGTACAAAAAAGATTTTCACGACCCAGATAATCACGATGGTGTGATCACTGACCTAGAGCCAGACATCCTGGAATGTGAAGTCAAGTGGGCCTTAGAAAGCATCACTACAAACAAAGCTAGTGGAGGTGATGGAATTCCAGTTGAGCTATTCCAAATCCTGAAAGATGATGCTGTGAAAGTGCTGCACTCAATATGCCAGCAAATTTGGAAGACTCAGCAGTGGCCACAGGACTGGAAAAGGTCAGTTTTCATTCCAATCCCAAAGAAAGGCAATGCCAAAGAATGCTCAAACTACCACACAATTGCATTCATCTCACATGCTAGTAAAGTAATGCTCAAAATTCTCCAAGCCAGGCTTCAGCAATATGTGAACCGTGAACTTCCTGATGTTCAAGCTGGTTTTAGAAAAGGCAGAGGAACCAGAGATCAAATTGCCAACATCCGCTGGATCATGGAAAAAGCAAGAGAGTTCCAGAAAAACATCTATTTCTGCTTTATTGACTATGCCAAGGCCTTTGACTGTGTGGATCACAATAAACTGTGGAAAATTCTGAAAGAGATGGGAATACCAGACCACCTGACCTGCCTCTTGAGAAACTTGTATGCAGGCCAGGAAGCAACAGTTAGAACTGGATGTGAAACAACAGACTGGTTCCAAATAGGAAAAGGAGTACGTCAAGGCTGTATATTGTCACCCTGCTTATTTAACTTCTATGCAGAGTACATCATGAGAAACGCTGGGCTGGAAGAAGCACAAGCTGGAATCAAGATTGCCGGGAGAAATATCAATCACCTCAGATATGCAGATGACACTACCCTTATGGCAGAAAGTGAAGAGGAATTAAAAAGCCTCTTGATGAAAGTGAAAGTGGAGAGTGAAAAAGTTGGCTTAAAGCTCAACATTCAGAAAATGAAGATCATGGCATCTGATCCCATCACTTCATGGGAAATAGATGGGGAAACAGTGGAAACAGTGTCAGACTTTATTTTTTTGGGCTCCAAAATCACTGCAGATGGTAACTGCAGCCATGAAATTAAAAGATGCTTACTCCTTGGAAGGAAAGTTATGACCAACCTAGATAGCATATTGAAAAGCAGAGACATTACTTTGTCAACAAAGGTCCGTCTAGTCAAGGCTATGGTTTTTCCAGTGGTCATGTATGGATGTGAGAGTTGGACTGTGAAGAAGGCTGAGCGCTGAAGAATTGATGCTTTTGAACTGTGGTGTTGGAGAAGACTCTTGAGAGTCCCTTGGACTGCAAGGAGATCCAACCAGTCCATTCTGAAGGAGATCAGCCCTGGGATTTCTTTGGAAGGAATGATGCTGAAGCTGAAACTCCAGTACTTTGGCCATCTCATGCGAAGAGTTGACTCATAGGAAAAGACTCTGATGCTGGGAGGGATTGGGGCAGGAGGAGAAGGGGACGACAGAGGATGAGGTGGCTGGATGGCATCACTGACTTGATGGATGTGAGTCTGAGTGAACTCCAGGAGTTGGTGATGGACAGGGAGGCTGGCGAGCTGCGATTCATGGGGTTGCAAAGAGTCGGACATGACTGAGCGACTGAACTGAACTGAACTGAACTGAAGATTATGGAACAATATGGAAAAATACTTAATAAGTAAAAGAAGACAGAAAACTAAACAAGCACTAGCGACATGGATAATAACAGCAAAAAGTATACATACTTGTGCATATGTAAGATATTGTTGTTGTTCAGTCATGTTCAGCTAAGTCATGTCTGACTCTTTGCAACCCTATGGATTGTAGCATGCCAGGCTCCTCTGTCCTCCACTAAAATATATAAAATAATTATAATTATTTTGGAGTTTTAAAAATGGTATATGTATTTTCTGAACTTTATATGTTACAGAAATTTTGTAATTAAAACACATGTACATGTATTTTAAAATATTAAATGGCAAAGACAGAGAATGGTAACTTGAGATAGCTATAAGGTTGACAAATGTTTGCTTTTTTTTTGTTTGTTTGCTTTGCTTTGACAGGAAAGAAAAGACATTTAGCTGTGTTTATAGGCTGGAGGGAGGAATTCACAAAAAGAGTTTAGCTTTTTAAGACAAGGGACATATTATGAGACAAAAATAATTAAGAAAGGCAAAATATCCTCAAACATTTCTATGTGTTTGTGTGTGTGCAAACTGAATGGCAATTCTAAAATTTATGTGGCAATATCAGGGTCTATAGTAACCAAGAGAGTTTTGAAGAACAAACTTAAGATTTTACACTACCAAGTTTAAAGACTTGTTAAAAGGCTCATTAATTGAGACAATGTGCTATTGGCACAGGGATAGATGCATATACCAAAGGAACATAATAGAGAATCCAGAAATAGAACTTGATTTACGACAAAGTCACTGTTGCAATTTAGCAAGGAATGGATATATTTTCAACAAATGGTGCTGGAACAACTGGATATTCATATGGAAAAAAAGGATAATTCACTCCTACCTCACACCATATACAACAATTATTAAAAACTCAAGATGGATCACAGACATAAATGGGAAGTTTAAAAAAGCTTCTGCTAATCAAAAAACACTATAAGAAAAGTGAGTATGGAAGAGAATATATTTCAATACATATATCTGATAATGGACTCACATTCAAAATATATGAAAGAAATTTCCATAAATCAGTAAGAAAAATTAATCAGCCCAATTTTAAAATAAGGGAAAACTCTTGAAAAAGTATCCCTGCAAGGCGATTTCTAAATGGCCAGTAAGTCCACTGAAAAGTGTTCAACGTAATTTCCTATAAGGGAAATGCAAATTAAAAACACAATGACATATTAGTAATATTCACCAGAATGGCTAACATTAATAAGTCTGACAATACCAAGTATTAGCAAAGAAAAGCGTAGAGCAACCTGAACTTTCATACACTGCAGAAACAAAGTGTTAGTCACTCGGTCACATCTGATGCTTTGCAACCCCATGGACTATGGCCTGCCAGGCTCCTCTGTCCATAGAATCCTCCAGGTAAGAATACTAGAGTGAGTAACTATTACCTTCTCCAGGGGATCTTCTCAACCCAGGAGATCAACCTGGATCTCCTGTGTTGCAGGCAGATTCTTTACAGTCTGAGCCATCAGGGAAACCCAGACTGCAGACAGGAGTGTAAAATGATTCAGCCACATTGGAAAACTCTTAGACAGTGTCTACTGAAGCTAAACATTTGTCTACTTTCTGACCTAAATACAGTATGTTGATTTATTTTATAAGTCAACTTGGCTGGGTCTGGTGGCCAAACAGCTGACGGAACATTTTTCTGGGTGTTTCCATGAGGTGTTCTTGTATGAGATAAACATTTAAATTGGTGGACTCTGAGTACAATATGGATGAGCTTCATCCAACCATTGAAGGCTTGTATAGGACAAAAGAACAACTTTTCCCCAAATAGGAGAAATTGTCCAGTGGATGGCTTTCTGACTTGAAGTGCAACATAGGCTCTGGTTCTCCAGCCTGCTGGCTTTTGAACTGAAACTACAGCACTGACTACCCCTGGGTACCCAGGCTGCCTGTTCATCCTGTAGATTTGGGACTTGCTGGCATCCATAATCATATGAGCCAATTCCTTATAATTTCTCCCTCATTCTCTCTAAGTATTCTATTGTTTCTCTTACTCCAGAGAACTCTCATACACCAACAATTTCACTCCTGTATATATACTCAGAAGAAATAAATATATGTGTCCATCAGAAAACACATACATGAGTATACATAGCATATTTACTCATAATAGCCCAATAATGAATGTTCATAGCAGCTTTACTCTTAATAATTCCAAACTGGCCACAGCCCAAATGACTGTCAAGAGAAGGATGAATAGATTGTAGTATTTTCATACAATGGAATATTACTTAGCAGTAAAAAGAATAAACTAGTCCTTTTATTTATAGTCAATTGATTTTCTGCAAGACAATTTAAGAGGGGAAAGAATTATTTCAACAAACGGTACTGGGACAACTGGATATCCATATGCAAAAGTATGAAGTTCAAATTATACCTTACACCATTACCTAAAAATGAACTCAAAATAGATCATAAGCCTAAATATGAGAGCTAAAACTTTAAAAGTCTTAGAAGAAAATATAGGAATAACCCTTCATGACCTTGAGTTGGGCAGTGGTTTCTTTGATATGACATCAAAAGCATAAATGACAAGAAAAAATAAATTAATTGGATTTCATCAGAATTAAAAACTTACATAACCAAGAGAAGTAAGAGCATGTGTTCACACAAAAACTTGTAGATGAACATTTATAGCATCATTATTCATAATAGCCAAAAAGTAAAAACAACCCAAATGTTCATTAACTGATAGAGGGATAAACAAAGTGTGATATATCCACCAGTGGAATATTATTCACCAATAAAAAGGAATGAAATACTGAAATATGCTGCAACAGCAATGAACCTTGAATACCTTATGCTGACAGAAAGAAGCTAGTCACAAAGGACCACATATTGTATATTTTCATTTATAGAACTGTCCAGAATAGGTAAATTCATCTTTCTAGAGAGAGAGAGAGAGTAGATTAATGGCTGCCAGGGGCTGGAGGAAAGGGTGGAATGTGGAGTGATTTTTAATTGGTACAGACTTTCTTTTGGGGGTGATGAGAATGTTCTAAAATTATATATTGGTGATGGTTTAATAATGCTGAGTATACTAAAATTCACTGAAGTTTGCACTATTACATGGTATGTGAATTTTATCTTAATAAAATGTTGCATATTTAAAAAGAATCAATTGCTGATGGGCTTCCCAGGTGGCACAGCAGTAAAGAATCTGCCTGCCACTGCAGCAGATACGGGAGATGCTGGAGACGCAGGTTTGATCCCTGGGTTGGGAAGATCCCCTGGAGAAGGAAATGGCAACCCCCTCCAGTATTCTTGTCTGGGAACATCCATGTTGGGGTCGCAAAGAATCAGACACGACTGAGCATGCAGGTTGCCCATGGGGGCTATAGGATGAGGAGTTTTGATTAGGATTCATGAAGGAGCCTACCGAGGTACTAGAATATTCTACATCTTGATCTGGGTGGTGGTTGTTTGGATTTAAACACATGCATAAACCCATCGAGCTATATATACACTAAAGTTAAACATGCTTTAGGTACTTTACTGAGTATATTTTGTACTTCAATAAAAACATTTATTGAAGGAGGAGGACAATGGGTAACATTGTAGAGAAATTTAATCTTAGAAAGAGAGACAAGAAAGAGGTGGTGGGGCCTTTAAGTTTTCATACACATAGAAAGCAAGAATTTTACTTAGAGTGTGGGGAATGGGATTAAAAACTTACGGGAAGGAGACAGAGATACGAAGGATGGAGGTCACTCATTGCTGCCTTTCTCTTTAGGGTAAATGCAGTAATGTGATTATGTCATGGGCTCTCACGTATACAAAATATGGTATGTGTGTGTTGTGTGATGCCACGGTGGGTGGAAGCACCAGAAGTTGTAATGAATAATTTGAAAACTTATTCCACAAGAATAACAATAATAGATGGATCCATGAGAAATCAACAGTCCTTTTCACTGACTCAACTACCCTTTGCCTCCGGACTAGACTTGAAAACTAAGGGAACTAGAATGGCTAGTCTCCTCACCTTGTGTCTCCCTTTCCTTTCACCCTAGATCATAAACTCTTTAATAAAAATCTGTTTCATTCATTATAGCTTATGTCAGCATAATTAGCAAGTGTTTACAATCCATAATCTATCTTTAGACTAGACCTGGGTGCTCAGTACTTTTAAGGCTTGTCTTCACCTTTGGAGAACTACTAAACCATTATTTAAAAAGTCTGTTATCTTCCCAACCAACCAGTCATACTGTTTTCCATTTCTGAGACTAGATCATGATGCAAGACCCTATCAGAAAAATGTTGCTACTGTCTGATGTAGAATATAACAGGCTGATACACTAGTGTGAAACACAAATGTGACAGGAACCATACAAACTTTACTAGTTATAAACCACTACTATACAGTACTTTACAATTTACAAGGTTTTTTTAATATATATTTTCTCTGTTCATCACAATTTCTTTTGTTTTATACCTTACTACAACCACCAATTCACAACTAAAGATTTTGAAGGTTCAAGAGGTTAAAGGACTTACTTTAGATTGAGTAGTCTAAAACAATTATTAAATGAACAGTGGGGCTTTGAACAGATTCTCTGATCACATAGCCCAGGTCCTTTTCACCCTACCATCTTGCAAGACATCTTCTCTTTGCTGAAACAATTTATAATGAGGGTAATAATAGGGTGGGCAGTTTAAGAGAAACAAAGTTACTCTGGGAATTCAAAAGAGGAGGAGATCACAGGAAACGTTTCCTGGGGGTGATATTCCAGATGGGCCTTGAAGAAGTGATAGAATTGCAAAAGATCAGGGAAAAACAAACAAACAAACCCAAACAAACCCAAAACCAAACAAAAAAGCAAACAACAAAAAAGGGAAGGCATTCCAGGTCCCTGTAATAGCAGGAGCAGAGCCATAGAGTCAGAAAAGCATACAGTGCATTTGGGGAATATTAAGTAGTTTGGTTTTGTTGAAGTGTAGGAAAAATGCAAAATGATGGTAGGAGACAAGACAGAAAAAGTAGGACTATAAACTAAGTTTAGTGGGCAGTGGCATACCATTCAGGTCTTATAAGCAATGCAGTATACCTTGGAATCCATGCTTCATGTGTGTTTAGTTTCTCATTCCATCCTAGCCCACCAGCCTCCTCTGTCCATGAGATTCTCTAGGCAAGAATACTGGAGTGGGTTGCCATGGCCTTTTCCAGGGGATCTTCTTGACTCAGGAATTGAAGCTATCTCTCCTGCTTTGCAGGCAGATTCTTTCCCCTCTGAACCACCAGGGAAGCCCAGAATCTGCAGTTCATCTATTCTTTCTTTGGGTGGAGAAGAAAGAGTGAGTGGGAAGACCACAAAGCCAATCATTTCTAGGCAAAGGTAAGGACAACCTGAACAAACTTGTGGCAGTAAAAAGGAAGAGTCAGGAGCAAGATTTCAACAGCAGATTTTATGAAAAGTCATTTTAGGCAAATGAAAGAAAGTAATGTGTGAGGAAGAAAAAAACATATCAGAAAAGACTGAAGAATGGAGAACTGTTATCCTAATTAACAGAAACAGAAGTGCTTTTGGTGGGAATAGTAAATTAGATTTTTAGTGTGTTGAACAATGGTTTTAATTGACCTCTGCACCTTTTCAAGCCTCTGTCATTCAGATGTTTAAAAATGAGAGATTGAATTTACAAAGAATATGATTGGCCAATAAATGTATGAAAATGTGTTACCTCATTGGTAATAAGGCAAATGACATTGCTTAAAAAAGGAGGTATTTTTTTTCTTCCAGTCTATCAGATACAGAAAAATTGAAAAGACTAACTACTCAGGAAAAAACTTAACAAATACTTAGGATTTATAAGAAAATGAAAAGCTTTACTGAAGAAAACAAAAGAAAACTAAAAAAAAAAAGAAATAACATATTCTTGAGTTGCAAGATAATATTTTAGGAGCAAAATTTTTTCCAAGATTATAAATTTAACTCAACCACAATCAAATGTTGACAAAGTGATTTTGGAGAACATCTGGATATTTTATTAAATAAAAATTGCAGAACAGTGTGTATAGCATGCTGCAGTTTGTGTAAAAAAAAGGGGGAAATACACACACATACATATACACACACTGGGGAGGAAAACAGGGGCAGCTGAGATGAGGGGGAGAGAGGGAGACATCTCACTTTTAAAAGATTAATTTTTATTAGAGTATAGTTAATTTACAGTGTTATGTTAATTTCAACTGTACAGCAAAGGGAATTAGTTGCACGTACTTTTTTCCCACATAGGCCATTACAGAGTATTGAGTAGAGTTCCCTGTGCTAGGCAGTAGGTTTTTATTAGTTACCTGTTTTATTTATAGTAATGCATATATGTCAATCCCAATCTCCCAATTTATCCCTCCTCCTGCTTCCCCCTTGTTAACCTGAAGTTTGTTTTCTACGTCTGTGACTCTGTTCCTGTCTGTAGACAAGTTCATTTGTACCAATTCTTTTTAAGATTCCACGTGTAAGTGATATCATATGATATATATGGGCATCTCACTTTACTCCTTTTCCTCCTGATTTAGAAAATATGGAAGTATTGTATATTAAAATTAATGAAATTGATTGAGAGGAAGAGCTAGGATGATTTTTTTTAAAGAAAAATAATTGAGGTGGGAGTAGGATGGGATTGTGATAATCAGACAAAGGCTCGTTACAAGAATTAAATGAAGAAACATAGGTAAAGTGGTTGCAACAGTTTTGGCACATTTGATGTACACACAAATGCTTGCTGATATTGTTTTGTATAACCTTTAGATGGGAACTATAAGACTCAAATATGTAAAGGAATGTGTTGATAAATTTTTACTGCCTGAAGTTTAAAAATTTTTGGATGGGGGAAAAGAGGTTAAGAACATAAACTGAAAAAACTGTATACTTATAGCTGTATACTTATACTTATACTGTATACTGTATAGAGGGACAAGGTCAGTCACTGCACAGATATTTTTTGAGTTTCTGCCCTTGAGTGTGGCATTATACTAAAGGCAGGCTATGTGGTGATGAAAATGGTCTTCACCCTCATGGAGCTTATAGTCTATATAGAGTAATATTACTATCCCTATAGTAATATTACTATATAGTCTATATAGAGTAATATTACACAAAAACTTACTAAAGATCATAAGGTTGGAAACCTACAGGCCAACAGAAGACAAAGGCCATCAAGAGGTTATTTTAAAAATTGTTACTGGTCAATAAACATAGAAAAGTAAAGTCATCCTCATTAGTCAATTTCACTCAAAAGCATGACTTTTTTGTTTATTAATGGTGAAAATTTAAAACAAACGAAAGCCCAATATTGGTGTGGTGGAGACAGAGGCATTCTTATATCCTGGGAGTGTGAGTAGAATAGTGTAAGCTTCCCACAAAGGCTGTTTAATAACACGTATTGGTATTTTAAATGTGCAAACTGTTTGACCTAGCCATTACACTCCTAAGAAGAAGCATATATTTGAAGGCGTGTGTTCAAGGATTTCTACTTCAGTCATCTTTTCGACAGTAAAACAAATAGAAAACAACTGCAATATATCTTAATAAGTAAAGGGTTAAATTATGGTGCATTGATAAAGAACATGATGCAGTGATTTAAAGGGGTGGCATACTACAAACATTGACAGGAAAAGATGGCACAATATTATATTAAGTGAAGAAGGCAGATTGCCTGACAGATAATAAAAAAAAATAAAAAGCTGGTCACATTGAAAACAGTGCATGTATATGTATAGAAAAAATTCTCGAAAGATATGCTCCAAAACATGACATCGAGTGATGACAAGAGAGATCATCCTTCTGTAAAGCAATTATCCTTCAATAGAAAAATTAATTAATTTAAAAAAGAGAGAGATCATCTTTATTGTATGTTTTATACTTTTGGGGGAGAGTGGTATTTTCTGAATTCTTACCAATGAATGTGTTACTTATACATCCACAGACAAAATAAAACTCTTTAATAAAAATAAACAAAATAAAGCCGTTTCTTAAATATTTTCTTTCAAAATTCCTTTAGGAATAATCTTTGCTTAACTAAAGCCATGAAGATTGAAATTTTTATGATTAGGACTCTCAGGTTTTGTACATTCATAGTCTTCTTGTCCTAAGTCAGTAGGGAAATCTTTTGTAAATAATAAAATATTTCAAGAATTTGGATTGAATGACAATCACAGAGTACTGACCTCGTTTCCACGGTGGTTAAAAGAATCGAAGAGAAAGAAACCTTGACAGGGCAGTGGACAGGAAATCTCAGCAGCACTGGCTGCCTGAAGTTTGCAGCACGTTCTCTGGCCGGAACCAGGAGTGGGGGTGTGGGGAAGGTGGACTGGAGGAGAGACAGGTAGTTTGATCCTATTTTGGTTTTCATCCTGCCTTACTCTTCCCCAATCTGTGTAAATTTCCATGTATGTAAGGCTTTAGGGTACAGGAGAACTCTTTTCCTGGTTCCTGTCCCTCTTCTCTTATCCTTGCTGAACCTGATCTTATTTGCACTGTTATCTGGATGTTAAGTCCTCTTGGCTCTTCGGCCATTATTGCACAAAAAAAGGTTGAAAATCCTTAGTTCAACCTACATTGTTGTGGGACTCAGGGGCCTCATGCTTAACAGAATCATCCTGTGACTCACAACACTTGCTGCCCATCTCTGAACAGAAAAGAACTGTGTCTCAACCTCAGGCCTTGGAGATGGCGAAGGGAGCCCAACTCCATAGATCGAGGGGCTATTGTAAGGAGTCAGTAATTTCATATAATTCCCAAGCACAGTCTGAACACTGAACTGACCAAAGCACAACTGCTGTTGTATGGAGAGAGCCACCTTACTAGGATACTTAGATTAAAAAAGAGTTCTTATTCTCAAAGAAGTTTACAAACTACAAAATTGATATAATAAACTTTGTATGGTCTCTCATATCTCCGTATATGCGGTCACCCCCACCCCACTCTGCTTTCCTGCCCTGGTGAACCCAGCAGGAGCATGGAGTATGAAGTTAGTCTTCAGTAAGATGATTTAGTCCAAATTCTGTAGACATTTCAAACAGCACCCTCTCTTACTCTTCCTCTTACTTCTCTTAGAGCAAAATTCCTATACAAATACAAGAACAAAAAGTAAAAAATGAAAACTAACTTCGATTGTTCAGAGGCAGGGGTGAGGAGGAACACTGAGTAATCTTCATGATCCTAGATCTAATTATTGGTCTACTTACTAGAAAAATTCACAGATTTTTCTAAACAATTTTTTTCCAAAATAAATGCTGAAATGCTTACTATTGCAAAATGGAAAACCTTATGAATTCTGAAGAAATTTATAATAATAAGTCTATGTATCTGAATTGGAGGAAAAAATGACATGTTAAGGAAACACCTTAGACTCTAGTTTCAGCTACTATAGCATTTGGTTAAATAAAATTCAAAAAAATGTTACCTCAGATTTATGAATAACTGCTTTGTCTATGTTACACTCAAAGTCAGCATTTCACTGAAGAACTTTGTGTTCTGTTGTTTTTTTCTTCAAACCACTTTTCTTTCCACAAGATAATGTCAGGATTTTTCATTTCTAACAGCTCATCTATGAATGGCAAAGAACAGGCAGGACTTTGGAGATAAGAAAATGACTTGGAGGTGCTTTTATATGTTTAATGGTTCCTGAATCTGAACAGTCCTGTGAGATTTGGATAGGGCTCTTGGAAAAAGGAAACGTGTTCAGAGAGACAAGCTATTGCAACATTTGAATTTCAAGCTTGTGGTGAGTCGAGTATTAATAACAAGACAGGCTCATGTGGCAAAATTTGACTTTAGGTTATCTTAATAATGCACGCTCCCACTCCAACTCTACCCCACCTATATTAATACTTGACATTTCAGTAAGATATTTGAACAAGAAGAAAGATGTTCTAATCATGACAAGATAATTTTCAAGCAATGGCTCCCACATTTGAAAAAACTGCAGCATTAAGCCCCTTTTAAACAAGTGAGTTTAGTCCTAAAGGTGAAATGACGGGAGATCCCGGGAGATGCTAGTCGGGGCTTACCTGTGCCATTATTATTCCATAGATAATCCAGGTACGTGTTATTTGTAAAATCAACTGCTTTGTGAACTGAAAGTACAGCATTGGGACCTAACCTCTTGCTGTTGCACCTGTCATTTTTTCCATCTCTACTCATCAAAGGGTGACTGTTTTATAACGTGTCTGTCTCTGGTGAGGGACATAACCCAGCTTTCTGAAGCTCCCAAAAGAGAGTTTATCTGACTAAAACAGACACTTGAAGACTGAACTCCCAGACTTCTGTTACTGAAGGAGTAGGAGGAGTCAGCAGGGTACTGAGCTGTCTGGCAAAACCCACTGTGCCCATCAGTACATATGAAGGTGAGATCAGTATGAAAACCAAGAGCATCTTTTGAATTAATGAGAACTCCTTTAAGCTGAGAGAAGAATTTTTTTGTAGGTTCTCACTAGTAACCTATTTTATACATAGTAGTGTATATACGTCAATCCCAGTCTCCCAGTTCATCCCACCCCTACTTCCCGCTTGGTGTCCATACATCTGTACTTTATGTCTGTGTCTCTGTTTCTGCTTGAGAGAAGAATTCGAGGAAACCATATTAGTCGGCTAGAAAACTAACAGTAATGATAATGACTCCTTGATTCAGCTTCAGGACTGGGCTGGCTGGGAGACCCCCAGAAGGAGAAAGCTGGTGGATAGGAAAACGGCCACGGGAAGTGCAAAGTGCCATCAATAACGTTACTTGCACTGGGATGCATGAGAAAGTATAAACACACCTCCTCAAACCTGAAGCCCTTTTAAACTGTGATACAAACTGCTGAGGTGGTTTCAATAAAATTCAAAAATAATTTAAAAATTACCTATTCCTCCTGAGTCTAGCTGAAAAGTGAGACCCTGGTCTCTTTCCAACTTCTGGGCTTTCACAGCACTTGCTTTGTGCCTCTCAAAGCACCTACCACGGCCACTCACCTCCACTCAGATTCCAGCTTCCTTGATGTCCTGATTCACCTTTACCTTTGCCTCTGTCATGGTTCTTAGCACAGGGCTTGCCCATAACAGGCATAATACATGTTTCTGTGCAGAAATGAATGAATGGATGTATCTTCCACCAATCTGGTAAAATGTAAAATTAGGCATAAATATATCTGTCACAGATCAAATTAAATCAATAACGTAGAAATTTGCTTTTAATTTATTACACAGTAACACATACTTAGGGCTTACATGGTGTCTCAGTGGTAAAGAATCTGCCTGTTAGTGCAGGCGATGTGGGTTTGATCCTTGGGTTGGGAAGATCCCCTGGAGAAGGAAATGGCAACCCACTCCAGTATTCTGGCCTGGGGAATCCCATGGACAGAAGGGCCTGAAGGGCTACAGTCCATGGGGTCATAAAGCATCGGACACGACTTTATGGCTAAAAATCAAAGTATAATAATATGCTATAATGCTTTGTAGCCTGTGTTATTTCAGGTTCTCTAAGAAGCAGATTCCAAGATAGGACCAAATGTACATGAATTTCATTAGGAAAGCACCTGTGAGAGAAAACGGGGAGGGAGCTCAGAGAAGCTGGAGGGGCATCGGCCTATGACCTAGGTCTGACCCCAAATGAAGGAGAGAGAGACAGCAGGTTGAGTGGTGGCAGGCTGCACTGTCACGTCCTCTAGGGAAAGTTCAGCAAGCCTCTGGGGGAGTCCTGGAGTAAGACTCCACCATCAGAGGGGTCACAAGTCCCACTGGAAGAGGCCCGCCTTACTAACCTTGTCAGGCTACCATTGGTTGGGAGCTGCCGTGGGAGGTGTGGCCTTGTAATCAATGCTGTGGACGGATTTCAGGGCACAGTCTCAGAAGCCAGTTAGATTCTTTGAAGTTGGAACTCAGCTACATTTTACTTTGAACATCTTTCGAAATCATATTCACCTATAGTGTTCTGATAAATGCTTCTTTTTCACAAGTAATACGTTGGCCACTTTAGAAAAACTGGAAAATAAACAGAACACAAAACTTAGTAATAGTTCTAATTTATTTATGTATAAAACACATGCATATTTATGTGTATAAAGTACAAATATACACACAAAAAATATGCACACGCATATACTGTCATCGTTTTCTAGCATTTATGAGCGTGGTGGGATCTGTTCCTGAGCCTTTCTTGGGCATATTTTTGAATGACGACATGAAACAGAACAGGCTGGAAGTCCATAGAAGTGGATTGATTTCAACGTGCAGGACTTTAAGACTTTATATATGCCAAAATGATTTCTTTCTTGGATTTGAAAGTAGATTTAATTTTATACTTTAGTCAAAACTGTTTTACAAATGGCATATACAGGTTTGTATCAAATAAAATAAGAATGTAATGAGTAAATATACCTTAATCCTGTAAGTTTCATTCTGTCCTGCAAAATGGTGGCTCAGTGACTACTGAGTTCATAGCTTTATAAAAGTGATTTATTTTGGAATCATAAAAATAAGATTTTAAAGGATGTTGACATGTTCAGTATAGTGTTTTCTGACAAGCATTTTTTGAATATATAGCACTCTTCTCAGTCACAATGCACAAGCCTGAAGACAAAATATTACATGGAAACAATAGATGAAGGCACTATAGCTCTGTGACACAAAATGACTGTCACTTGGATCAAATAAATAAACAAAAAGAAATTTTAAAGTGAACTGACATTCATAGAATCCAGATTTATAAACATGGCTTCTTGTTACTCCTAATTATATTTTCTTGATGAATGTCTAAATATAATATGCAGAAATCACCATTCCATCCTCATATTAACTCTCCACTGGACTTCATTTTAAGAAATTTTAATGGTTGAAAAGATAATCTGTGTATTGCTGGCTTCAACAACCTCAACTGTTACCTTACTGCTCTACATTACAACGGCCCCAGAGATTATATAATTTGATTAGCATGATTTCCATTTTTTTTTTCAGGGTTATTGTAATTCCTCTTTTAATATTCATTAGAGGAGAGACAATGGCACCCCACTCCAGTACTCTTGCCTGGAAAATCCCATGGGCGGAGGAGCCTGGAAGGCTGCAGTCCATGGGGTCGCTGAGGGTCCGACACGACTGAGCGACTTCACTTTCACTTTTCACTTTCATGCATTGGAGAAGGAAATGGCAACCCACTCCAGTGTTCTTGCCTGGAGAATCCCAGGGACGGGGGAGCCTGGTGGGCTGCCGTTTATGGGGTTGCACAGAGTCGGACACGATTGAAGCGACTTAGCGGCAGCAGCAGCAGCAGGAGAGGAGAGAGAACTCAAGTGTCTGTTGGGGCTAAATTCTGTAGCTATTGGCTCCTTGCCATGCCATCTGGTGCTGGTTGCCTCACATGCCAGAGATCTGCTCTTGATGTTTTATGATTGCTGACCACCATGTCAAGAGCCCCTGCTGTCCCACAGAGATGTATCTGGGGACATCTGACCAACCCCACTATGGACCTCTGCCAATTATCCCAGTTCATGATGATTCCAAGGCTGAGAGGGAAGGTAGCTTCCCGTCATCACTCAGTCTCTACCCCAGTTATCTCTTAGCAAAAATCCCTAAGTCCTGAGTGGTAGAGTACATGATACAGTGTTTCAGTCTACACATGGGTTCATTTTAGCTGAGGTGTATCCTATGAACTTGGGTAACTGAGTCAGGCTCCTTCCTTTCGTTGCAGCCAGATGCGGAGTCCAGAACATTCCATGCCAGTGACTTAGGCCTTAAAGCTAAGGCTCACTGGGATAGACTCCCGCACCTTCTCTCAACCTTCAGCCCAACTCTCCCTATCTTTGACTCTTTAATTTCTTGCTGAAACCCCTGGTCCTTTCCTCAGTTTGACATTGGGTCTGTCTTTTAACCACAGTGGAGTATATGTGTGTGTGTGGGGTGGGGGGGGTAGGGTGGGGAGGTAGAATAGGGTGAGGTAAGGGGTGGGAGAGATTGTTTTAGACACATGATGACATAAAGTTCTGTTGCATAACACTACACTATTCTCTAGGACTAATGTTCAACCAGGAAAAGTTTGAAGGAAAGAGAATGATTCTAAAGAGTCACTTTCAGTCTTACACTGAATTTTAAAATAACCCACAGAACTACATAATTTTACAACTGGAAGGGATTTTAAAGACCATTTCATGCAGTTTCACTTGACCTGTGTAGGAAGGAAATGTTTGCCCAAGATCAGAGTTATTGGTAGAATTAGTTCTAGAATCAAGATCATTTGACTCCAGTTGATTTTAAACCCAGTATTCAGCAAACATGTCTTGTTGGTCAAAATCATTCTGTCTGATTTTCCTTTTATATGAAGGACATAAGATAGTTGAGATCTAGAGCCAAATATACCAATGGGGGCTTAAAATTTAATCAGAGTAACTTAACAATGCATAGACTTTAAAGAAAAGCTTTTTTTATTTATTAAAGTACAGTTGCTTTACAATATTGCATTATTTTCTGCTGTATAGCAAAGTGAATCAGCCATATTTATACCTATGAATCCCTTTACATGGCCTCACTCACAAACGATCAGGATCGCTGGGTCTATCCTCAGTTTACCATCTTTCTAGTCCTATATAAGTGAATGTTCCTGTATTGTTAATACTTTGAGACCAACATTCTTCGATAACAATAAAAAGAAAAAATTCCTCTGTCTTCATCCAGAAGCTCTCTCTTTTTCTAGTAAAAATATCATCTAGTTTATCTAGCTTCATTTATATCTAGCAAAATCCTGGATGTAAGAAAAGCAAAGTTTACCCCTACTTGTATTGCACTGTTAACTTTCTGTTGCAATTTACAACAGCAGCTGACAATAGACACTAAGGCAATTATCATAGTCTCTTTTTCCTTAAAAGATTTTTTTTTTTTGGATGTGGACCGCTTTAAAATCATTATTGAATTTGTTTCAATATTGTGTCTGTTCCGGTTTTGCTTTTCTTAGCTCCCTGATCAGGAATTGAACCCACACCCCCTACATTGGAAAATGAAGTCTTAACCTCTGAACCACGAGGGAAGTTCCCTATAGTCTCTTGACCAGAATTAAATATTTCAAACTGATGCTATATTCACAGATGAACATTTCCACTAAAATTAGACAGATTCTTAACATAGTTTTTCTCTTCCACAGTAACACTTTTCATTTTCTGTTGTATTCAAAATATACAAAAATTTCAGAATTAGCTGTCCAGTCAAGGAAAAAAATTAAATCTCTCTATTTATTCAGCATGAAAAGATTCTTTAAGTAAATCCCCAATGAAAAGCTATGATTAATAATAATAATGGGGCTAGGCGTACATTTTAATTCAAAAACAATTTTGAGTAGAAAGAATGTACTTGGCTAGTTATGGAGTTAATCCTTTTAGCTGAGATAATCTGCAAAATTCTCAAACAGGTTCTATCAAGTGAGAGAATGTAACATTGTTTTATGGGATTTGCCTTGAAATAAAGACAAATAATGTTTCTCTGTGTGTGTCCTAGGCTTTATAAAATGTCTTCCATATTTGAATTCTTCCTTAGAATATCTTGAAGAGTAAATACTACACTCTCCAATTCATAGATGACAAAACTGAATTTCAAAGAGGTTAAATGGCTGGTTCAAGTTTATTCATGTAGAAAGTGACACAGTCTTGATTTAAAATGATGTTTTTTGACTTTAAAACTATGTAACTTTCTCCAACAAAACTGCATTCTCAAGGAATATCACACATATTTTCAGAGATATTGAGCTCCACTCAAATCTCCTAGTCAGTTTGATTTCCTTCAGATCTTTGGGAATGTCAAACCTTGAATTTGGTATAAGGTGGTCTGGGGTTGGTAATGCCAGATTTGGCAGAAGTAAACACCAATCATCTCTGGAGGAAAGTGCCTATACTGTAAGCCTCAAATTATTCCTAGAAATTATTCCTTTTACAAATATGCAGTGCATGGTTAAAGATAACCAGGCACAAAGATAACCGAGAAGGGAGATTGTGCTGGATTTGAAGCCAGCAGATATAAAAACGTCAGATATAAAAACCAGACGTAGGTGAACATATATGTGAAATAATTTAGTTTAGTAGATGGTTTTAGCCCAAGATCAGAGGCAGCTAAAAATAGAATCTGTGAACTATGTAATAGGTCAGAAGAAATTATCCTGAGAGCAGAGAAATAAGAAGAGAGTTAGAAAACACAGAGCTATTGAGAGAAAATCTAGCATGTTTAATTGAAGTTCCAGAAGGAGAGGAGAGAGACAATGGGACAGAGTAATGTTTGAAGACATGTGCTTGAGACTTTTCCAGAACTGATGAAAGATACTAATCCACACATTATAAATTCTCAAGCGAGGTAAGTCACACAAAAAATAAACAAACCAAAACCCTCACTTAAACTCATTTTAATGAAACCGAACGAAACTAGTGACAAACACAAAGTCTTAAAAGCAATCAGGGAAGAGAAAGACATATTGTCTTCAAAGGAGAGATGGTTGGGTTGAATAAAGGCTTCGATGGCTTCACTGGCAGCTCTACTACCCATTTATAAAAGAAATAAATCAGATCTTCCACAAATTCTTCCAGAGGATTTTGAGTCTATCTTAAAAGTCCACTGTAACATCCACTCATGATGAAAATTAGTCAACACTGTACTGGGGGCTTTGGAGGTATAGTAAGACGAGAAGGAAAAACAAAAGTATAATGTCTGGAAAGGAAACAAAGCAGTAATTTAAATGGTATGATTATATGCTTTTCTATACCTGAATTACTTTTCATTTTAAAAACATTTAAAAAATTACTTATATTTGCATAGCACTTAATGGCTTTCAGTGTGCTTTTACCTAATGGTTGTATTTGATCATCACACTTCTGTGAGGAAGCTCAGGTTCAGAGAGGTCAGGTCACAGAGCTGGTCAGTTAGAAGAGGCACTAGAACCCAGGTCTACTGACTCTTCAAGAGTCTTTCTAGTTAACAAGTATTTTTACTATGGCATACATTGCAATAACAGTTTTCCATAAAGCAATCTATCTATTAATCTATATAAATCACATAATTTATATCATATGTGGTACTATTTGTTATAAAGCAATGCCAATGGATATGTGTCCTTGGCATTAGGTAGGAGAAAGAGGCTATAATACGATCAATGCAGCTGCTTTAGCTGAGTGTCTTGGCTTATCAAACCTGCAGGTGGAAAAATTATGTTAGAAACCATTGGTAAAACTAATGTTATAGTTTGGTTGTGCACTCCAGCCCTCCGCCTACTAACTTATATGTTTGTACTTGGAGGTTGTTGTTTAGTCGCTAGTCGTGTTCTAGTCTTTTGCAACCCCGCCAGGCTTCTCTCTCCATGGGATTTCCCAGGCAAGAATACTGGAGTGGGTTGCCATTTCCCTCTCCAAGGGATCTTCCTGACCCAGGGATTGAACCCGTGTCTGCTCCATTGGCAGGCAGATTCTTTACCACTGAGCTACCTGGGAAACCTGGATTTGGAGATAGGACCTTTAAAGAGATCAAATTAAAACGAGGCCATTAGGGTGGGCCCTAATCAACTACGACTTATGAGAAGAGGAAATTTGGGCACATATGGGTACAGAGGGAAGACTAAGTGAAGACATAAGGAGAAGATGATCGTCTATAAGCCACAGTGAGAGAGGTGGCATACATCCTTCTCTCATGGCCTTAAGAATCAGTCCTACAGACAGCCTCCAGAATTGTGGAAAAATAATTTCTACTGCTTTAGCTACCCCAGTCTGTTGTAGTCAACTGTTACAGCCCTAGCAAACTAGCACTGCTAGGGACATACATGCCATTACTCTTGAGCGAAAGTGATGCTGGATTTGTACAGTGATATTTTATCTGTTCATTTATCTATAGCTTTAAAAACTTTCTCTTAGTTAAGCTTTTTTTCAGGGAAAAAAACTTTGTTATTGAGTGTCTGATTTTCTCTAGTCTCTGCCTTTTTACCACTGAAATGATTGCTTTTAAAACATTGTATTGAATTGTTGAGGTTTTTCATCAATTAAATTGTCACAGCAGAATAAGCACTTCTATGATGAGTCATCTAATATTATCAGGTGATGTAAATGAAGTCGTATTGTCTGTGAAGTTGTCTTACTAGCGTTTTGGAAGATATCATAAATTGCTCCTTAACAGATCATGTTATGCTTATATTTAGAGTATGGTAATTTTGAAGAGTTGAAATGAATTGTAATTTATTAACGCTTTTTAAAACGCATGGGGGCCCTGTCACATATGCCGTTCTCACCCAGGCTGATGTACCTGGAGCATCTGGTCTTTCATTCATTAAATTCAACATTCCAGTGGAAGATGCTATTGGAATGTGCAAAGATTCAAACAACAAGCCAGGACAGCTGCATCTGAGACCAGTCTTGTTTTGAAACCAGAAAACCCATGCAAATAAACAATAGCAACACACATAAGAAGTGAATTAATGACAGCTTACTGGAGAACATAACAACAAAAGAAGTCTCAATAGTCATTCTCAGATTTCTCTCTAGAATTAAACAAGGTGAGTTAGGTGAACAAGATAGTGGGTTATATAAAACAAATTGATTCTACATTAATATTAGAAAATATTTCAGAACATTTTACATTCAATGATTTTTGAAATAAAATAATTCCATTTATACTTCATTAAAAATTTTTCCTCTCTCCATGCCTGCATTCCCTGTCCCTAATTCTAATGAAGAAGAGAGACAGTTCAAAAGTTTTCTACTGTCTTATTGTAATTAGTAAGTTCCCTAACTGGAGGCTTGTGGGCACGAAGCCTGGCCCAAGAAAGCAGTTTCTGGAGTTCCCAGAGCTGTTTTCACTGGGAAGGAAAACTCAGCTGAAAACTTCCAACTTGTCAGCTTTCAATAAGGGAAACTAGTAAAGATACGTGCCTGGAAAAATTAATTTATTCATCTAGTCAAAAAATTTTAATTCAATCCTCATATATTGAGTAACAATGAAAACTTTCATAATTAGGTTGAGTTATATATTTTTATTAAAGAAAAACAAAGGAATTTAATTAAGATTGTCAAGGAAATAGGTCATATGATTAACTATGAAATAACCTTAACTTTTGAATAAGCTCATTGTTGCTTAATTAAGGTATATGGATTTATAGAAACTGCAGGGGTGCTTTTGTTCCAAGTTTGAAATATGTTGGATTTCTTAATATATACGTTTTATGCTTCTTAATTTACCTATGGGAACATTGCTAATAACAGACTTTAGTTCTTTCAGATATAAAGTTAACGATTAGTTCTTCCTCTACTTCAAGAAGTCTATTTAGTTCATTTTAATGCTCTTTTTTAAAGTAAGCAAAAACTTCTAGAAATGCTACCAGGCATAGTCTCATTGTTTGAACTTGCAGCTCTGTATTTATAGCTAAGCCCATACTTACTAATAACTTTAATTGCATCACTCACTCAGTCTAAAACTGTGCTTTTTATCTGGACTTGTTCAGGACTTATGGACTCCTGATTAAGAAACACATTTTCTAATGCCAATGTGGATGGAGTTCAATCTGTGAATCAAGGCACAGGGAAACGAGCTTCATCAGTCCATGTGGTTAAAAATTTACTCATTCACTCTTTACAGAGTGAAGTGCTAAAATCAAAGCACCGTACTTCTGTTGAGTAAGTTAACCTGCTTGCTGTTCTCGCTCTTAAATTCTGCAAAATCCAGTTGTCAATCATTTCCTCCTGGAAGGCTGCTAAGGTTATGTTTATGTTCCTCATTTATGTTCCTAATTTGTGTCACTTAAATGACCATTCATTGATATATTGCCTCATAACTTGTTTTCTAATGATTTAGTTTTTACGATGCGTCTTTATAGTTAGACTGTAAACTCTTAAGGCAGGCACTGTATTCTATTGCTCGTATGATCCGCAGCATCCCTGAGATAGCATGTATTCATGTATTCCTAGAAAACTCTAATAATATTCTTAATGATGACATCCAGTCACAGTAAAATTCTGCAGTGTTTTCTGAATAATCAAAGGAAATTTAAACCGAGCTTCATTCTGGACTCTAAATTTTTTGAAATTTGACAATCCCTGAATGGTCAACGTACACCATCACTTTCAGTTCACAAAACACCCATTCCCCACTCATTCTGAAGAAACAGGAAGTTTACTCTGTGGTGTCCTGCATACAGCAGGAGTTCAGGGACTAGGTTTGATTTTAACAAAATGGAACAGCTCTGTCCCACCCCCCTGCCCCCCGCACAAGTAGAAATGGTCTCCTTTAATTCAAATCCTATTATTTTAGATTTTGTGATAAATTGTCAAACAAGGTTCAGGCTGAAGCATATTTGTTTTTAGCTACAAGAACTGGGTTTATCTAGTAAATTATCAAGAAGATGAGGCAATTGTAAATCATTCCTTCGTTCAACAGCTATTTATTTAGCACCTACTAAGTGTCATATGCGCTTATAGATTCATGGGACATATAAGAAAGCAAAACAGGCAAGTAGTCCTGCCTTGATGGAGTTTACATTCTAATGGAGAGCATTAGGGCAGGAAATGCAATGAAAAACTAGTAAATATATGGGATATTGACAATTGCTATAGAGGCAAAAAAAGCAAGGAGGGAAGATAGAGAAGAGAGAGGCTGAGGGGAGAGGACACAGGGTGGTTAGGTAAGTACCTTTTATTTGAACAAAGAGTGATGGCTGAGCCATGGGTGAACCTGCAAAAACCAGGCACAGGCACCAGCGAGCAACCCAGTGGCCTAGAGTGGGAGGGTGGTGAAAAATGAGGTTGGATCCTGCAGAACTGGTTCTCCACACTGCCTGCATATGCGAATCACCTGTGGAGCTGGGATTCAGGCCCCAAACCAGACACTATGGGTTTCATTAAAAAATTTTTTATATTAATTTCAAAATTTTATTTCATGGTGTTCATGGGGTTCTCAAGACAAGAATACTGAAGTCGTTTGTCATTCCCTTCTCCAGTGGACTGCATTCTATCAGACCTCTCCACCATGACCTGTCCGTCTTGGGTCGTCCCACACGGCATGGCTTGGTTTCACTGAGTTAGACAAGGCTGTGGTCTGTGTGATCAGATTGACTAGTTGTCTGTGATTGTGGTTTCCGTCTGTCTGCCCTCTGATGCCCTCTCTTAGTGCCTACTGTCTTACTTGGGTTTCTGTTACCTTGGACGTGGGGTATCTCTTCATGGCTGCTCCAGCAAAGTGCAGCCACCGCCCCTGTCCTTGGACGTGGGGTAGCGCCTCTTGGCTGCCGCCCCTGACCTTCATCATGGGGCCAGAGCTCAAACACAGCAGCTAGAGGTGCGTGGAGGCAGAGGTACTGCAACCCAGGTGCTCCAGAGGCACGAGTCTGGGGAAGCGGCCAGGGTGGCGGGCGCGTCACAGAACGGGGTCGGGGGAGGGGACAGAAGATGAGATGGTTGTATGACATCACCAACTCAATGGACATGGTTCTGGGTGGACTCCGGGAGTTGGTGATGGACAGGGAGGCCTAGCATGCTGCGGTCCATGGGGTCGCAGAGTCAGACACAACTGAGTGACTGAACTGAACTGAAATTTTTATTTTGTTGTTCAGTCGCTAAGTTGTGTCTCCTTGTGACCCCACGGACTATAGCACGCCAAGCTCCTCTGTTCTCCATTATCTCCCAGAGTTTACTCAAATTCACATCCATTGAGTTGGTGATGCTATCCAACCATCTCATCCTCTGTCGTCCCCTTCTCCTCCTGCTCTCAATCTTTCCCAGCATCAGGGTCTTTTCCAATGACTCAGCTCTTCGCATCAGGTGGCCAAAGTATTGGAGCTTCAGCTTCAGTATCAGTCCTTCCAAAGAATATTCAGGGCTGATTTCCTTTAAGATTGACTGGTTGGATCTCTTTGTAGTTCAAGGGACTCTCAAGAGTCTCCTCCAGCACCACAGTTTGAAAGCATCATTTCTTCGGTGCTCAGCCGTCGTTATGGTCCAACTTATAATTGCCTTACAATGTTGTGTTAATTTCTGCTATGCAACAAAGTGAATCAGCTATATGTATACACACATACCCCCCGGCTCGAGCTTCCCTACCACCGGCCTCCTCTGCCTCTGCAACTTTCCCACTCCTCTAGGTCATCACAGAGCTTCCCACTAGCTATCTACTTTACACAAAGTAGTGTATATATGAAACTATGGGTTTCAAAGCTCCTCAGCTGATCCACTGAAGGCCATGATGAGAACTTGGGGTTTTGCTTTTATTTTCACATTTTTCCAGTTTTATTGAGATGTAATTGACATACAACACTATATTAGTTTTCAGTGTACAGCCTAATGATTCAATATAAGTATATTTTGTAAAATGATCACCACGGTAAGTCAAGTTAACATCCATCACCTTGCTGCTGCTGCTGCTGCTGCTAAGTCGCTTCAGTAGTGTCCGACTCTGTGCGACCCCACAGATGGCAGCCCACCATGCTCCGCCATCCCTGGGATTCTCCAGGCAAGAACACTGGAGTGGGTTGCCATTTCCTTCTCCAATGCATGAAAGTGAAAGTGAAGTCGCTCAGTAAGTGTCCGAGTCTTTGTGACCCCATGGACTACAGCCTACCAGGCTCCTCCGTTCATGGGATTTTCCAGGCAAGAGTACATAGTTATAAGTCAGTTTTTCTTGTGATGAGAACTTTTAAGATCACTCTCTCAACAACTTTCAAGTAGACAATACAGTATTGTTAACTATAATAATCATTATATCTCTAAGACTTACTTGTAATTGGAAGTTTCTATTTTTTGACCACCTTCATCCATTTCCCCTCAACCCCAGCCTCTGGCAACCACTCATCTGTTCTGTTTCTGAGTTCAGTTTTTTTCAGATCCTATGAATGAGATCATGCAGTATTTGTCTTTCCCTGTCTGACTTATTTCACTTAGCATTATGGTCTCAAGGTCCATCCATTTTTTAATAAATGGCAAGAATTCCTTTCTTATAGTTGAACTGTGTGCATGTATACATTTTCTTTATCCATTCATCTATGGGTAAAGACTTAAATTTCCTTCTCTGACTTTTATTTGAGTGAGGTGGGGGTCATTGGATGGATCTGAGCACAGGAAAGACATGATTTATCATTTAAAAAGAATTCCCTTGATTCCTATGTTGGAGTGCAAGTGCAGAAGTAGGGAAATCATTGACTTAAACTGCTGCTGCTGCTAAGTCGCTTCAGTCGTGTCCGACTCTGTGCGACCCCATAGACGCAGCCTACCAGGTTCCCCCGTCCCTGGGATTCTCCAGGCAAGAACACTGGATTGGGTTGCCATTTCCTTCTCCAATGCATGAAAGTGAAAAGTGAAAGGGAAGTCGCTCAGTCATATCCGACTCTTAGCGACCCCATGGACTGCAGCCTACCAGGCTCCTCCGTCCATGGGATTTTCCAGGCAGGAGTACTGCAGTGGGGTGCCATTGCCTTCTCCGTGACTTAACTACTTGTGTGCAGTTTCACAAAGAACTGCCATGAATTCAAGATGCTCTTATCAGGGGACTTTCCCAGTGATCCAGTGGTGAAGACTCTGCACTTACACTGCAGGTGGCATGAGTTTGATCCCTGGTTGTGGAACTAAGATCCCACAAGCCACAGGGTGTGGCCAAAAAAAAATACCCCCGAACAAAAAACCACTCTTAACAAATATCGTCTAAGTTCCACTATCAAATATTGCTTGATCCTAATAAACCAAGTATATTACGAGTTATTTCGTGCATAGTACAATTGCATTATTTTAAAAGTATGCTGAAATCAAGGTTTTCACTCGTTTATTAGCTCTTTTTCTGCAATGGTATGGGTTGGAGACGTTTTGCTGGCAGTGGCACATCCCTCTCCCTCATCACTCATGTCTCAGGGACCCAAGAGATGAGCAGGAATAGAGAAAAAGGAGCTGGTAGGGCAGTGATGCAGCCTTGGGGGTGGCTTGCATTTGCTTGAGGCTTTGCTGTAAGGTAGAAGGCAATGGCACCCCACTCCAGTACTCTTGCCTGGAGAATCCCATGGATGGAGAAGCCTGGTAGGCTGCAGTCCATGGGGTCGCTGAGGGTCGGACACGACTGAGCGACTTCACTTTCACTTTTCACTTTCATGCATTGGAGAAGGAAATGGCAACCCACTCCAGTGTTCTTGCCTGGAGAATCCCAGGGACCCGGGGAGGCTGACGGGCTGCCGTCTATGGGGTCGCACAGAGTTGGACACGACTGAAGTGACTTAGCAGCAGCAGCAGACTTCTCTGGTGGCTCAGACTGTAAAGCGTCTGCCTGCAATGCGGGAGAGCCGGGTTCGATCCCTGGGTTGGGAAGATCCTCTGGAGAATAGTGGCACCCCACTCCAGTACTCTTGCCTGGAAAATCCCATGGATGGAGGAGCATGGTAAGCTGCAGTCCATGGGGTCGCAAAGAGCAACTGAGCGACTTTACTCACTTTGCCTTAAGGTGCAACTAATCTTTGTGACTTTGTAACAGTCTATCCTCCCTTGGTTCAAAGAGAGGTGAAAGTAAAGGAAGAGAGAATCGGAAAGCATCCACTCTGCTGAGCAGAGGTTGGTGTGAGAGGGAAATGACAATGGAACCACTGGGACCACTGGGACCATGGTATTAGGATCTTGGCACCTCAGGTTCCTCGTCTGGAGAGAGCAGTGCCCACCTTTTATAATGATTTGGGGATGAGTGAGATAATCCACCTAACCTGCTTTGCACAGTAGCAGGAACTTAGTAAGGACTTTAAAATAGTTACGTCATCATGCTGTTTGTTTCTTGGATTTTTAAGGGTCTTCCCCGGTGGCTCAGATGGTAAAGAATCTGCCTCAGTGTAGGAAACTGGGTTTGATTCCTGGGTTTGGGATGACCCCCTGGAGAAGGGAATGGCTACCCACTCCAGTGTTCTTGCCTGGAGAATCGTGTGAACAGAGGAGCCTGGCAGGCTACAATCCATGGAGTTGCAAAGAATCAGATAGGATTGATCGACTAACACTCTCACTCACTCTATAGTTTTAAGCATTTAACTCATTCATTATAATCACAATTTTATTCTTTGATTTGACAGTAATTTGGTGATTGAACTTAAATATGCTACACATTTTTATAAGAGCATCAAAGCTCCAGATATTATTCAGTGAGAAGCTAAATTCTGTGGAGTTTTATTCAACTGAGATTAAGGCTGAAAACCTCCTTGTAAAGAGTATGTCCAATGCCTACCTTCTCAGGACTTTTATTTACTAACCCACTTTAGAAAGCGCTCAGTACTAACTTGCTTTTTCCTGAGTTCCTCTCCGCAGGGAATAGTGCTATCTGGCAGTTTAAGTGGGCACAGTGTCTTTATTTCAACACACACACAAACACATGCACACACACCCACGTATATAAACCAGGCACAGTATTACATTGAAAACAAACTCAGTAACAGGCTGATAGAGTGCCCAGTGCTTGGTGGGCTGGGTAAGAAGTTGGTAAACACATGAGCAGTTGTATCAAAAGAAATACCTTTACAACAACTTTTAAAAAGCAGATTTCATTTTCCTTTGGAAAAAGTCAAAATGTCCTACTAACCTTAAAAGAAAAAATGTCCAGAAAACAAAGTTTGCTTGTGAATAGTCCCTTGTCACTCATTGTGTAGAGGAAGCTTATTTTTTCTATCCATTTAATATTCCTGGGAACATTTCCAATTTGGGCATAAATTTACACATTTCAGGGGCTTCTACTGTTTTTATACTTGTTTCGAAAACACTATTTTTGTTTTCTATTTATAAATTGATACATGCATAATGTAGGAAAATATGAGAAAGAAAAGAAAATCACCTTTAATCCTTTCATCTGAAGATAATTTCTGTCAACATTTCAGTTTTGCTTTCAGACTTAAAAAAATACATTTTTTTATGGTTTCAAAGGTGAAGTTATGTGATATATACAATTTTTAAACCTGCCTTTTCCCTTTACATTTTATCATAAATATTTTCCTATGCTACTAAAAATTCTTCATTTTTAAGGGCTGCCAAATATACCAATGTACAGACGTATCATAGTCTACTGAATTAGCCCCCTGTTGGGATAGTGGAGGGTCTCAAAGTTTTGCTATAGTAAATAATGCAGTGGTGAACATTTTTGTGTATAAAGCTTTTGTCAGGTTATTGGCTCAAGATTGGTTTCTGAAGGAGAAATGAATGGGTCAAGATATGTGAAAACTGCTAGGGGTTCTGATGAGTATGAAAAGTCCTTTCCAGAAAGATTCAACCAGTTTGCCCCCCATGGGACTTCAAAGCACCATACGCTTTCAAACATATATCTTTTAGAAACATTTTTTCCTTTTTTTACTTTTTAGAGGGTTTTTAAAAAAAAAAAATGCTATTTTTATCCATTTTGAAAACACAAAGTAGAGTAGCATCAGGTATTGATAATAACCTAGAAAACTGAAAATAGCCATAAAGAGAAATCATTGACCTACGTGTATGGAAATAATTTATAAGAAGCATGCATGATATCTTATACACTTCTTACAAATTATTTCTGTACACCTTGATCAATAATTTGGGATTCCCTCATGGCTCAGTGAGTAAAGGATCTGCCTGCAATGCAGGAGACACAAGAGATAAAGGTTCGATCCCTGGGTTGGGAAGATTCCCTGAAGGAGGAAATGGTAGCCCGCTTGAGTGTTCTTGCCTGGAAAATCCCACTGACAGAGGCGCCAGGTGGGCTCCAGTCCAAAGAGTCCCAGAGAGTCAGACATGACTGAGTGACTAAGCGCATAGCACGCATGCATCATTTAATAATATTTGAAAATTGTTTTTTCACATTTTGTGCATATGTCAGGTATGAAAACTCACTGACAGCAGCTGGAATTATTCTAAACTCTAAGACTCAAGACCAGAGCTTTGGGAAAAATTAAGTAGCAGTATATGTAACTAAGTTTGAGAAACTGGATTGCAACTGCCAGGTTATTAAAAAGAGTTTTAAAAAGTAATATATACCTCATTTTTTAAAATGAGCCAATTATTTTAAAAGAATGCTAGAAGAATTTGTGAAGTATGTTTTCAGCGACTTTCTTTCTTTGAAAGGGAAACTAGCATTTTCGTTGTTTTAAACTGTGTACAGTATTATTTATAGCACTGGTTCTCAAAGTAGTCTCCAGGCTAGCAGCAGGTGCGTTTGCAAGAAATTCAAATTCTCAGACTCTAAGGCCTAATAATTGGACACTCTGAGCATAGTTCCCAGCGCTGTGTTTTAACAAGACCTCCTGATGCTTCTGGTGCGTCCCCAAGAATGAGAACCACTGATTAAGGATTTAAAAGCAAATCAGTTTGTCCACCTCCTTGACCCCCACCACCTGAGACGAGATAGCAACCGGTTAGACGTACAGAAGGACATTTCTGCCTTCCAAGTTCTGTTTATCTACAAGTATTCGGGAAGTCACTGAATGTGCTTAGTCAGCCCATAGGACTGTATGTCATGAAGAGGGTATATAAGTATACTAAAATACACATCTTGGAACTTACCCCCTATTCCTTACTTTATAAGAAGGAAGGATTCTTTGTTGCTCCCAGAGTTTACAGGGAAGATAGGTGGAAATGGAGAGAAAGTTAAGAGGAGGAGGTCGCTCACTGTTTAAGACAGGCTTAGTATTAACACTACCCTTGGGAGGTGTGGAAAGCCATTCCTTTGTAAAGAGATTCTAGGAAACGTGCAAAACTCTAGGCTCCAGGCAAAATTGTAAAACATTTGAGAGTTGTCTTTGGTGCCTGCTGCCTTTCTCTTCCCCAGGTCCGTGTTTTCTGTCTACCCCTTATGGGACTCTTATGCTCAGTCGTGTCCGACTCTTTGCGACCCCATGGACTATAGCCCACCAGGTTCCTCCATCCATGGGCTTTTCCAGGCAAGAGTACTGGAGTGGGTTGCCATTTCCTTCTCCAGGAGATCTTCCTAACCCAGGGATCGAACCCAGGGATCGAACCCAGGGATCGAACCCAGGTCTCCCGTGTTGTAGGCAGACGCTTTACCATCTGAGCCACCGGGGAAGTCCAAGAAAGTGAAAGTTGCTCAGTCATATCCAATTCTTTGTGACTCCATGGACTATCATCGATTTCTCCAAGTGAGAATACTGGAGTGGGTAGCCTTTCCCTTCTCCTTATGGGACTCTGAGTGATAACTAACATTATTGACACCTACTGAGCGCCTGTTCCATGCCCTCTTGAAGAGCTCCGCGGGCATTGTGTCATTTCATCCTACGACCATACCAGCAGAATTTGGCCTCTTAAAAGCAACTAAGACTCAGAAAGGTAAGATGACCTGGCCAGCATCACAGAGGTATAAGAGGCAAGTCAAACCAGACTTGCCTGATTCCAGCAACTGTCTCCGTGAAGTTGTGGCCCGGACGGGATGTCTGTAGGCAGCACCCCAGGCTGCAGAGCTGCCTTCCCCCAGCCTTTAGCCAACTCTACTCTTCTTGATTGTGATCTCTGATGCTCCTGGCTCTGTGGGGGTGGTGGGCGTGGGGAAATAACTCCGAGGAGATAGCAGAATTCAGGGTAACCTCTCTCAAACATTGTTTGTGCCTAAAGGAAGAAAGCTTCAAGGGGCAGTTCTTTATGCATTAACTGTGTGCAAGTGGCCTCTCTGACAGTATAGAAAGTAATGGATTAGGTGGATTTTGGAATGGATTCAGGGGAACTTTCTAGTAACTTTTCAAATATGCCCTTCAGGCAACTGCCTATTCTGCCTAGAAATAAGGACAGACTGCTTATGTGCTTTGGGAATGTGTGTATGTGCTTCCTTGTGTGTGTGTGAAGGAAATCATTGTGTGGCAGACACAGATGAACCCAGAGTGAAAATTTACTCTAATCTTTGTTAGATGCTCCCTTCTTTTAGTCTTTGTGAGATTAGCATTCTCAAAACTAAAAGGGCACTTGCTGAGCATTTGCTAAAACTCAGTAATAGGCACTGGGATATAAAGACTGACTTCAAAAAATGACCTGTAGGCACACCAAAGCTACAACATGGTGTAACTTTGTTGTAACGGTGATGGGGATGTTCACCAGGAATAATGGGGAAGAGGAGGGGCACCTGGCTCAGTCTGGGGGAAGTCAGAGGAGGGTTCTTGGCAGTGGAAGCAAGGTGTTGCTTGTTCTTGGAGAATGGATACAAGTTAAGAGTGCAGAGCAGGGCAAGAGGCACTTAGGCAGGGTACGTAGGGAGATGAAGCATTTTGGTGTTGTGAAGCTAGGGGGGATGTAGCAAGGGGGAAGCTATTAATGTTCTAAGAAGAGAAATGACAAAGGTCAACTTGCATTTTAAGGGTATGAGCTGACAAATGAGTGTGAAGTTTGAAGATCTGAGTGAGACAGATGCTGAAATTAATCATTGGTGATCAGATCCTAGTGACCACACTTCTACAAGATTGCTGTTATTTGTATTCTGAACTAGTCACCCTACTAATATTAATGGTTTTTATTATACTTTGAAAATAGATTCAAGGGTTTAGATCTGATAGACAGAGTGCCTGAAGAACTATGGACGGATGTTCATGACATTGTACAGGAGGCAGGGATCAAGACCATCCCCAAGAAAAAGAAATGCTAAAAGGCAAAATGGTTGTCTGAGGATGCCTTACAAATAGCTGAGAAAAGATGAGAAGTGAAAGGCAAAGGAGAAAAGGAAAGATACACCCATCTGAACACAGAGTTCCAAAGAAGAGCAAGGAGAGATAAGAAAGCCTTTCTCAGTGATCAGTGCAAAGAAATAGAGAAAAACAATAGAATGGGAAAGACTAGAGATCTCTTCAAGAAAATTAGAGATACCAAGGGAACATTTCATGCAAAGATGGGGACAATAAAGGACAGAAATGGTATGGACCTAACAGAAGCAGAAGATATTAAGAAGAGGTTGCAAAATACACAGAAGAACTATACAGAAAAGATCTCCATGACTCAGATAACCATGATGGTGTGATCACTCACCTAGAGCCAGACATCCTGGAATGTGAAGTCAAGTGGGCCTTAGGAAGCATCATTACAAACAAAGCTAGTTGAGGTAATGGAATTCCAGCTGAGCTATTTCAAATCCTAAAATATGAAGCTATGAAAGTGCTGCACTCAATAGACCAGCAAAGTTGGAAAACTCAGCAGTGGCCACAGGACTGGAAAAGGTCAGTTTTCATTCCAATCCCAAAGAAAGGCAATGCCAAAGAATGTTCAAACTACCACACAATTGCACTCATCTCACACGCTACCAAAGTAATGCCCCAAATTCTCCAAGCAAGTCTTCAACAGTATGTCAACCAAGAACATCCAGATATTTAAGCTAGATTTAGAAAAGGCAGAGTAACCAGAGATCAAATTGCCAACATCTGTTGGATCATAGAAAAAGCAAGAGAGTTCCAGAAAAACATCTACTTCTGGCTTTATTGACTACACCAAAGCCTTTGACTGTGTGGATCACAACAAATGTGGAAAATTCTTAAAAAGATGGGAATACCAGACCACCTGACCTGCCTCCTGAGAAATCTGTATGGAGGTCAAGAAGCAACAGTTAGAACTGGAGATGGAACAGTGGTCTGGTTCCAAATTGGTAAAGGAGTACAAGGTTGTATATTGTCACCCTGCTTATTTAACTTATATGCAGAGTACATCATGCAAAATCCCAGATTGGATGAAACACAAACTGGAATCAAGATTGCCAGGAGGAATATCAATAATCTCATATATGTAGATGACACCACCCTAATGACAAAAAGTGAAGAAGAATTAAAGAACCTCTTGATGAAGGTAAAAGGGGAGAGTGAAAAAGCTGGCTTAAAACTCAAAATTCAAGATTCAAAAAACTAAGATCCTGGCATCCAGTCCCATCACTTCATGGCAAATAGATGGGGAAACAATGGAAACAGTGAGATATTCTATTTTGGGGGGTTCCAAAATCACTGCAGATGGTGACTATAGCCATGAAATTAAAAGACACTTGCTCCTTGGAAGAAAAGTTATGACCAACCTAGATAGCATATTAAAAAGCAGAGACGTTACTTTGCCAACAAAGATCTGTCTAGTCAAATCTATGGTTTTTCCAGTAGTCATGTATGGATGTGAGAGTTAGACCATAAAGAAAGCCGAGCACTGAAGAATTGATGCTTTTGAACTCTGGTTTTGGAGGAGACTCTTGAGTCCCTTGGACTGCAAGGAGAGCCAACCAGTCCATCCTAAAGGAAATCAGTCCTAAATATTCATTGGAAAGACTGATGCTGAAGCTGAAACTCCAGTACTTTGGCCACCTGATGCAAAGAACTGACTCATTGGAAAAGCCCCTGATGCTGGGAAAGATTGAAGAGGGGAAGAGAAGGGGACGACAGAGGATGAGATGGTTGGATGGCATCACTGACTCAATGGACATGAGTTTGTGTAAACTCCAGGAGTTGGTGATGGACAGGGTAGCCTGGCACACTGCAGTCCGTGGGGTCACAAAAAGTCAGACATGACTGAGCAACTGAATTGAATGATAACTTTGAAAATGTTTTTTAAAATCAAAGATCCACACACACAGTTATAAACCATTGCAAAGCAGTGCCCTACCCTCCTTCATTCAACTCAAGAATCTTGTGCAAAAGCCACCACTTCTCTTTGAGTTATTTCTTCTTGCAGTTATTTCTCACCTCCAAAGGATCCTCTTCTGCCCCTAATTTATGATTTATTAATTCTAGGTATTATCAATAACTTCCTGTTATGTTATAGAAAGATGAACATACCCTCTTTTCCCATATTTTCATCCTACTTATATCAGTGTTTTATTCCTCTGTCAGTTACCTATCTGTTCATGTAAGTCTTGGCCTGAAGTCCTTGGCTTCTAGTATCTGCACCCAGTTAGCATCAACCACGTGGTGCAAACAGAGCAGAGTGGGGGAGGAGAGGGCTGCTCCTAGGAGGATCCAGCCAAGGAGCCTCCTACAATAGAACTACCCAAGTCTACTAACTGGAGAGATATTTAATTTATTAAATACCTGTGAACTTACTCTTTCTAGAGTGCCAAAACTGTGACAAAAGTCAATCTTTTGTTTATTAAGGTAGAAAATAAAATCCTTACTTAAAGTTTTTTTTTTTTAATCCCCTGCCTCAAAATCCCCTAAGCTGTCCCAATCAGTTGCAATTTATTATGAACCAGCAGTCCAGAAAGCTTTTCTGTGATGTATTATGGCCTGAGGTGGGTGGGAAGAGCTCTTTTTTTTTTAGTACAGACAATATTTTCTTTTGCCTGTACATAATAAGAACTGCTTCCCCGAGGACTGGTGGCAAGCAGAGCTCCTTCAGTTTGTGACTAATTCACATGAGTCAGTCATAGTCTTGGATTTCATTGTGGAAAGAGAGTCAATTCCTGCTGGATTCACGTTTGTTCTGATTTTTGCTCTAAAATACTATCTGAAAATAAGGGAGTAACATTTTAAATCACACTCTTCATAATCTCAATGATTTCTCATTCCCTTCCCTTAATTTCTAATTTAATTCCTTTGTAGTCAGAGAATATGATTTAAACCCTTTAACATTCTTTGAATTTGTTTGGTACTCAGATTACAATCTAATTTAGTAAATGTTCCATATGCACTTTAAAAGGATGTCTATTTCATCGAAGGCAGAGGGGAAGGGAGACGTTTTATCCCTGTAAATCAGGCCAAGTTAATGGATAATTCTGTATGAGTCTATATTCTTATTGATTTTCTATTTGTTCTATCAGTTATTGACAGGGATTATTGAATTCTTCCACCGTAATTATGAATTTATCTATTTATCCTTGCAGTTCTACCAGTTTTGGTTTTATGGATTTTGAAGCTTTGTTATAAGGCAGGTAAACGTTTAGGATTATTATGTTCCTTTATCATTAAGAAGTGACTTTAAAAAGTCTTTGGTAAAATTTTTTGCTTTGCGATCGATTTTGCCAAATATTGACATAGCCACTCTGGCCTTCGTTTGATTAGTGTTGGCATTGTGTATTATTTCATCCTTTTACTTTTAATCCTCTTGTGTCTTTATATATAAAGTATGTGTCTTTATATAAAGTGTTAGGAAATACATAGTTGTCTTGCTTTTTTAATATATTCTGAGCAATCTTTGCCTTTTAATTGCAGCATTTAGACTCCACTTGAATTCATATGATTTTAATGATAAGGTTAGGTTTAATTTGGTCATCTTGCTATTTGTTGTGTTTATCCATCTGTTCTTTATTCCTTCCTGTTTTTCTTTTTCTGCCTTCCTTTGAATTCATCAAGTATTTTTGTGATTCCATTTAATCTTCTTTGTTGACTTGCTGGTTATAACACTCTGCTTTATTACTCTGGTGGATGATTCAGGTTTATTGTATACATCTTTGACTCATCATAGTCTATCCATCACTTCAAATTAGTATAAGAGTTTTATGAGAGTATGCTTTCATTTCCATTCCTCCCTCTTTGTGCCCTATTACTGTTATATGTCTTAATATAACTTTTCATATACTTCCAGGCTACATTACTTTCATTTAAAAGGGGATTTAAATAATTACAGAAAAAGCTTTATGTATCTTCCCAAGCAGTTATCATTTCTAATTCTCTTCATTCGTCTGTGTACATCTATACTTCCATTTGGTATCATTTAATTTTATATTGTTAAGATATTTTCAAAGAGTGCTATCATTTCAGTTCAGTTCAGTCGCTCAGTCGTGTCTGACTCTTTGCGACCCCATGAATCGCAGCACGCCAGGCCTCCCTGTCTATCACCATTTCCCAGAGTTCACTCAAACTCACGTCCATCGAGTCGGTGATGCCATCCAGCCATCTCATCCTCTGTCGTCCCCTTCTCCTCCTGCCCCCAATCCCTCCCAGCATCAGTCTTTTCCAATGAGTCAACTCTTCTCATGAGGTGGCCAAAGTACTGGAGTTTCAGCTTTGGCATCATTCCTTCCAAAGGGTACCCAGGACTGATCTCCTTTAGAATGGACTGGTTGGGTTGCCTTGCAGTCCAAGGAACTCTCCAGTCTTCTCCAACACACAGTTCAAAAGCATCAATTCTTCGGTGCTCAGCTTTCTCTACAGTCCAACTCTCACATCCGTATATGACCACTGGAAAAACCATAGCCTTGACTAGACGGACCTTTGTTGACAAAGTAATGTCTCTGCTTTTCAATATGCTATCTAGGTTGGTTATAACTTTCCTTCCAAGGAGTAAGCATCTTTTAATTTCATGGCTGCAGTCATCATCTGCAGTGAGTTTGGAGCCCAAAAAAATAAAGTCTGACGCTGTTTCCACTGTTTCCCTATCTATTTCCCATGAAGTGATGGGACCAGATGCCATGATCTTCGTTTTCTGAATGTTGAGTTTTAAGCCAACTTTTTCACTCTCCTCTTTCACCTTCATAAAGAGGCTTTTTAGTTCCTCCTCACTTTTTGCCATAAGGGTGGTGTCATCTACATATCTGAGGTTATTGATACTTCTCCCAGCAATCTTGATTCCAGCTTGTGCTTCTTCCAGCCCAGCATTTCTCATGACGTACTCTGCATATAAGTTAAATAAGCAGGGTGACAATATACAGCCTTGACGTACTCCTTTTCCTATTTGGAACCAGTCTGTTGTTTCATGTCCAGTTCTAACTGTTGCTTCCTGGCCTGCATATAGGCTTCTCAAGAGGCAGGTCAAGTGGTCTGGTATTCCCATCTCTTTCAGAATTTTCCACAGTTTATTGTGATCCACACAGTCAAAGGCTTTGGCATAGTCAATAAAGCAGAAATAGATGTTTTTCTGGAACTCTCTTGCTTTTTCCATGATCCAGCGGATGTTGGCAATTTGATCTCTGGTGCCTCTGCGTTTTCTAAAACCAGCTTGAACATCTGGAAGTTCACGGTTCACGTACTGCTGCAGCCTGGCTTGGAGAATTTTAAGCATTACTTTACTAGTGTGTGAGATGAGTGCCATTGTGTGGTAGTTTGAACATTCTTTGGCATTGCCTTTCTTTGGGCTTGGAATGAAAACTGACCTTTTCCAGTCCTGTGGCCACTGCTGAGTTTTCCAAATTTGCTGGCATATTGAGTGCAGCACTTTCACAGCATCATCTTTCAGGATTTGAAATAGCGCAACTGGAATTCCATCACCTCCACTAGCTTTGTTCATAGTGATGCTTCCTAAGGCCCACTTGACTTCACATTCCAGGATGTCTGGTTCTAGGTGAGTGATCTCACCATTGTGATTATCTGGGTCATGAAGCTCTTTTTTGTACAGTTCTTCTGTGTATTCTTGCCACCTCTTCTTAATATCTTCTGCTTCTGTTAGATCCATACCATTTCTGTCCTTTATCGAGCCCATCTTTGCATGAAATGTTCCCTTGGTATCTCTAATTTTCTTGAAGAGATCTCTAGTTTTTTCCATTCTGTTGTTTTCCTCTGTTTCTTTGCATTGATTGCTGAGGAAGGCTTTCTTATCTCTTCTTACTATTCTTTGGAACACTGCATTCAGATGCTTATATCTTTGCTTTTATCCTTTGCTTTTCGCTTCTCTTCTTTTCACAGCTATTTAAGGCCTCCCCAGACAGCCATTTTGCTTTTTTGCGTTTCTTTTCCATGGGGATGGTCTTGATCCCTGTCTCCTGTACAATGTCACAAACCTCCATCCATAGTTCATCAGGTACTCTATCAGATCTAGTCCCTTAAATCTATTTCTCACTTCCACTGTATAGTCATAAGGGATTTGATTTAGGTCATACCTGAATGGTCTAGTGGTTTTCCCTAAGAGTGCTATAATTAGTATTAAATGTACTGTAAGTCATGTCTCTAAGGCTACCTTTAGGTGGTTTTCAAGTAAAATGTTGGCAAATACGAAAATTGTAACTATCAGGCATTAATTTAGATGTTTTTGTTGTGAGTCGTTCAAAGGAAACAGAAAATGTAAGAATTAACTTGAATTCTGTGTGGTAAGTACATTTAGATCCTCTGTTATCTGAGTAAGACTTCTGCATCATAAACAGATATCTCCTATTTCTTATCAGGTAGAGTTTTAAAACATTTACATTTCTGTATAGGTAGTATATCTATATAGTTCTTACATCAAAAGGTACAAAAAGGTATTCAGTGAAAATCTCCTACCTCTGTCTCCCATTCATCCATTTCCTACACCCACCCCTACTCTTTATCCCCAACCAGATAATCACTGCTATTAATATTTGGTTTATCTCTGCAAGGATTTAAAAAATGCATTTACAAGCCAATTCCTATCTCCTTATATATGTTAATGATATATCCACTGCTCTGCATCTTGTTGTTCTAACTTAACAGTATATTTTGAAGATTTTCTATATCGATATTTAAAGAACTTGTTTATTCTTGAAAAAAATCCTGTGGTATTCCATCGCAGGTATGCATCTTTATTTAAACAGACGTTTAATTCATTGACCTTTCAATTTTTTTGCAATTATATACAATGCAATGAGTCCACTTGTATTAATGTTAACTGCAAATGTGTGGGTGTATCAGTAGGATAAATTCCTAGAAATGAAGTTGTTGGGTTGAAGGAATAATCAATTGTAGTTTTGATATTGCTGAATTGTTCTCCACAGGGGTTTATCAGCTTACATTCCCATTAGCATTATATGAAGGTGACTATTCCCCCACAGCTTTGCCAGCACAGGGTACTTTTAGATTTTGTATCCAGTATGCGATAAAAATGCAATCTCAGTTTTGAGTTGTATATCTCATTATAAGTGAGATTGAATAGCTTTTCAAAGGTTTAAAAGCTGAGGGTAGAATTACAAAGAAGTGTATGATTGACCACCCCCTGCCCCCAGTCCCTTCCCTCCAAGTCATCACAGAGCACCAGCCTGGGTTCCCTGTGCTACATGGCAACTTCTGAAGTGAAATTTTTATTGAACAGTACACTGTTGGGCTTTTGTCTTTTTATTTAAAACCAAAAGTGTGTGATTGATTTACTGAACATCAAGAAAATACTTTGGAGGAATTAGGGAGATCAAAGATGGAAAATTTCAAATCATTTGAACATTTTTGACCATAAAATTCCTATTAAACACAATAAATGTTTCTCAGGATTACTAAGTACCACCTCAAACATCTGCCACTCTTAATATCTCACATTATATAATATTTTCTTTGGCTCCCAACAGAATATAAACCAATTTACAAGTGTATAAACTGATAAACAATCATACTGCTGTCTCTAACTCTAATCTGCTATCACATGGGTCATTTAACATCCTCAAGGGTAAGACTTTTAAGATAGGAAATGATCACTTTAATTATGTAACCTCAGAGTATAGGCTTCTTTCCATTTTTTTTTCTTTTTTTGATATGAAGCACAGATTTATTAGAGGAAGAAATAAGAGGGAAGCTCAGGGATGGGGAATTGGGAAAGGGAATGAGACAGAAGCTATGCATCAGCCTCTGGTGTCCCCATGAGCCCAGATATATTTATTGCTTTAGGACATGGATGGGGCCATAGCTGTGGCCAAACTGGAAGCTGGAGAGGCTGGGAACTCACTCATGTTCATCTAGGAGAGAATCAGAGTAGGGAATAGAAGAATACTGGGAGCAAGGGGATGTGTGAGACAAGGGGTTCTGGGGGAAGAAATCCTGACAATGCTTCCTTGGACCCTGAGTAGGAGGAAGTGGGAGAGGAGGGCAAATCCTGGAGCTGAGGATCAGAGGAGGAACAGGAGGAAGAGAAGGCTGCATCTAGAGGCCTTCCATCGTAGGCTTCCATTGATAACTGGGGAGATGTATGGGGTCTGGTGATTCCCCTGGAGGAGGGCATGACAATCCACTGCAATATTCTTGCCTGAAAGTTCCATCGACAGAGGATCCCAGTTGGGGTACAGCCCTTGGAGTCGCAAAAAGTCAGACATGACTGATTGAGTAGGCGTGCACAGGGTATAAATGTTGTTTAGTTGCTAAGTCCTATCTGACTCTTTTGTGACCCCTGTGGACTGTACCTGCCAGGCTCCTCTGTCCATGGGATTTCCCAGCAAGAATACTGGAGAGGGTTGCTATTTCCTTCTCTGGGGGATCTTCCTGGACCAGGGATCAAACCCACGTCTCTGCATTGTCAAGTGAATTCTTTACAGCCGAGTCACCAGTGAAGCCCCTGAAAATAAATATCAGTCCACAACGCAAGTTCTTTGTTTCCCTTTAAATCAACTTACATCTAATTCTGAGCCCCTATCCTCTTGGAGTAAAGGAAATCCCATTTCAAACAGGCTTGCAACCCCATTCTTCAGGGCCATCCAAAGGTCCAGGGATCTTGGCACTGGGACAGGTTCTCTTTCCATTCTGGTTGCTGCTGAACTGCCTGCGGTGGGAGTTCAGGGGGTCCTAAGGCTCCACAACTTGTGCCACATGTAAGGGATGGTACTTAATTGGAAGAGAGGCTCTGGCTCTGGGTATGTGTAGCCACTGAGGTCTGCCACCTCCTGGGGTCATCCATAACCATTGCCCTGATCTTCAAGTTCTCTGAAACCCCACCTTCCTTCCTTTTTCCAATCCAAGCCCAAATCTCCACTCTTTCTTTACTCTCAAAGGTCCTTTCCCTCCAGGACAAAAAGTGCAGCTTCTTTAAAGGACTAAAGCTTTTTCAAAAGCAAGAAAAGGAATTATCTTTCCAGGCCAACTCCTTAGATACCCCCATGATTATAGGGTGCAAGAATATCTGGCCACCTGCTTGAAATGGTGGGAGAGAGAGAATAAAGATAAGATACTATTTCATTCCATTTCTGCCATAAGTAAGTAATGGTGGGTTTGGAAAACCAAGGTAATAAAGTGCTTTCAATTTGAGTTATGAGACCGAAGACACACTTTTTATTGTACTTTGGGGTTGTATAGTTTAGGAGCAAAATGCTCAAGTCGCATCCACTCATGTTGCAATGGGATCCCTTAACTGGGTCACTGGTCTCATGAGAGTTTTGGATGACTGGAGGCAGGATCACCCAGCTACAGCAACTCTAATGCACTGCTATTTGTGCCACATAAAAACTGCTGGTTCTGGGCCCTGGATGCAAGATTCCATCATGCTTTTAAGTTTTGAACTGAGTTCCTATCATGTTTCCAACAATGATACTGGCCAATGGAAATCTTACACTTTTAAGACATAAAACTAGATGGTTAAAGGAGATTTAACTTGGGGAGGTGCAAGTGGGAAATTTCATCTTCTCCAGTCACTACTTGCAACTGCCCTCCGTCTGCTCTTTTTGTTCTATTAGGTAGCAGATTTTCAAGACACCTGCGATTGATCCTTTTTCTTTCCAGTCACTTCCAATTTATTGAAATCCATCCAGTCTCAACTCTAATCACATGTCTTATTCAAAACCTTCCATCTCCCCCTCACAGGTCAGACTTTTGACTTAAAGGGCTTTGAGCAAGGAAGCTGAATTGTCTGCCTTTCTGTTCCCTTTCCCCATTTCATTTGGAGGAATCAGGGATGAAGGGAGGGGAAGGCACAATGACCACCTTCTCATGTTGATTGTTGCTGGTTCTTTTGCTAAACGGATGGACTGTGAATATTCTCTTTGTGTCAGGCATCCAAAGGCTGATTCGCTCATGGAATGTACACGTCACCGCAAGAATCTTCCTACTGCATGAATCCCTTTTCGTGGTCTGGCCTTGGCCCAACCTTGTCCAGCCTCCTTCAGCACGGCCCTGGCAGCCTCCCCTTGCTGGTAGAGCCCACTCACTTAGTAGACAGATCTTTAGAATGTGACACTTCAGGGCAGATGCCTCTCAGCACCCGCCCACGAGAGCCACTCAAGTATCTATTCCACAGGATCTAAGCCACAGGAAACTCAGTTGTCTATTCTAGGCCAACAGCAGAAACTCATGCTGGTTATTGCCACCTCCTGTCTAAGATCTCTATCCACTAGATGACAATGGTGACTGTCACAGATGTCCCCAAATATTGCCAAATGTTTCCCCGTGATAGTGTGATCAACTTTCCTGGTGGTATATCTGAAAAGTCCCATATCCTAGTATGGTACACAGAATACTGGAGCCCAAAGCTGTCCACATGCAAATGCCCCCAAACCTGATTACCTTCCATGGCAAAGGAACTTTGCAGATGTGCCTATGTGTGCTTAGTTCCGTATCTTGAGATGGAATGGTTATCCTGGATGATTTGAGTGGGCCCGCTGTAATCACCCACTCTTAGGCTTCCCTGGTAGTTCAGATGGTGAAGCATCTGTCTGCAATGCAGGAGACCCTGGTTTGATCCCTGGATTGGGAAGATCCCCTGGAGAAGGAAATGGCAGCCCACTCCATTACTCTTGCCTGGAAAATCCCATGGACGGAGGAGCCTGTTGGCAATAGTTCATGGGGGTCGCAGTCAGACACAACTGAGTGATTTCACTTTCACTTTCACTGGACATGCAGGGCTTCCCTGGTGGTTCAGGGGTAAAGAACCTGCTTGCCAATGCAGGAGATGTGGTTTTGATTTCTGTGTCTGGAAGATTCCCCTGGAGAAGGAAATGGCAACCCACTCCGGTATTCTTGCTTGGGAAATCCCATGGACAGAGAAGCCTGGTGGGCCACAGTTCATGGAGTCACAGTCAGGCATGACTTAGTAATGAAACAGCAGCAACAACAGATGGAATCATCGGGGTCCTTATAAGAGGGAGACAGGCATGCTAGAGTCAGAGAAAGAGAGGTGAAGATGCTAAGATCAGAGTGGTGCAATTACCGACTTTGAAGATGGAAGGGGGCCATTAGCCAAGGAATGCAGTCAGCTTCTAGAAGCTGAAAAAGGCAAGAAATAGAATCTCCCTGAGAACCTGTGAAAGCAACATGATCCTAACACCTTGATTTTAACCAAGGGAGACTTCTGACTCCAGAACTGTAAGGTAATAAATTTGCATCATTTATTTGTTATAGCAGCAATACAAAATGAAAACATCCAGAAACTCCTCTGTCTCAATCCAAACCAGGGTGTGGGTCATCCTACCTGGGGGTCGGGGGCGCAAAATTGCCCCTGGACGAGAAACACTGCTCTGATTTTTAGGAGTAGTTCTCCTGAACTTTGCTCACTTAACTTTGAGAAGGAACATGTCCTTTCCCCTTCTCTCAGGATGAGGAAGGAATTGTCTCTCACTGCAGAAAATTACATTTCCTGCAAAGCAATTACTCAACAACTTCTTCTTACCTCTCTACCGACTCAGTCTTTGGGAGGTCAAGGGTGGGGCAAGGGTTAGGGTGTGGCACTGGTTTTGTGGGGGTGTCTGACACAGTTAACCTTGGTTCTCTTTGGTACTCAGCCTTTCCTAACTCTACTAAGCCCAAAGCAAAAGGAAAATCACATCTCACTTTCTGTTAACCTCAGTAGTGGCTTTAAGCAAAACCTTTGGTTACTTCTGCTTCCTTGTTGTCCATGAATGTGAGTAAGAACATCTGATTTTAGGTTTAGCTTCATTCCCTATCTCTGGTGGACTCTACTGTCCCCCAATATATCCTCTTCCATAGTAATAGAGTTTTAAGGAAACCACTTGGCTGCCCAGCTAATGAGTTTATTTTGAAGCCTTCCTAGGAGCTAGTTATAGGTAAATGACTATGATCTGGCCAAGAGGATATTAGTAATTTCTGGGTCATTTCCTAAAAAGGAAGTGGCTTGCCCTCTACTTCTTCTTTTCCTTAGGGTAGGAATGCAGATAAAATGATGGTGAAATAGCTTCAACCGAGCAGATGATGGCAATATGCCAGAGGATGACTGAGCCACAAAATAGAAAGAATCCGGGTTCCTGGATGATCCCATGGGGTAGAGCTGCCTACCCATCCTTAAGTAAGCTTAAGTTGTGTACAGTATATACTAATTCACTGGCAAAATTATTCACATCTCTGTCCATTTTTTGTGTTCCACACAGTAGGAATTCCCAAGCACTGTCATGCTAATGACATTCTTGACAGTGTCTTCAACCATCCAAGTCAAAATGAAAAAATAAGAATAATGCAATAGCTAAGAGATGGAAAAGAAAAGTCACAGACTGGGAGATATTTGCAAAGCATATGTCTGATGAAGAAATTGTTTGCAGAATTTATAAAGAATTCTCAAAAATCAATAATAAGAAAATCAAACAAGCCAATTTTAAAAAGCCAAAAGAAATAAACTGACATTTCTTTAAAGAAGATAAAAAGAAGGCAAACAAGCACACGAGAAGGTGTGTAACATCACCAATCGTTAGGGAAATGCAAATGAAAACCACAGATACCACCAAACTCCTATTAGAAGAATTAAGCAAAAACTGACGTTATCAAGCACTGTCTAGGATAGGAGCCATTGGCACTCCCATCTGCTGTGGGTATAATGCAAAATGGCAGAGCCACTTTGGAAAACAGTTTGGCTGGCAATTTCTTGTAAAGTTGAATATACACTTCTCATATGAGCCAGCAGTTTGTCTCCTAGGTATTTAACCAAGTGAAATGAATACCTATGTTCAAACAAAAACTAGTATGCGACTGTTTGTAGTGGCTTTATTCATAATCACCAAAAACTGGAAACAAATCAAATGCCTCTCAATGGAGTAACACATAAACATAATTTGATACATTCATTCAATGGACTACTGCTTAGTGTTAAAAGGAGTGAATTACTGATACGTGTAACAACGTGGCCAAATCTCAAATACCTTGTACTAAGTGAAGAAGTCTACATGCTGTGTGGTTTCCTTCTCTGATAATCTTGCTAAGACCAAACTACAGATCAGGTGACAGAAAACATGAATGGTTGCCAGGGGGCTAGAGGAGGTGATAGGAGTAGATTGCAAAGGGGTGCTGTGGCACCCCACTCCAGTACTCTTGCCTGGAAAATCCCATGGATGAGGAGCCTGGTGGGCTGCAGTCCATGGGGTCTCTAGGAGTCAGACACGACTGAGCGACTTCACTTTGACTTTTCACTTTCATGCATTGGAGAAGGAAATGGCAACCCACTCCAGTGTTCTTGCCTGGAGAATCCCAGGGACCGGGGGGCCTGGTGGGCTGCCGTCTATGGGGTCGCACAGAGTTGAACACGACTGAGGTGACTTAGCAGCAGAGTTTTTTAGGGGAAAGGAGCTATTCTGTTTAACTGTTCCATTGTGGTGGGGTCATACAACTCTATCCACTTGTCAAAACTTGAAGAACTGTGAACTGAAAACAGTGAGCTTTACTCTATGTAAATTATACTTCAACTAAAAATGGACAAAAATCATTTGTAGTAAGTTTTTAATAAAAGTACTCAATTTAAAAATGTTATATATTACACATGCGTTATAACTTGTAGCACTATGCCATTGATAGTACAGTGTAACATTTTTTGGTTTTTATTTCGCAGAATAAGAAGTTGGCCACTTTTTACTGGAATCTCAGATTTTTGGTGGACATCTTCCTGGTGTATGTGACCTCAGCCTAGGATTCACTGCCTTAAAAGGCGAGGCTCCATAGATTCGATCAGGGATTGTGCGGCAATTAAAATAAAACCTATTCAACTCATATCACGAAAGGAGTTTATGAGGAGATAGAGAGGACTCTAGGAGAGCGCAGATGCCAAGAGCTCTTCCTAATCTGTGGAAACAAGGAAGCCTCAGGCTGCTTTCTCCCCACCCACTCCTTCATTTCTCTTGCCTTGGTTTCAAGGTCTTGGCTCTCTGCTGCTCTGTCCATACAGGCTCCTCAGCCCTGGCTGCCTCCTGGGTTCTTCTTCTACTTATTCATGGCCCAACATGGCATGCATGCATGCATGCTATGTCGCTTCAGTCATGTCCGACTCTGTGTGACCCCATGGACAGCAGCCCACCAGGCTCCTCAGTCCACAGGATTCTCTAGGCAAGAATACTGGAGTGGGTTGCCATTTCCTTGGCAGCCAGCCCCAAGTTCCAAGTGATCCCTCACTCAATCTCAGTTCAAAGGAAGCAGACTCTGGCCAGCTCAGCAACTCATGGGTTAACTCTTCAGTTTAGTGCAAGCAGATGTAGCCAGAGAGGTCATGTTATGAAGAACAGAGATGCCAGGGCTATGGGCAGAGATTATTTATAACGGCATGTGGGAGAGGCAAAGGCTGGTTGTTGTGGTTGTTCAGTCGCTAAGTGGTATCCAACTCTTTGCAATGCCATAGACTGTATGGCTCTTCTGTCCTCTGCTATCTCCTGGAGATAAAAGTACAATGGATGGTACCTTTACTACAAATGACTTATTTTTATAGTCTGGCAAATGAGTTAAGTAAACCAAGAATATCCTGATCTTCTCCCTCCATGTCAACCAAAGCAAGTCCCAAATTGTGAGACTTCAGTCTACTGAAACTCTTACATTTACAATATCTTCAAAGGAGGCACCATTTTTTTCACATCACAAAGGCTAATGAAAGCAGTTTTTACTTAGATGTTAAGCCTCTGAGTCAATTCTTGACTTATCTTAAATAAAAATAATACATTATGTTTTAATAGACCTGCTGCTGCTGCTGCTGCTAAGTCGCTTCAGTCGTGTCCAACTCTGTGGGACCCCGAACGTTAATTAACCAATTGAACTTTCCAATGTCCTAAGTATCCTTATTTATTGCACAAGGAACCTAAGATTCAGAGAAGCTAAAGGAATTTTGAAAGCTAAACAGCAAGGGACTCTCGGTGCTTTGATAAGGAATTGGAAGTTTCTAGCTCCCAGACTCATGCTCTGTCTACTAGGTCACTCTCTGAAAAAAAAGTTTGACATTAAAAAGATTGACTCATTCTGTAACCATGAGAATTGGAAACAACTACTGTACTGTGTGTGTGTGTTTTTAAAGTTTTTATTACACATGCATTACACGCTCATTATAAAGAAATCGGAAATCAGGGATAACCAGATACAAGAAATCACAGACACATATATTTTATTTTAATGCAGGAGAGATTTGTTTTTGCAATCACTGTGGTAGCTTGTTCTCTCTACCTTCAAAACAGCTCCAGCGAATTCTTTTTTTCAGGGATGGAGGAAGGAACACTTTCCTCCTCTTCCCACACTAGAACTTCCCCTCTGGCCTTCGGACAGGGAGAGTCTCTGCAGCTAGCGGCAGCCAATGTGCTTCCGGTGGGGGAGTTTTCAGTCTTCATGGAGATAAAGCAAAACCACGTCTGAGTTTGGAGGAGGCCTGGAGCGAGTACCATGAAAAATGTACTCGGAAAAAAAAAATCTCAGCTCAGTTCAAGATTCCTAGTATCATATGCTAGGGAGTAATAATAACAGTCTCACTCTGTGCCAGATACTGACCATAACAATTCTACGTGGAAGGACAAATCTGCTTTATTTATGGGGACGCTGAGGATTTTGAGAGGTGAAATAACTCGACGAAGGAACCACAGCTAGTGAATAATACGGACAGAATTTGAATCCAGACAGTCAGGCTCCAGAGTCTGCTACCTTAACCAGGACTAGCTGAAGGGATAGAAATGAGTCAAAGAATGAAGAGGCAAAATTCATGGACTCATTAAACAAAAATCTGGGGGGTGGGAGAAGGAATTTAAGAGCCACGAAGTGTACAACAGAGATTAAGAATCATCCGTATTTCTACCACTCAGAAAGAACCATGTGCCGTGTTTATTTTCAGGATCTCCTAATGAAGAAAAACCACAGGCTTACAATAAATAAGACAAATGATGGGGAGATATACAAAGTTGAGAGCAAGAAGTGTCACTCGAAGTTCCCACTGCATTAGATAAACATCACTGAAGCATCTATCTGTTTATTCATATAGGGTGGCAGGCACTTTGCTCAGCGCCTTCAAACTCACTCTGCATGAAGCCCTGTTCAGTGACAAAACATCACAGGACATGTTTTCTTCACTTCTTTCCTCATTCCTCTTCTTAAATTTTTGTTGTGCCCATTTAGGGTTGAGTCATCTTCCTCCTTCCTTCATTTTTCTTCTCTCCCTCTCTGCCTCCCTTCCTTTCTTCCTTATCATCGTGCACCAATTCTGTGGTTACTGTGTACCAGGAATTGTGCTAGGTGCTTCAGATAAAAATAAGTTTCTAGTACATGGTAGAAAAAAAAGCCTGGTGGGGGAAAAAGAGACACTTGAGAACAATTACAAGAATTTAATAGAATTTTAATAAAATATAAGGGACTCTGCAAACCCAGAGGTAAAATGGCAGTAATAAAAATTTACAACTATTGAGAAGTTACCGTGTCGTGCACTATTCCAAGTGCATTATATATTAATTCATTTGCAACTGAGGAGGTCAAAGAAGGCTACCTGGAGGAAGGGACATTTGAGTTGAATCATGAAAGATTAGGAGTCATTTAATAGAGATTCAGGTGTATCCCAGGCAGAGGGAAAATCTTGTCCAAAACCAGAGTGTCCTGTGAGAACTGTAGTGAGATTTGTGGGGAAATGACAACTGATGGACCGAGAGAAGTCAGGTCTTGAAGGGGCATCATGCAGAATTTTAAGGAACTGCAGGGCATAATCCGGAGAAGGCAATGGCACCCCACTCCAGTATGCTTGCCTGGAAAATCCCATGGACGGAGGAGCCTGGTAGGCTGCGGTCTGTGGGGTTGCTAAGAGTTAGACATGACTGAGTGACCTCACTTTCACTTTTCACTTTCATGCATTGGAGAAGGAAATGGCAACCCACTCCAGTGTTCTTGCCTGGAGAATCCCAGGGACGGGGGAGCCTGGTGGGCTGCCGTCTATGGGGTCACACAGAGTCGGACACGACTGAAGTGACTTAGCGGCAGCAGCAGCAGCAGAGCATAATCAGACATGTCCAGTTATAAAGGTCTCTCTGGCTATAACCTGAAGGGTAGATGTAAGAGAATAATGGCGAAGGCAAGAAGATCAGTAAGAAAGACCTGTGAGTATTGATCCAGCTGAGAATTGATAAAGGCCTACATGGAAGATGTGCCTTTGTGAATGAAGAGGAGGGAGGAGGTCTGAGAAATATTCAGGGGTTAAAACTGTCAGTGAGTAATTATAATAATAGGAAATATTTATTGAGCATTTAGCTGGTGCTTGACAGTCTCCACCATAGCCTGTAGGGCAGACTCCATCATCATTAGCCCTATTTTACAAGAGAGGAAACAGTTGTGAAGTTACTTGCTCAAGGTTCCATAGTTCGCAAGTATTGGGGCCTAGTATTGAATCCAGGCTTTCTGACCCCAGAGTTCATGCATCTGATCCCATGTTATGCAAATACCTACCATTTTCATCAACATTTTTAGAGGGAGATTAAGACAGAATCGAAGAACACCTGTTTAAAGAAGTAAGAGGGTGATACCTGTGATGACTTCCATAGTCCTGCATTGGACAAATCCTGGGAGCAACTGGAATAAGTGTAGCATTTTTGAATAATACCTGCAGAACCATTGCTAAGCAAGTCATATTTACTTTCCACCTTTTATATCTGTGACAGAGATAATTTCTCAGTGCTCCCTGTGGCAGAGAATGCTAGTTATCTCTCGCGTTCATTCTTACTCTCTTGTTTTGTAAATAGTAGCCATTATCTTCAAGTAGGCTCATGACCATCCAGAATATCATTTTGTCCAGCTATACGTGGGCCACATGACTAAGCAACTTCTGACAACTGCCCTTAAAGGAGAAAGGGCAGCACTTCTTGCTTTTCTTTTTTTTCCTCAGCTGGAATGCTGACATGATGGCTGGAGCTGGAGCAGCCATCTTGAACCATGACATGGAACTAAGACGGTAGAATGATGACAAAGAAGTAACCTGGGTCCTTAACACCATGGAGGGCTACATCAGACCTGGACTAATGATCTTTTGTTTTTGTTTTTTCGGAACTTTTTATTTTGTATTGGAGTATAGTCAATTAACAATGTTGTGATAGTTTCGGGTGAATAGTGATTCATCAATTACAGCCTCTTTTGGGACTGCTTTTTTGTTCAGGTCACTACCATTTTTATTTTCCTGGTAGTTAACATTAGCCTAAGTCTAACTAATACATGGATTATGAGATCCTTTTGGAGAGTTTATTTCTCTATATTCTCTTTATTGTGCTATAGCCTTTAATTTTCACTTTTGTTGGATGATGATACTAATTCATGTAATCATTTTACCTATATTTATTGAGTTCTCTGACTATTTATTGAGTTCTCTGACTATTTATTGAGTTCTCTGACTCAGCCTTTGACTGTGTGGATCACAATAAACTGTGGAAAATTCTGAAAGAGATGGGAATACCAGACCACTTGACCTGCCTCTTGAGAAATCTGTATGCAGGTCAGGAAGCAACAGTTAGAACTGGACATGGAACAACAGACTGGTTCCAAATAGGAAAAGGAGTACGTCAAGGCTGTATATTGTCACCCTGCTTATTTAACTTATATGCAGAGTAGATCATGAGAAATGCTGGACTGGAAGAAATACAAGCTAGAATCAAGATTGCCAGGAGAAATATCAATAACCTCAGATATGCAAATGACACCACCCTTATGGCAGAAAGTGAAGAGGAACTCAAAAGCCTCTTGATGAAAGTGAAAGTGGAGAGTGAAAAAGTTGGCTTAAAGCTCAACATTCAGAAAATGAAGATCATGGCATCTGATCCCATCACTTCATGGAAAACAGTGGAAACAGTGTCAGACTTTAGTTTTTTGGGCTCCAAAATCACTACAGACGGTGACTGCAGCCATGAAATTAAAAGATGCTTACTCCTTGGAAGGAAAGTTATGACCAACCTAGATAGCATATTGAAAAGCAGAGACATTACTTTGCCAACAAAGGTCCGTCAAGTCAAAGTTATGGTTCTTCCTGTGGTCATGTATGGATGTGAGAGTTGAACTGTGAAGAAGGCTGAGCGCCGAAGAATTGATGGTTTTGAACTGTGGTGTTGGAGAAGACTCTTGAGAGTCCCTTGGACTGCAAGGAGATCCAACCAGTCCATTCTGAAGGAGATCAGCCCTGGGATTTCTTTGGAAGGAATGATGCTAAAGCTGAGACTCCAGTACTTTGGCCACCTCATGTGAAGAATTGACTCATTGGAAAAGGCTCTGATGCTGGGAGGGATTGGGGGCAGGAGGAGAAGGAGACGACAGAAGATGAGATGGCTGGATGGCATCACTGACTCAATGGACGTGAGTCTGAGTGAACTCCGGGAGTTGGTGATGGACAGGGAGGCCTGGTGTGCTGCAATTCATGGGGTCGCAAAGAGTCGGACACGACTGAGCGACTGAACTGAACTGAACTGATTGAGTTCTCACCATTTGTCAGACTATTCTAGACATTGGTGGTATAGCCATGAACAAAACAAAATCCCTACCCTGTTGGAACTTATATTCAAGTGGAGGAGAGAGACAATGAATGAAAATCTGTATGCACAATATAAGTCGGTTATTAGGTTACTTTCTTAGTTCCACACCATCTTTCCTCTGCTCTATGATGCTGGAGTTAGAGGACACTTTTCTGTAACCCACCAGGCTCCTCTGTCCATGGGATTTCCCAGGCAGAAGTATTGGAGTGGATTGCTATATCCTCCACCAGGGGATCTTCTTGACCCAGGGATAGAATCTGCGTCTCCTGCCTCTCTACCATTGGCAGGCAGATTCTTTTTACAGCCACCTGGGAAGCCTTCTTAGCATACATATCCTTCCTCTGCTTTGGAATGCTCTGGAGTTAGGACACTTTTCTCCTTTTCTGCAGTTAGATTCTACCAATAGGGAGCGCAGAGAGAACTTGGACTACAGGAAGAGTAAGAAGGATACGCACACTCTTTCCTGTTTGTCCTGCAGGGCCAGGCTCATCCATTTCCTTCAGAAACATCAGCGTGAGCAGCAAGTTGGTGCCTTCTTCCTAGAAGTGGGAACTTCTTGCAGTTTTTATATCCACAAAGCATTGATGTTCCCTTTTTGCATTTTTGCTTCTTCGATACCCACTGCCCAGTTGGTCAGGCTCTCATCGATGGGTGCCTGCAAAACACCCTGAAGGTGTGGAGTGCAAATCCGATGACCGTTTGTTAGATGATGTGGGTTTGGGATATTCATGCTCTCCAGTTCGTTCTTCTCTTCCTTAAGGAAACCTACATGGGCACATGTGATCAAAGCTTCCTTGGTCAGCATGAAACCTGGGCAGAGTGGGTGGTCTTAGCAGCTCGAGGTGACCAGATTATTATATGCTAGCCTATTCATCTCTACTAAGAGACAGTCTGCCCAATGGATGAGAACAGTCAAGTTAACCGGTGAGGATGCCTTTTGCCTTGGAGAGTGACACAGACACACCAGCAATCTGTGGCTCCTTGGGCAATTTTGGGTTCCCCTTTCCTAGATTTTATTCAGACAATCTTCTTTTTTTTTTTCATTCACATATCCTTCCTGCATATGAATATGACTACTTTCTTTTATATCCAGTTAACACCAGATGATGTTTTCAGTTCCATTTATTCCTTTGACTTAAAGATTTTTAAAAAAGATCTTTTCAAAGAATTTATTTTATTGAAGCACAGTTGATTTACAGTGTTGTATTAATTTCTGCTGTACAACAAAGTGAGTCAGTTACACATATGTATATACATATATTTTATATTCTTCCCCATATGGTTTATCACAAGATACTGAACATAGTTCCCTGTGCTATACAGTGGGACCTTGTTTGTCTATTCTGTATATAATCATTTGTATCTGCTAACCCAAACTCCCAGTCCATCCCTCCCCAGCCCCATCTCCCCCTGACAACCTCAAGACTGTTCTCCATGTCTGTGAGCCTGTTTCTGTTTTGTAAATAAGTTCATTTGTGTGATATTTCAGATTCCACATATAAATGATATTATATGGTACTTGACTCCGACTTACTTCATTTAGTATGATAATCTATAGGTGCATCCATGTTTTTACAAATGGCATTTTTTCATTCTTTTTTTTGTGGTTGAATAATATTCTGTTCTGTAGTAAATACCACACAATAGAGTTTATATATATACCACATCTTCTTGATCCATTCATCTGTCAATGGACATTTAGGTTGCTTCCATGTCTTGGCTATTGTAAACAGTGCTGCAAGGAACAATGAGGTACACATATTTTTTCAAATTGTAATTTTCTCTGGATATATTGCCCAGGGGTGGGATCGTAGGATCATATGGCAAGTCTGTTTTTAGTTTTTTGAGGAACATCCATACTGTTTTATGTAGTGTCTGCATCAATTTACACTCCCACCATCAGTGAAGGAGGGCTCCCTTTCTCCACACTGTCTAGCATTTGTTATTTGTAGACTTGTTAATGACAGCCATTCTGATCTATATGAAATGGTATCTAACTGTAGTTTTGATTTGCATTTCTCTAACAATCAGTGATGTTGAGCATCTTTTCATGTACCTGTTGGCCATGTGCATGTTATCTTTGGAGAAATGTCTATTTAGGTCTTTTGCCCATTTTTCCATCGGGTTGTTTCATTTTTGTTATTGAGTTGTATGAGCTGTTTGCGTATCTCGGGAATTAAGCCCCCATCAGTTGCATCGTTTGCAAATGTTTTCTCCCAGTTCGTTTAGTTTATGGTTTTCTTTTCTGTAAAAAAGCTGGTAAGTTAGATTAGGTCCCATTTGTTTATTGTTTCTTTTATTTCTATTGTCTTAGGAGACTGACCCAAGAAAACATTGGTATGATTTATGTCGGAGAATGTTTTGTCCATGGTCTCATTTAAGAGTTTTATGTTTTCATGTCTCAAAGATCTTTTAAGGTGACTTTTGCTGAAAGCTAATATCACTTAATACATCCCACTGCTTTTTGATTAAAAAAGTTTAATGGAAACATTTCTTCTATATCATGCATTGCTAATGCTTGCTTACGACAGACTGTACGCCTGTTCATTCACTCACGAACTTTGAATACATCCCACTTTTAACTAAGTTTGAGTGTGGCAGCACATTGTAACACTCGTGAATGGTCTTCAGGTCAGTAGAATCGATTTAGGGGAGGAAGTGGCCAGCATTGTCATCCAGCGAAGCCCAGGGCAAAGCACAGAGAGCAGGGATGAACACGCCCTGTTCAGGAGTGACTTCCCAGTTGGCTGGAGAACAGAATTTATGTGAGTATTGTGGCAGGAGACCAATGCAGGTCAGTGTTAGACTGTGGAAATCTCCAAATTCCAGGCTAAGGAGTTGTACCTTATATAGACGTTAGGGAACACTTGAAGACTCTTGTGTGAGGTTTGAAAGGTTAAAGCCTTATGACTCCAGGTTCACTGCTCTGTAGACAACCAGCCTCTGGGCATAAGCCCTTGTTATATTCCTTTATTTTATTCTTCATAAAACTTTCCTTTCAGGAAAGATGCTGAGTGGAGCAGTGCTTGATGGGATAAGTGGTTGGGGAGAATAGGGGCTGAGGAAGCTCAAGGAAGCAGGAGCAAAAACACAAACATAAACCACAGAAGAGGAAAGTGAGCTATTGGTTATTATTTCCATTCCTGTGGATATGAAATACGATCCCAATTGTGGGAAGCTGAGAAAGGCCACAGCAAAATAAAAGAGAAGCCGTCCCATGAACAGTGATGTTCAGATGTTGGAAAACAGCTAAGGTGTAGACTTACGTTATGGAAACATCCTTAACCTCAACCCAATTCCAAGAGCATTCTAAAAGAGAATGCTGGCAAAGTTGGGATTTGCTTTGCAGGGTCTTGGCCATTAGAGACCCACAAAATTGTCAACCTTGGAAACTGCTGTGTTTGAAAAAAAGGATTCTGAACCCTAGTCATTAAAATGCATTTTCCAGCGTCATTTCAAATGAGTCAAAATTGTCTCTTCCACTCTCTTTCTATGGCTCCCAACGCATTTTGTCCAAATCAGATTTAGAAAGGATACAATTCTAAAGATAAGTACCTCCTAAATTCCCAAGCCATTCCTTGTACTGGTGCAAAATGTTTGGGTAAAAGCAACAAGGTATAGCCACTTGGGCTTTCTAACCCTTCCTCTATCCCGGCAGTCACTGGACATGTGGCCACATCCCCAGCTTCCTGCAGGGGCTCACAAATTCTCTTTCTCCCTAAAGGACAGGACAGCAGAGTATGTCACCCCAAAGCTTGCCACTCACTCTGCCATATTGATTATTTTGATTTAAAGTTAGTTAAGAAACAGCTGGTGCAAAAAGGACACCCTGACCCTCCCTTCTCTCTCTCAAAAGCAGAAAATAAATCTCCCATGGGAAAGGTATCCTTCTTGTTCCAGGAGGTAGAGAGACATCCTTATCACCAGAGATGGGAAATCTAGGGCCAAGAAGACTATCTAGACAAGACATGTTCAGTTCAGTCAGTTCAGTTCAGTCGCTCAGTTGTGTCCGACTCTTTGCGACCCCATGAATCGCAGCACGCCAGGCCTCCCTGCCCATCACCAACTCCTGGAGTTCACTCAGACTCACGTCCATCAAGTCGGTGATGCCACCCAGCCATCTCATCCTCAGTCATCCCCTTTTCCTCCTGCCCCCAGTCCCTCCCAGCATCAGAGTTTTTTCCAATGAGACAGCTCTTTGCATGAGGTGGCCAAAGTACTGGAGTTTCAGCTTCAACATCAGTCCTTCCAGTGAACACCCAGGACTGATCTCCTTTAGGATGGACTGGTTGGATCTCCTTGCAGTCCAAGGGACTCTCAAGAGTCTTCTCCAACACCACAGTTCAAAAGCATCAATTCTTTGGCACTCAGCCTTCTTTACAGTCCAATTCTCATATCCATACATGACCACTGGAAAAACCATAGCCTTGACTAGACGGACATTTGCTGGCAAAGTAATGTCTCTGCTTTTCAATATGCTATCTAGGTTGGTCAAGACATGTTATCTCTTCACTAAGTTACTACCTCAAGCCCAAACTTCCTTGTATCATCAACTCTTCAAAAACATACCATTTCTTTGTCTGAAAGCTTTGATAAGCTGCCTCCTTTGGTCACTTCTTTGAGTCTCATTATTTTTTGTGAGGTCCTCAACATCTGCAATGGCACCCTACTCCAGTACTCTAGCCTGGAAAATCCCATGAATGGAGGAGCCTGGTAGGCTGCAGTCCATGGGGTCGCTACGGGTCAGACATGACTGAGCGACTTCACTTTCACTTTTCACTTTCATGCATTGGAGAAGGAAATGGCAACCCACTCCAGTGTTCTTGCCTGGAGAATCCCAGGGACCGGGAGCCTGGTGGGCTACCATCTATGGGGTCGCACAGAGTCAGACACGACTGAAGTTAGCAGCAGCAGTAGCGACATCTGAAATTAAATTTGTTTTTCTCCCGTTAATCTGCCTTTACGCCTGTTTAATTATCAGACCAGCCAAAGAACCAAGAAGAAAAAAAAAGGGAAAGTTTCTCCCCCTACATCATGAAGTTCTTCTCCAAGGCCAATGCTGTTCATCTGGAGCCACTTCTCCTGGCCTCTGCAGTTCTCCGCAGCTGCTCACCTTGCTGGGTCATGGAATGTGGTTGCCCTGCAAACATCACTCCTGTCATCATCTCTGCAGGGTCACTGATGTTCGTGTCATTCCTTGCTTTCCTGCTCTGCTTCTTTAGTGGTTACTGTACTGTGTGGGGTAAGAAACTCTCTCTCTGCAACCAGTGTTACAGTTCTCTATAAGACCCCTGATGGGGATGGGCTTCCTCCTTCTATTAATCATGAATGTTAGTCACTAGTTATTAGCCCCTAATGTTAGAAGTCTCATCCATCTTGATCTTTGTTTTAACAAAACCCCTCTGTTGGGGACCCTGGCACACGTTCCTGGGGGAAATGGGCAGAAGCTTCTTCATCTGTAGAGATCACTTCTTCACAGTAGAGGTTGTGCCTCCCACCGACGGTCACCAAGAATTCCTGCACCAAGCATGGATGCTTCCCTTCCAGCCTCACTGTGAGACTAGGGAATTACCCAGGTTCCAGGCCTGGCCAAGGAGGATAAGGGGTGGCCCTTGATCCTCTTCCTCCCGCAGGAGACTGACACTAGGCACTATCTGCTGGTCCCCCTGAGCCCTCGGGCCAACCCAGCCCACAACGCCCACCTTTGCATTTCTGAATTTCCACGAGGGCATACAGAATAGGTATCGCCTTCAGCACAAACTGAAAAACATTCACTTGATCCTCCCTTGAAGCTGGCAAGAGGCAGGCTGGGAATATGCCACAGAAAGAAAAAAATGACCCTGCCAGATTCTCCAGTTTCCAAAGTCAAGAAGAGATCTGGTTGGTGCCCCAGAACTGACTGCCTACCAAACAGCCTGCAGAGATGGCTCCGTTGTGCGGGGCGTGTCCACACCGGAACGCTTGGGACAGCTCCTGGGTATGAGTACCGCTGGCCGGTCCCATATGAGCCGTTAGCAACTCCTTTTAGGGAAATTGTATGCCTGGGGTTGTGGAAGTGAGGAAGCCTATTAAATTACTCTGTGTTTTCAGGGCAGAGGAGGAACTAGTTTTCACCATTTAGGGGCAACTGCTCATGCCATTTGCTTGGAATATTTTGTCAATCTCCATAGGTTGATACTCGATCCTAGCCAATCCTTTGGTTTGGTTAAAATGGCACTTCTCCCTTGACCCAATTCCTCCTGAACTCACTGCCTGCACTCAGCCTTCATACTATAAATTCCTCCGGGGTGGTGACTGGTGAACCTTGGCTCCCACAAGTTAACATAATGTTTTGTGCATAGTAAGTAGCCAAATTAAATCAAGGTTTCTGTGTCTGGATAGTAATTTGTTAAGTTTAGGTTAAAAAATCTGTTTTGATACAGATAACTATTTCTAAATAACCACATCTGGTTTTTTTTTTTTTTTTCCTTTAACAGTTCTAACATGACTCCTTTTAATGAATAAACAGCAATATTTTAACAGCTCTAAAAATTAGATATCATTATCAAAACCTCGCAATATTTGTGCTTTGAATCCTGGAGGAAAATGCAGAACTCACAATTGATTCGCTGAATTTTTCTTTCACAAAAGACTATTTAAATTTTTTAAATTCTCTTAAGAATAGTAAGTCTTAAATATGCAATTCAGTTTTTTTCCTCTGGATTTAATTTTTATATATGGGATAGATTCATGATGGAAGCTAATGGTTGATGTTGAAAATGATGGATAGTGATGTGGATTTGCTGCTTCTTGATGTCCTGTCGTTTTCCCAAAATGGCCAGGATTTTTATTCAGCCAAGGAACATAGCCCTCTCAAGTTTCCCCCATTAGCTCCGGAATTTACTTTGCCAGGTGACAAGTCTTAGCATTTGAAATTTTTACCTAGAAAAGCAGTCCTTGAAACAGCTGGATTTCATGCTTGGCATATGAAGGTGGCCTTCAGTTAGAGTCTAATAATCTTCTTGCTTTTGCATTGATCAAATTTCCCTGTTAAAAGCTTAGACACCCTTAAACATTCACATGTTTCTGCCCAACCTGGTTCCCTTAGCTAACAATTTCCTGGTAAATATTACATTTCTTCAAGGAACAGGGATTTCACTGAACTTCAACTGATACTCAGTATCACATTTAAATTGCCTTTGACCATCAAAGTTCCACCTGCTTAGAGACAAGAGTCCTGACCTGAACTAGTGTCTTTGGAATTTGGATCCAGGACTACTGTGCTGGTACTAAATTTATTCCCAGTGGACTGACAGAGTAGCCTGGGCTGTGCCTGCTATGGAGTGGCGGGCTCGACCATGCAGTTGACTAGAGAAGAAATTATTTTACCCTGGAAAGCATTGTATCTCAGCTGGAGCAGTTTAACTTCGGAGTTCTTTGGAGGCGGCATGATGCCTCGTTTCTCTTTTTCCTTTCTTCGTCAACAGTCAGACATCCCTGGGCTCTCATTCCCCCCAGACATCAGTTAGCTATCATTAACTATAATTTAGAGCTCTAACAATGCTGTCGATACACCGTGGTATTTGGTCATCACTTTGCTATTGGTTATAATCCCTTTCACTTATGGAGACTTCTCCTCCCTTTCATCTTTGTGGTTGCCAGACTTGTAATTTGTTTTTCTGTTTAATAGAAACCTTAGAATCATTGGTATAAAGTAAAGTATGCTATGAAAAACACATGCTTTTTAAAATAGCTCTTTTCATCTTTAAAAATTAAAATATTATGTTGTCATCTGTTCCAGTACCAGCACACGCATATTTTATAGCATCTCCTTGAAACTCTTCAACAAGATAATTTGTTTTGTATACCAAAATAGTTGCCTCTCTGAAACTACTTTATATATATTTTCATGTCCTTTTATATAGAAGAGACGTACGACATAAAATTTGTGCAGTAAAGAGAACACTGTGAAAAATCTCAAATGCTGGCAAAGATTTTGGCTTTCTATAGACAAAAATGTGGAAGAGCCAAAACGTGGTAACTCTTAAAATATCTTATTTTTGCCTTGCTTTTCCTCAAACAAAAAAGGGGCCCTTTTGGAGAGAGTGGATGATATAGGGCCTTTCCATTGATGTTTCTAATTAGAAAGAAAATTTAAGTTGAGAATTATAATCAAACATGACTTAAATGAAATCTTTTTCAACCTAATCAAGAGTGAATATAGCTTGTAAGTTTCTAATCGTTAGGATTTCAAAGCTCTAAAAATAGAAATATACCTTCATTTATGGAACTATCTGGAAATTATGCATTTTATGCGGCAAACAAGGATTTTGTTTTAAATGAGGAATAACATACACATTGTAAAGTTCACAACTCTTAACTGCAGGTCCATAAATGTCTTTCATGTGTGTACACCTGTGTAACTACCACTCAGATCAAGGTTGAGCACATTTTTAGCACCCCAAGAGGCTTCCTGTGTCGCTTCCTAGTCAATACCACCCCCCTTCCTTCACCCTCTTCCCTGGTCACTGCTATTCTGACATCAATCACCATGAATTAGTCTTGTCTGTTCTTGATCTTCAGGCATGAAGAAAATGCTCTTTTGTGTCTGGCTTCTTCAAATCAATGTAAGGTCTTGTGGGATGATTTATCTGTGTGTGTGTGTGTGTGTGTGTGTGTGTGTGTGTGTGTGTGTGTAGCAATAGTTTATTCAAAAGTCAAGCACTGGGACTTCCTAGTGGTCCAGTGGCTAAGACTCCATGCTCCTAATGTAGGGAGTCCAGGTTGGAACCCTCATCAGCGAACTAGATCCCACACACTGCACTGAAGATCGAAAATCCTCATGCTGCCTCTAAGACCTGGTACAGCCAAATCAGTATGAAGAAAATAACAAAAGTCAGCATTACTCGACAATTAGCCAAGTGGGTGACCTATAAAGTATTTACCCTACATTCCTGCTCCAAGGCAGAGCTCTGATGTGGCTGAACTAGATCTCACAGTGAGGCCTCTTTCTCACCTTTCTCCTCCATGCCAGACTCACATCATGGACTCACCTGGCTGGCCATGTGGTACCATGACTGGAAAGCTCAGGCAAAGGAAAGTGAGGCTGGGGTCCATCTCAGTGAAGAGAGGGGTCCTAGGCTACTTACTTTTTCTTTCATTTGGAAAATACAACGTCAAGCATGTATGATATTTTAAAATCCAGTGATTTCCTTCTCAGGACAAATGTGGTCTGGTCAAGGTTTGCATTTGAAAGCCACTTAAATATTTCTTGGGCTTCTGTGGTGGCTCAGATGGTAAAGAATCTGCCTGCAACGTGGGAGATGCGGGTTCGATCCCTGGGTCAGGAAGATCCCCTGGAGAAGGAAATGGTACCCTACTCCTACTCTTGCCTGGAGAATTCCATAGATAGAGGACCCTGGAGGGCTACAGTCCATGGGTTTGCAAAGAGTTGGACACGACAGAGTGACTAACAGCTTACCTTTAATATTGCCTCTCCTTGGAGTAAGATTGAGGAACAGGGTAGGTAAGGAGGCCAAAGTAAAGGGGTAGGGGGCTGGGAGTTCCACCCTATCTTCTGTAATCCTATATGATTTATTTATTTTGCAGAACACTAATAGATACTCTTTGACTCTTGAGTATAGAATAAAGCCTCTGGAATTTCAGGGAATCCAAGTCATGGCTGCAGTGGGGAAACCAAGGCCTGGGGAGGGGAATACTGTGGTCTTGGTTCTGATGCTAATGAATTTAATGGGTAACTTAGAGCCCCTCCCTTCATCTCTCTTATTCCTCCTCTGCAAAACATGAACGTTTGACTAATGAGCCTCTTAGCACCGTGGAGAATTTTTAGAGAGTTGGAGAGAGTGTGTCTTTTACACCTCAAGGTTCCCCCCTTCTTGTATGAGTAAGCATCTGCAGGACAGGCTACCTGATCCCTCTGGAGATTTCTGAACGTCCTGCCTTTGGCCAAGGAGGGTGGTGCCCAGTGCTAGTCCTGACTGCTGTGCAGGTGTTAACTTTAGGCTGAGAATCTTGTTTTAGGGTATCCAAATGATGTTTGTGTGTGCATGTGTGTGTGTGTTTGTGTGTAGGGGTAGTGCTGTGCTGTGGACAGCACTCTGTCTGTTCTACAGGCAGATGTGGTTGGCACTTCCAGGGCCATTTATGGCTTTCCAGTTATACATTTTTCTTGCTTTGTTTTGCTTCTTTCCTGAAAACAGGCTCTATTAGTTTCCTAGTGTAATTGCCAAAAATTACCACAAACTTAGTGGCTTAAAACAACAGAGATTTATTATCTTCAATAATAAATTCTGGAGGTCAGAAGTCCAGAAATGGGCCTCTGAGCTAAACTCATGGTGTGGGCAGCCACATGTTTTTCTCTGAAAGCTCTAGGGGAGAATTCATTTTCTTGCCTTTCTCAGTGTCTAGAGGGGCCCACATTCCTTGGCTCATGGCCTCTTCCTCCATCTTCAAAACCAGCAATCTTTCTTGCATCACATCTTTCTGACTCTTGCTTCCCTTCTACATTTAAGGACTTTTTTCCTTTTTATAAGGGCTTTTGTGATAACACTGGGCTCATCTGAATAAATAGGATTATGTATCTTAAAATCAGATAATTTGCAAACTCCTTCCACTTTAATTCCCCTTTGCCATGTAACTTAACGTACAGGCTCTAGGGATTAGGGTGTGGCTATCTTGGTTATTGTTGTTCAGTCACTCAGTCATGTCCAACTCTGAGACCTCATGGACTGCAGCATGCCAGGCTTCCCTGTCCTTCCCTGTCTCCTGGAGTTTGCTCAAACCCATGTCCATTGAGTTGGTGATGCCATCCAACCATCTCGTCTTCTGTCGTCTCCTTCTCCTCCTGCCCTCAGTCTTTCCCAGCATTAGAATCTTTTCCAATAGGTCAGCTCTTCACATCAGGTAGCTAAAGGACATCTTGGGGGCAGGCATTATTCTGCCTTTTATGTGCCATTATTCACACAAGTACTTGGTACTTTCTTAGTCCAATCAAAAACAGATAGGTTAGTTGTGATTAACACTTTTTGGATTCATACTTTTTAATTAAGGAAAATCATCTTTTGCATACAAATACATGCCACCTTAATAAAGACATTATTAGCAAAGAATAATTAAGGGCCACTCTTCTTCTTTTAGATACAGGAGTATGAGAAAGAAAAAATGATATAAAGATGAAAAAAGTCTTTATGTGAGAAGTGTGTGGGTATGCTGAGGCAGTTGCGTGGTAGAACTGCCTCATATTAGCTTGCTGCTGCTCCTAAGTCGCTTCAGTCGTGTCCGACTCTGTGAGACCCCATAGACGGCAGCCTACCAAGCTCCCCCATCCCTGGGATTCTCCAGGCAAGAACACTGGAGTGTGTTGCCATTTCCTTCTCCAATGCATGAAAGTGAAAAGTGAAAGTGAAGTAGCTCAGTCGTGTCTGACTCTTAGCGACCCCATGAACTGCAGCACATCAGGCTCCTCTGTCATATTAGCTTACATGAGCCATTAGGTGTCTGTTTCCCTAAGTCCACATGCAATGACATCTCATGTTAAATGGCTCAAAATTAGCCATGGTGGGAGCATTTACACCATGGAAATTGGCAAATGCTACAAGACCAGGTTTTATTTTTCCTGGAGACCTGACTATTAAACACTAGCCATTAGCACCACTGGGGTAGAGACTCACTGCCTTCAGTCTACACACACAGCCGCACTGTGTGGTAACACTGCACCTGTGGGATTCCCCAGCCCTGTAGCTGGAGACGGGGCAAGTTTCACTTTGCATCAGGACCAGCTGGCAGTTCTCCCAGTGCTGTCCAGACCTCCCTAACTGCTGCTGTGGGCTGGACCGGGAGCTAAGCTTTCTCTCACGTGGATGAAATGTTGCTTCTTTGTTACTCACTACTATTTGAACGTGCTCTCTTTGGCATTTGTTGAGGTGGTTTGCCTGACAAATTCAATCCCTGTTGTCATTCCATCATTTGCACTCACCATTGCTGGTCCTCTCTGTGTTTATCTTCTCCTGCAGTAGCTCTGAGGTCACTGGTGTTCAAACTTCAGGGGAACTATCAGGAAGCACTCATTAAAATGCAGGTTCCAAGGTGCTGACCCCAGAGATTCTCACTCTGAAGGTCTGGGTGAAACTCAGGGATCCGGATTCTAGACAAGTGACTCTGAGGCAGGAGGCTCATGAACACTGACTGCTCCAGCCTGGAAGCTTCTGGAAGGCTGGAAGCTCCTTCAGCTGCATCTTGTCCATACACTGTGGGTTCTCAGTGGGGAATGAGCAGAGCTATTTTAAAGAAACAGATTCCTAGACTTTAGGAAGTTTTCTTCCCATCCACATACAAAGTTTATGACACCAGGTGTACAGGTGGGTACAGAATACTATGACCCCGGGTTTCCACAGAGAAGGACACATTTTGAAAGCTTTATCAGATCCAAATGTGAAAAATTCCCGTGTTTCCTGAGATTGGTCCTTATAAGCCTAAATATTCTGAGGATTTGAAACCATCTAAAAGGTTTATTGAAGTTCTCCTTCTCCATGGATGTGTTTACTGTTTGTCGGGCAGACATAAACCTCCCCGTCACTCGATCTGTTGAGAGGAGGAGTCCATCTTTATCAAAACCAAACCAACTTGTCTTTTAGCAGCAAACTGTGGCAGGAAAATTTGGGGATGGTTATGTGGTTTTTAACTTTACTCTTTTTCATTTTACACGTGAACTCTTTAAGATCCAGATTGGTTTCCTTTAAAAATATGGTCCAAATTAATTTCTCCTGAGTTGATTAAAAAAGAGAGAGCAAGAAATTACTACCTTAAGAGACTCTGGCCTCAAGTCTTTTGATATTTGAGATATTTTTTTTTTATCCCCCAGGATGCAATCTTTCAGTAGCATGTAGGCAAGTTTCAAGTAGAGGACAGAGTAATGAAAAATCTAATATAAAAGCTATAATTTCCTAAAGAAGTCTGTTAGTGATTAAGATCAAGTGCATGTCAGTCATCTTTTATTTTTGGAACATCCACTGAATAGAGACTGTACTGCATGCTTCCGTGTGGAAAGTTGTATCCACTCTAATCAATTTTTATAGTTAAACACATTTTAAAAAGCACATGAGGTATTTGCTAGATCTCACCTGCAGAATAACTTCAGTTATTTAATAGAAGACACCCCTGATCGTATAAGACTTGAGCTTACATCCTAGCTCTATCTTGATGGGTCTCATTAACAGGGAGCCTATAATGAATGGGGAGAATATTTCTCATAGGTCCCACCTAGGGAGGTTGTGAGAATCCAGTGCAATGGCATATGTGAAAGAATTTCTGTAAAAGCGTAAGAACAGAATAATGTAGTTTATAATAATACAACACAGTTTTTGAATAGAGTTTTTCGTATTAAATTCTGTAGGCGAGAAGAACATTCCAGCCTTAACGATGCCAATTTCTTTTCCTTTATTCCAATTCCTCTAGAATTGTTGCACCATCATTTTGAGATGGAGTTACTGGATTCTGCTTTAAGATGAATGATAGTATTATCATTTAAGTCATAAATGTGCTTCATCTCCTTTCCATTTCTCTTTCTTTTTGAAAATTGCTTTCTTTTAAATAGTAACCCACCAGCCCCTGGAAACGTCTCAGCAGATGTGGATTCTCCCCATGCCAGTCAGTCAGAGTTAAAGATAGTCAGCTGCTTCCTGCAAGCTGGGATGGAAGCAGTGAGTCTCACTCGCTCTTCACCCCCAGGCTCCTGAGTCTCATGATGCTCTCTCAGTTTCTCCTTTTCCCTGACCCCTTGGATGTGTACCCAGGCTTTTGAGGCCTGAGCAATAAATGTGGTCAGCAGGAGCCGTCTGGCTCCTCTTCCTCTTTCTAAATTTCAAATTGGACTTGAAAAGAGAGGCAGTTCTAAAATGTCAATATGACTTTTTGATTACTTAAAAACATCCCTTTCCTGTGTTCTGTTTGTAGTTCACGCAAAAAGTGAACTTGTGTAAATATAATTGAACTTCGAGGCTCGTTGAAAGAAGAAATATTAGTGAATCTAGATAATAAACACTTTAAGATTTATTAAACTTATCTAGGACACAAGCATAATTTCCTTCCTTGGGTTTTTTTTTTTTCTTTCTTTCTGTTTACAGAAGTAATAGGAATTAATCATAGAAAATGTGATAAACATGGAAAAACACAAAGAAGAAATAAATTGTTCACTATTCCCTGGGTTGGGAAGATCCCCTGGAGCAGGGCATGGCAACCTACTCCACTAATCTTGCCTGGAGAACCCCAAGGACTGGGAAGCCTAGTGGGCTAAAGTCCATGGGGTCGCAAAGAGTTGGACACGACTGAAGCGACTTAGCATGTACATTCCAATATCTGGAGATAAACCTTATTGATATTTTAAGACTATCTTTCCAGTCTAATTTTCCATGTACATACACTCCTGTTTAAAGTATTGAAGATTAATAGGGTAAGTATATTTTATACCTTGATTTTTTTTCTGTATTTAACATTTCCCCCATCATTAAGTATTTTGCCCTAGCGCATACCCTAGGTGTTTTTGCTGAATTAACAAATTATTTTAATGGATATTAAAATATGTAATATTCTATCATATGAATATACTGAAGTGTATTTCATCAGTTATTTCTGTTTTCCATTTTAAAGTAGAAGGCATGGGGAAAGGTGAGAAGTCATTTGATAACTATGACCACATTGAGGGAGGGAGAGACATGACTTGCAAAGAAGGCAGTTAAGCCATATGAAGGTATCTATGGAGCAAGTCTGAGGGAAGGAGTGTGGAACTTTCAATAATGACTATGAATTTTTAAAACATATTTATTTTAATTGGAAGATAATTGCTTTACAATGTTGTGTTGGTTTCTGCCATACATCAACATGAATGAGCCATAAGTATACATACGTCTCCTCCCTCTTGAACTTCCCCTCCCACCCCATTCCACCCCTTTAGGTAGTCATAGAGTACCAGGCTGAGCTCCCTTCACTATATAGCAACTTCCCATTAGTTATCTATTTTACACATGGTGATGCATATATTTCAATGCTACTCTTCAATTCGTCCTACCCTCTCCTTCCCACACTATGAATAATGACTATGAACTTTATGCCTGGACTTCATTTCAGATCACTCAGAGACTTCACCTATTAAATCTGAAATAATGTAGAAAGTGAGTCCTACCGTGACATCAGAAATAGTCATCGAGTCTGAATTAGCTAGTAAGAATGCTTTCAGTTGAAAGAAGCCCAATTCAAACTGATTTAAACAATAAGGATGTGTACTGTAATCATGAAAATCCAGAGGTAAGCTGGACTTCAGGCATGATTTGATCAAGCCTTTTATTTTATTTTTCTGCTGTTGCCACAGCTCTGTACTCCTTTATTACTGATTATATTCTCAGACTAGTTCCCCTAAGGGTCTTTGGATGGCATCAAAGACCTGATGGATTGGCCATCAGAGCTATAATACTTTCTTGTTCACAGAGAAGTAAGGAAGATAGAGGACTTGGCATGTCTTATAAAAGAAAGAAATAATTTCTCCTGAAGACTTCCCCAAACTGCTCTTATATTTTGTTGGCTGCAATGAGCCCAGTCATTTCCACTCTGAAGCCAATTACTGACAAGGGTTATTAGGATTAACTCACATTAAACATCCAGGGTGAAATAATTTTTAATATGTGTACTGCATTTCTGTGTAACAAGTAACCACAAAGCTTCAACAATAAGTATTCGTTTAGCTCATATATCTATGTGTGAGCTGGAAATCATCTGATCTAGGATGGGCCTTACTGATATGACTTGGCTGGGTTGCCTCTGCTCATTTATTTCTCTGTCTCTGCTCCATGTAGCTTCTCCAGGACCACAAGCACATTTTTTCTCCTGCTAACAGTAGATGTGAGAGAGGACATGTGACAATATGCAAGGTTTCACGCGTCTTTGGTTTGGAAGTAACACGCCATCACTTCTGCCTCATTTTATTGGCCTAAGTGAGTCACATGGCTAAAGTTAAAGCAGAGGAGAAATATACTCTGGTTAGTGGAGGAACTTCAAAATCATAAGGCAGAGGCTGCAGGCAGGGTTAAGAGTAGGGGGAGGTAAGTGAGTATTCATCTTCAGTAAAAATGTCGAGGGGAACCAAGATATTTAATTAAGATTGATTATATTTCAATGAAACATTAAAAAAATAAAAATTAATGCAAAAAAATCCATCATGAACAAGCTAATAAAATTTTAAAGCAAGACAGAGTTGGTATGGGGAAGGGTAAAGAATTAGGACCCCAAACCATCAACTACCAACCGCAATGTTCCAGTTACAGGACTCTCTTGCCCCAGTCTAAGGAGCCTTAAAAACAACTCTTCTCTCTTGAGGTTTGCTGCCTGTTTCCCTCTAGTTCTGTAGCTTGAGTATCTGGTTATCCTGGATGTCTCTAAGAAATTTAATAGGAATGATTTCCAAAAAAATATCTTGAAGTATAAAATATTTCTTAAGTCTTCATTGTTAAAAAAAAAAAAAACAAAACAAGGAAAGAAAATGGAGTTCCATCCAAAGGTTCTTGTATGTTAATCCTGTATATTAATCTTGTATATTAATTTCTTGTTTGCTAGTTAAGAATTGATATAATTCCATAAAATTTAAAATTAGAGTAAAACAGTGTTCTCTAGAGACTGAGTGTCATAATATTTCTAGGTTTTTAAATACGGTACATGTCTTGACAAAGTACAGTGAAAGTCTTTTTGGCTCAATCACAAGTTACGCCATGGGTGCTTAACTTTTTATAAATGAAATTGGCTCAGGAATTCAAGAGCATGTGTTAGTGTGGGGAGACCTTGTGTTAGTGTGAGGAGGCCTTGCTCCCGTCTTGTGTGGTGACTGACGTACTGGTTGGTCCCAGGACTGAGGATGTTGTCAGAAAGAAACAACTTCCCAAGTTCAAGTTCATAGGACTCATCCTGTGAACTTGCGTGGAACTGCCGGTCCGTGGCTTGGCACAGGAATAATTATGGCATGGGAATTATTACTCGGGGAATAATTTTCAAAGAAACTGGAAGGAAAAATTATTGGACCCAGAAATCTAGCTTGAAGAGCTAGAGCTACAACTTATTTTCCCTAAATTTGTCCCAGTGAGACTCATACGCTGGGTCATATGGGGTGACACTCACCTTTCCGCCTCATTAGACATCTGCAATCCAGCTGCACCCAAAGACTTAGAGAGAGCAGAGGATGGATAGGGGCAGGGCTGGAACCAAACCAAGGACAAATAGGAATCTTGTTATGTGATGAGAACTGACCAACATGAAGTGATCCATTAGCCTCAAAATATTTCCTATGATGGTCTGACAAGGAGCTGAAGGTATTCACCTTGATAGTCACTTATATAAGTAATTAAGGCACTGAATCTCCTAGAAGTGAGTCAAAAGGCAACAGAGAAATTAACTCAGGTAGGAACTGACGTGTGAGTTAATGCACAGAGCTGTGCATCCAGGGGGATATTCAGTGGAGACAGAGAAAGAGAGAGTATAAATCCTTGAAAAGCTGGTGAAAGCTGGTAGAAGATAGCAAGTAGCGTGTGAGATTTTTGGAGAAAAGTATTTGGAGAGGCATAAGCAAAGTTGAGAACTTCAGAGGCCTCTATGGCAGCAGACCAACATCACTACAAAGTGAATTTAAAATATGGGTGGTAAATGTGATTTCTAAATAATCAATAAGATTTGGAGCAAATATAGCAAATGAAAGGATAAACCCAATCAAAATCAACACACCCATTAAAAATACTTAGCATGATGCTGTATTTCGCCCCTAAATTTCCCCTTTGAAATCTATTTTATATACAATCTTGAGTTATTCCTTTAAAACAAAAACCCAGATGTAATGATGACATTTCCTTGATTTGAAAAGTCTGTTGAGGAGCTCCCTGATTAGGACTCATGGGTTTGATCCCTCATCAGGGAACTAAGACCCTGTACAGCTGCATAGCTCAGCCAAAAAAAAAGTTAGAATACTTACCTGTAAAATAAAACCACTAGCAAATATAGAAAGCTGAGAGTCTACAGTGGCAACCGTGGGTGGTATAATCAAGTCTGAAGCAGAGAACACTCCATAAATAATTGCCATGCTGCATACATATAACATGTAAACGTTTGTTGAATATTCACCATCTACAAGCTAAACTTTGTTGACTTTCAGAATGACATAAAGTTCTTTTTAAAATCAGGCTTTATCCTACTTCATTAAAAATCTCTAATGAATATTTAATGAAGGCCTACTGGGTACTATTTCAGGATCTGTATACACTGGTTAAAAAAGAAAAAAGGCAAAGTAAAAAACCACCCCCTTCCCATGCTCCCCACATGGTAGCCTCTAGTTATCCTCTTGCTGAGCCCTTCTCATACCCTTCTTATCATTTGCCCAAGAACTCCTACTCATCCTTCAAGACCCAATCTGCACGTAGCTCTTCTCTGTAGCCTTCCACCACAGGCCAAGTAGAAATAATTGCCCTCTTTTCTGTCATCAAATACCTCGGTAGTTAATATTTCAAATATAAGACTTGGGCTTTTGTCCCTATTATTAGTTGATTATCTATCTCTTGAATTGGTTTGTAAAACCAGTGTCAAGTGATGGCCTGAAACACAGTAGGTAATAACTGACCATAAGGAAATGAAGTAAGAAAAGAGAGAAGGAGACGTACGTCTGCACACGAGGAAGTAAAAACCCGAGAGTGAGAACCTGGAGTGAACACGGGAGCAGAGAGTGAAGGAGAGAGAAGCCTTTGGCTCGAGTTTCCATTAGGGTGGGTCCCAGAGTTGTAGGTCCTGATGGGATGTTTTGGAAGGTCCACTTCTGACAAGAGGAATATGGGAAATAAGCCAGGAGATGACACTGAACTGTCAGGAGCAGAGTTCTTTCTGCTCAGCACTATGAACAAGCCCCAGGCACTGTGCTAAGCTCTGGGGAGATGTGACAAGGAATTGTGCTAGAAAAGCAAGTGGCTGTGTGTGTGTGTGCACATGTGCGTGTGTATATGTGCGTGTATACATATGTGTGTGTGTTCGCTTGTGCGTGTGTGTATGTGTATGTACATATATGTGTATGTGTGTCTAGGGGAGCAGGGAGTAGAGAGAAGAGGCTGTAGCATAGTAAAGTTTAAAATAGTTGAGAAAAGAGAAAATTAAAGAAAATATTGGAAGGAATCTCCAAGTATGGCTGTGTCCACCTAGCTTTCTCTTCTGTGTAATTTGGCCTCTGTGTGTGTGTGTGTGTACGTGTGTGCGTGTGTTTGGGAGGATGGGTAAGGAGCAGGGAGAGAGTTGCCTTGTGTCCTATGACAGAAAATGTATAGGAACGATTGTGACTGAGAGTGGGGATAGAACTGCTCGTGAGCTAAGTAAGACAGTAAAACATGCCCCAGATTCAGGTCAGGAAACAAGGAGGAGCGGTGAGGGGACAGTCCCCTGGCCATCTCATTCTTTTCGTAGCAGAGCTCCAGAAACATTCCTGCCTTAGCTTGTTGATCATTTCATTTCCCAGAGGGAACAGGAGGAACTAAGGAAACCACTCCCTTCGATAAATTTTAATGAACAAGGCAGCATTCCGGTTCATGCAGTGCTGCTTATGGGCACCTTGGGAGAAAGTCTGAGATAGCTGGTGAGGGAAATGCAGATGCACACAGTTTTTATGAACTCCAAATTGGTGGAATGCTGATTGCTTAAAATTCAGGGGAAAGATGGACATGATTCTGTAGCCCAGGAGTTTGCAAGAGCGGGAGGCTCGAGAAGACCTCATGAGCTCACACCCGGGACTCAGGCTGTGTCATGACCCCTGATGTTATCAAAAATAAAAGGCAGCCCCCTCGTACTCCAAACAGAGCAGCTGCTCTAGGAGCTGTCTCTGAACTTTATGTCTAAAGGGGCAGGTGCAAGAACTGGGAAGAGAAGCATATAGTCAAGATAGAAGGGACTTGGCAAACTTAAGGGTAGTGTCAGAAATGCCAAACACAAAAAAGAGCTGAGGCCTGTGACAGGGGCTGAAGTCTGGAGAGTCATATTAAGTCAGAAGTTCACGGTAAGAGTTTGAGTGACAAGAAAGCCCAGTGGTTAAGAGCATGGGCTCCTGCTTTCCACCAGTAGCATCTACCCCATGTGGCACCAGTGGTAAAGAACCCACCTGCCAATGCAAGAGATATAAGTGACATGGGTTCAATCTCTGGGTCCTGAAGATCCCCTGGAGGAGGGCATGGCAATCCACTCCAGTATTCTTGCCTGGAGAATCCCCATGGATAGAGGAACCTGGCAGATGGGGTCACAAAGAGGCAGACATGACTGAGCAACTTAGCACAGCACAGTACCTATCCCAAAGGGTTGTCTAGAGAATTACACAAAACACTGTGTATTAAACACTTGGAACAGTGGCTGGCCCATGTGGGGAGGCATCTACGAGTGCCTGAGGCCACCTGTGTCCTTAAAGGCACCAGGGACACGGTGCCATCTGAACCAGACAGATGCAATCCCCAGCCTCCTGAAGCTTCTGTTCATGAGGGAGAAGCACAGGCTCTCATGAGAGTGACTGGCTGTGGCAGGGGGTGTAGGGGAAGGGGTGTTGCTTATATGAGGAAGAGACATTTAAACTGAGAAGGGGAGAGGGGGTGAGAGGGCAGAAGAATAGAGGAGGGGCTCCTGCTGAGTAGGGTAAGGAACTGAAAGTTGACCATGACTGTGGGGCATGGACAGTAGAGCAAATGACTTAGAGAAAGCAGAACTTGTGCCCTTTCTGTTTCATTTTAGTCTTTGGGGCCATTAAGAATAAAGTTGAGATGGAAACAACCTAAGTATTGGAGAGGGAAATTGAAAGAGCGCTAGCTCTTGCAGAGAAGACCAAGGCCTTGCCCTGAGCCCACTGGCTCCTGGCTTCCTGGCCTTCCTTCCCTTGTCAAACTGGCCGTGTCTCATGGTCTGTCCAGGAGCATCTGCTTTGAATTTGGGATTTCTCTGACATTTCAATTTTTATTTTAAAAAGTTGTTATCGAGACTTCCCTGGAGGTTTCGTGGTTAAGACACCTTGCTTCCAGTGCAGGGGGCATAGGTTCGACTCCTTAGGAACCAAGATCCCCCAAGCTGCATGGTGCAGCCAAAAACTAGAAACAAACAAAAATAGAGGGAAAAGGTGTTGTCAAGCAGAAAACAGAAACACTTCCAAGTAGCGGTTTTTATAAAAAGCTTTGTGGAAGTTAGGCACACAGATTGAGGAAAGCATCTTAAATGGGAGTTCGCACTTGCTGGAAATTGTTTCCCAAAACATGCCAGGGAAACCGTGTTCTATAAGAAGTAGACTATTGAACATGGTCAAATTTTTAGGCCTGGATGAGCCGTTTGCTTTTAGGACCAAATTTTAGGCAGCCATTGCCCTGTGAGGTAGGAGTACATTTTTGATAAAAGGTCTAGTGGCCACTGTGAATTTTTTAAACTTGAAAAGCACAAGAAGGAGGGGTGGATATACAGAGATATTTGTTTCGGCATAGCTTGGAGAGATATGAAGCTGGGAGCCGTCCACCAGCAGGGGAGTGGATGCAGCACTGAGGGGGCTGCTGTTCTAGACGGTGGTCCAGCATGTAGACTTAGGTGGGCACAGCGCCCTGTGCACTAAAGGGGCACTGCTTCCAAATCCATCTAAAGAAACAGCAAAACATCTTGATTTTGTGCACGTGCGTTATTATCGTGTTGTACAAGCAGGGATAGACGTATTACCCCAGGAAAGTAAGGCGGAAAGGGTGTTGTGTTAGTCCCTCAGGCATGTCCAGCTCTTGGCGACCCCATGGACTGTAGCCCTCCAGGCTCCTCTGTCCATGGGATTTTCCAGGCAAGAATACTGGAGTGGGTTGCCATTCCTTTCTCCAGGGGATCTTTCCGACTGAGGGATCGAACCCAGGTCTCCCACACTGCAGGTGGATTCTTTACCATCTGAGCCACCAGGAAAGAGTGTCAGGAAGAGAGAAATAATTTATGTGACCATGGGCTCTTTTATAAGTATGTTAAATAAGTATGAGCTAAATAAGTATGAATTATTTCTATGAAAATCTGACTTTTTAAATACATTAAGAGAACAATTTGAATCAGATGGCAACAGGAATAAGAAACAAGGAATAATGTCTTTGTGATTTCACATCCTATTTATAACATAAAACTACATTTTAAAGTGATGGGCTGTGAGATAAAAGCACCAAAGCTTTCTCTTTCTCATGAATCTTCGGGAGAATTAAAGAACACACCATGCTGATCCAACGGCTGTGGGTCCTCTGGTCATGACTGCATGCACCCAAGAATGCGCTTAGTGTAGTTTGAGAAGTCAAAGGCCTGCTCCATTTACAGCACCACCCACTTTCCAAATGTTGGGTCTTTAACACTGTCATGCTCTCCCTCTGCCACTCCACAAAATCTGTGACCTTGACCCTCTTCCAAAAAATGTCGCTTCATGCCTGTCTGACAAGAGTGTGGCTCCTGCAGCTGGAGGTCTGAGTTGAACCCCCAGCTCTGTCGTGTGGGAGCTGCCTGAGTTGGCATATTGGTTGATCTCTCTGCACTTCATGAAATAGAGATCTTACTGGTTCTTCACTCAGGGTCTTATGAGAATGAAACAAGTTAATATTAATACATTGGGCTTCCCTGGTGGCTCAGTTGGTAAAGAGTCTGTCTGCAGTGCAGCAGAACTGGGTTTGATCCCTGTGTTGGGAAGATCCCTTGGAGAAGGAAAAGGCAACCCACTCCAGTATTCTTGCCTGGAGAATCCCATGGACAGAGGAGGTTGGAGGGCTACTGTCCATGGGATTACGAAGAGTTGGACATGACTGAGTGACTAACACCCACAATATTAATACATTAAAAGAGGCTTAGAGCAGCATCTGCCATGTCTTGTTACAGACATTGCTTGTCTTAATTTCCACTCATCTCTCCAGAGTCATTCTGGGCACCACGTCTCTCTAGGACAGAGCTTTTTGACTCTTTCCTCTTGTTCCCTCAGCAGCCTGCCCAGTGTCCTGGGTACATTTTGCCCCATGATTCCCTCTAGTAAATTGTCCACCCCTTACTCTTGGACTTTGAGTAATTAGAGGGCAGGATTCAAGATTCCTTCATCTCTGAGTGGCCAGCATTCGGCACAGCTCCTGGCATGGAGTAGAGGCTGAATTGATAACGAAGGGATGGAAGCAATAGCGGACAGATAAGTCATTCCCACAGGCCTTTATTTAGGCTGCTTCCAAATACTTCGGGGACCCACGGTGCTATGTGTGCATGTAGATACACCTGTTACCACCTACGTATTATAAGTGCAAGTCATCTAACATATCTTTGGACAGTCATGTTCCAACTTGAATTGTGTGTTTCTTGGTGTATATTTACTTTGTTTGGTGTGTTTTTCAGTTGCCCACTAGGAGAGTCTGAGCCTGACTATTTTTTGCCAAGTGGGTGGGAGAACACCAAAGCCTTTGACTGTGTGGATCACAACAAACTGTGGAAAATTCTTAAAACGATGGGAATATCAGACCACCTGACCTGCCTCCTGAGAAATCTGTATGCAGATCAAGAAGCAACAGCTAGAACTGGACATGGAACAACAGACTGGTTCCAAATTGGGAAAGGAGTAGGTCAAGGCTGTGTATTGTCACCATGCTTATTTAACTTATTTGCAGAGTACATCATGAGAAATGCCAGGCTGGAAGAAGCACAAGCTGGAATCAAGATTGCTGGGAGAAATATCAATAACCTAAGATACACAGGGAGAAGGAAATGGCAACCCACTCCAGTATTCTTGCCCAGATAATCCTGTGGACAGAGGAGCCAGGTGGGCTGCCATCTATGGGGTCGCACAGAGTTGGACTCAACTGAAGTGACTTAGCAGCATCAGCAGCAGATACACAGATGACACCACCCTTATCAGAAAGTGAAAAAGGAGAGTGAAAAAGTTGGCTTAAAACTCAACATTCAGAAAACTAAGATCATGGCATCTGGTTCCATCACTTCATGACAAATGGATGGGGAAACAATGGAAACAGTGACAGACTTTATTTTTGGGGGCTCCAAAATCACTGCAGATGGTGACTGCAGCCATGAAATTAAAAGATGCTTGCTCACTGGAAGAAAAGCTATGACCAACCTAGACAGCATATTAAAAAGCAGAGACATTACTTTACCGACAAAGGTCTGTCTAGTCAAAGCTATGGTTTTTCCAGTAGTCATGTATGAACATGAGAGTTGGATTATAAAGAAAGCTGAGCACTGAAGAATTGATGCTTTCGAGCTGTGGTGTTGGAGAAGACTCCTGAGAGTCCCTTGGACTGCAAGGAGATCAAACCAGTCAATTCTAAAGGAAATCATCCTGAATATTCATTGGAAGGACTGAAGCTGAAACTCCAATAACTTTGGCCACCTGATGCGAAAAACTGACTCACTGGAAAAGACCCTGATGTTGGGAAAGGTTGAAGGCGGGAGGAGACGGGGATGACAGAGGTTGAGATGGTTGAATGGCATCACTGACTTGATGGACATGAGTTTGAGCAAGCTTTGGGAGTTGGTGATGGACAGGGAAGCCTGGCGTGCTGCAATCCATGGGGTCGGACACGACTGAGTGACTGAACTGAACTGAACTGGGATGGGAGCTTTTAGGAGGGAAGAAGCATGGAGGTGGCTTTTCTTGGGGTGTCCTAATGACAGTGACCAGAATCTCAAGGGGTGTTTTCAGATTCCACAATATAATGAGAGAAAAGGAACCAACTCCTTAAATGAAGAACTTGCAGTCACCTTGATCCAGGTACACGTGTCAGTTTCATTTCTTTTCATCAACTCCTTCCCTTTGATGGGGTACTGAAGTGAAAACAATTAGGAAAGATAGGCTACTTAAAAGCGACCTTATTAGGAAGAGATTCATTTCAAATATCCCTCCAGTCAGTCATGAAATCCTTTTGGCCAAGCCAAAAGTTTGAATTAAGTCTGTAAGGTGCAAATGCATACCACCCCTATTCCAATTAAAGATAAAATATTACATGATATGGTAAAAGGGCTCAGATGAACAGTCTCTTGTTTTTTAGGTTATTGGGGCAGGGGAGGGTTTGCACAAAATTCTTTCTGTTTCCTAGTACACAGAAACTAGATATAATATCAGTCTGTTATAAATAAACACCATGTCTCCTCCAACATTCATCGTTGCTTCTGACTAGTCAACTCAATCTGTGAAAGCGAGATTACTTGAAAACCCTGTCCTAGATTCTAAAGCTGAATAAGATATATTGATTATACAAATATTTTAATGTCACTATATATCTTAATACAATAACATTTATGTCTAGAGTACATGTCAGTCTGGAAAGCCTGCCCAGAGCCAGATCTATTTATTTAAATCGGGGTAGGCAGAGGGCCATGCTGGCAGCCACTCAGAGCGTGATGCTCGCATGGTTGAACACAGATAATAAAATTTTGGGTGCACACAAGAAGATTTCTCAAAGGAGGGAATTAACTCCTGTGTTTACATTATGAATCAGCAAGGAATTATTTCAGATGCTGAGACTAACAGCAGGCATAGCGGGTTTCTTCTTTTTAGATTTCAGGCACATGGGGAGATCCTATTGGAATTTCAGACTCAGATTCTAATTTCTAGGAATTCTAGTTTATAACAAAGTGATGAAAGGGCTGGTTTCCCAGGGTCTATAGCTGGTTATTCCCATGAAGAAGAGACTTGACCAGTCTTGCCATCCTTGGGTGGTTTGTCCAAGGGCTCAATGGCCACTTGGGGACAAGTCTAACAGTTCCCTGGAGAGGGGAAAGGCCATCCTTATGTCAGATCCCTTTCTCTGCCACAAAACAGTCCATAATAAGATGCTTTGGGGTTCACAGAGGACTGTCAGAAGAGAAGAGTTACATGCTCCCCAAGAAAGGTGTGTCTTGTTTCAGATCAGAAATTCTTTTAAACCATACCTTCTGGGACATTCCAATTTTGTTGGCAGCTCTGTCCTAGAGGAAATGTCTTCTTTGGGGCATTGTGAACTAGTTATTAAATCTTCATTTACGTTTTACTGGGGGAAATGCATTTCTTATTTTACTCAAGGACAACTTTGTGCACCTTTTGATAACACACACTAACTGCTACAGACTGAATGCTTGTGTCCTCCGAAATTCTTATGTTAAAGCCCTAAACCCCAAGGTGGGGAGTTATGGAAGTTGGGGCCTGTGTGAAATAATTAAGTTTGGGTGAGGTCATTACGGTAGAGCCCCCATGATGGGATTAGTATTCTCACAAGAAGAGGAAGAGACTAGAGTGCCCCCACCACCACTATGTAAGGACACAGCAAGCCAGAAGTGGTTCTCATCAGACACGAATCTACAGGCACCTTGATCTTGGACTTTCCCACTTCCAGAACCTGAGAAATAAATGTTTACTGTTTAAGCAACACTGTCTATGGCATTTTGTTATGGCAGCCCAAACTGACAAGAAGACCATACAATAAATAGAAAAAAACAGACTCATTTAGATTTCAAACTGCTAATTGGTTTTGATGTATGTTTTAAAATTGCTTCTAATTGGCACTAGCATTAATGAGACCAACGGTAATACTTGAGTTATCTCAAACCCTAAGTGACTCTTGTGATATTATATTCCTATTAAGAAAAAGAATTAGTCAAACTTAATAAAGATGAATATTGGGTTTGTAAAACCAGTACCACCAGAGACCAAAGACAAGTTGGCATCCTCAAAATGACTGTATAAGTTTAAGCATGATCTTTGAAAGAAGGTTGTTTGAATACAGCTTCATTTAACTGGGGGGAAAAGGGACGGATTGAGCAGCAACTTGCCGATTACATAGAGATCAGTTTACCTGTTTCCTAACAGAGATTGGAGGCTGATGGCAGAAAGAAGATAAGCTTTGGTGGGGCTGGTGATTAAGGAAAGGTCAGGAGGCTGGGGAAGGCAGCAGAGGATGTGGTACCTGAGGAAGACCTTGGGGCCTCTTGGAGCTGCACTTCCGAGCAGTGGAGAGAGAAGGCAGGGTCAGCTTTGGGTCATGTTTGCTTGTTCCCAATTCTTCCTGCATCTTATTGTACTTATCTGTTCAGAGAGGCCATCCTGAAGTCTGATGTGATGGCTATGTGGGCATGCGATCAAAGTCTAAATCTGTGGCTTGAATCATGATAGAAATCACAATGTTATTTGTAAATCACTCCAGATAGAGTGTGAAATTCATTTATGGAAATATTCGTCTGGAGTCTCATGTGTTCTCTTGAAGAAGATTGCAGTCAGCCTGGCCTTCCTTTCAATTTATCTCGTTTGCATTCTCTTCTTTACCCATAGTGTTGAATCAGTGGCTTGTGAACAGAATTAACTTGTGTGTTCAAACTAAAATACCTTTGTAGACATTCAGGCTTTTTCAGACATTTATTGGATTGGTGTCTGACAGAACAAATATAGCAAATATAATTACTTGCAATGGCAATTTAAAAAAACATCAAAATTATTTATAGTACACAGAACCAACATCTTATTGATTAAGAGAATTTAGGCAAAAACTCACCATTTGAAAACAAAAAACTCACCCTTTGAGAACAAAAACAGGGAAAAGTGCTTGCCTACATGTATGATCAACTGTACATATTAAACTTAGGCCCAAATGTATTATTTTAGTCTGCTCCAGTTGCCATAACAAAATACTATAGGTTGGGTGGCTTAACCAATAGAAATGTATTCTCTCACAGTCCTGGGGCTAGAATTCCATAATCAAGGTATTGACACAGGAGGCTTCATTCTGAAGCCTCTTGTGTGTCTTTGCTGGCGGCTGCCATCTTGCTGTATGCTCACATAGTCTCTTCTTTGTGTAGTCAGGAGACATCCCCAGTGATTCTTCCTCTTCTGATAAGGGCTCCTACTCTATGGAACTAGGCCCCTATCCATATGACCTCTTTAACCTTTATCACCATCTCACAAGCCTTATCTCCAAATGCATCCACAGTGGGAGATGGGACTTCAGTAAATGAATTATGGGGGAGAGGCCACAAACATTTAGTCTATAACATGTATTGTAATTAAATGTGTAGCTCTAAATATTTATATTAATTAAAATATAACTAGTTGACTTTGTACTTTATGTTAAAACATAACTGCTTGACTTTTTTAGTCCAAAAGTAATGAGCAAAACCTGACGCATATTATACTTAAAATCTGTTCATTGTATTGCATACAAAATACACCAGAATAAAGAAGGAATAAAAAGATAATGAGAAGAGTAGAAAAATAAAGTTGTGATGGTTCTTGATTTGAATTTCTCTAGTTGGCAAGCCTAACTGTGATGTTACCATTCTCCTTTAATAAGAGTAATAGTGATATGCTATTTAATGTATATTTTAAAATAGAGTTTTTAAAAACTGTGTTTTTATAAAATATAGTTTTTATATTTTTATATAAAATATAACTGTATTCTAAAAATACAGTTTTTATAAAACTTAAAAAGAGTTTTATAGCACTTTACAGTTTACAAAACCTTGTGATCCACCTGACCTTATTTACACTGGGACTCCAGAACTTTCAGAGTGCCCGTGTCTTTTGAGTGGAGGTAGGTTTCCAGCAGAGAGAAACTGTCTCCCTAGAGATGCTGGGAGTGTCCCCCACTGCTTCAGAGCCCAGAGAAATCCTGCCACCGCAGCAGGAGGTAGCAAGCTGGATGACTTTTCTGGCAAAAGGGACAGTAAGACTGAATTCTCAGATTCTTCTCCTCCTCCTGAGCTCAGCTGGAAGTGCCCTGTAGGACAGAGGAAACAGGTTGTAAGAGTATAGCTCTTTGCCAAGGGCGGAGGCCCTAGAGAATCTTCAGTAAAGTGTAGTCGAAATTAATAATAATAGTAAAAGCACCACCAGGAACTTAGGCGCAACTGTAAGCAAGATCTGTGTGTCCATTTCAGGCCTGAAGCTCCTTCTACTTCCCATCACTTTCAACCTAGAGATGCCGGTAGCTGGGCTGGTTGTGGTCACAGGGGCCCTTTTACCATCTGGGGGCTGCAACCCTTCCTGGGCTGAGGATTTGAATAGGTCACCTTGATCCTGTACAGAAAAACCTGATGGTAGGCTGGGGTCACCTCCAGGACACACTGTCCAGTAGAATGTCACCCCTGTGAGGACAGGCAGTTGTCTCTGTCATGTTCGGCATTGTATCCCAGACTATTTATTCAGTGCCTGGTACATAACAGGTGCCCAACCAGTCTTTGTCAGACAAGCACTCACACTGATATTCTAAGTCCTGGGGAGTAACCAAGTACCCACCCCAATAGAAAATCCACCCCTTATTAACATAAGAAGAAAACAAAATAAAGAAGCCTGTAAAATGGAATACTACTTGGCCACAAAAAGAGTAAAATTTTGCCATTTGTAGTGGTGCTAGTGGTAAAGAACACACCTGCCAATGCAGGAGACTTAGGAGACTCAGGTTTGATTCCTGGGTCAGGAAGATCCCCTGGAGAAGGGCATGGCAACCCACTCCAGTTTTCTTGCCTGGAGAATTCCATGGACAGAGCAGCCTGGTGGGATATAGTCTGTAGTGTTGCAAAGAATCGGACATGATTGAAGAAACATAGCAGGTATACGGCAACCTGGATGGACTTGGAGGGCATTATGCCAAAAGAAATAAGTCAGAGAAAGGCAAATATCTATATGATATCATTTATATGTGGATTTGTATGATATCATTTATATGTGTATTACTAGTTTGTTATACAACAAACTAGTCAATACAACAAGGAAGAAGCAGGCTCACAGATGCAGAGAATTAAACTAGTGGTTACCAGGGACAACATGGGGTAGCAGAGCAAGAGGTACAAAATATTATGTACAAAATAAGCTACAGGGATACTTAGTACAACACAGGGAATATAGTCAATATTTTATAACAACTGTACATGGAGTATAATATTTAAAAATTGTGAATCACTACATTGTACACTGGTAGCTTACATAATATTGCACATCAGTTATACTTTAACAGCAACAAAAAAGAATTCTATAGACGCAGCTTGAGTAAAATACAGTCTGATTTTTCTTGCCAGTACCTAGAGCTCACTAAATTTAACTGAAATGACCTAACACCATGTCAAAACATTTACATATGCCTTTCTAATCAAAAGCCTAGGATTGCAGAAGGGCCTTAGCATGCTTTGAGCACCTTGTTTGATCACCACAAATTCTAGGCTTGCCCGTGACATTGTTTTGACGGTGATTTTATAGCTGGAGCCGGGCCTGCCCATCAAACCCGGCTTAGCCCTTGCTTCCTGGCTTGCCTACTGGCTCAGGTGACCTCACTACATAATCCCAGTAAGCCCTGGCCATGACAACCTTGGGCAAGGTTTAAAGGAACGGTGACCACAAGGCTAGGTCCAGTGTGAGTTTGGGCTTGTCTACTGAGCGATCCTATGACATCTCTGTTGATAACAGTCAGACCTGCCAGGCTTACTGGGAACTCAAGTGCCCGGCGTGTGTGATATATCTGCCATGATCCCTTTGTAAGAGTCACTTGCATTTCAGACAGAGAAACACGCTCAGAGCTGGGTATCAGTTGGTGAGGCACTGGCATTCCACAGTCAGTTGAGTTAATCCCTTGCAGAGGTCCCAGAGATATTTCCACTGCTGCTGTCTTCTCTTCTAAACTGGTCATCCGAATATGATAAATTCGAGTTTTACTGCTAAGATGAGCTATTCCGTCAGCCCTTGCCCTGTGAAGCGAGGTGGTTTTGAACATGCACATTAAAGAAGTGAAAGGAAGGCAAGTCTGGCTGTATCATCTAAAATGTGATTGCCTCCGTGGGTAAGTCAAGAGGCTTCCTTTGAACAGGAAACGTGGATGTCTTCACAAAGCCTACATGAAGTGCAAAGACAGAGGAAGCCTCCAGACTGTGCAGGTGTGTATCTTTCAGATCCTCTTCTCACAGGGGAATTGCTCTTTTTATTAACTGAAGCATAGGTGACTTATTATAATATTGTATTAGTTTTGGGTAGATAGCAAAGTGATTCAGTTATACATATATTTCAGACTATTTTCCATTATGGGTTATTATGAGATATTGAAAATACTTCCCTATGCTATACAGTAAATGCTTGTTGCCTCTTTGTTTTATGTATAGTAGTATGTATCTGTTAATCTCACACTTTTAAAATTAATTTTTATTGAAATATAGTTGCTTTACAATGTGGTGTTAGTTTCTGCTGTACAGTAAAGTGAATCAGCTATATGTTTACATATAGATCCCTCTTTTTTGAATTTCCTTCCCACTTATGTCACAGTAGACAAAAAGACAATCCTCAGAATGGGAGAAAATATTTGCAAATGAAGCACTTGACAAGGGATTCATCTCCAAAATAAACAAATAGCTCATGTAGCTCAATATATATAAACAACCTAATCTCATACTCTTAATTTCTCTCTCCCCTGCTTCCCTTTCCCCTTCGGTAACCATGGTTTTGTTTCCAGGGAGAATTACTCTTATTGACAGGGTTGGATGGGAACTGTTGGGTAGCACAATGGACCGTGTATTGCCCTTGAAGGGGGAGTCACCCTGCGAGGCCAAGGCCCAAGTGATGGGCATTGACCCCATGCTCAGCACTGGGTCACCAGACCAGATCACATAGCATCAGTCTAAAGCAGTCAGTTGAACCAGGTCAGATCATGTAGTGTCAGCCTTCATTGGTGAGTTGAGCCTAGTCCGTTCACTATCCCTGTGCAGCTGCTCCCAGGTGCGGCATCCTGGAGGAGCATGGGCCAGAAACCCAGCATGTCTTATGACTCCCCTCTTGGGTGGAGAGAAGGAGTGCAGAAACATGGATTTTAGGGACATGAGGGCGTGCTGGAAATTCCGAGGTTTCAGTGTAGAGCTGCTCGTTGTTCAGTTAGGTTCTTTCTTGCTGGGCCTTGGATGTGTGACCTGTGTCAGGGACTGTCCTTGGTGTTGGGGACACAGCAGTGATGAGGAAGCTCCTAGTTAGTGAAGGATGTAGACAAGCAGATGTCAGTACATGCAAATAGAAGCCTGGTCAAAGGATAAGAGAAATAGAGGGAAAAGGAGAGCCAGGCACTGTGAGGATACTGAGTGGGGTGTACATGGTCCCCAGGGTAAGACTGTCCAGGAAAGCTTCACAGGGAGGAAATGTCAGAGCCAAGTATTAAAGAAGTGGATGTTTGTCAGGCGAGTGGGTTTGATGGGGGGTGACATCTGAGGCAGAAGGACAGCTTGAGTCCTGGGGAATCAGGAATGTGCCAGGGGACTGGCTATCGCGTGGGAGGCCCTTAGGTGTTCCCAAGAGGAGAGGGTGAGTTCTAGGAAAGAGTCCCTGCCGGACTCTGAGCGGCTGTCGTATAGTGAGGCTAAGGGTTTTATTTTCATGATGCAGGTCTTTGGAAGCCATTGAAGGCTTTGTAAGTAAAGAGATCTGGATTCAGTGTGAATTTCAGGAAAATCAGCCTGGGGCTTTGTTTAGACTGTGGGAGGAGGTAACAGTGAGTAGCCCAAGGAAAGGTGGGGGAAGGCTTTCCCACCCCAGCACAGAACTTGGCCCAGATTTGGCACCTTGGTAGTTCCTTGTGTCAGAGATGTGCCTGGTGGCCCCAGGAGGGTGCTGCCTGGGGGGACTGTCTGTCTCTGGAGAAGCAGGAGGCGTGCAGGGCAGATGCAGTGCTTCTTGGTGGAAGGAGGCTGGATCTGGAGAAGAAAATGGCAAAGAGGACCACTTGGCATCTTTGGGGACCAGCTCCTGAGAGCGTATGGTAGTCCCTCAAGGCCTCCAGAAACACATTATAAGAAAACTTTGCAAAGAGTGCTAGTGTGTAAGTGAAGTGAAGTGAAAGTTGCTCAGTTGTGTTCAACTCTTTGTGACCCCATGGACTATACAGTCTATAGAGTTCTCCAGGCAAGAATACTGGAGTGGGTAGCCTTTCCCTTCTCCAGGAGTGTGTAAGAAGGGGTGAGTAAAATAGAGTAAGAATTTTTTTTTTTTATAAATGTATATGTATAACTGAATCACTTGGTGGTATGCCTGAAACTAGCACAACGATGTTAATCACTTATACTCTAATATAAAATAAAAATTTTGAAAATTTACTTTCAAAGAAACAAATTGAAGATCATGCATGGTTTTTTACCTTATGCTGTTCACTTAACATTATTTCAAGAACATCTACTCATGCCCTTAGATGTATTGTTATTTCTTGCTAAATTCCAAAGAATTCTTTACCCTCAAGAATAATGCTTCATAGCGCCTAACACAATCCACAGAAGGGACCGCCATACAAATAAATTAAAATATTTTACTTAGGTCAATTTAAAAGTAAAGAGGTTCAGAAAGATAAATTATTTGGCTCAGCAATGGCACGTTGGACCAAGTATAATACTCAAAACGTCAGTCTTACAAAAAAAAGTCAAAGGAAAAGATTATGTTCAAAATTGCTCCTGGCTGACTGGGCCCCTGGTTATTAATTCAAATGTCCCTCCTATTGGTGCTGTTAATGGCTTCAAACAGATTTTGTCTCCTTTTATGCAAGGGGAAAACTGGACGCATTCCAAACAAAATAGCAGTAGCAGAAGGAAGCCAACATTTGCAGCATTGTTAGATAACTCCAACTATTAATTTTCCTCAACCAAGTCCCTTTTTATTTTTCACAGATATTTCTTACACTGCTGAACTTTGCAAGTTAGACATCCCAAGTGCTTAAAAAGGTTTTTAAATAAAAAAAGACTTTTCCAGTTTGATTACCATCCTGTCTCCTTTTTCAGGCTATCTCACCAGCACCAGGTATTGACAGAGCAGTACAGACCTCAGAGGTGATGTGGGTCTCAGTCCTTCACTAGAGATAGGAGATGAGGATGGGCAGGGGGCATTAGAACCTTTGGGGAGAGGGAGGAGAGCCAGGTTCACGAATATTGGAAAACCTCCTCCCATGATTCTGACATGTTCCCAGGTCAAACACTCCGTAGTTTTTGAATCTTAGAATTTAAAGGATCTCTAAGTTTAGCCAATAGTGCCTCCTACTTCAGATCTGAATTCCCCTGTTGGATCCCATGATCTAGCTTGAATAACCTGAATGACCATTTATTTTATTTATTTTTTTAAAAAATTTTATTGAAGTAGAGTTGATTTGCAATGTTGTGTTAGTTTCTGCTGTACAGTAAAATGTACAGTTTATACATATACATCAGTTCAGTTGCTCAGTCGTGTCTGACTCTTTGTGACCCCCATGCACAACCGCAGCACGCCAGGCCTCCCTGTCCATCACCAACTCCCAGAGTCTACCCAAACCTGTGTCCATCGAGTCAATGATGCCATCCAACCATCTCATCCTCTGTTGTCCCCTTCTCTTCCTGCCCTCAATCTTTCCCAGCATCAGGGTCTTTTCAAACGAGTCAGCTCTTCGCATCAGGTGGCCAAAGTATTGGAGTTTCAGCTTCAATATCAGTCCTTCCAGTGAATATTCAGGACTGATTTTCTTTAGGATGGACTGGTTGGATCTCCTTGCAGCCCAAGGAACTTGCAAGAGTCTTCTCTAACACCACAGTTCAAAAGCATCAATTCTTTGGTGCTCAGCTTTCTTTATAGTCCAACTCTCACATCCATACATGACCACTGGAAAAACCATAGCCTTGACTAAACGGACCTTTGTTGGCAAAGTAATGTCACTGCTCTTTAATATGCTATCTATGTTGGTCATAACTTTCCTTCCAAGGAGTAAGCATCTTTTAATTTCATGGCTGCAATCACCATCTGCAGTGATTTTGGAGACCAGAAAAATAGTCAGCCATTGTTTCCACTGTTTCCCTATCTATTTCCCATGAAGTGATGGGATCAGATGCCATGATCTTCGTTTTCTGAATATTGAGCTTTAAGCCAACTTTTTCACTCTCCTCTTTCACTTTCATCAAGAGGCTTTTTAGTTCCTCTTCACTTTCTGCCATAAGGGTGGTGTCATCTGCATATCTGAGGTTATTGATATTTCTCCCGGCAATCTTGATTCCAGCTTGTGCTTCATCCAGCCCAGCGTTTCTCATGATGTACTCTGCATATAAGTTAAATAAGCAGAGTGACAATGTACAGCCTTGACGTACTCCTTTCCCAGTTTGGAACCAGTCTGTTGTTCCCATTCTTTTTAGATTCTTTTCCCATATATAGGCCAGCACACAATACTGAGTAGAGTTCCCTGTGCTATACATGCATGCACATGTGCTAAGTTACTTCAGTCATGCCTGACTCTTTGTGATCCCATGGACTCTAGCTCACCAAGCTCCTCTATCCATGGGATTCTCCAGGCAAGACTATTGGAGTGGTCTGCCAGTTCCTCCTCCAGGGAATCTTCCCGACCCAAGGATCAAACCTGTATCTCTCACATGTCCTGCATTGGCAGGCAAGTTCTTTACCACCAGCACCACCTTTGAAGCCCCTCCTGTGTTATACAGTAGATCCTTATTAGTTATCTTTTTTGTATATATTAGTAGTACTGTGTACATGTCAATCCTAATCTCCCAATTTATCCCTCCCTCCCTTATCCCCTGGTAACCATAAATTTATTTTCTACATCTGTAGCTCTGTTTTGCAGGTAAGTTCATTTGTACTTTTTTTTTCGTTCCACATATAAGCTCTATCATATGATATTTGTCTTTTTCTGTCTGACTCACTTCACTCAGTATGACAACCTTGAGATCCATCCATGTTGCTGCAAATGCCTTTTTTTATGGTTGGGTAATATTCCATTTATATACGTGCAACATCTTAAATGACCATTTTAACATTTAGAAACTATTTGCTCATCTTGGACTCTATCTAGTGGTCATTTTTCAATTTTTAGATGCCTCAAATCCATTCCCCACTTTCTAAGAGTACCGTGATTTTCTTCAGGGGCATAACCTGCCTTGCATTGGAGCAGCCTGCCTCGGACAACCAGTTCTCACTGTCTCCAGCTGTGAAGTCAAAGAGATCTCTGGTAGTTCCTTCTGCCAAACTCTTTCTGTTATTTCCCTGGGACAGTCAAGGGGCAGGCATGTGACCTAAGCATGTCTAGTGAAACTCATGCTTCTGGGATTTAATACGAAGAGATACAACCACCAAGGAAATGGTGGGAATTCTTTTAATCTGGAGGCTGTGCCAGGCAGAACTGTCAAGAGGTTCCTGATGTCAAGATCTTTTAGAGCCATCTCTTTCTTGTTGGCTCCAAGTCTGGTTTCTCAGTTTTTTCAGTGCCTGGTGAACTCCTCTATTCAGGTTGGGTGATTTTGGTTGCTTAGAATGCCAACTGACATCATCTGCTGCTCAAACTACCATTCTGATCCTAGTTCTGGTCCATGGTGGAGTGTCGGTTGAAAACACCATATGAGGTGTATACATGTAGAGGGCAGAGGAGCATCTCTGAAATGAGGATGCTGATTTTCTATCTTCTTTTTAATAATTTCACCAGGTTCTCCAAACAAAACCTTAAGCAAAACCCCAATATGTAGAAGATAACAATGGGTTAGCTCAGGGTTAAGTGAAGATGGGTGGACAATATTTGGCCAGTGGTCTGCTTGGCTTTCTTGGGTCACCATTAATGGTTCCCATCCTCAATCACCCTTCTCCTCTCACTCTCTAGCACACTTCTTGTTCCTTCTAGGATTATATCTTAGAACTAGCCCTGATCTTAGTTCTAGAACTTCCTGATCCTGGATCCTAGGATCCTAGGATGCTAGTCCTGATCCTAGTCTGGTCTCTGCTGTTACATGAAGTACATCTGATTCCCCTTTCAATATGACCTCTGAAAGTTTTAAAGACATTCATCATGTCCCTCCTAGATTTCTCTTTCTCAGTTGAACATCCTCATTTCCTTAGACACTTCCTCACCTATTATGGTTTATGGAGGCTTCACTGTTTTATTCGGCATACAACCCATTATCAAGGTCCCTCCTCCAGTGTGTCATCTTGGATTGAGACCGTGCTCACCATCTGGTACTTTGACCAGTTCAGATTATGGTGAGACTTTTCCTTCCTTAACCTCCATACTCTATTTATATGATGGCAAACAGAACTTGCAGGAGATTTTATTAGTTTTTATGTAACACTGGACTCGGATTGAGTGTCACATAGCAGGCATTTAAAAGGCTGAGGTTATTATTAATAATAAACCTCTAAGCTTTTTCATAAGAACTGCCGGTGTCAGGTCTCCCATTCTGTATATTTGCAATTGATTTTGAAAACTTAAAAATGAGATTTAGCATTTATTTTTGTTAAATGTTGTGCCTTTTGGGTTTGCTCTATTCTTATGCCAATGTCATTAAACTTTTTTGACACTTTATAATATTAATAGTTCCCACATCTTTTTATCACCTACTCATTTGGTAAACATGTCTTTGATGTCTCCTTCAGATCACTGGGGAAGTGCTTCTCAGTTCAATGGTAAAGCACCGGAGACCTCCCTGTAGGTGGAAATCAATCCATTAATAGTCTGGTCACAGTGTATTGCTTGCTGAGGATCCAACCTCACTATACTAGATTTTCCCATCTTGCTTGTCCTTAAGAGAGTGATGAGTGGCATGATGGGATGTCTGGCTGAAAACACCATGTGTGGTGCATACATGTAGAGGGTAGGGGGGCATCTTTGAAACGAGGAGGTTGATTTTCTATCTTCTTTTTCATAATTTTACCAGGTTCTTCAAATAAAACCTTAAGGAAAACTCCAATACATAGAAGATAACAGTGGGTTAGCTCAGCGTTAGGTGAAGATGGGTGGACAATATTTGGCCAGTGGTCTGCTTGGCTTCCTTGGGTCATCTTTAATGGGCCCCATTCTCAACCACCCTCTCCTCTCTGTCTCTGGCACACTTCTTGTTCCTTCTCCTGTAAAGCTCACAGTTCTGTTTGGGCAGTTTTCTCTCTCAAACTTTCATTTTTGGTCCTCCTGGTTGGATCAGCAAGTTTCTTGCTGACATTCTTCCTAGCGTTTGTAGACACGTTAGCTGTCCTTTGCCCACTCATTGCTCAATGTGATGGGCCCTGATCCAGAAACCCAAACCCTGCTCTTGGACACCATGTAAAAACCAGCTGTTCACTCCTCATTTCTTTCTTTTTCCAAGATTGTGACACTTCATCTGAGAGAGGAAATGTAAATGCCTCCTATATTCTCAGATACTAAGCATCTCTATCAAGGCCTAGAGATACATTCTAGAGTTCTTCCTGATTGTCAACTTTTCGAAAGAGAATTCTACACTCATTTAAAAAAATAATTTTATTTTAATCATGTTAATGCAAGAGCTTTAACCAAGCTTAGTTAAATTTTTCTTTCAAGGGAAAGTAAATTCATTTATGTATTACATATAGAGAGATATTTAAGTGCTTTTTCTCAGATTATCAATATTATATAGAAAAGATATTTGAAGCATAGTAAACTATTTTGAATATAATCCCCAAACCAGGTTTAAATTTTAATTTGTAGAAAAATCAGAAGAAAACACCACCAAACGTGGGTAAACAAGTTTTAACTCCATAGATACATGCGATTTACAGAATGCAATTAAACATCTAAGCACATCAATATATAGCCACAGATGCATGTCTGTTTTCTCATACTTTTTCCAGCTTTTTCTGTGGAACAGAGAATAAAGTCTTTGGTATTAAAGCAGTGACTCTTCAAGTTTGCAGAGCATGTGGTTGTTCGTCATTGTCTCCATTGTCCTTTTCATATATGTGATAAAAGAGAATCGGTGTCTACATTTCACCTCTCTTTCCTAATGTTCTCCAAATGCTGATGTCAAAGTTCGGAAGTACAAGAACTGATCTCTAAGGTCAGGGTCTGAGCTCAGCGTGGCAGCCTCGCATTAGAATAGAAGTGTACTGAAGGCAGAGAGACTTATCTTCTCTTTCTTGCTGAAGGCCTTTCTGCTGTGAGCCTGAGTCAGAAGTGGGCTGACTTGCCCAGTTGGTGAGCTGGCCTGGTTTCTATTCCACAGCACCTCCCTCTCCTGCAGCAAAACCACAGACTGTGAATACACAAAAAGCTCCAGGGAGCTAAGTGGTCTGTTTTCAGTTCCCCTAAGCTGCCAGAATACCAACCTGACTGTAGAAAAACACTTAATATAATTACCTAACCTTTATTGTGAATGCCAGTTGTCAAAAGTGGGGTCAAATTCCTAGGACAAAAATAGACCTTCCAGTTCACTGCACAGCTCTTCCTTATGGTCTTGTAGGGCAAAGAGGTTTCCATCAAAGCCAGCTTGTTTGTGGGCTGGTGAGATGGCCCAGCTGATTCAGTTTACAGATTTCCTTGTGCTCTATGGATTATGGCTAGCTTGAGTCATCCATTAGCTTATCATCAAGGAAATGGAGTTGGCCATTGCATGGATCAATGGGCTTGGCTCTGATCCCTAGCTAGAGAACTTGATACATTTATTTTTTAAACTCTATTCCTTGCTCTATGCACTTGACTTAGGGAAAAAGTATTATTGATCTGGTGGTGATCCGACTTTTGCAATCTGGGCTTCCCAGGTGGTACAGTGGTAAAGAATTCACCTGCCAAAGCAGGAAATGGAGGGGACATGGGTCGAGAAGATCCCCTAGGGGAGGAAATGGCAACCCAGTCCAGTATTCTTGCCTGGAAAATTCCATGGACAGAGGAGCATGGCAGGTTATAGTCCATGGGGTTGCAAAGACTTGAACATGACTGAATGACTGAGCACACACAGCACACTACTGATCTTGGTTGCACCAGAGACCGATTTATTATTAGTCCCTTTTGTAGAACAACTCATCAGGAAGAAGGAAATTGAGAAACAGCTGGCCCTCCAGGTCTGGGAAGAACAGCACAACTTCTCAGGCTTGCAGAAATTTGGGGTTTTCCACAGGTTGGCACTTCTGAGAAGAGGGGGGAGGGAAGGTCATCCCTGATAAAGGGATTCATCACTCTCCCTGTCATGACTAGCATCTGGGAGGGGCTCAGTCATCGAATACATGAGCAGATGAATTAGTAAATAATTGCCCATGTTCATGCAGGATGAAATAGAAGAGATATCCACTATTACTTGTTGATAGCCTATTGCAGTAAATAGTCCTCATCAGTAGAATACTGCAATTAATACTCCAAAGCCTCTTGCTTTGCTGAATTTCATCAGTTTCATCTACTATATTTGGCCTGGAAGAGCAGAGAGGGAAGCTGGGATTTCATTACACAAAGTCCATTCAGCCAAACATGGGCTTTTTGACATTCCACTGAACTTGGAGCCAAGCCTTTCCGTTATTTTAACTTCTTACCCACTTCTGGGAGAGGTGCTCAAACACATTTCCAGAACTTGAAACTAACCAATGTTCTGAGCAAACTGCAATTAGAATCAGGGGAATTGAAACTTGGGTCCAAATGATAACATGACAAGTAAAAGAACAAATAAACCAACACAACAGCAATGGTTTGAAAACTTAACCCACCAGGGCTCTGCTGGAGTCGAGGCTGACACTGTAGGCCCCCAGCAATGGCAACAAGAAACTGAAGATCAGAACTTGCAAGGCTTTAGACCAGAGTCTTACTAAGCCAGCGGAGCAGGAGATGGCAGGTCTGATTGACTTCAACACCCACCGAGTTCCAAATCACTCCCCCTCTGGGAAGCCACCCATTGCCAGGCCTCCCTTCTGTGCACAGCTGAGTGTGCAGGCTCCAGTTTCCCCCATGGAATGATGCCTATGCAGCACTGATGTGACTCTCAGCATCCCCGGCAACCAAACAACACCTCTGGGTACCGGCGGCCTGCCTCCAGTAGACAGGGTGGGTCTGCAGTTCTCAGGAGGAAAAGCCGAGTGCCAAGGTGGTGGTGAAGGCTGTCTATTGTTGCCACCGCCCCTTTAAAAAAAATGTATGCAAGCCTTTCTTCATGTTTACTGGGTTGTCCACAAAAGCGCACATTTTCTTTGTTAGCAAAAGCACAGTGCCAGTTCAGTGTTTTACTTTGCATCGTTGTCAATTTCATCCTGGCTCTTGTGTTTGGTTTCTGACACCACGTATTTTTTTTTTTTTCTTCCCTCTTGGTTTTGGCATCTCTTGTGTTTTCCTCTTTTATCTGTCTCTCCCGCTCCCCTGCCTCATCCACTCCAGTTGTGGATGGCTGGCTGGTTTGCCTTCTTTGTACATTATGTTAAGAATACTAGGTCTCATTAGAAATATGAGCAAAGCATGTGGCAGTTTGGATGGGAGGGGAGTTTGTGGGAGAAGGGATACGTGTATATGTACGGCTAAGTCCCTTTGCTTTCCGTCTGAAACTACCACAACATGGTTAATTAGATATATTCCAATTTAAAATAAAAAGGTAAAAAAAAAGAATGCTAGTTGTAGGTTCACTCCTTTACAAGTCCCTGTGTGCTAACTTTCCTCCTGTATTTTATTATCAGAGACAGTCTTTGCTACCATCTTTCTAATTGTTCTTTCCCCTTTGTTTCAGCCTCTCAAACAGAAAAGGAACAGTTCAATTCTGTCTGGGGGTTACTCTGCCCTCTCTCCAGGGGGCTCTTTCAGCGTCTGTGTTGATTCTCTGAACGCACACACACACTCACACTCCCTCTTGTTAACTAATTGGCCATGGCTATCCTGGGGGTTTCTGTGGTTCTTAGGGGTCAGTGTGATTGAATTGGCACTTTGGGACTCTTAAACTGAGCAGGTTTAAAAGGTTGATTTAGAGAGAGCTTTGACAAAGGCTCTTTTAATTATTTTTTCCTCTGCTTTGCCAGCACGCACTGCTGTAGCCTGTCAGAGGCCAGCCCCGGAATCGTTAGGGGGCCAAGCCATTAGGTGTTCCTGCTTACTCTGCAAATATAACAGGCTTATCACGTAGAACTCTGTCTCCAGCTGGTTTAAAATGTAGGTGGTGCCAGTGGGTAGCAGCTGTTACAGGCTGGGCAGCCAGGAGACAGTGGGGACGTTTTATGGTACGAGGAGGTCAAAGTTGACGACTGCATACAGTATAAGGGGCCCTTCCATTCTTCCACCCCAGTGGCCAAGGATTCTGATGGGCCACCTGACTCCCAGAGTTCCCGGATGCCACTTTCCCCTGGCCCAGTGAGATCCTGGGCAAGCTCAGTACTGGCTCTCAATGTGCGGCCCCCAAACATTCAGTCACATTGCAAATAATGAATAATTCATACATTAGTAATTGAAATGGTCACGGTGATGCATAATTCAAGTGGAAAGTTGTTATTGTAAATGTGGAGGAAATGGATTCATTTCAGAGATTAAAAACATTTAAATTATTGTTTTCCCTAGGTTTCAGGGTTGGAGCAGCCTCTGTTTTTGCAGTTGTTTGATCAGAATTGGGGCTGGGCTGAATGGCTTTGCCAATGTTGATTGAATAGGACAGTGCTTAACTGTGGGGGTATTTCACCCAACAACAGGTACTGATTTGCTTTCTTCATTCTGAGAAATAAAGTTCGCGTAGACATTCTATTTGTTCCCTCTCTACAGCTGTGCTTGCTTCCTGCCCCAACTATGTTAGCAGATTTTAAAAAAAGCAAACCATTTTATTAGGAAGAGATTCAACCATACACAAAATGTAAAGACAGTAGCATAATGAACCCCCAGGGGTCCATGTTCCGATATTAATACTATCAAGACATCCCCTTTTATCCCCATAGATTACTTTAAAGCAATATCACATTAAAAAACCATTTCATCTGTGTCATTCAGTACATATTAGCATGATAGCAACTCTTCTTGACTTTTAGGAAGGAAGGTCTATATGGCCCATATTGTACTCAAGGTCCAGTAAAGACCCATGGGTGATGGGCTTCAGGGCAGCTGTAGTTTCATGGGAGTGGAGGGCAAGTTGCAACCTGGCCTCACCCCCAGTGACATCACCTAGGAAACCAATCCCTTGAAGGAATGCCCTGAAGTGCCTCCCCTCCCCCCCCCCCCGGCAGAGGCCTGGCATCACGGGAATCTGCCTTGTCTGCTTGTTGGTGGTAACATGACTCTCTTTCTCTTTGAGCCCATATCAAGTTTTTTAAGTCTCTCATACACACTGATGGTTGGGATGCCGAGGAGCTAGACTTTTCGCAAGCAAGCTTTCACTCATCTTTCATATTTTCAGTACAAAGCAGACAATTAACACTGTGGTTAGGATGATGAAAGTTTACTGGAGCCAAGAAAAGAGTGTCATTTTAAGATAGTGCCCCTGGACATAATACTTAGTCGTGTCCAGGAAAAGGCTGAAGAATATTTGTCATTTCTAAATTCTTGTAATTCGGATAACATGGCAGAAAAAACCCTCTGTAATTCTAATATTAAACTTTGTTTACAAGAGGTAAGCCTTACTTTCTGTAATATATATATTCTTATATAGTATATATCCATATATATATATGTGAAAAGCAATGTATACACTATTTTGCTTGGTTTTTGGTGGAGAGGAGTGCTCAGGATTTCTGTTGAATCTGGAGTTCTCCGCAGGGATTTTGAAATAAATCTATTTGAGAAGCAAAGGATTCTTTTAAAAACTGAATAAACACCCCCTTCATCCATCCATTCTTTCCTTCATCCATCACTTTTGAGCTCTAATTACTTTGTGAACTTGTACAATTTGTAAATTTGGGTTTGAGTGCATACAACATTATCTAACTGGCCTTTTTTTTTGTCTCTCAGCAGTGGCCTCATTGAGCAGAGTAAAGAATATAAGTCTCATGAGATAAAAGCACATCAGTATTCAGAAAACTCGAGGGCCTTGCGTTTGCTTTTACTCTTACTGTCTTATATAGGCAGTGGCGAGTGAAATAGCCTGGTGTGGGGGACTGAAGGGTCAGAGATCTGCCTGTCTCCATCTATCTCTACTTTCTGGGTTGTTTCAGAGGAGGCTCCATCAAGAAAGTGTTTCCAGGGAAAGTGAGCAAATATCTATTTTTCTAAATTAGCATTTTATCCTAAGTAACTGCATGAACGTGAATATGTTAGTTACTCAGTCATGTCCGACTCTTTGTGGCCCCATGGACTGTAGCCCACCAGGCTCCTCTGTCCACAGAATTCTCCAGGCAAGAATAGTGGAATGGGTTGCCATTCCCTCCTCCAGGGGATCTTCCCGACCTAGGAATCAAACCTGGGTCTCCTGCACTGCAGGGAGGTTCTTTACTTCCAAGCCACCATGAGATGGTAAGAAATTACAGGGCAGGGATCTGAGGCAGTGGGACTGGATGCAGATCCAGGGGCTGAAAAGGTCCACAGGTATCAGGTAGGGTGCCTCTGCATGTGCAGACACAGGCATGTGCACGAGCGTTAGCGTGCACACACACACACACACACACACACACGTAGCCGACGGCTGATAGGATCGTATTCTTTGGAGTCACTAAAGAATGGAAGCAGATATGGGTCCTCACACTTCCCTTCACATCCTTCTTTTGGATTCACCCTCAGCCACAGCCCTGCCTTAACTGAAGGTGTTTCCTGGGTTCTTGTGTCAAGGGCAGACATGTGACTGACTCTAAGGACAGGTCCCCCGCTGTACCAACAACAGTTGCAAACTTGCATTTCTAGAACTAGGACATTTCTAGGACATTCTTCCTGTGTCTCCGCCTGATCTAACTAAAACGACGTCTGCTCCTGGTGGCTGCTCTTCTGTGCTTTTGTCAAGGGCTTTTGTACTTTGTTTGCTTGACCAGCCCCCCAACAAAGACTCCCCCAGTTCTGCCTTTGGAGGGTCTGAGGGGAGCAGAGTCAGCAGGACTTGAGTCCTTTTCACTTCAGCAGCCACCCTGGGCCGGGTGCCTGCTTATTTTCCTTGCTTATCTCCTTGAACTTCTAATGCTTTGATCTTGGCTTCTTAGCTGTTAATATTCTGCTTCTCAAATTCTGCTTGTTTTGGGAATGCTTAAAATGCTACGCTCTATTTTCTCCCAATTCTTAAACACTGGGACGACCTAACACCAACACATACTTGTTCATTCACAGGCTCCAACAGAGAGAAAGTCCTCTTTTTGCTGACTGCCTGGTGACTGTAATGGTTGATAAAGTTGACTCCGTGAGGAGTAATAAGAAAGGCCCTTCAGTTTAAAATTGTCCCCAGCTTCGGGACAAATAAAATTCCCATTACTGTTCTTTATTTTAATATATTTTTTATTCATTTATTTGTTTTTGGAGGCGCTGGGTCTTCGTTGCTGCTCTCGGGCTTTCTCTCATTGCAGCGAGCGGGGTCTACCCTTTGTTGCCGCGCACAGGCTTCTCGTCTTGGTGGCTTTTCATGTCTCGGAGCACAGGTTCTAGGAGCTTGGGCTTCAGTAGTTGTGGCATGCGGACTCAGTAGTTACGGCTGACGGGCCCTTGAGCACTGGCTCAGTAGTTGTGGCACATGGGCTTTAGTTGCTCGCAGGCATGAGGAATCTTCCTGGACCAGGGGTCAAACCCATGTCCCTTGCAGTGGCAGGTGGACTCTTATCCACTGTACCACCAGGAAAGTCCCTCCATTACTCTTCTAACAGAGTGACTGATCCATGAGAGGGGAGAAGTCCTAACAGAAGCACCCAGCTACCCTGTGGCCCGGCTCTTTGATCCTGCCCAAAACTGCAAGAAGATGTTTATCTCGTCTTCTGCTCTGCCTGGTGTCCTCTGAGTCATGTCAAAAAAACTTTGGGCTACATTTGGCATCTGGAAAATTCTAAAAATTTCCCTGAGCCATTGAGTTCTACTTTTTTTTTTTTCATTAATAGATCCATATTCTTTCCCCTCTGAGTTTTCTGGTGTACAATTTGGATTTCATGATGGTAAATCTTTAAAACCTGGATGGATGTTGAAGGCCTAGAAACAACTCCTCCTGTTGTTACTTCTGATTTTCCAAGAGATTCGTGTCCCTGTTGCTTCCTTTTATAAATAATTACAAATTCTCCATTTCTGTCGTGTAGCATGTACATACTTGAAAGCAGAGAGACTGTCCACTTGCTATTTTCTGTTTGGCTGTAACATGCCTAGCACACTGAGGTTATAAATACACTTTAACTGAAAAATACTAGATTAAAAAAAATCTTAACAGAAATCATAGGCACTTGACCAAGACACAAATTCCAGAAAGAGACAATTAATCCCAACATCCTGTATCTAAATAGAAATGAAAAATGGCCCAAGAGCCTTGTACGCTATCAATTACCCTGACACATTCTAAAACAGCATGTATGTAGGAGAAAATACCTTAATTCTTTTGTCAGTTCTCCTTTTACTTTTCAAGAGTCTGCTCAACTCCTCCATAAAGGTTTGTAGGACAGCATTAATCTGTGCATCAACCTGTCTATGATTTTAAAAAGGCAAAGCAAAGAATCCTCTTCCCCTGCCATTTGAAGGACCAGTTTCTTCCTGTTGCTCTTTTGTTCTTTGAGACATTCACGTTCGCCCTCCCCTCTGTGGCACTGTGGGCTGGCACGCTCCCTTGCATGGGCACCGGGCCAGCAGGACGAATGTTCCCTTCATCTAATCTGAGTGAGAACCCCAGTAAGTGGTGCTGCAAGTTACACTAAACCAAGGATTACCAGGAGCAGAAGGAAAACAGGATCCATCATTTCAGAGTTCAGCCCGGGAACCACTGATGCACATGTCAGCATTTGACAGTACAGATAGGAAGATTTATGGGAAAAAATCCATGCAATTTGACCTGATCCAGGAAGGAGTTTTGGGAGTTTCAGAGTGCATCATGAATGCATGTTTGCTAAAAATAGAGCATCTCTTCCAAAAGGGGAGACTTTGGTTATCTTCCAAAATGATTGGGTCACCATAGTGTAAGATAATACTTAAATGCAATTAGCTCCTTGTAGTATGCAAAGCGAGTGCCAGAAATACATGACTACATCTCATTCATTATCACCTTTCCCAGCTCATGGGCCACTATAACCATCATTTTCTTCCAAGGTCAGCTATAGTTCCCCCACCGAGGACTGTCTAGGTATATTTAACTTTGGGGATGGGTCCAACATGCCACTTTAAAAGATGATCGTATTGTTTTTCCTGCTCCTCGTTTCTGAAAAGGCGAGGCTTTGGCTAGTGGGTACTTGACATATCTGGCTGCAAATAGGTTACTAGGAGCCAGGAAATGTGGTGCCTAATTTCAGCATTCACTTAAGTAAAATTATTTATGACAGTCCCTCCAGTTTTTTTTTTTTTTCCTAATGGGGGAGATGTGTAGTCTCAGTCAGATTGAATTTGCATGCAGTCTCAGCTACTGATGCCTTTAAAGTATGGGCTGGAAGGTTTAAACTAGGTATAGTATAAAGAAATTGAATGAAGTGTTAAAAAAAAAAAAAGGAAAACATTCATCTAAAACATCACTAAATCAAATTCTCAAATAATCAGAGTGTAACTTTTTCTTTGTATTTTAACCTAAGCAGCTGAAACAACAAAAGAACTCTCTAGAACAATAAAGTCAATCACTCCAAAGCAGGCATTTGGTCACCGAAGCCACAGAAAACCTGGATGATTGAGATCTGAATTGAGAGAATTGTCATTTATAACCATCTAAGTTTGCATTGGAGGAGAAGGGGACAACAGAGGATGAGATGGTTGGATGCCATTACTGAATTGATGGGCGTGAGCTTGAGTAAGCTCTGAGAGACAGTGAAAGATAGGGATGCCTGGCGTGCTGCAGTCCATGGGATCGCAAAGCCAGACATGACTGAGCGACTGAACAACCACAAAGTTTGCATTACGAATTGAAAACGTCTTCCAGTGGATTGGGATGGGGCAGAGAATCTGGACCATTCTTTGTGAAATGGCAGGACAATGAACAGCAAGCAACACAGGCTCCAATTTGGAGACTAATGAGGGTTCTAGAATGATTACATGTCAGAGTTGGATGAGTCCTAGAGATGAGCTGTTTTAATTTCTCTCCAGTTACACTGATTCTGCAAGCCAAAACAAAGGAAAGGAGGTGCAGGAAGAGATCATCTGAGTTGTTGTCCTCATTGAGAGATCAGAAAGTTCTGAGAACCCAGCGTCACAGGAAGAACACAGAATAGCTCTATTGTTTGCACTAAGACAGAGCCGATGACGTTCCACATCTTAATCCCAAAGCCTTTGGTGATGAAATGTTCCTTTTGACATTAGTAAGATAGTTTTCTGAGTTTATAATTCATTGCATGATTGTTGTTACTCTGCAAAGAAGAAAAATTGTTCTTTTTAGACTTGATCTTGGTTCAGAAAATGAGATAGATGGAGAATATAATGAATAGAAGGAAGGTAGTGGTTACCATCTAACAGGAAGATGAATTTGTAATGCTGTTGATTTTCCTGTTAACTTTGCTTACTAATCAGTAATTCCTAACAGATGGGATATAGATTACTTAGAAAAAATGATTCCAGCAAAATAGCTTTTCTAACTGTACAGAATCTGAGATGTAGGTGTGTGTGTGAGAGAGAGAGAGAGAAAGAGAGAGAAAGAGAGAGAGAGAGAGGCAGTATTATACAGCTGCTGTGTGGCTGGGCATCGGCAAGAAAAGTATGGATAATACTTTCAATCATCCATGAGTTCCTTATTTTCAAAGGGAGTAATTGTTACATACATTCGTGTGGTCAAGAAGGGATGAGTAATGTTCCCAAGTTTGGTAGTGGAAGTGGAAATCAGAAGTTGGAATCCTAGCATTTCTGAACATCAGACTTGGACTAACTAATCAGGAAATCATTTCTGCTTTTATTCCAGGATTGATTACCCAGAAGAACCTATTCTGTGTGTGTTAGTCACTCAATCATGTCTGACTCTTTGCAACGCCATGGATTATATAGTTCATGGAATTCTCCAGACAAGAATACTGGAGTGGGTTGCCATTTCCTTCTCCAGAACCTATTCTACCTAAACTTTATAAAGAAATTTTTTACTCCCTCCTTCCTAGAATAAATAGACTTTTACCCAGTTGGTTAACTGCTGCAATTAGAGAGTATATTAATTGTTTCATTATGGGGGGTGGGTTGGGGAGTGGCAGGGACAGACAGCATCTGGCCTCTGAGGGTTCTCCCTGGGTTCTGGGTGGATGTGGTTCTTTCTCCAAGTGTGATCTGTGGATCCCTGGGGATCCCCAAGACCTTTATAGGAGATTTGTGAGGTCAAACCACTAAGAATTTGTTTACCCTTTTCATTGGTTGGCTTTGGCATTGATGATGCAATAGCAATGGTGGGTAAAGCTGCCAAAGCCCAGAATCAAGCTGGTGATATCAACCTGTCCCAGCAGTTCACTGCAGACTTCACTGTCCTGCGCTTGCTTGTGAAGTATGTTAATTCCACTTAAGACTGCCCTTATAAGTAGTTCAAAGTACTAATTGCATTCATCTTGATTCTCAGCTACAGGATTTTTTTTTTTAATATTTTGACAAATGGGAAGTACACATAAAGCACTTGGCTGTGTAGCTTTGAAGCATATACATTACCATATGTAAAATAGATAGCTAGTGAGGATTTGCATATACATTACCATACGTAAAATAGATAGCTAGTAAGGATTTGCATATACATTACCATACGTAAAATAGATAGCTGGTGAGGATCTGCTGTATGACGCAGGGAGCTCAACCCAGTGCTCTGTGACAACCTAGAGGGGTGAAATGGGGTGGTGGGAGGGAGATTCAAAAGGGAGGAGACGTGTGTATACCTATGACTGATTCATGTTGCTATATGGCAGAAACCAATACAACATTGTAAAGCAATTATCCTCCAATTAAAAATAAATAATTTTTTTTAAAAAGCATTTTGTTGCATACAAAAGTGCCATCACTGTGGTACTTTTTCTTGAGTCCTGAGCTTAACCAGTTGCTTTTTTCATGGGATATTGTTTTTTCTTGGAAGAATGATTGACTGGCAAACCATGGTTATTCTGACTTGCATATATGGCAGATGTATTCTTTTTTTTCCTTTGCCGTACTATGTGGTTTGTGGGATCTTAGTTCCCTGACCAGGGATTGAACCTGGGCCCTTGGCAGTGGACATACGTACTCCTAACCACTGGACCACCAGGAAATATCCTGGCAGATGTAATCTTGAAAATGAATTAAGCAAACTGTCATTTCAAGGAAAATAACCCACAGTAATTGTTGCTAATGATAAAAATCCAAGTTTTTAAGTGAAGATTAGATGTTTAAAATACCTGTGCTTTCCACTGTGGGTTTGATAATTTCCCCAAACTCCAGTATTTTTCTAATGAGATTTGTAGTCATGTTGACCATACAATTTTTAAAAGGATATTATATAATGAAATGCATCAACATTTGGAAGACTCAAATAACTCGCTGAGTTTCCAAATGACCCATGCAGGATGTTTCAAAATACACATGGGTTCATAGGGAAATACAGTCCAATAACAGAGTGAGAAAATTTTCACTGATAATGGATTCAGATTCCATGTGCAGCTAACCTTTTGAAGAGAAACTCCCACTTGGTGAGTTTTGGTATGGCATCAAAGAGGAATATCCACAGTTATCTGAAAAGGTTTTGAAAATAGTCCTCCCTTTTTCAAACACACATCTGTATAGAGCTGAATTTTCTTTCAATGAAAACAATATATCACAAGGATGTAGAAGATATAAGAACCTAGACAGTCATTAAAGAGATTTGTAAAAATATACATCTCACACTAATTTCTTCAGATCATGGTTACTTTTCATGAAAATGTTGCTTATATAAACATGCAATGGTGTTATTATTTTTAAATGAATCAATCAATAGCTTAAAATTTTCTCAGTTGAAGATTCTAAAATGGTGAAGTATCAATAGATATAACCTACACAAGGTTCCCAGTGGCACTAGTGGTAAAGAACCCGCCTGCCAGTGCAAGAGACATCAGAGACGTGAGTTCAGTCCTTGGGTCTGGAAGATCCCCTGGAGGAGGGCATGGCAACCCACTCCAGTATTCTTGCCTGGAGAATCCCATGAACAGAGGAGTCTGGTGGGCTTTGGTCCATAAGGTCGCACAGAGTTGGACACTACTGAAGTGACTCAGCACACATGGAACCCACATCAACAAAAGCTCTTTGAGGTCCTCAGTAATTTTTAAAAGTGAAAAAGAGTCCTGAGATTTAAAAAAAATTTTTTTTATAAGTGCTCTTCTACAGGTTACAGTAATGTTCTCTGGGGTTCTCAGATCCATTAGAAATATACTGGGAAACTATCCAAAAGTCACAGAAGAACTTGGGGGCCAGGAGATGGGGAAGAGTTTCTTTGAAGCAAGGGTGAACTGCTTCTAGGATAGCATATAAAAGCCTGAGGTTTCATGGGTGAATCAGGTCACTGATTGAAAATAAAGGCAACATAAAAGTAGCAGGAACAGGCTGCTCTTCCCTTAATTAGTCCTAAAACCTTTTCCAGCTCTTCATTTAAAAAAAATAATTGCAATTAAAAAAGCAGGTTTTAAATGAACAGAAACTTGGTTGGAATCTCAGCAGGGCCACTTCACTAGCTGGGTAACTTGAGCAGATCTTAGTGTTCACCTTGTCTGTAAAATGGGACAGAAGCATCAAGAGTTATTGGGTCTAAAGTGTGGCACTCCATTCTTGTGTGCCCGACTCAGTGCCTTGCACATGGTAAGTGCTTAATAGATGTTAGCAACACACACACAGACACACACACACACTCTCACACAGATAGAGAGGCCAGAATACGAAACATCTAGGAAAACAAGAGTTAATTTCAGAAATAGATCTGGCACAACTATGGCAAATGGTGGCCCTTCTCATCTAGACAGAGATTTTTCTAACTATGAAGCTTCTGGACTCTCTGGGCTTGAGTTCCAAGACACAGGTCAGTGGGCCCCTTTATCCATCTGACTGTCACTGACAGCCCCCACCTCCCCAAACTCTCCCCAGAGACTATTGTAATGAGTAACTGAGCAAGTGACAATAAAAGAAAGTTTATAGAGAAAAGATGAGTGAACAAAAAGAGAGTTCACGAGTTTCCTGGACACGGCTCTTGCTTTCCCAAATCTGGTTTATGCTGGCAGGATACCAGCAGTCTCTTTTCTTTGCAGTCAGGGATTTTAATGACATTTTACAAAGTCTGAGAGTTCCCTTCTGTGCTCATTAGTAGATTTCCCAGGCCTCGCCACTGAAGCTCAGCTGACCGAGGACTCAAGATCACAGAAGACTTTTCCCAGAATCATTGGCTGTTCCTGTATTCTTGGTTGGCTTGCTCCGGAGAAGCAAGCTCAGTCTCAGGTCCTCCTGGCCCAGGAGAGTGAAGTGAAGGGGGATGCCCTGGAGGCAGAAAGGTGGGGTTTGCTCTTCCCCAGGTGTGTGACCCCTGATGAGTTGGTTTCTCTGAGCCTCAGACTTCTCATCTGTAAGACAACGAAAGCAGGGTCTTTTTATCTTTATTTTTCACCTTGCCAGCTCAGAGCCCTTGCTTCTAAGGGGAAAGTCCCTTCTGGGAGCTAGGGCCTGTTTTAGCCTCTTTGGCTGAGAGGACCAGAGACCCAGCTTGAACTGCTGTGTGCATGGGATTTGAATGCTGTCACTCTCCCTCTCTTTAAATGTCCTTCTAAACCTTGATTCCAAATTAATCTTTCTTTCCTGCATAAACATTTTAATAAATCTTTTTCTCCCGAATGAGCATTAATCTTTTTTCCTGAAAAAGTATAAAACATGTGCAATGTTCTTTTGGCATTCTGCAAGAAGTGGTCTGTGTGGCCAAGAACCAATTTATTCAAGTACCAAATTTACTACAAAGAATTTTTTGGGGTCATATGTGAAATAGGAGCCCTTGAGAACTAACGATAAGCTTTCTGTTCTTCCAGGTGGGTTCGGCTAGTTTGTTTATTAGGATTAGGCTCACAGCTAAGTGCAGACAATTCCAAACAGGGATCTGGGAATGCTACTGGGTGAGGATGTAGGTCTGCAGTGACAGGGATGCGGGCTGCTCTTTCGGTGGCTCTGTCATGAGTGGCCTCCATTCTCAAGGTCACATTCATGGTGTAAGGCCATCCTTCCAGCTGTGGCTTTGGCCCTCATGTCACATTCTTAGGGATCAGGAGGGAGGAGAGGGGAGGCCTATAAGGGTTCTTTCTAGAAATTGTATAAAGCAGCAGTCCCCAACCTTGTTGGCAACAGGGACTGGTTTCGTGGAAGATAGTTTTTCCACAGACGGGTTGGGGGATGGTTTCAGGATGATTCAAGTGCATGACATTTATCATCCACTTTATTTCCATTATTATTACCTCAGCTCCACCTCAGACCACTAGGCATTAGATCCCAGAATCGGGGGACCTGTGGCATAAAGCACTTCACATTACACCCCATTGACCAGGGCTTAGTCACATGGCTCCATCTAGTAGAAGAGAGTGTGGAAAATGAAGTTTTTATTCCAGGCAATCATGTGCAGGCTAAACATGGATTCTATTACTCTAGGAGAAGAAGGCAAGGAACAGCTTCCGCCACCTATAGTTTTTAGGTTAATCTCATCATGCAGGGAGTGGTGCCATGGGCTAAACTTTGGTGAACTGTCAAGGGCCAGACAGCAAATATTTTAGGCTCTGCAGCCATACTGTCTCTGTTGCAATTACCCCATTCTGCTACTGTAGTGAAAGTACACATAGACAAGATGTAAATGTGTGTGGTTAGATTTGGCATTAGTTTCTTTCTCCCTGGGTTAAATAAGCAGTGATACTAACACTAAAAATAATATTTATTATCCATTTACTGTGTATGTGTTGGGCTCTCTGCTGAGCACCTCACAGGCATTTTCTTAACTATTCCTGCAAAAACTCTATGAAATAGATCTCATAGTCATCATCATCAGTTTTATCTATGAGGAAACCGAAGCTCAGAGAAATTAAGTTTTCTTAATTTGCTCAAGGTCACACAGCTGCTAAGTGACAGATGGGCTTTGGTTGGGGTCATTGACTTTGCAGCCCACTCTTCTCTGCTCCCCCCAGAAGGCTGGACCAAGAGGATAACCAGAGCCATGCAACTAGGGATTTAAGCCAAGGCAGTAAATTTAGAGGGCACAAAAGACGTAGATAATGAGTTTAAAAGCTTAGCACATCGTTAGCAAGCGTAGTTAAAATGGGAAGAAGCTTTTACATAGAGATGGTTGGTAAGGAAACCCGTTGTGAGCCACATCACGAATTACATTGTTGGTTTAAGAGCTGCTTTAAGTGTTCTCCTGGGCACCCTAATTTCTTTGGATCAGGATAACTTGCTATATAGACATTGCTGGGGTTCTTGGTGGGAGGGCCTCCTTGTGCAGAGGTGTGTGAGTTAGTTGGGAAGGCCACGTGCTACCGCGTGACAGCGAGGGGAATGTGGCCCTGTGGGGCTGTGCAGTGCACTTTTGCATCACTGTCTGAGGTGGTCCCAGGGTTAGGTGAGGGCAGAAAGGGACAGCGTTTCAGAGGCTAAGAAAAGCTTGGTTGAGTCAGAGAAATAAAATGGAAACTTCCGCCCATGTAACTGGAGGTCAGAGCCCAGGTGAGGTTTCTTTCAAATATTTCGGTGGGAGGAGAGGCAAAGGAGACAGTGCTCGCTTTGGGGAAAATGCTTGAACCCAGCAGAGAGCCTTTTTTCTCTAGAGGAACCAGCAAATTGCTTTCCAGTGTCTAGTGGCTTTGTGTGATGTGTAAACAGATTTCCCTGGAATGATGTTGTCTCCTGGGAGAGCTGCTCAGCTCAGCAAAGCCTGGGCCTCCTCTGCTGGAGCGATGCTCAGCTGCTTCAGGGCCAGAGCTCCTTTCCAGTTCCTTTATGACTCCTGGAGAGCCACCCGAGTTCTCAAATCAGGGATAATTTATTAGGAAATCCTGTCATTTGTGACAACACGAATTGACCTTAAGGGCATTATGCTAAGTGAAAGAAGTCACACAGAAAAAGACAAATAACTGTACGATCTCACTCATAGGTGGAATCTAAAAACTGAACTCAGAGAAATAGAGAACAGATTGGGGGTTGCCAGAGACTGGGGTGTGGGCCGTGGGTGGGTGGCAGAAATGGGTGAAGAAAGTCAAAAGGTACAAACTTCCAGTTATAAGATAAATGAGTCCTGGGGATGTGATGTACAGTGTGATGGCTATAGTTAATAATGTCATTGTTGTTTTAGTAGCTAAGTCGTGTCTGACTCTTTGCAACCCTGTAGACTGTAGCCCACCAGGTTCCTCTGTCCATGGGATTTCCCAGGCAAGAATACTGGAGTGGGTTGCCATTTCCTCTTCCAGGGGATCTTCCTGATCCAGTGATCAAACCAGAGTCTCCTGCATTGGCAGGTGGATTCTTTACCACTGAGCCACAAGGGAAGCCCCCATGGTTAATCATATTGCATTGTATATTTGAAACTTGATGAGAGGGTAGATCTTAAAAGTTTTAACCACTAGAAAAAATGTATAACTATGTGAGGTGATGGTTGTTAACTAAACTTATTGTGGTGATCAATTCACAGCTTATGATGTATATTAAATCATAACTTTGTACACCTTAAATTGATACAATGTTATATGCTGATTATATCTCAATAAGATTGGAAAAAATACAATAGAGAAAAAGATGTCTAAAAATGGGGAAGCTTATTATTGATGTAATATCAATACTCTGAACAATATATATATATATATATATGCTTTTCAGATTGCTTGTATATGCCTTATCTCATTTAACCTTCATAAACACTCTAAGGGAAGGGTTAAGCAGAATAAAACTAATGCACGTTGACCTTGGATGTTATTGGTGTGGTTGCCTGGGTACTTTGACATGAACTCAATCTTCCTAGGAAGCAGGTATTATTGTGGGCCCATTTTCCAGAGGGAGAAGCAGAGGTAATTTCCTTGACAACTCTCAACACATAGTCTATACTGCTGGAACTTGAATTCAGTCTTCTAAAATCAGTTTCACTGCCCCTCTTAGTACTTTTCAACGGTGGGGCCCTTCAGAGTATACACAGTGTGTGCTGTGTGTCTTCTGAAGACGACGGATTTTACCCAAACACCAGAGGTACTAGTCAAAAGCACAGAAAAGCAGTGGTAGCAGTCCTTGAAAGGAATAAACCAGTGGAAGAAAACCAAGGGCCTCAAGGGGTGCAAATCAGGCCTGGACATATGACGGGCACCTCACGTGGTGGAAGTTTAGTCGCTAAGTTGTGTCCAGCTCTTGCGATCCCATGGACTGTAGGCTATCAGGCTCCTCTGTCCATGTGATTTCCCAGGCAAGAATACTGGAGTGGGTAGCCATTTCCTTCTCCAGGGCATCTCCCCAGCCCAGGGATCGAACCCAAGTCTCCTGCATTGCAAGCAGATTCTTTACCTACTAAGCCACCAAACCCTTCTTTATTAATATAGACCCATGGGGCTTCCCAGGTGGTGCAGTTGTAAGGAATCTGTCTGCTGATGCAAGAGACACAAGAGATGTGGGTTTGATTCCTGGGTCAGGAAGATCCCCTGGAGTCAGATACTGCAACCTGCTCCAGTATTCTTGCCTGGAAAATTCCCTGGACAGAGGAACCTGGAGGGCTGTAGTCCACGGGGTCACAAAGAGTCAGCAAATTAATATAGACCTGTACTCATGATGAAGCAAGGAAACTGACCAGGGACATTTGTTGATTTGTTCATTCATGCCTCTGGCAGACAACTGTTTACACCAAGCCTCTGTTGGGATGCTGGGAATAAGAATAAGAAGGCTGATATTCAGTTAGTGCATTGAGATCCATGTCCTTTCTGATGTGTTGGAGTCTATGCTCCACCTGTTTTAAATCATTTGAATAGTACCACTGAATACATAAATAATTTCTTGCCCTTGTGGAACTTATATTTTCATGAGAAGGGAGAGTCCATGGGGCAAAGAAAATCAACTAATAAAGAAGTCACACTGCAGAAAGAGCCATAATGCAAATAAAACAGGGTGGTGCCATGGGGGTGACACCTTTCCTGATTTTAATCTTGTACTTACATTACTGTATTAAGTTATTTAATTTTTGATTGAATGAACATCAATAGAGATGAAATGCAAACTTGGATAAAAAGCAGCAGAAGCAACAACAAACCGGGACGGTGCGGTAGAAGCTACTTTAGGCACAGTAATTGGGAAAGGCATTTCTGAAAAACTGGGACCTAGTGTCAGGAAGGAGCCAGGCTCTGAGAGAAGGACTGAGACGAGGCTGGTGTGTTTGGGGAATGAAAAGAAGCCCAGTGTGGCTGAAGAACTGGAGAAGGGAATGCCAACCCACTCCAGTATTGCCTGGAAAATCACATGGACAGAGGAGCCTGGTGGGCGAGAGTCCACAGGGTCACACAAAGTTGGACATGACTGAGCAACTAACACGTGGCTGGAGCACAGGGGTGAAGGGGAGACAAGGGTGCACAGGAGGTTGGAAGGGGGGACATGGCTGATTCACATGGAGCTTTGAAAGGGTTTGAATTTCACGATGAATTTCAAGGAAGCCATTGCTGCTGCTGCTGCTGCTGCTAAGTTGCTTCAGTCATGTCCGACTCTGTGCAACCCCATGGACTGCAGCCTACCAGGCTTCTCTGTCCATGGGATTCTCCAGGCAAGAACACTGGAGTGGGTTGCCATTTCCTTCTCCTAAGGAAGCCATTGGGTTTTAAACAGGAGAGTGACATGATCTGATTGTTGTTGTTAAAAGTTCACGCTGGTTGCACTGTGGAGAATGAATTCTGAGTGGGCAAGACTGGATACAGGATGCTTGCTGAGTAGTGTTTACAGTAATCAGGAGCTTAGTGACATGAAGAAACTGGATTGCTTGGGCATATATTTGATGTATGGAATTGACAGATCACTTCGACATGTTGGAAAGGGTGAGGAATCATGTCTACCTCCTAGGTCTTTGGCCTGAGCAAAGGACATAGAGAAGACTGGGGAAAAGCAGATCTTACGTGAAATTCTGTTTTGGACAGGTTAAGACTGAGATGCCTGTTGGGCATTTAAGTCAATATATTTTTATGTGCAAGGCCCATGGTATGCAAGGTGAACTACACACATGTTGCTGCTGTTCAGTCACTAAGTCATGTCTGATTCTTTGGATTCCATGGGCTGCAGCATGCCAGGCTTCTCTGTTTTCCACTATCTCCCAGAATTTGCTCAAGTTCATGTCTGTTGAGTGGGTGATTCTATACAACCATCTCATCCTCTGTTACCCTCTTCTCCTTTTGCTGTCAGTCTTTCCTAGCATCAGGGTTCTTTTCCAATGAGTCAGCTCTTCGCATCAGGTGGCTAAGGTACTGGAGCTTCAGCTTCAGCATCAGTTCCTCCGATAAACATTCAGGGTTTATTTCCCCTAAGATTGACTGATTTGATCTCCTTGCAGTCCGAGGTCCAACTCTCACATAGCATACAGAATACCACAGTCTGAAGATGAGGAAAACGAGTGAACATCCAAGGTGATTACTGATATTGGGAGCTAAGACTTGTGCAGGAGAGGAGTAGGAGACATAAAGGAGAAGGCAGGAGTCAGCTCACAGAAGGCCCTGGAAGCAGACAATGGGAAATCTCAAAGAGATTTGGAAGGAAAATGATGTGACCACACCAAATTTTTCAAAGATAACTCTGAAAACATCATGCATGGGAGACAGGAGGGGAGTGAGACTGGATTCAGGGTGAACAATGACGATTTATTTGCAGCAGTCCAGGTGGAGAGATAATGAAAGCTGAAACTCAGCCAGCGACTCTCTAGAAAAGGAGGAGGAGGCAGAGTCAAAAGATTTTCAAAAGGTAGATTCGACTATACTTGGGGAACTTTTGGCTGTGAGAGTGAGGAGTCCTCACTGAGTCAGTTGTTTAACCTGGGGGCCTGGGTAGATGTCAGAGCCATTAAATGAGATCCAGACTATAGATCCTTGACCGCCGGGTAGATCTGATCTGATCCTTTGTTTCCAGAGCCAACCTCAGGGTCCCTTTTCAGTCTGAGGAGCTGATTTGCTTTGGCTTTTCCATGATGCTCTTCCTTACTCAAAGAAGTCTTGTTGAAAGGATTATAGAGAGGCAAAGGCAGAATCTAGGGGAACATCAATATTTTAGTGAAAGTAAAAGTTGCTCAGTTGTGTCTGACTCTTTGCGATCCCATGAACTAATCAGTCCATGGAATTCTCCAGGCCAGAATACTGGAGTGGGTAGCCATTCCCTTCTCCAAGGGATCTTCCCAACCCAGGGATCAAACCCAGGTCTCTCGCATTGCAGGTGATTCTTTACCAGGTGAGCCCCCAGGGAACGTTTTAGACGTAGACATTAAGGAGCCTTGGTAGGTGGCAGGAAAACCAGAAATCAGAGGATCCAGAAAACCAGCAGAATATAAAGTGAAGGAATTGGGACTTCCCTGGTGGTCTAGTGGTTAAGAATCTACCTTGCACTTAAGAGGACTCAGCTTCGATCCCTGGTTGGGGAATTAAGATCCCACGTGCCGCAGAGCAACTAAGTCTGCACACAGCAACTACTGAGCCCTCGCCACAACTAGAGGGTCCATACGATGCAACGGAAGGTTTTGCATGATGCGACAAAGATCCCGTGTGCCGCAACTGAGACTTGACACAGCCAAACAAATAAACAAAAAAAAAAAGAAAGTGAAGGAATGATCAAAGGCAGTACTGGATGCCAAGGTAAGGCCAAAGGAGATGAGGCCTTACAAGTGTCCACTAGATCAGGGCTTTGGCAGTAGCATCAGCCAGAGGTGGTGGTGAAGGTGTGAATGTCAGGTGGTGGCGGGCAGAGGGACAAACACTTAGGATGGGGTTGATCACAGTGGGTGGAGGCAGGCTTCCCTGGAGACTCAGTGGTAAAGAATTTGCCTGCAATGCAGGAGACCTGGGTTCGATCCCTGGGTTGGGAAGATCCGCTGGAGAAGGGAATGGTAACCCACTCCAGCATTCTTGCCTGGAAAATCCCATGGACCGAGGAGCCTGGCGGGCTACAGTTCTTGGGGTCACAAAGAGTCAGACATGATTGAGTGCCCACAATGGAGTGGGGGAAATCTAGGCTGACTAGGGGGTAACCAGACACATTGTGATGCTGTTGAAAATGAAAAAAGAAAAAGAAAAAGAGTGGCGGGACAAATACTTAGGATATTTTCCACAGGGAGTGGAAAATAACCAGTTGAAAATCTGCGGGCAGTGTGGACAGAGGATTGAGAGATTTCTCCCCCAAGTTGCTGTTTTCTCTGTGAATTGGGAACAGGCAGATGATGTCTTGAAACTGAGGGCAGTGACGTGGAAGATGAAGATCAGGGGCCAATTTGAGAGACAGGCAATTTGAAAAAGTCAGCTTTGAGAAAACAGAAGACTATATGATTCATTTCAATCTTATCCTGACCCTTAGAATTGTCCTTTAAGGAAAAACCTCTCTGCCCAAGAGACTCAGTTGGAACTCTAGTTAACCGAGTCATGAACTCTTCTACCCCGGGTCATGGAACAAGTAACTGTCAGAACTCAGAATTGATCCTGTGAGGGTAGCCTTGGCCCTGGCCGTTTAGCCAGTTCCATCAGACTTCAGTTTCATTGAGTATTCTAGGTCAGGCCAGTTGGCTGTTCGCAGTTTGCCGAGTTGATTTGCTTTTGCACTTTCGTTAGGCACAACAGAGCCTGAATCTGGGACCTTGAGCCATTGCTGACACCGGTAGAGGCTGGGGAGGCCTGTTAGGAATTCTAAGTGTGGCTCTTCAGAAAGAGATGTTAAGCTCGTGTTTCTCCTGATAGATGTTGGTCGCCGTCCAGAGGAAAGTTAAAAGTTCCCATTGCTTTTTCCAGAAAGAATAATGGGGAGCCCTTGTGCTCAAGCCAACAATCCCTCTTCTCAATAAAACAAATAGGTTCTAATGTTGGCAGCTTTCTGAGCTGTTGTGAGGATATAAAGGCTGCTCTGTCTTTTTCTGTGGTAAATATACAGCAGGCGTTTAACTCATTACTAGATAAATCACACTGCAATGGCTCAGAAGAGGCATCGGTACCAGTTTTTAATTCTGTCCTTTCTTACTTTATGTTCTTTTTCTCCGCTTTCTTGTGGTAGAACTGACAAATAAAATTGTAATGTGATGTAATTTAATGTAATTTAAAGTGATGATTTGATTAATCTCTCCTTTCTTGACTAATTTGGTTCCTGAAAGAGATACAGATAAACTTAGTTAATAAAGGCAATTTAAACGAGTTGATTAATTTGACTAATGAATTGTTTATAGAAATGCTGTGGTGAGATTCTTAGTGTTCACCTGAGGGTCGGGGGGCTGCTCTGCATTTCCCAGCTCACACGGACCATGTGGCACCATGGACTAACTGGCCAACAGGGAGATGGACAGACGTGATTTCAACCATTGCTAGGCTTGGCACTTAAAACCACCCCACAGGAGTCTCTGGCTCTTTTCCTACTTCTATGATGACCAAGGAGGCCATGTGTTCTGGTTGGCATGCATTGAAGATGGAAGAGGGCCACCCAATCCATATCAGGCATTATGTGATCAAGAAATAAACTTCTGTTGTGTTAAGCCACTGAGTTTTCTGGGTTTTCCTATTATTGTAGTAATGCCTAACCTCACTAATACACAAATCAATTGATAGCACTTTATCAGGAAAGACAAAATCTTCTACAAGTCCCCAGAGATCGCAGGTATTGAAATGAGACAGCAGGGTTTTCCCATCTCAGAGCTGTCTGCAAAGCTCTGCCTTGACTTTAAGATCATAGTCTACATATCTGTAGAAATTTCCAGAGGGCTTTACATTGAGTTCTTATTGTGGACCATAAGCTGCAATAATAGGCTTCTGACAGGAAACCAAGGTTGTTTTCCTTTAAGGTGACAACATAGTGGCAGTCAAAAAATGACTATTTCTGTGTAATTTACTCGTGTTCTGGAATCTCCCTAAGCCACACTACCCCATGAGTAAGCTGTAGCTGGGATCAGAGTAGCCTCCCATGTTTCACTGTCTCTTCTGGCTGCCCTCTGTTATACGGCCTGTGAAAATCTCTGGAAATGTTCCTTGGCGGGTGGGGAGGGGGTCTCTAGAGGATAGCTCCTATTGAACAAGTGGAGGTATCTCAAGCTATCAAATGGCACGTTCCATCTTCTCTTTTGTGCCAGGCTCCTCCATCGGGTATCACCCTCTCTGCCAGGTGTTCTTTCCTGCTTACCATGGATGGTGCCAGTGCTACATACATCTGAGGGACCATCTGTAGTTGGGCATCATTTCCGTTATTTGGAGGCATAGGCAGTAGATAATTCTTATGAGTACACAGCGCTGGATAGTCAGAGTCACCTTCCCCTTCAATCACCAAGTCAAGCTTGTCTAATTTGCTTAACCCCTAGAGTAAATATTACACAGGAGACTTCTATTGGGTCCACCTCACCAGTTTTCCATAGAATCTAGCAGTATTTACAGGGCTATGATGAGTTTCCCACTACACCTATAATTGTTGTTGTTTATGTCATGTCCAACTCTTTGTGACCCCATGGACTATAGCCCACTGGGCTCCTCTGTCCATGGAATTCTCCAGGCAAGAATACTGGAGTAGGTAGCCATTCCCTTCTCCAGGGGATCTTCTGGACCCAGGGATTGAACCTGGGTCTCCTATATTGCAGGCAGATTTTTTACCATCTGAGCCACCAGGGAATGCCTCATCTAAATCTGATTCCTGGAACCACAGCTAGCAACAAGTTGGCCTGGGAAGGCTGGCTTGCTTGGGATCATTCCTGTTGTCATCTTACTCAAAACCCTTGGTACAGCAGTCAGTAAATACATTTTGCAGGGATTAATAAACAAACTAGTGCTTTGAAAAACCCACTAATATCTAAGAATCCCACTCAATGGAGTTGTTGTATGTGTACAACAAAGATGCAGAGTCTTGTTCGACCTCTTTCCTCCTCAGCGATGGATGCGTTTTACTGAGGTCCTCCTGTGTGCAAGGCATTCTGTAAAACCCCTTGCATATATGATCTCATTATTTTTTATGACAACCATATGGACTAAATGTTGTTTCTCCATTTGCCAGCAATGGAAATTGAAGTTCAGAGAATCCAAGCAAATTGCCCAAGGTCATAGAGGGTAACCCTGAGATTAAAATGCAAGCCTGCCTCTGTCCAAAGCTTATGTCTTTTTTTTTTTTTTAAACCATAGTGAGCTATTGTGGAGGAAAGTTTCTAATCATTCACTACTATTTATCTAGCCTATGCAACAACTCTGGGGCTCACTATAAAAGCCCAGAGTAGGTTTGAGCCCCTTCAGCTCTGGTACCTTCCATGGTCTCTACCTCTCATTTTTCCCAATTTTGGACAGCAAAAGTAGGAATGTGGATTAAAAACAAACAAACAAACTAGACTGAGTATTCTGAACACATCTCCCAAGAACAAACAGTAATTCTCAGTATCATCTGTATTAAAAGAGAGATATTTTTCCCAACTTGAAACATACTTTCATGTATTTCCCTCATCCACATTGTAATATGTAAAGCAGTTTAAAGCAATCCACTCATTTAATTAATGAGTAGTGTCATTAGCTTCTTTTTTCATGTGCCTGCTTTCAAACTTTCTTACTTTTTTCACTCTTCACCCACCACTGCTCCATTCAGAAAATAAGAATTTGGACTGAAAAAAAACCATCATTTGGTCCTTAGCTATTCTAAGATGCAGTCAGGGGACTTTCCTAGCTGTCTAGTGGTTAAGACTCCACATTTCCAGTGCAAGGAGTGTGGGTTCAATCCCTGGGTGGGGAACTAAGTTTCCCCCCAAATAAGTAAATAAAATGAAACCTAAAAAAAGACCTAGCCAAATTTGAAATTATTACCTAAAAAATTAAGAAGTAATAGATGCATAAGCATTATGAAATGCAAACAGCCTAGAGGAGATTAAAAAATAAGCCTCTTCCACTCCAATCTGAAGTCTAAGACTGAAAGATAACTATTTTTATTTATTAATGTCTAAATTATTTTGGGAACTACTGGAAATATGCTTAAGGCTTCCCCAGTGGCTCAAGAACCCACCTTCAAAGCAGGAGACTCAGGTCTGACCCCTGGGTCAGGAAGATCATCTCTGAGAAGGAAATGGCAACCCACTCCAGTATTCTTGCCTGGGAAATTCCATGAACAGAGGAGCCTGGAGGGCTACAGTCTATGGGGGTCGCAAAAGAGTTGGACATGACTTAATGACTAAACAACAACAAGAAATATGCTTATACCTCTTTTTCTTAATTTCTCAACTTTGATTAGTATCTAAGAAAGAGGAAGGATTTTTCATACTTATGACTATTAATTCCCATGTGCCCTCCTCCCGACAATTGTACTGTATTTTCTGAGGAGGGAGGAGAGAAAGCTGATCTCTGCCCATCTGTCTCACTGGCAGTCCTTTCCACAGTTACCCTGGTGTCTGCCCCCTGGTTCACTCCTGCTCTGTGCTGGTTGACTCAGAGTTTGGCATTTCTTGAAACTTGTGTCAATCCAGGGTCTCATCAGGAAAACAGGACTCATGCCAGATAGTTCAATAGAAAGAATTTAATTAGTGGGATTAATTATAAAGGCTTTAAAAGAGCTGACAGAGCAAACCGGAGGATGAAGCAGCTCAGAATTAGGAAGCAGATGTGGGTTGGGGGATGAGAGTTCATTCCCCTTGCTGGGCGCTGGAACTCCAGCGCAGGTCACAGAGCTGGACTCAGGTCTCCAGGTAGGAACTGGAACCATGTAGTAGATGGAGCTACTGATGGAGGCTTTGCTCAAAGCCAAGAAAGAAGGGGAAGAAACACCCAAATTTCTTCCCTCCTCCTACTGTGCATCTCTCACTAATGCCTCCCATCAGTTGAAACTGGCCAGAAACCAGTTTATCAAGGGAGTCTGGAAAATGTAGATTGGAGGGGTCAGTAACCTGAGAGACAGAAAGAGTAGGAAGAGAATCTGAGAGCAAACAGATGAAGTAAAATGGGTTGAATTGAACCCTGCTGCTAAGTCACTTCAGTTGTGTCCGACTCTGTGTGATCCCATAGACAGCAGCCCACCAGGCTCCCCTGTCCCTGGGATTCTCCAGGCAAGAACACTGCCATTTCCTTCTCCAATGCATGAAAGTGAAAAGTGAAAGTGAAGTTGCTCAGTCGTGTCTGACCCTCAGTGACCCCATGGACTGCAGTCTTCCAGGCTCCTCCATCCATGGGATTTTCCAGGCAAGAGTACTGGAGTGGGGTGCCATTGAAGACATGTTGAAGTTCTAAGCCCCAGAACCACAGAATGGGAACTTATTTGGAAACAGAATCATTGATGATGCAATTAGTTAGGTTAAGAAGGGGTCATACTGGTGTAGGGTGGGCCTTCACCTAATACGACTGATGTACTTATAAGAAGATGAATGACACAGAGACACACAGGCAGAGTGCCATGGAACAACAGAGGCAGAGACCAGAGTGAAGCATCTAGGAGGCAGACAACACCCAGGACCACTGGTTGTCACAGAAGCTAGGGTAGAGGCATGGAATGGATTCTCCCAGACAACCCTCCAAGGGAACCACCCCTGCCAACACCTGTATTTCAGACTTAACAATTCCAGAAGTGTGAGAGAATAATTTTGTATTGATCTAAGTATCTAACTTGGGATACTTTGTTACAGATAGGCACAGGGCTCTTCTGAAAAGAGTGCTCACACTTCTTCCACCTGTATTCTGGGCTACAACTTTCTCAGCAATGACTTTATATCAGTACAATCTCATGTACTTCTTGGTTTTCAAAAATATGTCAAAATACCTGGTCTATCGTACTCAGGACTCTTACGGCTTCATGCTACTCTGTCATTTCAATGAAATTCCATGAATGAGAGCAAGTCTGCTATCCTAAAGCAGAACACTCCACCCAACATGGGCCAGGTTCAATGTTTAGGGCATCCTCACTTCCTCCTGTCCAGGGATGAGGTCTTCTAATTACACATACAGTGAATACAGGCATATCAAATACAAAACAAAGTTTTACGTAAAAGAAGTCACTATACCCCATTCACCCTGCAGGAGGGCATGGCAACCCACTCTAGTACTTGCCTGGAGAATCCCATGGACGGAGTAGCCTGGGGCAGGCTACAGTCCACAGGGTCGTAAAGAGTCGGGCATGACTGAAGTGACTGAGCACACTTGCACATACCCCGTTTTGGAGCTTCCCTGGTGACTCAGTGGTAGAGAATCTGCCTGCAATGTACGAGGCATGGGTTCAACTCCTGGGTTGGGAAGATCCCATGAGAAAGAAATGGTTACCCACTCCAGTATTCTTGCCTGTGAAATCCCATGAACAGCCTGCCAGCTACAGTCCATGGGGTCACAAAGAGTCGGACACGACTTAGTGACTGAACAACAACAATACTCCATTTATAGAAGATGGAACCTTTGAATTTTAGTTCACTGATTGATATAACTTGTCAAAATAATTAGGATGCCGGAACTTAGTTATGAAAATATCTATCTTCTCTAGAAAAAGAACTGCTATGCCTTTCCTTAATGTTTAGATGATTAATTTATGGTTAATGTTTTAGAGAACAATGTTATTTCATGTCTCTTACAGAAAACCAGTTTGGATAATATGTTCTGCTCCTCTGGCTAAATCAAATTCTATACTTCTAAAATTTCTCAAAGTTCTTAAAAAGCAAATAGCAATAACAACAGCAGCAACAGTATGTACGAACCCCATGTGGTACCAACAGCCTGAGACATGACTGACCACTGGCTCTGAGAAAAATTACTAGTTATATGCCTACAGACCCCCCAGGTTTAAAGGGACCACGGAACCGCACAGCTTCTAAAACTCCCATATGTTCTTATCATGAGCACTGAATCAGCTATTTAGTAATTGCTTAGGGTATTCTTGTCTGATGGGAAAAAAAATAAAAGCAGCCTTCTGACACATAATATTTCTTAAAAATGACTACATATTAAACATTTAGAAAATATAAAACCATTATTTTGAAAGACGTTCTTACATGGATTCGTGGTATTAAAGGGCATGATTTTTAAGATCTAAAAGAAAAGAAACAAAGCTATCCAGATCCAACCTTTTAGCTGCTTTAAATTATTTTTCTCCACCTCCATGGTAGTAAAGTGATTTCCAGTGGAAACACTCCTTGAGAACCTACATCTTTTTTTTTTTTTTTGAGTATGGGGGAAAGAGAAAGGGGTGACCTGGTCTTAAGAATCCTGTTAACAAGGATTATTTTTACATTGCAATCCCAGAGGGTTCTGCACATACTTGCTCATTTTTTCTGGCTTTATACATCAATAGATTGAGTTTGGTGATAGAAAAAACAAAAAACAACACCAAAAAAACGCTACTGTTTTTAAGGGTTAAGTTGGCTAGATTTGCTGACTTCCCTGGAAAATTGTGATCTTTATGATACCGTGTGTTCCATAGGAATGGGAATTATTGTCTGGCTTCTGCAGTGTGTATGTGACGCCAAGGTCATGTTCTAGTTCCTGGAAGAGCTGAGACTCAGTTCCCAACAGTGTGATCCTACATGTTCTCACAGCTATCTCACAGCTCATGGTACCTGCCAGAGCACAGTAACTCAGCTTCCTGGAGAAGTAACATCCCTCCTGGCAGGGTTCCAGGTTCTCCCCACTGCCCATTGTAAATGCCAGGGGCCGTCACCTGGGCTCTAGTGTATGGAGTCCTGAATTCAGGCTCTCCCTAACTGATACTGTTTCTCCTGAGCCTTGAGCTCCAGACTCAGTTTCCCTATGGTACTTTTTCATAACCTTCCATGACAAGATGCTCAAGGTGTCTCACCTTTTGCTCCAAAGCTTCCTTAATCATTCACTCAATAAAAATGTGCAGAATGCTTACCTTGTGTGCTGCCCTTTGCTAAAGCACAGTGAGAATGACCAACAAATACATGACATGGGTCCTGCGTAGACACTTGATTGGCTGACCCATAACCCATTCTCAATCCCTTTTCCCTTGTCTGCCTCCACTTCAAATACTGGAAAAACTAAATATTTGTTTTCTCAGCCTTTTTTGCAGCTGACAGTGGCCATGTGTGACACAGTTTTGATTGGGAGAGTTGTAACAGGGCCAGCATCTTTGCTCTTCCTTCCAAGTCAGAGCTATAGCTAACTCATTATTTTTAATGTTTTCATGACAGTTCATAGTGCGTATGTACTATACTCATCCAACCATTCCCCAAGTGAATGATAGCTGTTATTTCTTATTTTTCCCGATACAACAATGCTGCAATAAACATTTCTTTTCATGTATTCTATGTATCGGTGCTCTTCTTTCTTTTAGGTTAGAGTCCCAGATGCTATATTACTTGGTGAAAATATATATGTATTTAAATTTCAAAAGATATTGACAGTTTTTCAAAAAATGTAGCAGTCCCAATTCTCAGTAGCTATATATAAATGTGCTTATTTCACTGCATCTCTATCAGCACTGGGGTTATTTCTGCTTTCAAATTTTGCCAATTTGATGAATGAAAATAGATAATAATGTTGCTCTAATTTTAATGTCCCTGAATCCTAATGAAACCGTTCATCATAGATTTATTAGCCATTGTACTCTCATCTGTGAATTTCCTGTTTATACCCTCTGCCCATTTTTCTAAAGGCCTGTTTGTTTTTTTTCTTGTCAACTTGTAGACACTTTTCTGCATGTTAAAGATATAATCCTATGCCTACCGTATATATAGCAAATATATTTTCAGTCTACTATGTCTTTTGAATGGAAAAAGACATAAACAGTTTTTAAAAAGTTTATATAAGCAAATATGTCTTTCCTTTCCTTTATGACTTCCTTATTTAGGAAATTCGGTCCACTTCAAGGAGTTTGTTTTCTGAACTTGGTTCAACATTTTAGTAGCATATTTTTTGGGGGCCTGTAATGTGAGACATACCAGTCTTTAAGAGAACAAGAGTTGCAAAGGCATATTTGTAGAAAAACAAGCTAGTCTATGGGTAAGGGAGGCTTCCCTGGTGGCTCAGTGGTGAAGAACCTGCCGGCCAGTGCAGGAGATGTTAAGAGACACAGGTTTGATTTCTGGGTCAGGAAGATCCCCTGGAGGAGGGCATGGCAACCCACTCCAGTATTCTTGCCTGGAGACTCCCAAAGACAGGGGAGCCTGGCAGGCTACAGTCGCAGAGTCAGACACGACTGAAGAGACTTAGATACAGCACTAACAACTAACAACAATGCATATAAAGCATTTAGCAGAGGGTTTAGCACACAACAAGTGATAACCATTGTTATTACTGTTATTGGTGAAGAAAAGAAGTAGGAGGGAATTTCAGAAAAATAGTCTGAGGTTAAATGGATTAGACATTAATCTATAAGGAGTGGAAAACAAAGGAGAGTTTGGCAGCAGAAGAGTAATATGGGAGAGGTGGTGTTTAATGAAAATTGACCTCTTTCAGAACCCTCAATGGCTTAGATTGTAAAGAATCTGCCTGCAATGAGGGAGACCTAGGTTCAATCCCTGGGTCGGGAAGATCCCCTGGAGAAGGGAATGGCAGCCCACTCCAGTATTCTTGCCTGGAGAATTCCATGGACAGAGGAGCCTGGTGGGCTACAGTCCATAGGGTCACAAAGAGTCAGGCACAACTGAGTGACTACATTTTGTTTAACTTTTTGGGACCCATGGTTCCCTAAATGCCATATTTATATTTATGTATTTTTATCTCAATATCTTATCTTAGAAAAAAAGGAGTATGTATCAAACCCAATCATATTTATTTATTTATTTATTTTTTCCCCAATCATATTTAAAAGGTCATTGTGACATAGTCAGGTTGTGATTATTCTATCAATCCACATCTGACTTTAGGTGGAAATTTTTGTCTCATAATTAAAAACATATTCAGTCTAAAAACAGAACAAAACTCTACAATTTGAATTTTTTGGCTACACCACAAAGCTTGTGGGGTCTTAAGTTTCTGTTCAGGGATTGAACCTGGGCACCCAGCAATGGAAGCAGAGTCCTAACCACTGGACCACCAGGGAATTCCCAACAAATTAAATTTTCTTTATCCTCATTTGTAGGGAGCTTGGTGTTGTTATTCAGCTAAGAACAGTTGAGGGTCATCTCACTGGTTCTTACAGGACTCCTACAGGCAAATAGGATTCCACCTGCAGAGAGATGTGTCCACCTTCCACAACTATTATGGGCCTAATGCTTGTGTCCCCTCCATATTCATATGCTGAAGTTCCAACCCCAGCACAACTGTATTTGGAGATAGGGTCTTTGTGGAAGTAATTAAAGTTAAATGAGGCCGTAGGGTGAGGTCCTGAGCCGATAGGATTTGTGTCCTTACAAGAAAAGACATCAGAGAGCTTGCCCCTCTCTCAGTGCTCACACAGAAGAAAGGCTACATGAACACACAGTGAGATCATGGCTGCCTATAAGCTGAGAGGAGAGGCCTTACTACAAAATCAAACTAGCCGGCAACTTGATCTTGGACTTCTAGCCTCCAAAACTGAGATAAAATAAATGTTTGTTGTTTATGGCCCCAGTCTGTGATAATAATTTTTTATGATAGCCCGAGCAGACTAATGCAACATCCAGCATCCAACTCTCCTTCTATATATGGATGCTAAGGGTTATTTTAATTGAAGTAAAGATTATTTTTTAAGAATGCAGTTTCTCTATTCCTACCAAATCAAGGTTGCTTTGTCTTCAAGGAAAGAATGTCTGGAGCCCAAATTCTGGGGGAGGATAAAAAAACAGTCTCCTCCCCACCCTCCTGAGTCAGCAGAATGTTGCCCTCCTTCATGAAGCAATGGGAGACTTAGACCATTGGCTTCTGCCACATGATCAAGTAAACCAAATACTTGGAAGAGTTATAAAATACAGGGGGAAAAAAAAAGCAACCACATATTGACCTTAACCCACCCTCATGAATTCCCAGTTATGGTTTCTTTCAAAGGGAGATGACATGGCTTGACTCATAAGCTGCTCTTCCTACCTGATGATCTCCTTGTTTTGGAAAATCCAGAGAGACTATATAGGCAAATGGACAACGGCCAGAGCCTATATAAAAAGATCTACAACATGCCCAGGAAACCAAGCCCTTTATCTACAATAAACAATCCAGGCAGGCAGCCTGCTCTGAGTCAGATTTGTGGATTGCTATCTCTAGTAACAATCCAGAAAGCTAAAGAATAACTTCTATGACAATTGGCTCCGAGTCACCAGGACTTGATTAATAGCTTCCAACTTCTGTAATTTTTGTTGTTGCTTCAAACTTAGGATCAGCCAGGGAAAGCTAAACCCCACTTTCAGTTAGCTCACCCGCAGCTTTCCTGGTCAATGGGCTCCAATGAGGGCATGTCTGAAACCCTCTCCTTTTCCACTAAAAAATTCCCACTACTCTGCCTGCCTTTGTGTGCGTGTTAGTCACTTAGTCACGTCTGACTCTTTGCAACCCCATGGACTATAGCCCACCAGGCTCTCCTCTGTCCATGGGATTCTCCAGGCAAGAATACTGGAGTGGGTCGCCATTTCCTTCTCCAGGAGGTCTTCCCGACTCAGGGATCGAACCCGGGTCTCCTGCATTGCAGGCAGATTCTTCACCATCTGAGCCACTAGGGAAGTTTCTCTGAGCCATTGCCTTTGAGTTTGTTGAAATGTAAATGACTTTGGCTGACTGCCTTGTTACAACATAGTTTTTGCTTGTTCTCCCTTGGTTGGTCTTCTTTAATTTCTCTACTATCTTTTTATATATTCCTTGGAAGATTTGAGAAATTCTTTTCTTCCCTAATTGTGCCCAGAAAGATTTTCTGTCGTATTTGGGGTAGAGATAGGGTTCCCCTCCCCCTTCAGGATTGTAAATTGTGGGTTTGATCCCTGGGTTGGGAAGATTTCCTGGAAAAGAGAATGGCAACCCACTCCAGTATTCTTGCCTGGAGAATCCCATGGACAGAGGAGTTTACAAGGCTACAGTCCATGGGGTCACAAAGAGTTGGACAAGAGTGAGCAACTAACACACGTGCCCACATGATATAGTATTAAAAAATCATGCGAGATGTTTGCGAAGATATAAACCAATGCTTAGCATGAGGGAGAGGTGCATCAGGTTATCCTGTCTTTGGATAAATGTGGACTTGGAATACTGAACACAGGGATCATGTCCCAGAGTGATTGTTCTAGGCTGGTAATGTGCCTGCGGGGGCCCCTGACCACCTGTTCCTGCTCTCTCCCACCCCGGTCACTTTTTCAAAGGTATTTATAGTGACTTAAGCCTGTGTTTCTGAGCTCCAGGATCTGACCCCTGGCCGCCCGCGGCTGCCCTGCCTTCACTGAGTGCTGTTCTGGTTGTGTCGTCTCCTGAGTGTCCCCTCGGGGACTGAACACGGTTCAGATGCTTGTTTTGCTCAAGCCAGTGAAAGAGGCATGAGGAACACCTCAAAGGAGCCTTTCCACCTGCTGATCTTGGCAGTTCTGCTGTTTTGAAAGCCAACAGATCAGTGGGAAGGAGGAAATTTCATTCCCTTAGGGCTTCTCTGCTTAGCAGCCCTGACAACAAGAGTAACCAAGTGCATTTTAGGGGAGTCGTTAGAACCAGGTCCTTATCTGCATCATTTGGAATAAAGTTTGATAAAAACAGAAACATGAACTCTAAAAACTCTCCACTAAATTCAGACTGATTCAGCACTCATTTTAGTCTGTTTTTCCTCATTAATAAGAATAAATAAGTAACTCCCTAAAGTTAGGTATTGCTAACAAGTAGAAATCCATTTAAATGAATTTGGAAACTGTGGGATTTTTAATGTAACCGTATAATCTACTTCACCGACGAACTTTAAATGACTTGATAAAAAATGGAGATTCCAAGATGCTGAAGCTGAATCTCCAATACCTTGGCCACCTGATGCAAAGAGCTGACTCATAGGAAAAGACCCTGATGCTAGGAAAGATTGAGGGCAAGAGGAGAAGGGCGTGACAGAGGATGAGATGATTGGATGGCATCACTGACTCAATGGACATGAATTTGAACAAACTTCAGAAGATAGAGAAGGACAGGAAAGCCTGGCATGCTGCAGTCCATGGGGTGGCAAAGAGGTGGACATGACTCAACAACAAGAAAGGTGCCATTTGATGTTTAACAGCTTATCCCTTTGTTGGTAGATGGGGAGGGCACTTCTCAGGGTTTCCTCAGCTTCACCTAGGCTGATAGCAGCACTCAACAAAGGCTCCACAAAGCACTGTATATTGACTCATCAGCAGTTTCCAAGAAAATAATGCTCGTGGTTGAACAAGTTAGAGTAACAGAGTTTGAAATAGAAGTATTGACACAGGCACAAGGTACCAACTTATCTCTGTCCATGTTTAGTTATTGATCAGTTGGACTGGAGACCTAGAGTCCAATCACCAGTGATAGCATAGACTGGAAACTGGGGCTCCTCCTTTTGTGTGTAGCCATCTTTGAATCACAAATAGTCCTTCAAACTGTCCGGTTGTCACTTATAAACAGCTGAGAGACCTTTAAGGAGAGGGATCTAGAAATAGGTCCATAAGTGCAATTAATGGGAAAAATAAAGAAGTAACTTTTCAATGTACTGCCCTGGCACTACTTACCAATGCAGAAGAGAGGGGGTGGTCAGCCTCCCCTAAGCGACTGTTGTGTGCCTGTGTGTTCAACGACTGCTAGCAATCATCAATAGTGAATCTTTTGTTTGGGGGTCCAGTCTTTACCACACAGTTTGATTTTCCTAGTATTTTCCATGTCCAACCCTTTCTTTTCTTCTTACATGTCCCTGCTTATGTTCCTTCCTTTCTGTGGAATGCTTGCCTCCCTACCAATGAAAATCTCGCACCCTTGGGGGTCCATTTCTCAGCTGTGTCCAATTCTTTGCAACCCCATGGACTGCAGCCCTTCAGGCTCCTCTGTCCATGGGGCTCTCCAGGCAAGAATACTGGAGAGGGTTGCCATTCTCTTCTCCAGACACCCTTGGGTGTCCAGGTCACCCTTAAGGATTTCTGTGTCCTCAGAACTGGTACATCACTAACCATTTGGGCTAGCCAGTTTAAACATACTTCTTCTGATTTGATGAGTGTTACTCTTGCTTCTGTAGCTGGACATCCTTCATCCAGATCAGGATGACGTTGGAACTTGTCATGTGTCTTGTCTGGGGCGGAGAGGAATAGACATGCTGGGAATATTTGTTGCTGTCATTCTGGGGTTGTGAACATGGTCTGTGGGTTGATGATTTCCTGTTAGCCAGGATCATCCTATATTCATGATTTAATACTGTGGCATTGACACATGGCTTCTGCTTAAAATGAGCCTTGATTCAGATCACTATCAGCCCTCCTGAGTCAGGTGACTTCCTTTGTTTCCATTGGATGCCGTGGGATGCTGGAACTCCGTGTGTCATATTAGTATTAGTGATGCTTTAGAACTCACCAGACAGGTATTATAACTTTCCTGCTTCCCTCGTCCTTCATGCTCTGGCTGGTCAGGTCCACTCAGGCTGGGCTGGTGTTCTGTAGAGACTTGCCTCAGTGGGGTAGGCTGACTGTACTCCAGAATCACACTTAGGTTGGAAAATGTGGCTGTAAGAGGTGCCCACTGAGAGTGTGTCTTTTCCCTAATAGGCATGGAGCTGTCAGCGACACAGTGGCACCTAGAATATCTAGGCAAGCTCTCAACATGTAATTGCCAGGATTTAGGATTACTGTGTTACTTTTGATTTGGCCTATTGCTTTCCCCAGAAACAGCTATTTCCAGGCATCTCTGTCACAAAGAGGTTTCTGGGAAAGGAGACATAGTTCTCCCTTTCCAGGGAAATCAGAAAACTTTTAACCTTTCCTTCCCTAGAGTAAGGCAGCAACCCCTTTGCCCTAAGTATCTTCTTTTTGAATCTTGGGGCTTGTTATAACAATTCCTCGTGATAACAACTCCTATCTTAGAGGTGATATGAAGATAAAAAAGGCATCAGCCTGGTGTAAATTTTATGCATGTTCCTCCATATGCATGCTTTTCAAGGTCTTTTATGCATGTTTTTCATGCATGTTTTATATATGTTTTTCAGGTCCTGGTATGAGATAACTGGGGCCAAAAGCAACAAAGGAAATAATTGAACATCAACAAGGCTGTTTTCCTTAGAAGATTCAAACTTTGGGGAGTCTAGTTCTATGTTCCAGGACCATGGACTGAACCCTCATTACAGCATTCAGATCAAGTCTGTGGCCTGGATCACCTGTAGGAAAGGTGCCCACATGCCCACCTTAAACTTGTACAAACGTGAAGGCTTCACGGTGAAAGATCCAAAAGGGCAAGCCTCTAACTTGGGAAGAGCTTTTATTATGTTTTCAGTGACACTCTAAAGTACAAATTGTTTAAACCAAATTTCTTTCATCCGTTTTATAGTCATATTAGAGCTTATGTATTCTTTCTACTTTCATTAAATCAATTACCCAGTTGGAAATTCTGTAGTTCTCAGCGATATATTGATAAAAGCTGAAATTTAAAATCTACTCAGTCAACTGTTGGTAGACTGGGGCTGTATTGCACAACTCAAAATGAAATACACTTTGGGGTGTGTGTAACCTTAAGTCCAGTTTCAACCTTTCATTACCTGGGTGAATCCTGCCCTGTGGTAACAGGTATGGACACCGGTAGTCAGATGACTGGGATCTACAGGAAGTTTACAGTGGGACGGCGTATTTGTTCTCCTGCTCTGCAGAGGTAGTCATCATTGTTAAAATTCCTTGGGACTTGGAATGTACTATTTGGGCACATTATCAGCTCTGTCCTGAAATGAAGTCTGTTAGGTAGCGGAAGGGCTAAAAACTTGGCTGGAAATAGTGGTGGAGCAAGCCTGCCCTCTTACCAGCCCAATGGGTGAGGGGATTTAGTGCTTGTGTAGATAAGATTTGACCTAGTTAGGCATTGTCAGCATGTCCTGGTGTAAATGCTATGTCTTTCCTTGACTTTCCCAAGGGAAAAACAGATCTCAGGACATTAGCTTTTATTTCTCAGCATCTAAAGATGTTATAAATCTCTCATAAAGGGGATGAGATATTGGCCTCTAAAGGTTTCCATCGTCGGGCAGTCTTAGGAACATAATCTGATATGCAGTTTAATTGTTCTAACATGAAGATGTTTACAAAGGCAAGCATTATTTAATTTAATTTTTTTAAGTTTATTTATTTATTTTTGGCTCTATGGGTCTTTGTTGCTATGTGTGGGCTTTTTTCTAGTTCTGTATAGCCGGAGTTAGGCTTCCTTGGTGGCTCAGCAGTAAAGAATCCCCTGTAATGAAGGAGCTGCAGGAGACGTGGATTCGATCCCTATGTCGGGAAGATTCTTTGGAGGAGGAAATGGCAACCCACTACACTATTCTTGCCTGGAGAATCCCATGGACAGAGGAGCCTGACAGGCTACAGTCCACGGGGTCACAAAGAGTAGGACATGACTGAGCGACTAAGCATGCATCAGTTCAGTTCAGTCGCTCAGTCGTGTCTGACTCTTTGCGACCCCATGAACTGTACCCCCGCCAGGCTCCTTTGTCCATCACCAACTCCCACAGCTTGCTCAAACTCATGTCCATTGAATCAGTGATGCTATTCAACCATCTCATCCTCTGTCTCCCCCTTCTCCTCTAGCCTTCAATCCTTCCCAGCATAAGGGAAAGGGTCTTTTCCAATGAGTCAGTTCCCCGTATCAGGTGGCCAAAGTATTGCAGTTTCAGCTTTAGCATCAGTCCTTGCAATGAACATTCAGGACTGATTTCTTTTAGGATGGACTGGTTTGATCTCCTTGCTGCCCAAGGGACTCTCCAGAGTCTTCTCCAACACCAAGCGTGCTTAGTGGGGGTGCTTTTGTTTTGGTGCTGGGCTTCTCACTGTGGTGGCTTCTCCTTGTGGAGCATGGGCTCCAGGGAGCCCAGGCTTCATTAGTTGTGGCTCACGGACTTAGTTGCTCCACGGCATGTTGGATCTTCCCAGATCAGGGATCGAACTCGTGTCTCCTGCACTGGCAGGTGGATTCTTTACCACTGAGCCACCAGGGAAGCCATTTATTTAGTTTCTAAGTTGAAATTTTTAATTAATTAAATTTTAATTTTTTTATTTTTATTTTTTTAGTGAAGGATAATTGCTTTACAGAATTTTGTTGTTTTCTGTCAAACCTCAACATGAATCAGTCATAGGTATACATATACACCTTTCCTTTTGAACCTCCCTCCCCATCCCACCCCCTCTAGGTTGATACAGAGCCCCTGTTTGAGTTTCCTGAGCCATACAGCAAATTCCTGTTGGCTATCTATTTTACATATGGTAATGTAAGTTTCCTTGTTACTCTCTCCATATATCTCACCCTCTCCTCCCCGAAGTATAGTTGCTTTACAATTTTATATTAGTTTCAGGTGCTGTGGTTCATGGGGTCGCAAATGAGTTGGACACAACTGAGTGACTGAACTGAACTGAACTGAACACAAAATAGTGATTCATAATTTTATAGACTACACTCCATTTATAGTTATTATAAAATATTGGCTCTATTCCTTGTGATATATGCATTTAAAAAACAGTTAGCCTCCTTGTGTCATGTGGGATCTTCGCTCCATTACCAGGAATGGTAACCATGGCCCCTGCATTGAAAAGATGGAGTCTTAACCACTGCACAGCCAAGGAAGTCGCTGCATGCATTATTTTAAATGTAAATTTAGGCACAGAGGAAATTGGGCATATCCACAGGAAGTAAGTGTTTACTTCTTAATGGCATTAGGATCAACTTAGATTATAATGACAGTGACTCCTAGATATCTCTCGAAGAACTGACCTAAGCCCCATTGTAGCCAGTTTTGTGCTTGCTTTATTGTCTCTTCACGTCATCATTTACTCACTTGTTCGTCACTTTGTGCAGGCACTGGGCTGGGTACTGAAGTTTTTCCAAGTCTGGAAAACACAGATTGCTTCCTTGAGAGATTATAGCAGAACAGGAGAGACAAAATAAACAGGCAATTGCTATACAGTAAGAAAGAGGAGGGCATGGAGATGCCTAGCAGAGGCTGCATTCAGCTTCTGGTTGGGGTCCTGCAAAGGAGAAAGAATCCTGGTGAAAGTGAGTGTGGCTTTATATTGTAATATTTGACAGCCTAAGGCTCACCCTCTCTCTGGTTCCCCCACTCCTGTTCTTTAAACTTCTCCCCCCTGTTTTTCTATGATTATTCTTCTATGAATTTTCTATTTTTTTTAATCAAATTTCAAGTTTGGACTGCATTGAATTTATAGATTGATTTACAGTGAATCACTGTATCAGGACTGAGTTTTATAAACAATTAATTTTGTTCATTTGTTCACATCTGTTAAAATGACTTATGTGCTTAGTTGCTCAGTCGTGTCAGATTCTTTGCTACCCCAAGGACTGTAGTCCACTAAGTTCCTCTGTCTGTGGGATTCCCCAGGCAAGAATACTGGAGTGGATTGCCATGCCCTCCTCCAAGAGATCTTCCCAACCCAGGGATCAAACCCAGGTATCCCACATTTCAGGTGGATTCTTTACCATCTGAGCCACCAGGGAATGACTTCTGGTAGAGTTTTATTAATATATGTCTTATGCTTGTCTCGTTATGATGATTCCTAGTTATTTTCTCTGTGTAGTTTTTGCTATTGTGATTGGGATATTTTTCATTATATTGTACCACTGGTTATTTATGGTAATCTAGAAAGCTAGTGATTGTAGGTATATTTACTTTTCACTTGCTGCTGCTGCTAAGTCGCTTCAGTCATGCCCGACTCTGTGCAACCCCAGAGACGGCAGCCCACCAGCCTCCCCCATCCCTAGGATTCTCCAGGCAAGAACACTGGAGTGGGTTGCCATTTTCTTCTCCAATGCATGAAAGGGAAAAGTGAAAGTGAAGTCGCTCAGTCATGTCTGACTCTTCGCGACCCCATGGACTGCAGCCCACCAGGCTCCTCCGGCCATGGGATTTTCCAGGCAAGAGTACTGGAATGGGTTGCCAGTGCCTTCTCCGATTTTTCACTTGGGCACAGAGAAATCATACCAGACACAGGTGAGTCCCTTCACATTTACTGATTGCTATAGGTCAGGTTACCTGGGAATCAGAGTAGAAGACAGATCTGCATACAGGAGATTTATTGCGGTGTTTCCTCAAGACAACATGTAGGAGCAGTAAGGGCAGCAGGAGATTTTTCATAAAAATCATTCACAATGAAGCTGAGCACAGCTGTGGACAGATTACCCTACTCCAGTCTGCGTATGTGAGGCGCTATGTTGACTTTGGTGTTGGATGAGGAGCTCAGTGTCTGAGATGATGTGAATTTCAAACTATAGGGAGGTCCTTGTTATCCTCTTATTCATTAGAAGAATCTCTACAGTTATAAGGATGCATAAGGGAGCCAAGTCGGGGCAAGCAAAACCCATCAAGCCTGAAAGCCTCACTAGTGCTCTGAGGGCCTAGGAAATGGGTCCTTAGGCAAAGGGCTGTCCCAGGTCAACACTAGAGTATTTCTCTGCTTACCATGTCAAGGCCTTTCATGGTCTGTCTCTTATTAATGGTCAGATATTAAAATAACAACAGTAAAACACATATTCAGTAGATTCAGGAACTCATACGGTAATGATGGCAAATTGCTGGAATCACACTCAAAATTTTAAACAATAGGACTTTGACACAGTTAATGAATACTTGAAGGAGGGAAATCTAATACAAGTAAGGCCAGGATATATCCTCAGGCAGAAACTGATTGGATTATCAAAGGATTAAGAGAAAAGCATGGGAAAATTAATGATGGCCTAGATATTTTTAAAAATAGCTTTCTTTATGGCCATACTGAAAAAGCCAAATGTAAATATCAAGTGAACTACATTTATCATGCAATTTGTTTGAAAAATGATAATCTCGCCCTCAAGAAAAACCTCATGCAGTTTATCTCAAAAAAAAAAAAAATTAAGGCATAAATGCAATTTAGTGTAAATTTTAAGTAGAAAATAAATTTATCTTTTATAAGTTTTAGTTTTGTTAATCAAGAGTAAGTTTCCATCAAACAGTTTTTCTATTTAGTGTGAAATTTTGGTCTCCATTTTAAAAGAGTTTACTTTAGCTGACCTTTAACTGATTGTGTTGCTGGAGTTTCATACAAAAGAAATTTGATATTGCAGTTCTTTAGTAAATTGAGGATCAAAAGGAAAAGCCCTTGGGTGACTTTTCTAGTATGGGGAATTTGAGATGATGATCAGTCTATCTGGAGATCTGTAAAAGGGCAAATCACACACAAGAGACCAGCTGCATTAACAGATACTGGGTATAGTTCATAGCTCTGGCCCAGCAGCACTTTCAGGCCATCTTTATGGCATGAAAAAGAGGACCCTGCCAATCTGGAAACTAGAAGGTGTTTCTGCTGTGGCCCTGCCGTCTCCAGCTTCATCTCCCCTGCCCATCCTCCACAGGTCTCCCCTCCTCCACTCTGATCTCCTTCCTACACAGGGCACTCTCTTTCCTGGCCTGGACACATTCTGGAGCACTAGTAGTCATCCTGACCATTGTCCGAGTACGTCACTCAGCTTTGGATATTCACAACCAGAGAAGCTTTGCCCTCATCACAGCCTTGAGATACAAACAGAGCCACCTGTCTTTCACTTAATTTCTCCAGTGATGCACTGGAGCCACCTCTTCTCTTCTGTTGCAGGAAGTTGATATTTCTTGCTCTTGAGCTCACCTGCCCCCACTCCCACAGTTTCTTAAGCATCTGGGAACTTGTTCAGTTCAAAGAGTAAATAGGTAAAGAACTGAAATGTCTGTTTAGTCGGCTTATAGGTGCTAGTTTTTGGTTGCCATGATTCATTTTCAGCCCTCCAGTGGCTTCACTGCTGAAAATGGACCTGAACATTCTAAAGTGTCCTTGTCCAGTGCTTCAAGGATGCCCCTTCTCAGCTAGATCTGCTCCGTATTGAAGGTACCTTTTTTTTTTTAAGTTTACACTGACATGCTCAACCAAATGACCCCAGAGTGGAATATCTGTGCAAGAAGGGCTGTGTCTGGAGCAGTTTGCAGCCTCTGTCATCTCTGTATCCTCCACTGTCCTTTCCCCATCTACCTGGTGCTGGAGTTGAGCCTGGGTTATCAGTCCAAACTCCCCATTTCTCCCTGGGGATGTCCTCTTTGGAGCCTTAGGGGCTTCTCTCCTGCCAATAGACCTCAGCAGAGCACCAAAGAATTCATGCCTTCGAACTGTGGTTCTGGAGAAGACTCTTGAGAGTCCCTTGGACAGCAAGGAAATCAAACTGGTCAATCTTAAAGAAAATCAACCCTGAATACTCACTGGAAGGACTGATGCTGAAGCTGAAGCTTCAATATTTTGGTCACCTGATGCTAATACCTGACTCAGTAGAAAAGACCCTGATGTTGGGAAAGACTGAGGGTAGAAGGAGAGGAGGGCGTCAGAGGATGAGATGGCTGAATGGCATCACTGATGCAATGAACGTGAACTTGGGCAAACTCTGGGAGATGGTGAGGGACAGGGAAGCCTGACTTGCTGCCGTCCATGGGGTCATGAACAGTCAGACATAACTGGGCCACTGAACAACAACAGCAACAGGCTTCCAACTTATTAGATCACTTCTCCATAAAATGGAACCTCAGAAAGGCTGTTTACTTGGTAGTGAAGAGAGCCACAAAATCTGTGAACTTACAAGCACTCAGTCTTAACCCTTTATTTTAGAGAAGAAGCAGAAAGAAATTAAAGCAAGGGCTCCAGATAGAGCAGTAGGTCAATAAGAGAACTGGGACGGGAACGCCCCAGTCTTAGCACAGCACTAATCCACTACTTTGACTTCATGTGATCATGATTATCTGGGTCGTGAAGGTCTTTGTACACTTCTGTGTATTCTTGCCACTTCTTCTAAATATCTTCTGCTTCTGTTAGGTCCAACCATTTCTGTCCTCATTGTGCCCATCTTTGCATGAAATGGTCCCTTGGTATCTCTAATTTTCTTGAAGAGATCTCTAGTCTTTCCCATTCTATTGTTTGTATTGATCACTGAGGAAGGCTTTCTTATCTCCCCTTGCTATTCTTTGGAACTGCATCCAAATGGGTATATCGTTCCTTTTCTCCTTTGCCTTTTGCTTCTCTTCTTTTAACAGCTATTTGTAAGGCCTCCTCAGACAGCCATTTTGCCTTTTTGCATTTCTTTTTCTTGGGGATGGTCTTGATCACTGCCTCCTGTACAATGTCATGAACATCGGTCCATAGTTCTTCAGGCACTCTATCAGATCTAATCCCTTGAAGCTATTTCTCACTTCCACTGTGTAATCATAAGGGATTTACTTTAGGTCATACCTGAATGGTCTAGTGATTTTCCCTCCTTTCTTCAATTTCAGTCTGAATTTGGCAATAAGGAGTTCATGATCTGAGCCACTGTCAGCTCCTGATCTTGTTTTTGCTGACTGTATAGAGCTTCTCCATCTTTGGCTGCAAAGAATATAATCAATCTGATTTCGGTGTTGACCATCTGGTGATGTCCACAAGTACAGTCTTCTCTTGTGTTGTTGGAAGAGGGAGTTTGCTATGACCAGTGCATTCTCTTGGCAAAACTCTATTAGCCTTTGCCCTGCTTCGTTCTGTACTCCAAGGCCAAATTTGCCTGCTACTCCAGGTATTTCTTGAATTACTACTTTTGCTCTCCAGTCCCCTATAATGAAAAGGACATCTTTTTTTGGGTGCTAGTTCTAGAAAGTCTTGTAGGTCTTCATAGAACCATTCAACGTCAGCTTTTTTAGCATTACTGGTCAAGGCATAGACTTGGATTACGGTGATATTGAGTGGTTTGCCTTGGAAACAGAGATAATTCTGTTGTTTTTGAGACTGCATCCAAGTACTGCATTTCAGAATCTTTTGTTGACTATGATGGCTACTCCATTTCTTCTAAGGGATTCTTGCCCACAGTAGTAGATATAATGGTCATCGGAGTTAAATTCACCCATTCCAGTCTAGTTTAGTTCGCTGACTCCTAAAATGTCAATGTTCATCCTGGAATGCGAAGTCAAGAGGGCCTTAGGAAGCATCACTAAGAATAAAGCTAGTGGAGGTGATGGAATTCCAGTGGAGCTATTTCAAATCCTAAAAGATGATGCTGTGAAAGTGCTGCACTCAATATGCCAGCAAATTTGGAAAACTCAGCAGTAGCCACAGGACTGGAAAAGGTCAGTTTTCATTCCAATCTTTAAGAAAGGCAAAGCCAAAGAGTGCTCAAACTACCACACAATTGCATTCATTTCACATGCTAGCAAAGTAATGCTAAAAATTCTCCAAGCTAGGCTTCAACAGTACATGAACTCTGAACTTCCAGATGTTCAAGCTGGATTTAGAAAAGGCAGAGGAACTGGAGATCAAATTGCCAACATCTGTTGGATCATCAAAAAAGCAAGAGAGTTGCAGAAAAACATCTACTTCTGCTTTATTGACTGTACCAAAGGCTTTGATTGTGTGGATCACGACAAACTGTGGAAAATTCTTAAACAGATGGAATACCAGACCACCTGACCTGCCTTCTGAGAAATCTGTATGCAGGTCAGGAAGCAACAGTTAGAACTGGACATGAACAACAGACTGGTTCCAAATCAGGAAAGGAGTACGTCAAGGCTGTATATTGTCACTGTGCTTATTTAACTTATATGCAGAGTACATCATGAGAAATGCTGGACTGGATGAAGCACAATCTGGAATCAAGATTGCTGGGAGAAATATCAAAAACCTCAAATATGCAGATGACACCACCCTTATGGCAGAAAGCGAAGAAGAATTAAAGAGCCTCTTGATGAAAGTGAAATAGGATAGTGAAAAAGTTGGCTTGAAACTCAACATTCAGAAAACTAAGATCATGGCATCTGGTTCCATCACCTCCTGGCAAATAGATGGGGAAACAATGGAAACAGTGACACATTTTATTCTGGGGGGCTCCAAAATCACTGCAGGTGGTAACCGCAGCCATGAAATTAAAAGACACTTGCTCCTTGGAAGAAAAGTTATGACCAATCTAGATACCATATTAAAAAGCAGAGACATTACTTTGCCAACAAAGGTCCATCTTGTCAAAGCTATGGTTTTTCTAGTAGTCATGTATGGATGTGAGAATTGGACTGTAAAGAAAGCTGAGCACCGAAGAATTGATGCTTTTGAACTCTAGTGCTGGAGAAGACTCCTGAGAGTCCCTTGGACTGCAAGGAGATCAACCAGTCCATCCTAAAGGAGATCAGTCCTGATCTTCATTGGAAGGACTGATGTTGAAGCTGAAACTCCAATACTTTGGCCACCCGTTGCGAAGACCTGACTCATTTGAAAAAACCCTGATGCTGGGAAAGATTGAAGGTGAGAGGAGACGGGGGCGAGAGGATGAGATGGTTGGATGGCATCACTGACTCCACGGATATGAGTTTGAGTAAACTCCAGGCGTTGGTGATGGACAGGGAAGCCTGGCACGCTGTAGTCCATGGAGTCACAAAGAGTCAGACATGACTGAGTGACTGTACTGAACTGAACTGAATATACTACTTTAGTAATATCATGAAATAATCAACTAAAGCATCATCTGGTACTTTGCCTTAAGGACAATCTAAGAAGGTCATGGGTTTCTTGGAATTGTAGAGCCATTCTTTTATATGTCCTGCTTTGTTGTATATGACAAAAGCACTGGGTGGTAGGTGGATATTAAAGCGACTTTCATAGATATACTGATTTTTTAAATTATTTTAAAGATCAAACAACATCTTTTACAAAAGAAAAGAGGTAATGAAATACAGAATTGTCACATGTATATGTTTGTGTGGGCCATGCTGATATAGTAACTTATTGTCCTTCGAATATCACTGAGGTGAATGAATTCCTTTAGGACAATCGATTCCATGAGTTAAGTTCAAACCACTGCGGTCATGTTAGGATGGCAGATCGAAAATTCTGATTGAATTTTTGTCTCCTAGTACATATTCATGTATCTTTATGTACAATAGAATCTTATTTCTGACTGGTGCTTTGGGCTTTCTTCTCAGACTGTGTAGGTAGAGTTTCCTGTTTTATCTCAGAGCTGTACCTTTTCCAGGTGGCTCAGTGGTAGAGAATGTGCTTGCCAATGCAGGAGACATGGGTTCGATCCCTGGGTCAGGAAGAATCCCTGGAAGAGGAAATGGCAACCCACTCCAGTATTCTTGCCTGGGAAATCTCATGGATAAAGGAAGCTTGTGGGCTACCGTCCTTGGGGTCACAGAGAGTTGGCCATGACTTAGCGTCTGAGCACAGCTCCTTTCCCAAGTTTGAAAACACCACAGCAAGAACTAGTTCATGGATCTGGAACTTCAGAGGCTGTAGTGCCACACTTTCTACCCTGTGGACACTCAGGACGCATTTGTAAATTTACCCATTTGCCAACTGTGAGGTGCCATTTGATCAAACCATAGTAAGATCTAGGTGGCTCAGACAGTAAAGAATCCGCCGGAAATGTAGGATACTTGGGTTCAATTCCTGAATCAGGAAGATCCCTTGGAGAAGGGAATAGCAATCTACTTCAGTATTCTTGCCTGGAAAATCCCATAAACAGAGAAGCCTGGCAGGCTACAGTCCAAGGGGTTGCAAAGAGATGGACATGACTGAACAACTAACACTTTCACTTCTTTCACTTCACCTTACATTGAACTAACTAAGAATACTAAAAGCAGATCATGCCAGTGACTCCTCCCTGAACTCTGGAAAGCCTCTACAAATTGAATTTACGCAGACCGGAAGGAGACTGTTAAGAGTCTCTTGCTAAAAAATGTTCAATCTGCAGGATGTGACCTCTGCTACAATTTTTGCCTTTGGATCCAGCTCAGTGCCTGGCACATAACAGACATTCAGGGAATATTTGTTGAGTAAAATATTAAAAAAAAATTAGTGACCCGACTGAATGGAAAACTCTGCTTTGGCTTAAAGGGAAAAATGGAGGTGGTGAGTGGGGGTTGGTGAGGGTTGGTTATGCCGTAGGCAAATATAAGTGTTGGGAGTGGTTACTGTTGGTTTCATAGATGAATTAAAACATTTGATAACCTCATAAATAGACTACTGTACCGTTACATGAATGACCCTGTTAGCTTGTAGTTATAAGGTGCTAAAATAACTACGAAAAATGAAAGAGCCCATCAATCAAATGGTTGTTTTGCCTACGTGAAAGTCAAACAGCCAATGGGACTGATTTTTTTTCTCTTCTGAATTGACCTTTTGTTTTGTGACCCACCACTGTGGTGCAAACTGCCAGTGTAAGGTAACGCGGACTGTTGTACTGACTGCAGCATTTTCCAGTTGCCTGTGTGGAAAATGAAGCAAAGAGAATCTGCTAGACCGTGATGCTGGCTCAGAAAACATTTCCTAAAGTTGGTGATGAAAGTCGTTTCTACCATGGAGGTTATCAGGTTTCTTCTTCCAGGGTACTGTTTAGGAAGTTAAAGGGAAAAGAGTAGAATCAATGTGGAAAGTTCTATTTTATGATCTCTCCAATTGAAAGGCAGTTCAATGGAATCAATTCTTTTCTGAGTTGCAGTACAGAAAGGCATGTTTTTGTATCTGTGTGACTATGCCAAAGCCTTTGACTGTGTGGATCACAATAAACTGTGGAAAATTCTGAAAGAGATGGGAATACCAGACCACCTGATCTGCCTCTTGAGAAATCTGTATGCAGGTCAGGAAGCAACAGTTAGAACTGGACATGGAACAACAGACTGGTTCCAAATAGGAAAAGGAGTATGTCAAGGCTGCATATTGTCACCCTGCTTATTTAACTTATATGCAGAGTACATCATGAGAAATGCTGGGCTGGAAGAAACACAAGCTGGAATCAAGATTGCTGGGAGAAATATCAATCACCTCAGATATGCAGATGACACCACCTTTATGGCAGAAAGTAAAGAGGAACTAAAAGGCCTCTTGATGAAGGTGAAAGTGGAGAGCGAAAAAGTTGGCTTAAAGCTCAACATTCAGAAAACAAAGATCATGGCATCTGGTCCCATCACTTCATGGGAAATAGATGGGGAAACAGTGGAAACAGTGTCAGACTTTATTTTTTTGGGCTCCAAAATCACTGTAGATAGTGATTGCAGCCATGAAATTAAAAGACGCTTACTCCTTGGAAGGAAAGTTATGATCAACCTAGATAGCGTATTGAAAAGCAGAGACATTACTTTGCCAACAAAAGTTCGTCTAGTCAAGGCTATGGTTTTTCCTGTGGTCATGTATGGATGTGAGAGTTGGACTGTGAAGAAGGCTGAGCGCCGAAGAATTGATGCTTTTGAACTGTGGTGTTGGAGAAGACTCTTGAGAGTCTCTTGGACTGCAAGGAGATCCAACCAGCCCATTCTGATGGAGATCAGCCCTGGGATTTCTTTGGAGGGAATGATGCTGAAGCTGAAACTCCAGTACTTTGGCCACCTCATGTGAAGAGTTGACTCATTGGAAAAGACTCTGATGCTGGGAGGGATTGAGGGCAGGAGGAGAAGGGGACGCCAGAGGATGAGATGGCTGGATGGCATCACTGACTCAATGGACGTGAGTCTGAGTGAACTCCGGGAGTTGGTGATGGACAGGGAGGCCTGGCGTGCTGCGATTCATGGGGTCGCAAAGAGTCGGACACGACTGAGCGACTGAACTGAACTGAACTGAAACATGCGCTGACCTAAAGACCCAGCGGTAGGCTGGATAATAGCTCCCCAAAGATATCCAAGCTCTTATCCCAGAGACCTGTGCATAGCTACCTGAGATGGCAAAGGTCCACTTCCTCCCTTTCCCTCCTCCTTCCCTCCCCTTTCCCTCCTCCCTCCCTCCCCCCCCCTTCTCCCTCCCTCTCATCCTTTTCTTCTTCTCCTCCTTTTCCTCCCTAATCTCCCCCTCCTCTTCCCTTTTTGCTTGCAGCCAGTGTTTACTCATGGGACACTCTGATGTTTTCCAAGAGAATTCGGAATGTGAGTGACAGCAATGTCATATGGACCCCACTTTGCCTTCTCCATCTCATCTCCTCTTTTCCTTGCCCCACCCCAGGCAGGCAGGCAGCATCTTGTAAAAAATTTTAAAGTTTTATTTAGCTGCGCTGTGCAGCTACTGGACCATAGTTCCCTGACCAGGGATTGAACCCGCGTCCCCTGCATCGGGAACATGGAGTCTTAATCACTGGGCCACCAGAGAAGTCCCAGGCAGCATCTTTATAATACCCCGCCATGCAAAGTCTCCTGGTCTATCACCTGTTCACCCCTGCCCTTTTTGGGCAAACTCAGGACTCTGGGACTTTTAACTCCCTAAGGGCACCTGTGTTAATTTCCTTTGATTTCCTAGGACTTGTGTAACAAATTGGAGGACAGAGGAGCCTGGCAGGCTGCAGTCCACTAGGTCACAAGGAGTCCGACATGACTTAGCAACTGAACAACGACAACAACAAAAGTGTGACAAAGAACAAAACCTGGCTGAATATAACAGGAATGCATGCTTTCAGGCCAGAAGTCTGAAACCAAGGTGTCAGCAAGGCCATGCTCTCTCTGAATGAGGGCGTGACGAGTCTGTTCCATTCCTTTCTCCCACTCTCTGGTGATGCTGGCAATCCTTGGTGTTCTTTGGTGGCAGGACTCCAGTCTCTGCCTCAGTCTTCACACGGCATCCTGCGTGGGTGTCTGTTTGTGTCTTTTTTCTCCTTTTCTTAACACATTGAATTAAAAGCCCACCTTTTCCCAGTATGACCTCATCTTAAGATACATTTTGATTATATCTGCCGAGGTAAATTCATATTCTTAGGTTCCCAGGATTAGGACTTTGGCATATCTTTTTGGGGACACAATTTAACCCATAGCAGCCATCTTTCCACATGGGTTAGCTCTCAGTTCATGCAGCCTTTGAGATGGTACTTGATCCCAGTGGCTGCTCCAGTCAATCTTCGTTCAGACTAACTCAGGTTTACTGTAGGAGGAAACAATAAACAGGAGTCATAGATAGCACCCTGAAACAAGAGTCTACAGGACTGTTCCTGGAGCTAGAAGGAGGAGATTCTTGATTTTGGGAGGCCCTGAGGCATGGAAATCCATTCTTGTGCTCTGCAATTAGCATACTTCAGCTGGACTCCAGCGTTGCTTTTTTCCTTTCTCATGACAAGAGTGATTTCCAGTCTCTTCTCGTTGCTTTTGCTTCCCTTCCTAAATGCAGCTTGTGTCTGATTTGGCTTTTCCAGGCCTGCTTTTGCCTCATGACCTTTCAGCTACATGGTGCGCCATGAACTGAGGCATTCATATCGTGTTTCTCGTGCTGTTTCGGACTGTGTGTTTGCGTCCCCTGAAATGTCTGTGTTGAAGTCCCAACCCTGAATGTGATGGTATTTGGAGGTGGGGCCTTACAGACATGCCTCGTTTTATTATGCTTCACTTTAGGGCAGACACTGTGCTTTTACAAATTGAAGGTTCGAGGCAACCCCGGGTCAAGCAAGTCTATCGGGGCCAGTTTTCCAGTTGCATTTTCTCACTTTATATCTGTGTGTCACATTTTGGTAAATCTTACAGTATTTCAAAGGGGCTTCCCAAGTTGGCGCAGTGGGAGAGAATCTCCCTGCCAGTGTAGGAGGTGCAGGTTTGATCCCTGGGTCGGGAAGATCCCTTGGAGAAGGAAATGACAGTCCATTCCAGTGTTTTTTCCTGGAAAAGTCCATGGACAGAGGAGCCTGGTGGGCTACGGTCAATGCGGTCGAAAAGAGCCAGACATGACTGAGCATGCTCGCCCACACAGTGTTTCAAACATTTTCATGATTATTATGCTTGATACGATCGTCTGCAATCAGTGATCTTTGATGTTACTACTATGACTCACTGAAGCCTCAGACATTGGTTAGTATTTTTTAGCAATAAAGTATTTGTTAATTCGGAGAAGACAATGGCACCCCTCTCCAGTACTCTTGCCTGGAAAATCCCATGGACCGAGGAGCCTGGTGGGCTACAGTCCATGGGGTCGCGTAAGAGTCGGACATGACTGAGCAACTTCACTTTCCCTTTTCACTTTTATGCACTGGAGAAGGAAATGGCAACCCACTCCAGTGGTCTTGCCTGGAGAATCCCAGGGACAGCGGAGCCTGGTGGGCTACCGTTTCTCGGGTCGCACAGAGTTGGACACGACTGATGTGACTTAGCAGCAGCAGCAGCAGCAATTATGTACAGTGTTTTCTTAAAGACATGTTACACACTTGATAGAATCATATGCTGCTGCTGCTGCTAAGTCGCTTCAGTCGTGTCCGACTCTGTGCAACCCCAGAGACGGTAGCCCACCAGGCTCCGCTGTCCCTGGGATTCTCCAGGCAAGAACACTGGAGTGGATTGCTATTTCCTTCTCCAATGCATGAAAGGAAAAGTGAAAGTGAAGTCTCTTAGTCGTGTCTGACTCTTAGTGACCCCATGGACTGCAGCCTACCAGGCTCCTCCGTCCATGGGATTTTCCAGGAGAGAGTGCTGGAGTGTAAATATAACATAAATTTTATATGCACCAGAAAACCAAAAAATTCACATGACCTGCTGTATCACAATATCAGCTTTATCGTAGCAGTCTGGAACTGAACCTACAGTATCTCTGAGGTCTGCCTATACTTAGGTTTAGATGATATCAGGCGGGTGGGGCCCCCATTATGGGAATACTGCGCTTAAGAGGAAGAGACACCAGAATGCACTCCCTCACTGTCTCTCTCCTACTTTCTGCCATGTGACAACACAGTAAGGGCGTGGCTGTCTGCAAGGCAGAAGGAGGGCTCTAACTAGGAACCAAATCTGCAGAACCTTGATCTTGGACTTCTCAGACTCCAGAACTGTGAGAAACAAATGTCTGTTGTTGAGGCTGTCCCATCTATGGTATTTTGTTATGGCAGCCTGAACTGGCTGAGACACTGGCCCTGTGGAGTGGTTCTGAGTGACACAGTCTCCAGGGTAGGCCTGGTGAGGGTCAGACCTTGTGAGAGTCAGGCCTGCGGTGTTGACTCAGTGTGTTCATCTTCCCTGGTCCTGCAGTTGTGTATACACATGTGTGCATGTGTGTTTGGATCGCATTTTAGTCAGAGATGGTGGTCTAACCCTCTGCAATGGTGGTATCCAAAGCTGTCTGTAGGCCACTGAGACACCCAAGGCTTCTCAAAACACAATGCTGAGGCTGTCTCTGGTTGTCCTGGCTCCCATCAGGTTAGAGACTAAATGACTCAGGGTTCTCAGCACCTTTACAGGCAATGCTGGCAATTTTAGTTGGCATGTCTGAGCTGGGGCAGATGCTCATGCCTCTGGCATGGCAGGAATCCTGCATCTATGGAGGGAAAGAGGACTAATGGACGCAGGACACTCAGTGTGGCTCTGTCCCTAAGCATGAGAGCCAGGTCTGTGGATGTATCATTGTGCATTTGGCTGTACTGCACGGCATATGGGATCTTAGTTCCCCAATCTTAGGTCTAACCAAAGGGTTAGACCACCATCTCCTACTAAAATGCGACACAAACACAAACACACATGCACACGTGTGCATACACAACCGCAGGATCAGGGAAGATGAACACACTGAGTCAACACCCCAGCCTGACCCAACCAGAGATCCAACCAGCGCCCCCTGAAGTGGAAGCGTGGAGTGTTAGCGTGGACTGCTATGGGAGTCCCTTCTTTTGTTTTTTAAGCTGCTGAAGCAGGCACTCTGTTTCATGATGAGTAGAGGCAGCCAACATATGGCTCATGGGCCCCATTTGTTGAACCTATTCCAACTTGGAGATGTGAGCCCCCCTCCTCAAGTGTAAAGAAGCCCCTTTGCTCACGTAATTGAGATTTTAAGTACCACTCAGGTCTGGTTTCAAGTCTGGCAATAAAAACAAAATCTTTCTCACCATTTCATAGATTGGGCCTCCCTGGTATGTTTTAAGTCAACGCAGTTAGCTGAACCCTCTGATAGATCTGGGGATGAAGTAAATAGGGGAAACTCAGCCTCACCAGCTCACTGGCATCTTGCTTGCCTTCATTTAATCACAGCTCTGGAAATGTTTTGGCTTGTCTTGCTGCACGAGAAAGCTTGATTACGACAGAATCCGGAAATATAAGTTAGGCATACTTATGAAGTAACATTGAGTAGGCTATAACTTATATTGGTCTATAAATCTTTAAAAGTCATTGATGGGAAAGAACGTATTTATTCAATTCTTCTAATCTTCCCATTTGAAAGAAAATTCTTCACAGAACAGTTTGCATGTGTTCCAGGTTCCAAAACAAACAGAACTAAAGTTTCAGATTACCAGAAAGAAGTCAAACACATGGCCTGTCATAAATGTTTAAGTGGACTCACAGAACATAGTCAGTAAGGGGTTAAATGGCAAAAATAAGACCTCACAGCACTTAAAGTGCCTCCTAGGACTGCTCTGCTGGGCTCTCTTAGGGATACAAGAGCTAGAAGTGCTGGCCCTCTGGGGACTTACAGTCCAGGTGGGGAGAATAGATGTATTATTGTAACTCAGAGAAAAGTTAAACAACATTAAAGTGTGTGACCAGACTTCCCTGGTTGCTCAGATGGTAAAGAATCTGCCTGCAATGCAGGAGACCCAAGATTGATCCCTGGATCAGGAAGATCTCCTGGAGAAAGGGATGGCTACCCACTCCAGTATTCCTTCCTGGAGAATCCCATGGACAGGGGAGTATGATGGGCTACAGTCCATGGAGTTGAAAAGAGTCAGACACAGTTGAGCGACTAAGCATACAAAGTGTGTAATCATTTACAAGAGAGCAATGGGTGAACAATTTCAAGGTTGCCTATCAGTTGCCATTGTTCTGCATTGGAAAGATGGAACCACGGCCAAAAAAGAAGTAGGACTTGACCACAGGCATGAATAAGTGGTTCACAGATGAAAGGATGGGGCTTTTTCTATGTGGGCAGAGTGAAGTGGGCAGAGGGCAAAGAGGGGAGATTGAAAGATATGATCCAGAGAAGCAGAAACTGTGTAGAGATGCTGGGAAAAGCTCAGGCATTTGAACTTCATGTTTTACAAATTTTACAAATATGCTGAGAAAAACTGGAGAAAAAAGAAATCTTTTCCCACAAAGCCTAGATTTTGTAATAACTACTGATCATCTGGGATTATTTACTGCAGAAGAGTTTAAACACAGGTTTTATTGTAAAACTTTATTTAGAATATTATATACAGCCTTTCTGAGATATAAAATATAACAAAAAAACAGAATTTAAAAGGTCAATGCTTATATGCTTTCTGTGATAGGTTTTGCTGTGTTCGGTCTTTTTTTAAAATTATAGACTGAAATGTTGCTTTGTCCAAAGTGGTTTGAAATATCTCACATGGAAAGGTTTCTCAGTGAGAAAACAGTTATGTAATTATACTCATGTTTGCCTCACTTCTGTGCACTTTAATTTATTAGAAGTAAATCTTCTAACTGAGGGAACCTCCCCAGTTCTTAGGCAGAACATCAGAATTTTACCATAGGTTAGGAAAACTGATGGTTTTATTTTATTTATTTTGTACTTCATACAAATAATTTTATTAAAATTTTAATTTTCTCAATTACAATTACCATACTTCCTATTAAATTTAATAGAAATTTTTGAATATTTTAGAAGAAAATACTTTAAACATTAAGAATAATTTTATTTTTAATTAACTATACTATTCTTTTTTGATTAAGGTATATTCAGATTTTTACAAGTGCCATTCTTACACTTTCAGCTCAATGGGATACAAGAAAACACAGAAAAACAATGAAAAATAATCAGGAATTCAATACACAAACAAAATGAGAAGTTTAACAAAGAGATAGAAATCATGATGGTTTTAGATCCAGGGCTTTGGGTCAGTTTACAAAAGGTCAGCTGGAGGGAAGGAAGCTTGGCTGTCTGTTTCTCATCCAAGTTAAACTGGCTTCGAGCAGGCAGACCTCAGGATGGCCCCAGAACTCATGGAAACTGCTGGCCACTCTGACCCTAAATTACTGTCCTTCTCCCAACTAACTTTGCGAATGAGTGACGTTGAGTTTGCCAGCATCATGAAGTGAGGAATACAAAGAGCACCTCTGAGGTGCCTCCTTGGTATCTCTTGGTGCTTCTGCCCGCCCTGGTACAGCACAGGGATGAATCAGGGGGCTTCAACTCTATCCAGGAGGCATTTAAGCTATTTGCCCAAATGCTGAGCCTGGCCAGCTTCAGAGCTCTGCCCTGGCCCTGCCCCTCTAAGAAGGCGCAGACCATGTTCCAGAAAGGCCATTGAAATGCGAGCCCAGACCCAGAAGTTCATATTTGACTGATGAATGCACTGCATTGTGAGTCTGTGAGTGTCTTTGCCGCCTGTGGGTATCCAGTAAAAGGCCGGTTTGTATATGTTAATTGAAAGGACTGAAGTGTGACAGAGTTGCTGCCGTTGGTGAAGCAAGGATGGAGAAGCCAGGCTTTCCAGGGCCAGCCAGGGGAGCCTTGACAGCCAGGTGTTTGTGGAAGAGGATGGGATGAGGTGGGCAGGAAGAGCACGACACAGATCGGGTGAGAGGAAAAGGCTGGCTAAGTAGGAAGTTGGCTAAGTGGTGCTGGCAAAGACTCTTGAATGTCCCTTGGACTGCAAGGGGCTCCAACCAGTCCATCCTAAAGGAAATCAGTCCTGAATGTTCATTGGAAGGACTGATGCTGAAGCTGAAACTCCAATACTTTGGCCACCTGATGTGAAGAGTGGACTCATTTGAAAAGACTCTGATATTGGGAAAGATTGAGGGCAGGAAGAGAAGGGGACGACAGAAGATGAGATGGTTGGATGGCATCACTGACTCAATGGACATGAGTTTGAGTAAGCTCTGGGAGTTGATGATGGACAGGGAGGCCTGTGTGAAGCAGTCCATGGGGTCACAAAGAGTAGGATACTACTAAGTGACTGAACTGAACTGAACTGAACTGGACTGAAGTAGGAAGTGCCTGAGCCCCATGGAGGTGGCGGTGATGAGGGGGAGAAGGACAGTCAGGCTGAGAGCGCCTGCACAGGTGCTTCTAGGGAGGCTGGCTCGTCTTCCTCCCCCTCTGTGTTCTTCCCTCTGTCTACCACCGGTGCCCCACGCCTCGGTGTACTAACCGGGTCTCTTGTTTTCTGTCTTCTGATGCTTTGACATCATGGCCTTGCTGACTCTAGAAGGCCTGACTCTCCCAGGGCTGGCCAGTTCTAGAGACAGTCAACAACTTGCCTACAAGTGCACATTTCAAATACAAACCAACCGATCCAGGGTCCCCTTTCAACCACGTTATTGTCTAGTACAGAAGAGCCCCTCTGTGGGACAGAGACAGACCTGCATGTAAATTTTACTCTATCAAATTATTAGTTGTGTGACTTTGCTAGTAATTTGACCATCTATGATCTAAGGGTTCATCTATAAAATAAAAGTGATAGTATTTATCCAATAGGGCTGTTCTGAGGATAAAATAAGATGATAATCATGAAATGAAAGCCCTGAACACTCTGGTACATGAAGAAGTGGTGGTGCCTCTCTTTTTTTCCCTAAGAAAGACATAGCTAGGGACTTCCCTGGTGGTTCAGTGGCTAAGACTCTGGGTTCCCAATGCAGGGGGTCTAGGTTCAATCCCTGGTCAGGGAACTAGATCCCACATGCAGCAACTAAGAGTTAGCATGCTGCAAATAAAGACCCCACACGTTGCAACTAAGACCAGGTGCAGCCAAATAAATATATTTTTTAAAGACATAGCTGGTCATTGTATTAGTACTTATACACCAGTGATTCTGTAGCTGCTCATACCTGAATTATCCCACATGGGTAGAGCTGAGAAACGGGAAAATGTATTGGTAGAAAAGTCCTACTTCTGAAGAGAGGTATAGGCAGGCAGGGTTGACATTCAGCCAACATGCTCTGGTATATTCAGAGCAGTTGTTCAAATAGGAATGACATCCACCTGGGTGGGTGCCAAGCCACTTCCTTGGGCCTTCTTCCCACCATGGCTCCCATCACTCCAAACACACAGGTTGGGCCTCCAGGATGAGGCTCACAGCACCGCAGCTGGTGTCCATTCCGCCAGTCTATGCCTAGGCTGCTCTGGTTGCTAGCCACCTAGCAGGTCACCACTGCAGGCAAAAGCGGAAGGGCTGCCCTGTGGCCCTCAGATGAAGAGTCCCTATCCTTGGGTAGGGGCCGGTCAAGGTGGAAATGTGTGCTGGGCATTTTGCCATCCTTTTACCTGCTTGGATCAAAGAGATAAAGAGAGCTAGATGCTGCTTCCTCCTTTCTCCTCTCTCTCTCCTCATGTTCACATTTGAAAGCAACCTCCTAGGAATAAGTTAACATTTTAGACCCTTAGGAAAAAATGAAAATGTCCATACTTATGAAAATATTGTTCCAAAGCAGATCTGTGCTACACTAGACTGACCCGAGAGATAAAATCACCTTTCTCTGGGCTTAAGTCTAATCTCATGTGGCCTCTCTGAACTGTAACCGCTCACAATTCATCATAAGGGCAACTTCTTAAAAACCCCCCACCACAAATTCCATCTGTGTCGAGACCACCCAGCCCCTTCACATTTACTACCAGTCTGGATACTATTGGTTTCGATTAGATCTTTTGAAAACATAGCTCCAGTATTCTGTGAGCTCAACCATGAATCCAGGAAGCATCTTAGTCACATTTGAGCTGTTGCTTGGAGCAGGAAAGGTTACTCTGGAGTTTGAGCCAAGGATCTCACCCCTTTGCTATGGGCATTTGGGAGAAGGCTTCTGAGATCTGACAAACTCAGCTAAAGATGGTTCATGAACTACATTCATCTCACCACTTTCAGAAGGAAACACTCAACTCATACTCCTTTCATATATAATAACTGCATAGCTTTACATGTAATCTTCATATGTAACCTTCTCTCCTTTCTTAAAAATCCCTTGAAGTACCCCATTTTACAGATGAACAAAATGAGATTTAGAGGCATTAAAGTTCCTTGTTCACAGACAGACTAGAAATAGAATCTTTCTATCTGCTACTCTGCCCTTAACCTAATTGCTTTGAATTGAGGAATTATAAGTAGGAAGTAGGATTCCTTTAAAATTATTTTGACCTTACTTTTAAAGACAGCATTGATTAACTTTATCCACAGTCTCCATCAATAAATTGAAAAGCTAAAAAGTGGGTACAGTAAGCTTTTATGTGAAGACTTACTATAAGAGCTAGAAAAAGCCTTAGCCATCATCTAGTCCAGTTTTTCCCAAAGGACGTGTCTCAGAATGTTAATAGACATAATGCATTAAAAGAATTTCATAAAAAAATAAAATAAAAGAATTTCATGAGCAATTAAAGTTCGAAACAGTCATTTAGATGATTAAGCAGGTGTGTTTACGAGGGCTATCAGGATTTTAACAGACTGATATGTTTGTGATCAGGCGATCACATGTTAAATGTTGAACAGCCAATTCTACAGAGATAAATCTCTGCTTTGCAGGCGATTTCTGTGTTTGACTTCTGTGGTGTAAACACTCCCACTAAGGTCCATTTCCAGCCACCAACACAACATCAATGAATGTGAAGCTGGAGAGAGATGCACAGAGTAGTATGTGTTACATGCTCTATGAAACATACAACAGACATATACAACCTCAAGAGCATAATGAAAACAAGATGCAGTAAATAATTAGGAAGCATTGCTTTGAGTAATTATTACCTTGGTTTTTAATACAATTCATTTATTTTAAATTATATCATTTAATTTTTAATAATAACCATGTGTAACATTTGGCTCACAAAACTCCTGAAAGTTCAGCAATTGACTTTTGCAAGTGGGAACAACTGGCCCCAGCACATCACTGCTTGTGATCCCTGAAGGGACTGGGTGGGTGTCTATCACGTGGTACCCTCCAAAATTATTTGACCCAGGATCCTTTCTTCGGGTAGTATTTTATAGGATTTGTGTTCCCTGGAGCATTTGGAAATTGCTGATCTAGTTTAACTGTGTCCTTTTCCCCCCTTGTTTTCATTCATTTTCAATTTGTATGTTTTCCTGACTGCTAGCTGGGAGTTTGACATACCGCACTTTCACCTAATTCAGATAGGTAAATAGTTATTGGACTCCTGTAATATATAAAATATTGTGCTCATGCTGTAGAGGATTCTAGATGACTAAGAGTTCTTGTGCATGGCAGGTAAGTTGTAGGATAAATCCACGAAGAACTGCAATGGAAGACAGCACATGGCTAGTGAAGGGGAAAGGTTATAAGCAGATAAGTTAGGGAGGTCAGAGGAAAACAGAATCACATCCAGCTGTAGATGATATAGTGGGAGGTAATCAGGTACAAAGTGGGGCCTGAGATTCAGCAATGCCTCTTGCTTGAGACTGGAAGATGTGCACAGGTAGACAGTGTTCTTCCTGTGAAATAAAAGTCATTCAGTCGTGTCTGACTCTTTGCAACCCCTTGGACTGTCGCCCACCAGGCTCCTCTATCCATGGGATTCTCCAGGTAAGAATACTGGAGTGGGTTGCCATTCCCTTCTCCAGGGGATTTTCCCAACCCAGGGACTGAACCCCGGTCTCCTGCATTGCATGCAGGTTCTTTACCATCTGAGCCACCAGGGAAACTCTTTAGTGTTCTTCCTGTTCAAGGTCTATTCATTCACTCATTCATGACTTCTTCAGCAGACAAGAGGGGAGGTCCTGGTGCAAGGCCAGTGAAGCCAATGTTTTGAAGGATATGCATTTTTAAAAATTACCAGTTAGGCTGGATGTTTGTTCCCAGGCTAGCTAGCTACCTGGGCTTTTTCTTCTGTGAATTGTCTGTGTATATCCTTTGCCTGGGTTTCCCAGGTGGCACTAGTGGTAAAGAACCTGCCAATGAAGGAGACAGAAGAGACACAGGTTCGACCCCTGGGTCGGTAGGGTCCCCTGGAGGAAGGCATGGCAACACACTTCAGTAGTCTTGCCTGGAGAATCCCATGGACAGAGGAGCCAGGCGGGCTATAATCCATGGGGTCGTAGAGCTGGACACGACTGAATAGACTTGGCACACACGCATCCTTTGCCCACTTCTGTACAGGTTGTCCTTTTTGCCACTTTGCAGAGCTTTCTTGCATGTCCTTTTGTGTAAGCTACAGACGTTTGAAACTTGAAATCCTCAATTTTGATAACATCAAATCCAATAATTTTTCCTTTTTATGGTTTATGCTTTGGGGGACTTTTTCAAAAATCCTCCAATACTTTTTTCTATTAACTTTATACCTTTATTTTCACATTTCTATTTTTAATGAGATTTAGATTTAGTGAGATGGGTGAAGTAATCCTCCAACTTTAGTATTCTCTGTGTCATGAGATAGCACCCTTTTAAAATAATCCATCTTTGCCCAAGAAATATACCTTGTGATTTCTTTTACTTTAAATTGTTTTCTCTATTATTACTATGTGATTAATTCATTATAGATAAATATTAAAATTTACTGCATCTTTATTTGGTCTGTGTTACATTCTTTCTCATCACATTCTTTTCAACCTTTCTGTGTCTTTTAGCAAAATAAAAATATTGGAGATAACATTAACAATGAATAATTAGCACAGTGAGTAAGCACAGCCTTAAGGCCTAATTGACCATTGTCATCTCTGGGGGAGGGGGGTGTGTTCACCAGAGAGACACAGCACAAAGGTAATAGCGGTTCTCATTCCTCAGCCATCTTTCTGTTCTTTGCATCTCTGTCCCAAGAGGAAAAATATTTACTTTAGATTTATTCCATTTATTTTTCCTTTCATGGACCATTCAAATTGTAACCATTGGTCAGTCATCTGCATGGCTTGATAATTAATGAAATTTGATAATTTAAGTGGCCTTCCATTAGAAAAAATTGCACAATATTCCATGAAATTATGATTTTGAATTGCATTCTTGAAACAGGCCTAGAAGCCACAGAATGAAAGCAATGGGAAGTGTGAGTTTGGAACAGGCAGATCTGTGAAACCGTGTTCCTGAGGTCTGGAAGCAAAGATTTGGCAATGGGATTCACAGACTCGAGAGAGGGCTTCAGAATAGGGAGCACAAGCAGCCCCCAGGTGCAGCTCTGATTTGTGTTCCATTCAAACAAAGTACCTTGCTTCTTGAATGCTGCTTTGGCTTAATTTCAGCAGAGTAGCAATTCTTAATCCAAAGCAATCAAGAAGAATTTGTTCAGTGGTCAAACAGCATTTTTCTGAATGCTTGGAAATCACGAAGGTCCGCTGTTACACAATATTCTCTAGCAAAGAAAGCAGAGAAACCAATAAACGTGTTAGACAATGCCAGGGTCAGTCCGGACAGCCCTGAAATGGACCAAGACTCCAGAAAAGTGCATGTCTCCATTGCCTCAACTGTGAAATAGGTACACGATACAACTTCTTGCTGAAATCTGAAACTGTGCTTTTACAGGTGAGCATATGTGTGTGATGGAGAAGGCAATGGCACCTCACTCCAGTACTCTTGCCTGGAAAATCCCATGGACGGAGGATCATGATAGGCTGCAGTCCATGGGGTCGCTAAGAGTCGGACATGACTGAGCAACTTCACTTTGACTTTTTACTTTCATGCATTGGAGGAGGAAATGGCAACCCACTCCAGTGTTCTTGCCTGGAGAATCCCATAAACAGAGGAGCCTGGTGGGCTGCCATCTATGGGGTCGCACAGAGTCGGACACGACTGAAGCGACTTAGCAGCAGCAGCAGCATATGTGTGTGAGAGCGTGTGTGTCTTCATGATTCATCCACTTCACAACTGCTCTTTCAACCCAGTCCAAAGGTGGCAGAAGTAACTTTGATTAATCCTGAATTTTTAAAGAACAAATTATTCACAGTCTCCTTTCAGCCTCCAAAGCACTTTGTCCATGTTTTCATCAATGTTTTCATCATGTTCTGTCATAGTTAATAATCTATTCATCTGTCTTCCCAGATAGACTTTAAGTTCTCTGAGGCTGTATATTCACATATTTTCAAAGTCCAGTGAATATATTAGTCCTGGCATATATTAGTCACTATATAATGTCTAAAGAATGAATGTATAAACCAAAGACTGAAGTCTACGTATATTCTGATCATGCATTTACAAGATACTTTGAAAGAGTAAATATAGCATTCACTATGCATAGATTCAAAGAAGCTGTGTAATAGGATGTTAACAGACAAGATACGGACAAGATACAGCAGGAGACTGTTTGCTGGATGATGAAGAAAAAAATTTACATCACCATCTTTAGATCTGAACAAAAATTGAAGGCAATTTCCATTTCAATCATTTATTATCTAAATTTCTGGCCACTGAGGTGACTGGAATGTCAAAGGCAGTACAAATTTGCATGACTTAAAAATATATTCCTAAAGCTCTTTGGGACATTAATAAAATCACAGAAAAAGCCAGTGGCTTGGGTCAGTTTTAATTTTCACTTTTTGTTCACAAAACATCCGCATATGAGAAGAAATTATTTGAATTTTTACCTTCCTTGAACCATTAATCCCAGTAATTTGATTCTACTACATGTATATTTCTAATATCAAATTAATTTAATAAACATAACAGTGTCAATCATATCCCTAAATTTCAGTTGCACACATTACTCAACTATATAACGGTAACTAAAATGGAGAATTTGTATGTAATTTTTACATACTAACATATTCACACGCTTGTGTGTTGAAAGGAACTTATACTTCCAGAAGGTGGAAAATTTCATTTTTCAAGATAGTTAGGAGAAACTAATTTGAATTAGTGAGATTTTAGGAATGGGTTTTTAGACAGCTGGGTATAACTGGTTAATATTTTCAGAGTTGGGGATGATTGATTAATACTTTCTAACAAAGACAGAATCCTTGGGTTGGACGAATAATTTTCCTTAGTCTGAGATTCAGAACCCACAATTTTGGTGCTTGCTCATCAAAGAGATTTGGGGGCAGAGGGAGTAGGAGGCCAGGAGTGCCAAAGCAGAGGTGCTACGTAGCATCTAAAGAAGCTTTTTAAGATTTTAGTCCTTTATCTCACAGGAGCCACTGTGAATTAGGGAGGTAGTTTCAGTGGCATATTCCAGATTGAGTAGCCTCCCAAATTCTTAGAGGCTATCTAGGCATTCAAATTAAGTCCAGCTGGACGCAAAGGTACTTCCCTTCCCGGCTTCAAAGACTTATACAAAAACAAACAAATAACGAAAACAAAAGCCAAAGAGCAAAAAAGAAGAAAGGACTTCAACAGTTTACTTCTTTCCAACTTTCCAGGCACCCTATTCTATGCACAGCTTTTTTGAAATAGCTCAGATTAACATAACTCTATAATATCATTTAGATCACTTTAAATTGGTTCTCTCAAGATTTCTATGGGCACAGAACAAAGGCTAAATCTGATGTGTTCGCTACTGCATGCCCTGGAGTAAAGCCTGGCATTCACTCTCCACTAGTTGAATGAAAGAAGGCTAGGGTTTTGTTCTTTCTTAACTGAAGTGTACCTGACCTTACAGATCCAAATGCCAGGCTCAGAGTTGTTAGGCTGGAAGGCTTACACGTGTTCCAGTGACTCTGCCATTATTCTAATCTCTTTTGGAATTCTCTTATTGGAACTCCTGAGACCAAGGCATGTGGTTTTGAAGGATTTATTGGTGGCAAACTTTGGTTTTGTGAGAAGAGCTGCTATTCAGAAAATGCAAAATGCAACTGGAGCCCAGTCTGGTAAGTTTAGTAATTTAACTTTTTAATCTCATTCATATGTGATTAGAAACTAACCAGACTGATTTTCCAATGCATTCCATAAAATATATCTGAGAGCAGCTCCAGATAGGAATTTCATAGATGTTTTGAAGAATGGTGGTACCACTGGAATAAGTGTAAAATCTAGGTGGGCAACCACCTTAAATAAAAATATATCCCTGTTATGTTTCTTTAAAAGACCTTTTCAAGTTTTGTCACAGTAGAAAAACCGAAGTCCAAGTGATCCTCATTTCATACCTACAGACAGTGCCTATGGATTATTTGGAACCGACCACGGCCGAGCCTTTTCTCTCATCACCAGGACCAGTGGTCCTGGTTGCTCTGCTGAGGCTGAGTTTGTGGTCATCTTCCTTGGCCTTTCAGGATAGCAGAAAGCAGAGCCCTAGTACCCATGCTTCTTTAGCCAGCTGTGTTTTTACTGGAATTAAAGTAATGAACTCTGGGCTACCTGTTAACTTCTTTCATGCTGAGATGAGAATAGGTTGAAGCTGAGGGAAAACGCTGATATACTTAAAACAAAGAACCAAAATGCCACATAAACAAACCTCAGGAAAATTTAACCAAGAAATTATTGCCAGATAAATCCTCAGCCTGTCAAAATGCTGAATATTTTGTTTCAAAAAGGAACTATATTTTTAGTCTCTGCCAAGCTTGTCAACACTCTAATAACAAACTTAACATTTACTTAAAAAAAAAAAAAAAAAAAAGATGGGAGTGACCATTTTCACAAACCCTACCAGCCTCCTTATATATCAGTGGAGCAGAAATGCACAATTGACTATTAGTGATCACAAATGCTAGGTTGGGGTCTTTGTAGGTCATTAATGAAGTGAAAGAAAATAAACAGCTACTGTCAGATGGCAGTTCCATGGAAACTGCTGGTTTCTTGAACTATTACCACAAGAACAAAAGATAAGCTGAAAATAAAAGCAAAGTCTGGTCTTGTTTCATGGTAGTTCACTAGTAGTTTCTTCTCTTTCTTTCCCCCTTAATAGTCATTTTATGGAACCCACTATGTAAGATGGACTTACCCATTGGCTCAGTGGTAAAGAATCTTCCTGCAGTGTAGGAGCCACAGGAGACATGGGTTTGATCCCTAGGTCGGGAAAAGACCCTGGAGGAGGGCATGGCAACCCACTGCAGTATTCTTGCCTGGAGAAGCTCCATGGACAGAGGAGACTGTGGGCTACACTCCATAGGGTCGCAAAGAGTCGAACATAACTGAAGAGACTTAGCATTGCATGCATGTTGTAAGGTAGAGAGCTGAAGTAACTTATCAGAAATTTCAGGAACAAAGCCATTAGAATATGTGCAGCCATACCATTATTTTGCCAACAAAGGTCTATATAGTCAAAGCTATGGTTTTTTCATTAGTCATGTATGGATGTGAGTTCAGTTCAGTTCATTTCAGTCGCTCAGTTGTGTCCAACTCTTTGTGACCTCATGAACCGCAGCATGCCAGGCCTCCCTGTCCATCAACAACTCCTGGAATCCACCCAAACTCATGTCCATCGAATTAATGATGCCATCCAACCATCTCATCCTCTGTTGTCCCCTTCTCCTCCTGCCCTCAATCTTTCCTAGCATCAGGGTCTTTTCCAATGAGTTAGCTCCTCACATCAGGTGGCTAAAGTATTAGAGTTTCAGCCTCAACATCAGTCCTTCCAATGAACACCCAGGACTGATCTCCTTTAGTATGGACTGGTTGGATCTCCTTGCAGTCAGTCCATGGGACTCGCAAGAGTCTTCTCCAACACCACAGTTCAAAAGCATCAATTCTTCGGCATTCAGCTTTCTTTATAGTCCAACTCTCACATCCATACGTGACCACTGGAAAAACCATAGCCTTGACTAGACAGACCTTTGTTGGCAAAGTAATGTCTCTGCTTTTGAATATGCTGTCTCGGTTGATCATAACTTTCCTTCCAAGGAGTAAGCGTCTTTTATTTTCATCACCGCAATCGTCATCTGCAGTGATTTTGGAGCCCAGAAAAATAAAGTCAGCCACTGTTTCCACTGTTTCCCCATCTATCTGCCATGAAGTGATAGGACCGGATGCCATGATCTTAGTTTTCTGGTTGAGCTTTAAGCCAACTTTTTTACTCTCCTCTTTCACTGAATGCTGAAGAATTGATGCTTTTGAACTGTGGTGTTGAAGAAGACTCTTGAGAGTCCCTTGGACAGCAAGGAGATCAAACCAGTCCATCCTAAAGGAAATCAGTCCTGAATATTTATTGGAAGGACCGATGTTAAAGCTGAAACTCCAGTACTTCAGCCACCTGATGTGAAGAGCCAGTTCATTAGAAAAGACCCCGATTCTGGGAAAGAACGAGTCTGAGCGAGCCCCAGGAGATGGTGACGGACAGGGGAGCCTGGTGTGCTGCTGTCCATGGGGTTGCAAAGAGTCAGACACAACTGAGCGACTGAACAGCAGCACTTTGTTTTACTGCTTTTTGCTTTATTGCTTGTCTCAGGTATTGTGTTTTTTTACAAATTGAACATTTGTGGCAACCTTACCTCCAGCACATCCATCAACACCATATCCCAACAGCATTGGGGAATAAGGAAAAATTAAAGCTCGAGTGTATAACTGCTGGATAAACCTTAATTTGAAAATGTTATGGATTATTTTCTATGGATAAGTCAATATTGGTCAGAACACATGCTGACACTTGAATATATTTCTACCAAATGAGTCCATTGAGATTTAAAACAACAACAACAAAAAATCCAAAAAACCCCAAACGCCTTCCAATTGTTCTGGAGAATAAAAAAGGAGCTAGTCTGTCTTATTGGCTTTTGCTAACAAAAAATAACCCCCCAAACTTGGCTTCGATATATTTAAAACAATAATATTAGCCGTTTCTGCTACCCCAGTGGGAATAGAGTTGTAATAAATTGGATATTGTCTGGGTTGGTGTGAGCTTTAACCCAGTAGGAGACTGAAAAATACTTCTTACATAGTTCATGGTTGAAATCATAAAAGCCAGGTTCTCTTTTATTCACATTTCTTCCTGAGAAGATCTCTGTGAATTGAAGACTGTGAGCCTGGGTATAGGCAGCTGAGATACGCATTTTTGACGGGTGTCAGTCCCCTCTTCCGCTCACCCCCTCTCCCAGGATAATGTGTATACTGGACCTAAGACGAGGCTCTGTAGAGACTGGTATATTTTTGATTGGTTTTGGTTTTTGCTTTTATTTTGGAATTGCAAAGTGTGAGTGAAGAGAGGACTATGTGATTGTTCAGGGACCGGGCAAGTATACAAAGAGAAGCTGCTTCTTCTTCTCTGTCTTCTTCAAAATGTTTAATTACTGTCGTGTCTTAGATCTGGTTTCTTGGGAAAGCCTCTTAGAAAAGCTGAAAGAACCATTGCACTATTTCTCCAAACTCTATGCCAAGAGGAATTCCAGCTGTGTCCTGCCAGAGCCTTCTTGTAGGACGTCACCCACGACTGCCTGCGTGCATGTGAAACACAGCTGAATACTACAGCTTTGGGGTCTTGAGCAAGCCATTCATTTAAAAATACTTATACTGAAACTAATGATGTCTAAGCTGCATGAGCTGAGACAAACTTATTTATGAAAATATATCAGATATTTGTAGGGGCTACCAAAAACATTGGGGTACTCTTGCCTGGAAAATCCCATGGATGGAGGAGCCTGGAAGGCTGCAGTCCATGGGGTTGCTGAGGGTCAGACACGACTGAGTGACTTCACTTTCACTTTTCACTTTCATGCATTGGAGAAGGAAATGGCAAACCCACTCCAGTGTTCTTGCCTGGAGAATCCCAGGGACGGGGAGCCTGGTGGGCTGCCGTCTATGGGGTCACATAGAGTTGGACACGACTGAAGTGACTTAGCAGTAGCAGCAAAGTCTTACATTGGGCTTTCAAGTGGCGCTAGTGGTAAAGAACTCACCTGCCAATGCAGTTTCGATCCCTGGGTCGGGAAGATCTCCTGGAGGAGGGCATGGCAACCCACTCCAGTATTCTTGCTCAGAGAATCCCATAGACAGAGGATCCTGGTGGGCAACCACAGGGTTGCAAAGAGTCAGACACGACTGAAATGACTTAGCATGCACACACAGGATCTTACATTAGCAGGTAGGGGCAATAACTGATTACATTTAGATTACTGCTATTATTGGAACAGCATCTGTGTCCCCCCAGTGAGGTTAACACAGGAGAGAGATAACAGCAGTGACATTTTGCACATCTTAGGCTAATTATAACGATCTGTTATCAACTGAATATGTCCCCTAAGATTCAGATATTGAAGCCTAATCCCCAATGTGATGGTGTTTGAAGGTGGGGGCTCTGGGAGGTAATTAGGTCATGGGGATGGAGTCCTCATGCTAGAGTTAAATGCCCTATAAGAAGGGACACAAGAGAGATGATGGCTGTCTTGGCCAGGGAGGACATAGTAAGAAGGTGACTGTCTACAAGCCAGGAAGCCCGCCTTCACCAGTCACCAGCCCTGATGATACCTTCATCTAAGACTTCCCATCCCAGAACTGAAGAATCAAATTCTGTTGTTTAAACCCCCTGGTCTATGTCACCTTGTTATAGCAGCCCAAACTAGGACAATGGCACTGAAGTAATTTTATTTATCAACCCCTGCTTGTCAGAAGCAATTAGGAAATTCCCTCACCCCCATAGTTTCAAGAGGTTTGTAAATTTTTTATTTATTGTAGATACTTCATATTCTAAGAATGAATTTTGGCTCATTTTCTAACAGAGTGTCCAATGCCTTGCTGAATTCATAATTTAGAACATTAATTTCCCCCCTCTGGGTTTGCCTTGGGTAAATTAAGAATTATAGAAATGATGAAACATATGACAAGAGAACTATTAAGAATATACAGAATTTCACAAATGAAAAGACATAAAATTGTTGTAGTCTGATGTTAGCCAAAGAGTACAAACTTTCAGTTGTAAGATAATATGTTCTGGAGATCTAATGCATAGCATGGTGAATGTAATTAGTGATATAGTGTATACTTGAAATCTGCTGAGAAAGAAAATCTCAAATGTTCTCCCACTCCCCCCCACACAAAATGTAACTATGTGGGGTAATGGATCTGGTAATTAGCTAGATTGTGGTAATCATTTCACAATATATATGTATACCAAACCACCATATTATATAACTTAAATATATACAATTTTTATTTGTCAATCATACCTCAGTTCAGTTCAGTTGCTCAGTCGTGTCTGACTCTTTGCGACCCCATGGATCACAGTACACCAAGCTTCCCTGTCCATCACCAACTCCTGGAGCTCACTCAAACTCATGTCCATCAAGTTAGTGATGCCATTCAGCCATCTCATCCTCTGGCGTCTCCTTCTCCTCCCGCCTTCAATCTTTCCCAGCATCAGGTGGCCAAAGTATTATTTCAAGCCAAAGAAGTTTCAGCTTCAGCATCAGTCCTTCCAATGAATATTCAGGACTGATTTCCTTTAGGACTGACTGATTTGATCTCCTTGTAGTCCAAGGGACTCTCAAGAGTCTTCTCCAACACCACAGTTCAAAAGCATCAATTCTTCAGCACTCAGCTTTCTTTACAGGCCAACTCTCACATTCATACATGACTACTGGAAAAACCATAGCTTTGACTAGATGGACCTTTGTTGATAAAGTAATGTCTCTGCTTTTTAATATGCTATCTAGGTGGGTTATAGCTTTTCTTCCAAGGAGCAAGTGTCTTTTAATTTCATGGCTGCAGTCACCATCTGCACTGATTTTGGAGCCCAAGGAAATAGTCTCTCACTGTTTCCCCTGTTTCCCCATCTACTTACCATGAAGTGATGAGACCAGATGCCATGATCTTAGTTTTCTGAATGTTGGGTTTTAAGCCTCATTTTTGAGTTTTAATTATAACTCATTATTAATTAGTTAAAATTATAATTCATCATAATTAAAACTCATTAAATTATGAGTTTTAATCGTACCTTAGTAAAGTCAAAAAACCAAACCAAAAAAAAGGTGCATATGTATAGAGTTTTATATTATACATAATATAATCATTGATTTATTAATAAAAGAATGAACAGCATATATTTTAAAAATTTTCTAAATTAGAGGATAATTGCTTTACAATGTTGTTAGTTTCTGCTGGACAAAAATGTGAATCAGCTATAAGTACACATATATCCCTTCCCTCTTAATCCTTCCTTCCACTCCCCCATCCCACCCCTCTAGGTCATCCCAGAGCACGGAGCTGAGCTCCCTGTGTTAGGCAGCAGCTTCCCACTAGCTATCTATTTAACACATGGTAGTGTATATATGTCTATGCTATTCTCTCAATTTGTTCCACCCTCTTCTTCCCCTGTTGCATAATACACTGAATAAGTATTTATTAGTGGAGGAGTACTTAACTAAATTGTGGTACATTTGTTCATGCAGTGAAAACCAATACAGCCATTAAGAAGATTAAGGAAAGTCTTAATAAACTGATCTGAGAAAAACCTCCTGTTGGGTTAAAAACAAAATGTTGCAATCTGGGTGGGGCAGGGAATTTGAGGGGAGTGTGGGTAAGCAGAAAAATATTATGAAAGTATTGCAGTAAATGATTGAGTAAACTAACATAGTCTAAGATTAAACCAAGAGTCTTCATGTTGGCCTGTGGCTCAATGTATTGCTCCCTGAGAGCTCACTGGCGCATTGCTGCCACCAGCCAGAAGTGCTAATGCAGGTCTTCACTGAGTAAGTTCATAAATCCAGGATAAAGAGATTAATGTAATATTGATATGTAAGATACATATTTGTGGAGATTATATGAACATAATCTGTTGTCATTACTATGCTACTTTAAATATAATTTATCTGATTTTAAGATATATGAATTAGAGTTAATGGTTCCTATATTTTAAGGTTTGTGTCACAATAGTTGATTCGATGTTAGGAAAGAATGTACTTATTAAATTTGTTAAATTTACATGACAGGCATTTGACAGTTACACTAATTATAAATGTGCTAAATATTTAACTGTAGTGTGAAATGTCTAAGGAAATTTCATTAGTAATTTAAGAGAGGAGAAATTAATCCTTTAATTTATGAGTTGAAATAGAACTGCCTTATGATCCAGCAATCCCACTGCTGGGCATACACACTGAGGAAACCAGAATTGAAAGAGACACGTGTACCCCAATGTTCATCGCAGCACTGTTTATAATAGCCAGGACATGGAAGCAACTTACATGTCCATCAGCAGATGAATGGATAAGAAAGCTGTGGTACATATACACAATGGAGTATTACTCAGCCATTAAAAAGAATACATTGGAATCAGTTCTAATGAGGTGGATGAAACTGGAGCCTATTATACAGAGTGAAGTAAGCCAGAAAGAAAAACACCAATACAGTATACTAATGCATATATATGGAATTTAGAAAGATGGTAACAATAACCCTGTATACGAGACAGCAAAAGAGACACTGATGTATAGAACAGTCTTTTGGACTCTGTAGGAGAGGGAGAGGGTGGGATGATTTGCGAGAATGGCATTGAAATATGTATAAAATCATATATGAAATGAGTTGCCAGTCCAGGTTCGAAGCACGATACTGGATGCTTGGGGCTGGTACACTGGGACGACCCAGAGGGATGGTATGGGGAGGGAGGAGGAATGAGGGTTCAGGATGGGGAACACGTGTATGCCTGTGACAGATTCATTTTGATATATGGCAAAACCAATACAATATTGTAAAGTTAAATAAAATAAAATTTAAAAAATAAATATTAAGAAACATAAAAACAACTTTTCTTATTTTGGGACAACTTCTATTTTTCTAAAAAAAGTAAAAAAGTTCACAAGCTAAATTTAAACATTCATAAAAACTGAGATTCTTGATTTATAGATTTAATAAATTCAGTACTAATTTTAAATTCTGCTACAGTAAATTTTTCCTCCGGATACAAAAATTCTCTTTTAAAAGTTGAAAAAAATCCTTTGATCATTCCCATTGTGATCTCAGAGATACAGTAAGTTTAAGTGCTTGAGATGGAAAATGCTCAGAGAAAATCTTAAGTTAGCTGTCTCCGACTTTTAAAATCCCACTCCAATCTCCAGGTTAGCGTAGCTTCCTTCCATCTTGGTGATCTTGACCCCAAAGCATGACTGATATTGATCTTTGTTCCTTTCCTTCTTGGGGGTGCTACTGGAGAGCAGATAGAAACACAGGACTTTTTTTGTATTTAATTAATTTTTATTGGAGTATGGCTGCTTTTGCACACACACAGAGTTGCTTTACAATGCTGTGTTGGTTTCTACCCTACAGTAAAGAGAATCAGCTGCATGTTGACATATATCCCCTCTTTTTTTGGATTTCCTTCCCATTTAGGTCACCACAGAACACTGAGCAGAGTTCCTTTCTTGTGCTATATAGAAGGTTTTCATTAGTTATTTATTTTATACATACTATCATTAGTTTATATACATCAATCCCAACCTCCCAATTCACCCCACTCCACCTCTTCCCCCTTGGTATCCGTACTTCTGTCCTCTACGTTTGTGTCTCTCTTTCTGCTTTGCAGATATGATCATCTACGCCAAAGCCTTTGACTGTGTGGATCACAATAAACTGGGGGAAATTCTGAAAGAGATGGGAATACCAGACCACCTGACCTGCCTCTTGAGAAACCTATATGCAGGTCAGGAAGCAACAGTTAGAACTGGACATGGAACAACAGACTGGCTCCAAATAGGAAAAGGAGTTCGTCAAGGCTGTATATTGTCACCCTGCTTATTTAACTTATATGCAGAGTACATCATGAGAAATGCTGGGCTGGAAGAAGCACAAGCTGGAATCAAGATTGCCGGGAGAAATATCAGTCACCTCAGATATGCAGATGACACCACCCTTATGGCAGAAAGTGAAGAGGAACTAAAAAGCCTCTTGATGAAAGTGAAAGTGGAGAGTGAAAAAATTGGCTTAAAGCTCAACATTCAGAAAACAAAGATCATGGCATCTGGTCCCATCACTTCATGAGAAATAGATGGGGAAACAGTGTCAGACTTTATTTTTGGGGGCTCCAAAATCACTGCAGATGGTGACTGCAGCCATGAAATTAAAAGACGCTTACTCCTTGGAAGGAAAGTTATGACCAACCTAGATAGCATATTCAAAAGCAGAGACATTACTTTGCCAACAAAGGTTCGTCTAGTCAAGGCTATGGTTTTTCCTGTGGTCATGTATGGATGTGAGAGTTAGACTGTGAAGAAGGCTAGCGCCGAAGAATTGATGCTTTTAAACTGTGGTGTTGGAGAAGACTCTTGAGAGTCCCTTGGACTGCAAGGAGATCCAAGCAGTCCATTCTGAAGGAGATCAGCCCTGGGATTTCTTTGGAAGGAATGATGCTAAAGCTGAAACTCCAGTACTTTGGCCACCTCGTGTGAAGAGTTGACTCATTGGAAAAGACTCTGATGCTGGGAGGGATTGGGGGCAGGAGGAGAAGGGGACGACAGAGGATGAGATGGCTGGATGGCATCACTGACTCGATGGACATGAGTCTGAAGTGAACTCCGGGAGTTTGTGATGGACAGGAAGGCCTGGCGTGCTGCGATTCATGGGGTCACAAAGAGTCAGACACGACTGAGCAACTGAACTGAACTGATACCATTTTTCTAGATTCCACATATATGCCTTAATATACAATATTTGTTTTTCTCTTTCTGAGCTACTTCACTTTGTATGACATTCTCTGGGTCCATCCATGTCCACAAGATTTAATTTCCGCCATCTGGTTTTCTGGAGAGGAATTAATTGTAAATATCTCTATTCCTTTTCTAATGGCATTACCTCTTTCATTGGTTTTCCAACCTCACTTTTCTGCAACAATTCCCAACAAGTAATTAATTCACTTACAGAAGTCCTCATGATTCAAAAAGAGGTATTCAGCAGTGAATTCAAGTATACCAGAAGTCTGAACTAGGGACACGTGCAATGAGAGAGGCATTATGCATCTGCAGTTCCTAAATAGGTCTCACTGTTCCTTGTCTCTATGACTACAGTGTCTTTTCTTCTCTTTGTCTAATGTACTCCTCCATTTTTGAAATTGCATCTTTTCCTGACTGCTTGAATAATTTTTTCAGAGACTTAATTCCCCCCATCCCAGCCCCAAATATTCTGAGACTTATTTATGCTGCTGTCCACAGCTATTTGGTAGTCCATTCAATGGCTGTATTACATTTTATTTATTCATTTCACTGTCAGTGGAAATTTCATGTTGTTTTCAGTCTTTCTATTTATTACAAATAATGCTGTTATAAATAATTGTATACTTATCTCCTGGTGTGTTTGCACAAGAAATTTGCTAGTGTCTATGGGTATGTAGGGGAGAAGGAAATGGCAACCCTCTCCAGTATTCTTGCTTGGGGAATCCCGTGGACAGAGGAGCTTGATGGGTTGCTCTCCATAGGGTCACACAGAGTCAGACACAACTGAAGTGACTTAGCATTCATGCATGCATGAGTATGTAGGAATGGATTTGATGGGTCAGTTTTAATAGGTGATGCCCTGATTTCTACTGTGCTGCAGCATGTAAGACATCCTCTTGCTAAATGTCTTTATGAAGACTTGATATTGGCAAGATTTTGAAAATTTGCCAATCATAGCGGTATGAAATTATGTCTTGTTAGGGTTTTAATTTGTGTTTTTGAGTACAAATGAATTGAGCATCTTCAAATGTTTGTTACTATTTGGTTTCCCCCTATTGTGTGTTCTATGTGTTCATATTTTGCCTATTTTTCCATTCAGTTAATATTTTTAATAGAGGTTAGCACATCAGTTCAGTTCAGTTCAGTTGCTCAGTCGTGTCTGACTCTTTGCGACACCATGAATTGCAGCATGCCAGGCCTCCCTGTCCATCACCAGCTCCCGGAGTTCACCCAAACTCACGTCCATCGAGTCAGTGATGCCATCCAGCCATCTCATCCTCTGTCGTCCCCTTCTCCTCCTGCCCCCAATCCCTCCCAGCATCAGAGTCTTTTCCAATGAGTCAACTCTTCGCATGAGGTGGCCAAAGTACTGGAGTCTCAGCTTTAGCATCATTCCTTCCAAAGAAATCCCAGGGCTGATCTCCTTCAGAATGGACTGCTTGGATCTCCTTGCAGTCCAAGGCACTCTCAAGAGTCTTCTCCAACACCACAGTTCAAAAGCATCAATTCTTCGGTGCTCAGCCTTCTTCACAGTCCAACTCTCACACCCATACGTGACCACAGGAAAAACCATAGCCTTGACTAGACGAACCTTTGTTGGCAAAGTAATGTCTCTGCTTTGAATATGCTGTCTAGGTTGGACGTATACTTTATATCCAGATTCACATATTGTTACATTTTTGCCTCCATTGTCTTTTGCATTCCCTCTCACCTCACTTTTTTTCTCTCTTCCTCTCTTGATACATTTAAAGATAGGATAAATAAATCATGATCCCGTCCCCATAAATATTTCAGTGTATATTTCTTCAAAATAGGGATAGTCTTTTAAAAGTTTTAAAAATGTGCATTCCCCATTTAAATCCTTGATCCCTCAGAAATTAATTTCTGAGTAAGTTATGAGGTAGAGATAAAAAAAATATGGCTTTTCATAGAGTTAACTGATAGTCCCACCCTATATGAGAAAAGTCCAGGCTTTCCTCTGTAATGACACTTCCAACAAATATCAAATTTTTACACATGCATGGCTCTGGGCTGGTTAGTTTATCCCATTGGTCTGTTTGTCCATTCTATTAAGATTGACAAGGCAATGGCACCCCACTCCAGTACTCTTGCCTGGAAAATCCCATGGGCCAAGGAGCCTAGTAGGCTGCAGTCCATGGGGTTGCTACAAGTCCGACACGACTGAGTGACTTCACTTTCACTTTTCCCTTTCATGCATTGGAGAAGGAAATGGCAACCCACTCCAGTGTTCTTGCCTGGAGAATCCCAGGGACGGGAGAGCCTCATGGGCTGCCGTCTATGGGGTCGCACAGAGTCGGACACGACTGAAGCGACTTAGCAGCAGCAGCAGCACACTATTTTAACTTCTATAGTATTGTAGTGAGCCTTGCTGTTAGATTGAGAAAATTCCTCTACCTTCTTTATCTTCTTGACTACCATAAGCTCTTTGACCTTTCATATAAATATTAGAATTAGTTTGTCAACTTCCAAAAAAAATCATTTGGGATTCCTGATTGCAGTTTAATTAAATCTATAAATCAGTTTTGTGAAAACTGATGTCCTTGCAAAACTGAGCCTTCTGCTCTATGAAGTTAGTAATGTATCTCCACTTATTTAGATATTTTAAACTGTCTTTTTTAATACACATGTGTAGACCTTTGCTTATAGAAAGATATTGCATGCATTTTTTAGATTTATGACTGATTGATATTTTATGTATATATATTCTTGATATTATAAACAGTATCTTTTTAAAATTTAAAACTCTGTTACTGGTATAGAAAACACAGATTGGGATTATGTCTAGTAACCTTGCTGGAATGTTAATGATTTGTAAATTTTTGTTTGTTTTCTACGTAATCATATGATATGTGTATAGTAATAATTTTATTTCTTACTTTCCAATTTTTATATCTTTCATTTTTTTATTATCTAGGATGACTACAACTGGTAGAACAACACTGAATAGAAGTGAGAATGAATGTCTTTGAATTATTCTTGATTTCAAAGGAAATAGTCTTTAATACCTCAATATTAAAAAAAAAAAACAGTTGCTGGAATTTTCTATGGGTACTTTTGTTTGAATTGAGGACATTCTTTTTTTATTCTTAGTCTGCTGCATACTGAATTTCACTGAATGCTTTTTCTGAATCTATTTGGAAAGATCTATGTAATCTATGATCACATACCCTCCTTCCTTTAATCTGTTATGTCAATTATATTGAGAGATTTTCTGAATCTGAACTAATCTTGCATTCCTAAAATAAACCTTACTTGATTATAACGTAAAATATATTGGATTTAGTTTACCTTTTTTTTTTTTTTTTTTGAACTTTTGCCTCTATTTTCATGTGTCAGCTTTTTTTTTTTTTTTTAAATAATTATACTAAATTTATAATGGCTTCCCTAGTGGCTCAAATGGTAACACATCTGCCTGCAATGCGGGAGACCTGGGTTCGATCCCTGGGTTGGGAAGATCCCCTGGAGAAGGAGATGGCAACCCACTCCAGCACTCTTGCCTGAAAAATCCCATGGATGGAGGAGTCTGGTAAGCTACAGTCCATGGGGTCGCAAAGAGTCAAAGTAAGTTGAGGTAGTATTTCCTCTTTTTCTGCTTTTTGAAAGAGTTTGGTAAGATTGAAAGTATCTGTTCCTGAATTTTGGGAGAACTCACCTGTGAAACCATCTAGGCTTGGAGTTTTATTGTGGGAAGATTTTATACTACTGATTTAATCTTGTAGTTATCAAACCATTCAGATTCTCTATTTTCACTTGATTCATTTTTGGTCATTTATATTTTTCTGGGATTTGTCCACTTTACCCAAGTGTTCAATTTATTTTTACAAGCTTGTTTGTAATATTCTTCTTTATCTTTGTAACTCTGCTATATCCGTGGTTTGAAATTTTTGTAGCTCAGTTGTGTCCAGCTCTTTGAGACCCCATGAACTGTAGCCCGCCAGGCTCCCTCTGCCCATGGAATTCTCCAGGCAAGAATACTGGAGAGAGTAACCATTCCCTTCTCCAGGGGATCTTCCCGATTCAGGGATTGAATTCAGGTCTCCTGCACTGCAGGCAGATTTTTGGTTTAGTCCTTTTCTTTTTTTAGTCTTAATACCATCTACCTTTTTCCTTGATCGGTTTTGCTGAAAGTGTTTTTATTTGTGTTTTTAAAGATCCAGTTTCTGGCATCTTGATCTACTCTATTTTCATTTTTCCTGTTTTATGAATTTCTACTCTTATCTTTATTATTTCCTTTTCCCTACTCCCTTTGGATGGATTGTGCTGTGTTTCTTATAGTTAACTTCTTAAATCAAATGCTTAGTTCAGTAATTTCTTTACTGTAAGCAATATAGTGGTTATATTAGTTTATGAGGTAAGTTTCCTTCTGTTATTACTTTCCTCCCCTTTACTAGTTTGGAAATTATCCCCTCTATTTCTAGTCTTTCCGTGGCTCTACTAGAAATTTTGTCATGAATTTCTAATTAACGACTCTATTGTTAAAATTTCATCCTTTTGAATACTCCAAGTGTGTCCAGATGTCTTACCTATAAAAACCTCTCAATTTCCATGCTGGTATTGTCAGATATTTAATTCTATTTTGTTTTTATTTTCTGATCTCCACAAATTAGACCTTATTGTCTCTAAGCAGTAAACTCATCACCACTTTGGGTCCCAAGTTAATTCTTTCCAGTCCTAAGATAATCCGCTGATTTACATTGGCTTTCGTGTCTCTGAACAGTGAGGACTTTCAGGCCAGGCCGGACTGAGAGGATACCACAACCATTTTAAAAATCAAGTTCATGAAATGATTGCTATTTCTGAGAACTGTTTACCTCAGACAAATTTCCCCTTGATTGAGATGATCAAACAGCGGCTACTCTCACACCCCTTTCCTGTTTTCATACCCTGACACGTACTGTGTTTTCTTTCTATTGAAACAACTCTAGGGGAATTTTCTAGGGCCCTTGAAAACCTGCTTTTAAAAATAAAATTAATTAAACATCTTCCCCTTTACAGGGATTCCATTAATCTCCACTGGTTCCACTTTCCTTTCCCTCAGTCTGAAGTCTTGAGTCTTTACTGGTAAATAAAGCATTTGTATAAAGGCCTGAGATACTTGATAGGTGAAAACGAAGAGCCTCAATAAATAGTGGGAATGTGGACTTCCTTGTCAGAGTGCATTCCATGTGTTTCCTGAGGAAACATTTCAGAAAAACCCTTTAAGACTCTAATTGGGCCAGCACAGCACAAAAAAAGAACCAAATAAAAACTTAAGAGAATTTTAAGTATACTCTCTTAAAAGAAAGCCATATTTCTGAAATGGGCACTGTAAGGTCAAAGCAATTTGATTCTTTGTCCTTATAGCCCTGCTGTAAGTGAAGAACCATTTGATTTCAGACCTGGGTTGGACCCGACCTCAGGCTGTCCCACGTTTAAACCCATGACCTGACTCAAATGGCCCTCTCCATGTTTCCACAGTAAGCCACATTAGGTTTTTTGGTCTATCCCAAGGTTCACTGCATGCCAAAGGAATAAAAGGGATGGGGGAAGAAACGCCAATCTGTGACCATTTGAGGAGATGATGCGAACCTCACCAGTTATGCTATCGGCAAGCCACTGTCCCACCAATGGGGCAGCTGGGCTCCCCTTCAGAAGTCCTAGGAGAGCGGATGACAGGACTCTAGAAGGTGTGTTTTCATCGTTGAGCCACAAGCCACAGGGATGACCTCTGATGAGAAAACAAAAACTGGGTTGAGAAAGTTAAGAAATTCCATTTGCAATATCTACACTCAAAGAGAGCTTTTGGTTTTTTAGAATCTATAAAATGAGCTTTTCAAAGAAAAACAGCCACTTCTTCACTCAATAAAGGGGAAATTTATTACGTAAATATATGCAACAATAGTGTTTTTCTCCCCCTCCCTTTGAGAGTTCACTAAACCTCTAAAAAAGCAATAGTGGGTTATTTTGCTTCATCACTTAGTGTTTTAGGTTTTACTTTCTACTTCTTGAATGTTCACCCTTTTGGTTGTGGTGTCTGTCAGGTTGCGGTTTGGGGCATATCTTTTATAACCCTTTCCAATATGTTTTTAGATCTCATTTTTTCTTATGACTGGGGGCTGCTATATTTAACAAGCTTTTCTGTGTCTCAAATAGAAAATTCATGTTTAATATCCAAATGAATATAAGGCATTCTTTTTGAGAGTCGACTTTTTGTTACTTTCTTTGTAATAATTCAAATTACATGTTTCATGAGAATATAAACTTTATAATTTTATGTTTAGACATATATCCATGTATGTCCTTTATTTTAAATTGTATTAACATTTGTCCAGAGCAGACTCTATGCCAGGCATTGTTGTATTTTACATTCATTAGCTTATTTGATCCTCACAATAGCCCCATGAATGTACACTGTCGTTATTTCCATTTTAAATTTAAGGAAACCCAGGGGACACAGAGTATAAATGACTCACCCCCAAATCACACAGCTTCATAATGTTGGATCCAGGCTTCACACCAGGCAGTCTGCCTTGGTTGCCCACTCGTCACGTTGGCTGTGATACCTCTCTAGCCAGATGTATTCCCAATTTAACCTGTTTCCTAGGCTCAGAGACATATGTAAGCTGCTAAAAACCATGAGGACCTTATGTTAAAGTCAAGTAAGCCAGACACATACTGCCTGATTCCAGTTACATGAGGTGCCTAGAGGATCAAGTTCAAAAGGCAGAAATTAGATGGGAGTGGGGAGGAGAGCAATGAACAAGGTTCAGTTCAGTTTACTTCAGTCGCTCAGTTGTGTCCGACTCTTTGCGACCCCACGAGCTGCAGCATGCCAGGCCTCCCTGTCCGTCACCAACTCCCAGGGTTTACCCAAACTCATGTCCATTGAGTCGGTGATGCCATCCAACCATCTCATCCTCTGTTGTCCCCTTCTCCTGCCTTCAATCTTTCCCAACATCAGGGTCTTTTCAAACGAGTCAGCTCTTTGCATCAGGTGGCCAAAATATTGGAGTTTCAGCTTCAACATCACCCCAGGGACTGCAGCATGCCAGGCTTCCCTGTCCATCCCCAACTCCTGAAGCTTGCTCAAACTCATGTCCATCGAGTCGGTGATGTTGTTTAATGGGTGCAAAGCATCGGTTCTGCAAAGTGAAAGGAGTTCTAGTGATAGAAGGTGGTGATGGTTGCTTAACAGTGTGAATGCACTTAATGGCATTGAACTGTACTCCAAAAATGGGTCAAAATATTCAATTTTATGTTATGTATATTTTACCACAATTAAAAAATAGCAATAAATGCTGGAGAGGGTGTGGAGAAAAGGGAACCCTCTTACACTGTTGTTGGGAATGCAAACTAGTACAGCCACTATGGAGAACAGTGTGGAGATTCCTTAAAAAACTGGAAATAGAATTGCCATACGACCCAGCAATCCCACTGCTGGGCATTCACACTGAGGAAACCAGAATTGAAAGAGACACGTGTACCCCAATGTTCATCTCAGCACTGCTTATAATAGCCAGGACATGGAAGCAACCTAGATGTCCATCAGCAGATGAATGGATAAGAAAGCTGTGGTACCTATACACAACGGAGCATTACTCAGCCATTAAAAAGAATACATTTGAATCAGTTCTAATGAGGTGGATGAAATTGGAGCCTATTATACAGAGTGAAGTAAGCCAGAAAGAAAAGCACCAGTACAGTATAATAATGCATATATATGGAATTTAGAAAGATGGTAAAGATAACCCTGTATGCAAGACAGCAAAAGAGACACAGATGTATAGAACAATCTTTTGGACTCTGTGGGGAGGGAGAAGTTGGGATGATTTGGGAGAATGGCATTGAAACATGTATATTATCATATGTGAAACAAATTGCCAGTCCAGGTTTGATGCATGATACAGGATGCTCGGGGCTGGTGCGCTGGGACGACCCAGAGGGATGGTACGGGGATGGAGGTGGGAGGGGGTTCAGGATGGGGAACATGTGTACACCTGTGGCAGATTCATGTCAATATATGGCAAAACTAATACAATATTGTAAAGTAATTAACCTCCAATTAAAATAAATAAATTTATATTAAAAATAAAACAAACAACAACAACAACAAACAAAACCTTACTAGGATTCTCTTTAATAGTAATCTCTTAGTGATTTTTTGAATACAGAATATCAACTTGTTACTAGTTGGTTACTAATGGGAAAGTTGGGTTCAACTTTTTTGAACAAGTCAAAAGTTGAAAACTGACCTGAGAAATACTTCTAATTTGGAACAGTTTGCTTGGACCAGATTTGGTCACACGCATTTCACTTCCGTACTTCAAGATGGTGCTGCGTATAGGCAGGAAAGCGAGATTGGAGCAGGGTCTGACCTGGAAACCAGGAGACTTCGCGGTGAGAGCTCCCTCCCGGCACTGGGGGCCCGTAAATGGTTTGCCCTTGAGCCTCTCCCCAGGATGGGCTCTCCTTCTGAGCGATGGTTCTGTGGCCCTGTGTGTGTCACAGCTCAGCTACCTTGGCCAGCCCTGCTGGGGTTGACCTACCTTCTGTTCAGGGGAGAAGCAGGCAATGTCCTTCCTCCCCTGTCCATAACCTGAGCCAAGAGGACACTTCTTAAATGTTCTGCCTCCACCGCAATAATATTGGGTTCGTCAAAAAGTTTGTTTGGGTTTTTCTGTAAGACCTTATGGAAAACCCAAACGAACATTTTGGCCAACCCAATATAATAAGAAGCACTGTCTTATCTGGCACTGTGGTACACGCACAAACCTGTTTAATCTTCACAGCAACTCCACTGGCTCAGTGCCAATACTTTTGATTAACATTAGGAAGCATCCTTCTATTTCTCTGAAGGAAAATAAGGCCCCCAATACACCCTCTCATAGCATTCTTTACATTTTTCTTATTCCACATTTTTCTCAGTGTATAGTTATAGATTTGTTTGATTTTTTGTAACGTCTAGCTCCCCTGCTAGACTGAAAGCCCCACCCTTGTTTTGTTTGTAAAAGTCACTTTAGTAAAGAAGCACTGCTGCTGCTAAGTCACTTCAGTCGTGTCCAACTGTGTCACCCCATAGACGGCAGCCCACTAGGCTCCCCCGTCCCTGGGATTCTCCAGGCAAGAACACTGGAGTGGGTTGCCATTTCCTTCTCCAGTGCATGAAAGTGAAAAGTGAAAGTGAAGTCGCTCAAGTCATGTCCGACCCTCAGTGACCCCATGGACTGCAGCCTACCAGGCTCCTCCATCCATGGGATTTTCCAGGCAGGAGTACTGGAGTGGGGTGCCATTGCCTTCTCCGAAAGAAGCACAGTGCGAGGTATATATTAGGAAAACATTTGTAGAATGAAGGAATGAGTGATGTCACTTGTTCAAGGTCACTTTGTTAATGAGTGACAGCTTGAAGAAGAGGATCCAAATAAAACCCTACAACACATCTCTTCCTTGGAATCTATGTTTTTAAAGTTATATATGTGCACACACACACACACACACACATACGAAATTTTTTTAAAAAAATAGGGCATGAAGAAAAGAAAAGGATGAGGAAGGGAAGACATGCATTCCATTAGGGGATGAAGCACATAGCGGGAGGGCTCTGATCCTTCACTGACCACCATCCCTCACTGATGGTCTGGTGACGTCACAGAGGATCATGCCAGGGCTTAGCTCCTGACCAGGGCAGCAGAGGCCTCTGGGATTGGCAGCCCTCATTCCCAAAGCTGGGCTCTGTCCAGCCTCAGGGGGAGTGATTGGTTCATGTCAGAGCGCTTCAAGTGCCTCCTGCATGAAGCTCAGTACTCCCTCCACTCTGAGTAGCCCATCAGGGTCACAGTTCTCCCTGGCCCCCTTCACACACTCCTACACATACCCACACAACATTCATACTCACACATTTACACGTACAATCAGACATATTGCACTCACACACGCCCATATATCTAGGCATATGCACACACACACACAGACATAGGTAGACATATTCATACATACCCATACACATCCACATACACACACAGAGACCTACATATATACACATGCTCACACTCACACCTAGGCACAGATGTATACCCACATAGTCACACACATTAACCCAGGTGAGTCTGAAAAGTTTATTTACTGTGCTTCTGAGGCTCCCTAATATCCTTGGAATTAAGTCCTAACTCTTTGGCTTGGCATCTGGGTTCTGTCACATGGGAATCCCAACATGCTTTTCCAGTCCTTTCTTTTCCCAGTCCTCTCTCAGGAATCCTTTGAGTGACAGCCTGGACCACGCTAGCCAGCAGGGAGTCTGTGAGGGATTGGGGGTGGGGGGGCTGACCTGATGCTGGGACTCCCCTTTCCTTGTCTGCACCATCCAGGCCTGTAGCTCTGATACAGCCCTGAGGGCTGTCTGAGGAACAAGCTCCTGTTAGGACTCTTCTTAACTTTGCTCCACCTTTTTGGTGTGCCTTTTTCCTTCCCAACCCACCTACTGAAATCTGACCCCTCTTCAAAACATAGTCACAGGCACTATTCTGTGTGTCTGCCCCCAGGTCCCTACACAGGGAGGAACCTTCCAGATCCAGATGTCTGAGTCCCTCCCTCACACCACACAGCAGCCTTACAATGCAAGTTACACTTGCCTCAGTAAGTCTTGAATCCTTGGGAACAGGCTGGTTACATGTTGTATCTGTTGGTGTACTTTCAAAGAATTTGGCAGGATCAGGTGTTCTAAATACCCATTTACTCCTCTAAAATATAAGACGCTATTAAATTTTTTTCAGACAATAAATTTATCCATAGTTATTTAGCTCAACTTATTGTATATTGAAATGCATCTAAGGCAATTATTCAAGTGTAAGTATTGTCTGATTCCCTGGTGGCTCAGATGGTAAAGAATCTACCTGCAATACAGGAGACCTGAGTTTGATCTCCAGGTTGGAAAGATCCACTGGAGAAAGGAATGACTACCCACTCCAATATTCTTTCCTGGAGAATTCCATGGAAAGAGGAGCCTGGTCAGCTACAGTCCATGGTTTGCAAAGAATTGTACATGACTGAAGTGACTTAAGACAGTATAGCACAGCACATTATCTGATAGGGATCAAACACTTGGCCAATAGCTCCTTCCTATGAGATGGCTGGATGGCATCACTGACTCGATGGACGGGAGTCTCAGTGAACTCCGGGAGTTATATAGATGGTGATGGACAGGGAGGCCTGGCGTACGGTGATTCATGGGGTCACAAAGAGTCAGACACGACTGAGTGACTGAACTGAAATGAACTGATGTGGGTTGATGGGAGGAGCCCTTCCTTGGGGCTGGTCCCAAGAGAACAAGATCCTGAAGAGATCAGATACACAAGGGTTCTAGGGAAGGGCCAGGTTATGGGATCCTACTTCTTGGTGGGAAGCAGGAAGAGGAGCAAGGTCACAGATAAAAGTGAGACATTTCTAGGAAAAGGAATATACGGAAGGAAGAGAGCAGAAAGAAAGCTCTAAGAGTTTAAAAAGACCATTTCTCATAATTAAAACTTTTGCTTTGGCTTGGCCTGCCAAGTCAAAGGGTCAAAATTAAATTAAGAGGTTTATAAAAAAAAAGATTCCCATCATACTCTCTATGTAAATATTTATTGAAGTACACAATTTCTTATTTAAACCATTTGGTGTTTGTTGTTTCTTGTCCATTATTATTACAATGAGGCTCCCATATGAATACCATATCAGCTTTATATAAGCTACCATGGGTTATGAGCTCTTCAGAGGAAAATGTCTATCCAAGTGAAAAAATATTGTTATTGCTACTTTATTACTTTCAAATTCAGCTGAAGCTTTGCATTGGGGCCACTGGGGCATCTTACAAGTGTTACTTTGATCTCTACATTATTTATTTCCATATCAGCATGAGTGTTTTTCCCCAGGAATCTCCAGTTTTTGGCTCAGAGATTCTTTGGCAGTGCAGATGCTATATCAAAAAGTGGGGCTCTGGGATTTGCCATTTTAGTTCAACATGTAGATTTACCTTTGAAGGCTTAAAAACTATCCAAAGTGGGGTTAGGGAGGAAAAGAGTTATTTTTTTCCTCCTACCTCTGAGTCCAATTACCTAATAAAGATTCATCATTCCTTTTGTCCGAGGAGCTCTGTGACCTAATTTTGCTCCTTGCCTCGGTTCAGATATCACAACCCATTTTTATGCATTCAGCTTTTCTAATGAAATCCACATGTCTTAAATCAATAAAGTCATTGTTTAGCTTCCTTCTCTTTTCCTTTAGTGTCTTTTGCCCAGTCTATTTTGTTTGCATACTTCTTTTGGTAGGAAACACGGCTCTTTATCTAGAATCTCTCCCTCTCCCTCCTTTTTTCCCCCTTATCTTTCCCTTTAGTGTATATTATTTTGTTAGTGTGCAGCAATTAAATGTACAATTCTCTCTTTAATGGGTTAGTTTAAAGGAAATTTTTTTTTATGCAGGTTTTCTTTCTCATTAATTATTTGTTATAGATAGGGTAAGAAATTAACAGTGGAAAACTCATCTTTCTTCAGACTCTTTGTATACATGAAGGATGTAAAAGCCTCCTGTGTAAACGTCAGAAACTCAGGATTATTGCCTGTCAGTGCTCTCTCTTTTCCCCAGAACCCTCAAACTGTTCCTTCTTTCACTCAGGAGCCAAACATTACTTAGAATATAGATCTTTTTACATTCCTGGAGTCCCCAGACCATGTCAAGACCCTCTTTACTGGCTTTCTTCTCCTAATGAACTCCTACTGAACCCATGAAAGTTGCTTGATGGATGGTCAGACTACTTTTGCAAGTAACATTTTACTTATCTGAAAATCCAGTGCTTCAAAATAGAAACCTACTTACAAGTCACAGAGATGGTACCAAAGGGTGTTTTTCTCTTGAGATTTGGAGCTATCTTTGAGTCTCTTCCTAAACTCTAGGTAGTTCTCCATTAAACTGTTACTGAACCAAATTGGGTCTGCTTGCCTGCTGCTCAGCAAAGCCAATCTACTGACACTGGGTGGCAGTGAAGGAAAGTACAGCATTTATTGCAGGGTGCCAAACAAGGGGAATGGGCAGCTCATGCTCAAAATACCCGAACTCCCTAACAGATTTCAGGGAAGAGTTTTCAAAGGCAACATTTTGGGTGAGGATTACAGCTCTTGGACTTTCTTCTGATTGGTTGGTTGTGAGGTAACAACATGATATCTTGGAAATCTTAATCATCAAACTTTTGGTTCCAACCAGTCTGGGGTCTATGTGCTTGTGGGCAGCAGGTAATAGCAACAATTTCCCACCTGGGTTGGAGGAGGGGAATCTTAGTTTGTTCAGAATAACTCAGAGATATGCATCAGATTGTTATGTATATTTATTTAGGAAGAACTAAAGCTCTTGTTTTATTGCTGAACCATTGGTTAAACTGTCATTACTTTTCTTGCTTGACTGCTTTCCCTTGTTTCTTCATTCTCTCACTTCCCTAAATAGTAACTGCTTAAGTCTGCTCTTTGCAACTCAAGGAAGGCATAGAAGATTATAGCCTTTTTCTACAAAAAACAAAAACAGGGGACATGGAGGGTTTTTTGTACCTGGGAAGACCCCACAGGGTCCTGTTCAGTTTTACACCGCCTCCCCCCCTGCCTTTTTTTTTTTTTTGATACTCTGCAATCTTGAGAGGAACAGGGGCAAGACAAGAATGGAAATACAGTTTTTAATAGAGTGATTAGTCATAAACTCAGCAAGGGAGCTCGTTTTTAGGGAGACTCAGTTTCACCATCACTGACTTTCAATAGAGTCAGGCAAGAACTAGCCCAGCAGCATCTTCTGTCATTTCTCTGGGGATTTTTCCTTTTCTCATCTCTCGATGTTATGGCAGAAAGTGCAGGCCATATTAGCAAGTTGGCACCTGAATATAGCTGACAATGTTGATGATGATATGACAGCTTCTACTGTGTAGTGAAGCAAGAGTGTTTGACTATTTTATTACATGAATTCTCTTAGATTCAGCCTTGCCAAATGGGAGAGATAAAAGACGGAATAAACAGATGGTGGGTCCTGATGTTCAGGCATTCTCCATGATTCTGTTCATTTTCTTTCTTCTTTCATGGTCTTTTTGTGGGTTTTTGCACCTCTGTCTCTTTCTCTTTTTTTCCCCCTCATTTTTAGTATTTTGCCAGAGTCGTGGCAGCTCTTCTCTTTCCACATCATCTCCTTTTTCTGCAGATCTATTTAAACATATCCTCAGGGTGAAAAAAATTTTATTTTCCTGAAAAGCTGTATTGTTACCATTCTAGACTTCATCTGAGAAGGTGAACTTGGAATTAAATCCTTACATGGAGCAAGGATAGCTCACTAGCCACTTCAAAAGAGAAAAAGAAAAACTCAAACCTACCCATAACTGCTTTATTAACCTCTTTCCTTGAGGAGAAATAGTTGAAAGGCAAACAACAAGCACAACTGTCCTGCTTTGCCCCCTAAGAAATGGTATTAGCATCCTGGTCACGTCAGTTAGAGAGAGACTCCTGTTCCATCTGCTGTGACCAAAGGTTGTCACCAAGCCCCTTTTGTCTTCTGCATTCTCTCCCTCTAGACTCTTCATTCTTCAGAAACATTTCCTCTTCAGTGACTAGAATTACTTCTCAGTTACTTCTGCAAACTCATTCTGCAAACCAACTTCAAGTGCTTTTGATATGCAGGTATTTCCTGTGGGTAGGCTTTCTTTGGTTCTTCAGACTTCTTGTTTCTTCCTTGAGCTGAGGAGGGAAAAGGAGGCTGGAGTGTGGTCTCACTGGGGCTGAAGGTGCTTTAATTGAAAAGGTGGACACCAGGTCTGAAAAGCTGGGTCAGACCCCTGGAGCAGCATCCCAGACATTCTCCCTCTGGCTGGTTTGTGAGCCAGGAGTGAAGACTGCACTCAAAGGCTCCACTCCCTTCCCAGCCTGGGTTGGGAGTAGCACCCAGTACTCCTGGCTTGAGGCCAACACCCCTGGGGCCCTCTCCAACACCCTCTTCTCCTTTCACAGGTGTTTACTTCTACCTCTATCATGAATTGGCCAGGCAGCAAAAGGGGTGCACTTAGAGGAACGCTTCAGAGCACTATCGAGGGTTGCACTAAGTCCCAAGGAAGTGGTGGGTGGTTCAGCAGGGCTGTGTGCGATCAGCTGGTCACGCCTTTGCTACTGTCATTTTAATTTACCAATTGGGTGGTTCTGCTATGATAAATGTTATGTCTGAGGTGTAAATGGGTTTGAGATGTTTTAAAAGAAAACCAGCTCTGTGTCAGGTAGGTAGAGCAAAAAGGTTTCATGTTCACTGCCAGTTCTGGTCCCACTGCCTAGAGCACTGTGTTGACAAAGACTAAAAGGTTTTTTCCTGAATCAGCGAGAGGGTGGTGGTCCGGAGTGGGCGTGGGAACCAGGAGAGGCAGCAAGAGTTTTGGCCCTTGGGATCTTACTCTTTCAACTGCCTTCTCTTCTAGTTTTCAGAACTGAGCTGATCTAAGCCTCTCCCTCCTTCCTCTCATCCCTGGGGCTCCTTTGGTCCCTCCTAGTTATGACTGTTAAACAGGCTCACACCACAAGCTCAGTGCAAGAGACAAGCCACAAGAGAACCAAGGGAGGGGTGACTCAAGAAAAAACAGAGACTCGTGGAGCAAAGCCCCAGGGGTCACAATGACTGCACACCCAACTGCTCCCCTTACCAGCTGGGAGGTGTGAGGATTCCTAGGCTCTTGGTGTAAGCAAGATCCCAAGGGCCGAAACGGTTTCCGCACATGGCTTCCTAGAATAAGGATATTGAAGTATTGTTGTGACGATGAAATGAGAGAAATTCTTCATAAATTTTTTTTGAAATTTTTTAAATTTTTGAAATTCTCCATTATTTTTTGAAATTGTATATGCTCTGTTTATGTTCCTAGTAACTGTTCGACGCCCATGGTGTTTCAATGCTTGTATCCCTCGGTGACTTCGTTACAAGCTTAACCATGTTATGATGCCTCACCTTGAGGACCCTCAGAGCTTCTTTTGAAGACAGAGTATGCAGATTTTTGGGAGATAAAGGCATCCCAGGATCAGAGAATGATGTGTGGAGGGAATCTTGACCATCTTCTAGTTCTCACACTGGCAATTTACAGCATGGTTCCTAGTGGCTCAGATGGTAAAAAATCTGCCTGCAATGCAGAAGACCCTGGTTTGATTCCCCGGGTCAGGAAGATTCCCCTGGAGAAGGGAATGGCAACCCACTCCAGTATTCTTGGTTGGAGAATTCCATGGACAGAGGTGCCTGGTGGGCTACAGTCCATGGGGTCGCAAAGAGTCGGGTGTGATTGAGTGACTAAACAACAACATCCCTTTAAGATAGAAGGCCGTTAACGACGATTACAGGAGTGTTTCGTGCACTGTTTAATCCAGAGGGCCTTTCATTCTCCATCAGTATTTCAGAAAATGAGGAGTTGGTAAAAAATTATCCCCCTCTTTTAGGAATGTTGGCTGCTGGTCACTGATTCAGAGTGTCTTCTCCCCCTCCGTCCACGTTGCGGTTTTTTAAAAAGGATATTCAGAGAAGAGGACTCTATGATTCCCCTATAGCTCTCCCTGACTGTTCAGGGGTTCTCTCGGTCAGGATGTTTTCTCTTGTGTCTAAGCTAAATCCTGTCTGTACTGTTTGATCCATTTTATTTCCTCCTGTCCCGCCCTCAGTGGAAACAGAAAACAGCTGGTGACTGTTCTCGCACAGCACAAAGGATTCTGGCTTCTAAGGATCTTTGATGAAAAGGTAACCAGCCAGAGCAACCGCCCCCAGTACTCAGGGTTGGACTGGAGTCTCGCATTTCAGGAAAACCAGGGGCACCGTCACACACCAGTTTTATGTCATTGCCATGCGTGTGACAAATCCTGTGTTTAGCTTGGGCCAGCTTCAGAAGCTTCTCGCTGCCCCGCATTTGACTAAGAGCTGCCACGAAAGGCCTCACTTGAGGCCTGTTAACGTTCTCCACAGCCTTTCAGACTTCCTGAGCGCAGCCAACTAAGTAGCTGCCGTGGAGGACATGGATAGTATCACCGTTGCTGAAATATAGCATTCACCCATTTATTAAAAAGGGGAGTACGCAGAGTGCTGACGCGCAGAACTGCAGGGCCTGAGCTCTGAGTGGTCTCATTTATACTATTCAGTGTCTCACGGAGCACAGATCCTTCGGCAGCTTGGTGAAAAGAGGGAGGCAGGTTTGGTTACCGAATGGATTCAGAAGCCTCACTTTAAAGTGACCATAGGACCAGTCTATGCCCAGACATTCCTGCCAACACCACAAAAACATATTGCTTTGTGTCTAAATTCACTATCCTGAAGTAGGAATAATTTTTCAGATTTTTTACCTTGCAGTTTTTTTTACCTTTTATCTCTGCTGTGATATAAACTGCTTTTAAGTGGGATCTGTGAGCTGATGTGAAATGCCAGAGAGTAACTCATAAGGATGCCATCTAATGTTTATTGAGCATGTGTACCAAGCTTCCTTGGCTTGGCTCAGATGGTTAAGAATCTGCCTCCAATACAGGAGACTTGAGTTTGATCCCTGGGTTGGGAAGATCCCCTGGAGAAGGGAATGGCTACCCACTACAGTATTCTTGTCTGGAGAATTCCATGGACAAAGAATCCTGGCAGGCTAGTTCCATGGGGTCACAGACACAACTGAGCAACCAACACACAAACACACATCCAGTGTGTGATGCATATTAACTCTTTTCTTTCTAGATGTTTTAATTAACTTATCTTTTTTTGTGTGCCATGTGGCATGTGAGATCTTCATTCCTCAACCAGAGATGGAATAAACTCATGCCCCCTACATTGGAAGCATGGAGTCTTAACTACTAGACCACCAGGGAGATCCCAATGCATATTAACTCTTAATCTTCTCAACAAGCCATGAAGTAGACATTGCTATAATTCCCGTAATATAAATAAGGGAGCTGAGACACAGAGGGACTTGCCCAAGGTCATCCAGTTTGCCAGAGGCAGAGGCTGGACTTGCCTCCAGGCAGTCTGGTTCCTGAGTGCAGACCCTCAGCTCCAGCATGACATGACCTAGTCTATGTCCAAAGCTGAGAGTTGAGTATGACCGTGTCTCTGAAAGTTCAGGTTGCTGGATGGTGAGTAATTCAACACATTTTTTTACAATCATAAAAACAGATATGGTATGGAGTTTTATGCAAACATGAAACCTCAAGGAAATTTTTAGTATGTCATGGATTGTCTCAGGCTGCAGCCTTGCATCCCCTGGGGGTTTGTATTTCCTCTCCTCCATGTATGGGGCATGCAATTTGGGGAAACATTTAAGAGGTATCATGTATGACTTATCTGTGCCTTGTTTCAGGTATCCTGCATTGAAGCTGGAGGTCAGGAGTCAGATGCTGTGCACTGATAGCAGAATCTCTCCCATTTTGGAGAAGGGAATGGCAATCCACTTCAGTATTCTTGCCTGGAGAATCCCCGTGGACAGAGGAGCCTGGCGGACTACAGTCCATGGGGTCACAAAAGAGTTGGACACGACTGAGCAACTAACACTTTCACTTTCTGGTCCACCTTCTTCCCTCTTGGCAGTGTGAAAGGTAGGAATGGGAAAGAGGTAGGTCATGCCCAGCCTTGCGGGGTGAGAAGGGAGCATCTCCATAACTGGAACCAGCATCACAGAAGTAGGGGCTGTGCCAGTCACCCCCCGTGTCCTTCCCAGTGTCATGTCCTTCTGATGCCCCACACTAGGTGGGCTGCACTTCCTCTGCCTCTGGGCAGAAAGAAGGAGCCATTGTGCATGTGCGCTCATCTCCCTCCACCCCATCTGTGGACTGAAGGTGCCATGAAGCTAGGCAGAAATCAAAGACGATCTTCTTCCATCATTTAAAGAAGCAAAGACGGACCTGATGTTTGACTAAAGGACAGTCTTTTCAAATCTTGAAATCTGTTCATGCCACACTCCCCTTCTTTCTGGGAATCAGATGCACAGGGCTCATAAAGACAAGACCCTTGTCAGCCTCTCCTTCATTGAATGTTTACAAAGAGAAGCCAACACACAGCTGGGGGGACCTCATCTGGATAGACTTTGAGTACCACCAAGAGTTATGCTCCATTTCTCATTGAAGGGTCAGCTGCTGGTGAGCAGCAAGTTTACATTAGCCAAACAGATTCCCTCTGCTGATGTGTTATTCCTTATGTTGATGTCTTATCCCTTTCCTTTCCATATTGAATCAGTACAAACTAAACTCTTAGAAAGACTGTGATCATAAAATACACCAGGATCATAAATAGTAAGCTGAACCAGCGTCTACATTGAGAATTATTTTCCTTGTACTGACTGTTTTCTTTCTCATTTTTTAAATTAAGTTTTTTGTTTTGCAATAACTGCAGAATCACATGTAGTTGTAAGAGACAATGCAGAGGGACTTCCCTGGTGGCCTAGTGACTAAGACTCCAGGCTCCCAGGGCAAGGATTGACCCCTGGTCAGGAAACTAAGACCAGTCCCACATGGCCCCCACCCCCAGCACAGTGTGGCCAAAAAGAAAAGAAAGAAAGATGCAATACAGAGATCCAGTAACCTTGCACCCAGTTTCCCCTAGTGGTAACATTCTATGAAACTATAGTAAGAGTACCACAACCAGGACACTGATACTGGCACAGTCAAGGTATAGAATAGTTCCATCATCACAAGAATCCCTTGGGTTGATGTTTCATATCCAAAGTCACTTCCCTCCCTCCTGAGCCATTGTCAACCATTACTGTTTTCCATTCTACACTTTTGTCATTTCAGTTATGTTATATATGAGTGCACGCTAAGTCGCTTCAGTCATGTCCGAATCTTTGCGACCCATGGACTATAGCCCACCAGGCTCCTCTCTCCATGTTGGAATGGGTTGCCAAGCCCTCTTCCAGGAGATCTTCCTGACCCAAGGATCAAACCCACATCTCTTATGACTCCTGCCTTGGCAGACAAGTTCTTTACCCCTAGTGCCACTTAGGAAGTCCCAATGTTAAATACATGGCATGAAATATAGGATTGTCTTTTTTTCACTCAGCTTAATTCTTTAATGATTCATCTAGGTTGCTGTGTATATTTAGTTCTTTTTTTTAGTACTGAGAAGTAGTCCATGGCAAGAAGGTACCAGAATTAGTTCAACAATTTGTTCACTACAGGGCATCTAGGTTGTTTCCAGTTTGTGGCTATTATGAATAAAGCTGCTATAAAAGTTTGTGGCCAGGTTTTTCATGTGAACATAAGTTTCATTTCTCTGGGACAAATGCCCAGGAGTGCAGTTGCTGAGTCATATGGTAGCTACAGGTTTATTTTATGAAAGAAACTGACAAAATGGTTTTCAAAGTGGCTGTACCATTTTATCTTCCCACCAGTATTCTCACCAATGTATCTGCATCCTTGGCATCCTAATAGATGTGATAGCTCATGGTGGTTTTAATTTTTACTTGCCCAGTGGCTAAAAATGTGAAACATCTTATGTGCTTATCTGTCATCTTTATATCTCTTTGTGAAATATCTCTTTATGTCTTTTGCTCATTTTCTAATCAATTTTTTTTAACTGTTGAATTTTGAAAGTACTTTATATATTCTAGATACTAGTCCTTGGTTAGATGTATGGTTTTCAAATATTTTCTCACTGTCTGTGACTTGGCTTTTCATTCTCTTAACATAGTCTTCTGTAATGCAAAAGTTTTAAATTTTGATGAAGTCCAAATTCATCCATTTTTCCTTTATAGATTATGCTTTTGATGTCATAAGAAGTCTTTCATGCAAAGATGGGCTCAATAAAGGACAGAAGTGGTATGGACCTAACAGAAGCCAAAGATATTAAGAAGTGGCAAGAATATGCAGAAGAACTATATAAAAAAGATCTTCACGACCCAGATAATCATGATGGTGTGATCACTCACCTGGAGCCAGACATCCTGGAATGCGAAGTCAAGTGGGCCTTAGAAAGCATCACTACGAACAAAGCTAGTGGAGGTGATAGAATTCCAGTGGAGCTATTTCAAACCCTGAAAGATGATGCTGTGAAAGTGCTGCACTCAATACGCCAGCAAATTTGGAAAACTCAGCACTGGCTACAGGACTGGAAAAGGTCAGTTTTCATTCCAATCCCAAAGAAAGACAATGCCAAAGAATGCTCAAACTACCACACAATTGCACTCGTCTCACACGCTAGTAAAGTAATGCTCAAAATTCTCCAAGCCAGGCTTCAGCAGTACATGAACCGTGAACTTCCAGATGTTCAAGCTGGTTTTAGAAAAGGCAGAGGAACAAGAGATCAAATTGCCAACATCCACTGGATCATGGAAAAATCAAGAGGGTTCCAGAAAAACATCTCTTTTTGCTTTATTGACTATGCCAAAGCCTTTGACTGTGTGGATCACAATAAACTGTGGGAAATTCTGAAAGAGATGGGAATACCAGACCACCTGACCTGCTTCTTGAGAAACTTACATGCAGGTCAGGAAGCAACAGTTAGAACTGGACATGGAACAACAGACTGGTTCCAAATAGGAAAAGGAGTACGTCAGGGCTGTATATTGTCACCCTGCTTATTTAACTTATATGCAGAGTACATTATGAGAAATGCTGGGCTGGAAAAAGCACAAGCTGGAAACAAGATTGCCAGGAGAAATATCATCACCTCAGATATGCAGATGACACCACCCTTATGGCAGAAAGTGAAGAGGAACTAAAGAGCCTCTTGATGAAAGTGAAAGAGGAGAATGAAAAAGTTGGCTTAAAGTTCCACATTCAGAAAACTAAGATTATGGCATCTGGTCCCACCACTTCATGGAAAATAGATGGGGAAACAGTGGGAGACTTTATTTTGGACGGCTCCTAAATCTCTGCAGATGGTGATTGCAGCCATGAAATTAAAAGATGCTTTCTCCTTGAAAGGAAAGTTATGACCAACCTAGATAGCATATTAAAAAGCAGAGACATTACTTTGCCAACAAACATCCATCTAGTCAAGGCCATGGTTTTTCCAGTGGTCATGTATGGATGTGAGAGTTGGATTGTGAAGAAAGCTGAGTGATGAAGAATTGATGCTTTTGAACTGTGGTGTTGGAGAAGACTCTTGAGAGTGCCTTGGACTGCAAGGAGATCCAACCAGTCCATCCTAAGGGAGATTAGTCCTGGGTGTTCATTGGAAGTACTGATGCTGAAGCTGAAACTCCGATACTTTGGCCACCTCATGCGAAGAGTTTACTCATTGGAAAAGACCCTGATGCTGGGAGGGATTGGGGGCAGGAGGAAAAGAGGATGGCAGAGGATGAGGTGGCTGGATGGCATCACTGAGTTGATGGATGTAAGTTTGAGTGAACGCCGGGAGTTGGTGATGGACAGGGAGTCCTGACGGGCTGCGATTCATGGGGTTGCAAAGAGTCGGACACGACTGAGCGACTGAACTGAACTGAAGAGATCTTTGCTTAGCTCTAAATTGCAAATATTTTCTCTTATTTTTTTCCTAAAAGTTTTATATTTTTACATTTGAGTCTGTGGTCAATTTTGAGTTATTCTTTGTATAAGGTGTGAGACCAAGGTTTAGATACAATTTTTTTTTTTTTTTGCCTACGGATGGATGTGCTTTAGCACATTTGTTAAAGATGGCTATCTTTGTTCCACTGAATTGGTTTTGCATCATTGTCAAAAGTCAGTTGAGCATATTTCTGTAAGTCTATTTCTGGGTTCTCTATTCTATCCCATTGATGTATGTATCTTTTCCCCTGTCAATACCGTACAGTTTTGATTACTTATTATGTAGTATTACGTATTTTATAATAAGTCTTAGAATTATATAGACAGACATTTTTTTCACTTTACTCTTCTTAAATTTTTTAAAGCTATTCTACTTCATATACATTTTGGAATAATATTTTGGCTATATCTACAAAAAACTCTTGCTGGGATTTTAATATCAGTGGCTTTAAACCTGTATATCAGTTTGGGAAGAATTGATATCTTTGCTATTTGAGTCTTCTTACCTATGAGACGTCTCTCAGTAGCATTATGTTTCCAGCATACAGCTCCTACACATGGTTTGCTAGATTCACACCCAAGCACTTCATTTTTTAGTAACTATCAATGGTAGCATATTTTTAACTTTAGTGTCAGTTGGCTTTTGTATGCTTATTTTATATCCTGTGATCTATGTAGCTCACTAATTCTAGGGGCTTTGAGGTATGTACTTGGGATTTCCTGTGTAGAAAATCATACCATCTACAAAGTGGGACAGTTTCATTTCTCTCTTTCTAATGCGTTTGTCTTTTATCTCCTTAAAAATCTTGTCTACTGCACAGCCAGTACTCACAGCGCTATGTTGAATTAGAGCAGTGGGTGTGGACATTCTTGCCCTGTTCCCAGTCATATGTGGAAAATATTCAGTGCTTGTAATGGTCTAAATACACCAATTAAAAGACAGAGATTGGCAGAGTAAACTAAAAAATATGATCCTAATATATGCTATCTGCAAGAAATCCACTTCAGAGGTAACCATATTAGTAGGTTGGAAGCAGAAAGATGGAAAAAAGATATATCATGCAAACATTACTCAAAGGAAAGTAGGAGTGGTTATATTAATATCAGATAAAGGAGACTTCAAAGCAAGGAAAATTATCAGAGACAGACAAAAGGGATTATATAATCGTTAAAGGGCCAATCCCCCGAGAAAACATAGTAACCCACTATTTAATTTCCAAGTGCTTGGAGATTTTCTGGCAGATTCTTTACCAGCTGAGCCACAGGGAAGCAACTTTGTGCTAACGGTTTCTAATTTGATTCCACTGTGGCCCCAGTATGGTCCAGTATAGCTGTTCTGTAGGCACGTGTGTACATGTGTATTCTACTGTTGTTGAGTGGTGTTACTCCTACCCGTGGGGTGGAGTCCCTGCTCAGTTTTCTCTGACATCACCCCCATGCAGGATAGGGAAGTACATAGGGGAGGGGTACCTCTTTGAAGCCTGTGAAGATGAAAGTCTAGATTCCTTACTTGGCTTTTTCTGGCATGAGTAGGGCCACAGTTTTTCCTGTGGTGTTTGACTGGAGTAGAACAGTCATTATCTAAAATAACCTGCCATTCCAAGAGGTCCTGTCCCTGTTTTGTTGGCTAGAGAGGGCATAGAGAGAGCAAGGAGTGGGCATAGAGAGGTTGTAGAGAGGGTATAGAGAGGTCATAGAAGATAGAGAGGACATATAGAGACATAGAGAGGGCATGAGAGATCATAGAGAGGGCATGAAAGGGCATAGAGAGGGTATACAGAGGTCATGGAGAAGCCTTAGAGAGATGGTAGAGAGGGCATGGAGAGGGCATAGAGAGACCATAGAAAAGGCATAGAGAGGTCATAGAAGATAGAGAGGGCACACAGAGGCCATAGAGAGGACATGAGAGGTTAGAGAGGGCATACAGAGGTTATGGAGAGGACATAGAAAAGGCATAGAGAGATAATAGAGAGGACATGGAGAAGACTGCTTTCACTTGGGACTTTCTCTTATCTGTGTCCCTTGGTATTTCCCAGCTGCCTGCTTCCTCAGCTCACATCTGCGATATGTGAAGCAAAAAGAAAACCCAGGAACTCACCACTGTATCATTCTTTATATTCCCAGGTCTCTAGCTGATCCACCCTCTTCTTTCCACCTTTCATGGTTTTTATATGAAACATCCAGGCTTTCTAGTTGTATTAACAAATGGAATAGACTGTATCTACCCTATCTTCCTGGAAGTACACATCAGTCTCTCATGGTTTTAACAATGCTAACATAAAACAACCAACCAAAATAAATTTTAAAAACCACATGGTTCTTTGAGACTTAAATACAATAAAATTTTAAACATTAAAAAATTTTAGAAAAACAGCTCCTTGATGCTCTGGACCTCACCTGCTCCATCTCCCACTTCTTTCTTTATTTAAAGAAAAAATGTCCAAATTGGACAAAGCAGTCACTTCATTTGGGGAGAAGCTTGAAGCTAAGAAGACTGGTATGTTGCATGAGGTACTGTGAGCTGTTAGACTCCATCCCTCGCTCTACATTTTCTTTTTTCCTCTTTCAGAAATTGGGGCTTGGGCTTCCAGGGTTTGTCTACCATGGTTTGTCCTTGGAGTGTGTGCTGGGCCCAGAATGCCAAGCACCCTGGGCCCTAAGGTCTGGACACAGGTTAGGCATAAAGTTAAGGCTGCTGAGGTGAAGCCACCTCAGCCGGCAGGAAGTAAGAAGGGGGGATGTGAGTTGTCTCAACCAGGGGAAGAATGTCTAGTCATTTGCTTGAGTACCAGAACAAAGCACCACTGATTGTGTGCCTTAAACAACCGAAATTTCATTTTCATTTTCTTACATTCTGTAGACTAGATGTCTGAGGTCAAGGTGTTGGGTTAATTTCTTCTAAGGTCTCTCTCCTTGGCTTCCATTGGCCGTCTTCTCCCTACGTCTTCATGCGCTCTGTCCTGTGTATCTGTGTCCTAAGCTCCTCCTATAAGAACACCCGTTAGGGGACTTCCCTGGCAGTCCAGTGGTTAAGCCTCCTCACTTCCAGTGCAGGGGGCACAGGTTCAATCCCTGGTCAGAGGCTAAGATTGCCGCTCAGTGCAGTTAGGGAGAGAAGGGAGAAGAACACCAGTCTGGTTAACTCAAAGCCTACCTCAATAACCTCTTTTAACCTTAACTATATCTTTAAAGACTATCTCCAAATCCATTCATATTGGGGAATAAGGGTTACAGTATATGAATTTTGCAGATACAATTCATTCTGTCACAAGCTGCAGAAAGGAAAATGTGAAAGTGGAAAGCGGAAAGGGTGGACTGAGCCCCTTGTTGAGAATTCAGGAGGGGCCAGATCCACAGAGGAAGCATCTGTTGATTTCTCCCATTGGTTTTCCCAGCTGATCCTGATGTGATGTTCAATCTCTGCTTCCCTCCCAGGGGGGTCCTGGCCTTTCCTGGTACAAATTCTCTTTTTTTAACATAAGGGAAACTTAGGTCACTAGGGGAATTTTCCTAGGCACTAAATGGATATAAAATCTACTTTTCTTTTTTATTGAGATATGACATACAAATAGTGAAGAGCATAAGATGCACCAATCTGAAGTGTGCCGCTCCGTGTTTAAATATGTGTACACCTTTGTCACCACCACTCAGACCAAGCCATAGCATGTGTCTAGGACGAGCATCTTGAAAGTTCCTTGTTCTCCTTCCAGTCAACCTTTGGTTCTCCACCTGGAGAAACCATTCTGGACACCTGTTCTTGAATGTTATACAGCGAAATCATACAATACACACTCTTTGTGTCTGTCGTTCAGCATAATGTCTGTGAAACTCATCTGTGTTGTTGGGACTGGTTTGTAGCCTTTCTTGCTGAATTGTATCCCATTATATGGATATAGCACAATCTTTTTTTTTTTTGTAAGAAACATTTATTTTCTTTAGTGTGTTTATAGTACAAGCACAATCTTTTTTTTTTTTTGTAAGAAACATTTATTTTCTTTAGTGTGTTTATAGTATACATAAGAGCAATGATTAAGGGATAAATGGTTACCATACAGGATCATAGGTATTTTAACTAAAGAAAATGGAGAAAGTGCTGAGGTTACATCTGTTCTTTTTTGGTCTTGGGGAAGGCTTTCGAGGGAAGGCCAGAAAGAATTCACTGCTGGTACAGGAAGGAGGTGATTCTGGTTAGAGCAGAGACCCCAAGTGGGGAAGGAGCACATAAGAGTCCATTCACCTTGGGCATCAGGTCTGTGGGAGCCCTGCTGATGGGCCTGCAAGTTACAAGATCTCGTCTGTTCCAGCCACCCTATCCTCAGAAGGAAGAGCCAGGCTTGGGAGACCAGCTCTTGTTCCTTTCTAGCTGTGCTTTCAGCCGCCCCAGCATTTGGTCTTGGGCTCCTGTGAATCATCTTCACAAAATTGGGCCAAGTTCTGGAGGCCAGAAGTCAGAGATTAGGGTGCCAGCATGGCTGGTTCCCACGTGGATTCCCATGTGGACTATTACTGTCTTCAGGGCTGCAGATGGCTGTTTTCTCATATTGGCTGAGGGGCTAGGGGAGCAGGATAGAGACTGGATATAGCACAGTTTACTTATCCATGCTCTGGACATGTGGGTTGTTTCCCACATGTTTGGAGTTGTTATGAATAAAGCTGCTTAGAACATCCTTGTATATGCCTTTTGGCAGATCTATGTGTGAACGGCTCTTGGGTATATAAACCTAGGAGGAGGATTGCTGGGTCATATCAAAACCACTTATTAAATTAAATTTTTTATAAGTGGATATAGGTCACCTTTTTTCTTTTGTTAGGTTATTTTTAGTAGTGGTTCAGTGGACCTCAGTTAGAGATGTCACATATCTTTGTCATATTTAGTTATATCATAAATTTTATTTGAAAGTAGAATTGATTATGAAAATATGCCCATATATGTTAGTTGCTCAGTCGTGTCTGACACTTTGTGACCCCATGGACTGTAGCCTGCCTTTGTCCATGGAATTCTTCAGGCAAGACTACTGGAGTGGGTAGCTATTCCCTTCTCCAGGGGATCTTCCTGACCCGGGGATCAAACCTGGGTCTCCTGCATTGCAAGCAGATTCCTTACTGTCTGAGCCACCAGGGAAGGCCTCATCTCACTCACCTAACATGCAAAAGGTCCCTGGTTTGAAACTGGGCAGAAACAATGTTAGTAAGTCTAGAACCCACACCCAAACTCTGTTGGAGGTCTTCCCTGGTGGGTCAGTGATAAAGAATCCATCTGCCAATGCAGGCAACATGGATTTGATCCCTGATCTGGGAAGATCCCACATGCTGCCAAGCAGCCCATGTGCCGCAACTATTGAGGCCATGCTCTGGAGCCCAGAAGCCTCAACTGCTGAAGTCCTCGAGCCCTAGAGCCCATGCTCTGCAACAAGAAAAGTCACTGTAATGAGAAGCCTGTGCACAGCAATGAAGAACAGGCCCCAACAAGAGCTGGCTGCAAGTCCATGAGCAGCAATGAACACCCGGCACAGACTCCCTCCCCCCTCAAAAAACTTATTGGAAGAGCTTAGATTTCATCGACCCTCCTTTTCAAAGGCTTAATGCACTCAGTCTTCCCTTCTATTTTGTCTTCTTCTCTACATCAACCCACGTTGAATCATTTTTGTAAACAGGTGTAGTAGAGATAGCTCTCTGCTTACCTCCCTTACGGCCAACCTCCCCAGGAGAACTGTGAGATCTGGTGGGACAGCTGCCCTGGAGGACATAACACAATTTGGTAGCCATTGGTTGAGAAGTTACAAAGACCGCTGTGGACACCGCAGTCCTGTTCTGCAGGTTGATGACATTGCCCCAGGTCATGACCAGAGAGGTCACGGGGGGCCTTCTAATGCTGATCTGGAGTGACTGAGGACCTGGAGAACCGAGCCCACAGGACGGGCAGATTCCAGCTCCCCTTTCTTGAGACAGACCATGAGGGCCACTGTGGGCATCTTTGCTTGGAGGGGATCAGTTAGGGGACAGACTGAAGACCTTCTCTGCCCCAGGGCCCTTTGCAAAAGGTAATGATGTGTTCTCTTGTATGTTGTAAATGCTCCATTTCATTTGCTTCCAATGATTAAATAGAAGTCATTTGGGAAAAGAGAGAAACAGGGAGAGAGACAGAGAAATACCAGTGACAGTTCTGATGAGAAAGAGATAATAGTGTGGACACCTGGAGTTGATGTGATTTCTGCCAGGAGCAAAGTAGCTCAACATTCTCACCTTATCTGACCTTAGTGCAGACCAAGATGTGATTCTCTCAGTTCTTACCGAATATCTAAAGTAGCTCAGGGATTCCCTCACTATTGTCATTATGGATACTAACCCCATCTAGGAGGACCATAACTATTGTGTAACCACTGGTGATCCTTGTCTGGGCCAATAACAGGCCTCAGGAAAATTCCTTTCAGTAGCACAGAGCCTGGTGTCCTGGACTTATCTCAGGTGCCCTAGAATATGGCGACTTTTCTGTCTTCCCATCTCCACCCCTGCTCACCCACAAGTCATGTAACTTGTTACCCTTTCTGAACTTGTTTCCTCATCTCCCAAATGGGAATTATAATAGGGTCTGTTTCCTAGGCTTTTCTGAGGCTTTGAAGAGAAACTGTGTCTAGAATGCTTAGCAAAGAGCCTGCCATGCTATGGGTTTGCAACCCTCATAGTTCAGTTGGTAAAGAATCCGCCTGTAATGTGGGAATCCTGGGTTCTATCCCTGGGTTGGGAAGATCCCCTGGAGAAGGGAAAGGCTACCCACTCCAGCATTCTGGCCTAGAGAACTGTATAGTCCATGGGGTCACAAAGAGTTGGACATGACTGAGTGACTTTCAGTTTCACTTTCCCACATCACAAGTTTGCTTGTGTTCTTGGCAGAACCTAGGGAGTGAGGAGAAAGGAGAACAAGAAAGGTGTTAGGGCTTTACTCAAGCTCCTTGAAACCAAGGGCAGCTCAGAACCGACTCAGAACTCACCTCCTGAACCATTGGCAATTGGGATCGCTTCCAGAGAGGCCCCAGACTAGACCAGGAACAGCCTGAATCCAGAGGCTGGGAGGGCTGGGGGAACACAGTGACCAGCGAGAGTCAGCAGCTGTCACGAAACTAGTGGCTCCCTCTGCTGCTGCTACCAACTCTGTGTGACCCCATAGACAGAAGCCCACCAGGCTCCCCTGTCCCTGGGATTCTCAAGGCAAAAACACTGGAGTGGGTTGCCATTTCCTTCTCCAATGCATGAAAGTGAAAAGTGAAAGGGAAGTCGCTCAGTCATGTCCGACTCTTAGCGACCTCATGGACTGCAGCCTACCAGGCTCCTCTGTCCATGGGATTTTCCAGGCAAGAGTACTGGAGTAGGTTGCCGTGGCTCCCTCTAGGAGAGGGATATTCTTCTAGAGACCCAGGGCACATTAAGCACCCTTCCATTCAAGGAAGCAATTTGTTTTTTGATGGGATCAACATTTTCAGTTCAAAATCTTTCCAGCTCCTTGAAAATGATCACTTGAGTAGCCTCAGTTCAGTTCAGTTCAGTCGTGTCCGACTCTGCAAACCCATGGACTGCAGCATGCCAGGCCTCCCTGTCTATCACCAACTCCCAGAGTTTACTCAGACTCATGTCCATTGAGTCAGTGATGCCATCCAACCATCTCATCCTCTGTTGTCCCCTTCTCCTCCTGCCCTCAATCTTTCCCAGCATCAGGGTCTTTTCCAATGAGTCAGTTCTTTGCATCAGGTGGCCAAAGTATTGTAGTTTCAGCTTTAGCATCAGTCCTTCCAGTGAATATTCAGGACTGATTTCCTTTAGGATGGAGTAGCCTAACATTTGGATAATACTGCAGTTTTTCAATCTTTCAGGTTAAACATCAAAGTAAGAAAGTTTCAACTAGAACATAACCAATGAGTCATAGGACCACACCAGCACATCAATAAGAAAGTACACTAGGGGACCCAAGGCTCTTTGGTAATGAGCATAATCATCTCTTTTCATTATCTTCTTAAGAAGACACCTGGCTAGACAATGGGCCTAAGACTGGGGCTGCTGGTTGCTAACAGGGAGAGGGTGGGGGGAGGGATTTGTTAGCAAGGGAATCCTTAGCTAAGGATTCCAAGGGAATTCATTAGCAAGGATGTGAAATGGGGACTTAGGAGATCCTCGAAGAATCCTTTTACTCTTTGCAATTCTGAACCCGTAGTGAAACCCCACAGCCTGCTTGCTGTGGTCACAGCCTGGCCTTCTGGTTCTGCTAATGGTTCCATGGGACCTTCTCAGACCCCCTCCTGTCTTAACCTCCCTCTTCTGTTCCTGGGCTGGGCAAGTCCTTGTCAGGGCCTAGGTTTCTGGCTAGAGTGGTAGTTAGAGTGCTGGCACCAGGACTGTGTTTGCTTTTCAGTCACTTCTTAGAACATAGCTCGGGTCTATATGAAAGCCTTTTGACATACTTAGGATAATGTGCAAAGAAACCAGCCCTGAGTCCTTCCAAAGTTAACACAGTCGAAAACAATAAAAACACCAAACTCCGTTTTTGAATCATGGTAGATAAGCCAAACAGAAAACTGTGTTCAAATGTTTTGGATTAAAACTCACAAAAATGATATTTAAAGGCTGTCTTGGAAATCTTGATAATGAGTTGAGGCTGTTCCCAAATAGAAGGAAAAAAATCCTAGCATGTTGGGTGGAGACACGTAGCGTCTCATTATTCCAGTCTGCACAGGAAGCCCCAGCCGTGGGAAGGCTCTGGAAGTCACCTGAATTTTAGGCTGAAGCAATCAACACGCAGTGGAATAAACCTGTCCCAAGAGAAGGTTTGACCTGTGATGCTGGTGTTCTCCCAGGAAGAAACTTATCCATCAAGAAGGCTCAGTTGCAGTGTCTAGGATGGGGTTCCAGAGATAGATAGGTTTGGGTAGGGGTCCTAGTCAATGAGTTCAAAATCCCTCAAGTGTCAGCTGTCACATTCCCTGAGGAATCTAACTTGACCCCCTCAAACTGAATGTCCCTCCTTTGGGTTCTTATGTGCTGTTTATCCCTATGGAAATATCGTACCCTATGCTTCCTCTCCCGGCTTCCTTGGTGGCTCAGTGGTAAAGAATCTGCTTGCAATTCAGAAGATGAGGGTTCAGTCCCTGGATTGGGAAAATACCCTGGAGGAGGGCATGGCAACCACTCCACGGAGAATCCCACAGAGAGAGGAGCTTGGCGGGCTCTTGTCCAGAGGGTTGCAAAGAGTCAGACATGACTGAAGAGATTTAGCAGGTAGGCAGACAAGCTTCCGTTTCAGAATAAATTTTTTTAAAAGTAAAAATTTCAAATAGATACACATAGGTACACACACACAAAAAAACATTTAAGGTCCATACAATTTAAATTACCTGGTGAAGGCTTGATGGTCTCTTACTGGTTGCCAGGTGTAGGTTGACCAAGCAGCCTTGGAGAGAGAGACTCTTGTCAGTGGGGCAGGGCAACCTCCCAGCCTGGACCCACTTCCAGGGCCTCTGGTGACAATGTCACTGGCCAGATCATGAGTCTGGGTCTAGGCACTGTAAGTGCAAGTTTCTTGAGAGTTTTTCCACTTCTGAGTAAATGTATAACCAGAAAATGCCAGTGAACATTGCACAGGGGCTCCCAGATTAAGAAGCAGTGAAAAACCATCCTGAGAGGAATGAGTAACAGTTTTCAGTTGCTCTGAAAAAGGCAGAGATCATGGCACGGATCACGTAACATGGTTCACCCCATGAAAGCCTGCCACCAAGGTAAAAGTGCTGAGTTTGGAAAAGCACCAAACCTTCTCTATAAACATTCCAGCGATGGAGACCCACAGCTAGTGGCTGAAGGATGATCCATGATGTGATCAGACACTGTTTGTGAATTCTGACCCTTTATTTTATAAATATTCCACCATCCTCATATTTTCCATAAATGCTTTGTTTTCCATTCTTGATGACGTGGTAATCAAGTGGACCACCGACATTTTTCAACTTCCTAAAACATACCACAAGCTCTTTGTCAATTTATTTTTTAAAAATTCTATTTATTTTTTTATGGCTATGCTGAGTCTTCGTTTTTTTCATGCCGGCTTTCTCTAGTTGTGGTGAGCAAGGGCTACTCTCTATTTGTGGTGCATGGATTTCTCATTGCAGTGGCTTCTCTCATTGTAGAGCATGGGTTCTAGGGTGTTTGGGCTTCAGGAATTGAGGCTGTCCGGCTCTAGAGCACAGGCTCTCTAGTTGGGGCACGTGGACTTAGTTGTTCTGTGTCATGGGGAACCACTCAGATGAGGAACTGAACACATCTATGGATTTCTAAACCATCACACTGTAAATCAGACCCCAGGCGTACCGTCACCTCAGATGTTTGTGTGCATCTCCCCATAGCCAGACCATAAGCTGCTCATCGCTTCTGAGTCTTGCACAGCACCTCTGTGCACGTGGAAGACATTGCGACATGACCAGTAAGTGGAAGGGAAACTCAGTATTCTAAGAGGCCGCTTGTGCTCTCACAGGATGGCACTCACTTGTGATCTTGTTAGTGGTCTTTGTATAGCTGTCTTGGCTTGATGTTCTTGTCTATGAGAGTCTTCCTTCCTGATTTGTGTGAGGTTCAGTTCAGTTCAGTCGCTCAGTCATGTCCGACTCTGTGACTCCATGGACTGCAGCACGCCAGGCCTCCCTGTCCATCACCAACTCCCGGAGCTTACCCAAACTCATGTCCGTTGAGTTGGTGATGCCATCCAACCATCTCATCCTCTGTCACCCCCTTCTCCTCCTGCCCTCAATCTTTTCCAGCATCGGGGTGTGTGAGATGACTATGTGCTAAGTTTAAAAACTGTACTTTCCAGCCTCCTTCTTGGCTGGGGTGGGCTGAAACTCAGCTTTGACCAATGAGACCTAGGAGAAGTCTGTTGGAGATGTCTAGACAAGTTTTGCTTTTCAAACACAGATCTTGCCCATTCTTCATTGGTGCCTTGCTCTTTCTGCTTAGAATATGGTTATGATAACAAGATTGCCGCAGCAATTGGCAGCCATCTCAGCCTTATCCACCCCCTCCCCCCTGCCTTAACATCTCCATCAGCTCTGGCAGCTGCCAATAAGAAAAATGAAACCTCCTGATTTGCTGAAGCATTGGTCACTCAAGTTTGCTGTTCCTTGGAGTTGAACATAAACTCTAACTGACCCAGGATGGAGGTCCTAGAAATGAGAGAGCAAAAGCAATCAAGGAACCTAGAGAGATGAAAGAGAGGAGGCTTGGATTGGGAGAGAAGGAACTAGGATGGTCTGCATTAGGGAAGACGGATTTTTGAGAACATTCAAAGCTCATTTGCTTAAGTCCTGGAGCCATATGGGCAGTTCAGGTACAGAAAGGTCATAAGTAGTCTGATTGACTGGGCAGTTTTATTCCCCAGAGTGAATGAACACTTATCTATGAGTTTATCAGGCCATGAATTGATTTGCCTGAATCTTCATCCAGCTTGATCATACCTAAGGACACCTAGCAATGTCAGCTTCCTAATACAGTCTAATTTGAAGCAGATGACTATCGCTCTGAATGTAACCATATGCTCTTGGTTTCCTTCCACAATGTCCTGGCTGAGCTCCATTAGTCTTTCTGAAACTGCGCCCCTCTTTGACAGTGGAAAAGCCAAGGGTTGGAGCCACTCCCACCTACTTCATTCAACTCTACTACTAAGAGCTGGTTCTTCATCTGTCAAAAGACAGCAGTAACCCCGACATCACTGGATTTTGAGCATAGAGCTGGTATGTGCTACATCTGATCTGCGTGCCCAAGACCCCCTCTTCCCTGACTGCTCACCTTAAATTGACTGAGCTTTTCCTATCGGTCCCAGTCTGATGTAAAGTCAGGAATTACCCACTTTGAAACTCTTCCATATGTGGCCCTTGTCTGTGCCCAAGATCGACTTCTCAAGTGTCAGGAGGCTGAGTTTGGCACCCTCTCTCTGGGCTCCCCAAGTTCCTCCCTGCTACTGCTTGTCTAGCCCACATCTGAGGATTGTTATTGGTCAGCATCCCCATGTTCTGAGCTTAGGACCCTGTTGTATTTGTCATTCTATCCCCAGCCTCTAGAACAGTTTTTGGTGTATGATATTAATGTGGGTGTGTGTGTATGCATCATTTCAGTCATGTCTGACTCTGTGCAACCCTATGGACTGTAGCCCTCCAGGCTCTTCTGTCCATGGGATTCTCCAGGCAAGAGTATTAGAGTGGGTTGCCATGGCCTCCCTCATGAGATTTTCCTGCCCAGAGATTGAACCTGGGTCTCTTGCCTTGTAGGCAGATTCTTTGCTGTTAAAGTCACTAGAAAAGCCCACCATAACATTAACAAACACAAATTTGTGGAATAAATGAGTGAATGGTGAACTTTTTTAGCATTATATACATGTTTGTAGCACTGAAGGGTTCTATGCTGTGCTCAGGCAAGTGCTTAGATGACATTTGTGGAATGAAAACAGTCCAGTCTTAACTCCCTAGATTTTGGGAAAACTCTCTAATTTCTGTAGATTTCTCATGACTTTCTTCTCTCACTGGTTTGTAATGAGGGTGGCACAGAAGCCCCATAGAGTTGTATCACCCTGTAACAATGTTTTATAATAGCTTTGTTGGTTCACAAAGCTTCTCTTCCCAGCCTGCTTAAGGGAAGGAAGCTAGGACATTTATCAAAATATCACTCTGATACTATCTCTGAAAAAAAAAACAACAATTTGTCCTGGCTCATCAAGCTGAGCATAGCAATTTGTACATTTAAGAGATTACAATGAAGCCTTGCAATTATACTTTTTAATGGTGTCAATGAGCCACAACTGAGATTAATAAGCAACACTGTGTGCCGGGCACTATTCTAAACGTTTCACTCATCAACTCTTCTCAACAACCTTATGAGGTTGGTAATATAATTATCTCTGTTTTATAGATGTGGAGACTGAGATGCAAAGAGGCCAAGAAGCATGCCTCAAGTTACTGGTAACTGGTGAAGCTGAGGTTTGAATTTAGGCAATCTGATCCAGAACTGGAATGCTTAACTATTGACCCACATTAACATTTATTATTATTTTGGCCAAAGAATTCAGTGACATTGATCCAATCCAAAGAAGTCTCAGTTTTGATAGGTTGATCCGTCACTTCCCTCTCACTCAGTTGGATCTCTGAGTTCCACATCAGGTGGCCTAGCCGTATTATGGCCTAGTCAATATTTCTGTATTTTATTTAGAAGAACTATTTTATTTAGACTGGCTCCCACCCTCCCTTCTTTGCATATTTCATAGAATGCATTTTGCTTGCAGAGAGCACAGACCACACTAGTTACGAACCCACAGGGCTATGTGCATAGTTGGGCCGGGAATGAAAACAGCTTCACCATAGTAGCCATCTGTCATTCTGTCCATCTGCTGCCCTAGAGGGATCTTAAAATAGTTTCAACTCACCTTTAAAATCCATCGCTCTATGAAGGGCTTGTAACACTCGGAGGCCCTGAAAGGCTGCCTGAGAAACAGGACGGCTATTTGGGCTACTGGTGACCAGCTTAAGTTTCTTTGGAGGGAGACAAACCATCCATTCATTGGGCCCTTGTGAGATTTTCCTTCTGCACCAGCCCTCCAAGCCAAGGAGGAGAACACCTAGAGGAATGGCTTCTGGGTTTTTTTTTTTTTTTCTATTGAGAGGTTTGTTTTTTGTTTTTTAAATTGTCTACTTTTTTTCTTTTTTCTTTCCTGCTCAACTCTTTTCTGCTCCAACTACCCAATCCTACAACTTTCTCCTTGTCTTAGCTTGTCCTTCACCAGCCCTAAAGCTAGGGGTTTGGAGTGAGCGCATGTTTGTAATCTAGAAATTTTAAATCAGTAAGGTGACCATTTATCATTTGTCACCCAAACCAGGACATTTTTGAGAATGAAAAGTCCAGACATATGATCGCCACTGGTTGAGCTTTGGCTCCGTTGCACAGCACCAAAAGTGCATTTATTTTATTTTTTAAATTTCTTTTTATTGTGGTAATGTTGATCTATAATCTTATGTAAGTTTCACGTGTACAACACTGTGTTTCTACTCCTATATACTCTACAGTGTGTTCACCACCAAAAATGTAGTTTCCATCCATCACTCTACAGTTGGTCCCCATTTTGCTTTCTCTCGACCCTACCCCTTCCTCTCTAGTGATCATCACTGTGTTTTTTTGTATCTGTGTGTTTATTTTTGTTTGGTTTAGTGTGTTCACTTATTTTGTTTTTTATTTGCTTATTAGGTTAAAAAATTTTTTTTTGTATTGGAGGATAATTGCTTTACAATACTGTGATGGTTTTTTGCCATACATCAACATGAATCAGCCACAGGTATACATATGTCCCCTCCCTCCTGAACCTCCTTCCCATGTCCCACACCATCCCACCCTCTAGGTTGTCCAGAGCGCTGGGTTGAGCTCCTGAGCACACAGCAAGTTCCCGCGATCCAGTTCACGTATGGTAACATCTGCGCCTCTGCGATGCTCTCTCTGTTTGCCCCTCCCTCTCCTGCCCACACTCTGTCCACAAGCCTGTTCTCTGCGTCTGCGTCTCCACTGCTGCCCTGCAGACATTATATCACACATGCGAATTAAAGCATATGGTATTTGCTTTCACCATCTGACTTATTTCACGTCGCATGATACCCTCAAGGTCCATCTACATCATCACAAATGGCAAGATTTCGCCTTTTCATGGCTAGGTAGAATTCCTCTGTGCGTGTGTGTGTGTACACATCTTCTTTAACTAGTCAGCCACTGTGGGCACATACGTTGTCCCCTGCTGCTGCTTAGTCGCTTCAGTCGTGTCTGACTCTGGACTGAAGAGTCTGGTGGGCTGCTGCTATAGACTGCAGCCCTCCAGGCTCCTCTGTCCTTAGGATTCTCTAGGCAAGAGTATTGGAGTGGGTTGCTGTGCCCTCCTCCGGGGGATCTTCCATACCCAGGGACTGAACCCAGATCTCCTGCATTGCAGGCAGATTCTTTACCACTGAGCCACCGGGGTGTCCTAGGTTGTTCCCAGATCTTTGCTACTATACATATCACTGTGATGAAAATAGGGGTTTTGAAAATATCTTTTCAAATTAGTGTTTTTATAGTCTTTGGATAAACACCAAATCTAATTTATTGGATAGTTTATCCAATATAGTTTATTGGATAAACACCAATATCTTTTCAAATTAGTGTTTTTATAGTCTTTGGATAAACACCCAGAAATGGGATAGCTGAATTGTATGATCTTTCTATTCTTAATTTTTTCAGGAATCCCCATACTGTTTTCCATAATGGTTGCACCAATTTACATTCCCATCAACAGTGTTTGAAGGTTCCGTTGGTCCATATTCTTGCTAATGTTTGTGGTTTCTTGTCTTTTTGATTATAGCCAATCAAACAGACATGAGGTGATATCCCATTAGGTTTTGATTAGCATTTTCCTAATAGTTAATGATGCTGAACATCCCAGAAGAGCATTTAAATACTTACCAGGTAACAGTTGGAGACAACAGCATCCCCCTGTCTATGTTCATGACTCTAGTGCCTGACTGTACACTAGATCAGACTCTCATCGATGGGATCAAGACAGGACAGATTGTTCTCTTGTTATCTTACTGAATCTTTAGTCTATAATGATTCCTTTTTGCTCTAGCTCTGCATTTTTTTCAAAAAGGTCACATTCTCAGTATTCAAGTAATATAGCCTGTTAAATCTCTAGACTGAATTGAAAGTTACATTACAAAATTTCAATTCAATTATGCAGATGTTTTTTCCATTTCAAATCACCACTAGATGTGTAACTTGGTTTAAAATAAACTTACAGTGAAGCTCCCTAATTATTCTTTGGGAAGGATGCTGTTAGATAAAAAATATCCTACATATACAATGAGTTTTTTGTAATTACATATACTCTTTTTTCAATTAATTAATTAATTATAATTGGACGATCTAAGTGAATCCCCAGGCAGGGGCCTCTAATTAAATCTTGGTGAATTTAGTCAGAAGGGAAGTCTTACCCAGTGCTTCCTGTAAATATCTTCCTCTTTGATAAAAAAGGCCATTTGAGGAGAAATTAGTGCTTCTTGTTTTTGGAAACAACCTGAGTGGCCCCAGTCCTCTTGTATCCTTGATGGGACAAGCCCAAGGACAAATGCCTGCTCACTGAAGGTAGCAGACATCGGCTGGATTGTTTTCCAATTTCTTCAGCCACTAAATCGACATTGGAACTGCCTGTTTCCGGGCTTCTTCGTACGTGAAAAAATTGTTTTTATGTTATTTTTTAAGCCAAATTTACCACACAACTGTTACCTGCATTTGGGCATCCTTAGACGATACATGAAGTGGCATGAAAGTCGCTCAGTTGTGTCTGACTCTTTGTGACCCATAGACTATATAGTCCATGGAATTCTCTAGGCCAGAATACTGGAGTGGGTAGCCTTTCCTTTCTACAAGGGATCTTCCCAACCTGGGATCGAACCCAGGTCTTCTGCATTTCAGGCAGATTCTTTACCAGCTGAGCCACAAGGGAAGCCCTGGTAGGCTACTCAGTCCATGGGGTTGCAAAGAGTCAGACATGACTGAGAGAATTTACTTCAAAGAATTCCAACATAAATGATAATGCCATAGTTCACTATCAGACTTATCCCCTTTTCTGTTATATTCCTTTCTCTCTCTTGGAATTAAGTGTCTAGATAATAAAACTTACCTATACACATATTTTTTTCAAAAAATCAATATATGCCATTACTGTAATGTAAAGAATGAATATCACATAAATTAAGAAAAGATGATAAATTTAAATGTGTAAATGCTTGGGCACAGCTATGCTAGCAAATATGTTGAGGCATAGCTTGCGGGTCTGTGTAGAATTGCCATGAATGAGGTAGCTCTCACATGCATCCTGGTGTCCTATGCTGGTGACTCAAATCTCATCAGATGTGTAGATTCTGCTATTGAGATTTTTCAGAAGGTGAATGAGCTTGATGAAGCCCCAAACCAAACAATGTGCAATCTTACATTGACTTACGTGGTAGCCTCATTCTCGTAAAATTCAATGTGCATTCAAATGATGCGAAAGATTACTTTGCAGTATGTAACCCAGAGCTGACATCGAAGATCATAGAATTTTAAAAATTATAAAAAGAAACAAACCCTGTTTTCATCCACATGAGTATCTGATGGCACACGTGGAGGTCATGGGGGACTTTGAACAATTCTTGCTATGTAGGATTGCATGTTGCAAAATGTCTGGAGTCCTTGCCAATAAACACTGACTGACATCTCTAATACTTGTGGCAACCAAAAAGTACCCTTCTACGTTTTTTAAAAAAGAAGCAAACCCTGTTTTTGGCTTGGTTGGTAAACAATCTGCCTGCCAGTGCAGGAGACACAAGAGACATGGGTTTGATCCCTGGGTCAGGAAGATCCCCTGGAAAAAAGAATGGCTACCTACTCCAGTATTCTTGCCTGGAGAATCCCATGGACAGAGGAGCCTGGGGGGCTGTGGTCCTTGGGGTCGTGTTTGTGTGTTTATTTACTTGGCCGCAGCAGGTCTTAGTTGGGATGTGTGGGATCTTTGGTGTGTCTTGTGAGATATTTTCGTTATGGCACATGGACGCTCCAGTTGTGGCACACAGCTTAGTTGTTCCACGCATGTGAGATCTTGGCTCCCTGACTAGGGGTTTAACCTGCTTTCCCTGCATTTCAGGGCCGATTCTTAACCACTGGACCATCAGGGAAGTTACCCTTGCCTGTAAGTTTTTAAATCATCCCCTGAAGCAGTCTTGTCACCTCCTGCCTCACCACAGAGGACAGCAGAGCACAGAGGTCAAACTGGCCTGGGGGTGGGGCCCCGGGTCACTGACTCTACATAAAGGTCAGCAGGACCCTGACTCCCCACTCTGCAAGTTGCAGCAATGCTCCATTTCTTTTGGGGCGGGTCCGGACAGGTGGGAAGAAAGCACGGGAACTACAGGTCAGTGGGTCACCCTTTCTTAGCACATGTGCATTTTATCACTGACCACTTATTGAGCTTCCACTAAGTGCAAGGCAGAGGCAGGGCCAGCCATGACTTCCTCCTGCCCTTAGGGAGTCTAATGGAGAAATGGAGAAAAGTACCCAATTAAGATGGAGCGGAGGTTCTTAGTTTGGGATACTGGAATGTATTTCAGTGGATCCTTTAATCTGCTGACATTGCAGATAAGGCTGCATGTATCTCTGTGTGTGAGTGCTCTCACACAATTTTTTTCTGGCTAGAGGGTATATTCTTGTCATTGTTGTTGTCCAGTTGCTAAGTCATGTCTGACTCTTTGCGACCCCATGGACTATAGCCCACCAGGTGCCTCTGTCCATGGGATTCTCCTGGCAAGAATACTAGAAAGTGAAGTCGCTCAGTCGTGTCCGACTCTTTGTGACCCCATGGACTGCAGCCCTCCCGGCTCCTCCGTCCATGGGGTTTTCCAGGCAAGAGCACTGGAGTGGGGTGCCACGTTGCCATTTCCTTCTCCAGGGGATCTTCCTGGACCAGGGATAGAACCTGCGTCTCCTGCATTGGAAGGTGGATTCTTTACCTTAACCAATGAACCACCACGGGTGCCCTAGAGAGTATATAGACTTAATCATATTCTCAAAACACTCCAGGATACTACAAAGGTTACAGATTTTGCACAGGGAATGCCTGGTAAGTAAATAGTATCTTATTTGATGAGTTTTCGCAAGATGTCTCTGCTCAAAACACCTCTCATTGAGATAACTTCTTTCACTGAAATCTCACAGGTAGACTTTCATTGTGAATGGCTGAAGAGCTAGCATGGGTCTCTGTGAGCATCATCTTTTCAAAAGTATTTGGGAAATGTTTACTGGGACTAGGACCCAGCCATGGGTGGAGCAGAACTCCCAGTCCTGTGGACGGTGTGGGCTGGAGAAGGGGGAGGGTGCCAAGACAGCAGAAGTACAGGATCTTTTGGGAATCAGGGGGCAATCTAACCCATGGAGCAGAGAAGTTCTTAGGGGAGAACAAACCAGCCTGGGCTGCTAACACCCTACACAGATGTGTATCAGCAGCTCTCCTACACGGACAAAGAGTCCTGGTCAAAGAGGATGTTGCATTGAGTCTGCGGGCACAGGCATGAGGAGGTAGGGAGGTGGTCAGACTCCACCAGCGTCAGGCCTCAGCTGTCTCATAGTTTTGTTTGGGTCAGCCACTGGGTGAACAGATCGGGCCTCGTAGGATGACTCTGATAACATGACCTGCATTTTGGTGCATATCTAAAATTCCAGCTTATATGAGCTATCGCTATTTGTTGCAAGAGTGTGTTTGGGAAGCAGACTGAGGACTCTTTGGGCTGGAGAATGAGGGGGAGGGTGGTTTATAACTGGCAAACTATGTGCTGACTATAACCAGGCTGAAAAGCAGTGTGGTTTCTACGGGGTTCATTCTGGAATGAGTACATTTTGGTTTCCCCCTGGAACAAAGCCTCTGCTGAAAAGAAAACATACCTTGGCCTTGAAAATGCAAAATCACTCTCCCTCTGCAGCTCCGAGCAGTGCTGTACGGGGAGGGTTAACTTGTCCTAAGGCCCTCCTGTCTTTGGAACCCCAAAGGAGCAAAACACAGATCTTTCCATGCTTTCCCTTTCCACAGATCTTTCCCTTCCTTTACTAAAGAGGACTGGGAATAATTGCCAATTCAGTAGGCTCCTTGCTCTTTTGTGCATTTCAAAGGCATTTGCTGTTTGGGATTTGGAAGAAAATCATGAGAAATGAGAATCTCTCGCTGCCTTGGCTGGAAGCAGGCTCATTGTTTGGAGAAGGAGCTGGTTTCCATGGTTTTGGACAAGAGACAGATGCTTTTTTTCTTTTTTTCAAGAGTAGTTTCTACTTTCAGTTGGATCCAATAAATAGCCAAGGTAGTCAGTTTTCCACCAGTGAAAGGTCTTAAAGTTATTTGAAAACATCCTAATATGTTATCATTCACCACCAACTGTATATGTTTTTCAGCTATTATAACTCACGCATTTATCTCTGGATAGGCCCGGTTTAGGCCAGATTTCTGCTTTATGTGTGTATGTATGCCTACTAAGTCACTTTAGTCGTGTCCGACTCTGTGCGACCCTATGGACTGTAGACAGTCAGGCTCATCCATCCATAGCATTTTCCCGGCAAGGATACTGGAGAGGTTTGCCCTCCTCCAGGGGATCTTCCAGACCCAGGGATCGAACCTGTGTCTCTTTTGTCTCCTGCATTGGCAGGCGTGTTTGTTACCACAGTGCCACCTGGGAAGCCCCCTTCTGCTTTATAAGGGCAGCCAGCCATGTTTCAGCTTTGGTGTCCTAGTCTTAAGAGTAAAGACAACGAATGAGACATTCATTCATTGTCTATAAACTACAGGAGACTCAGGGATGGTCTGGGTGAGGAGAGTAGGGCAGGAACCAGCAGCATTTGAAGCCTGAGTTCTAGTTCTGGAAGCAGCTGGCAGAGTTGATACCATCACAGCTGTAAGGATGAATGCCCCCCTCCTCCCACGTCAGCACTGGGGCAGGACCTGCCTCCACAGGAACCATAAGGTGCTGTGATCTTGAACCAACACATGGAAACTGCCTATTTTACCTTCTGCCACTAAGACAAGACACAGGACAAATTTCCCCCCCTTTTTTTTAATGACATAGAAACAAGGAATGTGCTCAAATGAAAAAAACAAAAAACAATTGTCTCTTGTCTTACTGTGGAAAAGACTCTGATGCTGGGAGGGATTGGGGGCAAGAGGAGAAGGGGATGACAGAGGATGAGATGGCTAGATGGCATCACTGACTCGATGGACATGAGTCTGAGTGAACTCCGGGAGTTGGTGATGGACAGGGAGGCCTGGCATGCTGCGATTCATGGGGTCTCAAAGAGTCGGACACGACTGAGCGACTGATCTGATCTGATCTGATCTGATTACTGTAATATTGGCTTGGAATTAAGATGGATCAGGTATTGAATTTAGCCGTTTCCATGATCAGTAGCAGCTGTAAAACAATATATCGGGTCCCCAAAATCTAGAACAGCTCAGTGGATGAATGCTAAAGCTTGGGTCTCACAACCAGAGCAACAATACACTCAGTCGTTACAGCCCTTTATCATAATCCTATGTTCTTTTTAAACAGGGATGAGCTACATGACTGAGGGATTCCCTGGTGGCTCAGATGAGGGAGATGTAGGTCTGATTCCTGGGTTGGGAGATCCCCTGGAGAAGGAAATGGTAATCCACTCCAGTATTCTTGCCTGGAGAATCCCATGGACGGTGGAGCCTGGAGGGCTACAGTCACATGACAGATCTTAAAATTGCTAATATTGTCATCATTTTTTTTTGAATGTTATGGTCTTTTCTGCCATTTCTGAACTTATAGCTCTGGGTCATTTTTCACTTTGCAGGCTTTCTCATGGTCTGCCCGATTATATTGCTATCTGATTTTTCCTCCTGTTTAGATCTTGCTTTCCCAACTTATTCGTTAGTTCCTTGTGAGCAGAGACCAGTGGATTTTTAATTTTCCTGTGTCTCCTATTTCCCAGATAGAATGGGCTTTTAGGTGTCAGGCAGGAAACTAACTGGGCCTGTGTTGAGCTGTCTTTCAAATAACATTTTCATCAAAGAGAACTAGAGATAACCCTGTGTGTATACATTCCTACCTCTTCTCTAAGGATCATGGCTGCTGTGGATGAGCATGTCTTTGACGTTCACTTAACCACAAATTTACTGCCAAAGGTATAAAATGCAGAACAAGATCCATTGGATAGATTAGCTAAGATTATACTAACGGCAGCTCAGAGTGGAGTTTGGGAAATTAAAGGAAAGGATTATACTTTAATCTGTGATGTAAGCATTGCAACATCTTATTCTTCGTAGCCACCACCCATACCCTTGGCAAGAACAAGGTCTCTCCCTTCTGCCACTTGAATTTTCTCCCTCTCAGTTGAATAAACATTTGGCTCAGGAACCATTATTTCTCTTCTGTGGGGACTAATCTGAGAATAGTAATAATGATAATAAGTATTTCCTTTCAAGTAACAGAGTGCCAAACCTTTCAGGGCCAGGCAGATATGATCAGAGAAGTTTAACTCACATTCAAGAAGAGCATTCCTGGGTGGAAGGAGAAACTCAAGAATGTGTCCTCCGGGTGACAGTCCAGAGAGCCCCGAGCCGCAAGCCCAGTCTTGTCTTCCCTCCACCAACCTCTGTAGCTTGGTTGACAAGAGGGGACCAACATCAAGAATGCTGCCCCAATTCAATTCAGTCTTATAAAATGATATGAAGTCACTTTGTCAAGTGTATGTTCAGGTCATTAATACAGTTTTTAAAAAAATCATTGCAAATTCTGTGATGACATTTGACAAAGAGTGCGTTTCAGTGTTGCTTTCACTAGAAAATTTCCATTTCTCGGGAATCTAAGTAACTGTTACAGTGAGATACAAAGCTCCCCCTCCATGGTCTGCTAATGTGTAGAAGACTGTGTAGGTGGAGGAGGGTCTGGGAGAGGGGAGGGGCGGGGGTGTGGGAAAAGGAGAAACCGGGAGAGCAGGGGGAGAAGCAGTGAGTGGACATGTCCCTGTGTGGGACTGATTGTTAGAAAGCAGCTTCCACAACGTGGTGTTTCCGTTTGTTTGTTTTTGTGTTTTGAGCCTGTTAGAGTCTACATTGGTGGTTTGTTTGCTTGTTTTTCCATTTTTGTTGGAGTATAGCTGTTTTACAATGTTGCGTTAGTTTTTAACTATACAGCAGAGTGAATCAGCTATATGGATACATGTGCACGTTAAGTAGCTTCAGTCACGTCCGACTCTTTGCGACCCTATGCACTGTAGACCACCAGGTTCCTCTGTCCTGGAGTGGGAGATCTTCCCAACCCAGGATCGAACCCGCATCTCTTATGTCTCCTGCGTTGGCAGTTGGCAGGAGGGTTCTATTTACCACTAGCGCCACCTGGGAAGCCCATACACATGTATACAAATATCCTCTATTTTTGGATTTCCTTCCCACTTAGGTTACCACAGAGTACTGAGTAGATTTCTGTACTATAAAATGGGTTAAAATGGGACGGGCTTCCCAGGCGGTGTTACTGATAAAGAACCTGCCTACCAATGCAGGAGACATAAGAGATGCAGGTTTGATCCCTGGGTTGGGAAGATCCCCTGGAGGAGGAAATGGCAACCCACTCCAGTAGTCTTGCCTGGAGAATCCCATGGACAGAGGAGCCTGGAGGGCTACAGTTCCACAGGGTCGCAAAGAGTCGGACGTGACTGAAGCAACTTAGCACATGTAGCAACAGCAGTGCATATACGTCAGTCCCAATCTCCCAATTTATACTCCCCTCCTTTCCCCCTGGGTATCCATACATTTGTTCTCTATTTCTGCGTCTCTATTCTGCTTTGTAAATAAGATTGTCTATATCAGTTTTTTTTCCAGATTCCATATATATGTGTTAATCTATGATCAGAAAATGCTAGTTATTAACACAACTAGATTCAGAGCTCTTGAGTCTTACTGCTTTTTGAAAACTTACCGACACCCAAAACACATGACTGACATACAATAGACACTTTTCAGTGTATGATTAACTATACAGAGAAAGTTTAATATCTTGGAATAATGACTTTACAAAGATGAAATAATATTTTGAAAAATTTAAACATGAATAGCATTGTTGCAATGCGTGGAAAAAATGTTAAAAATTACATTTTAGTACACATTTAATTGAATGTCTCTTAATGTCAGGCACAGAGTCTCCACTGGAAAGAGTCATGAGAAAATGCACCCTCCAGGGGCTCATAGGATGTTTGGAGGAGCCAGACATGAGCCCGAATCATGAGAGCAAGAGTCACAGAGCTGATGAAATGATGAACTGGTCTGCTTCTTTCTTCAACCACTTGGGATTGATGGGAGTTACTTTATTATTTGTGATCCTTGAACTTTTCACACTGAAGGTGGCAAAGATTCCCAGATCATTGAGATTCTCAGTTAAACAGCACATAGCTATGTATGCAGTGGTCAGAAATCCCAAGACTCTCTTTTGAACTTTCATTTCTTAATTTCTTTTAAAAAGGTATTATTTTTCTTTTTTTAAATTTATTTTTAACTGGGAAGAATTGTTTTACAATGTTGTGTTGGTTTCTGCCATACAACAGTGCAAATCAGCCATAATCATACATATATCACCTCCCTCTTGAGCTTCTCTCCTGTCCCCTGATCCTACCCCTCTAGGTCATCACAGAGTACCAGGCTGGGCTCCCTGTGTTATATACCAGCTTCTCACCAGCTATCTATTTTACACATGGTGGGGTATATGTGTCGAAGCTACTTTCTCCTTAAATTTATTTTCTATTGGGGTATAGTTGCTTTACAGGGCTTTCCAGCTGGCTCAGTGATAAAGAATCTGCCTGCCAATGCAGGAGATGGAGGAGACATGGGTTCAATCCCTGGGTTGGGAAGATCCCTGAAGGAGGAAATGGCAGCCCACTCCAGTATTCTTGCCTGGACAATCCCAAGGACAGAGGAGCCTGGTGGGCTACAGTCCATGGGGTCTCAAAGAGTTGGACACAACTGAGCACCCACACACAGCTGCTTTACAATGTTGTACAACAAAGTTAATGAGCTATATGTACACATGTATCCCCTCCCTCTCTCCTCTCCCTCATCCCACTCATCCAGGTCACCACAGAGGTCCGAGCTGAGCTCCCTGTGCTGTATAGCAGCTTCCCACTAGCTATCTGTTTCACACATGGCAGGGCACATACGTCAGTCTCAATCTCCCAGTGTTAACCTGCATGGTTCCTAAGATCTCAAAGGGGAGGAATGTGTAACTTCTATTCATTTTTTCAGATTGGGAATTAGGCTTCCTGAACTCTGGGTAACGTTGAGGTTTGCTCCAGATCGCCTGAATCAAGACCCCCCTGCCTGCACGCCAGCCCATGGCAGTTACAATACTAGATGTTGCCTCTTTCCAGGCACAACTCGAAAAGTATACGAAAAGATGAAGTACGTCAATTTTTAAAACATTAAATGAAAGAAATAGTGCTATTCCACCTAAGTACATTGCTGCTTAACTCTTAAGAACATCTAGATTTCCAATCTTAAAATGCGTGGTGAACTTCACAAGTATGCTTTTCCCCAGTAGACGGTGATAATGTATCACTCACTACCGTTGGAATCCACAGGTATTTCCTTGCTACATGACCAGCACCATTGCCTGTTCTTGTTTTGTGGTATAACACGGAAAGTTTTTGTTTGTTTGTTTGTTCTTTTGGCCTCTGAAGCCCTGTTACTGAGTTATTGATCTTATGCTTCACGTGCCACTTCGTCATCTCATCTACCACTTCCCTGGACACGTAACCCTGTGACGAAGCAGCCGATGTTCTTAACAAATAAGATTAACTGAGATTCGAGGTGATTTGTAGTTCGTCCTAATTTCAGGTAGCCTTTCTTTTGCAGAATAGTTTATCATCTCAGGAGCTCAACATGCTGTTTTTACCTTTAGCTTAATAAAGATTCTAACAAAGCCATTCAAACTTATTAACCCGTATGTGGGTTCCCTAGAGTTACCAACCTATAAGACTTTTGAAAGACAGCTTTCGACTCATGCATGGGCGTTTTACACTTCAAGTTCTTGAAAAACTACTTTCTTTTCCTCTTTTCATTCATTCATTTCTTCATGTATATGTTACGTCAGATATCATTGCTGGAGGCTTCGTGACAAATGTCACTTACAGGCTCTAGTGCCCTCAATATGCGGTAGGTTGAAAGTTAGTCATTCTTTTCAAAATTAGTGAATTTAGCATTCTCTTCTTGGTACCACCCCTGCATTCTAGCCTACTTTCTTTGAAGCAAAACTGTCAAGGTTTCACTCAGCTTGGTCACACCACCCACTCACCTTCATCCATACCACAAGTCCTCCCAGGCTTAACCACTCCTCAGAGGATCTTTTGCTGGCAGTGACACAGACATGTGGGTCGGGGAACCTTGAATTCAGAGAAATCCTCAGACTTTGTTGTTGCCCCCGAACTTACCAAGAAGGGATGGAGCTGCAGAGAAGATGTGACCAAGAAGAGGGAAGTGAAAAAGCCAGAGCAGCATTAAGGTGGAGAGAAAAGAATGAACCTCAGCTCCCACAACCTTGAGAGGCGAGTTGGGGCTGGAGGAGACAGGCCCCTTGAGGGCCTGAGAGCCTGACCGTGGTTTCCGGCTAGGCCTGGGGGCCTGGCCTGCATCTTTGCTTGGCTGGATCTAGGTTCCTTCTTTGGGCAAATACAATTTATGTCCGCTGAATAAAAGCTCCCTGCATGTTTTCTCTTCACACTTTGGAATGTTACCAAAACCGGAAAGGAAAACCCCCGTAAATCTCTGCTCATCCAGACCTCTCTTGCTCTGAAAAGAAGCCCAGTCAAGCTCCGCATCAACCTCACGTCCGTCTCCAACTCCTCCAGCCCACACTGAGTTCTCCCTTTGCGCCCCTACAGACACAAGGCCTGAACCATGAAATCCAGCCATTAATCATCCTCCTACCACAGAGGGGCTGTGCAGCCAGTAAATCCCAGGGCCCTAGAGGCCAGGACACCCGGACAGCCGGGTCCTGGGCTGACTCTGCTCCCTCTCAGCTCGGTCCATTTGTGTGGTCTCTGTTTCCTCATTTGCATCATTAGGAACAGGGACTGCATATCTCTAAGTTGACCGGTTGCTCTGTGACTTCAAGCTCATGTACAGCTTTCTCACTGTTGCTGGTTTCAAGTCACAAGGGCAGAAACTATGCATTATGTTCTTCTTCCTCTTCATATGGCAACAGAGAGCTGGGCATGCAGTACTTTGTCTACTCATTAATGTGACAAGCATTTATTGAAATTCTCCTGTACACCAGGCACTATGCTGGATGCTGTATCACTGGTAAGGGAGACAGAGGATCTGAGCATCTTTAGAGAATTCCATGGTCCTCACACTCTCCCAAAGGCTCTTAAAAAACATCCTGGAGCTGCACCTTCAGAATTTCTGCCCTAATAGTTCTTCAACCCCTCACCATTTGTATTTCTTTTTTTTTTTAATGTTTTTTACTTTAATTAATTAATTTAATTGGAGGCTAATTACTTTACAATATTGTAGTGTTTTTTGCCATACAATGACATGAATAAGCCATGGGTGTGTATGTGTTCCCCATCCTGTACCCCCTTCTCACCTCCCTTCCCATCCCACCCCTCAGGGTCGTCCCAGTGCACCAGCCCTGAGCACCCTGTCTCATGCATCGAACCTGGGCTGGCGATCTGTTTCACATATGATAATATACATATTTCAGTGCTGTTCTCTCACATCATCCCAGCCTAGCCTTCTCCCACAGAGTCCAATTTGTATTTCTAACAAGCTGCTGGGTGATGCGGATGCGGTTGCTGGAGAGAACCACCTTGGGAGGCCTGGTTTGTTCTCGCAGCAGTTAATGACAGCACTCTTTCACCCAGGTGTTGTTATTTTAACAGCTGGCATCTGACCTCTTCAGGAAGGATCAGCCTCTGCTGCAAAAATAATGCCTTGATGAGCCTGCTTGGATGGGGTGAGACCCATTGGCTGTCAGCCAGCTCCAAGATATCAGGAAGTGGAAGTGACTTCTCAGGAGACAAAGTGAGGAATTTGTGGGGTTTGCTCCTGAAGGGAAAGGGGAGATGGATGGAGAGGCTGAGAGGAAGGCAGGAGAAAAGGAGTAGGTGAGGTGTAAGACCAGCTGCTCCTTTGAAGGCCTTTGTCCTGTGTGCTGTAAAACCTGTCTTTGTTGCTTTCCTCTGCCCCATGCACCCTCCTCAAATCCTCAACACAAAGAGGCAGGAACCTAGGAGAGAAGGTAAGGCTCTCTGGGAAACACAAGGGCCCTAAGAGGGTCCAGAGGCCCCACTAGCTGCAGAACTGGAACTTGTGGTGCCGAAACTCCTATTGCCTGGTGTTTCAAAAGGAGGAGACCCTTGAGTGCATCTGGGTTATGCCACGGCCGAAAGCCAAGTTTCCATGAGGTTCTGTGGGACTGAGACAAGCATTTATTCCAGGTTCCTCTGTCTATGGGATTTCCCAGGCAAGAATACTGGAGTGGGTTGCCATTTCCTTCTCCAGGGGATCTTCTCGACCTAGTGATCAAACATGGGTCTTCTGCATTGGAGGCAGATTCTTTACTGTCTGAGCCACCAGGGAAGCCCTTTATTTTATTTAATATGTTTTAATTTTAAACTTTGGGCCTTTTAAGAAAGAAAGGAGCTGAAATGCCGGTAAATTACCAAAATCACAGTTTTATACCATATTGCACTAGTCTTGCGAACTGTTTCAAATTTATAATGTTCGTTGACTTTTACCCCAGGCTTGTCAGAGAGAATCACTTGGTATGTTTGATATTCCTGCTGGGAAACTGAGGCTCATGGAGACGCACAATGAAGACTCAGCTTGGGGCAGATATCCAGCCAGCCAGGCCAGCGGCTCACCTCAAAGGTTACCTGCGAAGGGCCTTGGTTCATCACAGGGCTCTAGTTTCCTCTCAAATAAGGTAGCTACAGTGTTCAGTTCTAATTCTCAGCAAATCAACATTTCAAGCAGTACTTCAGGGTACCCCAGTGAGGAGGTGAAATCATTTTGTCCAGAACATCTCTAATCCAGAGCCTTAGCTCTTTTCTTTAAAATCTGCTTGTCATTTGTCTGCAGGAGGAAATTAGGGAGGAGTGCAATCACACTTAACTCTCATTCGTTTTACAGCCATATCTTCTACTCTGAGATAAATCTTGTAGCTAAAAAGGTCGATGGAATGTAAGAACAAGTTACAGCCAAGTCCTCTATTTTTTGGCAACATGTACTCCGTCTGTCTTTATGATCAACAAGCAAATCAACTGTATTCTAAATCAAAATGATGGGTTTCCGAGCAGCCCTAGGGGGCTTCCAGGGCTGGCCCAGGAAGATCTCGGGATGGGACCCAGAAGCCTCTCCCACCTAGCTTGTCTCTTCAGGTGCCATCTTTAGTCAGATGAGATAAGTTGAACTGGATTCCCTAGCAGGGAAGTGGACAATACCCCCACAGAGCTTGGGCCTCAGAGGGGCTGGAGGTGGGGTGGGGGATGGGAATGGTTTGGGGTTCAAAAGAGGCACAGCTTCACCCTGGGGGCAGGCGGATTAAGAGTGACTTTTTCCAGGACTTCCCTGGCAGTCCAGTGGTTAAGACTGCGCTTTCATATCAGGGAGCGCAGGTTCCATCCCTGGTCAGGGAACTAAGATCCTGCATGCCACGGGGTTTGGCCAATAATAGTAATAATAACTTTTTTTTTTTTCAAAGAGTGACCTTTCCTTTCTACCCTTGGCCCCAACCCCCACACTTACCTATACTCACACTTAGAGATAAGAAAGGGATAGCAGGACACACCCCGTAATAACAGCAGGTACTATTTCTTAAGCCCTAATGTGCTGGGTTCATTTCCCTCTCACAATTGACCTTAAGTGAGTGTCCCTGCCTCACAGAAGAGAGAGCTCTGTCTGGGGAGCTTGAAACAACTGGCCCTTGTTAGTTAGTAGGTGGTCAAGTCGGGATTTGAACCTATATGGCTTCAAAGCCCATATTCTACACTATTCCATCAATTCATTCCCCAAAGTCTGCCCATGAGAAAATACAAGTGGGTGACTTTTTCCATAAATAAGAATTCACATCTTTTTAATTTGGAGACTATGTTCTTAGCTTTCTGTGTGTGTTTAACTGTTCATTCTTTTCTCAAAATCATGGTGATGGGAGATAATCATTCTCTCCACTTCCCTCTACTTCTTCCCCCCTCCCCCATTCTCCTTCTCTCACCTCCTTCCTCCCCCACCTCTCCTCCCCTCCTCCTCTTTTCCTTCTCCTTCTCTTTTTCCTCCATCCTCTTGTTTTAACTTGACCAAAAAAATACCCACACCAAAACAAACCCATGACAATCCTATTTTAGATCATGTTTCTGTTAATTATTTTTTTTTCTTATTCTATAAATTTGAAAAGTCTGGGACCTCTACTTTATATGAAGGCACTCTTTGTAATTTAAGTCTGTCATAGCTCTGGAACCCAGGGCCACATCTATAGCCTAGGAAAATTTGATTTAGGATTTACTGACAGAGAACATTTGGTTCAAATTTGATAAACTGTAGCTAGGACTCCGAGGGACATTTTAGTGAGAGGGCATCTCTTTTCTACGCTGTAGCCTCTTGTTCCTTTGGGCTAATTCACTTCAGTCATGTCCGACTCTTTGTGACTGCATGCACTGTAGGCCCCTCTGTCCATGGGATTCTCCTCCAGGCAAGAATGCTGGAGTGGGTTGCCATTTCCTCCTCCAGGGGATCTTCCTGACCCAGGGGCTGAATTTGCATTACAGGCAGATTCTTTATCACTTGAGCCATCTGGGAAACCCTCTTTTCCTTTAAAATTTCCATTTTTTCCTTCCTAGATTCTCTGGCTTCTTGAATTGACAGCACATGCAAATCAATTAATATCTTGCTGAGACCATGCTTATTTTTGTTTTATACACAGTTATTTTCTTTGTGCAGTAAAACCTGAGTGTATTTTTTTTTCTGTTTCAAGCATTCTAATGATTTTTACAAACAGTATGAAACTGTATTAGGCATGATGGCCCCCTTACATGTGAATGAAGCACAGCAAATTGGGGACTGACTGAGAAAATCTGCAGCCTGATCAGCACCCCCGCCTCCGTTGCTGACATCACATTCCATCATGTTGATTAGCCATGGACAGAGCTGCTGGTGACACTGCTCCTCTTTTGAACTCTGTCTTCCCTTGGACTCAGGGCAACTGCAAGCCTCAGAGCCACACCTTCAAACATAGCCCTGTCTGCAGAATCCCAGCTCCAGGCCTCTGGAGTGTCTCTCAGCTCCAGGTCCTTTAGTTTGCTTTATGGGTGTACTAAATCATTCCACACACCATGGAGCAGAGGAAAAGGTTGATTTATTAGACCTACCTGCTTGGTACTTGCAGAGTGAGAGTCCCATACTGAATGATTTTCTCTCTTCACGTTTTTTCTTTTTATAAGTTTTAAATGTTTAAATAAAATACCCATGGAGTATCCCTTAGATGCAGACCAGGGGTATTCTAGTCCTGTCAGACCCTTTGTGATAGTTTCCTAGGGATAACAAGGGTCACTTGCTTTCTCTCTCCATCTCTTCTCTTTGTTTCACCTTCCTCTTTCTCATTGCCCTCTTCCCCACCTCCCTTTGATCAGAGAAAAAGGAAGCATGCATTCATTCACTGACTCATTCATTGCTTGCCATTTGTTCACTCATTCATTCCAAGTTTTCTGTTAGGTGGCACAGACCCAGCAGTGAACAAGACAGTCAAGGTCCTTGCCCTCTCAGAGGCTGTGACCCAGAGCGTAAGGTCAAGGTTACATGGGCATTTACAATGTAGAGTGGTGAGTGCCAGGGAAGAGCACTTTCTCAAGGGTCAGATGGGGCTTCCAGAAGGTTTCCCCTAGGCTGAAGGCTGAGCCCCTAGCACTGGGGAGTGAGTGACTATGCTGACTACAATTCCCAGCTGACTATGCTGGATTTTCTCAGTTGTTGGGTCTAGTTGCTTTCTGTGCAGTAAACAGTCTATTTAACCAGTACCTTTTTTTCACTCATCAAAGTAAACTCTAAATCCTGCTTCACAAGGGCAGAATGGGAATCCAACAGTAAGAGACTGTGAGCAGAACTGGATCCTGACATTTCTAAGGAAAATGACTGTGATGAACACCTGCCAACAGGGCAATGGGTTTGGATTTGGCAATGAGAAAATGGATTTGAATGAATGCAGACATTGAACGGAGATGTGGAATTGATTAAACCTCATGGACTGAGGTCACAAAGAGTCAGACTAAGCGACTTTCACTTCACTTCAGCTAAAATCAGAGTTGAAACAGGCCTGTAGAGGGAGCTCTCACCCCCTACCAAGCATCTTCAATTACTCTAAAAAGGAAGCTATTAATGCCTACCTTACCTTTAGGCAGGAAGGTGTTGCTTACTTCACTATCCAGCGGGAAGAAGAAATGTTTTGTCTGCCAGATGACAGCCAATCAGAGACTGGCAGTTCAACCAATAAGAAGCCTCCAAACTTGGGATTCTCAGCCTCCTCCAATGGACTCTGGTTATTTCAGCTCTCCCCAAGTCCCTCCTTTTCCTATTAAAAACAAATACCTCTTCCTTGTTCTCTGGACTGCCTATGCCCTGCTGTAACTGGCATATCCTGAATTGCAGTTCTTTTGGCTATTCTTGATTAACCTGGCCTTTTCTGGTTAAATAACTGGCTATTTTATTTTTGAGGGTGACAGAGGCATTTTAAGTAGCAGCCATGATGTCACAAAGCAGGTGGAGACATGATTCTACTTGAGAATACACCATCAAAGTGGCAGCTTGGAGCTGTTTAGGCTTGACATAGGCTCCCTTGGAGAATGGAGACCCAAGGCAAGTTTAAGTATGTAAGTGGTTCAAGTTGAAAGTGGAAGAGTATCCAAGTGAAATACCATAATTTGAGTAGGCAAACAAAGATTAAGATAAAAATGTGTGCCTAGGAATGACAAACCTAGACAGTGTATTAAAAAGCAGAGAATTACTTTGCCAACAAATGTCTGTATAGTCAAAACTATGGTTTTTCCAGTAGTCATGTATGGATGTGAGAGTTGGAACATAAAGAAGGCTGACTGCCAAAGAATCGATGCTTTTGAATTGTGTTGGAGAACAGTTTGAGAGTCCCTTGGACCCCAAGGAGATCAACCCAGTCAATCCTAAAGGAAATCAGTCCTGAATATTCATTGAAGGACTGATGCTGAAGCTGAAGCTCCAATACTTTGACCACCTGATTCTAACAGCTGACTCATTAGAAAAGACCCTGATGCTGGGAAAAATTGAAGGCAGAAGGAGAAGGGCATGACAAAGGATGAGATGGTTGGATGGCATCACCAACTCAATGAACATGAGTTTGAGCAAACTCCCAGAGATGGTGAAGGACAGGGAAGCTTGGCATGCTGAAGTCCATGGGGTCTCAAAGAGTTGGACATGACTGAGCGACTGAACAACAGAAAGGAACAAAGTATATGACTTCTATACAGTAAAGAGGATGTTGCACTGGGTGAAAAGGAAAGTTTGCCGCTATCAAATAGCTTAACCAGAGCAGAATCAAAGAGAGGGATAAATCCACTGATCAGATCAGATCAGTCGCTCAGTCATGTCCAACTCTTTGCGACCCCATGAATTGCAGCACGCCAGGCCTCCCTGTTCATCACCAACTCCCAGAGTTCACTCAGACTCATGTCCATCGAGTCAGTGATGCCATCCAGCCATCTCATCCTCCGTCGTCCCCTTCTCCTCCTGCCCTCAATCCCTCCCAGCATCAGACTCTTTTCCAATGAGTCAACTCTTCGCATGAGGTGGCCAAAGTACTGGAGTTTCAGCTTTAGCATCATTCCTTCCAAAGAAATCCCAGGGCTGATCTCCTTCAGAATGGACTGGTTGGATCTCTTGCAGTCCAAGGCACTCTCAAGAGTCTTCTCCAACACCACAGTTCAAAAGCATCAATTCTTCGGTGCTCAGCCTTCTTCACAGTCCAACTCTCATATCCATACATGACCACAGGAAAAACCATAGCCTTGACTAGACGAACCTTTGTTGGCAAAATAATGTCTCTGCTTTTGAATATGCTATCTAAGTTGGTTGTAACTTTCCTTCTAAGGAGTAAGCGTCTTTTAATTTCATGGCTGCAGTCACCATCTGTAGTGATTTTGGAGCCCAGAAAAATGAAGTCTGACACGGTTTCCACTGTTTCCCCATCTATTTCCCATGAAGTGGTGGGACCGGATGCCATGATCTTCGTTTTCTGAATGTTGAGCTTTAAGCCAACTTTTTCACTCTCCACTTTCACTTTCATCAAGAGGCTTTTGAGTTCCTCTTCACTTTCTGCCATAAGAGTGGTGTCATCTGCATATCTGAGGTGATTGATATTTCTCCCGGCAATCTTGATTCCAGTTTGTGTTTCTTCCAGTCCAGCGTTTCTCATGATGTACTCTGCATATAAGTTAAATAAACAGGGTGACAATATACAGCCTTGACGTACTCCTTTTCCTATTTGGAACCAGTCTGTTGTTCAACCAGTCTGTTGAACCAGTCTGTTGGAACCATGTCCAGTTCTAACTGTTGCTTCCTGACCTGCATACAGATTTCTCAAGAGGCAGATCAGGTGGTCTGGTATTCCCATCTCTTTCAGAATTTTCCACAGTTTATTGTGATCCACACAGTCAAAGGCTTTGGCATAGTCAATAAAGCAGAAAGAGATGTTTTTCTGGAACTCTCTTGCTTTTTCTATGATCCAGCGGATGTTGGCAATTTGATCTCTGGTTCCTCTGCCTTTTCTAAAACCAGCTTGAACATCAGGAAGTTCACAGTTCACATATTGCTGAAGCCTGGCTTGGAGAATTTTGAGCATTACTTTACTAGCGTGTGTGAGATGAGTGCAATTGTGCGGTAGTTTGAGCATTCTTTGGCATTGTCTTTCTTTGGGATTGGAATGAAAACTGACCTTTTCCAGTCCTGTGGCCACTGCTGAGTTTTCCAAATTTGCTGGCATATACTCACAGAAAACTAGTCAATCTAATCACACTAGGACCATAGCCTTGTCTAACTCAATGAAACTAAGCCATGCCCATGGGGCAACCCAAGACGGGCGGGTCATGGTGGAGAGATTTGACAGAATGTGGTCCACTGGAGAAGGGAATGGCAAACCACTTCAGCATTCTTGCCTTAAGAACCCCATGAACAGTATGAAAAGGCAAAATGATAGGATACTGAAAGAGAAACTCCCCAGGTCAGTAGGTGCCCAATATGCTACTGGAGATCAGTGGAGAAATAACTCCAGAAAGAATGAAGGGATGGAGCCAAAACAAAAACAATACCCAGCTGTGGATGTAACTGGTGATAGAAGCAAGGTCTGATGCTGTAAAGAGCAATATTGCATAGGAACCTGGAATGTCAGGTCCATGAATCAAGGCAAATTGCAAGTGGTCAAACAGAGATGGCAAGATTTGAATGTCGACATTCTAGGAATCAGCGAACTGAAATGGACTGGAATGGGTGAATTTAACTCAGATGACCATTATATCTACTACTTCAGGCAGGAATCCCTCAGAAGAAATGGAGTGGCCATCATGGTCAACAAAAGAGTCCAAAATGCAGTAGTTGGATGCAATCTCAAATCCACTGAAGCTGTATACAATTCACCCTGAATGGGAGACTACAATAATACTTGGCTATTAAATTTATATAATCTTGCCTAAAAACACTGCCTTTGGCTTTGAATTATCTGAATGATCTTGACCTGAAGTCACTGTTCCACGTTCTGTAAGTGCCCAGGAGCCCTAGTAGTCCAGGCAGTAAAATGTGTGTGTGTGAGTCGCTCAGTCGTGTCCAACTCTGCGACCCCATGGACTGCAGCCCACCAGGCTCCTTTGTCCATGGGATTCTCCAGGCAAGAATACTGGAGTGGGTTGCCACTTCTTTCTCGAAGGCAGTGAAATAGCTTTAAACTAAGGTGGTTCAGGACAGGTCTCTCCATGCCTCTGTAATTTACTGCTGCTGCTGCTGCTGCTGCTGCTAAGTCACTTTAGTCGTGTCCAACTCTGGGCGACCCCATAGCCAGCCCACCAGGCTCCCCCATCCCTGGGATTCTCCAGGCAAGAACACTAGAGTGGGTTGCCATTTCCTTCTCCAGTGCATGAGAGTGAAAAGTGAAAGTGAACTCACTCAGTCGTGTCCGACTCTTAGAAACCCCATGGACTGCAGCCCACCAGGCTCCTCCTTCCATGGGATTTCCCAGGCAAGAGTACTGGAGTGGGGTGCCATCACTTAGCAGCACCCAAAACACAAGCCCCTCCGATCCTGTGTTCTCTCACAATCTTATCTCCATAGCACACTGCTCTCCTCCCTGCACCTGCCAGCTTCCTTCAAAGGTTAACCTTCACAGCTTACAGAAACAAGCAATTGTAACATTCATAAGCATTAGTCATAATGTGAGGATAAGGGTGCTTGACTGAGCTGAGATGCTGGACACCAGCTAGGCTCACCGCAAGCTAAGGGTCTGGCTCGAACATTTGTGATTCAAATTCATTCATTCACAAGTTATAGTGTGCCTGCCGAATGCCATGAATCTTTATGTCACCTGAGACTAGTTGCAAATAAAATATTAAATATACAGCAGGTCTGAGTCTATTGTAATTTGAGTGGAAGTGCTGTGAAAACTTGAATGCCATAGCTTTTCACCTTCTTCTTGGTCACAGACCACTCTGAATGTCTGGTGAAAATTTGGACCCATTTTCAAAAGAAATACACACCAATATGCTTATGATGTTTTGCATATAACTTCAAGTTCACACATCTTCTGATGTACTATAGATTCCCTTATCCAAAGGGATTTATAAGTATGTTATTAATTAAGAGTATCTTTTTACATTTAAGTGAACATCACAATGTAGATTTGTACATTTAGCACCATCTCAGTAATGTACTGTACATAGGAAAGAATACATGTATATAGAAAAGCCTGGAAAGATATGCACTAAAATGTAAATATTTGGATGATGAGACTGTGGTTGGTTTTTATTTTCTTCCCTGAATTTTGTTTTGTTTTCCCAACTTAGAAATATTTTCACTAATTTGCACAAAAATAGCTGTTTCTTGTGACATTATAGAAATACTGAACAGAGCTTTCAAATGCACTGAGTCACTTCAGTCGTGTCTGACTCTGTGCGACCCCATGGACTGTAGACTGTCAGGCCTCTGTCCATGGAATTCTTCCAGCAAGAATACTGGAGTAGATTGCCATTTCCTTCTCCGGGGGATTTTCCCAATCCAGGGCTCGAATCTGGGAAGCAAATCTAAAAAGACACTCTAGTGGACACTCCTATTTGATGGCTGCTTCATTCACAGTATTTAGGCGTCTCTGGCCTTACGTGATTCATACCATGAGAACCTTCTTCTGACCTTCTGATTGGTTCATGGAGGGGAGGGGCTTGACTCAGTTAAGCCAATCAGTGTGTTCCCCACAAGGATTTTTCTGAATTCTAACAAGGAGCCAGTTTGTGGTGACGGAAGCTGTGAATGAGGTCTGGGGGTTTTGAAGCCGGGAGGGGGCCATATTACCTGCTGGCCTGTAAATGAGAGAGAGAGACAGAGAGACACCCGATAGTTCCAGGAGTCCAGCTGCTCCCCAGTCCTTCTTGCATTTTGTTTTTTTCAATTCTTCCTTTGATTGTATACCTTTGACAATTACAATAGATTTCCTTTTTGTCTGAACTAGTTAGAGTTGGGTTTCAGGCACCTGAAGCCAAGTCGACACAATTAGCAGAAGTATTATATTATATATTAAATGCATTATATTATATATAATATATAATGTATGTTATATATTAATATATGTATATTTATAACTACTTAAGAATAAAATTTGACCCAAGCTGTGAAAGAAATGAAATCAACAATATTTCTTGACACAGAAAGTGGCTGGCTTAGGGTGCCTGGCTCTGTGCAGGAAAGAGGAGGTTCAAAGATCAGAAACAAACCAGCATGATTGGCTCAGGTCCTTAGATCGTTCTGTTCCTTTAGGAGGTAGAACTTGTCTTCTTGGCTCTGTGCAGAAACAGACAATAACAGGATTGTTCAAACCCTGGTTATAACCATAAAAATTACAAGTCTCTTCTCTCATTTATGAGTGTGATGCTCAGGATAACAAATTTACAAGTGAATGAAAGATAAATGTATTTTCCAACTCAATGAGCTAGAAATTAATCCCTGCATTAATTTGGCAACATGAAGATATATGAGCTCTGCTAAAGAGGAAAATCTCAGCAAATTGGTAGAGATACTCTGCAAGAATAATCACTTTACATGTGAGTTTGTGTTCCCCATAGAATATCCAGTTCCTTTTCAGTACATCTTTAGTTGTGATGAAAGTAGTGAAAAAATACTGAGAGACATGGCTTAACTGTCTTAGGAATACTTCACACTGTGAAATTTTAGAACAACTTTTTAAAATTAAAATATAATTCATCCAAGCAAAAGCTTCTTCAAATACAGTCTTATCCAAATCCCTACTGAAAGTGTGGAAAACTGTATTTTTTCCATGGGCAAATGTGTATTTCTATTGAGTTTAGAAATGGTCTGGCAAGGATAATATTGTAGGTAGGCCATGATGGAGTCAGTTCCACCTCTGGAGGCTGGTTAGGGTGGCACAGTCAAGGGGAAAGAGTTTACACCCAGACTGACTATAAGATAATGAGACCAATTTAAATTTTTTTAGTTCAGTATACTATAACCTGCATATTCTAAGTAAAAGCTATACTCACATTTCTTGAAGGTTGAGAGATATCTCTTATCACGATACTTTAAACCAAGACTTTGAGCCATTTGCCTGATATCTTTAGATGATTCTGAATTTATAGCTATGAAATCAGTGTTTTCAACCAGGCTTCCAAACTAGTTAGAATCTCAGTGTTTACTTTATTGTGGGTTTTTGTATGAATTACTTAATTACTTTTCAGAAATGCACCAATTTTATTCCTATCAGCAGAGTAAAATTTCACTATACTCTCTGCTGGACATTAGCCCACTTTTATGTCTTATGTTTTCATGTTTTGTTTGTCACAAAAGTGTCAACAGTGATGTCACATTGATTCAATTCAAATTTCTTTGGTTATTTATGAGGATTAAAATTTTTTCATGTTTTTAGCTTTTGGTAGAGCTAAGTTCTGAGAACTAACATATTTTTTGCACATGTTTTACTTTTCTTTATTGATTTATGTAAGTTCTTTATGTAGCAAATCTTTTACTGCCATTTCTGATGCAAATATTTTCCCCATTTGTTATGTACTTTTAAATTATGATTTTTTTCTTTTACCTCAGAGAGTCTAATACTTTTTTCTTTGTGATTTCTCCCACTGAGTTTATCTTTAAAGTCCTTCCTCACCCTAAAATCAGATTCTACTTGCACAATATAACATAAATCTTATCTATTCATTGGAGAATGGAGGCCTATTTGGGGTCATAAAGCAAAATCACTTTATTTATTTTTGTAAAATTGTAATACCGTTGATTTACAAAGTTGTGTTAGTTTCAGGTGTACAGCAAAGAGATTCAGTTATTATATTCTTTTTCAGATTCTTTTCTACTATGGGTTATTATAAGATATTGAATATAGTTTCCTATACTATACAGTAGATCCTTGTTGCTTATCTATTTTAAATATAGTGTGTATCTCTTAATCCCAAATTCCCATTTATCCTTCTCCCTCTTCCCCTTTGGTAACTGTAAATTTGTTTTCTATGTCTCTGAGTCTATTTCTGTTTTGTAAATAAGTTCATTTATATCATTCTTTTAGGTTCCACATATAAGTGATATTGAACAGTATTTTTTATTTATGCCGTTTTTAAAAAGAAAGAGAAGAGAAGACGAGAAAAGAGGCCATAATAAAAGGGCAAATATCCATAGCCCTGAGATTCGAGCGTGTTGGCTGGATCTGAGTCTCTGGGTAGAAGAGGAAGCTGGCAGAGACTTGCCTGTGCCCTCGTGGTGCTCCGGGGTTTCAGCCTGGTGTTCTGACCAGTCAGGAAAATCGCTGGAGGCCTGGATTTGCTCACAGCAGCCCCAGCGCAAGTTACAACTAAAACAGGAATCTCTCCTATCTCACCTGACCATCGCAGGGATTAAGTGCCCGGAAATCCAGGGATGAAATGACGGGAAGATTTTCTGGGGAGGAGGTTAAGTGCGGGAGGCTGGGAAGCCTGATTCCTTATGTCTTTTCCTTCTGGCCCCACATGCACCTTTCTCATTCTTATGACCTGCCACCAAGCCATGGACACTAATGTATAAGGAATGGGAAAAGGGGGCATTTTTAGATTCCCACTCAGCCCAAACACACTGCAGTTTTTCTCTTTATTTCCTTGAAACTAAATTTACACGAAGAGGTAGGACACAGTAAAGCTCAAACCAGGTATAATATAGGTCTTATTTCAGTAGAATCTCCCCACGAGATTCTACTCCCCACGAGAGGCTTGTGTCTAGAATAAGAATTTAAAAAACAAAAACGCCCTAAATGAGGAGCAGCTGTTTCTATTATGTTTAATCAAACTCTTAGGCCAAGAGTTCAGATGTTGCACTCCCATGGACTCCCAGGGGAACCCCAAAGTTATGATGTGGTAAGCATATCTAATGAATGAGGAAGAAAGAGTATTATTTCCTATATGTTGGCTGTGGAGGCATAATTTAGAAAAGAAATCAGAAGTTTCTAAAATCAGTTCAGCTACTCTGTGACCTAATCTAAATCAATCTGCCTCTCTGAATTTCAGTTTCCTGTATATATTCCTATCCATATAGCTATCAATACAGAAGGCTAATGTAACATATATGAAAGCATTTTTTAACATTATATGGATCTATTAAAATGTGTAGCACAGTATGTTCAACTGAAATAAAAATTTACCTCTGACTCCTAACCTATCTAGTCAAAAAACCACTGTCTGCAGTTTTAATTTGCAAATTCAAAAATATTAATTTCAAACTATTTTAATTTTAGCATGTATATATTTGAACACCAAGTAATGTACATAAAATCTTCTTTGAAGATGAATATCAAGACACATAATTATTAATCACAGTTTAGCTGGCCAATGCTATTAATAAATACCATTTATAATTATGGAAACTTTTTACCTTGTAATCATTTTAGTGAGAGGGAGACTCTGGAGGCACAGGTTAATTATTTTCGGAATGAGAATGGTAATAAATGTCTGATTCCTGTTTTTGTTGGGATATATGGGTGGCCAGTCCATTCATGCTGGTGCTCATGAGGCTGAGGTCAAAGATTTGCTTTTATGACAGTTAATGTTGCCATGTTCTCAAATTGGCCTGAAGCAGTCTAAGATGGACAGGTTTCTGATCCATCATCTTTGCTAGAAAAATTAAACAGGTTCCCTTATTGATGGTGATTCAGTGCTCTGGTGTCTATCCATGTTTACGTGGAGGTCAAATAATGATTAGTATAAAAGAAAAGGGATCACAGGACCTGGAAAGAAAAGACTTGTGTTAAGGAAACAAAAGAACTGTGTGTATTTTGGGTAGAGTAAATGAGAACTGGGTTTCCCACCTCTTTTTCACATCATGGCACATCTAGAAATGGTTAGATTTGTATAGCACTCTGGTGTTGACTGGAGGGAATTGGGGGCCCAACCCCACTGCTTGTGGCCTCATGGAGAGCTGAGGGCATCTATTGGGAACTCTGCCTCAGGAAGCAGGCTAATCTCAACACGTCCACACATTCCAGCTGGCCCTCTCTACCCTCTAAGCCAGCTCTTTCACCCCATCATCTCATTTCCATGACTTACATCTCTACCCGAGTTGGAAATACTTGAGTTAACGCTGTATTTTCCCTTAGCTCCTTTTGGTGCATTCGACTCAGCACATATTTACTGTGCAGAGCACTGTTTTCCACTGATTGAAATCAGTCATGGAACCAACTTAAAGTTTTGGCTTCTGTCCTTCTTCTCCAGTCTCATGGCCAACACCCCAACCCATCCCCCGGGCACACGTGGGATGACTAACAAGAGTTTTGCCTTGCATTTCTTCCCCTATTATATAGTCAGAGGCAGAATTCCATTCAGATGTTCCCCATTTCCTGCACGCCACCCATCGGCCAAATCTATCACAGAGGCAGCAGGCAGGGAGCCCAGGGAGCTCAATTCACAGGGATCAGCATCTCAGAAGATGGAGTCTGCGACGAAGGGCGGTGAATTGCAGGGGAGGAGGGCAAAGGGAGAAGAATCAGCTCACTTGCTAATTAATTTAGAAAGAAATGATTTCCTCATGTTACTTTCCTTTTCTGAAATGCCCGAGGGAGCTTCTCATTGCCCTTAGAGTAAAATAAAAATTTCTTCCAAAATCCTCAGCAGTCAGCTTCAGTCCTAGCTTGCCTTTTTGGATATGCATGCTGACCCTGACACTTGCTGCGCTACCACCAGCTCATTATTTAACATCATGGGACCTTTATTTCCTATTACACACACAGGGTACAAGACCTTTCTACAAGGCAGATCTGCTGAAAGGGCAGCCTGATCTCTGTGCTTTAGATCTGCTCTGCTATTTCCTGCAAGTTCCACTGTGGCTGGAGCACAAACCCCACCTGAAACCTTCTTTTTAATCAGGTCTTCACTGATTTCTCACCTCCTCCACATTTAGCCCCTCTGTGTGCTGGTGAGTTTTTGTATGTTAGAAGAATTTGAATTGAGAGTTATTTGAATTTTTGAGTTTGGGCTGCCATGATGACAGGCATTATGGTATTCTTGACTTCTGACATCCTTGAGGTACTGTACTACTTTATTTTCTTTTGAAAAAATTCTTATTGGAATGTAGTTGCTTTACAGTGTTGTGCTATTTTCTGCCGTACAGCAGAGCGAATCAGCCATATGTTAGTCTCCTCTTTTTTGGATTTCCTTCCCGTTCGTTAGGTCACCACAGAGCATTGAGTAGAGTTCCTTGTGCAATACAGCAGGCTCTCCTTGTTTTTCTGTTTTATATATAGTATCAGTAGTGTACATATGTGTCGATCTCAATTTCCCAATTCATCCAACCCTCTCCCCTTTTCTTCCTTGGTGTCCATACCTTTGTTCTCTACCTCTGTGTCTCTATTTCTTCTTCGTATTACTTTTTTTACTTACCTTTATAGCTGCAATGGTGGAATTGCTTAAGGGTTATCATGATCATTGAGTCATCACATGAGTCACCTCTTGATCATCGAATCAGAGTTTCAATCGTGTTATAATTATACAACACACTCAGGAAAGATCATCTGATAAAGACTGAAAAAGACCGCAGTCATTTTAAAACTAAACTAAAGTAGGTTACACAGCCTGGGAGGAATAATGGCCTATTGATCAACTGACAGTGTGTATGCTGTGTTTTGAATACCTTAACCACCACTTGCTTCTGGCCCATTCTAGTCTAAAGCCTTGAAGGAAAATAAGTAGGTATGGGAGAAAAATTAGGTTTGGAAAGACCTTAGGAGTTCTTGAGTAATTCGTTATGGATACGGCTCCCCCTAGTGTACTGAGCAACACAGGTACCCCAATGTGCAGAAGCTGAGCTCAAGTTCAAGAGCTGAGTGTTCTTATCTCCAAACACCAACCTTATCTGAACAACTTGAGATCTCTCTCTTGCCACTGTTTTTCTTCCTACTGTTTAACAAACCACAGACCAGAGAAGACGAGGGGCAGATGTCTTGCACACGATTTGATTTGAGCACCGTTGTCATGGAAGTACTGAATTGATTTGAGGGACCCAAATCAAATTAAAAAGCACAGACAATTTAAAAAGATTTTTCTCAGGAGGGAGGGAAATGAAATTAGGGAGAATAAGCAAAATTAAAAGATGACCCTTGTTAACTATTTGATGTTATTTGCCTTCGTCTTCTATTTGCCAAAATGTTAATCATCTGTAAATACATTTTCCTCAACAGGACACATGGACAGTGCTGTGTTTTTCAGTTGATAAGCTGTGTCCGGGTCTTTGCAACCCCATGGACTACAGCACACCAGGCTTCACTATCTCTGAGAGTTTGCTCAAACTCATGTCCATTGAGTCAGTGATGCCATCCAACCATCTCATCCTCTGTCATCCCCTTCTCCCCTTGGCCTCAATCTTTCCCAGCATCAGGGTCTTTTCCAATGAGTTGGCTCTTTGCATCAGGTGGCCAAAGTATTGGCGCTTCAGCATCAGTCCTTCCAGTGAATATTCATGGACCATTGGAAAACCAAAAAGTGAACCATAGCACAGGGAAAGAGACTCCTCCAATGAGGAAAAATGACTTACATTAAAACAGTGCTTCTCAGAGCATCATCTCCAGAATACTAGTTCCACAGGCTACTGAGTCTTACTCAGTAAGAGTTTCACAGCAACTAGTTTTGAGAAATGAAGGATTTGATAAAATAAACTGATTCTTTTAGCCGCAATATCCCTTTAGGCCCTTGGCATGCTCTGAAAATGTCACTGTGCTGTGTGACGAACGTCTTTGAACTGTGGCATTTCAACAAATTAACACAGGGCTTTTCTTCCATGTGCATCTCACACACCTGGCTTGTGAATTATCCTTTGGGAACATGCACTGGACTAGAATTTCATTAACTTTCAAAGACAGAGAACAAATAGGAAAGTGTGCCGCAGGAGGAAAGGAAGCAGTACATTAGACACAAGTGGCAAAAAGAATGGCTGTAAGGAAGTCTGTGGTCAGTGTCATAGCTCTCCTTTGCCTGTGAAACATTAGTAACACAACATATTACAGTCTCCACCCATGGCGGTTCTGTAGTGGAAAGCAGAGCCTCAGAAAGATTTGCCATGCTGAATACATCACCAGCCCACAAGATCATTCCCAGATTCCTCCCACAACATCAGAGCAGTGATGCCACTTCTGAGAATGAGAAACAAGACTCTAAAAAGTGCAGTACCCCATCCCATCAGGTTTTCAGCTTTTATTGAAACTTTTCCTTGGAGCCCAAGAAAATAAAATCTGCAACTTTCCCCCCTTCTATTTGCCATGAAGTGATGAGACTGGATGCCATGATCTAAGTTTTTTGAATGTTGAGTTTTAAACCAGCTTTTTCACTCTCCTCTTTCACCCTCATCAAGAGGCTCTTTAGTTCTACTTCACTTTCTTTCATTAGAGTGGTATGATCTGCATATCTGAGGTTGTTGATATTTCTCCTGGCAATCTTAATTCCAGCTTGGGATTCATCCAGCCTGGCATTTCACATGATATATTCTGCAGAGAAGTTAAGTAAGCAGGGTGACAACATACAGCCTTATTGTATTCATTTCCCAATTTTGAACCAGTCCGTTGTTCCATGTAAAGTTCTGTTACCTGTTGACCTACAGGTTTCTCAGGAGACAGGTAAGGTGGTCTGGTTCTCCCATCTCTTTAAGAATTTTCCATAGTTTGTTGTGATCCACACAGTCAAAGACTTTAGTATATCCAATGAATCAGAAGTACATGTTTTTCTGGAATTCCCTTGGCTTTCGCTATGATCCAACAAATGTTGGCAATTTGATCTCTGGTTTTGGAAGTTCTGGAAGTTCCATCTGGAAGTTCTCTGTTCTGCTGAAGTCTAGCTTGAAGCATTGTGAGCATAACCTGCTGAAGTCTAGCTTGAAGGACTATGAGCATAAACCTCACTAGCATCCAAAATAAGCACAACTGTCTGGTGGTTGGAACATTCTTTGGCATTGCCTTTGGGATTGGAATGAAAACTGACCTTTTCCAGTCCTGTGGCCACTGCTGAATTTTCCAAATTTGCTGGTGTATTGAGTGCAGCACTTTAACAGCATCGTATTTTAGGATTTGAAATAGGTCAGCTGGAATTCCATCATCTCCACTAGCTTTGTTTGTAGTAATGCTTTCTAAGGCCCACTTGACTTCACACTCCAGGATGTCTGGCTCTAGGTGAGTGAATACACCATCATGACTATCTGGGTCATTAAGACTTTTTTTTGTACAGTTCTTCTGTGTATTCTTGCCACCTCTTCTTAATCTCTTCTGCCTCTGTTAGGTCCTTACCAATTCTGTCCTTTATCATGCCCATCCTTGCATGAAATATTCCCTTGATATCTCCAATTTTCTTGAAAGGATCTCTAGTCTTTCCCATTCTATTGTTTTCCTCTACTTCTTTGCATTGTTCATTGAAGAAGACCTCCTTATCTCTCCTTGCTATTCTCTGGAACTCTGCATTCAGGGCTATATCTTTCCCTTCCTCATACACAACCTGTACTAATACACAAGGATGGTTTTATGCTCCTTATTAACAGGATCAGAAATACAGGGTGCTCTAAAGGAGTTAGAGGAAGCCTGTATTTAGTAGAAACTGTGACTTAAAGAGGAATTCTATAACTCACAGCTAGATAAATTCCCAAAGAGAGTGTTGAAAAAATGGAAATCCACAGAGTGGTTTGCCTTGGATAATAACACTGATGCATGTCCAGTAGAATGAGCATCCTCCTTTTGGCTTCATTCACATCTCAGAAGTGCTGCTTTCCATCGACTCACTGGTACGCTAGGCAACGACACTTAAGACATGAGGGACTGAGGGCATCTGCAGACCTGGACTTCCATGTAATTCTGTTCTCTTTGCTGGAGACACAGCGTTTAGGAGAGAAGACTTTGGTCAGCCCCAGAGGGACTGTGATTCTTAGTCTCTTAGCATATGGGGGTGGAGGGTGGGACAAGGTTCATCCCAGAAGCAGCTCTTGGTTGTCAAGGGACGTCCTGTTTTCTTCTTAATGCTTTCCAGCTGGGTTGACTTCAGGCCTGGGGAGGTCAAGTGATTTACTCAAACACCCAGTGGAATCGATCAGCTGGGACTTGAACTCAGGGATTTGCTACTTGCCCTGGTCAGTCAACGTTCTGTTTCCTGCTTTCCGCCTCTTCTCTGAACTGTACCCAGCAGCCAGCGGGCTGTGTCTGGTGCAGCCCGTCCTCCCAGCTGTCCCCACTCAGGACTGGAAGAAGAGGCATGTTGCAGGTCAAGTCTCAGTGTTCTGGCAGTGCAGCATCAGGCAAATTGCTCCATGCCTGCTCAAAGCATACAGTGTCTGGCGAGAGTCAGAATGAAGATAGCTACACCCACACGCCAAGATTGGAAAAGGAAAAACTTAGCTCACACTTTTCCTTTGCGTGCTGATTTTTCTTCCCTTTCCTTTTTTTTCCCTTTTTCTTTCTTTTTTTTTTAAAGGAGGGAATCCCTCTGTTTACAAGTTGAAATCCAAAATGCACAAGTGGTCAGTTTGCAATTCTGTGACCCATGAACATCTGTGGGCCTGGGTGCTCCCTGGGAATTGGCAGTGCCCGAGCTGTGAGCCAATCCTGCCCTAGCCAAAAAGGAATTCTTGGGTGAGTGGAACAGTCAGGGAGCGAGGAGGCCTGTGAGTGATCAGGGCCTCGTTGTCCTCTAGTTCTGGTTTTCCAGGGGCATGTCTGCACTCAGCTTCAACTTGTTTTATGAGCCGCATTTGACTTTATTTTTTGACATGGGTCCACCTGAAACATCTCACAGGAAGCAGAAGATGACTTTTCATTTTGCCTTTAAAAAAAATAAAACTATAATTTGAGATGGGCAAACGTGGTCCGACTCTGTTTATCCGGAAACAAGAACCACTGTGTCCTTTGAGAGGGCTTCCCAGGTAGCGCTAGTGGTAAAGAACCGCCTGCCAATGCTGGAGACATAAGAGACTTGGGGGTTCGATCCCTGAGTCGGGAAGATTTCCTGGAAGAGAGCATGGTGACCCACTCCAGTATTCTTGCCTGGAGAACCCCATGGACAGAGGACTCTGGTGGGCTGCAGTCCATGGGGTCGTAAAGAGTCAGACATGACGCAACTGAATTAACTTAGCACGCACAGCAGGTCCCTTGAGTAGAGAGAAAGATTTCAAATATTTATTTTGACACCAGTCTCTGAGGACTGAAGTGTTTGGTAACCAAAGGGCCTCCCTCTGGAGAAGAGGATCTTACAGCACCAACTCCTAAGCAGAGCCACAGAGGGCAGCTCCTATGCTGACTTCAGGTGGCAGGTGGCACCGAGTGGGGCTAAATGTGCCTTATTTTTCAGCAGATGGACTCTGGCTCTCTCACCATTTTAGAGTTTTAGTTTGGTAGATACTCAAAAGTTAATCAAACTATTTAATATGAGTGGAAAAAGTTAGCCTGTGATGTGTTTACATCTTCCACCTGGATCTTGGTTTCCTCGTCTGGGAAATAAGGAACCCGACCGCTGCAGGATCCTATTGCTACTCTGGCGGGAGGGGAGGCCTGTGATTTTTTAGGCTTGCGTCTCTCATCTGCTCTAACTTTTCTGCTGTAATCTGGGTGTTATGGGCTGAATGGTGTCCCCACGAAATTCATATGTGGACCTCTAGTCCACAGTACCTGAGAATGTGATTAATATTTGGAGATAATAGGGTCTTTATAGAAGGGATCAAATTAAAAACAAGGTGGGCCTTTTCAGGGTGGGCCTTAATCCAGTAAGACTGGGTCCTTATAAAAAGAGGATATTTGGATATAGACATGAAGGCACATGGAGTGAAGACCAACTGAAGACAGGGAATAGATGGCCATGTGTAAGCCAAGGAGCGTGGCCTCAGAAGAAACCAATCCTGCCAACATCTTGAGCTCAGATTTCCAGCCTCTAGAATTGTGAGAAAATAAATTTCTGTTGTTTAAGCCATTCTGTGGAACTCTGTTATGACAGCTTTAGCAAACGAATACACTGGTTTACACCACAGTGAGCTTTCTGAGCTGAAAGAAGCTCCGTGTGTGTGTGTGTGTTATTTAAACAGATTCTTAACCCTGGTTTTAGCTTAAACGTGCCTTTTCTTTTGCAGGATATTCAGAATACTTTAAAAAATCATTTTCTTTGTTACCAGATGGAAGTAAGTTATTTTAGTAAAATAAATCTTTATTTTTACTTGAAGGGAGTTTCACCATTTTGACATGAATCTTTTTCCTGAATGGCTATGGATCATCATTTTGCCTTTTAAGAAATGCTGCCATTACCTATAAAATTCATTTGAGGCCAAATAGCTCATTGGATAGGCCTGCAGGTAACAGCCCATTTATAAAGAACTTCAGACCACACAAGCAGCTCCAGAGTGGGACAGAATCTTAGTTTTGTTTAGTCCTTTTGCCTTTAAAGTGCACTCAGACAGCCTGTGACCGGGTTACAGGCAAATTAAGTGATAAAGAAAGGTAACCACTTATCACTTTGCTGTTTACGACTCTCAGATTCTTACTTGAAGTAAAGCATGTTATATTTTACCCTAACAGATTTTGCTTTCATTTAGTACCAAGATTCTGGTTCTTTTATGAAACAGTCACGTGGAGTCGGACTGGAATGTCCAGTGTCTAGAAAGCATGGAGATTCCCTGTGTCTCTGTAAGTCCCAGAGAAACTTCTCAGGGAGAGCATTTCTGCATCCGAAGCTGCTCATCTTGGGAGGTTAGAGTAACCCAGCTGTGGAGGCACTACATGTCTCGGGAGAGAGATCAGAGTACACATCAAACCACCTGAGAGGGCAAGCCTTATCTTCCCATGTGATCACAGGCGGCGGTGTAGATCCCTCCTGTCAAGGCTGCGGATTCCAACCCAGCACCCCCCCACACCCAACCAACCAGGGCACGTGACAACACAAGCAGCAGTCACTTAGTGTCATTACAGGAGCGTTTCCAGATTTTTAGCAATGCGTCTTTCCCCAAATCACATCTCAAGGAAGGAGCTTTGGCCCATTAAGCGGGCTGAGGGGGCAGTGAGGATCTGCAGGCACTTTTCTTTCCAGCTATCAACAGAACGGGAAAAAATGTCAACTTATTTATATTCCTTTATTTACAGGGGCAATGAATAAGTTAAGGAACACTTCATTTCAAACACAGATTGCTTTTATTTTAGCTAAGCTAATGTTTCAGTTCCATATATACTTTTGAATTTCCATCAATGTCAAATACCATTTTTTCTTTCTTCTTGAAAAAAAAACAAAAACAAAAACAAAACGATTTACAAGCACTTTTAGGGCACTCAAGGAAAGTAGGCTGAAGGTTCATAATAATAATTTTCCTTTTAAAAAACATCCATCAGACCAAAATAAAATCATTTTAATTAACTCCTTCCTGAGTAACTAAAACCTTGGAATGTGCTGAAAGGTTATAATAAATAAGGCAGTCAAAGATCAACCAGCTTAAAATGTATTTTTTAAATTAAACTATGTAAAATGTACAATATATTTCATGAAGTACAAACTGTGTTGGGCTCAGGGCCAAAGAAATGTTGTCATGTGTGCCAGATAAACTGATGAAGTGCCTTGACTTCTAGGGCCCAGAGGCTGTTTGTTGGGGCAAAATTACATCAAGTCCTGGTAAGTAAATCAGTCAGCCTCTGATGTTACAGTGATCACTGCTGACAATAATTGCTTTTGAACACACAGGTAGAAGTGCTCACATGCACTTGCATTAAGAGGATGTATTTTTTAAAGATGACCAATTGTCCTGATGTTCTGACAACAGCAGAGAACACTCAGCGGACCTTATTTTCAGATAGTGGGATTGCACAGTGTGTAAACTAAGGATTGTTCTTTATAGGCGATTTCAAAGAAGTGACTCACAATGTACCAGGCAACAGCTCTTGTTCTTATGTTGACTGTGATAGCTGTTCTCTGGGTTGACTTTTAAAATAAGTCTAACAATAGGGCCCTGGTCTCTCTAAACAGGACAAAGGATATTTCCTCTTCTAAGCACATTTCCCTGCATTGCTTTCCTGCCCCACTTCTCTGAGACAGAAAGGAGGCTCACAAGTGGCCAAATGCTGGACTCTGTGCCTCTGTGGTCCCAGCCTTCACTGGACTCCTGCGGGGTGGAGCCTTCTCAGTACATCTCATGATAAAGTAGCTTTAGTGCACACTTGACAGGTTCCAAATGACTTGCTTTATATCTTGGCTACCGTCCAATTTTAGTGAACGAAGAAAAAATTCTAGAGAGACTTGTTGGTTTCTGAAAAGTAGAAAATGTGTAGCTTGTGTAAAGTCTGAGTCTTATTTACTGTGAAGTATTCCCAACTCACACTTTGCTAGTGTCCTGAAGGGCTGGCTCTAGGGGAAAAAACCTGAAGGAGACAAAATTTGTCCCCAGTATCCTGCCTGCCACCACCCCCTGCACTGCTGCTTCTAGGCCGACTACGTATTATCTGCCCAGACGTATACATGTTTTGGGAAGGGGATGGTCACAGATGAAGACATTTCAAAATCCAAAGAAATAGATTGCTGATGATTGAACCAAGGCATCACGGAGGAGGGCAGGTGATGGGAATGGGCTCGGGAGGAGATATTTAGAGGAATGGGCCTGCCCAGCTTCTACTCAGATTACCTTGGGGGCAGACACTTACTCATGAAGCTGGCCAAGCAGTCTCTTACCTAGAAGCTCCTGCTTTTCTTACTGACCTCCTAGTAAGAGCTTCTCAGGAGGGAGCTGCTTCCATAATAAGTGGACTTCACTTTGCTGCTTGCACAGAACTCAGTACCACCTTCCACCCAAAACACGTACCTCTTAAGGGACCAGAAGGTGAAAGGTACCAGCTACTTGGGACCCTGCTGGCCAGGGGTGTGCCTGATAGGTCATGCCCTGTCTGTGGTCAGGCTTAGAACTTAGGCCACAGGAGTCAAGTGTCAGAGCTACAATCAGTTCCTGGATTTCCAGGTAAAACAACGCTGATGAGATGTTTCGTACCAGGGAGAAAGGACACAGTCATGCCATTTTCCTAGACCACATGTCCTTCAGAGTCCATCTGTCTTGCCTATGCTCTTCCTTACACGGCCAACAAATTCTTTTCCCGGCTATGCTACTTTGAAGTCTGGCAGAATGGAACTTGTGAACAGAATGTCTCAATGGAGGCTGCCACGCACTTTGACCTTGAGAAGTACTCAAGGCTCTGGACTGATCGAAGGTGTGGCAGAAGCCGACTTGCTCTTTCAGAGACAATACATGTGCTGCTCTGGGTGAAAGTGTCCCTTGAGATGGACCAGGGGCAGAATTCTACCCGTGTGGGCAGAAATCACTTATCCAGGGACATCCTCCCTTTCTGATGTCCTTATCTGTCTTACTGTTTCCTCTTAGAGCCTTCTAGAGTAGGCTTCCTGGGTGTCTGCAGTGGTTTTGTGTTTTTACTGAAATATACAAGTCTGGACATTTTCAACCACCAAGGTAATACTTTTACAGGTGACAAATGATGAGTTACTGGGCTGTAGGCTCTATTTCTCCCTCTTCTCTCATTTATACTAGGGGAAGAAAAGCTATTTTATGACAAGATGCCTTGTGATGGAGCAGTCTAATGTACCTGGGAAGGACCCAAGGAGCCAGAAAAACACAGAATAAAATTAAAACAAATAAAACCCGCAAAACCGGGCATCTCCCAATGACCCCAACCTGTGGGAACGTTTGTTCTTTTTAATGCTGTGAAGCATTAATTTCGTCCCTTAAGGATTTTTTCTTCCCCAACACACACACACACACACACACAAACTTTCTGGAAAGGGAGATTAAGCCACTGGAGGCAACACAGCGCTGGCATCACCTCTTATAAATATCTTCGAGCCACTTCTCATCATCCTGTTCCTCGTCATCGATCGGCTCCTCCGTTTCCAGTGGGGTTGGAATGAAGAACTGGGGTCTCAGCGGCGGGTGGCTGACGCGAGGCTTGAGCCCAAACTTGCGCTTCAGCAGGTGGAACTGCTCCTTGACGTAGTGGTAGAACTCGTACTCGTATCTCATTCGCTGGTAGAGAATCTGCACGGCCTCGGGAGAGGGCGCGGTCTTCTTCACGGTCACAGTCATGTTTCCAAGTTTCCTATGCTCTGGAAAAGAAGCGGGGTTGCACGTCAGCCACAGTCTGCAATGTCCCGGCTTAGAGAGGATGGTGGCGAGCTCCTGAGTTACCTGGCGACCCTGGCAGCTCCCAAGGGAAGAGACTCAACCAACATACCAGGACTAGAAGGGAAAAGTGGCTGCGCAGCAATGCTGGGAAAGATTTCGTCGTATTCTAGGTGTTACTATCAACACAAGATGACTACACCTCAGCTAGCTAACATCCCTTTCGCGAGATGTGAACTGATGGAACTCGGTCAGGATTCGGGGCTACCTGTATGTGATACAGTCTTTTGAGCAGCAAGATCTACCTGCTTTTCATCTTTTATTTCCTGTTGCTTTCAGAAGGAAGCACAGAAAAAGGCTGTCTCGCCACTTTCTAATCACCTTGGTTTTTTTAATTTGAAAATATGGACATCCCAGGGATCTTCCTGACCCAAGGACGGAACCCAGGTCTCCTGCATTGCAGGCAGATTCTTTACCAGCTGAGCTGCCAGGGAAGGGTCAGTTGTCTAAATTTGTCGTCACCAGATTTTCAACATGTAGACATGACAGGACTCATCAAAACCTGGTTTCTGTCCCCTCAGTGCTCCAGTCCAGTCAGATTGCTCTTGCTCCCTTGTTGACAACTCAGCGGCATCTTTCAGGCCTTCTAGGACTTCTTAGCATGACCTCACAGCACCAAAGGCCACACACGCCATCTTGGAACTGCCCTCCTGTGGCGTCTGCAGGAGTGTTTCCCCGGTGGTCCTGGGCTCCTGATTGCTCCTTCAGTGCTTCAGGCCCCAGGCTCATCCCGTCTGTCCCTTCCACGTTAGTGCTCCCAGGGCTCCGGTCCTGCCTCTTCCCTACTCCCTTTCTTCCTCTCTGACCGGTTTCATTCAGTCCTCCACCCTCTAGTTTTCATACCACTGTGGACACAGAACCTAAAGTTTATATGAAGCAGTTATAGCTTCTCAGTCCTTTTGTTTTCCATAGAGCTGCCAAATAATAGGAAGGTAAATGACATTGCCAAGGGGTCAGTTCATGGTCAGAAATAGGAGTGCTAAAAAAAATAAATAAATAAAAAAGCAGGAGTGCTATTTTGTGGCAGGAGAAGCAGAGATTCAGATGCAATCAGCACTGACGACAATTATCTATTATGGGTTTGGATCATGCCCATATGTATGCTATTTTATTTAATATTCCCAATCAGCCTGTGGGGTGTCATGGCCTCTATCTTGCAGATGGGGAAATAGAAGCTCTTGAAAATTAAATGACTTGCCCAAGGTCATGGCTAGTGAGTAAGCGACAGAGCTGAATTGGAGCCCAGGTTTCTCGTTTGTGATGAGGTTTCCCCTAAGCACTGGGCTGCAACCCATGCAGCTTTTGTGAGCCTGCAGAAAATTATCACCTTCATATGGAAAGACTAGAGGGCAGTTTGCCTTTTATGGTTAGCAGAGAATTTTTAAAATCACATTTCGAAGACATATGGTTAAGTGTCTTGCTCTACAATAATCAGCACTATGGAAAAGTCATTCCAGTGCTAAGTGTTCTACATTTTTGTAAAATGCCAGACTTTCCCTCCAAACAAAACAAAGCTACGTGAACTATGGAATCAGCCTCTCTCCAGATTGCCGTAATAGCAGCACTAGAGGAAGTTGTTAGGAATTTTTGGAGACTGTTGTTATTTCAGCCAGAAAACAATCATGCTTTAAAAATCCATACTTATTATCAGCATCCTTTGGGGAGTGAGGCAGCCCTCGTTAGGTGGGTATATACTGTCAAGCATAACCGTCATGAAGTGGAGAACTAAGTCCACGTGGATCTTTTGAGAAGCAGGACCCCAGAGATGACGTTGAGGCGCTCACGTCTCATGGGTCCCCTGGCGAACATTTCAAAAGAAGACTCAAATACAGAGCAGCTTCCATTAAGGCAGGGGAGGCAAGCGGGCAGTCTGAGATCTGACTGGCGGGCTATGTGTTATTTGACCTGAGGGTAATTTTTTTTTTAAAAGAAATTGACTTAGTTGTTTTAAGATTTGGTCTATTTCACAAGGAAGTCTGGATTTCTGGCTTCTCTCAAAGTGAGGTGATATTCTTCTGGAGCTGAGCAGGGCTACCCCTCACTGCTGGAGGTCACACCTCCCCATTTTGTCTCAGACTCTAAACGTCAGTTCATTCTTTTATGTTACCTGCCTGGCTGCTATAGAAATTTGGATTTTAGGCTTCTAATTAAAAGGTTTTGAATTCTGAGTTACAGAAACCTGGGAAGCAAGTGCTTTGTGTCCAATTAAGGCTCTAGTTTGAGCTCATTCGTGTGTCCTATCCTCGTTTGTGTATATGGCACCCTTGTTCCTTACTTTCTGCATTTATGGAGTGAGTTTTCTGTACCAGGCATAGGAGTTACCAGGAGTGAATGTGACTTTATCATCATTATCATCTTTAGGCATTTCTGAGTGCTTTTTCAGTGCAAGGACTGTTAAGTTATCTAACATGCATTTAATCTTTCCAAAGTGAGGCAGGCTGTCTTATTATCACCATTTTACAGATGTGACATTGGAATTTGGTACCTTGGCTCCAGGTCACACAGCTGGTAACTGGAGAAGCCACAAGTTGGGTCTGAGACAGTCTGACTACTGAGCCCAAATTCTTAACCCTTCATGTTTCTTATGGTTCGACGGAGCTCACAGTATAAGCTCGTGGGCCTGCTCACCATGGGGGCAGACAGGGCATTTCCCTCTGGTTGGTTTCATGGCATCAGTGTTTCCTCATCTTAGTCAGAACCCCCTAGTAGAGGGACCAAGCCCAGTGAGCTTGTCTTAAGTACTCCACATGGAGTTGGGTCTCTTTTTTAAAGAAGCAATCTTTTTCAAGTGCAGTGACTTTGGTTTTGTTTTTTAAGTTTTTATTTAAAATTTTTTGGCCATGCCATGCAGTATGCAGGATCTTAGTTTCCCGGGCCAGGGATCGAACTTTCATCCCCTGCAGTGGAATCGCAGAGTCGTAACCACTGGACCACCAGCCAAGTCCTCAGTTGGCTCTTTCATAACTACTATAACTATTCGATCATGTAGGTCTGCTATGTGGGCCAGCCTAAATGGATAGGGTACATCTCTGCATGTGTGTGTGTGTATGTTTCCAAAAGATGGAAAACTTTTAGGAGGCCTCTGAGCCACCTTGCAACTTCAAAAAGAAATTTCCCTGGATTTGTTGTCTTCCACCAGTTCCACCTAGCTGCTCTTCTAATGGAGCCTGTTACGCTGAGAACGTCTGGAGAGGGGTGGTACCCCCTCTATCCCTGCACTTTCACAGCTCAGCACCTGGGGAAACACAGCACCCTCCACTCATGCTTGGGGAGTGAAGGAGGAGAAACCAACAGAAGGAAGAGGGTATAGTCAGACCTGAAGAAGGCTTGGCTGTGTCTGTGAGGTGCAGACACAGCCAAGTGGAGACAAAGGCAGTATCTGAGCATGCTTCATAGGAAACCCTCAAGAGACCCATGCATGCTGGGTGTACCCTCACATCTGGGAATTTTCAGCTCCCACTGGAGTCTGTAAATTCCAGTGCTTAGCTTTGTGGTTCAGTTGCCTTTTGGGAATGACAGTGCTGGCTATGTCATGTTTTTCTGACTCTGTCCTTTAATTAATAAATACATTTTGGCAAAGGAAGGCTGTGGTTTCAGGAGGCTTTTAATTTTTTTTTTCACTTTTCTTATTTACCTTGAGGGATTGGCCAAAGAAGACCCATTAAATCATAATAATTGCTGAAAATTTCCTCAAAGTAGGCACTGGCTTTGAGCTGTGAAATGATCAGAAGGGCAAATAAACAAGCAAACAGAAAACAACTTCTGATGTCTTTATTTGAATAGCAAAAGAAGGATGGTTTTTTCCCTTACAGACATGTCCAAAGTCAGCCATAGAGTCAGGACTATGTGAGGACAAACTCTTCCAGGCTCCCAAGTTCTGGCTTCCCACTGAGAAGTGGCTCTGAATGGGGACCCCTTTCTACACTGCCGACCCCCAGTAACAGAAAATTCTGTAGTTGATTGTACAATGCTGGCAGAGACAAATCCCCCAGACTATACAATAAGGTCGGCTGGAAGACTGCTGAGTTGCGTCAGCTCTCTGCATTATTAAAGCTTTATAAAAAGTGGCATAAACAGCTCAATAACCAGCCTTCCCCTGAATTCTTTCCTCAACCCATCAAAATAGCATCCCTTCATGTGCATAGAGCTCTGTGGATTAGCATGTTTTCACTATCCTCACAACAACCCATTTAACCTGAAGACACAAGAGGTCACAGGACTGGTTCAAGGTTGCATGAGTGACTGTCCTGAAACTAGAAATTGAGCTTTCTGATTCCCAGTCTTGCACCTTTTTGCTTCATCACTGGCTGTTAATTTCCAAATTGAGTGGAAATCTATAACCACCCACTTCTCCTTGCCCTGTGTGTATTCTGGCATTAAGGACATCGGTTGAAAAGAAGGGCTTGAGTGTTCTAAGTCAAGGGGAATGCTTTGGTAAGTCTGGGAGGATCTGGTGAAAAACCTGCAAGCCAGCAAAAATGTTTTCAGACTGAAAGAGACTGTGTCTTTTTCATTTTTAGATCCCCAGTGCCCAGCTCCACGCCTGGCACATAACGACCCTCAATAAAGGTTTGTTGATTTGAAACCTGTATGTTAAATCCATCTGTAAGACTGGATTAACACGAAGGGCAACTTTTGGTGTTGACTGTACATATGTGTTTTTTTTTTTTTTTTTGCTAAATTCTTTCCTTACTGGAAGGTCCTGCCTGAGCAAACTTTCCATGTCTAGAAATCAAATTTCTCTAGGGTAGGCTGATAGGGGAGGTTAGGCTCACAGGTCCTTCAGGAAAGGCAGCATTATTTGCTTTTCTGAGCCACTCCATTGGAGAACGCTGTTATGGTGACAGATCATTTCATTGTTGGTGGTCAGGTGCTAAGTTGCGTCCAACTCTTTGACAGCATGTACTGCAGCACGCCAGGCTTTTCTGTCCTCCACTACCTCCCAGAGTTTGCTCACATACTTGGATATCAAGGAGATCAAACCAGTCAATCCTAAAGGAAATCAACCCTGAATATCATTGGACAGACTGATGCTGAAGCTCCAATACTTTGGCCACCTGATGTGAAGAAAGACTGAAGACAGGAATCTCTTCTCAGAGGATGACGGATGAGATGGTTGGATGTCATCTCAAGATTGAAGGCAGGAGAAGGGGATGACAGAGGATGAGATGATTGGATGGTATCACCAACTCAGTGGACATAAATCTGAGCAAACTCCAGGAGATAGTGAAGGACAGGGAAGCCTGGTGTGCTGCAGTCCATGGGGTTGAAAGAGTCAGACACAACTTAGTGACTGAATAAGAAATGTTGCAATAAGGGACTTTTACTACAAACATTAATACCTATGCAGAAACATATAATACACACCATGACCTTGTGGCTAATGAGTTTATGTCACATGCATTATTTACAGTCATTAATTAAAAAATCTAAACACTGTTGGGGCAATAAAACATCTTTATGACCAAATTTTTCTATACCAATGTTGTTCAATTACTTAATTTGTCATCATTTGGGGTACTTTTTAATTGCTAGTTCTCCAACAGCAAAAGAAAATGTTTCATTTAGAAGGAAAACATTCATTCAGATCACATGCACTTGACCCAAGTGTAAAGGGCTTGCTGTGAACAGAATTTAAACTGTGGCTCTTTGGCTAGTCTTGCACGCTCCCTGGGGGAAGAACTTCAGACCAGCCCATTGGGAGTATCCTCAGGGAAAGGACTGCAAAGGACAACTTCCACAATGACCTTGGAAAGGCTCCATTCAGCACCAAGTGCTCCTGTCTGCATAGGATGCCTGCCAGTCGAAGGCAAGCAGGCTAGGTTTCCTCATTGTTCTCCCAGGGCACTGCCAAGCAAACACTGATAACTTAACTTTTTTGTATGTGAGTGTGTGTTAGTTGCTCAGTCATGTTTGACTCTGTGTGACCCCACAGACTGTAGCCCACCAGGCTCCTCTGTCCGTGGAATTCTCCAGGCAAGAATACTGGAGTGGGTAGCCATTCTCTTCTCCAGGGACTCTTCCCAACACAGAGGTAGAACCCAGGTCTTCTGCATTGGCAGGTGGATTCTTTAGCATATGAGCCACTAGGAAAGCCCTTAACTTTTTTAAATGTAATGCTAAATATCATTTACCAGCAACCTGTCTGTATGTAAGATTGAACAGTGACTAACTATGCACCCAACAGGGCCACAAGCTGAGGTCATCCATGGATATTACTTTACTGCCCATGATGTAGATTTTTGCAAAAGCAGTGGCTCTTTCTAGCTTTGCCATACTGACATTATATTTGGACTGGTTCATAATCTTCAGAACTCTTAAAAGTCCCTCTAATGTAAATAACAAGGAAATCACAGACCTGCCCAGTGAAGTCTCCCTCCCCACCCCTCTTCATCTGTCAAACGAGCATAATGGAAAAACGATGTCGCCCTGGCTCTGGGCCAAAATAAACAATCTGGAAATACTGTGTAAACCCAGCTGCTGCACCAGAGGACAGAGGCCTTGCTTTATGACCTCCAAGATGGTTCACCATATGCAAAATAACAAAACCTCACCGCAGACTTGCCATCTTTTCTGATCCTGGGCTGGTTCTGGCATCCCCTCCCTTGACTGAAGTAAATACACACCTACCAAAGCCCCCTCGCCCCAACAATCTGAGTTTGTCTGAACCAAGTCCAGCAGAGATGATGGGCAAAAGCAATGAATACAAATTGAATAACAACCAGATGGGGGGCCACATTTTACCACTGGCGAGGAAAAAGCATTATTGAAAGACAGGCATCAGTTCTTCAGCCTCAGGGGAGCTGAGAGGTGATCCACCAAGAAGCCCTGCTCTTTTAAAAAGTGAACTGGGGTTTACACATCTCAGGTTAGAGAACATCCAGACATTCCCAGCACCCAAGGGAAGAGGTATACTTTTCTGGGTGGCAGGTGTGATGAAAGTCAAGGTCAGGTGGAGTGGGGCTGGGGCATTAACCAGCATGAGGGGGTGCTGCCAAGCCCCACGCCCTGCCGGCTGCTCCCAAAACCGGTGAACATGATGCTCGCCACAGATAGAGTAAACTCATTTCCTGAATTACACAGGGAGGCCACACAGTTCAAACACAGGCGGCTCCACTGCAGCTGCCTGCACCGGAAATGAATGTGTGTCACTGTGGCTCGCAGCAGTGTGTTGGCTGAAACGGCCACGTCTGATTTGCCACTGGGATGATGGATGGCATGTTAAGACCAACTTCTCGGAGGTAAGGCAATTAGGGGAGAAAAGAACAAAAAGCGCTTCATGGCTGACTAGGAGCCTGGGGTTGGTAAAATCAACAGAGGGTTTTTTTTTTTTTGCAATCTTCTTTCCAGATCTGGAAATACCAATAAATAAAAAATAAATTGAGCTCACTTTGAATTTCAAGAACACCTTGATTCTATGTAGCCAAGTGAAAGTTACACGATTTACTTCTTTTTCTTTTTAATGGCTGAAAGTTCTGGGCTCCCTTGATGGATGAGAAAAAAGATTCTTTTTTTTTTTTTCTAGTCACAGCTTGCAGCATGTGGGATCTTAGTTCCCCAGCTAGGGATGGAACCCAAGCCCCCTGCATTGGGAGCTCGGAGCCTTAACCACTGGACCACCATGGAAGTCCCAAGACTTGTTATAATATCTCCGATTTGCTTTGAATTTTGGAAGCAAAAGCAATTGGCTTGTGAGTCACGAGGGCCCATTGAGAGGACAGCAGGCAGGCAGCCCTGCAAGGAAGCATGCGTTTCCAGAGACATTGTTCAGGCAGTGTCCTAACCCCATGGACTCTTGAGATGAGGGCTGCCCACTGGAGGGGTTCCCAGGTTCTTGGTCTGGGGAAGCCAATTCGACAACACTTACCCTCAGTTGCTGGGGGTGGGTGGTGGAGGATTTTCTTGCCTGGCCTCTGCTCATTCATCGCCTCTGCATTAAGTATCTACTAAGCAAAGGATTGGGGGCAGGAGAAGGGGACGACAGAGGATGAGATGGCTGGATGGCATCACCAACTCAATGGACATGAGTTTGGGTGAACTCCGGGAGTTGGTGATGGACAGGGAGGCCTGGCGTGCTGCAATTCATGGGGTCGCAAAGAGTCAGACATAACTGAGTGACTGAACTGAAGCACAAAAAATGAGTCCAGAAAATAAGAACCGCTAAAAGCTGAAACCACAGGCTCTCAGCTAGAGGAGGAAAAGTAAACAATAAAGAGAGAAACGAGTATATAATTCACCCAACCACTTCCCAAGAGATCTGAGAATCCTCGATTTACTGCAGGCCCCGAAGGGCTCCGTCAGAGGGGAGCATCAGAGAGATGAGACGTGGGGGCACCACTGAGGGGTGGGCGCTGAATGCTGCCTTTGAGTCCTTCTGTGCGACCAAGTGAACACCTGGCTGCACAATGCAATTATTTCCAATTAGCACCCCAGCCGATTCTGATGGTGTCAAACCCCACTCGGATCCCAAAGCTTAGAATGAAATGTGTCAGGGCTGGAAGAGACATCCCTGCTCTCCTGTTCACACACTCATGAGCTCCGAGTAATGGGGGTGAGGGGCTCCCCGGTGCCCACCGGGTCAGCTGGCCCAGTTCCCCAGTCTCTCCTGCTGCCCTTGTTCACTGGGTGGAGGGCATTTGTTCCTGTTTCTTTTCTCCCCAACTTTGGCCTCATGACCCAGATCATAAAAAAGCTGCTATATTTCTTTGAAAGGATATCCCACCCAATTAGACACGCATGCTTTCCCCAACACAGCATTTTGCCATTAAAATACTGGCTTGAGCTTGAGAATGGCAACAACAGAGGGATTTATTTTCACTGCAACAATTAAACTGAACATTTCTGTTTGAAAATACATTCCTGAAAAAAAATTATTGGAAGACTTACTGTGGCAATAGTAAGAAAATGTTAGAAATAGACTTTCTGTTCAAAACCTTTATTAAGAAATGCATTTTTGTTACCTTTTCTACTTTATCTGGATCAATATTGTGGAAGCCCTTGTCAATGACTGATGAGGGCAGCTTAATCAAATGGATTTATCTGAACAAAATGGATGAAGAGAAACACTGACCCAGTAGTTCTGTCCGAATGTCTTGACATCTGACAATCTCATAAATTCTGCTTTTACTTTATATGCAAGTTTCTTCTTCTCTGTCTTCCTCGCAGTCTGTATATTGTTGGCAGGCTTGGGCTACTTGTCTTCTACACACAAACACACTCACACACACACGGTCCTCTCGTTTGCCAGGGAAGAGGTCCTCCCCTGCAAACACACTGCTTCATCTAAGTCTAGCTCTGATGGCGTTAAAGGCAACTGCTGACACACACGGTCACTCTGCTACACTACAGATCGTGACACAGCCATAGGATACTTCTTTGTGTCATTTTTCTATTTCTCTGTTATTTTCTTCTTTAGGGTTTCATATAGATCAAGCTACCTATCTGCTTATGTATAGGATCAAAATAAAGTCCTTGTGCAGTTTATAAGCCTTTAGCTTTAAATATCAATTTCTGGAAAAGTCTTTTACAGCTTAAAAATTCATTTTTCTAGTTATGATGTACATAGTATATACAGACCATATGTATACATACTAACATATATATACATACACACATATGCAAATATATAGATTTTGGAAAAAGAGTAAGTAGATGAAGTGATTTTATATCCTCACATTTATTGTAGTAATATATATCCTTCTAGTCTTTTTCTTATTTATGTATATGAGTTGTCAAATAGATCTCTGCTACACTGTTTATTTAGTTTTACCGTCTTTTAAAACTTAACTGATGACAAGGATTCACCTACAGTATTAATTATTCCAAGTCATATTTTGCAATATATATATATATATGTATATATTTTGGTTGCACTGCATGGCTTTGAAGGATCTTAGTTTCCCGACCAGGGATTGAACTTGAGCTTTCAGCAGTGAAAGTGCTGAGTCCTAACTACTGACATCCAGGGAATTCCCTGCAATGTATTTTTGTGTGCTCCATTTTATGGATGCCGTATAGGTCACGTGCTAGTTTGCTATCGTTACATAGCTGAGTTGTTTTACAGTTTCTGCGACTGAACAATATGACATAAACATCCATGTTCATAAGTGATCATGTGCCTTTCTGCATGTCTCCCTAAAACAAATGGTAGCTTTAGATATTGAGTAGTGAATCTTCTTCTGATAGCTGATAAGGTCTTCAATTCTGACAGCTCTTTTGTCAAAGACCCTGAAATTTGTGTAATGTAGTTTTCCTAAATTTTAAGACATTTTCTTTAACTTTACACAGTGTCAACCCAACTATAACTTAACTAAAGACCTAAAACGCATAGGACTTTTTGAAGATCTTGTACCTAGCATCTGTGACAATAGAAAGTCCTTAAGCATAGCGTTTATATGGGAGTGCTATGGGTTAGTGCACAAAAATTCTTAGTAAATTTTACCATATGATGAGTAGTTCCTCATTCTTGGAATCTATAAACTACATATTCAGAATGTAGCTTTTGCTTTATCATTAATTCTAGATAAATTTTCTCAGCACAATATGGTCTAATTCATTCTCATTGTTGTTGTTTTAGTGTTATATTTATCACAGTGATCAGTCTTGATGAGTGAACCTAAGGTGAGTCCCAAAACTTGGATGTTTTCTCTGTAATGTTAAACATGGTGAGATTTTCATAAACCCTTGAAGGGCTTTCAATGAAGTAGCTGTTACATGGAAGACAAGCACGTCGATAAGTGAGAAATTTAACCTCTTGCTCAGGCACTAAAAAGTTAGGTTAATAAAAGGTGCTACTCAAAATAACCATATCCAAGTCAGGAAAGCCTGAAGTGAAGTTCCAAGGATGCCATTAATTCCACTGAGAGAATTTACAATGTCACTTTAAAATTAGTTTATCTGGGTAACTGATAGCACATTGGTAGTACCAGGTCTTAGGAGGATGTGAATTAACAGCTTTGTCTCTTCCTCTTAGATCAGATTTTCGACTGCATGCTCTGTAAGACAGTATGAATATCTAAAAGGCCCAAATTGCTTTGCAGATGAAGTTGCCACTGTCCATTTGTATGGAGGAGATCCATTTGTTTACTTAAGGAAGGTCTGAAATTGATAAGCTAATACCAGAAGGTACAAGACCACCTTCAGGGAAAATGCCTGGGTATCATGGCTATTACTTTGAAGAACAGTGGTAAATATTTGCTGTGAACATTTAAATACTGTAAGAATGTTAAAGAGGTTAAAATTTACAAATGTAATCTGAGAATAAAACAATACATTTCTCACAGTATCTTTTTGAAAGGTTTGATTGTGATAGAAACTTGTCTTTGTAACTAGAACTTGCCTATGAAAGATGATTGTTGTTTCTCAGTCGCTAAGTCGTGTCTAACTCTTTGTGACCTCATGGGCTGCAGCATGCCAGACTCCTCTGTCCTCCACCATCTCCTAGAGTTTGCTCAAATTTATGCCCATTGCGTTGGTGATGCTGTCTAACCATCTCATCCCCTGCCACCCGCTTCTCCTTTTGCCTTCAATCTTTCCCAGCATCAGGCTCTTTTCCAATGAGTCGATTTGAAAGATGGTGGGCTACATTCGCTGCAAGTTTCCAAGAGAAGATATTTAAATGATTAATTGCTTTTGGGCAGAAGCTGCTATTCGAAACAGATAGTGGGGGAGAAGTATATCTACTGAGGTAGAATAGAAATGTAAACGTCTTCTGATGAGAAAAATTAAGTTCTTTCATTCTTCTGACACATGAAGAGGAGAAGAGGAACAATAACAGGTGTTGACAGTTAGTGGCTTATAAACAAAGATGGTCAGTGGGGACACAAACTTCCCTGGCTAATGGCTGTGAGAAGCTGCAGAAACCTGTGATGTTGAGCGGAAGGGAGACAGAGGACAAGCTGCCGGTTTGGACGTGACACGAGCCTGAAATTGTGTTGTTGAGCTCCAGATTTCCTCTTTGGTAAGACAGGAGGCAAGGGGAGAACTAAAAAGAACCCCAGTAACTCAGCTGGTAAAGAACCTGCCTGCCAATGCAGGAGATGTAAGAGACGCAGGTTCGATCCCTGGGTTGGGAAGCTCCCCTGGAGGAGGAAATGACAACCCACTCCAGTATTCTTGCCTGGAAAATTCCATGGGCAGAGGAACCTAGCGGGCTACAGTCCATGGGGTTGCAAAGAGCCGGACACGATAGAGCAGACGTACACATGATGCTGGAGAGACCATGCTGGTGCATTAGAAGCAGCCAAGAAAGGGATGCTAATGTTTCCAGAAAGTGTTCATAGGTATCATTAAGTTCTGTCAGTCCTGGTTCACTTTAGAAACTGTCTTAGAGACAGGTGAAGTGGGAGACAGGAAAAAAGAATAATTTGAATGACATGTAAGACATGGAAAAAATATCTATTCAAAGGATGGAAAATCAAAGATGTTTGAAGGAGAAAAATCAACAAACGGAAAAGCTGTAACCCATTACATTTTAGTTTTCTTGGGGCATGAGATGAAGTTTCATGATGTTCTAAAAACAACAACCTAACGGCATAAAATTGAATAAATGAATTGAATCCATACCATATTTATTTTTTACCTCATTTTGATATAATAATAGAAACTGGTTAGTTATGTCATGGTCCTCTTCTTAAATCATACCCAGAGAAACATTTTAAAAATTTCAAATGGTTTCTAGCAAAACCAGCCATAGACAGGCTGGTTCATTTATGACTTTCCAGTAACCTTTCCCTTTAATGGCTTTTACCAAATGATTTATTTACTTGGTCCGAGCTGAGGTAACCTCCTGGCTGCACTGCTCGCAGCCCTCACAGCTCAGAGTCCAAGGTCCCGAGTTTCTTCATTAAGATGTCTTGTGAGTTTCTGTGGAGGCTGAGGGTTCTCATGAAGAGAAACTAGGAGTCCCCGGTTCAGTTTTAAAATGTCCTGCTTTCCCTCACCTTTCTCTTTGGAGAAGAGAGGAAAATCACTGACCCTTTCTGACCCATCAAATGTTATAAAGTAGCAAAGTTTCTGTACCTTTGCAAAAGGCTGAGCATTTCAAGTCTTTGCAAGTTCCATGGTTCTGATTCACATTTCTCTTGTCTTTACTGCCTTACTCCCTTTTCCATTACTAGATAAATCTACTGAAATTCACCTAAAATAGCAGGTTTTAAAAATCAAACCTGTATGGATTCATTAGCTTTTCCATTAAGCTTTGGGGTCACTTTTGGCCCCAGTAGCATCTGGAATTGCAAGAGACTATAAAGATAGTGCTAGTATGCTTATAACCTCCTTTAGCTATGAGCTCACGGAGATGATGGGGTTGAAGATCACAGAGATGATGGGGTTGAAGATCAAAGTCGTAAAGTTAGCATGTTACTCCATGAAAACTGTACCATTTCTACCAAAAAAAGGATTCTAATTTAATAATACTACTTAACTCAATCATCAGTTTTTGGGTTTTACTTGAGATAAGAAATGAAGAAGAAAAGCTGAAGAACTGATGCTTTTGAACTGTGGTGTTGGAGGAAACTCTTGAGAGTCCCTTGGACTGCAAGGAGAGCCAACCAGTCCATCTTAAAGGAAATCAGTCCTGAATATTCATTGGAAGGACTGATGCTGAAGCTGAAACTCCAATACTTTGGCCATCTGATGCGAAGAACTGACTCCTTGGAAAAAACCCTGATGCTGGGAAAGATTGAAGGCAGGAGGAGAAGGGGACAACAGAGGATGAGATGGTTGGATGGTATCACTGACTCGGTGGACATGAATTTGGGCAAGTTCTGCATGTTGGTGATGGACAGGGAAGCCTGGCGTGCTGCAGTCCATGGAGTCACAAAGAGTTGGACACCACTGAGTGACTGAACTAAACTGAACTGAAGAAATGAAGGCTTGGTTTGCTGGAAATGAAGTTGAGGGAAAGAGCTTTGATTCTTCTTCAGTTAGACTTAATCTCACTCTTCTTTTCTGAGTGTTGCAGAACCCTCTGGACCATAAGAACTTCTGTTTCTCCCCCTTTTTTTTTATCCCACCAAGTCCAAAGCAGCAGGAGGTGGAGAGCCACTGGGCGTGATGGAATGGGGTGGTATTTGCACAGGGAGTCACTCCTGCCCCCAAGTGTTGCTGGTGCTCTGGCAGGAGTGATAGGTAGTGGCATACGATCCACCGTTCTCTCTCTCAAGCCCCCAGCAGTGATCATGGCTAGGCTCAGCCCAAAGATCTCATACCTGTGTTTCTGGTCGCCATGCCTGATGCTCCAAAACTGGCACTAGACATAAGCTCCAATTCTAGCAATTTTGGGCTGAAAGGACAGTACCCTGAGGATCACTGAAGGCTTTTAGGCCCTCGTGACCTCTGTGCATTCCCTGAGGTATTCAGATCTGACTCTTTGAGAAGTTAATGATTGCAACTGAGCACATAATTCTTTATATCTACTTAGAATGTTTATGAGGGAATCAGTTTCTAGTTCTATATAACACCATTGATGGCATCACTGACTCAATGGACATGAGTTTGAGCAAACTCTGGGAGATAGTGAAGGACAGGGAAGCCTGGTGTAAGACAGTCTAGTGGGGTTGCAAAGAGTCTAGCACGACTGAGCGACTGAACAATAATGACACCGTTAGCTCATCCCCTGGTTAGATAGATATATGAATGACTAATTTTTCCTAATGTATGATAAATACAACATACGCTGTCAAATAGTTGAAAACAGTTGACACTCAAGCTTGTGCCTTATGGCAGCAGGTGGTGAATAAGGTCATTTTCATAACTGTCATGGAAATCTCTACTCCACATACAGGATAGGTCTTTAGACATAAAAATGAACACAGCAAATAGTAAAAAATGCCACAATTTTAAATGAATGAAATATGACCCTGAACATTAGCATGGAGTGTTTTTAAGCTTATTGATATCCACAGCCTTTAATCATAGCATGCCAGTGATCTTCCTAAGTAACAAAGGGCTTTATAAAAATATTTGACAGCCAATAATTTTTTAACAGGCTAACAAAGTCAAATTAATATTATTAAATTGACTTAGGAAAAAGAACAAAGCTGAAGGCATAACCCTCCCAGTCTTCAAAACAGCATGGTATTGGCACAGAAACAGACATATGGATCAACAGAACAGAATAGTGAGCCCAGAAATGAACCTACACACTAATGGTCAAGCAACCTTCAACAAAGTAGGCGAGACTATACAATGGAGAAAAGGCAGTCTCTTCAGCAAGTAGTGTTGGGAAAGCTGGAGAGCTGCATGTAAATCAGTGAAGTTAGAACACAACCTCTCACTATACACAAAAATAAATCCTAAATGGCTCAAAGACTTAAACATAAGACAGAACACCATAAAACTCCTAGAAGAGAACATAGGCAAAACATTCTCTGACATAAATCATAGCAATGTTCTCTTAGGTTAGTATCCCAAGGCAAAAGAAATAGAAGCAGAAATAAACAAATAGGACCCAATCAAACTTATAAACTTTTGCACAGCAAAGGAAACCATAAACAAAATGAAAAGACAACTTATGGACTACGAGAAAATATTTGCAAATGATGCAACAGACAAGGGCTTAATTTAAAAAAAAATATGCAAACAGCTCAATATTAAGAAAATCAATAACCCAATCAAAAAATGGGCAGAAGACTGAAATAGACATTTTTCCAAAGAAGACAGATGGCCAATAGGCACATGAAGAAATATTAACGTTGTTAGTTATTAGAGAAATGCAACTCAAAACCACAATGAGGTATCACCACCTCACACTGGTCAGAATGGCCATCATTAAAAAGTCCATAAGCAAAAAAGAAAAAAAAAGTCCATAAGCAATAAATGCTGGAGAGGGTGTGGAGAAAAGGGAACACTCGTACACTGTTGTTGGGAACGTAGATTGGTACAGCCACTATGGAAAACAGGACAGAGGTTCCTTAAAAAACCAAAGTTACCATATGATCCAACAATCCCACTCCTGGACATATATCCAGAGAAAAATCTAATTAGAAAAGATACATGCACCCCAGTGTTCATAGCAGCACCATTTATAATAGCCATGACATGCAAGCAACCTAAATTTCCATTGACGTATGACAGATGAGTGGATAAAGAAAACCTGGTGAATATATACAACAGAATACTACTCAGTCATAAGAAGAATGAAATAATGCTATTTAGTGTGCATGGACCTAGAGATTATCTATCTAAGGGGAGTAAGTCAGAAAGAAAAAGACAAGTATCATACGTTACCACTTTTATGTGGAATCTAAAATATGATACAAATGAATTCACTCACAAAACAGAAACAAAACAAACTTATGGTTACCAAAGAGGAAAGGGGAGGGGGAAGATAAATCAGGAGTTTGAGATTTAGTAGATACAAACTATTATATATAAAATAAAACAACAAGGTTCTACTGTATAAGAGTCTGAAAAAGATATATATAATAAATATAAACATATATAACTAAATCACTTTGCTGTATACCAGAAACTAACACAACACTGTAAACCAACTATACTTTAAAAAACTTGATTTCACTATTTAGTAATCATATTTATTTCTGTAGATTGTATATTTTGATAAATACCTTTAAAAATAAATGTTACTGAAGGTCAACTTGCTATAATTTTAACAGTGAATACATCATGGAATATTTGCCTATCTAAACAACTAGAATAATGATGATAGGATCATAAAAAAGATCTTAAAGAAGTGCTCATTAATCACCTTTCTGTTCTATATGATAAATCATGTACTCTAAGAATTTTTAAGACTCCAGCAGACATTTGCAGCAACTAGACTGGAAACGATTCCAATTTTTGCTTTGCTATTTTAGAAAAATAAGCGATTTTCCTTGGATTGTTTGCTTTCTTAAATTCCATTCCCCGATTCATTAAAATCCTTCTCAAAAGCAAAATTGCTGCATGACTGATACAAATGACTTTACTGTTCACCAGACTGAGGCTTTGCAAGCACTTTATTAAAGCAGTCAGCTTATTTCAACTAATAATGTATTTCTCCCGGAAAAAAACAAAAAACAACAGAACAAAGCAGCATATCTAGCATATAAATGAACATCATCTCAACAGAATTTCCAAGCTTTCCAGAAACCCTGGATTCTAAGAACTTAACAGAAAAAAAAAGATTCCCCAGAATCATAACTTTTATTAACTAACCTATCTCCGTCAGAGCTTCACGTTTTCAGTTTTGCTCTTTACATGGAAAGGCAGTAGAATGGCCAAGAGCAGAGGGTATTGAAAACCCAGGCCTGAATCTGAAAACTGGCTCTGCTGATGACTGGCTCACTGACCTGTAAAATGCAGAGAATAACAGTATCTATCTCATAGGGATGTTATTAGGATTAAATGAAATGATATATCGAAAGGGCTTAAAAAATGTGCGTAGGACACAATAAGTTTCCAAATAGGTGTTAACTGTAACAACAGCAATTATTGATATTCAGTATTATTGTTATCATCTTTCTCAAAATTTATTCTCTTGGAGGAGCAGTATTCTGCTACTAAAACAAAAAAATACTTATCTTCCCAACTGAAACAAAATAATTTAAGTTTAAATTTAATTGAAACTTAGTGGATAAATTACACTTCCTGCAATTAGGGACATCAAGACTTTAAGAAGCCCTGCTCCTTCAAAATTTTAAGAACTGGTGGTTCAGTGAAAGTAAAGATTTGTATCTCATAGAGCAGGCTTTTTTGTACCAAGGACCAGTTTTGTGGAAGACAATTTTTTCACTGACTGGGAGTTGAGGGGAGGGATGGTTCTGGGGATTCAAGTGCATTACATTTATCGTGCACTTTATATTTCTATTATTATTACATCAGCTCTACCACAGATTATCAAGCACTGGATACCAGGGACTGAGGACCCCTGCCATAGAGTATTCATGTACAGTTATAGATAGATTTTTCTTGCCTGCATATTAACTAGCTTTATAAATTTTTCTATTCCTTTTGCTTAACTAATGTCACACAATCTAGAATTGATTACATAATGCTTCAAATGTCAAAAATGTATTTTGGACGTTTCATGTCTTTCTCTCTCTCCAGAGTTCCATTTGGGTAGGACTATCTATTTCCTATCCATTTTCTCTTCTGCTACATTTTGCCTGGGCTAGACAAATAACAAACTTAAAAAAAAAAAAATTCAAGACTACAGCATCTGAAATGCTTTCAGAGAAGAAATAAATGGAATATTCTGTAAGAAACTCTCCACAACCCATTATTACACTAGTGGGCAGTTTAGGGAAATACAATAAAATGCTCAAGTTAGAATGGACAGAACATGGCCCTGCTGAGATTTGGAGCTGTGCATTCAACCTTCTGCCTAGTCCCTGGGCTATGTAATTGGATCAAAACCAATTCAGACTTGCTTTCTTATAGCATAACATGCTATTTAGCTAAATAATAAAACACAAAGAGAATCAATTTGAGATGTTTGGTCAAAAGACCCATAGTGTTAGTCACTCAGTCGTGTCCAGCTTTTTGAAACCCCATGGACTATAGCCACCAGGCTCTTCTGTCCATAGGATTTCCCAGACAAGAATTTTACAGGGGGTAGCCATTTCCTTCTCCAGGTTATTTCCCCAACCAAGGGATTGAACCTGGGTCTCCCACATTGCAGGCAGGTTCTTTACTGTCTGAGCCATGAAGGAAGCCCCCCAAAGACCCAATAATATCCATGAATTAGTGTTAGGAAAATCGGATCTAGTCCCAAGGCTTTTCCTTTTCTGTGCTGGCTTTCCCGTTTTGTGGACCACACTCACCACGTGGCATGTGGGACCTTAGTTCTTCAACCAGGGTTCAGACCTGCAACCCTTGCAGTGAAGGAACAGCGTCTTAACCACTGGAACACCAAGGGAAGTCCCTCCAGTTTTTTTCCCCCAGAAAATAATAACCACTATCTGGTGGAGGCCCCCAAGAAGGACAAATGGGCTGCCTTACTCCCTAGGTCTTTTCTGGCCAGCTCTATTTCACAGGGCTGACCAAGGACTGCCGAGGGAAGCTTTGGATTCTCTACTTTTGAACATAGGTGTTTCCCCGTGAACATGGCTGTGTAAAACCTATAGCTCCATGTGAAACTGAGATTTCACTGATGACTAAACAAGTTTTCTGGAGGCTCATTCTCAGCTTATGGCATCCATACTCCACCCTGAGCCTTCGTTGGGCTGTGGCCTTCACTTTTACCACCCAGCCCCAACACTGTCGTCATCTTTCCTTGGGCTGCCTTTCTGATCTGTCTCCAGATTGCAGCCACCCAATGTGTCCAGTGTTTGAGTTGCTTGTACCTTCTGTCCCAGCCACCATCCTAGCTTGGCTGAACCACCTGCCCGGGTGTTGCCCTGACTCTGGTGCCTTGATCTAAGGGCCTTTACAAACACTCTAAACAAAGTGAAAAAGAACTAGAGACAGTCAAATGATGATACAGGAGTCCAAGTCAAATGGGAGGAGGCATAGCAGTTCACCTTCACATTCCATTTCCCTGCATCCCCTGACTCTTGACATTTATTTTTTTAAATGGTGGGATTATGGTTTATTTTATTTTGGCCACACCGTGAGGTATGCAGGATCTTAGTTCCCCAATCAGGAATTGAACCCTCATCCCCTGCTGTGAAAGTGCAAAGTCTTAACCACTGGACCACCAGGGAAGTCCCTCAAGTTTCTTGTTTTTTGTGTGTGTGTGTGTGTGCAATTGATCATTACTTTTATAAAAACTCAGAATCAATTTATATGATGATTATGGCTAATATTCATCCAAGGAGAAGTCCATGGCTTTTAATTTCTGCTTCTTCATTTTGAAGCAGTTTTGAAAATCTACTTGATTGAAAAGTATCAACAAAGCCTAAACTTCACTCCTGAATAGCACTAGTGTTTACCTCTCAGAAAGGATCCTCATCAGTCAAGAGAAAAAGTAAACAGGCAAATGTCATTTAAACATTCCTTTAGAATCATGCTATGGAATGCCAGGGGGGTTGACCAGAATTTGGAGTGTCTACACCTAGCAAAACTCATAAATCAATGACCTCAAGATATCATAGCATGAAGACTTTATTAGGTGCCATCTGTAATCACTCAATTAAAAACAAATGAAGGATGCATATTTAAACTTCACTCTCTGACACGAAAATAATTGCACATTTCACATCTGGTTTGGCTAACCCTGATACTGACTTTTAATCTTCATACAATGATGACTTGTGGGGCAGAAAGTGAGTCAGCTACTGCAGAGTAAAGTCAATTTGTTTTCAGACTAAGGATGGTCATGCTGCAATAGAAAAGATCTATGAGCTAACCTCCTGTAATTAAATGATCTTAATATCTATATGACTGCCCCAAAAGGTCAAGGATTCAGCCCTAGGAAGCTACTTCCTGCCCTTTTGGTGTTTAAACTGTAGTTCATACATCAAGATAAAAATCTTGAGGCTATTTGACAAGTACAGAGTTATAGAATTTTACTATTTCAGGGTTAGAAACCCTTACACCGTTTCAGAACTCCAATATTCAGAAAGAGCTGTGTGTGTGAGTGTGTGTGTATCCAAAATTGGGTTCATTGGCTAGAATTTGGTTGGCAATTCAAAGAATTCCAAGGGAGAGTTGCTGATGGTAGATTGGACATGTTTAGGAGTGGGGCTGGTGAAGTGACAAAAAGTTGGGGCTTGGATTCCATCTGCAGGTAACTGTGCTGCCCCCCAGGAAATGATGTTTCTTATTTGTCGCTTCATGCTCCATGTGGCTGCATGTGCAGAAAAGAATATGGAAGAGAGAAGGGATGAAAGGTCTGTTCAATACTAGCAATGCCATAGAGATCTGGTGGGTGTTGTTTCTACTTCCCTCTTTCACATATAAATTGCATGTGACCATTCAATTATTTTCCTAAAATTAATAATCCTTTTCCAAAAATTAAAATTCTACTTACATGCTCACTACGTTTTAGTTGGGAAATAAAGGAAAAAGTCACTAAGATTCCTATCACCCAGAGATAGAATAACGACCTTGAAATCTTTGAGATATTCCAATTTAATTGTAATCCTGAGTCTATATAGTTTTTCGAATAAAGTTGGTGCCATATTTTAAGCACTGTTGGTATCTTTTTCTCTTGAACTTCATGTCCTATCACATTTGGAGAAATCACCTACATTAAATGGAGAAATCATTGATTTGTAGAAATCAAATACATTAAATGTATTTGAGAGCATGTTGACTCAGACAGTAAAGAATCTACCAGCAATGCAGGAGATCCAGGTTCAATCCCTGGGCCAGAAAGATCCCCTGGAGAAAAGAATGGCTACCCACTCCAGTATTCTTGCCTGGAGAATCCCCATGAACAGAGGAACCTGGCAGGCTATAGTCCATGGGGTTGCAGAGTCAGACATGACTGAGCGACTAACATACTCACACACTTAAAGTACTCAATTCTATGAGTTTTGATAGCTATAGATACATGTGAAACCACTGCTACAATCAAGATACAGGACATTTCGATCATTCTTCCAGCTATGACATTCTGAAGATTTTTAATATGTAAATTCAAATTACTCTGAATATTTATTATTAAATTATTTTTACCCCAGCTTGTAGTAATTTGTCCTAACCTCTAGCAGTCTCCTAAAATGCTATTTCTCTGCAAAATCCTCATTATTAGAGACTCTCTCATTCTGCCAGTGTTTGTCCCTGTAACAGATGTTTTAATAGAAGACAAGGTGCACTGGGATGACCCAGAGGGATGGTATGGGAAGGGAAGTGGGAGGGGGGTTCAGGATGGGGAACACGTGTACACCCGTGGCGGATTCATGTTGATGTATGGCAAAACCAATACAATATTGTAAAGTAATTAGCCTCCAATTAAAATAAATAAATAAAAAAAATAAAATAAACAATTAGTTAACATAAAAAAAAGAAAACAAGGTGTCCTTTTTAATGTGCATTTCCTAGCTTATTAGTAAGGGTGGGCTTATTTCTTAAAATAGTTATTGGCTACTTGTATTTTTCCATTTTTTTCTATTGATGTTTTGCTTATGGATTTATAAAAATTCTTTATTAATATTAATGATAAGATGTTAACAATATGAAATCTTATCATTGCTGCAAAAAATAATTTTGCTAAGTGTGTTAGACATATTCACTTTAAACTTTCAATTAAATGTATATATTCTTATTCTCTTTGTATGTATGTATGTGTTTTGTTGCTTTTATACTTAGTAAATCCATCACAATACTCCATCAACACAAAAATAGCCACCTTGTTTTCTTCTATTTCTATTGTTTCCATTAAAAAAAAAAAAAAACCTACTCTTTAGAACCATCTGGAATTTATTAAGCCCTATAATATAACATGAGATTCCATTTTTTTCTCTGAAAATTTAGCCAACTATATGACACCTTTATTTACTCTTTCTTTGTAATGGTCTCTAAATTACACCACAGCACTTTTTACACCAGCATCTGTTTCTGTTCCATTGACTTGTCTGTCTGACCTTGTGCCTTTGCATCATCACACTAAACCCAGCAGCTTTCTAACATTTCAGAATCTTGTAGGGCAAATTTCCTCTCATTTCTTTTTAAAAAAAAAATCACTAACTCACATGTTTATTTTTCTAGATAAGCTTGAGAATCACTTTAAGTTTAAATTTTTTTCTTTCAATTATGTGCTAAGGGGGTTCCCTGGCAGTCCAGGGATTAAGATTCCTCGCTGCCAATGCAGGGGGCATGGGTTCCATCCCTGGTTGGGGAACTAAGATCCCAGAAGCCCCACCTCCCCACAGGAAAAGAAAAAATAGAAATTATATGCTAATTTGAGAAAAATGACATATTTACAATATTCTACACCTTCAGGCACGAATATGGATTTATCTTCCCGTTGTACATTTCTGTGGTGGTGGTTGTTCCCTAAGTAAAGTTTGTTGCTCACATTTCAAGTAGAAATTCTGGGGTCTCTCGAGGGCTAGAACTATTGAGGAAAGATTCTGAGCTTATGTAAAGCACACTACACATAAATGGCAAGGGGTGGGAGAAGCACAAGATTAACTTTCACCACGCCAAGAGGATTTTCATGTTTTTAAACGCTCCACAAATTTATGGAATTCTGTTTCTCTGGACTTCCCTGGTGGCTCAGACAATAAAGAATCCGCCTGCAATGAGGAAGACCTGGGGTCGATCCCTGGATTGGTAAGATCCTCTGGAGAGGGGAATGGCAACCCACTCAAGTATTCTTGCCTGGAGAATTCCATGGACAGAGGAGCCTGGTGGGCTACAGTCCACGGGGTTGCAAAGAGTTGAACACGACTGAGTGACTAACACACACACACACACACACACACACACGTTTCCCTGACTCTGACTAGTGAAGCCTGGTATATATAAAATCCTAATTCTAGCACACTGAAAAAATAAGGGCTCTAATCAAAGTACTCTTCTGTAACAATTCCCTAACTCTTCTTAAAAGCTGTTAATTTGGCATTAGCAACTACTAGTAAAATGTGCCTAAGTATTAGCACCATTCTTTTTTCCGCTAGGTTACTTACTCCATTTTATATGTGGAAATACAGCCTGGCTTCAATTTGCATCTGAGATGGGGTGTGTTTGTACTTTCTCTTGGTTTATATTACAAATAAATGAGAAGAACAAGTGGGAATGTGCTGCAGGATGTGGTCGGTCGACTTCATGTGCCCTCAACAGCTGCATAAGAAAACAACTCTATTGATTTCAAAGGTGATTCTCAAAATCGTGCAGAAGGAAAACAATTCCTCCTTAATTCCTGACAAGAGACACTGCCTTAAAATCAAGCCGCTCAGAGCAGTAGGCACTAAATGGGCAGTTCTACTACGACAGGAAAAGCTGAATCCCACAGAGGACTCAGGCCACACACCACCATGGAGAATGCCAGCGAATACCGGAACTCAAGACTATGACAAATAGACTCTGGAACCACTGTGCTGGTCTTGCCTTTGAAAATCAAAGACTAGGCTAGCGTGAGCACTTGTTGAAAACCTTGCCCTATGAGAGACTGAAAGTGAGGAATCGGATAAGATGGTTTGAAAAGTGCCCTGGAAGCTACGTTTGTGCAGGAGTATATTGTCTCCGTTAATCTTCCAAATAGCTTGGTGAGGGTACCATCCTCTCCTTTCAGATGAAGAAACTGAAGCTCAGAGAGGTTAAGAGACTTGTCTGGGGTTAAACAGCTGCTATGAAGCAGAGCTGATTTCAAGCCCAAGTCTATTGGCTCAAAGCCAATGACTGTGACCTGTGTCTACACTTCTTTCTCATCTCAGGAAAGGAGAAGAAAACCTTGCTAACAGAAGAAGCCTTGGGAGTTCTCTAGTGGTCCAGTGGTTAGGACTCAGTGTTTTCACTGCCAAGGGCCTGGATTCAATCTCTAGCCGGGGGACAAAGATCCCATAAGCTGCGTGGCATGGCCTATATAAACAAATATATGTATATGGACTTTCCAATTGGTGCTAGTGGTAAAGAACCCACCTGCCAATGCAGGAGACATAAGACACCTGCATTCAATCCCTGGGTTGGAAAGATCCCCTGGAAGAGGGCATGGCGACCCAGTCCAGATTCTTTCCCGGAGAATCCCATGGATAGAGGAGCCTGGTGGGCTACAGCCCATGGGGTCACAAAGAGTTGGACACTACTGAGCACCTAACACTTCCACTTTCACACTGAGTGCCCAACACTTTCACGTTCAGTTTTATGTATATATATTCATAAAAGACGCCTTCTGTGAAGAGCAATTGTTAGCTTCCTAACAGACTGTAGAGGACAAGATGAAGTGAACCAGGCTCTCAGAGGCTCAGCTAAGCCCTCAGCCTGCTATGGGGCAGTGGAGGCCTCAGTCCCGGTAAGTAGACTGGCTGAGGGTTCAACCTGTAACACTCACTGTGAGTGGCCTGCACAACCCAACCAAAAGCCTCTGAGCCTTCTGTTCAGTTTGCAGAGTAGGACTGAAGCCACTGCTGCCCACTGGTAGATGCCATCCATCAAGCTAAATTCCAGACTCCATAGCTAGGGTTGCAATGATGAATCCAAGCACAGGCGTATCCTAAGTGTGTTAAAGCTCTATGTGGATTTAAGAGGAAAATCTCCTTCCAATTCTCTATTGAATATTTCTTGACTGTCGTCTGCAGGAAACAATAGCAATTGAGAGACATATGTCTGGCGCCCAGCAATCTGGCATATGTGCTCTCCATGGTGAGCTGGGAAATTTTCCATAATGCTCCCAAGCAGATTTTCTGGGGCATGGTTCTCTTTAGTTATAATTGAAATGACTTTAAACTTCCAAACTTGTGTGTGTGCTTAGTCACTTAGTTGTGTTCGATTCTTTGTGACCCTATTGGCTGCAGCCCACCAGGCTCCTCTAACCATGGGATTCTTCAGGCAAGAATCCTGGAGTGGGTCGCCATGTCCTCTTCTAGGGGATCTTCCCAATCCAGGGATTGAATCTGTGTCTCTTATGTCTCCTGCATTGGCAGGCAGGTTCTTTACCAATAGAACCACCTGGGGAGCCCCAAAGGAGACCTTCAAGGCCTTGGGTGGCAAAATGGTGATGCTGTAGGATAATCTGTCTTCCTTTAAATAAATAAAACATGAAATAGAAAGGGTTGCCCTGCTCCTGAAGACACTATTGCATTCTCTCAGAGAGTCTGGTTGACTTCAAGTTCAGTTCCAGGAGAGAGCTGCCCAGAGTGTGAGGTGGCTACACTGCACTGGGATCACTGGGGACTTCCCAGGCTGGTACCTCCTGGCACCTTGTCCCTGGGTGGACAAGAGAGTCAGCATGGCCATCACGGGGAGGAGTCTTTTGGGCACCCTTATCCCACCAAGAAGTCATTTCCTAAGAGTTCTTCCTGAGACCAGAAAGTTCAGGCATGTGAAAGATGTTCAAAAACATGGCTTGTGACACTGAATTGCATTTGTGGGCCAAATAAATCCTTTTTACTTATCTTTCTATAGCACTGCACTTTATTAAAAAAAGGAAAAGAAAGAAATTTACTGAAAAAAAATGAAGAGAAACCTATGGGAAAATAAGTGACATAAAAGCATCCCACAAGAGAGACCAGCTTCATAAAAAAGAGATGAACTTCAAATACAAAGGTTTCTGAGCCCTAAATAAATAATGATAGCCTTTAAGAAGCAGAAAAGCTCGTCCACACACCAACACTTTAGATGAAGACTTTGTCCTGGGACTCAGCCTCAGAACTCCTAAATCTCTCTGAATCTGAAAACAGTCCCAGATTAGTTTACCCCCTCATAAAGAATGATAGCAACTGACAGAATTGGGCACATCATTGATTGGCCATTGATTATTTCAGCAATGTGTGCTCAGTATGGGGTAATGTTCTTTTCCATTTTGTAATACAAAACTCTAAGCCTTTGATGCTGGCATATTGGCCTTTTCTTTTGGGTGGATTCTTTTTTGCAAGTGTTTCCTGCTCCATATTAATCTGATATCCAAAGCGCGTGTTACTGGAAGAAGTTTCGGCTATTTGTGTTTAAAACATGAGACTACCGAGCACGTTATGAGGCAAACTTGAAAACCACTTGGATCTTTCAGAGGATCTCTCCAGCTGCGTTACCGCCTTCGAGCAGGGCCCGGTGTTCTTGCCTCTGGTGGTATGAAGCTGGAGCTGCAGGCATGGTGCAGATGCCAGGTTACCACTGAACCCCATGGCTGAATGAGACATGGAAGGTACCAGTCATACTTAATAGGAAGTTTGATCTATAGATGCAGAATTCTGAATAACAGTCCCATCCACCCTCATCGCCTTCAGAAAGCAAAACGCAGAGATGTAGAAAACTAGATGGAGATCATATTTGGCCACATGTTTCCTCAAGATACTCAAGAAAAAGGGAGTGAGAGAAAAGGGTAAACTGTAACCACAGTACCACCACTGAGGCCATAAGTAAGCTTCTGTATGTCCATAGAAATCAGACACCGACAGCAGAACGTTTTAAAATGGAAAAAACACTGGCATTCTAAAGGAATATGCTAACACTAAGAGTTAGGGACTAGCAGAAATCTCAGGCTTAACAGAGGGAACTGTGTAGCGGAACCCTCAAGAAATTGATTTAAGTTTTACAAGGAATTAAGTTACAGTTTTTGACTCTGGACCATTAAAACAAACTACTCAGCCAAAAATGTATTTGGGATTTAACATTTTCTTCTGGAAAAACATCTTTCAAAGTGACGTACCCTAGTCACTTAAAGGCTGTGAAACTCTCTTTTAACTATTTGATGGAGCCACTTTCAACCAAAGCAAAGTTAATAATAATATGGTCTAAGATCAAGAATAATAACACATGCGGTTTGGTATCTACTTATAGACACTCTGGGAGTTGTGTGGTCTTTCTCGATAGCCATGGGGACTGACTCTGGGTTGGTGAAAGCAAGCTAATCTTCCATGGTCGATGCCAGGAACCAACTCACATACCCTATTTTGCTTAGGCAAACAATACCCTGTGCTGTAACATGAAAGTCTGCAAGGGTGGCCAAGCCAAAAATCCACCCTGAACAAACACAAGGCTCCACCATTTGGAGTGTCAGTTTGATATTCTGGCTCCAAAAAAGATGGCCCACATCAGTCCATCAGGCCAGTTCAATAGTCCTCCATTAATCTGGCCTGTCTGTGTCAAAGCTCACAGCCATGGGGCGCCCTCTTTTGCGGTAGGGCTGCTGGTCCAGCTGGATGGGCATGTTGTCAAGCGGGCAGGGCTTCCCAGAGACCAGCCATTGGAAAGGGAGGGTGTGAAACAGAGAGTGTGAGAGGCCTGCAGGGCTGGCCTTACATACAGACTGTGATTCTTACTGTTGCGGGGGTTGGGAACGTCTGTTGCCAGTCTGAAAATACTTTGCTTCCCCCAAAAAGCAGGCACTCAGAGTATGTTCATATGAAATGGATGGGGTGAGGCGATATAAGCATTCCCTGAACACCATGCGGGGGAGCTTCAGGCTGAGAACAGTTGCTGCAGGTAGAGCAGATTGTCCTATAAATGGTATGGTTTCCTGGTGCTAATGAAAGTCCATGCTTCTACAGAAAACTCTTGTTCTTAGTAGCAAGGCGCAAGCCTGTATTTCTACCACCAATGATTTCTCCCCTTGAAGGAGACAGGCAACCTCAGGAAGAGTATCTTAAACCACAGGAGGCTGGATGTGCGGTGGCTACATCCAAATCCTGGGCTATGGGGCCTAGGATGACCTGTTGGGATGAAGAGTATGTCACCATACCCCAGGGCGACCAAGTCCACCCTCTGTTCTAGATGATGGTGCGGTAAGTGGAAGGAAGCACCGAAGACAGAAAATAACGAATTGGCCTAATGGCCAACTGAAGTTCACATCCCCTCCCTATATTTCTAGTGCACTAGATTTAGATGAATAAAGCAACATTTTTCCTCTTAAAGAACTCCTGAAAGTCATACCTAGTTCATATATAATAAAATGTATCTATGGAACTTCCCTTGTTGTCCAGAGGCTAAGACTCCACGTTCCCAATGCAAGGAGCCCAGGTTCCATCCCTGGTCAGGGAAATAGATCCTGCCTGCTGAAGCTAAGACCCAGCACAGCCAAATAAATAAATAAATATTTTAAAAATAAAATGTGTCTAAAATGATTCTTCTTCATTTGAGAGAGAATAGAAACATGTCTATATATAACTCAATCCCTTTGCTTTATACCTGAAACTAACACAGCATTGTTCATCAACTATACTCCAATATAAAACAAAATCTTTTTAAAATGATTGTTTCCCCTAAAACAAAATCTTTTTAAAATGATTTATCCCCCTAAGGAATCTCCTAATAAAACAGTGATGTCACCTATATCTCTTTAAACTTCAACTTACTCATCTGTAAAATGGGAATAATGAAAGTACCTATGTCATTGGATTGTTCTAAGGATTAAATTAGAAATTCCACATAAAATTCAGTTCACTAATTGAATATTAGTTCAATAACTTTTTGTTGATTATCCACAATGTGCAAAGCATTCTAGGGGTTATTATTATTATCATTATTGTTAGAAATTCCCCTGGGCAGCATAAATTGTTACTGTCAGCTGTTAATTCCTTCATATTTCTAGAATTATTTATCAGGGCTCTGAGGGAGTGGGCCACAAGACAGCTAAATTTTAAGAAAGTGTGGCTCAGGTGCCAAGGGCTATTAGCATGGAGAGGGTGTTAGGGTACAGCGACGGTATACGGGGAAGGCTGCAGGCAGGCACAGAACAGGAGAATCTGTCTAGAGAACTGCGCGACCAACGTCCTTTGCTCACAATGAGGAGGGTCCAGTCCTCTTGCAGGGAAGCATGAGTGAGAGAGGAACATGGCCTCTGGTTATGTGAGAGAATGATACTGACGAGGCATCCCGACCGTGGTGTGTGAAAACCTTAAGAGCTTCGCTGGTGGCTCAGTGGTACAGAACCTGCCTGCCAATGCATGGGTTCGGTCCCTGGTCTAGGAAGATCCCACATGCCTCAGAGTAATTAAGCCCGTCTGCCACAACTATTGAGCCTGTGCTCTAGAGCCTGGAAGCCACAACTACTGAAGTCTGCATGCCCTAGAGCCCATACTCACAAGAGAAGCCGTCTCAGTGAGAAGCCCAAGCACTGCATTAGGGAGTAGCCCCTGCTTGCTGCAGTTAGAGAAAAGCCTGCACAGCAATGAAGACCCAGTACAGTCAGAAATAAAAACATAAAAAATTTTAAAGCAACTTAAGTTTTTTTATATAGCTAATGTTTGAATTACTCAAATTGCAAAGGTTCAGGGCTACATGAAAAAAGAGAACAGTGGCAAAATTTTGCTCTTGCTCCATCTAGCCTTCAGGGTTGGGGATTGAAGAAATGTAACATCTGGCCACCAAGCCTAGGCACTCCTGGTATCTGTCCCAGAAACACTCAGTAACTGCTTTATCTGGTGTTCCCAAAACTGCGGGGGAGGAGGGACGGGGTGGGGGGGGTGGCGGCCTTCTGAAAGGAGGGAAGGGTGGGAGGAGAGCCAGGCATCCCCTATGATAGCATTCTACAGCCAGTGCTGTGGGGGTTCAGAAAGGTAGCAGCCATGCGCCAGTCTTCAAGAAGCCTCTGCAGAGTTAATGCCCAAAGGATAATGCCTCTACTTCATACAATGCAATACAATGCAAATGACCTAGGAGGAGCAAGCCCTGCCTGAAGGGGCCATGGTGATACTTGCTTCTTTTAAAAACATTTTATACTAATTTGTATTGGAATTTAGTTGCTTTACAGTGTTGAGTTAGTTTCTACTATACGGCAGAACGAATCAGCCACACCTATGCATATATCCTCTCCCCTGTGGACAGTTTCTTCTTGTTTCACCTCTGCTCATTATCCCCCTTCCCACAGTCCTCTTTTTTCTGATCATGAAAGTGGAAGCGGCCACAAAGCTGGCGGAAGAACACAAGGCTTGGAGTCCGACGAGCTCTGCCTCTCCCCAGCTGTGAGACCTCAGATCCAGTCCTTAGGCATCTGGGTGCGTTTTCTCCTCTGGGGATTTGGATAATGGTATCTAATTTGCTGCCCTTCTGTGATGATTAGGAAGATACATGGAAAGCACAGAGCAGTGTTGGGACGTGCTACTCGGCGGCATCTGTGACACATGTGTGTTACGGCAAAGTGAGACAAGACAGGAAAGTCGAGAGGAACAAATGAAAACTACCAAAACCACACAAACACAGTTAAATGGCTATTTGTTGGTTTTGTTTTCTTTCTAGTTTGTTCTTCTAAGCATGTTGCATGTGTACTAAAGACACATATTGTACAATATAAATACAATAGTGCATCTGATTTTTCACTCATTGTTCAGAATGAATAGTTACTCAAAATAAAATTCCAATAGCCTCATCATATGTCATTGCATTATTGTAAAGTCACTTATTTAACTTTCTCCAAATGTTAGATAATTCTTTTCCTCCCAATTCCTTCACCCAACCAAGAAAAACAATCTGGTGTATTGGATGTGTGCCTGTGTGTGTTAAGTCATTTCCATTGTGTTTGACTTTGCGACCCCATGGACTCTAGCCCTCCAGGGTCCTCTGTCCATGGGATTCTCCAGGCAAGAATAATGGAGTGGGTTGCTATTTCCTCCTTCAGGGGATTTTTTCAAGCCAGAGATTGAACTCGCATCTCTATGTCTCCTGCATTGGTAGGCAGGCTCTCTACCACTAGTACCACCTGGGAAGCCCAGTGGGTGGCTCGTCTTTGTTCAAACCCAGATCTTGCTACTTGCTGGTTGCTTTGAACATGGACAGATCTTATTACCAATGAGTCTCCAGGTCTTCATCTGGAAATGGGATGGAGATTTCTATTTGTATTAGTTTCCTAGGACTGTCATAAAGTTACCATAAACTGCTAATCCTCAGACAATTCGAAGGAAGATGTTTCCCTCCTTCTAATTTCTGACTATCCCTGCTGACAATCTTTGGCATTCTATGACTTGCGGCAACATAATTCCACTCTCCGCCTCTGTCTTCAAATGGCCTTCTTCCCTGTGTCTCTGAATCTTTCTCTCCTTATAACGAAACCAGCCAATGGATTGAGGGTGCATCCTAGTCCAATATGACCTCGTCTTAATGTGATTATATCTGCAAAGACCCTATTTCCCAAATGAGGTCACGTTCAGACACACGGGTTTAGGACCTAACGTATTTTCAGGGGACACAATTTAACCTACCACTCTGCCTAACCAGGTGATGAGGAATAAGCGAGTCAACATAAGTCTAAGTATTCTGCTTGCTGGAAAAGTGCTATCCTTCTGTGGATCTCCCGGTGGCTCAGTGGTAAAGAATCTGCCTGTAAAGCAGGAGACACAGGAGAGGCAGGTTGGATGCCTGAGTCAGGAGGGTCCCCTGGAGGAGGAAATTGCAACCCACTCCAGTATTCTTGTCTGGAGAATCCCACAGACAGAGGAGCCTTGGCGGGCTAGTCTGTGGGGTGGCAAAGAGTCAGACATGACTGAGCATGCATGTGGTGTGAATCATGACTTTTTTTTTAAGGTTTTGGTCAAGGCACCAGTCTAGGAGAGCAGAGTCTCCACGCATCACACTTCCTTGAGTTTGGGTGTTTGGTCGTTGCTGTGGAACACCAGTTTGAGCTTTGAAGCCAAGAAGGCAAAATCACATGCAAAAATCATGGGGCCTCATAAGCCCCAAATGCCTTAAGACTGGGCTTGTCAATTGGACGACCTTTCAGCTGGCTAACCTGGGCAGTCCAAGCTGGTGGGAGAATCCACAACCTTGCTTCTCAAAAGCTCTCTGAATTCTTCCCACTGTTGTCCATCTCAGATTGATGCTTTTGTCAACCATAACAAAAATGAGTTGTTTAAAAAATAACCAGGGACCTCCCGGGGGGTTCAGCGGTAAAGAATCCACCTGCCAATGCAGTGGAGAAGGATTCCATCCCTGGTCTGGGAAGATCCCACAACTAAGCCTGTGTGCCACAGCTACTGAGCCCACGTATCCTAGAGCTTGTGGTCTGCAACAAGAGAAGCCACTGCAGTGAGAAGCCTGTGCCCCAAAACTACAGAGCAGTCCCCCTCATTGCAGCTAGAGAAAGACCACACACAACAACGAAGACCCAGCACAGCCCAAAATCAAATAAATAAATTAACTAAATAATCAGAGCCATGCGAAATTACCATCTAAGTTTCTAAAGTCTTACTCTCAGTTTCTGCCTTATCTCCTCATGGACTAGTAGCAAGCAGCTTATGAGCTGGCATGGCTCCTTGGACCGCATTTTGAGAAGCAGTGCTTATCCAGGGCCAGGGAAGACTTGGGGGCCTCACTGCAGCAAAGTCCTTCTCCCAGGCCTCCAAGGAGTGGGGAGGCGGGGTGGGCTAAAGGATTCCTAGCCTCCAGCCCCATTCCGGGGGTCATGGCTGGCTGGGGAGAACAAACACACCCCCCACACCTGAGTCTCAGTGTTTTCTTTGAGTTTGTTTTCCCACTGACTTACTTTCCTTTCAGTCTGGGCTTTAAAAACAGCCTTCTGAGTGAATGCAGGAGATCCCAGCAGTCCCCACACCACGGCTCATATGGAATGCATTTAGAGAAGGGAAAAAACTCGAACGGAGTGGTTATACGACGTTGAACTGGCTTGGACATGGCGTGGCTGGAATTTCAGAGCTGGCTTTTGTTTGCATTCGTCATGAAACATTTGTTATATGAGCTGCTGCTACTGCTACTAAAGCAGCTGCTGCCGAGAAACCCTCTCAATGGCTGCTTTTTCTCCCGGACATGGGCCGACTGTCAGCGTTCACGGACCAGGGCCCCGGACTTCCCAGGCTTGCGATACCTTTGCCGTGATCCCTGCGTTAGGTTAGGGGAATGACACGTGACAGCACTTGAAACGGTGGCGTGTGTTTCTGTCAAGTTACATAGGACTGGTGTCTTTGGATGGTTGAGTCCTGCCTCTGATCAGGAGAGCATCTTTTTTTTATCAACTCATAATTTACATTCTCTCCCATTAAATAAATCTCCAATATGGATGGCTCTGATCTGTCTTCCAGATGATTTTTAAAAAAATATATAGTAGTTTGGAGCTTCATCATAGCAAATATCATTCAGTTAAAAAAAAAATAAGAGGGGTTTAACTAGTAATCCAGTACTTTGGCCACCTCATGCGAAGAGTTGACTCATTGGAAAAGACTCTGATGCTGGGAGGGATTGGGGCAGGAGGAGAAGGGGACGACAGAGGATGAGATGGCTGGATGGCATCACTGACTCGATGGACGTGAGTCTGAGTGAACTCCGGGAGTTGGTGATGGACAGGGAGGCCTGGCGTGCTGTGATTCATGGGGTCACAAAGAGTAGGACACGACTGAGCGACTGAACTGAACTGAACTAGTAATCTACCATTAAGGGATCTTGTTTTTGTTTGTTTGTTTTGTTTTTGGAATTTCACCAGGACTATAATCCCAGGGTACCGATGATGAAGGCAGTGCTACAGAAGCCTGAGTCACATCACAGCTATGCAGATGTCACATGAAAGAAACAGGTATAATAGATCTAGCTACGCGCTCTAAACACAAAACTGGTATTAGAATCTTAAAGTTCAGGAAATTAGCACATGCCCAGCTAAATGCAGTAGGCTGACCACAGGCCTTCAATGCCTCTCCTCTGAAAATCTTCACCCAAGTGACAGTAAAGGATAATAATTTTAGAAAAAGATTGCTGGATCACAAGGACAAAGAACTGGAGAAGGGTTTCAATGGAAGACAGCCCTTAACCAACTTCTGGAAGATGGACAGTGGTTGGAGGAATGCATTGGATGTAGCAGAGCAGAGTAAATGCACTGGAGTGTTGGCAGTGGGGGAGGAGGGACATACATCAAGAGGGTCAACTCACCCTGCACAACCCCAGAGAGACAGAGAGGTAGCACCAGGCAGCCTAGATGGAAAAACTGAGGATGAGACAGGTACCCTGCCTATGGAGGAGCTGGGCCCTAAATTCCCTCCACACCTTCATGCAGTCAGGTATCTCATCGTGGGTCTTCCCCCATTCTCCATGGCCTGTGGACAGGCAGTCTTAGGATTAGTCACCAAAGAATTTGGGGAGAGGCTCCAGACTGGTTTGCTACCCCAAAGGGGAGAGAGGAGAGCATGGACTAAACTGAGCACAGTGAAGCGAACGGTGCCTGAACATGGACCTTCAGCCCCTGTTCCCACACCAGCAACCAGACATACGTCCTAGCCTCCTAATCCCACCTCACCTCCCATCCCCCAGGTGGATGTTTGGGGAATGCTGCAGTAGGGAAACTGAATAAACTCCAAATAAAAAAAACCCTAAAATCACTAACAAATGTTTCCCAGAAAAACCTGATGGCTGCTTGATCATCCCCAGTGGGTCCATTAGTTGATAAGTCTGCCCTATTGCGCAGCTCACTTTCAGTGAGCTCTTGTGTCTCACCCTCAAATCTGAATTTTGGAAAAGACCACCAGGGGAAAGACTTTGGACTGAAAAAGAGATGCCCAAACCAACCAAGGGCTTCCAAGGTGGCACTATTGGTAAAGAATCCACCTACCAATGCAGGAGATATAAGAGACACGTGGGTTCAATCCCTGGGAAGATCCCCGGGAAGATCCCCTGGAGAAGGAAATGGCAACCCACTCCAGTATTCTCGCCTGGAGAATCTCATGGATAGAGGAGCCTGATGGGCTACAGTCTGTGCGTGTGTGTGTGAGTTGCTCAGTCATCTCTGACTCTTTGCAACCCTATGGACTGTAGCCCACCAGGCTCCTTTGTCCATGGAATTCTCCAGGCAAGAATACTGGAGTGGGTTGCCATTTCCTTCTCTGCTACAGTCTGTAGGGTAAAAAAAGTCAGACATGAGTGAAGCAACTGAGCAAGCATGCAATCAACCAAAACAGTAAAGGAGTATGGAGCAAATAGCGATAACGTAAGAAAGTGATGAAAACACTTTTTAAAAATTTCTGTAATTTTCAGAGATTTAAGGTGGATTGTATTCGGTAAACAAGAACAAGATAGTATGCAAAAAGAAGAAAAAAAGATTAACAAAGAGTTCTTGAAAAAGAGAAAATTTAACAGAATGACTGGAATACAAATTGAGGAACTCATCCAGAGAGAAAAAGTTGATGAGATGGAAATTAAAAGAGGAAAAAATAATAAAGCACATAGAGAGGCTGCATCTAGAAGATCCAATATCTGACCAACAGCATTCCAAAGCTGAAATACAGGAAATAGTACTGATAAAATCATGCAGTAAATAATGCAGAAGTAAAACAAGAAAATTTCCCAGAAATGAAAAAAACATGTGTTTTAAGCTTAAATGTATCTGTTGACTACTCAGCACACTGAGGCACACTGTTGTCAATTTTCATGAAAGGAATAAAAATAACACTCCAGAGAGACAGAAAGAATGAGAAAGTGAGAAACAGATGTGGGAAATGGAATGTATATGTGAGGGAATGCATGACAAACCAAACTGGCAATCAAACGAGATACTAAAACACTGAGCTTTTCAGATATGCAACGACTCAAAGAATTTACCACTTCCCATGCCTCTTTTATCAGGAACCAACTTGGGAACATCTTGGATTAAATGGAATTATTAAGTCAAGAAATAGAATTTGAGGGAGTCGGGAGACCAGGGATGCAATACATTCTGTAAAATGGTAAAGGGAAGTTGCAGCTGTGCAGGAAGCTTCTGAGTAATCAGCCCAGATCAAAGCGAAGTCAGACCTCTGGGTGGGAAAGAGGGGAGTGGTCCTGGGATGCGCGAGCAGGAATAGAATGGATGTACTTATTTGAAGTAATATTGAAAAAAATCAAAAGTAATATTGATACAACAGATCTAATGGCACCCATGAAAACTTTGACAGGTATAAATAAACCTAGGCAAATAAAAAAATCCAAGGCAATAATCAATTGTAAGGAAAATAATAAGTCATGCAAGAAATGAATTGAGATGATTGTGTACTACTTGGATCAATGTCCAACAAATATATTTAGTCATAGTAATGTAAATAAGGAATATGTATGGGAAATGTGGATATAGCCATATTATGTACATAGTGGGGGAAGGAAGTAGAGGTAAGTGTGCTGGAATAAGAGAACTAAATAATGTTGCAAATAAATAAATCAAGACAATAACACAACAAAAACAAAACAAGCCTGTGCATACTAGTTATAATTAGTGTGGCGGTTGTCAGAAAAAGCAGCTACTTGTGCTGAACGTGTTTACTTCTTCAAAACCAGACTTTGCAGTGGAAAGGGTTGAAATAGGAAACAATCGCTTTTCATTATATATCCTTGAATACTATTGGATTTTTAACTCTATGCATGTACTACTTTAATATGGGGCTTCCCAGGTGGCTCAGTGGGTAAAGACTCTGCCTGCCAGTGCAGGAGACATAAGAGACATGGGTTTGATCCCTGGATTGGGAAGATGCCCTGAAGGAGGAAATGGCAACCCACTCCAGTATTCTCGCCTGGAGAACCCCATGGACACAGGAGCCTGGGAGGCGACAGTCCATGGGGTTGCAAAAAGAGTCGGACGTGACTGAAGCAGCTGAGTGTGCACACACTGCTGTAATATATCAAGTATAGTTAAAAAACAGGGAGGTAAAATTCTAGGAAAACATGTTTTGAAAAGTAGCTCCAGTAGTGTCTGGCTATGACAAGCCAAGAGAAGTACTTAGAAGCATATTGTAAAAACAAGAGAGGCGATGCTTCAGAGCATCTGAAGCTCCCACGCAGAAAGCAAAATGTCCCTACTCTCATTAGGGGGAAATTAGACTAGATTTCTCTGTGGGCTTGTGGACAGTGAAATGAATGTGCTTAATACAGCTCACAAGAAACCACTAAAAACTGCAGGGTTTGAACACAGGTACACTTGCAGTTTTTCACTGTATTCTTTTCAAAGTCCAACACCATTTACAACATGTGAGAATTTAGGATATTATATGTTGATAAAAATGTCTGAGATAGTAAAAAAAATACAGATCAGGAAGTTATTATTATTATTTTTTTTAATGGGGAGCCGAAGCCGGCCCTCGGGAGATGTCAGCAACGATTCCGAAGACAACCCGCGATACTCAGGAAATGATATTTTTATTTGAACAAGATTAGCTGAACAAAAATAGAAGTTGCCATTGTAAAGTGTTGAGTCATGCTAAATGGGTAAGGATTGAACTTCTCTCAGTGTGGGGGGTACATATTATAAGCAAAGACTGTCAGCGAGGCAAGATCATGACTCAGGGACACAAAGACAGTTCTGGAAGTCTCTGTCTAAGGCTCTTTCCACATCACCACGTTAGGCACCAGGGCAGGTATGGGTCTTGGAAGTCTGGGCACAAAAGCACAGGAAACTCACAGGGTCTTTTATAAAAAGATCAACTTTCACCCTCTGGGGTCAGGTCTCTAATCTTCTTGGCCCAGGCTCTAGGAGGATCTCAGCTTTGCTGAGTTACCAGGGAAGTCCAAAAGTTGAAATTTGTGGTGACTAATTCCACCCTCAGTAGCATTCTTACTCAATGCAAAGCATATTACTGTCAAGTTCAACTCAAAACTGCTCAAAGTAGAAATGATTAAATTCGCAAGAAGAAGAAATTCACCTCTAAACGCAGAAGAATGCTGGTACCTCCACCACACACTCAGATATTATTAGCCAGCTTTTTGTCCGGGGAAATAAATCATAAGAGAGAAAACTGCACAAATTGCACACCCCATGCCTGGCCACACTGTGGGAGGCATCCAGGGTTCTCCAGAGGATGAGGTTGGGACCTAGAAGGGATCAATTTCCCAGGGTACATGGGGTGGGAGGTGGGGACTAGGGGAAAATTCTGAAGGGATGATCCCAAGAGCTCCCAGTGAGGAAGGCCAGAGGTATCGTCAGGGGACACAGCCAGCTCACCCTTGAGTCAGAGACTGGCTGCCAACAGGAGGGGAGTCCATGCTGGTGGGCAGAGAGGGGAACTTAGGGATCAGAGAGGAAAGTAGGTTGTATCTGGAGAGTTTGTGTGACCCCCCCCCACCCCCGCCACACCGTGGGAACAGTGCAGGGCTGACTGAAGCCAATGGATACCCTAGGCCTAGACAGTGGCTAGATCTTGGGTGGGAAACCAGAAATGAAGCCAAGAGGAATAACCCAGCCCTCGGGACTCAGGAACCTGGCAGTATCCTTTTAGAAAGTGAGGGATCCTTGGGAGGTGGTCAGACGTGGCAGAGGGCATGGAACCTGGGGGGCTGGGGGTGGGGGTGACGCATGGCCCTCTGGCAACTGTGGCTTGGCCACTGGTTCTGGGATTGGTGTGAGTGACTCAGCTCCAGGTTGTACTGCATAGAGGTCTAAGGCCGCCGGCATTTTTCCTGCCTTGGGCAGGACTGACTTAGCAGCAGGGTGACTGAGCTGTGAAGAATGGAGGACTCAGATCCAAGAGGTAAGGTCAGTAGGCAAGGGCCGAGGTGGGCTGGGATGCCCCTCGTGCTCCCGCACTTGGGACTCCTATGCCTTCACACCCGCACTCACATTTTTTCTGCACTCATATTTTTTCTTCGTAACCTGCCTACTTTCACGTCCGTCAGGTGAACAGCTATGCACCCTTCAAGGCCGGGCACAAGTATCTTCAACAGGAGGTGTCCCTCCAGCCCTGTTTGTGATGATGCTCAGTCCAGACGTGGTTTTCTTTATCTTTACACAGCTGTTCCCCAGGACTGGAGTGCATTACAGACACTTAAACATTTGCTCAAAGTGTTTGTTGAATTTTTCTAGTATTTTCAGATTATATCTGATATTTAAATATTATCCTTCACAGAAGAGGACTATTGGGGGAAAGTTAAATTACTGCAAAATCAGACCATATGTTGAATAGAGATAATCTATAGATTTTATTATCAAGCTTTTACCTTTAAGTGCAATACATAAGGGTGCTTGCATGCGTGCACGCTAAGTTGCTTTAGTCGTGTCCAACTCTGTGCAACCCCATGGACTGTAGCCTGTCAGGGTCCTCTGTCCATGGGATTCTCCAGACAAGAATACTGGAGTGGGATTCCAGGCCCTCCTTCAGGATAACGGTGCTTAATACCCTGTATTATGCTTATGACATAATGGTGCTTAATGCTCTGCATTAGTAATTGAATATGAAGCATCTTTGGAGGGTCATAGGTTCACGGAGTTAGTGGTACTTCTGGGGACAGAAGCTTGAATGTCTTTGGTCACTTGGGACTTGATAACTGTGGGCAAGCTATTCCACTCCTCCACTGTCAGCTTCCTTGTTTAGAAAATGAGACAAAGACTAACTGTCTTTCTCAACTTCAGAGGATTCGTGTAAGAATCGAGCGAGATCATCTATATGGAAGTACTTTATAAATGGCAAATTGATATGCAAATTGCTATTGTTTAGGAACTGTTGCTGATGTTCTGACGCAAGATTAGTCACTGAAATACCACTGCTGCTTACCAAGTGATTTAGCAGTTTGAACATGAATTGATGTACACACACACACAGACAATGTGGTACCAACACGATTAGAACATGACTGGTGAAAACCAGATCTTTATGGAGAACACTGATGGTAGATGAACCAATAACAGAGTAGGGTCCTATTTTTATGAACAATAATTGAGTTTTTAAAACAACTTCAGTGGTGCCTGTAGATGGTTGGAATTTCTCTCAACCATTCTGTGAGGTTCCAGAATGTTTGGGGGTTTTGTCATAGAGTAAATGGAATATGGTTCAGCGGTAGAAAGTCTGCCTGTAGTGCAGGAAATTCAGGTTCGCCTGCTGGGTTGAGAGGATCCCCCCAAGAAAGGAAATGGCAACCCACTCCAGTATTCTTTCCTGGGAAATCCCATGGACAGAGGAGCCTGACCGGCTACAGTCCATGGGGCTGCAAAAGAGTCGGAAACGACTGAGCAACTGAGCAACAACAACAACAAAAGAAATAAGAAGTAGGAAATAAAAGATGAAAAACAGCATGTTTTATCCAATTATTACAGAATGATGGATGACTTTTATAAAACCAAGGAAATCAACCCTGGAAGAATTGATGCTGAAGCTGAAGTTCCAAAACTTTGGCCACCTGATGTGAAGAGCTGACTCATGGAAAAGACCCTGTTGCTGGGAAAGACTGAAGGCAAAAGGAGAAGAGGGTGGCCGAGGATGAGATGGTCAGACAGCATCACCAACCGAATGGCATGAATCTGAGTAAACTCCAAGAGATAGTGAAGGCCACGGAAGCCTGGCGTGCTGCAGTCCATGGGGTCACAAAGAATCAGACAGGACTTTGAGATGAACAACAAACAATAAATGTTTTTAACCCACACAAACTTATTTGACTGTAAACCACCTCCCACTTCCTGAGCCCATCAGCTGTCATACAATGCACTTTGGACTACTGCAATCAATTGTACTTGGAATGCTTTTGGTATGATCCCATTTTTAGGCCCCAAATTGGGCATAATTGTACATCTGCCTCCAAGCATTCTGTAAAGGCCTCTCTGCAGATGGAAACTCTTAGAAAGCCGCAGGCATTTCCTTGAAAAAAATGGAGAGAGCCTGCCATCTGCTGGACAAAGTTTGTCATAGCGTTCTGATTATGTAATTCTGCATATGGAAAATAAAGGTTTTTCAAGACCTGAATCTTAGGGTCCTAGTTAAAATGAAAACGTCATTCACAATTAAATCATTGAACACCTATATTATATCTACTAAATAACATGATACAGAACAGTCTGAAAGATTCAACATTCGGCTCAAGTTAATGGTAATTGGCTCTGGTCACATCTCAACAGTCGGTTTCATTTAAAGTTGAAATTTTAATGTCCTGATATTCCTGATAAGTGTTCAGGCATAAAAATAGATTATTTTTAAAAATCCCCAGTGACTTGAATGGTATACGTTTTTCAGTCCCTGAGCATGTCACTCTAGTAATATTTCTACTAAACTTATTCCCCTATGATTATTTAAGAATAAGGTATTGGCCAGAATATAATTGTTCCTCTCCCTCCTTCTCTCTCTTCTATTTCTTTCTTTCACACTGAAGTTACAGAAAGAGAGTGGAAGCCCTAGTTCCTCCCAGACACAGGCCCTGTCTCTCTCCTGTAAGGAGAGGCTTGGCAGGCTAAGAGTTAAGTTTTGAACACTTACCATCTGTTGGGGTTTCCCTGGTGGTTCAGATGGTAAAGAATCTGCTTGCAGTGCAGGAGACCCGGGTTTGACCCCTGGGTTGGAAAGATCGCCTGGAGAAGGGAATGGCAACCCACTCCAGTATTCTTGCCTGGAGAATTACATGGACAGAGGAACCTGGTGGGCTACAGTTCATGGGGTCGCAAAGAGTTGGTCACAGCTGAGGACTGACACTATTATACGTTAAGCTCTGGGCTAAGGGTTTTACATGGATTTGATCAGGTGCATCTCACCACAACCTTCTGACATAGACAGTATTGTTTAGTTAAGTTGCTCAGTCGTGTCTGACTCTTTGCGACCCTGTAGACTGTAGCCCATCAGGCTCCCCCGTCCATGGGATTCTCCAGGCAAGAATACTGGAGTGGGTTGCCATTTCCTTTTCCAGGGGATCTTCCCAACCTAGGGATCGAACCCAGGTCTCCCGCATTTCAGGCAGATGCTTTAACCTCTGAGCCACCAGGGTTTCCCAGACAGTATTGTTCACGTGTCTTAAATAGATGGGGAAGCTGAGGGGTAGAGGAGTCACACCTTACCTCTGGTTGTCTGCTTAGGTGGAGGATGGACTTTAACACCCAGGCTGTCTACTCTAGAGCCTGTGGTCTAATCATTGTGGTAGCCTGTCTCCCTGACAGAAATCCATATGGTGTGAGAGAGAGGGGTGGACAGCATGACCGGAGAGTGAATTGGGATCCCTGTCTTAGGGAAGGACAGATTCTGAATGAACAACACTGAAGCCTGGGCTCGCCATGTCCTCTAGGTGGCGACAGCCTCCATAACTATACCTGGGAATTGAGGAGGCAGTGAGACTGCGGAGGATGGTGTTTTTTTTCAGGGGAAAAGCACTCCCTGATAGCTCAGTTGGTAAAGAATCCGCCTGCAATACAGGAGACCCCGGTTGATTCCTGGGTCAGGAAGATTCGCTGGACAAGGGATAGGCTATCCACTCCAGTATTCTTGGACTTCCCTTGTGGCTTAGCTTGTGACTTTCACTTTCACTCTATAATTGTATTAACCAACAGAAGGTAGAAAGAGGTGCCTTAAAACATTCCATGTAATACCTTAGTATCATAATAATAGATCCAATAGATCCTAGCGATCAACCACCCAAAGTTGCATTTGCTCTGGGTCCTATGGGCAGAAGTCAAGTGAAAGTCACTCAGTCATGTCTGACTCTTTGTGACCCCGGGGACTATACAGCCCATGGAACTCTCCAGGCCAGAATACTGGAGTGGGTAGCCTTTCCCTTCTCCAGGGGATCTTCCCAACCCAGGGATCGAACCCAGGTCTCCCATATTGCAGGTGGATTCTTTACCAGCTGAGCCACCAGGGAAGCCCATTGCAAAGGCAGAACCACTGCATAAAGAGAACTCCCAACTCAGTGTTCTTTCCTTAAAGAATAACTGTTTTTTAAAACTAGCCAGTTTTAATTTTGTATGTTAATACCCTCAGATTTGAATGCTGCAAAGCCAATAAAACTCCAAGCTTACATTGCTATACTCTTAATAGGAGTCTACCATTCATACCTAGTTAAAAAATATTCAAAATTTTCTTCTATTTATCATCATCACTGGGCTTCCCAGGTGGTGCTAGTGGTGAAAGAACCCACCTGCCAATGCAGGAGACATAGAGATGTGGGTTCAGTCCCTGGGTCGGGAAGATCCCCTGGAGGAGGGCACAGCAACCCACTCCGGTATTCTTGCCTGGAGAATCCCAGGGACAGAGAAGCCTGGAGGGCTACAGTCCACGTGGTCGCAAACAGTTGGACATGACTGAAGCGGCTTAGCACAGCACATCATCATCGTTTACAAAAATATTCAAGTGTAAACAGTTTTTTTTTTTAGAAACATGACAAAGCACTTGATTTATGAATGAACTTAAAGGAAGCCATTTGTTTGGAATCACACATATTTTCCTTTGTAGTAGTTGGTGGCCAGATTCACAAGGACAGTCCGCAAAAATCTAGGAATTCTCTACTGTGGCTCCAATGTTTACATTCGTAAAGGAAGCAAATTGAAGATGAATACTCATGTAATGCTAGTAAAGGAAAGTATTTAAAATACAAGAGAAAAGGATTGGACACCTGAGCTTTCGAGTCCTCAGGGAGGAGGAAGGTTGTAAGTTAAAGTCAGGTCCTACAGTTTCACATTTGGATGCTAGACCGGGCTACTGAAGTGCAACAGCTGGGTTACTAACTAGGTCAAGGGCATCTATGAGGGATGCTAATAAAAGAACTGTTCTTATCACAGATATTCACTTATTTCCTGCCTTTAATTATTTTACTTATTTACTTTGGCCTTTAACACCACTGTGATTTTACCTCCTAAAGGAACTATGACTAAGAAAAATATTGATACCTCATAGCATGTCCGTTTTTAAGAGCTAAGGTGGAAAAGCATTCATGACCAGTTAACCCTTGTGGCTCAGGAAGTGTAAACTGTGGCCCTTCTGCTCACATTTTGGTGAATGACCATGAATCTTAGTCTCTTCAATTCTTTGAGCTGGCTCCAAGCCTCTCAGTTTTGAAAGGTAAGGAATGAGCAAATGTAATTGAAATCGATCAATAAAAAATGAGACTGTATAATTTAATGACAGGAAGTTGCTCTTACCCAGTAACTCTATTTTGGCTTCGGTTCTCCCAATTCAAATTCACATCCAGGTTGGGCAGAGTTTACTGAGTCCTTGTTCCAAGGTACTCCCTCCGCCTCACAAATGCCCTTGGGCTGGTGAGAAATACTTGAGCATGTACTCTTGGTTACCCATCAGGAGAAAACTTTCATTTTTATTCCATCTTGAGTACCTATTATCATCAAGTTCTTCTGAGATATGCTTAATTGGGTCTCCACAGAATGCAAACATTAATATCAAATATATTCTTTAAAACTTTATGAAGACTAAATTTCTCAAAGACTAAATTTTTGGTATGGAACAAATTTACTCATCAGCATAACTTCTTAGTGGAAATGAATGGGTGGGGTGCACAAACAGTTGAGATATTATTTAGGGAAGTTCTTAGCTTCTCTAAATGGTGGGTGATTGGAACCCTTAGTACTGATTGGAAAGGATTAATGACTACCTTTCCGATCTAGAATAAGTGATGGCCCATTTGACTAGCAGACGTTATTTTTACCAGCTCCTCAATTATTGTTATTTCAATAACTTCAGCAGCAAGACTGGCCTAAATACTCTTCATCTTGCTGGAAGGGGATTACAAACAGTCTATACAGACCTGAATTTTTAAATAAAATAAGACAAGCACCAAAGAAAAACGGCCAGTGGAGTGTTTGCATTTTAATCCAACTTCACGGTCAGTTTAATCTACAGAGTTTTAAGAGTCTCAGACTTCGGTGTTTCTGTTCTCTATCCCCTAGTCTACTCAGTTATAAAATTCTTGTATAAAGTACAAGAGCAGCTATTTTAGCGTGCCGCAATCTGTGAGTTTAGACTGAAAAGGCCCAGGGGAACTGGTTCTGGTGTGAATGATCAAGTGGCCTCCGTTAACCTATCTGACACCAGCTCACGTGTTTGTGGCCGTGAGAAGACAATGCGGGGGTCTTGTCCTTGCACAGGCTCAAATGCTCGAGAAGCTGGAGGGCGTGGACACTCATTTTCCATTTTTCCATCCCCTGCCTCTGGGGAGGTGGCCACTCTTCAGGGCATGGCAACGGTGGAGCTGCTCGGCCTTCAGTGTTACCATAGATAAACCTCACAGAAGGTGCCCAAGGAGAACACAAAACCCAGGGGAAGTGTTGAAAGGGCAAAGGAGGGCCCTATTTAAAAAACTGACCATTCAGAGCTTGTTACACTTCTAGCTCTCCCAACCGTACTTCCTGCTTCAGAGACACACGTGCAGAGCACACCTTGAGGTCCTTGATGTAAGTACGTGGGAATTGTTCTCTGAATAAGACAGTTGGGAGACCAAGGCAGTCACCTTCCGCCAACCAGTCCCTGGTGGTGGTAGGGCCACCTACCACCTACCAACCATGAAACAGAAGTCAGGGACCCTGTAGACAAGACCATTTCACCCGGGCATCAGTACCTGCTCATGATGTAGTGCGTGGTCTCTGCCTGGCTGTCGGGCATGTGGGGCAGAGGCTGTACTGGGGGAGCCCTTCCCCTGGGCTTTATTTCCACAAGGCAGAATAACACCTCCCAATTCAGAACAACCAAACAATAAATACATTAGTGATTAGGCAGTGTTGTGGCAGCAGTAGATTAAGAAGAACAGGGCAGAAACAATGTTGTTTGTCATTTTCTTGAGATAAAATTATAATAAGAGAAATACACGATGGGCTTCTCAAAGTAATCACATTTACAGCGACACCACAGGCAACCCTTGTAATCGCTCTGCTGCATTCTCGCTTCTATTTGGAAACCACTGCATTTGTTAGAGGAAAATCATGACTGTATTCTCAGTGTGCCGCTTCATCTGTTCTATGTGCTAGGATTCACTTTTGTTAAATGGACATAGAGCCAGAGATAGCACATCAGACGATGGCTCCCTCCCATTTTCCCACCCTCCCATCCACGGAAGCCCCAGCAACACGTTCAGGACAACGCTGATGGGGATGTTGCCAATTTCATTTTCCAGAGGGAGAAATGGAAGCATTAGGCCTTGAAAACATTGTGAGTTTATGTTTGGCCCCGACGCTCAAGGCTTTGGGATCTGTTGTCTCGTGGTTCTAACCTTGCTTTGAAACCAGGGGAACCTCCCTTCACTAACAGAGGAGGTGATTCCATGTCTTTATTTCCTGAGTTTCCTTTTCAAAGTGAGTCACCCTCAGAACAGAGAAGAACTGCTTACAGACGGAGTTACCTGGGTCTTTGTAGATACTGAGCACACCCTTGAAGTAATGAGGTAAAAATCTTTCCAGTAAAAGCAGCACGTCTTCCAACTCTTCGAGAATCCCCACAAGCAGGAAGTTTTCATTCACGTTCAGTTTTGCTCTTTCAAGGGCCCATTCACCAGGCTCCCTTTATGGATAGAAAAATGATTTTTAAATCGAAGGTTGGTTTTCAAATGCAGCAACAACATGCTGGAAGTTTCTCCTTTCTCCTACCTGCCCCCATTCACAAAAGTCCAAACCCCACTTCCTTCCGGGACCAGCCCAGATGCAGCATCTCCAGCCGAGGTCCAACTGGCCTCTGCCCACCATCTCTCCTCCAGCATCATCGCCCCTGTATAGTGCCAGGCCTGGGGCTCTTGAGCTTAGTGAGCCCCAAATAAATGTTTGTTACATGGGCCTAGGCAGCTAGATATCAACAAATGCTGATTAGAATGGCTTATTTATTTATTGGCCACACTGCACAGCATGTGTTCCCTCACCAGGGATCGAACGCATGCCCCCTGCACTGGAAGCACAGAGTCTTAACCACTGAACCACTGGGGCGTCCCTAGAATGACTTTTTAATAGAAGGATCAAACGGAATCCATAAAGTGAGAAGTTTAGACATAGGAAACTTACTGATATTGATTTCTGTAGAAATCAAAATAGGTGTCAGGTCGTGACTGCTAATCATCTTATTCTTTTGAGAAATTTAAAGACAAACTTTTAAAATTATTATTACAGAAGGGAAACAGCCTAATTTGCATTCGTAAGGCAGATCTCTGAGCCCACAACACTGTAAGGAGCCCAGCCTGCAGATCTCAGGAACTAGGCTCCAGGCCTGACTGGTTTTTACCATCCGGGGGAATTTGGGAAGCCAGGATTATTTTTTGAAAAATTTTAAACAATCCTTATTTAGCTCAAATAATCGTTGTCAAGGTGGGAGAAGGTGACATTTTGAAAGTGTTCTGACGATCATCACGCATGGACCAAGATAAAGCATAAGTCCTTGCCCCAAGGCTGGGAAATATACAATTTAGAAAGTACTTTAAGGAGTTATAATCATGTTTCTTGGAATAAATATGTTCATTGTGTCAGAAAGGGAGACATTGGGCCCCAGATCTTCCCAGGATCTGAAGCCCTGACCCTGAAGCAGAAGGCGTGTATTACAGGGGGTGGGTGGCTGAGGGAGGCCTCCTGAACTCAGGAGTTTATGATGAAGCCGACACGTCTAGCCCCAGAATTCTGACCATAAACAAAGCGGTAAATTCAGCAAAACGTCGGTAATAACTAAGCAGCAACCACAGTGTCAGCAAAAAGTACAATGAATAAATAAACTGCAACTTGAGACAGCTGTGTGTCCCCTGCTCCCAACCCCCCCTCTCTTTAGACCTTCTAATCAACCTCTCCTTTGGAGGGAAATGTCACTTCTGGCATCTGGGTTTATTTTCCACCAAGCAAAGATAATATTCATCATTACCACCATTTCTTCTGGAGGCCACACACGTCTAGTGTACAGTGAGTTTCCAGTGTAGCTGGATCAGAACTACCTGGGGAGGGGGTCACAGTAGCCTGGACCCCGTCTCAGAGACTGGGATTAGGTGGGGATTCCTAAGAAGTTCCCCAGGGATGCAGAGGAGGTGGGTGGACCACATAAAGTGTCTGAATAAGTCACCTTATAGAAAAGGGTCTGGCATTCAAATAAGGCTGAGGAGTGATCACTAAAAGTACTTTCTTCTTCTCTAAGTGTCTCAAGAGAGAGACACTTGAATTTTCCAAGTGAGCATCCCTGTTTTGACCCAGTTAGACACACCACACCTGCAAGGACACCCATCAGTAAAGCTGTCACTGCAGAGGAGCAGGCTGGGTGCACCCCCCTGGGTTTTACTATCTCATGAGCTGGGTAGTGACAGGTGTATGTTAAGAATGAAGAAGAGTTTGATTGGCATTTCAGTTACACAGCTTTAGGGGTGGTCCCCAAGGCCCCCTCTAGATCTTGCTTTGTTAATTTCCTTATTTATAAGACATTCAGAGTCTCAAATGTGATCTTGAGAGATTAGCAATAAACATTAACTGAATTCCAGAAGGTAGGGAGACTGCGGTCACAGAAGGTGCCTGAGAGCCAGCTGGTGGGTTTCCTACCATCGTCGTCCACGTAAGCATGTCATGAGCCTGTTTCGGTCTTTACCTGCATCTGGGGTGCTGTCCACAGAAATACGGAATGATGTAAAATAACCTGGGGTTGGAACACTCGGGGTAGTTTTCAAGAATACACTCATTGATGTCCTAGAAGAGAAAACACGGCAGTGAGAAAGCTGGTGGTCTCTGCAGGGCTCTGCCAAGCGTCAAGAGGGTAAGCAAAATTGGTACTTCAATGACATGGAAACGCTTTGAGAAGATGTAGAAAACTGATGAGGTTCGTGGGAAGATTTGCTTTTTTTGCCTCACACCAGCCTGCTCCACCGGGCAGGTGCACACGTGGTCCCAGCGTTTCAGGGAATGTTTGTTCTGTTGAGGTAACTGAAGTTTTGTGTTTCCCCGTGGCCTGAAGTCTCTGCCTAGATCACAAGTGTCTTGGAGCAGTCCTGCTGGCTGTGGCTAGTTGAGGCCCCAGCAGTTATGAGAAACTGGAAAGTATATAGTGGGCATTTAACAAATATTTGTTGAATGGATTCAGTATGATTTAATTCTTAGTTCATCCAGACTTCATCAGAGATCCCTATATAGCCAACCCTGTAGAAATGCGTTTCCCTGTGTATCCACATGTCCAAATAATACTTGTTGTTATTCAGTTGCTAAGTCGTGTCTGACTCTTTGCAACCCCTGACCCCATGGACTGTAGCCCACCAGGCTCCTCTGTCCATGGAATTTCCCAGACAAGAATACTGGAGTGGGAGATCTTTCTCCGGGGGATCTTTCCCACACAGGGATTGAATCTACATCTCCTGCTTGGCAAGTGGATTCTTTACCACTGAGCCGCATGGGAAGCCCATAACAAATGCTTAAGTATTGAACATAGTCACATAAAGGGTTTGTAAATTTTGGAGGGGCTGTAAAACCATTTCTAATGTTATATTAGGTTAGAAAGTGGATGTTTGCCTACAGACATTCTCTCACTTTCAAAGGCAACAGTTGCCATTCCCAGATAGCAAATTTGTAATTTCCGGACAGAAAATTTCTTTTCTATGAGGCTGAACGTACGGTCTTTGTCAGCATTACTGGAGCTTACAGTGGCTTGATGTGAGATGAAAAAGAGGGCTAAAAATCCACTTTCATTAAGGCAGATTACATTGAATACCCCACATAAGACATGTCTGTGGAGAAGGAAATGGCAACCCACTCCAGTACTCTTGCCTGGAAAATCCCATGGATGGAGGAACCTGGTAGGATATAGTTCATGGGGTCGCAAAGAGTTGGACACGACTGAGTGAAAAAAAAAAAAAAAGATATGTCTGGTTATTAGGTATTTCTAAGGAGAAAAGATAACCCAATTTACAAACAAACCAAACAGCTGTGGGATGCTTTTCAGAAATATTACTGGCAAGGCAGATTAAGAGCGGTCCCATGGCCAAAGGAGTTTATAAGTCAGTTGAAACCACTGAATCTGATATGATTTGTGCAAGTGGTTAGTTATTAAAAATTTTTTTTTAGTTCCAGCTTGTAGTTGGAAAAACATAACTTACATGTCTTTTTTTCTTTTTTTTAGGACAACCTTTTCTTTTCCCCCTCATGCTTCTTTAGTTTATGTAACAATTAAATAAATTACACAATTATAATAATGAATTCAACTGGAAGAAAGAGATTCAGCAAACATGGTCCCTGTACAGTCAGTGGAGTTTATAAGTCAGTTGAAGCCACTGAATCTGATATGATTTGTGTAAATGGTTAGTTATTTAAAAATTTTTTTTAGTTCAAGTTGGTGGTTAGAAAAACAAAACTTAAACATCTTTTTTTTTTTTTAGGACAACCTTTTCTCCTTCATGCTTCTTTGGTTTATATAACCATTAAATAAATTACACAGTTCAACTGGAATAGAGATTCAGCAAAAAACAGACTGTAGTTAAACACCTGGGTCTATCATGGGAAGCAGAGGTGTGTAGTTCCCAGAGAGGAATATACTAGAAGCCAATGGAACAGTGAGCACCAGCACATCCAGCCACGCGTGACGTGAAGGGTGGTTAAGAGCACCTCATTGTGTATGAAAGCCCATTAAAAATGCAGGATGTTAGACCCAAAATACCTTTCTAGGAAGAATTTGACACAGAGAGATGTATGTATGAGACTATTCATTGCTGTAAGATTTATGACAACAACATATGGCTGAGCTCACAGTTCATTAATGGGGGATTGATTCACAGAGCAGTTCTGGCGCATTCCTACCGGGAAACACCACGGAGCACCCAGAAAGGAGAAGGAGGATCTACACACACTGTCCTAAAAACTGTTCACGATATTTGCAGGTAAAATAAAGTCGATCACAGGACAATATGAACATGTAGGACAACACAAAAATAAACTTATGTGTTTACAAAAGGACTCAAATATCTTGAAGGATAAACACCAAACTGTTCAAAGAAGTTATTTATGGTGGTAGATGCAATGGAAGGTGGGAATATATTGAACTTGTATTTGATTCATGTTTGGAATGTTCGCTTTTATTGTAACGTATGTATTTTAGTTTTACCATCAGAAAAGTTTGAGAGCTACACATTGTAAAGGGCTTGCCTGGTTGCTTAGTGGTGAAGAATCTGCCTGCCAATGCAGGAGACCTAAGGGACTGGGGTGTGATCCCTGGGTTGGGAAGATTCCCTGGAGGAGGAAATGGCAACCCAGTCTGGTATTCTTGCCTGGGAAATACCATGGACAGAGAAACCTGGTGGGCTACACCACATGGGATCGCAAAGAACCAGACACAACTTAGCGACTAGACAACAACAAACACATTGGAAAACAAAGTAAAACTTGTGTAGGCGGGTGACTGGGCTTTGCTTTGAGGATGCGCAGCTTCCAGGTATCGTCTGGCAGCTGGCGTCCCCCAGGGGACCTAAGCCTCAGGTCAGAGCGCCCAGTAACTGGGCGGGGGTCAAAGAGAGGGAGCCTGGAGCTGGGTGAGAAGCAGGGCACAGGACACTCCAGCAAGGCCGTCATCATCTGAGACAGAGGGTCTGTCCTCTGAGGTTGAGATTTCACAGTAAACGGCTGAGTAATGCGATGGTGATTTAGGGGGTGTCCAGAGATCCTGTCCATACACGGTCAGCCCCCCAGAGACCTGCATTAACACCAGGGGTGGGGCAACAAAGTCCAGCAAAGCCTCCCACAGAAACTCTCACAGCACCTGCGCTCCTCCGAGTCCACTTTCCAGTTGCCTTTTAATAAGAACTTGTGTAATTGTTTGTTTAGGTGGTGAGTCCAGGAGAGCACAGATGTCTGTTCGCTGCGTCTCCAGTGCTTAGCACCCTGCCTGGAAAAAGCAGGGCTGCAATAAATACTCAGAGAATGAATGGACAGATGGCAGAGGGATTAAGCCAAGACATACAACCGCCATGCTGTCCCCAGAGATCTCGAAGGAGTGGGCAGAGGACATCAGCTGGTGGGGGCCGGGAGGGCCGAGGACCACAGGGACCTCAGAAGGACTTTCCTCTATTGGAATCCACAAATAACCTCTCGAGGTCAATTTATGGGAAGACGTAAATTCCGAGTTGAAAAATTGTTGTTAACCTTTCTTTCTTAGAGCAAGACGTGTCCTGGGAGATTTCAAAGTGTTCCATTTGAGCCCATTAGGTTGATGAATGGTGTTGGCCACAACCAGCTTATGGAAATGCTATAGGAGGGCATAAATAAAAGATGACTCAGGTGTAAGGCCAAGCGGAAGCCGGAAACGAGCTGTGAAGACCCACGCACTTAGCTGCCTGTGGCTTAGCCACAGCACCCAAGTGGTGTTGCTTCCCGGCAGCTCAAGAACTTGTGGCCTCAGGAGGCTGGTCTTGGCCACTCACTCGGTCCACTCTTACTGGAACCCAGATCTTCAAAGAGTGACCTTTCAGTTTCCCCCACCAACTGTGACAAGTGTCAACACGGCTGCTCCTCTAGCATCCCGCTCTGATGGGCACTGTCCAGTGCCCCCGGGGCCATTTGGTTTTCCCCTAGAGTTAATCATTTTATCTTTAGTGTTAGGCTTTACTGTCTCCTGTTGTTTTACAATCACCTGTGTTCTCTTCGTACATAGTTTAAAATGATGATGCACTTCATTTTTTTCTTCCTATGCAGTACTTCTAGGGTAAGGTTGTTTTAAATGAAAACCTTAATATATATTTTAAAATCTGCTCTAAGGTCATCATCATGGTGATGACTTTAGCCAAACTGGACCCCTTGCCAGTGCTTGATCTACGATTTTCTTATCTGGTCCTCGGATCCTGGTATCTACCACGGCAACCCACGAAACACTCTCCTGCCCATCTAGCTCACTTTTAAGATGGGGTATAAACATAAGACCCCACTCTGACCATATGCTCAATTTATTAGGGAAATGAGATATCTTGTATAAATACACTTTCCAGATAACTGAGTCTATTTAACTGCCAAAACTACAACAAAAAAGACCAGTTTGGTTGAAATTTATTCTAAACTATGCTATTTTTAAAAGTGTACACTTACACTCTCTAGGTTTTCTTTGTGGGTTCATCTTCCTTCACTTTGATCTTTTAGCAAAATCATCTTGTGTTGGTTTGCTCCTGTAACATTTTCACTGGCTGGACTGTGATGAATAAGACTAAGTGCCAAAGGCCCCACAGCACCCAGTGGACACCCAGGCACCACAGCGGGATCCCTGCAGGTCCTCCCTGACTCCTCTCTCACCGTTACTCTCCACGGCACTCAACGGCCCCACCCTGCAACTTGACCCCTTGAAAGGTTTCTTAATCTTCGTTCTCCCACCCATTCCACACCTCAATCCCCGCTCAACTCATCCGCTGCTACGTAGTATCCCTTCCATTTCTTCTGCCCAAATGCACTCTGCACAGAGTTGCTGCACTAACTCAGCTGAAATACAAATTCATCCACATCAGCCCCCTGTTCAAAAACTTTGAAGAATTCTTATTGACAATGCGGTGGGAATAACAATCAGGCAGGGCACCTGTTAAAAATATTAATTCCCAGACGGGCCTTCCAGAGTGCTTGATGTAAATGGGTTCTCTGGGGACCAGGCTAGAAATCTCCATTTTAAAGAAGAACCTCTGGGAGATTTTGAAGAGCTGGTTACTGTTCATGAGCAGCAACCTTGTGCCAGTAAGGAATTCCATGCCTGGCTCATCCGTCTCCCTTGCCTACAATTCTCCCCTGGTCCCAGAGGAGGCCCAGGTTTTGGTGGCATTCCAGGCAGAATGAGCGTTAGCATCCTCCAGTCCACTTGTAGAGAAGGAAAGGCTCTAGAAGCTGGGGAAGAATTCAGGACCTGACAGCAGTTTCAAGGCAACTCCTGGTGAACCCTCTGAGTAGACAAAGCACATGCAACTTACATAGTGTGGATTGCAGCATTCTCAGCATCCTTGGTCCCCAGTCAAAAAAGTCTCCACACCTCTTACCAGTGGTCCTGGGACTTTGCTCATTTAGTAAGACAAAATAAGTGGAGTCTCCAGTATGTTTCTCATTCATCCCATGATCTTGCATCATCAAGCCCTCTCCAATCCTATGGCTAATCCTCGGCCCAGAAAGGAAGCGTCTAAGAAGTTTCAGAAAAGCGAAAAGTTGAGGTATACATGGTCCATGGTGGGGGAGGTGTACCCAGATGGACAGGACTCCAGGTCCTTCAGCCCTATTTAAACCGGAAGAGCTGTGCTTTGCCTGGGTTTATGTATTGGGCTTTTTATAAGGTTTCAGTTGATACAAAGGTTCTAAATCTGAAAATCATTATTTCAGACCAGCACACAGAGGTTCAAGATACTGGAACAGCTAGCAAGAGCCCCCCAACAGCCCACCCGTTCCATTGCCCTACATAAGCAGGTGATTCCAATCCTAGGGCCCAAGAAGTCAGATCTTACTAGTTGGGTCATGACTGGGTCCTATGATCAAAGAGCACCTTGTGAAAAAAATCACCAGTCTAGGAAAACATTTTTTCTTCTTCCTTTCTTTCCGAAGGCCCAAGAAGTTGAGAGTTCTGTTCTTCCCCCTACCTCACCCTTTGGGCTTCCCTTGTAGCTCAGTTGAGAAAGAACCTGCCTGCAATGCAGGAGACCCAGGTTTGATTCCAGGGTCGGGAAGATTCCCTTGCAGAAGGAAATGGCAACCCACTCCAGTATTCTTGCCTGGAGAATCTCATGGACAGAGAAGCCTGGCGGGCTACAGTCCATGGGGTTGCAAGAGTCGGATACGACTTAGTGACTAACCACCACCACCACCTCACCCTTTAAGGAAAGAGGGCTACCAAACCTATGCCAGCAAGCAGAAGAGTAGGTTTCATATGTATATAATAGTGTTAAACGCTATAGAGTATCTATATTCTACAAGTCAAAAATAGATGGTAACGATGACCCTAAATGCGAGGCAGCAAAAGAGACACAGATGTAAAGAACAGACTTTTGGACTCTGTGGGAGAAGGTGAGGGTGGGATGATTTGAGAGAATAGTATTGAAACATGTATATTACCATATATGAAACAGATCGCCAGTCCAGGTTCAAAGCATGAGAAAGGGTGCTCAGGGCTGGTGTACTGGGATGACCCTGAGGGATGGAATGGGGAGGGATGTGGGAGGGGGGCTCAGGATGGGGAACACATGTACACCCATGGCTGATTCATGTCAATGTATGGCAAAAACCACTACAATATTATAAAGTAATTAGCCTCCGATTAAAATAAATTAATTTTAAAAGTACATGGCCTCTTTTATTGAAAAGAAATGTTACAATTTTGGTGTATAGGGTCAATCCCTTGGTTATTTTAGTTTTCATTATCAATTGTGAATGAATAGAGGTCTTTTGAACCTAAGAGAAGTTGGGAATGAACCTGGCCTTCGGGAAGGCACACTGCACACAGGTGGAGGGCTGGGCAGACTTCCCGAATTCAACCCTCTGAACCTTTTGAAAACCACACCTGCTGGGCCAATGCTGTTCCAGGCTCCTGGGCAGAAGGGACTGCCAAGTATGCAGAGTTTTGCCAGGCTGGGTGGTTATTTTATTAGGCAAATAAATGTCTACAGATCCTAGTGTAAAAACACTGGGCCCGACCCAGTTTTGTACAAACATTTTCAAAAGTAAAAGTGGAATTCATTATGAAAATTCATTTTCATAATTACAATTTTTTTGGCTAACTATCGTTTCCCTTCCTTCTACATATAACGCCTGGCATATCTGAACCAAGAATGTCTTTAAGCAGAGGTTAGCCCCAGTGGATTTATGAAATCTTTGGATACCTTAAATTTTATACAAGTGGGACATTTTATGAAAGCCCATCTTGAAAAATTTTTCAGGCATAAATTTTTATAGAATAATAAATCATGAGAACTGAATTCAGTGACTAGTGGGAGGAAGACTCAGGAAAAAGAGGTAGAAGTGAAAGTGAAGTCGCTCAGTCGTGTCTGACTCTTTGCCACCCCATGGACTGTAGCCTACGAGGCTCCTCTGTCCATGGAATTTTCCAGGCAAGAGTACTGGAGTGGGTCCCCATTTCCTTCTCCAGGGGATCTTCCCAAGCCAGGGATCGAACCCGGGTCACCTGCATTGCAGGCAGACGCTTGACCGTCTGAGCCACCAGGGAAGCCCCTAAAGGGGTAGAGAGGGCAATTAATTCTTTGATGCTGTTGATTAGAAACAAAACACAAGATAAACTTTACCTGGGATTCTGATTTTAAACGTTCAGCCAGAACTTTCTTATAAAGTTTACATCTATGATGCCCTGATATAGTCTAAAGCGATCTGATTTCGTGTGCGTGCGTGCTAAGTTGCATCAGTCGTGTCTGACTCTTTGCGACCCTATGGACCGTAGCCCTTCAGGCTTCTCTGTCCATAGGATGCTCCAGGGTTGTCATTTCCTACTTCAGGGGATCTTCCCGACCCAGGGATAGTACCCATGTTTCTTTGTCTCTTGCATTGGCAGGTGGGTTCTTTACCACCAGCACCACCCGGGAAGCCCCTATGAAATCCTGGATTGACGATTATTTTCCTCAGCATTCTGAAGATATTACTCTACTGCCATCTGGGATCTACTGCTGCTGATGGGAAATCCGATTATCAGCCTAATTATGCTTCTTTCACTAGTCATCCGCTTGTCTTCCTTTTCCTTGATATCCTGCAGCTTTATTTCAAAATATTTGAGTGTAAATTTAACTTTGTTTATTCCATTCAGTTCTTACGTATGCTTTCAGTCTGAAGAATCACACCTTGGATTTTAGACTATTTTGTCCTTCAATAGCTTCAAATACTGCTTCCCTACCATTTCACCATTCTTTTTTGAAACTCCTATTGACTGACTGTTGGAAATTTACCACCTTTCCCACATCTTTTAACTGCTCCTTCTGTCTATTTCTTTCTCCCTCTCTCTCTTGACATTTCTGAATTGAAGTTTTGATCAATTCTTCATGCCTACTTTCTAATTCATAAAGCTCCTCTTTCACTCTACTCAGTTCAAAGTTTAATCCATTTCTTAAGCTTTTATTTCCACGGCCATTAAGTTTTTATTTCAATTACCATATTTTTCATTTTCAAGATTTATTATTAATTATTTATTAATATCATAATGTTCTTGTTTCAAGTGTTTGTCCTGCAATTTCCTGCTCTTAATGGAAGCTATTCACACTTTTATCTTCTCAACATCCTGGGCATACTTAATAAGTCTTTGCCAATTGTTCTGTAAAGATAACTGGAATGAATTTCTGTCTCAACAGTAGATTTTGTTGCTTTTCTTGGTATTACAGTTTGTTTCATGTGCTTGCTTAGATTATTTGGCCGGTAGGTTCATTTTGAGTAGGAGACTCATTTTCGTTCTCGCCCTCTCTCTCTCTCTTCCTTCCAGTCCCTGTCCTTCCCTAGTGGTTTTGCAGTTACTCCTATCAGGACTCCTGGTACTAGGCCAGGACCAGGTCCCATCTGAAGTTCCCATCCTATGAGAATAATGGGAATATTCTCACAGGGAATGAAAGCCCATTTTGAAAAATTTTTCAGGCATAAATTTTTATAGAATCATAAATCATGAGAACTGAATTCAGTGACCAGTTGAAGGAAGACTCAGGAAAAAGAGGTAGAGAGGGCTATTAGTTCTCTGATGGGAATAATGGGAATAACAGATCTGGTTACCAAAAAGGAAGAATTTGGTTCACTTCCTACTTATGAGGCCATGACTTTGTTTTACTCCCTCTCTAGGTTTACCCTTTAAAAGCCATGGTTCCAGTGACAGGGTAGTGGCCATTGTGTTTGGCTTTCTTTGCTTGAGAGTGAGGGAAGTATGGCTGTCTGCCTCAGGATGTGGCATGGAGCCTGGTGCTGGCCTCCATCTTCACACGGAGTCCAGTGTGTGGCTGCCACCACCTGATTCTGGACCAGAGATCAGCTGATCTGTGATTCCACTGCTGCTCATTCCTCTGGTATTGTTCCAGCCTTGGGGACACTCTGTGTATTTCCTTTTTAAATATTCTATCTATCATTGTTATGTGTTTGGGGGTCAAGGGAGCATAAAATCAGTATACCATCTTGCTTGGGGTCCTGCATGGGCTGTTCATGCTTTTTTTTTTTTTTCTTGTAGGAAGTTCTACTGGAAGGAATCCTGAATGCACAAGTGTGGGGGATGGATATAAGGAGTGCATCTTGCCGAGTCAGAGGAAAGAATCTTGGTAAAATGTCAAGGCCATGCCAAAGCAAGGTTACATGTTTATTGAAATGTGATCATTTCTGCTTCATAAGGATGTCAGAGGCACCGGGCCAGAGCACAGTTTAAGCCAGACCTCAAACAGTGTGAGTTCTGAGGATTCTTCTTACAGACCCTGCAAGACATTAATATATCGTAGCAATGATTCTATTATAATGACATTACTTTGAGTCTTTTAATTGCTTCAAGTGTTGCCAAAAGTTCCAACATTTGAAGTAAACCACAAACATGAAAATGGTGTAATCTTCGCTCTACATTTTCTTTATTAGTATGATACAGGCTCTAAACTTTTGGAAGAAAAGCTTCGTGCTTCTCCTCTGTATTATGGTACCCATGCGGGGCCAGGCAGGTGCTCTTTTATAGCTCATAAAAGTAGCCTTTGAAGATGATGAAATTTTAATTTGAGTTGTGCTATGCCTAGCAAATCACCATGGGAATCTGGTAAAAGCTTTCAGAAGACAGTGCTGCTTTTCAATAAACAACATCATAAAAAATTCAGCAGCAAAGTGAAACCCAGAAAGCAAGCACTGTTGCATTTTAATCAAAAAGTCTTTAAATGATATTGTGGATACTGATATATCATTGTGGATACTTTTTTTTAGTAGACATCTGGAAGACCGAAATGTCATTAAATGACCTCTATCCTACTCCTTCCTAGAAAAGGTACTTTCCAGATGTGCGCTCCACTTAGAGGAATAATGAACTTGGGATTTTGTGATTCTAGTCTCCAAGGCCCAGAAAGATCCACGTGGTGGACCTCTGCCACCGACAGCTCTGCCGTGAGCTCTGAAAGTGCTGTCATGGTTAACCAGCCCCCTGATCCCAGGCCAGTTCTGCCCTGAGCATTCAGCCGGGCATAGGTATGGCAACAGTCCCTGCAGAAAGGGGCTATGTTGATTCTATTTGGAAGCACACAGTCAATGGGGCTCTGTGACCTTCTAATATGACTAATGTTGAGAAGCAGATCAAACACTTAAAATAAGCAGGAAGTTGGGTTTATGGAGAGGTCTACCCCCCCTCTCTCCTACCGAGTCACATAGGAAACAGACAGGTCACCATTCTGTGGGCTTTCCTGTGGGGATGGTAGTATGGTATCATTTGAGTGGATGGCCAGGGGATCTTAGGGATCTATAGCTTTCCCACTCTGGATCTTAACAAGACCATGGAAATACATTTTAACTCTTGACTGCTTTCCATGTAACCCCAGAAGGAAAAGATGCTGTTAAAACTTAGGCCAGGGACCAGAAGGGCCACTGCAGATTTTACCTTAAAGTTGAATTATGAACTGGAAAGAAATGCATCATGCAGCTCAGATCATGCAGCTCATATCTGTCCATTTCACCTGTTAACAGAAGCCTCAGAGATGGGCTAAGTCCCTACATGGTTCAGTATTTCCCAGAGGCAATGTGGAGCAGACCAATCAGGTTCCACCCGAGCTTCTGGAGGGACATGAGCCTTTTGTGAGTGTAAGAATGGCAGGCATTCCTGGGAAACCAAGTATGTTCTTCAAGGGTTTTATACCATAAAAATGATTTATGACTCCTTTGGGCCACACAAGTTTCTAAAAGCCACAGCAACTGTCTTAACCTCATAGAATTTTGATGATTTTGCCTTCCCAGCTGAAGAGGTTCAGCATTCCCTTTTCTTTCTTTCACATCCAATAGTCTAATAGTTTTGGCCTATGAGGCCAAAACAAACCGCAAAAGTCACACTTTCAACTTCTGGTTATCCAGGGCATAAACAACATGTTTGTGGATTTTTTTTTTTAAGGCTTCCAGCCTTTGCTTTCTGTGGCCCCATAGTCCCAGCTCAGAAGGTCATAAAGAATCCACAACAGATTTAAAAGAGAGAAATTGAAACTGAATAGTCAGAATGATTATTTTAGATACACTGGAAATTTCAGTTTCTTGAGACCCTGTAGTCATGAGTGACTAAGAATTGACTGGGTGATGGAGGATCACTGGCCTATTCTCTTTTATATGAATATTTGAAATTTTCCATAATGTGTAGTGAAAAGTAAACAAATAAACAACAACAACAAAAAAAACCAGAAAAATACTATAAGAATAGTTCCACCCTCAGTCAAATGCCTTTTTTTTCCTACTGCCTTATTTTGCCCTGAGCTTTATTTTTCTGTAGTTTGTTCATTCATTCATTCACATTCTTTCTCTTCTGACTTCAAGGCCTCTTGGACTGTTTCCGGGTGGGTAAGAGACCTTTATGAATCTTCAGACTTTCACCTTTGTAATGTTCCATCCAAGTTTGTCTGGAGACCTCATTTCTGATCCTATCATTGCCCCTGCCCCCTGGATTATTTCTGCTCCAGAATGAAATGTAACTGCATAGGATTCAAGAAAAAAAAGCTACAAGATAAGTCCCTTTTTTTACACTGGTTACTGGGATGTCTCTCACAGCTTCTTATAAAAAGTTCTCTCATATTTTTATTATGTGCAGCTGTCAATGTAAACCCCAATTCTTATTTTTTTAAGGGCTATGTTATGATAGTTTTTCTTTTACTACCTTTTCCTTTCAATTATTGATGTTCTTCCTCTTTTCGATGTATTATCTGTCCCTGGATAGACTAATGCTCTATAAAGAATGAAAATTTTCAAATCATATACTATAAGTGGGTATACTTATCTACCCACACAAGTAAAACATTTATTGAAATGAAGGACTATTAAAGTTTTAAAGTATCAAAGTTTCCCAGATACTTTTTCCTCCAAGTCTCTAAAACTAAGAACCAAAGGCAAAGAAAAGCAAATATTTTATCACCTCAATTTAAAATACATGAGTCACACCAAAGATGCAAAGATCACTTCCACAGACTAAACGTTTAAGTATGCTTATCATTTAGACACACACATGGGAGAATGTGTAGGAAGAAAGGCAGAGTCTTCCTGGTGAAAAACTGATTAAACATATTTGGAAGGAAGGGTTATTTCTCTTTCTCTCTTGCCATGAACAATAGATGAAGGCACAATCAACTGTAATGATTTAGGTGGTTAGAACCAATTCTTTGTAATGACCAGGATAAACATTTTCAGCTCTCAAGGTGTATGGTTTAATTACTGTTACAAGATCCATAGCCCTCATTCAACACTGTCCTTACTGGGCTTCCAATATATACTGGGCCCTGTGTTATGGACAGTGCATTCCTGCTCCAGGAAGGAATGTTCTAGAGCAGGGGTGGCAAACCCCACTGCCCACTAGTGCTGTCAGATCACATGGATGCACAAATGGGGCCCTGTACCCGTCCACGCCGTCTGAGTGGAAAAGCCCGGAGCAAACTGGGAAAGCACTCCTACTGTCTTGAGGGGGCAGGTGCTACTCTGCTCAAGCCTGTCACTGCCGCGTGGATTTTGTGTCAGAGATCGCCCAATCATCTGATTTTCCAAGCAGAGCAAGAAATTTGAATTTTTGTATGAAATCTCCTAATTTCACTCATAAAACAAAAATTATGAGTGAAGCAATCATGTCTGCAGGTCAATAGGACTCACAGTTGACCAGTTCAGGTCCCAGTGGCTTAGCCATCCCCATTTCAACTTTGAGTACTCCCTGAAAAAATATAGGATCTTATGGTTTGCTATCCTATGTTTCTGACAAGAATAACTTTGGTAGATAAGGGACAGCTGGATTTTAATGACACTAGACCAGTTATGGAACAGAGCTGTGGGACAGAGAAGGAAAACTGGATTTGTCGTCAGATGCTCTAAGTTTGAATCTTGATCTCTTATTTACTAGTTGGATGACAGTGGGGAGATGCTTCACCTTTGTGAGCATGTTTCCTCGTCTATAAAATAAGGTTAGTGGGACTTCTCTGGTGGTCCAGTGACTAAGAATCTCCCTTCCAATGCAGGGGACATGAGTCTGATCCATGGTCCAGGAACTAACAGCCTACAGGCCATGGCCCAACCAAGCCCATGCGCTGCAACTGCTGAGCCCACAAGTTCAAAGGATAGTAGCACCTCTTTCATAGGATGGCTGTGGGGATTAAAGAAAGTGCATTTGAAAATGCTTTGTAAGCTACAGAGAGAACCCCAGAGGGAATAGGTGGCTTGAGATTTGAAGGCATCGATTAAGGACTCTCAAGGATTCAGCAACATTGGATAAAGCAGTTGTGGAAATATAAGACTCAATGGTTCTGCTCACTCCTAATAGGAAAGCTATGCAGTGAGAAATATAAGGAAAGTGGGGTGAAAACAAAAAGAGCCTAGCAGAGGGGCCCCGAAGGGGTGCTGTGGTTTACAGGCTGCATGATTTCCTTCATGAAAAAACTTACTAGGACCACAATGAAACCCTTGACTAAAGAAGCAGTGATTATCCACCTGGTGGATTATTTGTGGCAAATTTAAAATCGCAGGCTGGCTTCCTACTCTTGGGATATTTTCAAACCACCAACTTACCTCTCCACCCTTAAGTCAAAGAATGAGAATTCATTTCAACCTTAGCCCAAGAAAAACACAATCAGAGGAGACCACGATGCAAGAATACTGTTATTAATTCCAAAATTAAATATAATGGATTTCTGGATTATCAGCTGTTTTCAATTATCAGCACCAACATTCTCTTCTATGGAGGGGGATAAATGGGTTATTTTTAATAATTCACAAACCTTTCACCAGAAGAGTGGAAAATTTCACCATGGGGTTATGGTTGATTTTACTCTTAAGGTAACCATACTGTAAATTCTTTGCTTCTCCACTTTTAGCACTAAAGGTTAGGTAGTTTCTCAAAATACAGTAAGCCTGAGGATGCTGCTTTGATTTAAGGAGCAGATAAAAAGAAGGGAGTTATTAATGTGAAACAATTCTTTTTTTGAAAAAGAGGTTCCCCTGATGGCTCCAACATTAAAGAATCTGCCTGAAGCAGGAGATGCTGGTTCAAGCCCTGGGTTGGAAGATCCCCTGGAGAAGGGAATGGCTACCCACTCCAGTATTCTTGCCTGGAGAATTCCATGGACAGAGGAGCCTGATGGAGAACAGTCCATGGGGTGCAAAAAGTTGGACATGACTGAGTGACTAAGACTAACTAATTAAAATTTTAGAGAGTTCTAGCAGAGAATTCTTGATAGTCCTAGACTATTAGGGAGGCAGTAAGCAAGATCTTCCTAACTACAGCTCAACCGTTCTCGGGGATGTAGGGGTGGGAAGGAGGCTCCAAAGTGAGAGGAAATATGTATATTCATAGCTGATTCACTTTGCAGTACAGCAGAAACTAACGTAACATTGTAAAGCAATTATCCTCCAATTAAAAAATAAAAAATATATAAAAAGAGTCTGTATTTAGCAGGAATCATGTACTGCTCAGTCTCATAGAAGGTGGAGGAGAAACTTCTTATTCCACATTCTTGCTTTGGACTCGTTAGGTCTAAATCTATCTCACTGAGAGTTAGAATTTGGAGATTTAAGATGTTAACTAACATGGAAACAAGTGCCTTAAAAAAAAATGTCATCCCTAGCTGTTTCTCATTGTCAGTAAAGACTGAGGGAAGGAGGTGTCTATTAACTCAGAATACAGAGATGCCCGTACCCTTGCAAAGCGGTCTCTGGCTATAACTGGTTTTCTTTGTAATCTAAGTATTTTATTTTATGCATTTAAAAACATTATCCTGAGAAGAGGTCTGTAGGCTTCACTGGACTGCTCAAGGGGTTCATGACACAAAGGAGGCGAACCCCTCTGTCCTGGATACTGACAGGGCCATCTGTCTCTGTTGTAAGAGATATTTCCTGACTAGTATTTCAGCGCTGGCCCACCCAAAAATGTCAACAGAAGATTATTTTTAACTGAGATTGAAAAAAACTCCCCCTTGCAAACTTGGGTAAAAACTTCTATTTCAAAGAGTTGGATAGAAAACTACAACCACCACCAACAACATTTTTATGCAAATAGGGTCCCTGGGGTGGTTTTAAGTGCTTAAAAGAATTTCTGTACTTGACACTTGATCTAGCCTGGTGGTTCTCAAAGTGAAGTCCACACATTGCTGGCGGGACTTGAGATCCTTTTGCTGCTGCTGCTGCTGCTGCTGCTGCTAAGTCGCTTCAGTCATGTCTGACTCTGTGCGACCCCATATATGGCAGCCCACCAGGCTCCTCTGTCCCTGGGATTCTCCAGGCAAGAACACTGGAGTGGGTTGCCATTTCCTTCTCCAATGCATGAAAGTGAAAAGTGAAAGTGAAGTCGCTCAGTCATGCCTGACTCTTAGCGACCCCATGGACTGCAGTCTACCAGGCTCCTCTGTCCATGGGATTTTCCAGGCAAGAGTACTGGAGTGGGTTGCCATTGCCTTCTCCTGAGATCCTTTTAGGGATACCAAAATAAAAACTATCTTCAGAATCATACTAAGGTGTTGTCTTTTTGATGGTGTCAACATTTGCGCTGATGTTCAAAACTGTGGTGGTAAGTGGTTGGCTCATTAGCATGAATCAAGATAGTGGACCAGACTTGACTGGACATCATGGTACTCTTCACCTGCACACACTTCAAAAGGATTTTTTTTAACTTAAGAAGGTCTTTAAAGGAGAAGTAGAAACTACTCGTTGCAGTAAATTTCAGGCCTTTAAACTCTGTGAAGAGATAGGGGAAGTGTGCATAAAGCCCTCCTGTTTACCTCTAGCAGTCTGCTGGAGTTTAAGGACCCACTTCTCAGATTAATGTGCTTAAATGTATAAAATAAAACACATAAGAGTAGGAAGGAAACCAAATACATTGAAATATTTATTACAATACTAAAACCTCATGGTAACATATGTGCTTGTTTAAGTATTAAATAGCGAGATTTCTCTAATACCTAATGTTAGATATTTAGTGGGTCTAATGCTGTGTGCTCAGTTGTGTCTCACTCTTTGCGACCTCATGGACTGTAGCCCGCCAGGCTCCTCTGTCCATGGAATTTTCCAGACAAGAATACTGGAGTGGGTTGTCGTTTCCTACTCCAGGGGATCTTCCCTACCCAGGAATTGAACCTGAGTCTCTGGCATGTCCTACATTGGCAGGTGGATTCTTTACCACTGTTGTTCAGTTGCTAAGTCGAGTCTGACTCTTTGAGGCCTCATGGATTGCAGCATGCCAGGCTTCCCCATCCTTCACTGTCCCCTGGAGTTTGCTCAAACTCATGTTGATTGAGTCCGGTGAAGCTATCTAACCATCTCATCCTCTGTTGCCCCCTTCTCCTCCTACCCTCAATCTTTCCCAGCATCAGGGGCTTTTCCAGTGAGTTGGTTCTTCACATCAGGTGGCCAAAGTATTGGGGCTTCAGCTTCAGCAACAGTCTTCCAGTGAATATTCAGGGTTGATTTCCTTTAAGGTTGACTGGTTTGATCTCCTTGCAGTCCAAGGGACTCTCAAGAGTCTTCTCCAGCACCACAGTTCGAAAGCATCAGTTCTTTGGTGCTCAGCCTTCTTTATGATCCAATTCTTACGTGTGTACATAACTACTGGAAAAACCACAGCTTTGAGGGTACAGATCCTTGTTGGCAAAGTGTTTTCTCTGCTTTTTACTACACTGTCTAGGTTTGTCATACATTTTCTTCCAAGGAGCAAGAGTTTGACTATTATTTGTCTGTCTGTTTACTATCTGTTTTGTCTCATTAAGGTATCAGCTCCAAGAGAGGGAGGACTCTATCTTGTTCACAGAAGTCCCAGGGCTTAGAAGGTGCCTGGCCGAGGGCAGATGTTCCACCAGTATTTCTCAAATGAATGAGGAAGTACCATCAGCTTCCGCACCCAACTGAGTCGATTTGGCACCCTCTCTCCTCTTTCCATTTTTTATTTTAGACTCCTAAAAGTACATCACTCCAGACTTCAAATTTACACCTCTTATAAATATTGTGGTTTGCAACTAGTCTCATTGTTTGATCCAAATTGTTTTAGAAAGAAGTTGGTGCTTTAACAGAACTTCTCAATCAATGAATACAGAGCCTCCTAGCACTGTTTCCCAAGGGCCTGGGGATGGTCAGCCTCTACTACTGTTCCCTACTGGCTGTCACAGAGAAAAGGCAAATGACTGAAACACAAGGAGAACTTTCTGCAAAACCCCCCACATAAAGCTTCTGTGGGTTGAGACGGAAAATATGAATCTGAAAGTCTGAATATCTGGGATTATAATTTTATCCATGAGAACACCCTGGCGTCAATGTGAACAAGGAAAATGGCTAAATGGAGAACTAGCATTCAGTTAACTTGTGCCTGAATGTTTTCTTTGGCTTCTCAATCTTACTACACTAATTTGCTTAACTATTTGAATTCAAAAGCAAGAAAGATCTCCTTGGTGTCAAACCTTAGTCTTACTCCTCCAATATTTTTATTACAAAGTTAACCTGTGCTTATTATAGAATATATGGTTAAGCAAAAAATGAAAATATAATCATAAATCTGCCACACAGATATAAATTTTTTAAATAAAAGAAGGAATTAAAATATAATAGATTAAAAAGAAAAAATATTTTGGTATATAGTACTTTTTTTTTTAATAAGAAAGTCTTTTTTTGTTGTCCTGACTCTAGTGCCAAACTCCAAATAAAATATTAAAAAGAACAAAGCAGGCAAAAGTCTTTGAACTTTCCTACCTTCATACACTAATTTTTTTTTAATGTTAAATTTCTTCACAAAGGGGTCATTGTTTCTTCAGTTGGATTTTCATTGATGTAAATGTACCTCCATGTAAATTATACAGGGAAAACACTAGAATGAACAGCCCATGAGGTTGCAAGAGTTGGACACGATGTAGTGAGTACACGGCAACGAGAATGAATAAAGTAAAAACTCATCGACTACCGAGAGCTCAGGAAAGGTTGTTATTTACCATACGAACTGGCAACTTCTTATTAACTCTTACATTTGAGGAAGATTAGAAGATTAGACAGAGACTTCACCTCTCAAATGAGAATGGTTAATGGCCCTGGACAGGCTTTGATGTTCCAGTTTTACACGTCCCCTTTTTGGAAGAGTGCATGTGGCTGCTTTGATTTAATAAGTTATCTGTTCATCTGGAAAGGCACGTGACATGTTATCTCCCTTTGTGCATTTGTTCTCAGTACAACTGATGCTTCTATTAATGCAATCCAAATTGTTTTCAGTTTATCTGAACAAGTATAATGACCAATCACTTTTGTCTTCCATTATTTTGGTAAGGGTCTTATGGGTTACTTTTCCCCCTGCTTAATGTCCTAAAAATGAAACTGTTAGTTGCTCAGTCATGTCTGATTCTTTGCAACCCCATAGACTGTAGCCTGCCAGGCTCCTCTGTCTATGGGGATTCTCCAGGCAAGAATACTGGAGTGGCAGTCATTCCCTTCTCAAGGGCATCTTCTTGACCCAGGGATCGAACTGGGGCCTCCCACACTGCAGGGGGTACTGCAATGTCTGAGCCACCTGGGAGGCCCCTTAACACCCTAAGTGAAAGTGAAAGTCACTCTGTCATGTCTGACTCTTTGTGACCCCCATGGACTATATAGTCCAGGGAATTCTCCAGGCCAGAATACTGGAGTGGGTAGCCTTTCCCTTCTCCAGGGGATCTTTCCAACCCAGGGATTGAACCCAGGTCTCCCACATTGCAGATGGATTCTTTACCAGCTGAGCCACAAGGGAATCCAAGAATACTGGAGTGGGTAGCCTATCCCTTCTCCAGTGGATCTTCCTGACCCAGGAATTGAACTAGGGTCTCCTGCATTGCAGGCAGATTCTTTACCAACTGAACTATCAGGGAAGCCCTAGTTCAGTTCAGTTTAGTTGCTCAGTTGTGTCCGATCTTTGCAACCCATGAACCGCAGCACGCCAGGCCTCCCTGTCCATCACCAACTCCCAGAGTCCAGCCAAACCCATGTCCATCGAGTTGGTGATGGCATCCAACCATCTCATCCTCCATCATCCCCTTCTCCTCCTGCCTTCAATCTTTCCCAGCATCAGGGTCCTTCAAATGAATCAGCTCTTCGCATCAGGTGGCCAAAGTACTGGAGTTTCAGCTTCAACATCAGTCCTTCCAATGAACACCCAGGACTGATCTCCTTTAGGATGGACTGGTTGGATTTCCTTGCAGTCCAAGGGACTCTCAAGAGTCTTCTCCAACACCACAGTTCAAAAGCATCAATTCTTCGGCACTCAGCTTTCTTTATTGTCCAACTCTCACATCCATACATGACCACTGGAAAAACCATAGCCTTGACTAGACGGACCTTTGTTGGCAAAGTAATGTCTCTGCTTTTCAATATGCTGTCTAGGTTGGTCATAACTTTCCTTCCAAGGAGTAAGCGTCTTTTAATTTCATTGCTGTAATCACTATCTGCAGTGATTTTGGAGCCCAGAAAAATAAAGTCAGCCACTATTTCCACTGTCTCCCCATCTATCTGCCATGAAGTGATGGGACCAGATGCCATGATCTTAGTTTTCTGAATGCTGAGCTTTAAGTCAACTTTTTCACTCTCCTCTTTCACTTTCATCAAAAGGCTCTTTAGTTCTTCTTCACTTTCTGCCATAAGGGTGGCGTCATCTGCATATCTGAGCCCTAGCCTTCTATCAAATCAGTTTATAAGTGTCATAAAATGCTAATGAAGTTAATAAGAAGTAACAGAGACCCAGGTGACTTTTGCTGTGGCTTACTTACTCCTTCAAAGAGGGAAGGCCTGAAATTTCTGGCTTCAGTATTCCACCTCAATTCTTCACTCCCTTCACTGTCCTAAATCCTTTTGAGCCCTTTTAACTTTTTAACCAAGGTTTTTATTTGGCGGCATTCACTGAGGCCAAAGAACCTCACCTTCATGAAGAGTCCATAAAGGCATTTACTGCTTCTTTAGAAGTCTACAGACGTCAAATAATAACAAGAGCACTGTGAATTACGTATTTCTTGCATTTTCAAAGACTTTGGACATCTATCATCCCGTTTTTATTGGCTGATGAAGGACTGATTGGGGTCCCATGTTTCCAGAAGGGCCATTCCAGAGGCACAGAGGTGACTGTAAAGCTCACTCTTGGTTCACTCCCTGGTGGTAAAGGGATGTTAGAACGTGGGTGGGAGAGTGCAGCCTCTAAGTGGCTGTCTGAGGGCTGGTGAACTACCAGTGAATTATCCAGAAGCAGGGCAATGTGGAAGAGAGGGAACCAGCTGCATCCTTGGGAACAGACAGAAGTCTTCTTTGAAGAGATGTAATGGTGAAGTGGACTGGAGTGTGGCTGGGAGGAGGCAGGGAGCGTGGGACAGTGTGATCACTTTGCAGGTCTACACCTGCAGGTTAGAGACCAAGGAAACGGTCTCCTCTGGCTTCCTGTCTGTCTTTCAAAGGAGAAGACTAGCAGAAATGCACCTGAGGAAACTGCCTTTTAAATAAATGAAATTAATGAAACATGATGATGCAGGCTCTGCCTATCTGTCCAGTCTTGGGCTCCAGTTCCCGCCTCATCCTTTCGGCCCCAGCAAACTTCAGGACCCTCAGTTCCTCCTGTGCTGCAAGCTGCTTCAAGTTATCCCCTCTCTGCCTGGCTGCCTTCTACATACCCAGCAAGACTCAAGTGTCACCTCCTCCAGGAAGCCTCATACACATGACTTCCAGAGCGGTCCACTGATGTTCATAGGTACTAGAACCCAAGGGCCATGTGCCTGCCTCTCCCCTTAGACTGTGTTCCTGACAGCACAGGCTATGTTGTTTCCACATTGGTTGTTGCTCCCACCATTACACATGGCTTAGAGTAGTGCCTGTTTGGCTGAATGAGACATGATTGATAAATAAACACACCTCCCCAGTGAAGCAACGAATAAAACTTGAACGTGAGCTCCACAACAATAGCAATTTTTGTTCTATTCCCCGATGGTTTCCGAGTGCTGAGAAAAGGATCCATCTCATAACAGGCACTCCAAAAAAAAAAAGGTGTTTTTAAATAAATTAATAAGGAAGAAACATTTCTGGAAGTGGTGCAGAAGTGGTGATGTATAGATTTTTTTTGCAATGTCAAAAGATTTCCAAGATCTTTTCTTGAGGGTAAAGTTTGCTTTCATGAGAGACCCATTGTTTCATATGGAAACAGATTTCATGGCATCAGCTTCCTTGGCTGGTTCATGTGTACAAGAAATATTTTTAGTAGCTCATGTATTAAGCAGTTTGAAGTGACCCTGAAGACCAAGTCTTCTGACATCTCAGGGCCGCGTAGGGCACATCACTTTCTACAGTGGCCAGAGTTCCTGGGCTTCTTTGCGTCTTAACCTTTCTTGGGTTGGTCTCTACAGATGCTGCGCTCTCAGACTCTGGAGAGCATGACACAAGGAAAGAAGAGTCTGGAACTCTGAAAGCTCATATGTACCTCCCTGCTTCCATTGCAGCAGGCATATTTTATTTCCCAAGCTGGAGAGGGCAGAGCTGGGAGGATACACAGTTTCACAATAAGCTGCCAATGGCCAGGCAGGCAGGTAATTAATATATCCCCTGGTCTGTGGGTGGGAGGAGGCAGGAAGCATATGAACCAAATCACTGTAATGGATGTTACACAGTTCTCTTCAAAGGTCATCCTGAGGTTGAAACACACTTTGTAGTAGTATCTACCTTTATAAATGAAAGACACAGGAATTCATAGGAGTGGTGACAGATACAACTGTATGGAACACCTTTCTACATTATTCCATAGATGTTACTAATCCCTAATCATTAACAGAGGTGAGGACATATATCAGTGTTACCTTCCACAGTAAATAGTACTTAACAGTGGGGTGGTGTACAGGGGCTGGAATACAAGCAAGTATAAGATATTTTATCTTCCTATCCTGGAGAAACTTTCTGTGTAGGAAGGCAGCAGGGCACACAGTGGTGATGGCGGAATGCAGAGAGGGACAAAACACAGGCCGTGACAACCCTTTTATAGGCATTCAGCCGAAACAAGGTGGCTTAAGGAATTTTTGGAGTCAGAAATGCATCAGAAAATCATTATATGCCTTGATGTAGCATAGAAGTTTGAGGGGCAACTCTGGAGTCAGATGACCTGGATTCAAATCAGTGATATGTCAGTAAATTGATAACAACTACCCTTCCCTGATTTATAGCATCTGCAGATTTCCATGGTGTGACTGTTCCTACCATGGCCAAATTCAAGCCACCATCTTGATGTCAACTCAAATAGTAATTAGTTGAAAATTTCCTGAAAATGTAAGAGTTGCTCAGAGCCGGGCCAAGCCAGCTCCAGCATGCTGAAACCCAGGCCTTGCCTCTTACTAGTTGTGTAAACTTAGGCAAGCGACTTAACTTCTGTAGTCCTCAGCATCTCATCTGTGAAAATGGGCATAATAATTATCTTAGAGGCGTGCTGGAAAGACTGCATGAGACCATGCATGTGTGTCTTCCCTTTCTGGACAAGCACGAAATTGAACTAGGATGTCACAATAAGTAGCCTGGTGAGCAATGGACTGGGAAAGTTTAGGAGATGACCATCACTTCCAGGCTTTCTAATGTTGTTCCAGAGCTTACTGTACACGCTTACTCCCCAGGTGGTGCGAGTGATAAATAACCCACCTGCCAATGCAGAAGACATAAGACACGTGGGTTTGATTCCTGTGTCAGGAAGATCCTCCAGTATTCTTGCCTGAAAAACCCCGTGGACAGAGGAGCCTGGTGGGCTACAGTCCATAGGGTGGCAAAGAATCTGACACAACTCAAGTCAGTTAGCACTGCACTGTGCTACTTTCCAGACTTCCCTGTATTGCATCGTTCATGATTGTTGTTATTATGTTGTTTAGTCGCTAAGTGGTTTCCAACTTTTTTGCAACCCCACGGACTGTAGCCTGTCAGACTCCTCTGTCCATGGGATTTCCCAAGCAAGAATATTGGAGTGGGTTGCCTTTTTTTTCTCCAGGGGATCTTCCTGACCCAGGGATCAAACTCTCATCTCCTGCATCGGCAGGAGGATTCTTTATCACTGAGCCACCTGGGAAGCCCATTCGTGACATTCTATTTCCTAAATTAACTTTCTCTGATACATATCCAATATGGCTTAGCCTTTACAGCATCGTAATGATGGCAACTCCATGTGGTGCTTCCAACCTTAATGCTCCAGTCCTAACTACTTAAATGAGTGGATGAGATGAGATAGCCTTCTTTTCTGCCTTGAAAAGTGCAATGATTAATTAAAGTCTGTTTTTCCCCCCTCTCTTTTCTCAACTCCCTGGAACCCATGTTAAAGGGCACTGAGGACAAATCCTGTTCTTACATTTAGCTTCCTCCTTGCTAAGTGTTTTCTTTTTGCTTTGTTTGTAGCCTCTTCTTCTAATTTACCAGTGATGGTTTGTTCCTAAGTCAAGTACCCTGGAAGATATTTAATCGCTTCTTTGCATAATCTTGGCATTTGCAAAATGAGACTAATAAGGCCATCTTAGAAAATGGCACAGTTTTGGAAGACTAAAGACTTAATGAGAAGCTTTGAATTTCTCAAAAGAAAAGCCTTTTGAAAACTTGGTGTTAATTCAGCCCTTGATGTAAAACCATTCGTTTTGACTGGATTGTAAAATTCTCCATGCGAAATGTGGTTTTGTAAATAAATACAGATTTTTCTCTGGCAGAAGCCTGACTTCCACGAATTACATTTAGAGAGAATTGTTTGAGGTATCTTAGCTGAAATACTAAAACTGACACCGGATGAAAAGTGGAAACCAAAGCAGTCTTCAGGCGCAGGGTATGAAACAAATAATGCCTTTCTCCAGTTTAGAAGAGCTTTCTCACGAGGAAGAAACATTTCTGAAAATTAAATTTTGCTGGATTATTGATGATATTTTTATTTACTTATCAATAAGCAAGTGCTATACACCTCAAGTTTAAAAGTACTATTTGTCAAAGCAGCTAAACCTAGCAGAAGTGTTTCTTTTTGCAGTTGATAGTAAAATATTAGTCTAATTAAACTGGTGTAACTTAATTTCATCAGCTATAATAGAGAGGTGAACTCCAAGATCTGCTGTGCCCTGGGAATTGCCCTTAGATCCGCAGAGACAATGACTCAGTTGACAACAACTAAGCATCCATTTTATCTAGGAAAAAAAACATGGTAATCATCAGTCGTGGCCTGGAGGCAACTGAGGGATTGAACATAAAATACAGATGTGCACATTTATATGAAGGGAAAAACTTGAGAAGAAATGGGTTGCCATTTTCTACTGCAGGGGATTTTCCCTACCCAGGGATCGAACCCACGTCTCTTGCGTCTCTTACACTGACAGGCAGATTCGTTACCACCATTGCCACCTGGGAAACGAATACACGGACATGATCATGTATTTATCAAACTGTGAGTCAGTCAGATACTCGTTCAGTCATTTATTCAACAAATAATCTTTGCGCACTTACTACTTGCCAGACCCTGTTCTTTTTAATCAAAGAAAAACTTTCTTTTTAGGTGCTGAAGAAATGTTGGTGAGAAGACAGCTAAGTTCCTGCCCATACGCAGTACATTTGATTAAATCCTTCCTACATGATACGCTCCGGGGAAGCAAAAAGTGGAATGTGTACAAGGCAGGGAAGATGATATGTGCCCATGAGAAGCTGGGATATCTGACAGTCAGGCTTGGAAAGGACAGAGGAAACAAGAAGCATGACAAAAGCCTTGTCACTCAGGTTGTCACATCTGGGGTTTACACACAAAGATAAAAGGCACATCCTCATGTATGACATTAGAGCTTCTCTGGTGGCTCAGATGGTAAAGAATATGCCTGCAGTGCAGGAGATCCGGGTTTGATTCCTGGGTTAGGAAGATCCCCTGGAGAAGGGAATGGTAACCCACTGCAGTATTTTTGCCTGGAGAATTCCATGGACACAGGAGCTTGGAGGGCTACAGTCCATGGGGTTGTGAGGAGTCGGACCCGACTCAGCAACTAATAACTTTCACTTTCAGTGTATGATATTCGTGATCTGAATTTAATGAGGCGGACAGCTGGAAATGACAAAGTCAAAGTCTCACGTGCATACTTAAGTCAAAACAATTCAAGTGAGGGGTTTACTTGCTAACTTCAACTTAATTTCCCAAACTGAAAGAGACACAACAATTAATCAGCAAACCTGCTGATCACACAAGGATAAGAGTGAGCACGGCAGGAGATACAGTATCACTCAAGTTCCCCACAGTGTTTCTCAAGTTCAAAACTTCAACAAGAAGCATCACCCACCCGTGTCCACAGTCAAGGCTCCTCTCAAGGATCCTGGCTTACTTGTTTCCACATTTATATTTAAATGGATGAACTGGAAACTGCTCACAGTACAGGATCCCAGGCAAAGATGCCTCACCTGCCAACTGCCAGGTGTGGTCAGGGGCCTTTTAAAAGCCTTTCTGGTCCTCTAGTAGCATTCCCACAGGAAGTCAAAAAAGACTACTGACATGTGGCCTTGTTGACAGAGATGGGCCAGACTCAGCCAAAGCTGATCTTAACCTGGCAACATTCAGTTTCACATTTATTCATATCTTAACGCAAAGTAAAATGTGAACCTCGTATGACCTTCAGCCGCTACTTGTTTTTCATCGTTCTTTTGTATTGCAAACTTGTGAAGGATGAACTCTTTCTGCATTTATTATAACTTATTAAATGTGGTCACGGCGAAGCTGACTGCCAGGAAAACCACACCCGTTGGGAAAGAAACAAGATCATATCCAGCCCAGAGACCTCCAGAAAGGACTCCAACACTAAATTTACCATGAGTATGAGGCTTTCTTTCACAAATCTGGGTGAAACAGGCTGTTGAGAAGGCAGTCACTCAGGGGTTGGTAAGTTAATAGTGGGATCTAAGTTATATGCAGGCGATGGTGGAGGGTTAAGGAAATATTCTCTCTTTTTTCCTTGATTTTTTTTTGTCATTAGACATTGAGATTTCTGCTGCTTATATTCTGCCTGAAATGAAATCCCCAAAAGTCTGGATCTTAAAAATTATGGCCTAGTAGAAAAAACACAAAAATAAATAAAAGTAGACAATTAATGATTTAATTTTACTTCAATTATTTGGTACCCATAAGAAACTGATTCTTATCACAATTATCCGATCTGAGAGATACTAACAAAAACAACTGGATAAGATTTATAAAAATTGAGAAAAAGAAAGAAAATATGATTATTGTTAGCTGGGGATATAATGTTAGCTGGTAAACTGGAAAGAATTTCCTGAAAATCTATCTACCAACAGTAAGAGAACTGAGCAAGTTAGTGGAGTTCAAAATAATACATAGACTTTAATAGCAGTAATGATAATATGCAACAGTAGCAACAACAACAACAAAGATAAAATACCAAGAATTAAACTTAAGAACTGTGCAAGATCTAAATGAAGAGAACTTTAAAGCACTCTCAAGGGATATAACACTGCCTCTCAAGGGATATAACAGATGTTTGAACAAACGGAAAAGGCAAAATACATTCTCACATAATAAGACTCAACATAAAGATGTGAATTCTCCCTTTGTTAGTTTAAAACTTAATGTAAACCTGATAAATGATGGTAAGGTTTTCTGAGGATACATGTGGGGAGAAGAGAGCTGAACAAGCTGATTTTAAAATTTCTATAGACAAATCAACAAAGACAAAAGAGCTAGGACATTTGGGAAAAAGGTTAATGAGAAGCGATTAGATGTTATCAAATAATAAAATATTTATCATGTAATAGCTATTGTACATAACATTAATTATATTAGTCATATTATTGTGTATTATATAATAAGATGTATATTATATAATGACATGCTAGTTTACACACAAGCGCATATACACACGTACAGTATGAAATTGTGTGTTACTATACTTAAAGACAGAGACCAATGGAACAAAATAAAAAGCAAAATATTGATCTCTCCTAAAATAAAAATTTATTATATATTGTAAACATGTCACTTTAAGCTAGTGTGAAAAAACGAACTATTAAATAAATGTTGTTGAGATCATCTGTTAACCATCTGGGGAAAAAGAGATTTTGAACTGATATGTTACATTTGATAGCAGGATAAATTTGAGATGGGCCAAAGATTTTAAATTAAACAATAAGAATTACAACCGAAACCCTGGAAGACATCATGGAGAATTCTTTTAATAGCTTCAAAGAGAAGATCTTTCTAAGTTTAACACACAACTTAGAAGCAGCATTTCACATCATGTTATTTAATTCCTGGCTCAAGAAGCTTGGTGAGTCCTGCCTTCTGTGATGACTTCTCAAGTCATTTCTGCAGCTTTCAAAACTTTGAATAATTTGACCCTATCCTTCCAGTCTTATTGGTTTCCTAAATGAAACAGATGGTAATAAAACCATGCTTCTCACATCCTGTTTCCAAAACTGGCTTATTCTCACTTCCATGGAAAATGTGTTATTCATTGGTTAACCTATCCTTTGTCTCTTGGTTTGTGATGCTTTTTTTCATTGACTTTTTTTATTGAGATAATTGTAGATTTACAAGTAGTCATGATGCTTTTCGACTAAATAATTATGATAATACAACAATATCAATGGCTAACATTATGCCTAGGGAGAAGAAAGACACAAAAGAGTTTTAGGGGAAGCTTGATGTCAGATGGGCACAGTAGACACTGTGACTGTGGGTTGGCAGGTGACTTGGAGCCAGGCTGCCCAGCTATGAGGCCATTGTAGACATTTGGGTAGAACATGAGGAGGACTTCGTTAATGATGGGGAATGATCTGAGCGAAGTCAAGAAGGAAGAACTGACAGTCTTAGCAGACTGAGACTCTGCTTAGCAAACTTAGACTCTGCTAAGACTTAGACTCTGTCCTCCACTGTCTCCCGGAATTTGCTGGGATCCCTGTCTGAATTCTAATAACCTTCACCCAAACCCTTGTCTCAGGATCTGCTTTCAGGAGGATTCCAGGTTAAGCTGGTGGCTAACTGCATATGGGTTGAGGGGTTTGGGGAGAGAAAGCAGGCAGGGATGACTCCTGAGTTTCTTGAACCCAGAGGGGTATCACTCACTAATAAGAGAATATAAGAGGAGATGGGTTTCTTTGTATGTGGTAGAGGTGGAAAGTAGGAGTAGATGTTCATCTTGCCATGGCTATTCCTATCACAGGGCCCGATACCTTGTAGGTGTTCAATATATATTTAAGTTGCACATGCAAGTGGAGAGAAGAGAGAACACTGTTGCTCTGTCCACATTTGGATCTGTTAGTAAGTGTATACTGAAAGTTGGGCTGGATGTCTGCCAGGTTGCTGTGAAGGTGCTGAGATTAAAAAGAGGAGATCATGTCATACCATCTATGAGAATTACATTTTAATTAAACATATCAGATATATACAAATGTGAAACAATTTGAAGGCTTTAGAAGCAATATATATTAGCAAGTAAAATGCAGTATTTATATTAGCAAGTAAAAAATAAATATAATTCACACCGAGTAATAATTTCCTGGAGAAATAAAGATTAGCAGTAATTAGGGTTGACTGAGGCTAATCTTATGTTTTGTTTTGGCATTTTTTTTGGCCACGCCAGGTGGCTTGAGGGATCTCAGTTCCCCAACCAGGGTCTGAACCTGTGTCACGGTAGTGAAAGTCCAGACATCCTAACCACGAGGCCACCAGGGAACTCCCTATTGCTTCTGTTTAGATCACTTTTCTTAATCTCACAGTAGTGGGTCATATATGGAATGCTATAATCATAGTGAGATTTCATTGTCAACAAAGTTTCCACCACCTCTTATTGAACTTGATAATTTCTTTTATACATCTGCTGGTTTTCTTAACAAGTCTCATCCAAGAGGTTAGTTTACTTTAAAAACTAGCAGTGAGTGTTTAAAACTCTGCAGAGTGGTGAAGGGGCAGCGGTATCATTAAAAAGTCATAGTGGTATAACCTTCCTCTTCAGTGCAAAAAAAAAAAAATGAGTATAGAAACATCTAGCTGAATGTTGATACAATTCCATTGTATTTTTTCCTTGTAATTTGAAACACGGAGTTGGAGCCACTTTTTAAAAAGCTCTGTCTTGAAATCAAGCAGGATTTGGTTTAAATTCTTTCATTTATTCAGAAATATCTGCATGGATTTAGGGTGAGAGAAAAAGTGGTCTGTGCCTAGAGGTCACATGACATTACAGCCAGTGGATCCCCAACCTGGCTCATTCATTCCTGGCCGTCTTCCTAGATAATGGAAATGTCACGTGGGATAAAATCAAACTTCCTGTTATACTCCTGACAAACCACACATACTGATGTCATTTCTACCCTGCCTGAGACACTGATTAGTCAATCATAAAAGGGAACTAAAGTGGATTGTTAAGTGTGCTCTGCAAAACTTATTAAGCCAAGACTATCACAATTTCCAGGCTTGACTATTTATTCTATAACTTTTTCAGGCTTCTCAATGTTTTAATATTATGAGGTGAGTTTAACCTCTGAGTTGCATTTCAGGACATCAGGCATCTATAGAACCATTTCTACTGAAGATGGCCCAGAAGCTCCAAGGCACTTAGCATGCTTTTGTCTTCCCTTCCCTCAGCACCCACTGAGTTGTTTCTTTTTAAGTCTATGCTGGTCCTGACGTCTACACCGTGTCCCTCGCTTCGGGAGGAGTCTTCCAACATGGTGCCATATAGTCTGCCATTCCCTCTGCTTAGCTTCTGCCCTCCTTGCAGTCACAAGTATTTCTCCTTGTCCTTCAATTTCCAGCCATTAGAGGGCAAGGCTGCTGCAGCTAACAGATTTTAAGACTTCTTTTGAGAGACCCTGAGTGAAGCAAGCGTTTCTCCAATTACACACTAATTCAATTTACATTTTTTAGAAAAACTGCCAGCTATTTCATGTTAATATTGACATTTTCATAAGTACTTGCAATTAGAATTCAAGCTGGATTCCAATAAATCTCTTAGATGTTTTACACTTACTTTTCCTGTCTGTCTTCAGATTTTGCAAAATATTTTTAAGAACACATTTAGAGGTCATTCTGCCTTTGGGGAATTTATGCTGTGTATGTAAAACAGTTTGGTAGGAAAAAATATTACAATTTGGCAAAGCAAATTGAGGACAACTACAAAGGTGTGCCAGGTTCTGAAAAACAAGTATTAGGGTATGAAATTCAAAATTCCAACACTGATAAACCGTCATTAGTTCTTCACTTTATATAAACCTTCACCCCATAACTTCTTTGAGTAGCAAGCTCCCTGGCTGCATTTTAAAGAACAGTATTTTAAAGAACATTTCCTGACTGCATTTAAAGTGTAGCCCTATTCACCCACATCTTTAAATTTAACATGTATATTTATGTTAAAATATGCAAACTGGCCTGCAAACATAATATATTTATGTTAAAATATGAAGAGTGACACATATCTCTTTAGAAAAATGGTAATGGATTCCAAATGACTCCACTGACCAAACAAAAAGATGCTCTCATGTTAAAATATTTTGTTCATCAAAGAACTTATTCTCTGTTTTCTTGTCTAAAGCATGCTTTCTGAAGTGAGATCTTAAATGTATAGTATAATGTATTCTTTGGTTTCTATATAATAAATGTTAATTAGTTCAATTTAAAAGAAAGCCTGACTTAAGACCCATACAGAGTATACATAAATACAACATATCTAACACTATGCCATCAAACTCCTTTAGAGTCATATATTTGCACATACCAATTAAAAGTCCAACAAATAAAAAAATTCCCGAGGGGAAGGTAAATAGAGCTTTTTCTAAATGCAACGGATACAGAAAGTAAGCTTCTAAAAAATATTCAGGAGGTGCATCTGCCAGTAAAACTAACTTCTGCTAATACAGCCAAGAATGGATGTGCACTTATTTCTCAGTAATTATTTTTCAGCCTTAGCTACATGTTACATCACTTCCGGGGCTTTTGAAAAATCCCAGAGCCCAGCCTGCACCCTTGACCGATTAAACCAGAATCTCTGGGTGTGGGACCCAGGCAACAGGAGTTTTAAAAGTCTCCCAGATGATTCCAGTGAGCCGTCAGGCTGAAAGCCACCACCTTCATAAATCTAAGCCACTCGTCCCAGCAGGGGTGCAGGCCTGAGCCCCCAGTGAGGGGGCAGCTGCAGCTGGTGGCTGACTCAGTGAGGGGCGGGGGTCTGGAGCAGATGAGCTCAGCTGACAGGTGGCCAGCGGGATGCACCTGGCTGTGCTCTGGTAGCTCGGGTTTGGTGCTCCTGATGGGAGCTTCCATTGAGCAAGCAGGTCAGGCAAACTTGATTTGGCAGCCTCCTCGGGGACATCTGGTGAATCACTTCTCAGTCCCAAAGCTAAACCCTAAACTCGAAACCGCTGCTCCAGCCAAGTTGGGCGGCTGACCACAGCACAAGCCTCAGGCTCTCCGGCTTTGGCACAAACGCTCTGCTCCTGCAGTCCTCCTGACCCTTACCCCTGCCTGAATCTGAATCTGTCCCCAGATCTGAGCTCCCACCTTGTCTAGGAAGCTTCCCCCAGTGAGCCCAGCTCACTGATTTCTTTCCCCTCCTGAATTCTCAGGCTGAATTGTCTGTAGCATTCTTTTGCTAATTAATCATGCCCTAGCCAATGACAGTTCGTCAAGTTTGGGTTTTCTGTTGCCAACCAGGCAGTCAGTAAATGGAAGGACAGTGAGGTGCTCCCCACTGTAAATGCTCCCCTATCACCATCCCTGCCCCTACCCTAGAGCTGCTCCTTATGCATGGTTCTCGCTCTGTAAATACTTGCTCCTTGACTGTTTATCTCCCACTTGATCACTGCAGCAACCTCAGATTAACTGGAGCCCTTCTGTACACTGTATATTGAAGTTAACGTCATTTTTTTTTCCGAAATGTAAATCTTAGGATCCCATGCTTCCCGACCCTCACCCCCCCCAGGCCTGCTTTAAATCCTTTAGAGTCTCCCCAGTCCTCTTGAACAGGCCCTGGGAAGTTCTGTGGGGTCCAACCTCTGCCTGCCCACACTGCAGGATTCAGCTCTTTCCTTTCTCCCTCAGTTCACCCTGCTCTGGCCTCCCTGGTTCTTCCCCTGTGCTCACTTGTTCCCTTCTGCCGCAGGACCTTTGCATGTGCTGTTCCCCATGTCCAGATGTTCCTCCTTCTTCTCTTTCCCTTCACATCTTAGTTCAACCATCACTCCTCTGACCTCTAGACTTGCCAGCTATGCCCAGACAGTGGCACAGTTCTCTGTGTTGTGAGAATGTGAGCCATTTACATTTCACATGAATTTGTGTGGTTTGGGAGTTAATACCTGCCTCCCTTATAGGACTTTGAGCTCTATGAGGACAGACATGGGGTCTGTTTTTGCTCAGCATTTTATTTCCAGTTCTGATTATTATTCTTGTCACACAGAAAGCACTAAATCATTAATGAATGAATGATGAATGAGTGGATGGATGGATGGATGAGTCACTAGGAGAAGTAAAAATAAAATGTATGATTGGCCCCTTGGTTCTGCAGACCAGAGACAGGGAAGCCCTAGCTTGGTGTCACTGCATGGCAGCATGCCACAGTGGAGAGCAGATGTCCCACCAGTGGCCGGGACAAGCCAAGTTTCAAAATGCCTGTCATGCTCACAACCCCTCCACAGTTTCCTCAGTCCCCACAGTCACAGTGACACTGTGGTGGGCAGAATAATAGACCCCAAAGATGTCCACACCTTAATCCCTGGGACCTGTGAATATGGCACCTTATACAGCAAAAAATGATTCTGCAGATGTGATTAAGGTTACAGTCCTTGAGATGTGGAGAAGATTCTAGACTGTCTGGATGAGCCCAATGGATTCACAAAAGTCCTTAAAAGTGGAGAACCCTTCTCAGCTGGGTTAGAGAAATGAGATAGGAAAAGAAGGGGGAGAAATGTGAACCAACATTTCTGATCTTCCAGTTCTGTAGGTCAGAAGTCTGGACACAGGTCCCACTGGGCTAACCTCATGGTGTTGGAAAAGCTGATTCCTTTTCAGAGGCTTGAGAGGAAGACTCATTTCCTTGTTCATTTGGGTGGCTGAGAGAATCCATGTCCTGTGGGTACAGACTGAGATCCCATCGTCTTGCTGCTGGTCAGATCTGTGCTATTCTCATTCTCTAAAGGCATCTTTGGTCTTTAAACTGTGGTCCTCTTCCAAGAAACAGGTGATGGGTTGAGTCTCAGGGATGCTCCAGGTATTGCTAAACCACAGAGCTCGTCTTTGGTTCTCTAAACACTTGCGATCCCTGCTTTCAACACACCTCTGGAGATGTCAGAGACATCTCTCTCTGGGGTAGCACCTTCGTCCTCTGTGTGGCTCAGTGTGGCAGAGCCTGTGGCCCTGCACACCTCTCCTCCCCACCCTCCAGGGTGAGAACGAACCGCTTTGGGGACTTTACAAGCACTTGCCTACACCAGCTTAGATTTCCAAGTAAATAAACGTGGGACAAATGGGTGCCAGCAGGCTGGGATCAAAACACATCTCCAGCTGTTGGGAACACAGAGAAGCAGTTTCCTTAGAAACAGATTCCCAGGAGAAGGGGTCTAGTGGGGCCATCTGAGAGGCTCAGCAGAAGAGGACCTGATGGTTCAGGACACGGCCCAGGGTACCCTGAGCCACAGGAGAGCAGCAGTAGCCGCTGGCTCCCCAGAGGAGATAAACACCCCCATTCGCCCTGATTTATAGGAAATGAGTGGTCTCCAGGAGCCACTGACAGAGCCAGGGGTGTGAAAGCATTAATTCCAAAATATGTTTTGGAAAGTTTTAGCTCTCAGGACACTTCTGTGTAGAATGTTCAGTTTATTTTCTTGAGAAGCCTGTGAAACAGACAAGGTAATATGTTCCCATTGTGCAGATGAGAAGAGTAATGTTCGTGGAGGCTAAATCCATTGGCTTGTCACCCAGCTGGGGCAGCAGAGAACAGAAGCTAAGTACACCATGTCCTGGGCCGCTTACTCAGCCTGTAGTCATTGGCCAAATCTAAACTAGATGGAGACAAAGAGCATGACTTTCTTACCTTCGAAGCTTTGGAAAATACAGATATTTACTGAAATACGTAAAAAGCAGATGATCCAAATCCCTTATTCGTTTTCTTCCTTTAAGAAGAATGATGCTTGAGAGATGAAGGGACAGCCTGAGGTTTCATTCCCAGGACAGCCTCAGCCAGTCAGGACTGAGTGGAAATTTCCAGAATCAAGTATTTCATAGATACACTTCCAAAGCTAAGGGTGCTCAGAGTCCAAAGCTTTCAAGCGGATTAAAACGCATAGCTTTCTGAAAACCTTTGCTGATGCTGGCCTGTGATCAGGCTTCTCCAGAATCCAACATGATTCACTGAATTCTTTATGAATTAAGAAGCTGTAAATTACACATCTTTTCTTTTAAACATGCATTACTTTCCACGCTTTACAGCCAAGACGAATAAACAGCATCACAGAGGCAGTTCTCTCCCTGGGAAAATGCCTTTTCCTCTCTTTCTGCTCTACAAATGGCGGATCACCTAGGGAAGGGTCATCTGGTGAAGTTGCAGGAAATCTGGGTAAAGAGTTCAATTGGACATTTTTGTTGTTGTTGTCTGAAAATGCCAAGTGGTATCTCTGCAGAAGTGTTCACCATGAACCTTTCATAGGCCAGGTTTTAGGGAAACAACAAGCCAAAAAAAAAAAAATCACACACGTATAACTGACAGAGTGGAAATGGCAGCTGTTTTCAGGGAAATCTGGGGACTGGAGAAGGGAGTGGCTTCTAGGGAACAAGACGCTCTCCCTCGCTTGTAAATCACAACAGTTGCTCTTCATTAGCAGACATTCATTCTCTTTAACTGCATTCTGGGTGCCAGGTATTTCCTTGCCCTGGAAATAAAGCAGCCTGGACTCCCGCCGGACAAAAGTCTTAAGCCCTGGCGCGTGTCCACGTGTGCCTGGACCCAGATCCACCCGCCCCACCTCCCGAGCCTAAAACCAAGAAAGGATGCAGCCACCTCTGCAGTGCTGAGCCGAGTGCCTGGCTCTGGACAGAGGGAAACGAGCCCCAGAGAACTGCCTTTTCATAGCATGGCTGCTATACGCTGAATTTGTACCCATTCTAGCAATAATTTATTGTAAAATCATTTTCTGATAAATAAGTGAAGAGTTTTTGGAGAGAAGTAGAAGCTTTTAGAAAAATCTGTTTTCAGAAAATATGGAAAATAGCTCTAAGATGCTTGAGTATTTGAAAAAAAATTGTTATAACAGTTATGTCTTTGTAAAGATGCATCAGATGAAATGATTTTGCTCAAAAACCATGGAACTTGGCCCACTCCTCTTCTCTTTTTACCATCCAGGAAGTAAAACATAAGGTCCAAGTGAGCCAACCAGACAGGTATGGAGTCAGGAGGCCTGGCTTCTACACTAGGCTGGACCCCTAACCCATCACTAGACCTAGGCCCCGTCCCTGCATCCAAGGGAAGAGAGGCTCCTCATAACTGACCTTCAGGAACCCTATGGTCCCTGTGCTTATTTCCAGTTTCTTCCCAACCACCTGGCATCACAGATGATAATATTTCAGCCCCCAAACCCCGCCCTCTCCCAGCTGAATGCTAAGCAGCTCTGCAAGGCCCACAGCCAGGAGCAGAACTGCCTTATTTTTGGCAACTGGATAAAGCAAAGGGCTTTGGAGCACTGGGGTCTGGAATCAAGTGGGGACACCAGTGGACCCGTCTCGGGCCAGCGCCCATGACTCTGTGTGTGAGCAGCGACACGCTGCTTGGGGTGGTTGCCCTGCCTGCCCACTTCGGCTCGCCTGACTCCCTTCTTGGGCCCTCACCCCCAGGCAGGGCCTCACTGAGGGGACCCGGTCTCCTCACAGCTGCCCTGCACCCCAGTGAGACACAAACAACACCGTCCTTTGAGTGAAACAACTGACCACCCAGGCTTGCCAAAATGAGGACAGGCTCTGAAAGGGGGCAGTTTTATTCCAAGGGTCTAATGGGATCGAGGAGAGGGAATAAAAAGTTTCAGCTATTAAAAAAAAAAAGGCAATACACTGGCTTCTTCCAAATAAACAAACCATCCTTTGAACAAGAGAACAGTCTCCTAATGGGGTCAGACTGGAGCTGGATCTGAAGGAGTCACATGTCTTTGGCGCCCTTCTTGCTCTTTGCTCCCCAGTTCTCCCTCTGCTGTTCTCGGGGAGTCCAGGGCTCTCCTGCTGGGGCCCGGCCAAGGAATGAGCCAGGCTCATCTGACATGGGCCCTTCTCAGGATACGGTGATTTACGTGTGGAATGGGGGCCCCTGCGAATCTCTGAGGGTAGAATCCCAGGCAGGGAATTTCCCAGGAATCTCTCATATCATAAAGGCTCTCCAAAAATGCAAGACTTGTCTCCATTACCAGCTTTCAACATTTTACGGGCTTTAAAAAAAAGCTGAAGTTCCAATACTTTGGCCACCTGATATAAAGAGCTGACTCACTGGAAAAGATCCTGATGCTGGGAAACATTGAAGGCAGGGGGAGAAGGGGGCAACAGGGGATGACATGGTTGGATGGCATCATTGAGTCAATGGACATAAGTTTGAGCAAACTTCAGGAGATAATGACAGACAGGGAAGCCTGGTGTGCTGCAGTCCATGGGGTCACAAAGAGTCAGACACAACTTAGCAACTGAACAACAACAACTAATTCAGCCACTCTTCTGAATTCCAGGGACAGAAATGGAACTCTGATCTTATCTTGTTCTCAAAGACCTTGCTGGATGTTGGGATGAAAGGACAAATGTGAAGACATTATACCACCCAGAGAAATGACATAGCCAGCCAGCAGTTGGTGGGAGCACTGAAGAATATTGGAACATCCATGTACAGTTGGGTAGGTTGTTCACTGCACAACTTTAAGGTCTCTTTCTCTCTCTCTCTCTCTCTCCCCCAAAGACCCTATTTTCAATCAAATCCCCTGGAAACTTTGAGTGTGGGGAGGCTTGTGAGACTTCAGAACAAGAACCAAGGTTTCAGACAGATATAAGTCTAGAGCAGGAAGGAGGAGTCTGGACTCCCAGAAAAAAGGGAGAGAATTGCTGAGGGTGTCTGTGGGCTTGTGAGATGATGTATCACCTGCTGGGAGGGAGGCTCAGCTTTCTAGAGGATATTCAGGAGGAAGAATCACTGATTAAGATGTGTACAGTTTGTGACAGGGCTTAATCTCCAAAATATACAAACACCTCATACAACTCAACAACAGAAAAACAAACAACCAAATTGAAAAATGAGCAGAAGACCTAAATACACATTTCTCCACAGAAGAAATACAAAAGGCCAATAGGCACATGATAAGATGCACAACATTAATAATTATTGTGAGTGGTGGTTTAGACGCTAAGTTGAGTCCGACTCTTTGTGATCCCATGGACTACAGCCCACCAGGCTCCTCTGTCCATGGGATTTCCCAGGAAAGAACACTGGAGAGGGTTGCCATTTCCTTCTCCAAGAAATCTTCCCAACCCAGGGGTCAAAACAAGGTCTCCTGCATTGCAGGTGGATTCTTTACTGACTGACCCACTAAGGAATCGCTAATTATTAGAGAATTGCAAATCAAAACTACAGTGAGGTACTACGTCACATTAGTCAGAATGGCCATCATTAAAAAGTCTACAAATCACAAATGCTGGAGAGGGTGTTGGAGAAAAGGGAACCGTTCTACTGTTGGTGGGAGCGTTGGTTGGTAAGTTAGTGCATCCACAGTGGCAAACACCATGGAGGTTCCTCAGAAAACTAAAAATAGTATTACCATACGATTCAGCAATCCCACTCCTGAGCATATATCCAGACAAAACTCTAATCCAAAAAGATCCATGCACCCCTACGTTCATAGCAGCACTATTCACAACAGCCGAAACATGGATACAACCTGAATGTCCATCGACAGAGAAATGGATAAAGAAGATGTGGTACATCTAGACAGTAGAATACTGCTGCTGCTGCTGCTAAGTCGCTTCAGCCGTGTCCGACTCTGTGCGACCCCATAGATGGCAGCCCACCGTCCCTGGGATTCTCCAGGCAAGAACACTGGAGTGAGTTGCCATTTCCTTCTCCAATGCATCAAAGTCAAAAGTGAAAGTGAAGTCGCTCAGTTGTGGCCGACTCCTAGCGACCCCATGGACTGCAGCCCACCAGGCTCCTCCATCCATGGGATTTTCCAGGCAAGAGCACTGGAGTGGGCTGCCATTGCCTTCTCCGAATCAGCCATAAAAAGAATGAAATAATGCCATTTGCTGCAACATGGATAGAACTAGAAATTATCAAACTAAGTGAAGTCAGAAAGAGAAAGACAAATGCCATATGATAACCACTTATGTGTTATTTAAAATTTGACACAAATGAACCTATCTGTGAAAGAGAAACAGACTCACAGACGTAGAGAACAAACTGGTAGTTGCCAAAAGGGAAGGAGGTGGGGGAGGATGGAATGGGAGGTTAGCGGATGCAAGCTATTATATAGAGAGAGGATAAACAAGGTCCTACTGTATAGCACAGAGAACTATATTCAGTATCCAATGATAAACCACAGGGGAAAAGAGTATCAAAAAAATGTATATACATGTGTGTGTAATGAATCACTTTGCTATACAGCAGAAATTAACACAACATTGTAAATCAACTATACTTCAAAAAAAAAAAAAAACGTGTGTCTAATTGGGGGCTATTCATTTTATTTCTCAATTCAAAGTTATCACAGCAACTCACAGGGCCTTATATGGTGCGTGGTCTCCGAGACTTACCTCTGTAAGTTCACCTCCCTGCCCCCACCCCTCACTCTATACCAGCCACCCCCTTTCCCTGCTGGTTTCTGAACGACAGGCCCAAGTGTCCACTTCAGGCCTTCGCTCCAGTTCCCCTCTCTACTTGGGGCGGCGTTCTCCCAGCCAACTGCGTGATCAACTCTATCTCTCATTCTAATCATTGCTGATATGTCGGATCCAATGCCTTCCCTGATCTGCTTATTAACATCGCAGCCGGTCCCCTGCCCGCCACCACCCCCTGCCCACATGACGGATTCCTGGGACTGCCCGTTCACTTTCCCTGATCACTTTTCACCTTCTGGTAGACTATCAATTTACTTATCACCTACATTAATATTTGAAGAGTAGGATTCATAAAACTTGTTTCCAAATCTTTGGTTTTTTGGCATCCTCTGCTGTAACTTGGTTCTCACTAGTATCAGATTGAACTGAAACTTTGAACAGAAACTTTGCAAGATATTTTGATTACATGGAATATGCTCTATGTTTTCAAAAAACACAACAGGCTAATCGGGTCCAATACAAACAATAAAGACATTATTCTTCTAGTAAGTGGTTCTACACTCTGAATATGTACTTGTCATTAAAAAAATATGTGCTTGTCATAAAAAAAAAATACAGAGCCATATTCATAACATATAAAGGAAAAGATAAGAGTTTTTGCCATCATAATGGAAAGAGAAAAAAAGTAAAAGGCACTTTAAAAATATATCATCAGAATACTCCCCTGAAGCATTAGGCAGTTGAACAAATGCTGAATGGCCAGTAGAAAGCCTTTGTTTCTAGTCTTGGCCCATCTGTAACTAGCTGTGCAGCACTGGATAAGATACTTCTGTGCATCTCAATTTTCTCAACTCTAACTGTGGATTTTAAGACATGAAAATGATATTGTTGAAAAATGCTCCATCCTCCAAACGCATGCAGTTATGCTTTTTAAAATCACATGAGGAAAGAGAACTTGTGCTGGAACTGTAACACTACTCTTCTTTAGCTGACGGATGCTTCTGTGCACAGCAGTGGTGGGCATGGCCTCTGTGCTACGTGCCAGCAGTAGAGGCAGATTTGCACTGAGCCCTCCATACATTCTTCTCTCTCTTCTGGGCCTGAGAGCCCAGGATGGTCTGGCTGAACCCAACAGGCTCCTGCAGACACAGAGGCCAGGGTTTCAGCCTCTTTAACACCAGGCTCTAAGCCCTCAGCAAGCGTTTGTCAATCCAGGTCACAAACTAGTGGGAAACGCATCTTTTATTCTGGAGCTGACAGTAAGGTGCACTATTTTCCTCCATTACCAACTCCGAGCTGTGGAAGCAACTCTTGGGATCAAAATCAACATCCCTGTGACATTGAGGGTCCCAAAATAAGGTCTGGAAAGGCCAACAAATTTCACTGAGATGCCTGATTCTTGTGTGCCGTGGTGGAAGGAACCTTGGACTCGGAGTAAGAGGGCCTGGAAACAGTCAGTCACGGCTGTGTTCACATTCTTTTGGAATCTTAGGGTCCTCATCTCAAAGTACCCCTCCCTCATGGGGTTGTCATGGGAATTGAATGGGATGAGGTGTGAGTAAGCACTCTGTGACCTTTTAAGAGAAATCCCCGAATGCACCAAAACAAAAGTGCTGGTCAGGATTCCCTGGGAAAGACTGTTTTTTTCTCCAGGACCTGAAATCAACACTAAAGAAAAACTGAGGAAAACAAGATTAGAAAGTCATTTGAGAAAATGTTTGTTTGGATCTGAATGATCTGGAAAGTTAATTTTTCACTGGTAAAAACTTGCTTTCTGAAGCGGTACCCTCATCCCATGGAGCCCAAGGACCAGATGGCCCTGGGCGGGGGGTGCTACATATCTGAGGCGACAGGACTCACCAGGTAGCGCTCCTCCTGCCTCATGCTTGGGGTGCGAATCATGTGATTCTGTTCTCCTCGCCAGTCTCCAAACCGACGGAAAAAATAGTTAGATAAAAACCGGTTGACAGGATCTCTGATGATGTTGATGTAGACAGGCTGGTCTCCTCCAAACCTAAGATGCACACAAACATGGAGCGGGTTACAAACCATCCTTTCTGGAGGAAAATCAAGCCCACGTACACACTGGTTCCCCTCTAGGTAAACACATCATCACCAGAGGACCCCGTCTGCTCAGTCGCTAAGTCGTGTCCAGCTCTTTGCAACCCCATGAACTGCAGCCCACCAGGGTCCTCTGTCCATGGGATTCTCCAGGCAAGAATACCGGAATGGGTCGCCATTTCCTCCTCCAGGGGATCTTCCTGACCCAGGGATTGAACCAGCATCTCCTGCACTGGCAGGCGGATTCTTTACCACTGCGCCACCAGGGAAGCCACTGCACAGGTACCAGTGAACAATCAAACCAGCAGGCAGTGTTTCCTGGTGGAGACACTTATTATCCTGCAGGATATTCCAAGAAGTTACTGAGAGGCTGTGAAGACTGTTCAGGAGTCAGCACTGTGCAAAATGCAGAAATTGTCACCGTGAAGGTATAGATACGGTCTCGATTTTCTCACAAGGCTAGAGGTCCCCAGGGAGGGGCCACACTGAACTGGGTTTTGTATCTATTACCAGCGTCTGGAACAGACCCACTGACCCTCATGGAATGTTTTGACTGCCTGGTAAATTCTGAATGCCTCACTGGAGGATATGGTACTTATTCTACATTCTAATTAGAACAGTCTCAGGTTAGGGGCTCTGTAGGAAGTGGAGAATAACAGCCAAGATGTATTAAATGCTCCCTGTTCACCTTGCTGTAAATATTTTGTAACCAACTCACTGAAGCCTCATAACACCTCATGTGTGCATGCTAAGTCACTTCGGTTGTGTCCAGTTCTTTGTGACCTTATGGACTGTAGCCCACCAGGCTCTTCTGTCCATGGGGTTCTCCAGGCAAGAATACCAGAGTGGGTTGCTGTGCCCTCCTCCAAGGGGGTCTTCCTGACCTGACCCAGGGATCGCATCTCTTATGTCTCCTGCATGGGCAGGTTTGTTTTTTTTTTTTTTTTTTTTACCACTAGTGACATCTGGGAAGCCCCCACAAAACCTCAGTGGAGTAGAAATCGTAATTATCTTCATTTATACTGGGGAAATGGAGGCAGGGAGCGCTTAACTTGTGGCTGAGCCAGGATATGAACCCAGGCAGTCTGGCTCCAGAATCTGTGCTCTGAACCGTGGAAAGAAGATTCCAGAGCTGAGGCAAGTAATAATGTAAGCAATAACGTGAACACAACAAAAATCAATATAATTGTCCTCAAATGATGGCGAGGGGTTTCAGATAAAAATAAAGCCAGTGTCTAGGTGTTGCATTTTAATTCCTTCCACAAAGGGATTAGACAAATGCACTGAAATCTGGTCTAAGAGCAAGGCCTTCCCCAGGCAAAAGGATCAGGTTGGCTAAATTTGTCTTAAAAATTCCTCCCCCTTCTCTTTGAACTGCCTGGAAGCAATGACCCTGAAGAGACTGGGAGAACACTCGGAGCTCTGGGGACCTCCTGAGGGGCCCACAGGCTTCTCTCACCCCATGACCTTCTGATGAGGACACCCAGACATTCTGTCAGGGGTCAGAAAGAGCTCAGAGAAAACAAACTGACGTGACCCTGCTCCCACCTTTCCAGCTGGCAGACTCTTCATCTTTCAAAACGCAGCCCAGAGTCACCGCCACATCCCTCCCCAGTGAACTCCCATACTCGTGTCGGTCCCTTCCTCCTCTGGCTCCAAGTGCTCTTTCCAGCACTGCGTGTCCGGGTCTGCCTCTCCCATCAGACTTGTGACTCCAGAAGCCAGGAACAACGTCCTTAGACACAGCGTGGTACACAGTAGGCACTCAACCAATGAAGACATGAAAACCAGGGTGGCTGTGTCTCAGTTCATAAATTTCAGCCACGATTACAATGCTCTGGCAGTGCTAAGAACTCGTCTACCAATGGAAGAGATACAAGAGATGCTGGTTCAATCCCTGGATCGGGAAGATCCCCCAGAGGACGGCACGACAACCCACTCCAGTATTCTCGCCTAGAGAATCCCGTGGACAGAGGAGCCTGGTGGGTTACCGTCCATGGGGTTGCAGAGTCGGACACGACTCAAGAGACTTGACACACGCACGTGGGAAAGGAAAGTAGATATAATGAGTCACGGATCCTGTTTATTTTGTGTATTAATTTACAGAATGCTGTTCTCTTTGTGTGTGTGTTTGAATTTTTAAAGAAAATCTTCAGAGAGAAGAATCCAGAGGCACATGAAGGAATGACTCTGATGGTGTGATTTCAGGCACCAGGCGTGTGAATGCCATTCCAGACACTGGAAAACAGTGTTCAGGAGCAGGGTTAGCCAGGCCAGCACAACTCTTGTCAGATTCCAGACGTACACAAGGTGACATTCACACAGCTGCACGAACAACTAACTAGTTCCAGAAGTCAGCTGTGCATCCTGGATAAATCAGTCTCTTCTTAATTAAACTGGGCTTCATATCCATGATAAAGAGCAACCAGAGTAGTAGGGTTAGGGATTAGAAAGACAAAGCATGCAGATGGTGAATGCAATTCAACCCTCAAACAGCAACGTGCTTTTAAAAACCTCAACTGTACTTCCGTGGTCTTGTAAAGAATGACTATGTTAATTAGCATAAAAGCTGGGTCCTAGGATTCCCTGCAGGGCAGTCCACCAAAGGGTCCTTTAGGGTCACAAAGAGTCAGACAAACTGAAGTGACTTAGCATGCACGCACGTCCTCTTACTACAGTAGTTTTATATACTTATGAGAGGCAAATTATGAGTTTATATACTTATATAAAAGTATTAGTTGTGGTAAAATACACAGGCAAAATTTACCTTTCCCACTACTTGTAAGAGTGTATTTCAGTGGCATTAAGTACATTTACACTGTAGAGCAACCATCCCCAGAACCCATCACCCACCTCCAGAGCTTTCTCATCAGCCCAAACTGAAATTCTGTGCCCATTAAACAATAAATCCCGTCTCCCTGCTTCCTCCTCACCCCTGGCAAGTTCCATTCTACTGAAAGTATATCTTCTTTTTCATCTCTGACCTAAAAGTAGAGGTTAGTCCTTGGGACTTCCCTGGTTGTCCAGTGGTTAAGAATCATCTTCCAATGCAGGGGATGTGGGTTCAATCCCTGCTCAGGGAATTAAGATCCCATGTGCCACAGAGTAACTAGGCCTAAGCTCTGTAACTAGCGAAAGCCCATGTACTGAAGACCCAGCACAGCCAAAAAAAAAAGTAGAAGTTATTCCTGGGCTGTTCAGATCAGATCAGATCAGATCAGTCGCTCAGTCATGTCCGACTCTTTGCGACCCCATGAATCGCAGCATGCCAGGCCTCCCTGTCCATCACCAACTCCCGGAGTTCACTCAGACTCACGTCCATCGAGTTGGTGATGCTATCCAGCCATTTCATCCTCTGTTGTCCCCTTCTCCTCTTGCCCCCAATCCCTCCCAGCATCAGAGTCTTTTCCAATGAGTCAACTCTTCGCATGAGGTGGCCAAAGTACTGGAGTTTCAGCTTCAGCATCATTCCTTCCAAAGAAATCCCAGGGCTGATCTCCTTCAGAACGGATTGGTTGGATCTCCTTGCAGTCCAAGGGACTCTCAAGAGTCTTCTCCAACACCACAGTTCAAAAGCATCAATTCTTCGGCACTCAGCCTTCTTCACAGTCCAACTCTCACATCCATACACGACCACAGGAAAAACCATAGCCTTGACTAGACGAACCTTTGTTGGCAAAGTAATGTCTCTGCTTTTGAATATGCTATCTAGGTTGGTCATAACTTTCCTTCCTTCATCAAAAAATGAAGAGTATCTGAGGCTAGTGGCCCAGGCTTTGATCCCTGTTGGTGAGTGACTAAGGAGACGCTTTGAAGTGAGAGAAAGACCATCGTGGAAAAGGTTGTAGTCGTTTGGGGGGCAGGGTGAGGGGCTGCTGCAGGAGGAGGAGGGGGAGGTGGTTAGTTAAGGCCCTTTTCGGGAACAAGTGGAAGGGTCTCCCTCCAACCTCACAACCTCATTCAGTGGACACTGCGGTCCTTGGCGCCCATGACAGAACCTGCCATCATGCCATGCAAGCAGAGGCTGAGCCACTCAGCGCTCCCTGAGTGTCCAGAGGTAAGAGGGGCGGGAGCTTCTGGCAAGTCGCAGGGGTGGAGACAAGTGGGTGGGGGTGGGGCACCTGAGGTCAGCTTCCTGCTGGGAAAGGAAAGCCGACACCAGAGGCAGGAAGCAAGTAGATGAGGAGGAGGAAGGCCCTTTGAGGGGGGCAGTGAGGTGGGCTCAGGGCAAGTCCTTGATGGGCCGGCCAGATGTGTGGGCTCATGGGGCCCAGAGAGAGACCACTCACTGTGGAGGGAAAAGAGAAAAGGGGGACAGCGCCATTTTCAGAAGATGAGCCTGGCCTTGTCTACACAGGATAAACTCACAGAACACCCTCATTCTGAAAATCGAACTTTCAGGCTATGTTTAAGTGGGTAAAGACAGCACTCAGTAAGTGCTAACATGGGTTCTGTCTGATGCCCTCTCCAAAGCTGGAGGCATCTGTCACCATTACAAAAGATTTGCAGGACACAATTAAAAGGGATGACTTTGCAAATGAGAATGAAAACAGAGTCAACGTTTAGAAATAAAACGTGGAAACCCATTTGAATTATGGAATTAGCAGGATCAGATTTGTTTTGTTAAATGAGGCCATCAGGGAGCAGACCTTGTTCACACTGGTAACCAGGACCTCCCCTTCAAGGGAAGAACGTGTCCACAACTCACATGGTGTCCTCGGATGCACCCTGCCTGCTTCTCTAGCGGTTGATTGATTTTTACATGTTTTGCTTTCTCAAGTTAGTGCTGGCGTTGGAGCCACCATCAGAGACAAACGAGGAAAGAGAAATGGATGCAAAGAAGGGTGAGGGGGTCATGGGTGAGAAAGGAAGAGACAAAAAACAGGGTTAAGAGAAGTGGTAGTTTGAGGTCAGAAAATCTCACCATTCACTTTGACTATTTTCATAGCATTGCACTCTGACACAAGCCTTCACAGTGTTTTCCCTGCAAGACCCAAGTTGAGGGTCAAGGGAAACTGTAGATTGGAAAAAGAATTACTTCCCCCCACCACACACACAAAAAAATCTTAGAAAACAAACGAAATGTGGGGGGCAGGAGCAGGGAAGATGAATTGTCTGTCATAGTCTTGATGATCTAAGACATACGTGAAGAGATGGTCTTGGGAAGTTGAACTTTTGCAAAAATTCTAATTCTATAGTTGACTTTGACAACCGCGAACAGGCTCATGAAACCAGAGTACACAAATATTAAGTGATGTACTTAAAACATCACAACAAAATAGCATCTTTTAGGCCAAAATAATTTCGATTCAGTTCTCTAGGTAGACCAGGTGAAAAACATTTGTCTGGCCTGAACTTTCAGATGGCTCAAAAACTGCAAGAATGGCGAAAATCTTCAGAATACAAACCAATCTGAGGCTTCTGCTGACATTGTAGTGTTTATCTCCTCTGGCAGGAAGTCTTCCCTGAGGCAACTACAAAAGAACCAGTTTGGTCTGATAGTATTGTTTTCCACAGTTGAACTGATAAAAATGGATATGGTGAAACTGTTCCATCTAGGTGCCAGGAAGCTCAGCAGTAAAGAATCCGCCTGCCAATGCAGGAGACGCCAGAGACTTGAATTCAATCCCTGAGCTGGGAAGATCCCCTGGGGAAGGAAATGGCAACCCACTCCAGTATTCTGGCCTGGGAAATCCCATGGACAGAGGAGCCTGGTGGGCTACAGTCCAAGGGGTCGCAAAGAGTCGGACACGACAGTGCATGCACCTTTACCTTTATTTTAGGTCTAAAAAAGGGAGGAAAAGATGGAACAGGACAAGATGCCTAGACGATGAATAAATGAAATTTATTGAATTGTCAGAAACTCGAAGGGTAGCATTTTACATCACTCGGAGTATCTAAATTCCAAGATAAGAATACCATATTTACTGGAAAAGAAGAAATAGGGGGAGATTCATTTTGGTATAATGCCATACACTTCATGAGTTCAGAACATAAATGTACAAAAGAAAGTGTTGGGAACAAGGTTAGACTTTCATTCTTACATTCTGCTCCCCCACAAGTGTTTTGCTGCATGTCAACAACGTAAGGAAGATTAGAAATAAAACATCAAATAAGAATATTAGGTTGCAGCATCAATTCTTCTCTTAATAACCTCTTAAAACAATGTTTCTCTTGAAACAATGCCTGTCAGCAGCGATCAAGGTAGATGCCTTAAGAGCAGCTTAATTTTCTCTATGTCTTATAATTCAAAATATAGGACTCAGTTTTAAAAGCATATGAAAGCCCTCTTAATGAGTCCCAACATAGATGTTTTACTCTGTTAATTGTATAATTGGGGATTTTCCTTACATGCCCATGGTTCACTGTTTATACCCAAGAAATTTTCCTGAAAGAAAACTGTTCCCTTGAAAAAGAAAGGCTGATGATTTAATTGCCATGTTTAGTAACAGTCCTGTAGCGTATTCAAGTTCAATTTGTCCTTCTCTGCGTGTTTATGGAGGTCTTGTAGCTGAGGCCATGGGCCTTGTGCACGTGGGGTGGGAAGAGGTGAGACTGAGCCCACGGGCAGCAGGAGTTTACTCCAGCTGAGAAGAGGGTGAGACTGGGCCCACGGGCAGCAGGAGTTTACTCCAGCTGATCAGACTGGTCTCTGTTTTTCCTGCTTACAGCTCATCACTGCCATTCCACTTCTGCTGCGCCCACGCTTGAGACTCCCATTTACAGGGTTCCTTTCCATCTTTCTCTTTGCCCAGTTTTCTCTTATGCCGGTCCCTGGGCTGCCAACGCCCCTCCCCTTCGTTGGTCCACAGCTGGCCCATCGGCGGGGGCTCCTGCTCCTCCACTTCCCCTGGGAACACCCGGTGATTCTTTCTCCTAAACTCATCATACATGCCACTCCTTCCTTAATGGAAGAAGAACTTGCAGTTCCCTGAAGGCAAGGACATTTCTTTTCTTTTCTATATTTTTAATATTTATTTATCTATTTGGTTGTGCTGGGTCTTAGTTGCTGCATGCGAACTCTTGGGGCTTCCCTGGTGGCTCCGTGGTAAAGAATCCCCCTGCCAATGCAGGAGACACAAGTTCAATCCCCGGGTCAGGAAGATTCCCTGGAGAAGGAAATGGCAACCCACTCCAGTATTCTTGCCTGGAGAATTCCATGGATAGAGCAGCCTGGCTAGCTACAATCCATGGGGTCTCAGAGTCAGACATGACCTAGCGACTAAACCACCACCAGGGGAACTCTTAGTTGTAGCATGTGGGATCGTGTTCCCCGACCAGGGATTGAACCCAGGCTCCCTGCATTGGCAGCGAGGAGTCTCAGCCACTGGACCGTCAGGGAAGTCCCAAGGACAACATTTCTTGCTCCCTGTAGAAGCCCCCGTCCTAGTGCAGGGTCCTCAATATGTATGTATTTAATTGAACACAATGGGATGGAGGGAGGAGAAATCAGCCAGAGCAGAGCCCTGACCTGAAAGTGTTACATTAGAGACACGGTGAGGCTGCCTCCAGGTGGCGCAGTGGTAAAGAATCCACCTGCCAATGCTGCTGCTGCTACTGCCAAGTCGCTTCAGTCGTGTCCCACTCTGTGCGACCCCATAGATGGCAGCCCACCAGGCTGCCCCGTCCCTGGGATTCTCCAGGCAAGAACACTGGAGTGGGCTGCCATTTCCCTCTCCAATGCATGAAAGTGAAAAGTGAAAGTGAAGTCGCTCCGTAGTATCCGACTCTTAGCAACCCCAGGGACTGCAGCCCACCAGGCTCTTCCGTCCATGGGATTTTCTAGGCAAGAATGCTGGAGTGGGTGCCATTGCCAATGCAGGAAGATACAAGAGACGTGGATTCGATCCCTGGGTCAGGAAGATCCCCTGAAGCAGGAAATGGCAGCCCACTCTATTCTTGCCGCAGAGTTGGACACAACTGAGCAACGGAACACGAGGCTGCATCTGGACAGGAGACAAACTGGGGGTTCAGACTGAGGCTTCTACAGAAATGTTTTTAAATGTCACTTTGAATACATATGATACCCTTCTCTCCAAGAACTTGAAGGGCTTTCCGTCAGGGGTTTTAAGCATCCCAACAAACCAGGGGTGGGCGGGAACTGTCCCTCCCCTGGAGATGGGAACATGGAGATTTCCCCTTCCCACCAGAGAGACTAAGGTCGACGGGAAGGTCTGACACCCAGAGATCCTGACAGCCAGGCCGACACTTTCCCTGGGATGTAGTGTCCTCTAAAAGGTGTTTATCATTTTTCTCTTTTCTTTCAGAACTCAATCAATCAAAAATAAACTCTTGGGCTTGTATTTGATAGTGGAGGCCAAGATAAAATACGGTCAACCATACTGTGCCCAGCTCTGCTGATCCAATTAAGGTACTGGTGTTGGTGTATTAATTAGAATGCTATAATATCCTGAGTTAACTATGAAAACTTGTTGCATTGCAATTTGTTTTGGTTGTAAAGATTTGCCCTGGAAGCAAGAGGAGTAAATGAATGAGGTTTGACAAATCCATGGTTAATGGGTTATGGGGAGGGATAAACTGAGTGACTGGGATTGACATATGCACACTTGTATACATAAAATAGATAACTAATAAGGACCTAACTCCAACACTTTGGCCAACTCAAGCGAAGAGTTGACTCACTGGAAAAGACCCTGATGCTGGGAGGGATTAGGGGCAGGAGGAGAAGGGGACGACAAAGGATGAGATGGCTGGATGGCATCACCAACTCGATGCAGATGACTTTGGGTGAACTCTGGGAGTTGGTGATGGACAGGGAGGCCTGGTGTGCTGCGATTCATGGGGTCACAAAGAGTTGGACACGACTAAGAGACTGAACTGAACTGAACTGAATAAGGACTTAGAGCACAGGAAATTTTACTCAATACTCTGTCATGGCCTACATGGGAAAAGAATCTAAAAAGAATGGGTATATGTGTAACTGATTCACTTTGCTGTCCAGCAGAAATTAACACAGCCCTGTAAATCAACTATAGTCCAACAAAAATTTTAAAAAGAGGAAGAAAGAATAATGAATGAGGACGTCAAGGGTGACGCAGAGAGAAGGGAGGAAGGAAGTGCATGAGAGAATCAAGGGGTCAGAGGGGCCGTGCTCTGCTGTCTACAAGTCGTAAAACACATGACCCAAAATAGCTACCCAGTCCTCGTTATCTAATTATGTCTAATTATATGTTCTTGGCCCCAGGGAAGTGGGAGACAGGCACATACCCTGGACAGTGCAGTGACAAGCCACTTTAGAAATGTGGTTGGAGACACAGCTCTTGTGGAAGCGGTACACATACTCCCATCCCCCATTCCGGCCACCGAGGATAATCCAGGATAATCCGCAGGTGTCCTCTTCACCTGTTCACCAGCCCAGAGAACTTTGGGTATCAGAGAGGCTGGGGAACTTCAGGGGAGACTTGCTTTCAAAGATAAGGCAGCAACTCCTCTTTGCTGCTTAGTAACTGGCTTTGCTGAATCTGTCTCTTTACACTTCGTTTGCACAAGGCTCGCAGCACAGCAGGAAAGTTCTTTGAAGGCTAAACTCTCCTCGCAGCCCTGCAGACTGTTAGGCTTCCTGCGGCAGGGCAGCCAAAGCGCTGCCCAGGGCAAACTCAGGCCTCCCTGGTTGCTGGCCCTCGGGGCCACGAGGTCAGCACAGATAGGATTCTCCTGTGAGCCTGTGAGGTCCTGTTATCCCCATGGGAAAAGCAGTGAGGAAAGGGCTGGTCAGATGGCTGATGGGGAGGCCCAGGGTCCGGGGCTAGTCAGCAGATTGGCCCGGGGACCTAGTGCTCTGTCAACCTCAACTGTGAGCTCAGACAGGCCCGCCTTAGAGGAGGACTCTGAGAGCTACAGTAAAGTACAGTGACAAGAAATCTGTGCTAAGGGATCCCTGGGGAAGAGAATGCCCAGAACGTGCAGTTAGCAATTTAACAGAGGATCAAAACACATAAATTTGAGGTTTGCATTAGTATCAAAAGGTCCTTGCGGGTGAAGAGGAAAAAAACACAGATTTCTAAAATACCCACCAACATCAAACATGCAAGGTTTAGAGTAATGAAATGGAGTGTTCAAAAGGTAGAGAAAGAGGCTGGGCCTAGCTTTGTGATGGCTCAGCGGGTAAAGAATCTGCCTGCAATGCAGGAGACACAGGAGACATGGGCTCAACCCTAGAGCCAGGAAGATCCCTTGGAGGAGGAAATGGCAACCTAGTATGCTTGCCTGAAAATCCCATGGACAGAGGAGCCTGGCAGGCTACGGTCCATGGGGTCATAAAGAGTCAGGCACGTCTTAGCAACTAAACATACGCACAGCACACACAAAATACACATAATTCCACCTCCAAGTTATTCCCAGAGTCCTGTGTGGGTGCAGGTTGTATAAAAATGTGCAATGAAATATATCTGCTAAAATATCCATCTCTTGTCTATTTTGTTCCAATACAAAATCTTTTTTTTTTGAGAACTATAAGGTCAAGTGGCTTCTCATTAAAAAATTTTTTCAAGTTTTCACAAGACTTAAGAGTAGTATTTTTAGAAAGAAATGAAGCTTTTAACCAAATATTTCAAATTTTGATCCCTCTACTGAAAAAATAAATGGATTAAAAATGTCTTTTGAAGGGCAATTACACTACCTTGGAAAGGAAGGTAGATTTTAAAGTAATTGTTTGTTAGAAGGAGACTAAGTACCCAAAAGAAATGAAAGAACCATTAAACTGAAAAATATCTTACCTTGAGAAATTGAGGAAATGAACATGTCGGGTGAATAAATAGGGCTGTTCGGCAGTACTTATATTTTTAATCAGTTCCATCTATTAAAAAAAAGTACAAAATTAGCATATATAGGATTTAATTTACCAAGCTATATTAAGCTAAAGGTTATCTCCCCAACTCTTTTTTTCCTCACTTACTACTTCTTGAACCAGGCTAAACAGCTATGCTTTGTGCTTATGAACTTTACATAAGGCTCCTTACTAAATAAAATAAAGAAGCTCTTGCAATGTGCAGTCCTGAATTTAAGTTAGTTAATTGCCATCATGAAATAAAAGTGACAGTTGAAGTAATTTTAACTGGAGAAGTCAGTGTGTTGCTGTCCTGAAATGCAAGTACGAAAATGCCTTTAATCCTCCCCTTTAAAGTCCAATCAAGACAAAGGTTAATGATTAGTTTACATTTCTATAATGATCTTACTGGGAAATACAGAAGCATTTGAAACTAGTTCTGTAGAATTGAAAAGTAGAAATAAAATGAGGCACTATCTCATTATTTTTCCCTTTGATTATAAAATTTACAAAACAAGTATTTCAGAGGGAACACGTAACACCCCCCCCACCACTTCCCAAAAAATGTTCTCGGGTTTTGGTGGGTGGTCATCTGAATTATTTATTTGCAGTTATCAGCAAGGCAAAAAGTAGTTTTAATTTGTACAAACTAACATTTACAGTCTTCTGGAACATGTCATGATACAGAAAACGTTTAGTAAAATCTGTTAGAAATTCCAAGCATTCTTATGACTCCCTGACTTCCTGAATTCCACTTTCCTTAGATTTTCTTATTTGCCCCATCAAAGCTGACACTCTGGAATTTTTAAGCAGCACATTGAAAATCGCTACTTTGGACAGACATCAGAAGGGCAGCACTTCATATTTTATGAAATAGCTCAAGTTGAAAACTGGAAACAAAAACGGTCATTCATGTGTTAACTACAGTAGCAACAACAATAAAATGGGAGTCTGGAACTCTAGGTTTGTCTCAAGCGTGACGGAAACCTGGTCTGCCTTGTTCCCTCCTGTCTAGCTTGGAGCTGACACACACGGAAATGCTCCATAAATATTTGTTAAATGAATTAATTCCAAAGAGTCCATGACTTACAGATGGTTACTCTAGGACGTCGTGGCCTAAACTCTTTCATTAGACATTCGTGCTCACAACGACTGTTTGAAGAAATGAAATTGAATTTTAAAAGCAGATGACTTGCAGTTCATAACCCAGGGCTTCTGTTCGTCAGTGGCAGGCATGGGTGAATAATGGTCTGCCTGTCCTCAAGCTTGCATGTAAAAGGAAATTGAATCCTGCCTCTTTATCTTCTGTTTATCCTTTACAACCCCCCTGCATGCTCCAGAGCTTGTTTTTGGTTAATAAAACTTCCAGCTTCCTTCACATTATGAATTTTGATTTTTGATAGATCTACCAGCAGAATTACTGATTTGGGAGCACAGCCGAAAGTAACTGATTGCTGAGGTTGTCTGCTTAGAAGCATAACTGTGTGTATGTTTAAAATAGTGACCATTCAATGCCTTAATCTTTAGATTATTTTTCTTCAGCTATTTCTTTGTACACATAGAGTAATATGAGAAAGCCATCTAGGATTACACAAGACTGGAAAAATGGGTCAGAAGAAAACCTGTTTCCTTCACATATTCAACATTATATTACATTCTCTAAACACATGTCAATGTGTTAAATTTGAGAGAAGAACAGTAGTGGTTAGATTTTGAGAACAGTGTCATAATAGTCATAAAGCCGTCTATTTCACGAGGAAAAATGGATTAGTGATGACAGTGCATAACTCTTTCTAGACATCTCTTTAAATAGAGAATAAAGTTACTAATGCTTGCATTTATCACATTAGTATAGGGTAGTCAGACTGTACATTTCAGCTCTCACGAATTTTGTCCTGCACACGAAATAGGAAAATCCACATAAAGTACCACAATCTTCAGTCCACGGCATTGTGTTCACAGTTTGTGAAGATGGTGTCATCTGGCCATCTTCACAAACGCTGTGCATGCTAAGTCGCTTCAGTCGTGTCTGACTCTTGGCGACGCTATGGACTGTAGCTCGCTAGACTCCTCTGTCCACGGGATTCTCCAGGCAAAAATACTGCAGTGGGTTGCCACGCCTTCCTCCAGGGGATCCTCCCGACCCAGGGATCAAACCCGCGTCTCTTAGATCTCCTGCACTGACCAGCAGCTTCTTTACCACTAGTGCCCCCTGGGAAGCCCTCACAAATGCTAACCTTCCCCATTTCGAGTGACAAGCAGCCGGCTCCTGAGCACCTGCTGGCCATCACCTGAGTTCCCCCTTGGTTTTCCCAACGCTGCCAGCAGCCTACATTTCTCTCACCTGAGTCTTATCTGTGTGAGTGGCAAAGACATTACTTAAAATTATCACAGGAACTAACTCTCCTTTGCCTTGGCTCATGCAGGACCACTGCTAGCCTTTATTTTGATTCCACTGAATTCATTCATTCATTCAGCATTTATATTGGGTGCTTACCAAGCCCTGGAGATCAAAACCTGAATAAAATAAATGGGAAGACATAGAAAGACAAGACAGTGGAATGTGTCCTAATGGTATCCCCAGATCTACCCTGGCCAAAACCACACTCTTGATCCTCGTCCATCTTTACTCCTTTCTGGTTAATGGTTCTCTCTATATCCTCACATTTGATTTGGGTCTTTCCTGGACTCCCATATTCAATCCCTTGCTGAGTCAAGTTAATTTTATCTTTACTATTTCCCTCAATTGACCCTCAAGATCCCACATCCTATAGCCAGTCAAACTAGAGTCCTCCATATTCCTTCCATACACCATGTCCAAGACTGACCATGTCCAAACTCGGGCTCAAGATTCTTCTTCTAGAATGTTCTTCCTCTTCTCTCTGCATGTCCACATTCTAATCACTCTTTGCTGCTGCCGCCAAGTCACTTCAGTCATGTCCGACTCTGTGCGACCCCATGGACTGCAGCCTACCAGGCTTCTCTGTCCCTGGGATTCTCCAGGCAAGAACACTGGAGTGGGTTGCCATTTCCTTCTCCTTTACAACTAGCTAAAATGCTTGCCTCCTCCAGGTAGCCTTCCTGAAGTTTTTTCACTCAACAATCATTGATTTTCAACTATGTCAGGCTATGTGCCACTCTGGATTGTGGCTTTAAAATAAAAGATTTGGTTCTTGCTCTCAGGAAGCTCAGAGACTTGTGGGAGAAGTGGATAAACAGACAGGTATCATCATGTGATAACGATCATGGGATAGAAAGCATGGAGGTGGGATGCCTGTCCCGACCTGCAGATGGAGAGGTAATGCTTTGGTAAGGAGGTGTTTCTCAGTGGTTTCCAAGGATACACAGGAGTCAATAAGAGAAGAAAGGGACTCTCAGCATGGCAGACAGAGTGAACAGCAGATGCAAAGCACAAAGCACAAAAATGACTTGGCTATTAAAACTGCCAGGCGGGCAGGCACGGAATCAGCAAAGCAGTGGACAAGACTAGAGAGGAAGGTAAGAACTGGGTAACTGAGGGTCTTGCTGGTCTCATGAAGGATTCCGACATTTATCTACAGCCAGAAAGGATTTTTTTTCTTCTCTCAGATCTAAGGTCAGGTGAAAAAGAGAGTAAGGATTAGAAGCAGAAAGTTTAGTGAGGAAGACAGAAATAATCTCAACAGGAAATGATGAGGTCATGGACTCATCACTTCTCAGTGTGGTTCCCATACCAGCTACATCAGTATCACCTGGACACCTGATTATGTTGTTTGGTCTCTAAGTCGTGTCTGACTCCTTTGTGACCCGATGGACTGTAGTCCACCAGGCTCCTCTGTCCGTGTGCTTTCCCAGGCAAGAATACTGGAGTGGGTTGCCATTCCTTCCCCAGAGAATCTTTCTGACTCAGGGATCGAACTCGTGTCTTCTGCATTGGCGAGGAGATTCTTACCACTGAGACTCCAGGGAAGCCCAGGACATGTGTTTAATAAGAACACAAAATCTCAGGCCTCACTCCACACCTATGGAATTAGAAGAAACTCTGGAGGTGGGGCCCATCAATCTGCATTTTAACAAGCATGCCAGGAAACCCTAAGGCTCAACAGGTTCAGAAACAAGGAATGAGGTTCAAGGAAGTGAAAACAGATGGAGAGATTTGGGTATATTAAGGAGGGAGACTGTGCTGAGACTTGTAGCAGCTGGCAACATAAGGGAAGGAGAGGGCATGGTCAATGGAGCTTCCTTTTTAGTCCTGGCTGGGGTCTGAACATGTGGTGGTACCCATTCGTGGAGATGGGAAACACTGCAGGAGGAAGGAATCTGCCTCCAGAAGGGAGGGGAAATGGGTTTGGTTTTGAACATCATTGGCTAGAGATATGATTGTCTTCTTTAACTTCCTGCGGCACTCTGAGAATTTTCTAGGACATGCTCCGTTTACGTTACGTTATAGCTGGGTTTGTGTCCTGGCTTTGAACCAGATTGAAAGCTCCTTGAGGGTGGTGGCCAGGTTTTATTTATCCCCCAGAAAGCCAAGCCCAGGTGCCTACATAGAATACATACCCATAACTGTTTATGCAATAAAGTACCCCCTTTTGGGGGCTTCCTGAGTGGTGTTAGTGGTAAAGAACCCACCTGCCAATGCAGGAGATGCAAGAGAGGTGGGTTCGATCTCTGGGGGCAGGGGGAAGATCCCTCGGAGGAGGGCATGGCACCTCACTCCAGTAATCCTGCTTAGAGAATCCCATGGACAGAGGAGCCCGGCGGGCTATAGTCCACAGGGTTGCAAACAGTTGGACACGACAGAAGTGACTTAGCATGCACGCACAGACCTCCTCTAGAAAAACATTATTGGAGTTAAGAAATATACAGTTCACTGAAGACAGAATTATCACCAAGGCTGTGAATTCAGGCTTTCTGGGACAGATTTGTGCATTCATTACCGTGGTGTCACATGGAGCTAAAAGTTGTACTATTTCACCATCTAGGATGTAACAACACAAAACAAACCATCGTTTTCTGAGTGTTTTCCAGGCTATCACTGAATCAAGATGCTCTTTATGTACATACTGGCATTTCATCTTTAAATGACTCCATGAGTTAACTATCATCCAGGGTTTACGGGTTAAGAAACTGAGGCACAGAAAAGCTGCATAGATTGCTTACGATCTCACCACTACAACCAGGTGGAGTGAGGATTTAAACCCAAGTCTACCTGACACCAAAAATCCTGCTGCTTATCACTAAACTGCAATCTCCTCACCATTCCCACTGCTTTTTGATCTATATATAACCTGTTAAAATGGGAGGAAGGGGTCGGTTAGCAAAATAACTCTGGAGACTAAAGAGGGTTTATGAAGATATGAATTTTCTATCTTTTTGTGATGGGTTTAAAAATCAAAAGAAAGTTCTAACAGATGGAAAAGCATTAAAAGTAATAAAAATAAAAGCATCAAAATATCAGAGAGAATATTTTTTAAAGTTCTCGGTGGGAAAATAGTGCAACAAGCCAGGAATGAATTTAAAATACTACAAATAAAAAGAATGAAAAATAACTCTGTAATGGAATGGATCTAAAAGAAGAAGTTGAATCACAGCACATCTGAGAATGAGATAGAACTGAAGTTTAAAAAAAAGAGGCAAGAATCAAACAGAATTTATAATGTAGAGGATGTGCCAGGCAGTAGCTTTTAATCTTTTGCTTTCAACCTAACTGGCTGAGATGACAGAGCAGAAAACCTTTACCTGCAGTTCTATAAACACAGCTAGTTAGTAAAAGACTTCCTTGGGAGATGCTTGTCAGCCGTAACTGACAGAGCATTGACCCTACTCTGATCTGAGTTCTTGTGTCACTCGTAAACAACTAGATGTCCCATAATTTTGCACAACATCTTAAATGAAAGAAAAGACATGCTTTTACACATCAAAGCCAAATAAGGAGTAGCTCAGAAGAGAACTCCTTGGCCCTTTAACCTCAGAGGCCAGGAGGATGGCTGTGGGCTCTGGTTACCTCTCCCTCTTCCTCCTGCATGAAGAAAGCCCCTTTTGAAGGAGGTCGGATGGCCCTCCCACCTTCAGCTCCTCACTAAGGAGTCAGTACAACACATGCCTGCAATGAAGAAGACGACCACCAGGGGGAGTAATGATGTGACCAAGGCAAGGAGGCTGCATCTGAACAGAGAAAATCAACTTCGCGGCTACAAGTTGAACCAGAGGAGAAAACATTTTAATTTTTCAGAGCTTGTGGTTTCCTACTTTCCCCCTCTTTTCTCTGCACTGAGTTTTTACTAGCAGACTCAGATTTTTGTCTACAGTACTCCAAGATAAGACCTTGTTTGCAGCACTGGGTGAACTTAGCCCTGTGGCATGGAGATGGACTCAGCTAATTTTGGTTTGACTCCAAAGTCCAGTTGGAGCAGCTCTGATGCCTGTGGACACATCCTTCCTACTCTAAGGTCAGGGAACCTGAGGGTCACTCTGAGGAGACTTTTCCAAAACATTTCAAGCAACAGTTAGTCTTCTGGGATAAACGTGCAGGCCTCTGACACAATGTCTTCAGAGGTTTAAGGGATTCTCAGGTGGGCTGCCGTCTATGGGGTCGCACAGAGTCAAACACGACTGAAGTGACTTAGCAGCAGCAGCAGGTGAAAGAGGAATTTTTCTTGTTTAGTGGAGGATTCCCTTTAATTTTCTAATAATTAGATCCTTTCCTGCAATAAATCTTCACTAGAATTGTGCCTGAGCATCTCCTGGGGAGTTTCCTGCTCCCCCACAAGATACAAATACCTGGGTGCCACCATTAAGAGCATAACTCAGTATTTCATAGTAGGACCTAGAAACATGTGTGAAAAGCTCCTGAGAATATTCTGATGCCCATGATGGTTAAGAACCATTTTTTACTGACCTCCCACTGCCCATGAATAATGTTCTATCTCCTTAGCCTAACATTCAAGGTTCTTTGGGATTTGATCCCAGTTCATTTTCAATTCTTATTCTCCCATATCTTCTTGAGCATTTGGTTTTTTTCCTTTTTAAGGGGGTGATAATACTTTCCTAATAATGTTGCTTAAAGGATTAAAATGAGATGCACAAGCATCTACTATGCTGTCTGATCCTCAGTCTACAGCAATAACAGAAGGGCCTCAATGAATATTCATCACAACAAGTAAACAGTGGTGGGACCAGCCTCAGAATGAATAAGTCAACCTTTGCCTTTAACACAGGCCAGGTGACTCTGCCTTAGGGAAGCCTGGGAGGAATCCCAGTGGCCCCAGGATGGTTTCCAAGTCTAATGCGGTTTCTTTCGGTGGGTTTTCTCTTCTAGCGTTGCAATGCTTTGTAGCCACAGTCAGACATGGACTGTGCAGTGGCTGAGAGCAGTGAGGAAGGGAAATTAAAACACCATAAAGAAATTCTGTTTCTGACGAAGAGGGTACGGCACTCTAGAACACACTGACATAGGGGCTGTATCCACTGTTCTTTGAATACTTTTCAAGAGTTTAGTCATTTGAATGGCTAGTGAATAGAGTCACTGCAGATGTGAAGTTTATAGTGAAAGAGTAGCCTTTACTGGTATGACTGATGGAAGTGTGTAGGCTGGTCCGCCAGCTCTGAACTGTGACTCAGAGTTCTGTGGGATGCAATTGAGAGCCACAAACACTATAAAGAGTCCCCTGGCCAACTCAGACTGGGACACTTTAGGTGAAAGCTGATTAAACAGACTTTTTTTTTGTTTGTTTTTAATTTAAAAAATTCTCAGAGTCTTTAAAATGTGAATATTGTTGTGACTTTCCTAGAGGGGGACAAGGAGATAGCATTTTCCAAACTTCTTAAGTCATGATATATTCATTTTTTTCCCCAATGTCTTAGGAGACTAAATTTCTCAGGAACACACTTAGGGAAATGCTGATATGACCGTTTTGACAAGGATCCTTAACCCTGGTGGCTCAGTAGTAAAGAATCCACCTGCCAATGCAGAAGACACAAGTTCAATCCCTGGATCGGGAAGACCCCCTGGAGGAGGAAATGGCAACCCATTCCAGTATTCTTGCCTGGAAAATCCCACAGACAGAGGAGCTTGGCAGCTACAATCCATGGGGTCACAAAATAGTCAGACATGACTTAGCAACTAAACAACAACAACAACCTTAACTCTGAAACTCCTGTGGTGCTTGATCAAAAAAATAAAAACTTTTCTAGACTCTACCCCAGAATCTCCAGAAGAAGGGCTACATACAGCAACTACATAATCATAAGGCTGTGCTGGGGATGCCCTGGTGACTCAGTGGTAGAGAATCTACCTGCCCATGCAGGAGACACAGGTTCAATCCCTGACCCAGGAAGTTCCCAGAAGCCGCATAGCAGCTAAAGCCGTGTACCGTAACTACTGAGCCTGTGCTCTAGATCCTGGGAGCCACAACAAGAGAAGCTGCTGCAAAGAGAAACTCACGCACCACAAACAGAGAGTGGCTCTTGCTTGCCAAAACTGAAGAAAAGCCTACAGCAAGGAAGACCCAGCACAGACAAAAATATATAAAAAAATAAACATTTGTGTTTTTTTTTGTTTTAAAAAGATCCTGCTGTGCAACCAGAGCATATAGCCACTGCATTAGGAGGGTGGCTCCTAAATTCGGGAGGGCCCAAGTTCAAGCCCAAGTGCTATGGACAGTCAGTTTTATTATATTTGGAAAGTGACTTCATCAGGCTGTTTTAGTTTTCTCATCCATAAAATAGGAAATCGTACCCACTCACTGGTCTAGTTTTAGGTCCAAACGAAAGAAATGAAATAATAAAATAAAACAATTAGCACAGAGCAGGTGCTGCTATTTCAGTTTGGAATCCTCCATAGCTTCAGTACGGACTTCCCTGGTGGCTCAGCAGTAAAGAATCCACCTGGAAAGCAGGAGACACAGGAGATGCTGGTTCATTCCCTGGGTCAGGAAGATCCCCTGGAGAAGGAAATGGCAACCCACTCCAGTATTCTTACCTGGAGAATCCCATGGACAGAGGAGACTGGGGGGCTACAATCCATGGGGTGACAAAGAGTCAGACATGACTTAAGTGATTGAACACACACATAGCTTAAGTCTAAATAAAAATTGGAAATGTATTTGCTTTCTCCATCTTTTAGGTTCATATGCCAACAGTTTTGCCCTTCTTCAACAGGAATGAAATCATTTTGACTTCTTAGGTCTGTGATATGCCTCTGACATATTGGCTTTTATTATCCTCAGAGCAGCATTCTGAAAGATAGGGTCAGACCATTAACAAAGATGGGTATGAGTCTTTTGGAAATCACACATCCTGCCTTCTGGAAAATGGTTCTTTATCTTTTAGGTTGTACATGATCTCTGTTTTCCAAGAAAGTATCTAAACTAGCCCAAGCGATTTAAATCTGGTTTTAGAGCATAAATCAAATGATGTCATCCGGAGTTCCCATTATATGCCCTGCAAAAGGTCCAACATTTGGCCAGCACCAGCTGTCCATGTTCTTCTGTGGAGGCAGAGTTTTCTAAAATATTAACTTCAAAGGCATTTCTATTTCTTATAAGGGCAGATGTAATGGGCTTTTTATTGATGTTGTAACATTTGCTGTCTTCATGCTCTTTCCTTTTTAATAATCCCTTCAGTGTCTTACTCCATGAAATAGATTTTTTAAAATCTAGTGCTCAATGGGTTTGTGTGTGTACGTGTGTGTGCATGTGTGTGTGAGATGACAGGTACCCTCCAGGGAGAAACGTATGTGTGAATTTGACTCTAGCCCAGAGAGATGCCATTGTGTATGGATGCAATGATACAGATGATTCCAGTCTTCAGTCTCATAAGCAGTTACTTTTCCAAAGTTCATTTATAAGTCAGTAGTTTGGAACTTGGAACACATTTTCTCATAAAAGAAATGTTCGACATGGTGGAGAGAGTCCCAGGCCAGCCCACAAGAGTCCATTTAACTCGTACTGCACCAAAGCAGACTTGTCATTAACTCCAGAGAACAATGTTGCCATGGGAACTACATTTTCAGAGTTCTACTCTTTCATGTTAAGAACCACTGACTATAAAATTTTAACTCATCTCCCTAAATCACATACTCCCCTTTCCTTTAATAAATTACCAAGAAAAGGGAGCTATTCACACCACAGATTATTTCTTGCATATATTAGGTTAAAATAAAAATTTTTCTCTACTTGTTTCATGCACTTTGAATCTTTAGAAAAAGGATGCATGTAACAAAGAAAGAGTTTCTTTCAACATTCTTGAGACTTGGTTTCAAGTCTTCTTTGAACTACTTCAAACTTGGTTTCTTGTCCTGGCGTTTCCTGGCTCCCCTTGTATGTCACAGCCCGGTCAGCTAGCTCCAGAGAGGCAACTGTCACTATCCTTATGCTTGTTTGTACATCAAAATTGTTTGTTTGCTTTTTCTACCAGATCTATACCTTTCCCTTAAGTTTTTTAAAACTTGCCTTATAATTTAATAGGAATCTGCAATAACCAAGTAATGAAGTATATTCTAGGTCACACTGACCACAGGAATCAGAAATGCTTCAACTAATTATACACAGATCATGGCAGAAGTTGTATAAATATATCACAGAATCACAGGGCTGGAAAGAACCTTAAAAGATTGTCTAGTCTTTTCCCTGGCTTTCAGACAAGCCAATCATTCCAAACAGATGAGAACTAACCTCTGTTTTAGAGGAAAGGATAACTTTGGCTTTAACCCTTTCTAAAAGACTTTACAATTTGTGTACCATTAGTAAATTATTCTTCATTTTTAGTCTAAGTCCTTCCCTTTACAGTTCATCACAGGAAACAAAGTAGGTTGATTTGTTTAAAATTCCAGAGTGTATTCAAATATCATATTTTGTGCTTGTTTTTCTAGGGTCTTCCTGAACATCTTAGGGTCTAATATTCTCATTACTTTGCTCCCTCTGAGTTTTTACACCTTTCTGCAGTGGGAACTAAAGTCCAGATACTATACTTTGTTAGGCTTTAAGAACTGAGCATAATTTCCATACATAGGAACATTTAAGTCTAATCTGATAGCTGACTGAAAGACTCAAAAGAAAACCAAGTTTTTTATTTATAACAACACTGCAATCGCATAGGCTATTTATTATAGTTGCTCTCTTTCAGGGAGTAAAAAGGGTATGCTGCTGCTGCTGCTAAGTCGCTTCAGTCATGTCCGACTCTGTGCGACCCCGTAGACGACAGCCCACCAGGCTTCCCCATCCCTGGGATTCTCCAGGCAAGAACACTGGAGTGGGTTGCCATTTCCTTCTCCAATGCATGAAAGTGAAAAGTGAAAGTGAAGTCGCTCAGTCGTGTCCGACTCTAGCAACCCCATGGACTGCAGCCTACCAGGCTCCTCCGTCCATGGGATTTTCCAGGCAAAAAGGGTATAACCAGCCCTAATTATATTTGTTCTTCAATCAGATAAGGAAATCAAAGAACCTACCCCATGAAAATTACTGATAGAATGTGATATCTTAAAATGTCAGCAAATATAATTTTTCTATTGAGCACCTACCACAGAACTTGTAAGTGAAAAAGTGAAAGTGAAAGTTACTCAGTCGTGTCTGACTCTTTGTGACCCCATGGACTGTATAGCACATGGGATTCTCCAGGCTAGGATACTGGAGTGGGTAGCCGTTCCCTTCTCCAGCGAATCTTCCCAACCCAGGGATTGAACCCAGGTCGCCCACACTGCAGGCGGATTCTTTACCAGCTGAGTCACAAGGCAAGCCCAAGAATACTGGAGTGGGTAGCCGTTCCCTTCTCCAGGGGGCCTTCCCAACCCAGGGATGGAACCCAGGTCGCCCACATTGCAGGCAGATTCTTTACCAACTGAGCTATCTAATCCCAAAACTTTTTTTTTTTTTTTTGCTTATTGCTTATGACTATTTAGACTTGTTACTCAGAGACCCCTTGGTGGAAGTTTTCAAAGAAATGGGCATTTTGATCTCTATACTGTGGAAGACAGTAAATACACAGACATTATAGCAAGTACTGCTGGCAGCGCTACACTCTCAAAACAGTCCTCCCATTCCCTGTGACAAGAGAGACAGGAAGGCTATTGCATATCCCCTGCGTGTGTGAGGTTTTGAATGCCTGAAAGGTGAAGATCGTGTAAGACAGAAGTACACGTAGCATTAGGGTCTCACCTTAGTAAACCATGCACCTGGTTTATTCCCTAAATTTACCTAGTCACTGAGTGGTGTGATGGTTAAATTTCATGTGTCAATTTGACTGGCCAAGGGATGCCCAGATTAAGCAGTATTTCCCAGTGTGTCTGTGAGAGTGCTTCTGGATGAGATGAGCATTTGAATCAGTTGGACTCAGTAGATATCCCTCCCCAGCGTGGGTGGGCCTCATCCAATCCCTTGAAGGCCTGAGTAGAACAAAATGTGGAAGAAGGAGGAAGTGATTTTTTTTTCCTGTTTCACTGACTAAACTGAGACATCTCATATTATATTCTCCTGCCCTTACGTCATGGGATTTACATCATGGGCTCGCCTGCTTCTCAGGCTTTCACACTTGGGCTCGAGCTCAGTTTCACCAATGGCTTTACTGGGCCTTCAACTTGCAGATGGCAGAGTGTGGGACTTCTCAGCCTCTGTCATTGCATATGCCAATTCCTCATAGTACATCTCCATTCCTGTCTGTCTGTCCATCTGTACACTGATATCTGTTTATCTTTTGATAGCCATATCTCCATCCTGCTGGTACTGTTCTCTGAAGAGCCCTGACTTAACGCTGCTGCTGCTGTTTAGTCGTTTCAGTCGTGTCCAACTCTGTGGGACCCAATGGACTGCAGCCTACCAGGCACCTCTGTCCAGGGGGACTCTCCAGGCAAGAACACTGAAACAGGCTGCCACGCCCTCCTCCAGGGGATCTTCCCAACCCAGGGATCGAACCCAGGTCGCCTGCATTGCAGGCAGATTTTTTACCACTGAGCCACCAGGAAAGCCTGCCCTGACTTATACTGGTGGCTATTCACCCATTCTAAATACCTAAGAGGACCAAAGCAACTTTTTGAGACCAAGCTAACAAACTTGACCCTGTGAAATGATTATGAGAGCACTAGGCCTGTTGTCTACACTAACAAAGCATCTCAGTGGAGACTATCAACCCTATTTTGGTGTCAGCTTACAAAGTGGAATCTGTCTTCCTAGCTTCCTGACTACCACCCGCATGGGCCTCATATGGGTCAGCGTCTTAGGGCAGATTTGTTCCCAGGAGGTGGGATAATTCTTTTGATACCACTAAATAGGCCAAGAGCTGTTTTGGCACCTCAAGACCCCCCGAACTTACCATAATAGGAAGCTCGTGCCCCCATCAACCAACCAGATTCCTGGCCCAACGAGGGTTTTCTCTTTATTATAACCATAAAAACTTAGGACATTTGTGAGGAAATGCAAAGGAAGAAATATTAAAATCAAGTTTTCTTATTTTTGCTCCCAAGATGTCAGCGTTACCTATAACTCAGTGGTGTACCTATGTGAGATTTAAGCACTGCTAATTTTAGCTAAACAGACAATGACCATGTACTCTATCCTTCACTGGTTTTAATAAAAGTATCCCTTCAGGGGAACTTCCTGGTTTACAGACGTCTGTCAGAACCCTCAACTTAAATTTCCTTCCACACCCTGGCAAAAATACAGTATGCTATTGTAACTCTGGTATTCGTTTGGTAGGGGTGAAAGGGTGTTCCGGAAGGCACCCACTAATGGTGCAAATGAAGCAAAGACAACTTACTTGTTCATTCTTAGTAAGCCTGGTTTTGTTGTGAATGTCTGACGTGACCAAATTGAATCCGTGCTTCTCTGACAAGATTCTCAGAAGCAGGACGACGGTCCGACTCCCACACTTGCCCACTCTGTTGTACACCACCTGGCTCGGGAAAGGCAGCACCTGGGAATGAGCGAGAGCAGATGAGAGACTGTGGGGTTGAAACACTGAGGATTCTTCCCTCAACTGCAGAATGATAAACATTTGGTCAAACTCGCAAAGAGTCAGACACGGCTTAGCAACTGAAGAACAACAGCAAGTGAGAAGGGCCCGTGCGAAGCTAACGAGAATGGACACAATGAACCGGGATTCTTCTTCACGGTGTAACATGAGAGAAACACTGGACTCCTCCATCTATGCTGACACTTAAAACTGGTACAATTTCATGCCGTCTAGAATATTGATTGTGAAGTCACTGTTGTCTTTTTCTTCAGAACGAAATATATAAATAGGTGCTTTAATGAAAATATTCTTTTGCAAGTTGTATTAGAAAAATCTGTAGAGTGCTTGGGAGAAATAATAGTAATTTCAAAAATTGAGACATAATTTAAAAGCAATAAAATTCACCCTTTAACGTGTTCAATTCAGTGAGTTTCAGTATATTCACAGAGTTGTGAACCTTCACCAGTACTTAATTCCAGAGCACTGGAAAAGAAACTCCACACCCATTAGCATTCACTTCCATTTACCTCATTATCTTGATTCACTGAAACTATCTACTCTCTGTCTCTAGGGTTTTGCCTATAGCTTTCCAAAAATCTCATATAAATGGAATCACAGGACATGCGGCCTTTTGTGTCTGGCTTCTTTCACTGAGCATAATGTTTTTAAGGTTCATCAGTGTTGTAGTATGAATTGGTATTTCATCTCTTTACATGGCTTGTATGGATAGGCCATATTTTGTTTATATATTTATCAGTTGATGGACATTGGATCGTTTCCACCTTTTGCCTACTATGAGTAAATATGCTGTGAACATTTGTCTATATGTCTTTGTGTATACATCTGTTTTTGATTCATCTTGGGTAAATCCTCAGAGTAGAAACGCTGGATCATATGGTAACTCTATGCTTAATTTTTTGAAGAACTGCCAAACTGTTTTTAATACAGCTGCACCACTTTATATTCCCACCAGCAAAGCATGAGAGTTTCAATTTCTCCACATCCTTGCTAACACTTGTTATTGCTTGTTTTTATTATTATTATTATAGCCATCCTAATGGGTGTGAAGTGGTATCTCATTGTGGTTTTGATTTGCATTTCCCTGATGACTAATGACGTTGAGCATATTTTATGTATTTATTGGCCATTTGTACATTTTCTTTGGACAAATGTCTATTCAAACACTGCCCATTTTAAAATTGGTTATTTAATCTTTTCACTGTTTTTTTTTTCAGATTTCATTTTTTTTTAACATTTTATTTTATATTGGAGTATAACCTGTTAACACTGTTGTGGTAATTTCAGGTGGACAGCAAAGGGACTCAGTCATTCATATACATGTAACCATTCTCCCCCAAACGCCCTTTCGCATCCAGGCTGCCACATAACACTGAGCAGAGTTTCCTGTACAGTAGGTAGGATCCTATGCACTATCCATAGAGTTTTAAAAGTTCTATATTTTTTCTTAATTTGCAAGTATATTCTCCCATTCTATGGACTGTCTTTTCACTTTCTTGAAATGTCAAAGCCTGAGATTGTAATCTTAATGGAATCCAATTTATCTAGTTTTTCTTTGGTTGCTTCGCTTTCAGTATCATATCTAAGAAACCATTGTCTAACCCAAAGTCACAAAGATATACACCTGTGTTTTCTCTTAGAGGTTTCATAGTTTTAGTGCTAATATTCAGGTCTTTGATTCATTTTGAGTTAATTCTGTGTATGATGTGAGCTAGTGATCTGACTTCATTCCTTTGCATGTGAATATCCATCTGCCTCAGCAGCATTTTTTTGAAAAGACTTTTTTTTCCATTCTCTATATAATTGTTTGGCATCCTTACTGAAAACCCCCTAACCATAAAACTACAGTTTTATTTCTGGACTGTCAGTCCTGTTCCATTGATCTATATGTTCATCCTATGCCAGAACCACAGAATTTGGGTTACCATTTCTTCATTCTAAGTTTTGAAATCAGGAAGGGTGAATCCCTGCAACTGTTTTCTTCTTTAACAAGATTGTTTTGGCTATTCTGGGTCCCTTGCATTTCCTTATGAATTTTAGGATCAGCTTGTCAATTTCTGCAAAAAAGGCTGTTGAGATTTTGACAGGGACTGTGTTGAATCAATAGATCAATAGAGGGACTACTGCCATTTTAAAATATTAAGCCTTCCAATACATGAACATAGAAGTCTTTCCGCTTACTGGATTTTCCTTTAATTTGTTTCATTGATGTTTTTCAATTTTCAGTGTACAAGCCTTATAATTCTCTTATTTATTTTTTGATGCTATTTTAAATGGTGTTCCCTGGTAGCTTAGTGGTAAATAATCTGTCTGAAGTGCAGGAGATCTGAGTTTGATCCCTGAGTCAGAAAGATCTCCTGGAGAAGGAAATGGCAACCCACTCCAGTATTCTTTGTGTGTGTGTGTATAATAAAGTTTTATAAAAGAGATAGGAGAAAGCTTCTGACATAGACATCAGAAGGGGACTGAAAAAGTGCCCCCTTGCTAGTTTTTAGCAAGGCCACTCCAGTATTCTTGCCTGAAAAATCCCATGGACAGAGGAGCCTGGCGGGCCATAATCCATGGGATCACAAGAGTTGGACACAACTTAGTAAATAAACCACCATTATAAATGGAACTGCTTTTTAATTTAATTTTTGGATTGGCTGCTCACTGGTAGAAATACAACTGATTTTTGTATATTGATCTTGTATCCTCCAACCCTGCTGAACTCATTTTATTAGCTTTAATAGTTTCTTTGTGTGGATTCTTTAGGATTTTCAATATATTTGATCATGACATCTGCAAACAGAGATAGTTTTACTTCTTCCTTTGCAGTATGGATGCCTTTTATTTCTTTTTCTTTTCTAATTGCCAAGTTATAAAAATTCTGATAGACTAAGAAGCAATTATAAAAGTATCTGATTAAATATTTAAATCCCCAATAAAGATATTATTTCCATATTGAATGCTGGGCATTCAACAGTAATTGACAAATAAAATAACCAAAAGATTCCATCATTCAGCACATATCCATAACAGAAGGCCATAAAAGGCCCAAAGTTAAAGAGTATAGTACAACATATCTAAATATACCCCAAACTTGGCTATGGTATGCAATTTGAATTTTTGCCTTTGTAATTACACGTTTAATTTTCTTAAAATGTTTTATAGGCAGAGCAGCATTTTGTAAATTTGGAGCTTCAAGGCTAATTGTCATTGGAGTAAAATATAATACTAATATCACTTACGTAGCAACCAGTCATATACCATTTTGATATAATTCTTCACATATATATTTTTTAAATGAGCAATACTTTGTTTCCTTAGGGTCAGTCATAATATCTTCTATTATGTGCCCTGATGTGTGTGTGTTAGTCGCTCAGTCGTATCCAACTCTTTGTGACCCCATGGACTGTAGCCCACCAAGCTCCTCTGTCCATGGGGTTCTCCAGGCAAGAATACTGGAGTGGGTTGCCATTTCCTTCTCCAATCTATGACTACTGGCAAAAACATAGCTTTGACTAGATGAACCTTTGTTAGCAGAGTAATGTCTCTGCTTTTTTAGTATGCTATCTAGGTTGGTCATAACTTTTCTTCAAAGGAGCGAGCATCTTTTAATTTCATGGCAGCAGTCACCATCTGGAGCCCAAGCAAAGAAAGTCTCTCACTGTTTCCATTGTCTCCCCATCTATTTGCCATGAAGTGATGGGAATGGATGCTGTGATCTACATGTCCTCATGGTGCCTAGAAAATGCCTTGGATACATAGTGTCTCAATAGACATCCATTGGTTCTTGGCAGCTCTGAGGGGCTTAATGTACTGTTTAACATTAACACAATGATTCCACTTAACAGTGAGACCAGGACAATCTTCCAATACAGCTGATCTTTCTGACCAAATGCTAATAAAATCATCAGGGTAAAAAAGACCATCAATATAATAGGTCCTTTCATTTACGGTTCAATCAGTGAGTACCTCAAAAGTCTACCCTCTGGAAATAATTGTAGAAGTTCAGATATTCGGACGAATCATTTAGTTCTTATTCATGAGACTGTGATCCAGGGAGGTTGAACTGGGCTTCACATTTAGTGGAATTGCACTACTAGTATGTGTAAGTTGGATTTTCTGTAATAACCAGGCTGGGAGATAGACTGTGGTTGTGACAAAGCTGCCAAAATAAACACAACTTTTAATTTCTTTGGGGGAATTAAACTGTTCAAGAATTGGATGAATACATTTTTCCTTGTCTCCTAGGACAGCACAGAACAACAATTTAGTCAACTGGTGGCCTAGAAGGTGTGAGTTACAACATATTAAGTACTTTATTCTAAGAGTATAAAATGTATCTTAGAAATTTTAGATGAAGAACAGAGGCACTTAGAAACCTGAGGTGGAAATAATTTCTCCTGAATTTCTTGGTTAATCAACACAGTGAGTGTGTGCTAAGTCACTTCAGTTGTGTCCGACTCTTTGCGACACAATGGACCATAGCCTGCCAGGCTCCTCTGTCCATGGAATTCTCCAAGCATGAATATTGGAGTGGATTGGCATGCCCTCCTCCAGAGGATCTTCCCCTCCCAGGGATTGAACAAACCTGGGTATCCTGCATTACAGGCAGATTCTTTATTGTCTGAGCCACAACATATAATACACCATCACAAATAATAACCTTTCTCAAATTTAGGGTGGGACTTTTAAATCCTTTATAAAAACCTATGGAATTCACTGGAAACTGGCAGATTTAGTCAGGCCAGATCAATGAGTTGATTTGGGGGTTTGGGATAGGTGTTAAAATTAACAATGGCAATGAGTTGCTGCTCATCCTTGTTTTTAGTAGAACTATAAATGTGCTCCTGAAGTCTGTTTTACCAACTTTGTCATCTTTTCTGATGTGTACTTTCTGAAATGATGGTAAAAAAACAGGACAGATTTTTATGGAGGGCTGACCCTGACCCCCAAGTGCAGGCTCTGTGCCATATAAATTTTTTTAATCTTTGTTAACAATAGTGAATCAAATAGCATAACTGTCTTCACTCTAGTGTACATTTCTCTAGGAATTTAAATTTTCAAATAATTTAAGCATCATTAATAGTACCTAAGCGACTTTCCTGTGTGCTCTTCTCTTTCTCATAGATCACAGATTCACACAATGACAGAGTTTGAAGTCTAGAGACAATGTGGATTAATTCATCCCCTTCCAACTCCCTCCCCACCCTGTACCACTAGTCTCTTTCATCCCCACCCACAGCCCAATCTGTGTTTGACTTGACTAGAGCTTTATCTTGACTTTTCACCCACTCAAGTACCCTGTGAGATGGATATTAGGAGTATTTTTAGATGCGTAACCAAGGCCGGAGAGATCATTTGGTGTGTTCAAGGTCACAAAGCTAAAAAAGTACCATGTAACAACTAAAACCCAGCTTGCAGCTAACCTGACCCCAAAATGACACTCTATTTAATATAATAAAACATCAAAAGGTGAAAATGACCTTTAGTTTGGCTTCTGCAACAGAGATGCTATTTCTTTTTGTCATGTCTTGAATGTGTCCAATCTCATTAAATGCTATTGTTCAACAGTCTACTCTCACAACCAGAATCATCGGGCATTACTCATCCATTACTTATGTCCCCAGATGCTCAGCTGGAACTGACAGGAGTTGACTGGCCTCTCTTGCTCCTTCCTCAGGATGCATTTTATAAGCTAATGTAAGTCCGGAGTGTCAGAGCAGCTAACGGGAGGGGAAGAGAAGGATGTAGTTTTCCCTGTATTCCTTCCCCTAATCTACTGTAAGCAGTCACAGCTGCCTCAGATATTGTGACCCACTTCACTAGGAAAGGAAAAAACAGGAAGCAATACGTCACAGTGAAATGTATATAAAATCCTAAATGCACTTAAAATGTCTATCAAGACAAGCGAATACCCTCAAATGGTAAACTTAACGACTGTGAAAAGATGTCTAAAGCCCTCTTTAGATCAAAATCCCCATTTTTCCTCAACAGATATTTGCCAATTGTTAGTTATTTCAACTTTAATGTCCCTATTATCATTTGCACACAAATTTTTGATACTTACTCTTTCTTTGTGCATCCTACAAAGAAGCACACAACAAAAACCCGCCCTCTCCCTCCCGCACCCCAAGTGATTCTTCATTCTTGGCAACCATGGTTATACGAATGTTATGTCTGTGGTTTCTATTTTATGGCCAATTTGTAAAAGTGAAGGGAGCTCCCAAATATTTCACTCAGTGACTTATATATTTTTATGTTGCCTGCCTTGTAAGTTCTGCAAATGCCACAAATCCCCAGGGCCTGACAGGCTTGTGTGCAGTGTGCCAAATAAACAGAAGTCTTTCCAAAATCCTGAGCACAACAGTAACTACCACCAGATGACATCCACAATTCAATAACTTCCCCCAGGTTTGAAATGGGGCAGAGAAAGAAGCCTTTCTAGGTAAAAAGCAAACTTGGTCTGGACCTAGATTTTTCATAGTCCATGATTATAGGTTTCTCTGGGGACCGGTCTTGTCGGAAGAATGAACATCAATCCTGCTTTCAAGTCTTTGCAAAACGATATTTAATATAGTATGTTACAAGCTGTAGTTCCTGAATGGCTATATATTTAAATTACCTATGAAACTTCTAAAACTCCGGATTTCTGGACCCGACTCTGAAACTAACTGAAACAGAAAGTCTAGGATGATGAGGGTCGGGAGGCTGGCTCTAGAGAGGTTCTCTGCGGCCCTGCCACCTCTAGGTCCGTTTAGAAGAACCACTACTGTAGTAGACTCCTAGCCTTCCATGTTAAGCTGTTGGCTGGTTCCGAACAGCATTATGAGGGATTATGATGGGGGAGAAGGTTGCCTGCATGATACCGGAGAAGAGTCTGGGTGAAAGGCACTGTCATGGACTCCCCGGAGTGCTGCTGTCCTCTCATCCATAGTTCAAAGTCATGACTAACCCGACAGATCTGCTCACACTACAGTAAGGGTCCACCCCCTAGAATGATTAGAGAACAAATGTGGTGGTTAAAGGGCTTCCCAAGTGGTGCTGGAAATAAAGAGTTTGCCTGCCAATGCAGGAGACTTAAGAGATGTGAGTTCAATCCCTGGAATGGGAAGATCCCCCGGAGGAGGGGATAGCAACCCACTCCAGTATTCTTGCCTGGAGAATTCCATGGACAGAGGAGCCTGGCAGGCTACAGTCCATAGTGTTGCAGAGTCAGATACAATTTTAGCGACTTAGCATGCAAGTACGCAGGTGCTGGTTAACTGAATGTGCGTGCATAGTTGTTAAGTCATGTCTGACTCCTTGTGACCCTGTGGACAGTAGCCCGTCAGGCTCCTCTGTCCACAGGATTTCCCAGGCAAGAATACTGGAGTGGGTTGTCATTTCTTTCTCCAGGGGATCATGTTGACCCAGGGATCGAACGTGGATCTCCTGAATTGCAGGTAGATTCTTTACCACTGAGCTACCAGGGAAGCCCAACTGAATGTGTAGGTTGACTGAAATTCATACTCAGTTCAGTTCAGTTCAGTTCAGTCACTCAGTCATCTCTGACTCTTTGCAACCCCATGAATCACAGCACGCCAGGCCTCCCTGTCCATCACCATCTCCCGGAGTTCACTCAGACTCACGTCCATGGAGTTGGTGATGCCACTCAGCCATCCCATCCTCTGTTGTCCCCTTCTCATCCTGCCCCCAATCCCTCCCAGCATCAGAGTCTTTTCCAATGAGTCAACTCTTCACATGAGGTGGCCAAAGTACTGGAGTTTCAGCTTTAGCATCATTCCTTCCAAAGAAATCCCAGGGCTGATCTCCTTCAGAACGGACTGGTTGGATCTCCTTGCAGTCCAAGGGACTCTCAAGAGTCTTCTCCAACACCACAGTTCAAAAGCATCAATTCTTCGGCGCTCAGCTTTCTTCACAGTCCAACTCTCACATCCATACATGACCACTGGAAAAACCATAGCCTTGACTAGACGAACCTTTGTTGGCAAAGTAATGTCTCTGCTTTTTAATATGCTATCTAGGTTGGTCCTAACTTCCCTTCCAAGGAGTAAGCGTCTTTTAATTTCATGGCTGCAGTCACCATCTGCAGTGGTTTTGAAGCCCAAAAAAATAAAGTCTGACACTGTTTCCAGAGATTCATACTACACACCATCAAAGCATTAGACCCTTAGTATCCATATTATGCTAAAGACGAAGTGATTTTCTTTGAGGAATAAAAGTCACTTTGTGATTTTTCAGCACCTCCATTCCATGGTTCCTCACACCAATGAGGGGAAGAGCCACAGCCATGGTTTCGTGAGGCTAGATCTCAGCGACAGGTGTGGTGCTCACTGTCCACAGGATATGACAGTTCAAATCCATTCTGTGAATCCCCACCTGAAAATTTCCTAGGAAACTGCAGTGCCAGGAACTAGTGCCCTTGCATCTTGGGGCCTCAGTGTCCTCATCTGAAAGAGGGGTTGTCGTCCTTGTTGTTCAGTCACTCAGTTGTGTCTGACTCTTTGCAACCCCATGGATGGCAGCATGCCAGGCTTCCCTGTCCTTCACTATCTCCTGGAGTTTGCTCAAACTCATGTCCATTGAGTCGGTGATGCCATCCAACCATCTCATCCTCTGTCTCCCGCTTCTCCTCCTGTCCTCAGTATTTTCCAGCATCAGGGTCTTTTCCAAAGAGTCAGCTCTTTGCATCAGGTGGCAGTCCTTCCAAAGAATATCCAGGGTTAGAGCTGGGTTATAACCCAGTAAATGATACTCTCATCTGAAGTTACTAAATGATTAATTTCAATCCATATTGTAATCAAGATATCGCTTGGAAATGCCTTAGAAATTAACACAAGATTTTAACATTCTTCCTTGTCAAATATGGGGTTTCCCAGGTGGCACTAGTGGTAATAAAGAAGCTGCCTGCCAATGCAGGGGATGAAAATGACACGGGTTCGATCCTTGGATCAGGAAGATCTCCTGGAGAAGGACATAACGACTTGCTCCAGTATTCTTGCCTGGAGAATCCCCTGGACAGAGGAGCCTGGAGGGCTACAGTCCCTCGGTTGCAAAGATTTGGACACGACTGAGTGGCTGAGCACAGCACAGCAGCAGTTTACCATATATATTCATCAAAGAAATAGGTTAAAAAAGTTCCAGTAATTTGTGCTGCTCATGAATTCCAGCTCTGTGGGCACTCACAGTTCTCTTCTGGAACCTCTGGCGTTTCTGTATATGTCCCATTCTTATTTGGGCTTGTCATGTAATAAATTTTCCTTTATGCTCTTCTTATGTTTTCTTCTCCCTTCTACAGTTTTAACCATTTCAGTTCTCCTTTGTTTTTTGCTTTTTAAGACCATCACCAAACACCAAAGTCTGTACGGGGCTCAGCCTTCCAATAGTGCCGTCCAGAACTCAGCAGTGAGTCTCGCCGGCTTTTGCCCATCAAGCCATTCTAGGTCTTCTAACAGATGCATCTGTTTCCTAATCGCCATCGACTCTCCAATCCCTGGGCCCGTTCCCTCCATTCTAGAGGAGGAAACATACAGGACCCGCTAAAGAACTCCCTTTTCCCTCACTGCTGCCTTTCGTGTGGAAAACTCTTTCTACCCCCAACTCTCAAATCACATCTTTGTATCATCTAATTATTCATAACCGATCTTCTTCCAGAAACCTTGCCAAATCTGAACTTTATGCTTTCTCCTTTCCCCCTGCTCCTACTTGAGATAGTTCCATGTCTAATGCTATCTACAGAAAGACAAATATAGCTGTACAAATCCATCTTTACAAATCCATCTGTTTTATTCCTCTAATAGACTAGGTCTACCTGGTTTGTGCATGTGGATTATTAATAAATATCTGTCTATTAAATGCACAAACTGTTGGGATGAAAATACTGTTGTTTTAGAACCAATATTGTCATTTTTATCATTTGTGCTTAGTCGCTCAGTCATGTCTGACTCTTTGCGACCCCATGGACTGTAGCCCACCAGGTTCCTCTCTCCATGGGGATTCTCCAGGCAAGAATACTGGAGTGGGTTGCCATGCCCTCCTGCAGGGGATCTTCCCAAACCAAGGACTGAACTTGGGTCTCCCACATTGCAGGTGGATTCTTTACCATCTGAGCCTCCAAGGAAGCCCATTTTATCATTTTTATCATTTAGAGGATGCTATTTTGGTTGTTCCCTAAAACTGTAAGGGAAATTTATTAATTTTTTTCTTTACACTCATATTTTGAAACATTCTTTTGTTTTTTAGGCCACACTCTGTGGCTTGCAGGATCTTAGTTCCTCAGTCAAGGATCAAACCCAGTCCCCTCGCATTAGAAGTGCAGAGTCTTAACCACTGGATTACCAGGGAATTCCCTGAAACACTTTTATTTGCTATATTATGTAAGAAAAGGTATGGTGAAGTGAAGAAAGTCCCCTGGACTGAAAGTCAGGAAACTGATTTTCCCCTTGGCCAAACTAGTTGAATGACTCTGAACATGGGACCTTGATCAACATCTCTAGGACAAATTTTCCTCATGGATAAACTGGAGGCACTGAACCCAGTGATTTCAAGGTTCCTTCTGTTCACTTCCCATGATGTTAAGGCAAGGATATGCAATACCTACAGATGCTCAGAAGGTTATCTGAATGGCGTCCTGTGCCCCAAATATTCTACTCTGGTCTATCTAGTGTCATCATCTTCATCATGTACAACATCATTACACTATTTCTAGGAATGTAATACCCTGCACACTGTAATGACATCTATACAAAGAAGCAATTTCCCCCAAGGATCCAGAATTAATTTTTGAAAGTGATGATTAAACCATCATAGCTGAACTTTGAAGTATGCTTCAGAAAAAAATGACTTCCAGTTTGACTAAAAACTCAAATTTCAAGTGACCTTGGGTGAATATTATCAATACTATGAACCTGGGAAATAGATGGGGAAACAGTGGAAACAGCATCAGACTTTATTTTTCTGGGCTCCAAAATCACTGCAGATGGTGACTGCAGCCATGAAATTAAAAGACGCTTACTCCTTGGAAGGAAAGTTATGACCAACCTAGATAGCATATTGAAAAGCAGAGACATTACTTTGCCAACAAAGGTCTGTCTAGTCAAGGCTATGCTTTTTCCTGTGGTCACATATGGATGTGAGAGTTGGACTGTGAAGAAGGCTGAGCGCCGAAGAATTGATCCTTTTGAACTGTGGTGTTGGAGAAGACTCTTGAGAGTCTCTTGGACTGCAAGGAGATCCAACCAGTCCATCCTAAAGGAGATCAGTCCTGGGTGTTGTTTGGAACGAATGATGCTAAAGCTGAAACTCCAGTACTTTGGCCACCTCATGCGAAGAGTTGACTCATTGGAAAAGACTCTGATGTTGGGAGGGATTGGGGGCAGGAGGAGAAGGGGACGACAGAGGATGAGATGGCTGGATGGCGTCACTGACTCGATGGACGTGAGTCTGAGTGAAGTCCGGGAGTTGGTGATGGACAGGGAGGCCTGGCATGCTGCGATTGGTGGGGTCGCAAAGAGTCAACACGACTGAGTGACTGATCTGATCTGATGAACATTTTCAAATTTCAAATTGACAAATGCCAAGAAAATATACTTTATTTTTTTGGTCTCCAAAATCACTGCAGATGGTGACTGCAGCCATGAAATTAAAAGACACTTGCTCCTTGGAAGAAAGTTATAACCAACCTAAACAGCATATTAAAAAGCAGAGACATTACTTTGCCAACAAAGATACATCTAGTCAAAGCTATCATTTTTCCAGTAGTCATATATGGATGTCAGAGTTGGACTATAAAGAAAGCTGAGCACCGAAGAGTTGATGCTTTTGAACTCTGGTGTTGAAGAAGACTCTTGAGAGTCCCTTGGACAGCAAGGAGATCCAACCAGTCCATTCTAAAGGATATCAGTCCTGAATATTCATTGGAAGGACTGATGCTGAAGCTGAAACTCCAATACTTCGGCCACATGATTCAAAGAACTGACTCACTGGAAAAGACCCTGATGCTGGGAAAGATTGAAGGTGGGAGGAGAAGGGGATGACAGAGGATGAGACGGTTGGATGGCATCACCGACTCAATGGACATGAGTTTAAGTAAGCTTTGAGAGGTGGTGATGGACAGGGAGGCCTGGTGTGCTGCAGTTCGTGCGGTCGCAAAGAGTCAGACATGACTGAGCAACTGAACTGAACTGAAGAAAATATACAAATTAGGAAATGGCACATTCAGTTCTAATTCTGTGACATTCTTTATGCTCCTTTCTCTGGTCAGGATGCAAATCACAGAATACCTGTCCATAATCTGGGTATCTCATTGCTATGGTATGTTACAAATTCTAAACTTCAAACCTCAGTCTAGCTCATGAGTGTGGAATACTCATATGTTTCTCAGGAATGAGAAATGAAGTCTACATGCCATGGGGAGGATGCAAAAGTTTTAGAGGATAAACCATCCTGAAGGAATATTTCAAATCGTTTGCCCAGGACCTGGACTTGCTTCCACATATATATGGTAGGCCTACTGCACTTGTGTTTGAAACCTCTGACCACTCTTCTTAGAGTCCCTCAAACCTTGTCCATGGTTTTTATTATCAAAATGAAATAGAGAAACCCAATATGGTTATGTCAATCTTATTTGACTCTCATCTTCCTGAGTGTGTATACATGTGTGTGGATATGCCTCATATGTTTTGTTGACCTCAAGAGCACTGTACGTGGTACTGCAGTAGTAAATCTGGACCAATTCTAGCCATTTCTGGCACTTCCTTCTATGCTATGTATTCAGTGATCCAAAAGTCTTTATTAAACAAAATCCTGGGTATCAGAGTTGTGGATTTTCCAGTTAAGAGCAGAGAAGAACTCAGGGTCCTCAAATTTGTTCTAGATCTGGAGTTGTTCCATTACAATTATTAATCAATTCAGGTGATTTTATACATTAACTTTTGAACCAGAATATGTAATTTTGTAGAAGCCTTGGGGTAGATAATCTTTCCACTGGACCCACACACATAGTTTAATTCACCGTTCGTCCATGGGGTCGCAAAAAGTCAGACATGGCTGAGTGACTTTCACTTTCTTTTCAGATCTACAACACATTTTCTCTTAATCACAGGCTTCTTCAGATAAAATATGCAGACACTTTACATCAACTTTTAAGATGTGAAAGTCTCCCTCAAGTTAAGCTTTATTTCTTTAAATCTGTCCTATGTTATTTTTAGTTAGAATTTAGACTCTGAACCTAATTTAAAAATTCATTTGTTATAATGCAATAGAGAAGAAGTATTGGTACACTGTACATTTAATAATATATAGCAGGTACTGCTGGTATGGGCCAACCATTCAGTTTAAAATGGTTTTCCCTGATTACTGGCGGGGAGAAGAGTCTAATATTTTCATTACAGTCTTCACAAGGGAAGACTACCCTCATTGTAAATAATACAAAGACTAGGTGACCAGACATGCTTGGTTGCCAATATTCCTCTCACATCAAAACACCATGTAAAAACTTTAAGACCAAAGCCTAAGATCCACTGTTCATTGTGAACCACACCATCTGTTTTTCGTGTTTAAAATGTCTGAATCAAATTTGGGAGTATGAATTTGTAGCAAGAACCTTATCCTTGGATTCAAATGATCATTGTTCAAGGTTTTCATAACAAAACCAACACTTTAAAAATAGTGTGGCAGATTTGGACAGTAACTGCTCCTAACCAATCCCACCAGCCTGTATCCATGAGGAGTATAACATCCTCCCACAGAGACCTTGGGCCTGGCCATGCAGCTTGCTTTTGTCAATGAGACATTAGCAAGCGCAAGCAAGTAGAGGCTTGAAAAGAGCTTGCATACTGTGGCTGAATCTTGCTAGTCGCTGGGAGACTTTCCCTCATAATATGACCCTAGGCAAGCCTCCAGGAAGTAAGAGATCCTGTGGAATATTGAAAATTTTGTGACTGATTTCAACAGATAATTCCTGAGTGCCATTCATTTGATTATTGGCAAGAAGTTAATTGATTATTGTGATGATCTGATGGTCTGCCTTGGACTAGAGTCTAAATTCCACGGCTGTAGGAGTGCCTCTGCTTTTCCTTACTACTCTATCTTCAGTACAACTCAATGCCTGGCACATAGTAGATACAGAATAAATCATTGTCAAATGGGTGAATACAACAAAGATTACAATTAGTCCCCTGTCCTGTATGAACTCACAGTCTAGCCAAGCGAACCAACCATGGGCACCACGTGCTTTGACAATCTGTGGCAAGAGCCCTGTCAAGGATATGGAACAGGGAGAAGGAGTGATGAACTTGGCCTTGGGGACTCAGGGAAGGTTTCACAGACAGCATGACATTTAAGCTATGTCCTTGGTGCGTGCAAGCTCAGTCACTTCAGTCATGTCTGCCACTTTGCAACCCTATGGACTATAGCCCACCAAGCTCCTCTGTCCATAGGATTCTCCAGGCAGGAATACTAGAGTGGGTTGCCATTTCCTTCTTACTGGAATGGGGTGCCATTTCCTTCTCCAAGGGCTCTTTCCGACACAAAGATAGAACCTGCATCTCCTGTGTCTCCAGCATTGCTGGCAGATTCTTTAATGTTGAGCCAGCTGGGAAGCTATGCTTTGATATCTCTAGAAACTGTATAGTCTCAACTCAGTCATTTTCCCTTTCTCAAAATATCCTACCAAATTCTTGTTGGTAGCTACCAATAAAGAACTTTCTAGCTCTCCCAGCTTGATTTGTCTACACAGAGTTGGCTTCTTGGGCATTTTTCACATTCATGAGTACATGTGCAATGCCCGGGTGATACGCAAAGAGAACGCATCATGCAAAATTCACCAACTGTTAATGTTGCCCCCTCATGCCCACTGGGCTTAAAAAGACAAAGCAGGAAAACTGAGGAGCTGCAGCCTCTAACAACAACTGGGTTGAACTTGACTAAAGAATTTTCAGGATCGCTTTATGGCATATCTCCATATATCAGTAAGGACACTTTTGCTGGCAGGTAACAGAACACCCAGCCCAATTCAAACAGCAAGAAAAATATACAGTCACACCTCATTTTGTTGTGTTTACTTTATTGTGCTTCACAGATACTGCTTTTTTCCTTCACAAATTGGAGGTTTGTGGCAACTCTGTACCCAGCAAGTCTGTTGGTGCCATTTTCCAACAGCATTTGTTCACTCTGTGTCTCTATGTCACACTTTGGTAATTCTCGCAATATTTCAAACTTTTTTTATTATTATTCTATTTTTATGGTGATCCACGATCTTTGATGTTACTACTACAACTCATGAACACTCAGACAGATGATAGCATTTTTAAACAATAAAGTATCTGAAATCACTGCAGATGGTGACTGCAGCCATGAAATTAAAAGACACTTGCTCCTTGGAAGAGAAGTTATGAGCAACCTAGATAGCATATTAAAAAGCAGAGACATTACTTTGCCAACAAAGATCTGTTTAGTCAAAGATACCATTTTTTCAGTAGTCATATATGTATGTGAGAGTTGGACTATAAAGAAAGCTGAGCTCCGAAGATTTGATGCTTTTGAACTGTGGTGCTGGAGAAGACTCTTGAGAGTCCCTTGGACTGCAAGGAGATCCAACCAGTCCATCCTAAAGGAAATCAGTTCTGAATATTCATTGGAAGGACTGATGCTGAAGCTGAAACTCCAATACTTTGGCCACGTGATTCGAAGAACTGACTCATTGGAAAAGACTCTGATGCTGGGAAAGATTGAAGGTGGGAGGAGAAGGGGACAACAGAGGATGAGATGATTGGATGACATCACTGACATGATGGACATGGGTTTGAGTAAGCTCTGGGAGGTGGTGATGGACAGGAAGGCCTGGCGTGCTCCAGTCCGTGGGATCGCAAAGAGTTGGACACAACTGAGTGACTGAACTGAACTGGACTTTGTTTTTAAAGACATAGCTATTGTACATATACTATACTCCATATGGTAAACATAACTTTGATACTGGGAAACCAAAAAATTATTGTGATTCACTTTATTGCTTCACTCACTTTATTGCAGTGGTCTAAAACGAAACCTGCAATATCCCTGTATTCTCTTAGAAATAAATAAATAAAATGAAAATATATTCTCTTTCAAAACAGAAGTCCTTGGGCATGGAGACTGTAGAATTCATTCCATATTTTTGTTCCATTTTGCTCTGCTCTCCTAGTATGTCAGTATATTGTCCTGAGATTAGCTCTCCTCATATTGCACGATGGCTGCTACAATTCCAGCCATCACATGCAGAACATTAAACTCCAGAGGAAGAAGAAATGATCTTTATCAAGTGCTTCCTATGAGATATGAAAGTCTCACTTAGAAGGTCCTAAGAAAATTTTGCTTCATGTTTCCTTAGTCAGATCTAAGTCACCAGCCCACATCTCAACTAACAACTAACAAACTAAATGAGACAACCACTATAGGCTTAAATTACTCATGATTCACCTTTGATGTGGGGATGGGATTACCTTCCTCACAGAGTAAAATTTGAGTAAAATCAGATTTCTGCTAAAGAAGAGGAGACTGTGGGGACATGAAAGTGGGGTAAGCAACAAATAGGGCCTGCTGTACCCAAGTACTCAAAGGCCCCATTGTTCTTGATTCTTCAAACACCCATTCATGAAACTCCATTCCTCAGCTGCAGAAGAGGGAGTTAAAGTGGCAGACACAGAGACCATTTCTAAACAATGACAAGGCTCTACTTGCTGGTCGTGGCCCAAATATACCCCTGCAGCTTTCTCCCAGCACACGTTCGCTGACAGCTGGAGAAGCAGACAGATGAAATACATTCCCCTTCTACATGAAATGACATCAACCCCCACGCACTGAAATGAGATGGAGAATTAGCAACAAGGTGAACTCGAGCTGAAAGATTAACTCCACACAAGAATCTAGGATTCATAAGGTATTTTTAGCTAGAGATGGTAATAAGATAAAAAAATTGCTCTCAGATGAACAAATGTCATACTGCCTACATGTTGCAGGCTTTTTACAAGTATGACTTTTTCATAAATGAATTAATTTTGAACAAGTGTGGCATGTAATATAGACCCAATCCATCAGCATGGATCTGACCATGGAGAGTCCATTTCCATAGTATCTGTAGGCTGGTTCTTGTTTTCATTTGTTACTTGGTGCTGGATAAACCAATTTTTTCAGAAACCCCCACCAAGATAGATGAAGCATCCCATTTACTATGCATGCATGTGTGCTCAGTCTCTTCAGTCGTGTCCGACTGTTTGCGACCCCATGGACTGTACCCCGCCAGACTCCTCTTGTCCATGCGACTCTCCAGGCAAGAATACTGGAGTGGTTGCCATGTCCTCCTCCAGGGGATCTTTCCAACCCAGGGATCCAACCTGCATCTCCTGTGTTACAGGTGGATTCTTTACCCTTGAGTCACAGGGGAAGGGAGCTATTATTACATTCAGACTATCAAACACTGTTAAGTAAAAAAATCATTATTCTCCAAAGTATTTTTTATTTGCCATCCCTCAAGACTTTACTATATAATAGAAAGAAAAAAAGGAAGACAATTTACAGAGCAACAACTGTCTTAACAGCTAGAGTACCCATCAGATGTAAAATTCCTGGGTTTCCCTGTAACTGTCAAGGAGTTGATCTGAATAAGCAATAAGAAAATCCTTGTTAGGGGAGTTTATGTGAAGACAGACAAATGTGGTAAAATAAAGGAAGCTGAAGAATGAACAGAGAGGAAAAGGGTCCATTTCTGGGTCTCTGACTGGTGCTTCCCTGGAGCAGTGGGGTAAAACCCAGTCCTTGCCAACAGAAGGAGCCTTATCCTGGACCAGAGTCTTAGGAAGGCCTGATGTCCAGCCTACATCACTGACACACAGGGGTCCATCATTCACTAATACCTCCACTCCAGGCCCCATCAGGGACTATGTCTTTGAGTGGCTCTCTGTTTATCAAAAGGTTGGCTGATGGACACAATACATTAGGAAGACTGTCTGAAGGACAGAATCCTAATTTCTCTATACACTCTGGATTTTGAGCCTTGGACCAAGTTAGGACATCACAAGGCTGTCTTTTGGAACATAATTTCTTGGCCCCATTATGAGCATCTTTGCTCAAATATTATTTTGTCATCATGTCCGTTGTGGTCATCGAGGGACGTCATGAGACACAGCATCACACAATTCACTTCTGTGTTAGTGACTGGGATGTAATCAACCGCACTGTCTCCTAATTTTCACACTTTTTTCTCATCTCAAGGCTCTTGTTTGTTGGTACCTTATATGGACATGAGCTTGAGCAAGCTCTGGGAGTTGGTGATGGACAGGGAGGCCTGGTGTGCTTCAGTCCATGGTGTGGCAAAGTGTCGGACATGACTGAGTGACTGAACTGACTGTGTATGTAATTATCTTCTTGTGAAACAACCCAAAACTATGAGTACAAGTACTCCCATATAAAAGACGAGAGAAATGAGAATTAGAAGGATTAATATGTGCCCAAGGTCAACTACAGGGCTTTGGTATTCAACCCCAAATTCATGCTCTCTACTCCCTTACACTATCTGAAAACCTAGTATATTTCTGCTGCACAGATAATAAGAACTATGTTACTACTTGCTGCTGCTGCTAAGTCGCTTCAGTCGTGTCCGACCCTGTGCGACCCCATAGACAGCAGCCCACCAGGCTCCCCCGTCCTGGGATTCTCCAGGCAAGAACACTGGAGTGGGTTGCCATTTCCTTCTCCAATGCATGAAAGTGAAAAGTGAAAGGGAAGTCGCTCAGTCGTGTCCGACTCTTCGAGACCCCATGTACGGTAGCTTACCAGGCTCCTCTGCCCATGGGATTTTCCAGGCAAGAGTACTAGAGTGGGTTGCCATTGCCTTCTCCGTGTTACTACTTACAGTCTCATTTTTCCTGTAGCTACTAGGAAATTCAGAGCAACGGTTGTTCAATTACAGCAATTTTTTGGAATTTATAGTCTCCATACAGCTTTAATTTCAAATTATATTTACCAAGTCCCTGATATGCTTTCGCTTATATTTTATCATTGTTTTACATTTTATATATATCTCAAATTATTTGAAGGATGAGCAAAGAATTAAATAAATCCACCAGCAAACAAACAAAATGCATTTCCATTATTCTGTTGACTGTTAAAACATCAGCTTGTGATTTATCTTTCTTTGCCTACAGTCATATCCACGATCTCATGGTAGACTAACAGCAAACTTGAGTCAGTTCACCGTAGTTTATTAAAACTAACCATTTTAGTTGCTCCTTCATCCTCTAGCAACAATATCTCCATTTTCGTCTGGAACATCACTCCCTCCCTTGCAGTCCATGGGATTTTGGAGGGCTGCCAACTCCTGCTTCAGGGGAGGGTGTTTGAATCAAGCATGCTCAACCAGCACATCCATCCACCGAACAAAGAAACCAGTTAAGAGATGGGCACCTGATCCAAATGTGTTCAGTGAGACTCAAGCTCAGGATTTTGTAGGTCTGTTGAAAGTCAAGCTCTTTTTCCTTCTATAATTTGTGATTTGGGTGCAGGCCTGGACCCGCTGGCATCCACTTAACTACCAAAACAGAAAATATATCCAAGAGTTAGGCTGCTCAACTGGGAGGTAAGAATGAAAGTGAAGTTGCTCAGTCATGTCTGACTCTTTGGGACCCCATGGACTGTAGCTTACCAGGCTCCTCCATCCATGGGATTTTACAGGAAAGAGTACTGGAATGGGTTGCCATTTCCTTCTCCAGGGGATCTTCCTGACCCAGGGATTGAACCTGGGTCTCCCATATTGCAGGCAGATGCTTTATCATCTGAGCCACCAGGGAAGCCTGGGAGGTAAGACTAGACTGGGGCTAATGGTACAGATTGAGTCCCTGGATCAAGCCATACCTGACTGAGATACTTTAGTTATACGAGTAAATATATTACTTTTCTTCTGAAAGATAGCCCCACATATGGGCATATACACATATACATACACACACTGACAATATTGTATTTGTTTATACAGTCTCAGTTGGGTTTTTATAAGTTAGAACCTGGAGTGTATTCTGAGATACTGGTGAACAAGTTTGTAAGAAAGCCAACTTCTCCCATAAAGCCCTCTCTAACTCTTCTGGGCCACACTGATCTCCTCCTCAACTCTGAACTAAGATTTACATTGAGTCTAGACAGAGTTACTCATCCTTTAGTTAAGCACATGATGATTTATATAACTCTCTAATCAGTCTTGTGATCGGTCAATAATGCCAGCCTCATCTACTCAGTAGCCTGTAAGGTTTTGGGAAGGCTGAGACCTCAAGATATTACTATGATTTTTCTTCCCCTTCCCTCGTTCCCTTCCCTTCCCTTCTCTTTTCTTCTCTCTCTTTCCCTCTTTTCCCATAACACTTAGCCCAGCACAAAACAGGAATACAATAACTACTGATTGGTCAATTATCAATGTGCTCCAGCATTAATGTTGTCAGTGACTATTTTCTGTAAAAATGTTACACTATTTTTATATTGTTAGTTGATTCCTCTTATCCTCACAGTCTGCTCACCTTTAATATGGATAATTAGCTTTTTCAAATCTATTATCAACTACATAAAATACTTTGAAATGACTGCTAGCCCTATGGCAGATTCTGCCTGTTGCCTGCCTAATATCTATTCTTCCTCTCATTTTAATAGAATCATGGTTTCATTATAGGTAACAACATAGCCAGTTAAAAATATTCACCTTCTTAGATTCATTTGAACCTGGAGAATGACTGAGTTATTGAATTCTGGTCATTCATTCAACAAGTGAATGAGATATAAATGTTTATCAATAATTGGCTTTTTGAGAAATCTTTTAATAATGAGCAGACTTATCTAGCATCCTTCTTCAGTCCTTTGCCTTGACTTTCAATTCCTTCCTGAAACATAGACACAAAGCCTACTGAGGGGCAGCAGCCATCTTGTGATAATGAGGAAACAAACATAAGGATAACCCCAATATTGGTCTTTAAGATCTAAAGACCAATAAGGACAGTGGAAGAAGAAAAGATAGGTCCCCAAGGACATCACTGTGCTATTGTACCAGCCCTGGATGGCTTATTGCATAAAATAAATAAGCTTCTTTGCTTGTTTAGGCCACTGTAGCTAGGTTTTTGGCCAAATGCGTTTCTAACTGATACAGACCTTTCCCTTTTTAATTTTTGGATTATTTTACGAATTTTATAATAAAAAACCCCAGGTTTTGCTATCCGGACGTGAGTCTCAGTGAACTCCGGGAGTTGGTGATGGACAGGGAGGCCTGGTGTGCTGTGATTCATGGGGTCGCAAAGAGTCAGACACAACTGAGCGACTGATCTGATCTGATCTGAGACAATCAAGAGTAATCATGGTGAAAAGATCTCCAGGTTTAACCACAGCAAACTCAGCAGTGGCCATAGGACTGGAAAAGATCAGTTTTCATTCCAATCCCAAAGAAAGGTAATGGCAAAGAATGCTCAAACTACCGCACAATTGCACTCATCTCACACGCTAGTAAAGTAATGCTCAAAATTCTCCAAGCCAGGCTTCAGCAATATGTGAACCGTGAACTTCCTGATGTTCAAGCTGGTTTTAGAAAAGGCAGAGGAACCAGAGATCAAATTGCCAACATCCTCTGGATCATGGAAAAAGCAAGAGAGTTCCAGAAAAGCATCTATTTCTGCTTTACTGACTATGCCAAAGCCTTTGACTGTGTGGATCACAATAAACTGTGGAAAATTCTGAAAGAGATGGGAATACCAGACCACCTGATCTGCCTCTTGAGAAATTTGTATGCAGGTCAGGAAGCAACAGTTAGAACTGGACATGGAACAACAGACTGGTTCCAAATAGGAAAAGGAGTTCGTCAAGGCTGTATATTGTCACCCTGTTTATTTAATTTATATGCAGAGTACATCATGAGAAATGCTGGACTGAAAGAAACACAGGCTGGAATCAAGATTGCCAGGAGAAATATCAATAACCTCAGATATGCAGATGACACCATCCTTATGGCAGAAAGTGAAGAGGAACTCAAAAGCCTCTTGATGAAAGTGAAAGAGGAGAGTGAAAAAGTTGGCTTAAAGCTCAACATTCAGAAAACTAAGATCATGGCATCTGGTCCCATCACTTCATGGTAAATAGATGGGGAAACAGTGGAAACAGTGTCAGACTTTATTTTTCTGGGCTCCAAAATCACTGCAGATGGTGACTGCAGCCATGAAATTAAAAGACGCTTACTCCTTGGAAGGAAAGTTATGACCAACCTAGATAGTATATTCAAAAGCAGAGACATTACTTTGCCAACAAAGGTCCGTCTACTCAAGGCTATGGTTTTTCCTGTGGTCATGTATGGATGTGAGAGTTGGACTGTGAAGAAGGCTGAGTGCCAAAGAATTGATGCTTTTGAACTGTGGTGTTGGAGAAGACTCTTGAGAGTGCCTTGGACTGCAAGGAGATCCAACCAGTCCATTCTGAAGGAGATCAGCCCTGGGATTTCTTTGGAAGGAATGATGCTAAAGCTGATACTCCAGTACTTTGGCCACCTCATGTGAAGAGTTGACTCATTGGAAAAGACTCTGATGCTGGGAGGGATTGGGGGCAAGAGAAGAAGGGGACAACAGAGGATGAGATGGCTGGATGGCATCACTGACTCATTGGACGTGAGTCTCAGTGAACTCTGGGAGTTGGTGATGGACAGGGAGGTCTGGCGTGCTGTGATTCACGGGGTCGCAAAGAGTCGGACATGACTGAGCGACTGATCTGATCTGATCTGATCTGAGCCTGCAGTGCACTGATACTGCAGTAGCAGAACGATCAACTTAAAGATTTTAAATCCATGACCAAAATATGTCCCCTGAAAGGTTCTCACAAAGTATGCCTGCTTTCTTTCTTCAAGTGTTTTAACTTTATAAGCCCTGCACATAACAGGGTGCTCTCTCTTTCCTTGGTAGTTTATAAAATATTTATGGTTGGAAGTCAAAGGTAGCTGAATGAGGAGGCCTGTTTGTTCCCAGCATGCATCTGTACCAGGAGCCTGTCAAATGTAACTCACTGGAGTGTTTTTAATCTGTTATGGTAAAGACTCCCTCCTGAAGATGTAAAAGGTTTACTTACACACACACACACACACACACACACACACACACGTACTCTGTCTCTCTCTCTCTCTCTGCTCAGAAACATAGCTAGAGTCCTTCAGCCCTAACTAACGTCTCCTCTCTGCAACTTCAGTGTAAGAGCATTCAGTATACACTCTGCACCTGGAAACTTATGTGGTCAATAAACAACTTTTGACCTACTTCTGTGAGTTGTTCTCAAGGCCAAACCATGTTCTCAAATCCATCACAGGGAATGTTCTCACCCAGAGGATCACTTGCCTCCAAGGACAAAAATGCAGTTTTATTTTTCAAGAATTTATAAACACTTCCTTTGAAGTTTCAGGGGAATAATATCAATATTTGGTAACCTTAGACATAAACTGTTTAGAATTGTGGCTTGAAAATCTTTTCCTACACCTTCCACTGGTCAGTATGTTTGCAAACAACATACATGTTGGAAATATTAGGAAAAAATCTGCTATCAACTGTAACGATTTCTTTTCTTTGCTGTTATTATCTTTTCTTTTTAGGTAGAAAATTAATAAATCATTGTAACTTGTAAATCCTTCACGTGAGTTTGTCACTTTCCTTTAAAAATTTTTTTCCATATCCATTGTAAATGTCAACGCTCACTTTTGCCAGAAGTTATAAACTGTTCAACTCAGATTCCTGAAAGCACCTTGAATATCTGCTCCTTGAACATGTGCTATCCTGCTCACTTCTGATGGTCTTTTCATCTCAGACCCTCTGGACTTTCTTCAGGGGACAAGTGGTCAGGGCACAAATCAATCTCTTTCCCTTTCCCTCTCTCTCTCTCGTACACACAAAGCTCAAGTTCTTAAAAATAAATCTCCAAAATATCATGTTTAGAACGTAAGATACCAAACAAGGCAGGCATGTCATGTCAACATAGTTAGAATGGCTGATTCCATAAAACTGCCGTGAAAGCTCTAGGGTAAACGTGAAGCATCTTTTTCTGCAAGAGGAATTCAACATAAGCGTGAATATTAGAAAAATAAGTAGAGGCGTAAAGAATTCTTTTAAAATGCCCCAAAGTAATAGAGTCAAGCAGGCAGAGTCATGCCTGCTTCTCTCGTTTAGACTCTCAAAAACACTCTCACATCTTCTCTCAGTCCAGGCTTGTCCAAGAGGGTGCACATCCTGTATTCATGCAGCCTCGCTGAAAGAAAGCCACGGTCCCTTCTCCCTGGGAGCGGCCACAGGGCTGTTGGACCAAGGCCCATTCCCTATAGGCCAACCTTCTTTTCCGGAGGGGAGCTGTGAATCACAGAGAAATGTGTTCCTGGGAAGTCCACCCCATGCACATTAGCCGAGGGGGAATTCAGAATGTCTGTCCAACTAAACTACTGGATGGTTTCCCTCATACTTGGGCCAAAGGTGTTGCTCAGCTAAAATGCAAAGCCTAGAGGACAGCCGGCTTAAAGGGCCAGTCCCTTCATATCACGACTTAGCAAAATTATGAAGCTGGCAAAACTGCTCTTCAGTGTCCGCCCTGCCCCTCCCCTTTCTTTCCCTGAACTAATGTCTATTAACTTCCTACTACATGCCCAGAGATGCAGGGATGAAGAAGGCGCTGGCGGTCTCACCAGGCATTCTGTGTGAGAGGCTATGATGGAGTCAGGTCCAAGGTGACTGGGGCCGTGAGCCTGAACATCTGGCCCTGGAGTGGGGGTGGATGGGCTCAGGGGAAGGGGCTGTCCGGAAAAGGTCCAGAGCAGCGGCTGGCAAACTTCTACTGTAAGGGGCCAGATAGCAATGATTGGAGGAAATATTTCAGGCCATAGAGGATATATTTCCTAAGCTGCATTTCCTTCTTTGTCTTAAAAATATAATAACCGCTCTTAGCCAGTGGGAAATATAATGTAAGGCTGACTTAGCCCCTGGGCCGTGGTGTTTTCTAGTTTTCCAGAAGAAGCAATGCTGCACTGAATCCCTAAGGACAAGACCTAAAATGCTGCAAATGGCAGCGATGAGACATAAAATTAACTGTTGACAAAGCACTTTGATTTGTCAGGTTCTGGACCAGTTGCTTTATGAAGTTCATTTCATTTAAGCATCACAATACTATTAGAGGGTAATACCATTGTTATTGTTCACCAATGAGGAAACGGGCCCCTGGGACCTTAAATCATTTGTCCAAAGTCACACCCCTGGGGTTCATCTGAGATTGGAACCCAGGTCTACTTGGCTTCAAAGCAGCCAAGTGTAGGCCATGTATCCTTAGTAGGTCATGCCCTGGACAAAGGCACCCACATAATAGGGATGAGGGGCTGAGATGCAGCCCACTCCCCACTAGCCAAACCTTTAGTCTGGATGAGGAGCCATGTCCAGCCTGAGACAGGGGAAGAAGACCATGTCTCTGCACAGAGGTGTCACTTACTCACCAAACTGTGCATATATAAGGCTGTGCTACAGGGACTGGGTGGCGGGGGTGTGCCTGTTTCTAAATGGTCCAAAGACTATCATATTTAGAACCATAACTAGGAAAAATTAAGAAGGAAGCCTAGGGCTTTTCCTAGATCCCTGCACTACAGAACATGCTAATACTTTAAATAATGATTTAAAAATATTGTGTAAACATGAGATACCACTATACATCCACTAAGATGGCTACCTTTGCCAACAAAGGTCCATCTACTCAGAGCTAAGGTTTTTCCAGTAGTCATGTATAGATGTGAGAGTTGGACTATAAAGAAAGATAAGCACTGAAGAATTGATGGTGTTGGAGAGGACTCTTGAGAGTCCCTTGGATGGCAAGGAGATCAAACCAGTCAGTCTTAAAGGAAATCAGTCCTGAATATTCATTGGAAGGACTGATGCTAAAGCTGAAGCTCCAGTACTTTCGCCACTCGATGCAAAGAACTGACTCATTGGAAAAGACCCTGATGCTGGGAAAGATTGAAGGCGGGAGGAGAAGGGGACGACAGGATGAGATGGTTGGATGGCATCACTGACTCAATGGACATGAGTTTGAACAAGCTCGGGGAGTTGGTGATGGACAGGGAGGCCTGGCGGGCTGCAGTCCATGGGGTCGCAAAGAGCTGGAGACAACTGAGCACCCGAACTGAGCTGAACTAAAGATGGCTACAATCTAAAAGATGGACAATAACAAATATTGGCAAGGGTATGAAGAAACTGGGACGCTCCTACATTGGTGGTGGATTGTAAAATGGTATGGCCACTTTGGAGAACAGTTTGGCCTTTCCTCAAAAAAAAGTTAAGCATAGAGTTGCTCAGTGGCCCCCAAAATCCACTCCTAGGTATATATCCAAGGTATGTCCCATAAAATGTGTACATGAGTGTGTATAGCCGCACCTTTCAAAACCCTGAAAAAGTGGAAACAACACAAATGTCCATGAAATGATGATCACATAAACCAAACGTGGTATACAATATAGTCAGTAGTACTCTGCTCTGTAAAGGACTGAAGTACTGATACATGGATAAAGATACCTGGAAAATATATACTAAGTAGGCCAAGTCAGATATAAGGGCCTGCATGTAGTACAATTCTATTAATATGAAATGTCCAGAATAGGAAAAGCCATAGAAACGAAAAGCAGACTAGTGGCTGCCAGAGGCTGGGGATGGGGGAAAATGGGAAGTAACTGATGCTGGGAAAAGAGCTTTTTTCTCTAAAAATTTTATTGGTGTATAGTTGATTTACAATGCTGTGTCAGCTTTGGGTATAGAGCAAAGTGATTCAGTTATGCATATACCTAAATCTATTCTTCTTCAGATTCCTTTCCCATATAGGTTATTAGAGAATATTGAGTAGAATTCCCTGAGCTTGACAGTAGACCCTTGGTGGTTATCTATTTTATACATAGAAGTGTGTATATGTTAATCCTAAGCTCCTAATTTATCCCTCCTCCCCACATTTCCCCTTTGGTAACCATGCTTGTTTTCAAAGTCTGTGAGCCTGTTTCTGTGTTGTAAATAAGTTCATTTATATATACATCATTTTTTAAAAATTAGATTCCACATATGAATGATAACATATGATACTTGTCTTTCTCGGACTCCACTTAGTATGATAATCACTAGGTCCATCCATGTTTCTGCAATGGCATTATTTCAATCTTTTTATAGCTGAGTAATATTGTACCACAGCTTTCTTATCCATTCATCTGTTGATGGACATTTACGTTGCTTCCATGTCCTGGCTATTGTAACTAGTGCTGCTATGAACATTGGGGTGCATGTATATTTTCAAAGTATGATTGTCTCTGGATATAAGCCCAGGAATGGAATTGCTGGATCATATGGTAGTTCTTAGTTTTTTAAGGAAATTCCATACTGTTTTCCAGGGCTTCCCGAGGGGCTCAGTGGATAAAGAACTTGCCTGCAATGCAGGAGATGCTGGAGATATGGGTTTGATTCCTTGGTTGGGAAGATCCCCTGAAGAGGGCATGGCAACCCACTCCAGTATTCTTGCCTGGAGAATCCCATGGACAGAGGAGCCTGGCAGGCTACAGTCCACAGGTCGCAAAGAGTTGGACATGACTGAAGTGTCCGAGCACACTCCATGGTGGTTGTACCAATTTACATTCCCATCAACAGTGTAGGAGAGTCCCCTCTTCTCCACATCCTCTCCAGCATCTACTGTTTGTCTTTTTGGATGATAGTCATTCTGACTGATGTGAGATGATACCTCAGTGTAGTTTTGATTTGCATTTTCTCTGATAATTAGTGATGTCAAGCATCTTTTCATGGGATTGTACCCGCATCTCCTGTGGCTCCTGCATTGGCAGGCAAATTCTTTACCACTGAGTCAAATTGTACACTCTAAAATGGAGAATTTTATGGTAAATAATAATATCTCAATTTTAAAAAATATTGTCTATTTTCTCTCTACCACCCCTATACCACAAGACTTTCCAGCCCACTTTTCCCTCTCCCCTTCATGCCTTCAGTAATCTGAGGTTGTCAGGTTTCCAGTTACTGGCCTGGGCTCTGATTACCTACATGTAGGAGGAGAGGGGATGGCACTGGGGCCATGCTCTGGGCAGGGGTCACAGCAACCCTAAGAAGCATAATTAACCCCACATGTCTGGAGAGTAGAGAGTGGGCCTTGGGTGGGGATGGTGGGGACAGAAAGGTAGAGGGAATCGGAGCTCCAGACCATGGTGTGGGAGGAAGGGGCTCCGTGACTGGCCTCGATGCTGGAGGTCTTCTTTCCCTTCTGAGTTTCCATGAGCTACAAGCTGCTTCAGTCCCTACTGCCCAAGAAGCTTTTGATCGATGAGTCCATCCCAGAGTGCTGAAGACTTAGTGAGGTCCCTCCTCCCAGAGGACCCGAAAGAGGACAATGCTTCACTCTAACATAATACCTTGTTCCTGGCCAAGCACTAGGTACCAAAGGCCCCTGGAGAGGGAGAAACTGTTCTAGTGGGATCCAAGCCTAGATACACCATCAAGGTGAGTGCTTTTTCACAAGAGACCCATAAAACACTGTCTGTACAAAACACTGTAAGTACAAAACACTGTCTGTACTACACACCATGAAATCACTAGGAAAAGCAACCTGTGATTTATGCTGGACCCAACACTCACTTCTTCTCCAGCTCTTGGGGACTTCTTGTTCACCCACTGTCCTGACAATCACAAGCACTGAGTTATTCCATCCCTCAGCTACTTGTATTTAGTCTTCCCCAGCAGGCTGTAGGCTCCCAGAGTCAGTAGCTTTGTCTTCATAGATCTTTTCTCCTCTCAGGGAAGAGAGTGATGCTCACCCTGGGGTGCCTCACTCTGCCTGCTGATTGCCACCAGCAATTGGCCATTACCTGAGGTTATTTAAACCTTCCTAGTTAGACATAATTAATAGACTTGTCTTGTGTACGATCAAGAAAATGCATCTGAGATTTCTGCAAGGAACTGCATCTAATTAACTCTATTTATTAACTCTCGAGTCATCTATTTTAGGTGCCAGCAATGCCTAATGAGGAAAGCTTCCCAACTGGCGTGTAGCCCCCCATCCGTCCCGGTATGGGATCACGTGGCTGCCATTTGTCCATTTGACACACCTGATAGGAACATGGCCAAGGCACAAACGGAGACTTGCTAAAAATAACCCAGACAAGTCTCCAATCACCGTCTCTTAAATATTCGCAGTCTCACTTTTTAAAAAAGAGCAGGCAGGAAATCAGAGTGTGCTATTAAAAATAAAAGCAAACAGCCCCGAAACCTCCCCAGAGTGGAGAGAGAGGAAAGGGAGAGGAGGCCCAGGCCCTGCACATCCCCACTCCAGTCTTCAGGTTTGTGCAGGGTGGGGTCAGAAGAGGCTGAGGCAGAGGTGTGAGAGCACAGCTGGGCCTAGAGGGACCACGCTGCCCAGAGGATGGAGAAAAGACTGGAGGGGAGGAGAGCTTCAGCCAATGTGTGTGAGCTCTCACTCAAAATAGTACTAACACATCCTCTAAGATCAAGGTAGCGCATGAAACCCCTAAAAATGACACAAAGTCTACCTATATTTAAGCACTTCTATTCAAGCACCTGGCATTGCTTTCTCTTCAGTGTGTGAGATAAAACTTCCTGCTCTGGGATGATCTAGATGAATGCGATGGGGGTGTAGGGAGGGAGGCTAAAGAGAGGGGGTATATGTATATACATAGCTGATCCAATCTGTGGTACAGCAGAAACTAACACAACGTCGTAAAGCAACAACGCTGTTGTTGTTATTCAGCCGCTCAGTCACGTCCAACCCTTTGCGACCCCTTGGACTGTAGCCTGCCAGGCTTCTCTGTCCATGGGATTTTCCCAGGCAAGAATACTGGAGTGGGTTGCCGTTTCCTTCTTAAGGGGATCTTCCCCACCCATGGATCAAACCCATGTCTCCTGCATTGGAAGGCGGATTTTTTTTTTTTTTTTACCACTGAGCCACCAGGGAAGCCCAAAGCAATTATGCTCCAATTAAAAAAAAAAGCTTCCCCCAAGATGATGTGTGAGGCGGTCAGAAGCTCTTCGGGGAGTCTCTGCAGGGTCTCTCAGGGGGGGTACAAGGCCTCAGTGGCCTTTCACCGGGTACATGGCCCATGGCCAGGTGGCATTCTGTGCCCACGAGCCTGACCTCACTTACTCCTCACACCAGCCCTACGAGACGGGGCTACCGTCACCCTCAATTTATGGGTGAGGAAGCCCTGGGGAGGTCAGTAAGTTACCAGCTTCACCTTGTTGGTCTGTCAACTCCTGTCTGCCTGACTCGAGACCTCAAACTCAATCTAAACCATTTCCATAGACAGCACTGGTCAGAAAGCACCTAGGGACACTCTAGAAAGTCTGAAACGCTTAACTGACATCAAAGTCATAAAAACTGAGATACGTGCAAAAAATAATGGCCACTATGAAGATTACTTGCTTCTATCAATGATGATAGAATGTTTAAAAGAAAAACCCCAGGAAAAAATTGGCACTGAATAACTGTCTTCAGAAAACAAACTATTCTGAAAATGTATGGGTCCTGTATGTTGCCATAACCACCATAACACTTGTGGGATAATAGCCTTTCATATACAGAAAGACCTTATATAAACCTTCTTCCCTGTTAGATTGTGAGCTCACCATGGTAACAGAAGCAGGTATTCATTGTCATCTGTCTGCAGCACCTACCACCAGAAGTGCCCTTACACACACACATACGCACGCGCACACACACACACACACACACACACACTCCACTCCTACACAGAGAACAGTGTGGAGAGAAAGAGAGGCTCTCCCTACTCCAAGGTGACCTCCAGCCCTTTGCTGGGCTGGAGCAGATCTAGGGCAGCAAGAACTAGTGCAGGGATGAGCTGGCAGGATCACTGGCAGTGGCGGCCATACTGGAAGATACCCAGCTGCTGTGAGGAGGCCGTGGATCCCAGACAGGGAGACGGGATGCCCCGTGGTGCTGGGAGAAGAAAGACACATGCCGACTGGGAGGAGGGAAGCATTTATTTGTATGCAGGGGATATCTGTGATGTTTGTAAGGGGGCTCGAGTTAATTTTTTTGGGCGATACTAGAGTGCTTTGGAGGGCCCACAGGTCTGTAGCAATGTCCACGCAAAAATAATGCTGTGAATCAAAATGAACCAAAAGTTGGGTGACTACAGATGAGTATCTTAGTTTTCTCCATTCTTGTTTATTAAGGATATTCACTTACACCTGATCTAGTTTATTCCAGAAAGGATACAGGGTAGGTAGCTCATAAAGATATCTTCCACATAGCGATGAAGCACAAGTTAAAAATAAGACTAAATATTTTTAAACTACTAGGGAAAACAAATTAAAGAAAAAGAGTACAAGGCTTAGGATCTAATGTGGCTTAGGATCTAATGTGGAGTTATACCTAAAATGTGCACCATAATGAGGCTATTGATTGATTTCTAGTATTCTATTAGATGTGACAGGAACCATCTGTCTGAGCCTAATCATAAAATACAGTTAGGAAATATGAACTCAGTCACACATTTCCTGTGATACTTTAATCATCATAAGAAAGTAAGTAAGAATAATAAAAAAAAGAGAGTAATTTGTTTGACAAAGAAAAATCTGAAGAAGATGGCCCTATAAAATTTATATCAAAAGCCCCGTGTAGGCCAATTTTTAAAAAGCACTCAGCAGACAAATTCAGGTGCTGGTTGATTAAGAACCACTGAAGAATGGGGATGTCATGAGACACTATATTAAATCAAATGGCTATTCAATAGCTGAGAGTAGCAGAGAAAGGTAGGGAAAAACCTATTAGTTCTGATAACATATGTAGTACATATAAAAATGCTTCTCTTCCAAGCACACTCTTAAAAAAACAAGTCTTTATATACTTCTTACATGGAAATGGTATCTTAAAACTCACTTAAGGGCATTCAGTGAAGATTCTGAATAGGAAATCAAAGTTACATTGATTTGGGAGTAGTTCCAGGTTATTATTCAATAATAGAGCATCACTTTTTGTTTTTTGGTTTTTTTCCTCCTTCAGGTTATTTTGGGCAAACTCCAAGCTTTTCTAGGGCTTCCTAGGTGGTGCTAGTGGTAAAGAACCCACCTACCAATGCAGGAGATGAGGGTTCCATCCCTGGGTTGGGAAGATCCCCTGGAGGAGGGCACGGCAACCCACTCCAGTATTCTTGCCTGGAGAACCCCATGAACAGAGGAGTCTGGTGGGCTACAGTCCATGGGGTCACAAGACTTGGACACAACTGAAGCAACTTAGAAAGCACACAATAAGCTCTTTGGGAATTTTAAGTGCATCAGTTCAGTTCAGTTCAGTCACTCAGTTGTGTCCAACTCTGCGACTCCATGCAGCACGCCAGGCCTCCCCATCCATCACCACCTCCCAGAGCTTACTCAAACTCATGTCCATCGAGTCGGTGATGCCATCCAAACATCTCATCCTCTGTCGTCCCCTTCTCCTCCCACCTTCAATCTTTCCTAGCATCAGGGTCTTTTCTAATGAGTCAGTTCTTCGCATCAGGTGGCCAAAGTACTGGAGTTTCAGCTTCAGCATCAGTCTTTCCAATGAATATTCAGGACTGATTTCCCTTAGGATGGACTGGTTGGATCTCCTTGCAGTCCAAGAGACTCTCAAGAGTCTTCTCCAACACCACAGTTCAAAAGCATCAATTCTTTGGCACTCAGCTTTCTCTATAGTCCAACTCTCACATCCATACATGACTACTGGAGAAACCATAGCTTTGACTAGATGGACCTTTGTTGACAAAGTAATATCTCTGCTTTTTTATATGCTGTCAAGGTTGGTCATAGCTTTTCTTCTAAGGAGCAAGCGTCTTTTAATTTCATGGCTGCAGTCACCATCTGCAGTGATTTTGGAGCCCAAGAAAATGAAGTCTGTTACTCTTCTGAGTTTTAAGCCAACTTTTTTACTCTCCTCTTTCATTTTCAACAAGAGGCTCTTTAGTTCTTCTTTTCTTTCTGCCGCATAAGGACTCAGATTCCATTCTTAAGGATGTGGGGCCTCAGACACAAAGGGGTCCCCTCTAGTATATGCACTGTGTGGCTTGTGGCCACCAGGAAGTCACAGTTATCAATGTATAGAGTGGGCACCAGTTATCAGAAAGATAGAGAAATACTGTTCAGGCTGTATCTCAAGGCGAGTTCCACAGTCTCCCTGCTTTAGAATCATGTTACAAATTCAGATCCCCAAGCTCCACTCTGCCTGTCCCTGAGCCAGGCTCTCTCAGATGCAGTCTGAGAACCTGTATTTTTTATAAACTCCCAGATACCTGTTAAATCCACCAATATCTCAGCACTGCTGCTCTGAGGCATCCTAAGCAAAGTGTGGGTTTTTACATCATTCAGTGTGTTTATATCCAGACACTACGTGACTTCAGCTTTACGAGTTCAAGGGCTATGATAATAAATAGTGGATTTTATTCATTAAATATTTACTGAGTGCCTGCCTTGTGTAAGCCTCTGTGGACTTGTTGTTCAGTCGCTAAGTCACGTCAGACTCTTTTGCTACCCCATGGACTGTAGCCCACCAGGCTTCTCTGTCCATGGGATTTCCCAGGCAAGACTACTGGAGTGGGTTGCTGTTTCCTCCTCCAGGGGGTCTTCCAACCGAGTGATTGAACATGTGTCTCTTGCATTGCAGGCAGATTCTTTACCATGGAGCCACCAGTAAAGCCCCCTCTCTGGCCTAGCATGGGAGTAAATGCAGGTATTGAGGTGAATAAGACAGTCCCAACTCTCACAGGAGGGCACACAGGTTGGCAGAGGAGAGAGAAGCAGATTTTCCAGAAAACTGAGCCAAAAGCTGGGGCAGAAGAGCCTGTGAAGGGCTGCTGGCCTCGAGTCATAAGCCAGCCTTCCTCCAAAAGCCAGTTCTCCAATCTGGAGCCCACAGGATGACAGATGCTGGCTGAGAGCCCCTCCAGGACCCCTCTCCTCCTCGCCAGCCTCTCCCCCTCTGTTCTCCACACGCTGTATGTGAGGCTGGGCCATGTTCCTGGGACAGATGGGAGCAAAGGAACCAGGATGTTGGGGGAGCTGGGGAGGGCGGAGAGGAGGGTGGACTTGAGGGACTGACCCCAAATGTACAACATGATGAGCAAGGCAGGAAACCATTTCCTCTGCTCCAGTTCTGTATTTCTTGCCAAGATCGTGCGCTGCTAAATAGCTAAATTAGGATTATTTATCAGGGAGTTTTATGGCAAATGGCCTATGGCAAACCAGAGGCCAAATACAAGTAATAACATTGTACTGAACATCTGAGGCCTGCAAAATCTAAGAAGTGCTGCGCTCCGGTGCAAGGTGCTTGGGGTATGTGTGAGGTCAGCCTCAGGGAAGGGCCACAGCGCCCCTTTCAAACCGCCCCCACCCCCAGAGGTGGAGGAAAGGAAGAAGGGAGGGAGGTGGCTCAGAGGGCTGACCCAAGTTCTGGGGTCCAAGAGCTCCTATTAACGTCCTAGCCTGAGAGCTGCCAGTGCATGCCCTCCTCCCAGCACGGGTGTTGGGACATCCCGAGCCCAGAACCATGTTGGTACTCAACTGTAAAACCCAGACCATCTCTCATCCATTTCACTACTTATGATGAAACAGAGTTAATACCAACATCCCATCTCCATCCTTTTGCTTCCTCTAGCAATTCACACACAAAAAAACACTCAAGGCAAATATGTACTGTTGTTGTTGTAGTTGCCCAGTCATGTCCGACTCTTTGCAACCCCATGGAAGGCAGCGTGCCAGGCTTCCCTGTCCCGCACTGATCTATTACAAGACAACATGGTGAAAGTGTTCGTCGCTCAGTCGTGTCTGACTCTTTGTGACCCCATGGACTGTAGCCCACCAAGCTCCTCTCTCTATGGGATTCTCCAGGCAAGAACACTGGCATGGGCAGCCATTTCCTTCTCCAGGGGATATTCCTGACCCAGGGATCAAACCTACATCTCCTGCATTGCAGGCAGATTCTTTACCATCTGAGCCACCAGGGAAGCCCGTATAGCGTGGTCAGTTCAGTTCTGTCGCTCAGTCCTGTCGAACTCTGAGACCCCAAGGACTACCTCATGCCAGCCTTCCCTGTCCATCACCAATTCCTGGAGCTTGTTCAAAGTCATGTCCATAGAGTTGGTAATACCATCCAACCATCTCATCCTCTGCTGTCCCCTTCTCCTCCTGCCTTCAATCTTTCCCAGCATCAGGGTCTTTTCCAATGAATCAGTTCTTTGCATCAGGTGGCCAAAGTATTGACCTTCAACTCCAGCATCAGTCCTTCCAATGAATATTCAGGACTGATTTCCATGGTGCCAGGGTTCAAATCCCAGCCTACCTCTTACCAGCAATGTGACATTAGGCATTACTTAACCTTTTTGGGTCTCACTTCCTCCATTTGTAAAATGGGTTGATGATAGAACCAATTTCATCGGCTATGAGGTTTAAACATAAACTATCCCAAACAGTGAGCAAACGGTAAGCACCCAAAACACCTTAGCTATTAAGCTTTCCATTTCAAAAGTTCCTAACAAAACAAAACAGCTGAATAGGCCATTTATTTGAAAATATAAGTGCATAAACTTTCTGGGTGAGGTTTCCCTGATGGCTCAGCGGTAAAGCATCTGCCTGTGATGGAGGAGACACAGGTTCGATCCCTGGGTTGAGAAGATCCCCTGGAGGAGGAAATGGCAACCTACTCCAGTATTCTTGCCTGGGAAATCCCATGAGCAGAGGAACCCAGGAGGCTATAGTCCAAAGGGTCGCAAAGAGTTGGATAGGACTGAACACAAAATCACAGGATGTCATGGAGCATTCTGGGCACATCCTTGTTTACTATTTTATCTTTTCATTATAGTTCATTATAAGATATTGAATATGGTTCCTTGTGTTATAAAGTGGACCTTATTGTTTACTTTTTATATAGTAATTTGTATTTGCTAATCTCAACTCCTAATTTATCCTTCCCCTGCCTTCCTTTTTGGTAACCATAAGTTTGTTTTCTATGTCTCTGAGTTGGTTTTGTGAATAAATTCATTTGTATCATATTTTATTTATTTATTGGTCATGCTGTTTGGCTTGAGGGATCTTAGTTCTTTTACCAGGGATCAAACCCAGGCCCTAGGAGTGAAAGCTTCAAGTCCTAACCTTTGGACTGCAGGAAATTCCCTCTGTATCATATTTTAGACTCCACATATAAGTGAAATCGTATGACAGTTGTGTTTCTCTGTCTGGCTTACTTCACTTACAATGATAATCTTTAGGTCCATCCATGTTGCTGCAAATGGCATTATTTCTTTCCTTTTTTAAAAAATAGCTGAGTAGTATTCCATTGTATAGCCTTCCCTGGTGGCTCAGATGGTAAAGAAACTGCCCACAGTGTAGGAGACCCGAGTTCGATCCCTCAGTTGGGAAGATCCCCTGGAGGAGGGCATGGCTTCCTACTCCAGTATTTGTGCCTGGAGAATTCCATGGACAGAGAAGCCTGGCGGGCTACAGTCCATGGAATCACAAAGACATGATTGAGCGACTAAGACTTTCACTTTCATTCCATTGTATGTATGTACCACAACTTCTTGGTCCACTCATCCGTCCTAAGTCAATGGACATGAGGTTGCTCCCATACCTTAGCTATTGTAAACAGTGCTGCTATGAACATCGAGATGTGTATATCATTTCAAATTAGAGTTTTCTCCAGGGTGGGAGAAAAGAGAACAAGCCCAGGAGTGGGACTGTTATTGCATGGTAACTCCATTCTTAGTTTTTTAAAGAACCTCCCTACCATTCTCCATAGTGGCTGCACCAATTTACATTCCCACAAATAGGGTAAGACGGTTGGTTCCCTTTTCTCCACACCTTCTCCACCATTTATTGTTTACAGACTTTTTCATGATGGCCATTCTGACTGGGGTGAGGTGATACCATACTGTAGTTTCGTTTTGCATCTCTTTAATAATTAGCAATGTTGAACATCTTTTCATGTGACTATTGGCCATCTGTATGTGTTCTTTGGAGAAATGTCTATTTAGCTACTCTGACTATTTTCAATGGGTTGCTAGACTTTTTAATATTGAGTTGCATGTGCTGTCTGTATATTTTGGAAATTAAGCCCTTGTCAGCCATATAGTTTACAAATATTTCCTCCCAGTCCACAGATCATCTTTTTGTTTTGTTAGTGATTTCCTTTGCTGTGCAAAAGCTTCTAAGTTTGATTAGATCCCATTTGTTTACTTTTGCTTTTATTTCTATAAGAGGCACATTTTTAAAGGCACATCCTGTTTAGAGAAGTGACCGTCTGTCAGATACGGTTCCTGGAGAAGCTAGTTGTGCTGCACTGCATCAGTGGGCATCTCCATGTAACACCTACATCCCCACAACTGGCTCAAGTACCCATTCCCTCCACACCTACCCTCTTGTACTCATTCCAGGAAACCATCCTTCACTTCACCCTTCAAATTGGAAGTATCTTTCCTTTCCTCGGACAAATTTTACTTCAGTTCCCACTTCAGCCAGGCTTTCATTTAATGGACATTTATTATGTGTAGCCACCTGAAATCTTTTGAACACCTAATCAATATTATGACAGATTTCCACAGTATAAACAATTTTTTTGCTTCCTTTGAAGTTATGGGTGACTATTTAGAAATATCCACAATACCTTGGTTGGACTCTGGGACAGCTTTTTAAAGTAGATTGACTTAGCTGGGAGAGTAGACTTTTTTCCAACTCCCTCACCTCCATCTCTGCTACCAGCCTAAGAGACACATATGATGTCTGAGCTTCAGTGGTCATTTTGGACCATGAGGCCATCTTAAGTATAGAAACCATGAACAAAAATATGACTCTATGATGACTATGATGCGATGTCAGTCTAGTATTGTCTATCTTTAGACTTATTTTATAAATAAGAAAAATCAACTTCTATTTTGAATAAGCCACTTTTATTTTGTCTTCTTTATTATATGTAGCCAAACTTAATCTCATATACTTTATAATATGCATATTATACATATAATTATATATTTAGTCCTATATACTAAATTTCACTTATCAAAGATGCCATCTCAGCTTTGATCCAGATTTCTGAACTCTTATATGAAAGATAAAACCATGTTTCACAATATTGCAGAAAAAGAGAGAAAACCAATGAGTGTATCTCCTAATGAGATGCAACAAGAAGCATTCAGCATCACCTATGATATATTCTTACTAAAACACTGTGGAATCTGAGTAAGCCTCTGCATCTAATCACCAATTTACAGGAACTACAGAAAGCAGAGTAATATGTTTTACAATACCACAGGAATGCAGTCATCAAAATCTGTAATGTAGGAAACTCTGGCCAGACAAATGGCTAAGTTTCTTCAAAATAAATTTCAAAGTGTGCTTGGGAGTGTGGTGGGGGAGAAGAAAAAGAATGTACACATTAAAAGAGATTTGAGACATATCAACAAATACAATATATGTAGAAACATCCTTGGAAACTGACTTGAACAAACCCAACTGAAAACATTTTGAGGCTATCAGGGAAACACAAATTCCATATGGATTTCTGATGATCTTAAAGTATTACTGTTAATTTTTAAAGCTGAAATAATAGTATTGCAATTATATTTTTAGTGCTCTTATATACATATTTGTAGGAATAGATACTGATACGTTCATAGATGAAAGGACATGATATGTGAGATCTGATACAAAACCGTTCAAGGATGAGGTACAGGATTTGAGCATATATATGAAATAAAATGGGGCTTCCCAGGTGGTGCTGGTGGTAAAGAACCTATCTGTCAATGCATGAGATGTAAGAGGTACAGATTTGATCTCTGGGTCAGAAAGATCCTCTGGAGAAGGGAATGGCTATCCATTCCATATTCTTGCCTGGAGAATCCCATGGACAGAGGAGCCTGGCAGGCTATAGTCCATTAGGTTGCAAAGAGCTGGACATGACTAGACCACGTGTCTTAGTCAGTTTGGACTGCATAACAAAAATACCATATGCGGGGTGGCTTAAACAACAGATATTTATTTCTCATAGTTATGGAGGCTGAGAAGTCCAAGACCAAGGCACAGTCTGACTGGGTTCCTTGTGAGAACTCTCGTCCTACTTTGCAGATGGCTGCCTCCTTCCTATAACCTCACACAGCAGAGAGAGATGTCCTTTCTCTCATATCTCTTCTTTATAAGGCACTAATCTCATTCCTGAATATTCCACCCTGATTACCTAATTACCTCCTAAAGGCCCCACCTCCAAATGCCACCACACCAGGGATTAGAGTTTCATGTATGAATTTTGAGGGGAAACAAACATTCAGTCCACAGCTCCTGTGTGTTGGTAATTGGTGTAGCTGGGATATGAGGACCAAAACAGCTTTCTTTCAATATGGCAGATTCTTCTCCATAGAAACAAGAATTAATAGAATCAGAAGCTTATTTGAACTGGCATAAGAAAGTCAAAGCATTGGAACAAGGATTTCGTGTTAAGAAATCACAATCCCAGGAGAAGAATCAACTACTCACTGCTCATGGTTTTCCTCTGAAAATCCTTCTTATCAAGGTCCAAAACTTTAGGGCCATTCATCACTGAAAATGAAATTATCTTTTGATGAATTAACATAATTACATCAAATCTTTTCTAGCTGGCTTCTTGGGTCACCTCAGTCCTCACAGAAGTTTTTTGATCCCTATAAAATTGCACAGCTGCAGAAATGCTTGCTCATGTAAACACTGGGTTTTATGTATTATAGTTCTGACAGGGAGTCTTGCAGGTGGAGAGAGTCTAGAATAAAGGCATTCTTCAAGCAACCCTTCCAACAGTTGGGTCAGAACCTCAGAGCAAATTCAAGGTGGACATTTGCAGAGGTGCTGATCTGGCCAGAGTGGAGCATTGACAGATGATCCTTGCTTAAACTCTTGGTTTCTAGCTGGACAATTTCTTTAATGATGGCAAGCTGAGGGATCCGTAAAAAACACTGGCATTGCAAATCCCTACTAGCTCCACCACTTCAATATGAAATTTCTGCACAAAGCTATTTGAAACACCTAAGTTAAGACTTTGCTGTGTAAAGTGAGAACCAGGCACCAGTAACAGTAACATAACCCGGGAACTTTTCAGAAAACGTAGTCTCAGGTCCCACTCCAGATCTTCTGCATTTTAACAAGATTCCCCTAGATTCAAACACATTTTATCATTTGATAACCGATCTTTCGGAAAACCACCTAGATGCTCCCATCTGCTCTGTCGTAATGTGCAGTGAACAGCTCACTGTGAAATGATCATCTCGTTGGCATTCTGCAGCAGAATTAAATTCTTATTCTCCAAAGAGATTTTCTTTTCTAAGTGCCGTCCCCTGTGCTTATCAGAGGGTGATTCATGGAAAGATAAAAATAAAACACAGACTCCAGGGATAATCTACCACACCTGATAACTCTTTATCTTCATTTCTTGCCAAACAAACTATGAACAGGTTCTGGCCGGCCAAAGAGGAATGTTTCCAATTGCTCATTTCTCCCTGTGGATAAATGATGGCAGCCATTACAAGCACAGGCAAGGGAGATAAGAGCTGCTTCTCCTTGATCCTGCTTTCTCTTAAATTATACACCACAGGGTTGAGTTACTGATGAACGACAGCAAGGCCTGAAATTCACTGAAGTACAGAATTTAATAAAACGGCTCAGAACCGATGCAGTGATACCAGCCTGCTCTCTCTCTGTCCTTTTCTTCTGTTATGATTACATGTTGTTATATGTCATCTGATAAGCAATCTTGAGACAAAAAGAAACAACTCATGAACTGAAATTTTCACTGACATATTTTCCAGTGAATTAAATGAAATCAAGAAACGCATACAAGTTGCTACAAAAAAGACGCATAGATGGGGCATTTGAATCTAGTTTTAAATTATCATCTTTTTGCTGCTAAAAATTTTTTAAGGCTGTTGACCTCTATCTTCTTAACTGCCCCCCACCCAAAGCACAGAATCAATAAAGCAACTAACACAAGAAGAAAAAACAACACACTTTTTCCTTAAAAAGGAAAGGAGACAATACAGAAAAAGAAGTCAATTTTAGTGTCAGACCTGATTATTTTTCCTGAGAATTTCTTTTTATTTTATGTTTCTCTTTTGAACTCCTAAGGTTTCAGTTGTGACTTACTAAGAAAGCTATTTGCTCTGAAAGCCAAATTTTTTCAGCCTTAAGTGATCTAGAGAAGAGTGAGTCAGAGTTCTAAAAGGCAAAGACTGAAGGTAGAAGACATCAAGTTTATCAACAAAATCAAAGACTGGGGAAAGAACACAGCAAGAGCTAGTTACTTCCCAAAAGGCAATAAAGCTTTAGTTGGCCACTGAGATAAGGATAAAGAGGGTTAGGACTAGTTCTTAGAAGCTGTCTGGGTCCCTAGGAAAAGGTCTGGGCCCTGACCAAGTGTTTTGGGGAGAGTCAGGTTGAGAGAAACCACAGATCATTTGCGGGAATCCCAGAGGACAAGGGGCTGGCCTCACAGATGTGTCTTTGGAGGCTCTAGGCTGTAACAAGAGGCCTCGCTCCTGACCAAAGCTTGAGATTTAAGTGGGGTAATGACTAAGGGAGCTACCCAGATACATGGTCCTGAGGGCAGGGCACTATGAGAAGTCTTCTGGAGTTTTTCTGAAGCTATGAAACAGGGCCAGGGACCTGGGGTCAGGACAAGGGGGATGTAGCGTGCATGGGCTTGTTGCTCAGAGGCCCTGGTGAGCCAGGGTCATCTGACTCAGATGGAGAAGCAACAAAGACGACTTGGGATGATCCCAAAGAGAGAACAGCATCAGGGCAAGATGCTACTGCCCTGAGGCCACACAAAACCTCAGGGAACCTGACTGGCCACAAGGAGAAGGGAGGAAAGGAAAGGGAAGAGGAAATGTTACGTTTGTGCACACCCAGCCTCGTGCCTTTTACAAGTATGTATAGTATACAGATATACATACCTACATTTATTAGAAAGCTGAACTAACTCTGATGATGGAGGGAGTGGGAGAAAGGGGCCCATCTAAGAGTTCTGAGTTAATTTCATTAACTTTCTTCAAGGTTATGAGCCTGTGGTTGTGGCTTAAATAGATGGGCTAGAAAGCAATGGCACCCCACTCCAGTACTCTTGCCTGGAAAATCCCATGGGCAGAGGAGCCTGGTAGGCTGCAGTCCATGGGGTCGCTAAGAGTCGGACACGACTGAGCGACTTCACTTTCACTTTCCACTTTCATGCATTGGAGAAGAAAATGGCAATCCACTCCAGTGCTCTTGCTTGGAGAATCCCAGGGACGGGGCAGCCTTGTGGGCTGCCGTCTATGGGGTCGCACAGAGTCGGACATGACTGAAGTGACTTAGCAGCAGCAGCAGTAAGACTGAAGAGGCTTTCCTAATGGCTCAATGATAAAGAACTTGCCTGCCAAAGCAGGAGATGTGGGTTCAGTCCCTGGGCTGGGAAGATCCCCTGGAGAATGTATGGCAACCCACTCCAGTATTCTTGCCTGGAAAATCCCATGGACAGAAGAGTCTGGCATGTGAGGTCATGGGGTCACAAAAGAGTCAGACATGACTTAACGACTAAGCAACAACAAAGTTAGACTGAGGAGGGAAATGGATTTTCCTTCACACCTGGAGCAGAGTTCTGGAAGAAAGAGAAGGGGACTAGGGAAGAAGGAGAGTCCAAAAAGCATTCAGGATTACCTTAGAAGATTTAATCCCATGGACAGAGGAGTCCGGCAGGCTCAGTCCACCGGGGTTGCAAAGAGTGAGACACGACTGAGTGACTGAGCATGCGCGCACACTTGTCCTCAATTGCCTAAGATACTGAAAGAATCTTTTGGATTGGCCAAAATGTTCGTTCACGTTTTTTCACCATATCTTAGAGAAAAACCCAAATAAACTTTTTTGGCAAAACAATATTTTGATTATGAAACTTATCTGCGTTTTTCCAACAAAATCAAATTAGCTCTAGTCTCCATTTATAGAAAACAAACTTCTAAATCATTAAATAAGTAGAAGATAACATCCCTCCCCCTAAATAAAGCAGAACAGCTGCCTGTTGCTTTTCCCCGCTAAGGTTTGTTAGTTCTTTCTATATTTGCATAATTAAGACAATAATTCTTAAAATGGGATGCACTATTGATTCTGTGAAAATGGAACTTGCCTATTTGGACATCCAGACCCAACACATCTGCCATCATGTTTGATGGGGGGAAAGTACTTGAGGAATTTCTGTCTAGTGAAAGATTTATCTTCTTGCCAGGTACTTCGACCATAGCAAAGTAATTACTTTAGAAGGCAGGAGCAGAGGCTGGCAATTTCCTAAGTGAGAACGGAGGTGGACTGCCAGCACACGTCCCTTGTCCCCTCTGCTAACGTGCGTCCCAAGGGCGGCAATGCTAAACAACACTGCATGAATGATGCAGGTTCTGAGAGCATCTCAGTACCTAGGTACCTACCTACAGGCTCCACTACAAAGACAAAAACAAAACAACGAAAGCTGCTTGCCCAAAGCTCCTTTAGACACCTGGAATGAAATACTAGTAGAATCTTCTTAGAGTGAGATGGAGTTTTTCAATCTTTTTATATATACATATATGGAAGAATACTAAATCAGACATTTAAAAACCGACCGTCTATTTTTAGTGCCATTAGCACAATTATCAGGAAACCATGTCGTTCTCTATGCTTTACAGGGTGATTTCTGAGAAGCAGGAAGAGCATTTTAATCTATGCTGTTGGAGGATTGTTTGGAACACTGTCATTGAGACTACTGAAGGCCAAAAGGACAGGGCCTTTTCGTTTACATATATTAGCATTCATTATAATCAGAGCTTCTTAAATATGGAAAAGTTGAATTACTTTTCATGACATTTGAGTTTCTGACAAGATAAATTGAGAACAAGTTTCACTAAAATATATTTACTCTCAAAAAGAACATTATAAGATAAATATAATTTCCAATAAAATAATATTAGAAACACTATATTTACATAACATTTAAAGAACGTATGACAAAAAGATAATTCTGCTTTTAAAATAGTGAAATAGAGAATATGTCAAAAAATGTATGAATAAACAGTCTTAGAATCCTTAACTTTGAAGGAATCGTGGCTTTGAGCCATAACTCAGGTATTCAGTGATCATACTACCAGAACATCAATTGTAAATAATTAGATTAAGAGTAAGCTATTGAAAATAGTTTTGCTAAGGTTAGTGAATGAAATTCATGTGAACCAATGAAATAATCTAAGTTCTTAGACTGTATAAAGGGATGATTCAGCATTTCCATCAGTAGCCTTTTTGTGATGCTGTAAAAAATTTTTATTTTCAAATATTATATTACAAATTATTACAAAATTATTTGGTAATTAAAATAAGAGAAAATTCATCTTTCATTTGTATTTTTAATTAAATGTGGCTGAAAATCTATTGTCTGTATAACTCATTCAAATTACTATTCAAAGTCAATAGAAATTTGACATTTATAATTAAAATATAAAACTATAAATCTGTGAATACACACTCAAAATATTAAAAGATAAGTAAAACAATCAAATTCAATAAGCAAAATAGTAGCTTTTATTATTTTGGATAACAATAGTTGACTTTCACACATACCACGATAAAAAATACACCCTCGAAAGTCCAGGATATTGAAATGAAATTATTCTTCTCTGGGACATTTCACTAGAGTACTAATTGGATATCAGTACATACCAATAATTAAATAGCTCTTTACCTTTCTAATTGGATAAAATCATAATCTATAAAAGTATCCTACTATGTCATTGATTAAAAATACATTATGTAAATCTATTAAAAATGCTCAGTAACAAAAAGCACTTTTGATAGGGAAAAAAAAAAAACCTGGCTAAAACAAATTGATCTGGCTTGAACCAAATGCCACAAAACATATATAATCAAGTTCATTTAAAACATTTATCCTGAAAGGTTTCAACAGGTATTACAAATGGACAGTTGTTAAAATAATATTTATAAATATTTAGCAATTCAGATCAGGACCTGGTAAAACACAATTCATCAATTAGTGGCATTAGGGAATATAACTTAGATAATGCAATTTGTACTAGGACTGTGCTAAGCATTTTATATGGTTTCTTTCAATCAATCCTTTTAACAACTCTATCAAATAGAGACTTCTGTCTCTATTATACAAATGAGAAAACTGAGAATAACAGACATTCAGAAATCTGACCCAAATGACACAGTAAGAGGCAGAGTCTAAATTTGTAGGCAAGCTTACTAAGCTCTAGAAGTTGATCTCTCATTCACTGTGTTACAATAGCAATCATGCTAGCAACATCACTCCTCAGTGATTATCTGTTATCTCAACAAATTTTGAAAGTTTAGAAACATCTACTGGATAATCCAGGGCTCCCCAGGTGGCGCTAGTGGTAAAACCCGCCCTGCCAATGCAGGAGATGTAAGAGATGCGGGTTCAATCCCAAGGTCAGAGAGATCCTCTGAGGAGGGCATGGAACCCCATTCCAGTATTCTTGCCTGGAGAATCACATGGACAGAGAAGGCTGGAAGGCTATAGTCCATACGGACACAAAGAGTCTGATATGACTCAAGCAACTTAGCACGCATGCACCGGATAATCCCTATAACTTGTCTAAGTAGACAGACGACAAACCCAGATCAGTTTTTTTTTTTTTTCCTCTTCTGATATTTTTACCCAGGATGCAGTTAAATTTTAGCACAGAATCGAATTCTAAATACAGGAACCTGAAATCCTCATACAACTACAGTCTGCCTATTTCCCTTAATGCCCAGACATATATTTCCAACAGGATATTCTTTTTGCCCAAGGCAAGGGGAACATCTGGTTTTGAAGAAGAGAGAAAAAAATGGGAAAGGCATGAGAATAAAATTGGAGAAAGAAATGAGTCCGTACAAGAAGGGTCCCCCTTTCCAGCCCACCTCTGATTATGAGTGCCCTATAGCACCATACGAAGCCAGCACTGCATCGTGCAATCATGCTGGATTCAGCTTACATCACTGGCAGGCCCGCTGCATACCTCTGAAACGGCCAGATGAAAGGATTCCTCTAGGTATGCATAATCAGTACATATCCTTTAAGCCAAAAAGGATGTATAAAACATGTTCCGTGCCCTTAAGGAATTACTATATAGTTGGGGAGATAAAAACATATACACACAGGCGACAGTTACAGTGCATAATAATGGTTATCATGGTATATGCTCTCCACTGTAATAGGAGAGTATTATAAGACCATAATTAACATTGTGGTGGTTTATAGTTTTGTACACTCTGATCTCTAACAGGAGCTCAAGGCTACCTTCATGGAGGAGGAGGAATCCTTAAGGTCATGCACTGCTCAAGGACAAAATTAGGCCATGGTGGCAAGGAATAAAGCTCTCAAGGTACTGTATAAAGGTTTTTAAAGCCATTTTCCACTTGGCTGTCTATCTTGGCCTCTTCCTGTTGTTGGCCTGCTTCACGTTGCTTTTTTCCTCCAACGTTCCATATAGCTAATGCAATAAGTAAATGGTTCCCAATTTCCCTTACTGAGGGAAAAAAGGCCAAGAGGGAGCCTGTCTATGGCTTCAGGGAAAGGCTACGGGGAAGAGTCCAGCTGGTTCTGCTCTGACCCCTGGTCTCGAGAAAATGGCTATCATTCCCTTTCTATGTCTTCTCACCGTCAGATAAGGGACAAGCTAAAAGGTCACCTTCAGGTGGTAAAAGCTCAAGGTCAAGATGAGCATGTGAACCCGGAAGAGAGCTGCAGGCTGTCACTCATTCTGCCCTTCTCTAGGCTTTAGGTTTCAGGAGCAAAACAAAACCCTGTACCTCCACAGAGTCAAGCCAGCTCACCAGAGCAGCAGGCCACAGTGGGGTTCACTTGTTGAGGGAGGTCCTCTCAGGAGTCTGGGAAAAGAGGTTGGCAGTTCCCTGAGGACCTACAGCTTCAAGAAACAGGCCATCCCCATCTCTACCGATCAGTGACACAGCCAGCACCTTACAGCTTCCAAAGCACTTTCACAAGCAATATTTCCTTTCACAAAAATGTGAATGTGAAGAATACAGGGAAATCATTACTTCCATCTTATAAGTGAGAAAAACAAAACTCGGAAAGAATAGTTGGCTTTTGTCAGTTCTAAGAACTAGTAGGAACTGGAGCCTGGGTTTCTATTGGGATCTTCAAGCTCCTTGTTCTAAAGTGGTCACACAATAGAGTCTCCAGGTAGGGCAGCCACTACCCAGGTAGGGCAGGTAGGTGCAGGATTTAAGTAGAGCCCCGCAATATGGGTAGTCTAAACAGCAGCAATCCAGAGAATGATTTAAAGACAGCAAAAGAGACACTGATGTATAGAATAGTCTTTTGGACTCTGTGGGAGAGGGAGAGGGAGAGGGAGAGGGAGAGGGAGAGGGAGAGGGAGAGGGAGAGGGTGGGATGATTTGGGAGAATGGCATTGAAACATGTATAATATCATATATGAAATGAATCGCCAGTCCAGGTTCGATGCACGATACTGGATGCTTGGGGCTGGTACACTGGGACAACCAGAGGGATGGTATGGGGAGGGAGGAGGGAGGAGGGTTCAGGATGGGGAACACATCTATACCTGTGGCGGATTCATTTTGATATATGGCAAAACCAATACAACATTGTAAAGTTAAAAAATAAAATAAAATAAATTAATTAAAAAAAAGATAAGCATCAATAATGACTCAACTATCAATGAGAGTCAATAATTACTAAATGATGCTCTGATTGGGGGAAGAAGAATGTTCCTTTTCTATTATACATAAAATAAGACTGCTCTTCGTGGATTCAAGAACACAAACTCTGAAACATTAGGCTATCCCTTTAAGCAACCTTGTTTTTGTCCTAATCCATTATGGATTTGTCATCCATGAATTATATAAACTTTTATGAGGACTGATTTATAGTTTTGGCCTGCACTATCAATTGGGCAAATGAAATCCAGGGGTTCATTATCCTCCACAAAAAGCAGAATTTTCCTTCAGTTTTTATACTTTTATTTAAGATTTGCAGGACACTGTGTCTATTTATTTCAGATCAGAGATGTGTTTGAGGCCTTGATGAACAGTTTTGTGTTTACCTCAAACATATATTCCTTCTGGCTTTATAGATTTTGATCATTTTCCTGTGCTGATATCTTTGCAGAAATCCGTTTAGTCTTTTCTTCCATCTTCCAAGATCATTCTAGTTGTTACTCTCTGGATGTTCTCCAGCTCAATTATGCCTCTTTTGCTCTTTGTTGACTAAAACTGCATATAATCTTCCAGGTATAGATAAATCATAGCTTGCTCATGGCACAGCTACAATCTCTGCTGGAGGACTGCCAACATTTTGATAGCCTCTTCGGAATGCAGTACTATACTGGGTGGCAGCTGACAAGTACACTGGGCCTAGTAGATATTCCTGTGGTTTAGCAATAGCCCTCAACCCTCATCCTCCCAAAAGATTAGAGTTACCTGCAAACTCAGAGATTTTTCTTGGCATTTCTTCTTCCAGGTTACCAGTAAAGATAAGACATCAAATATCGATAAAAAGTGCCTGTTTATACATGCAAATCTCTTTCTCTCTCCCCTCAGTTAAAGTAAAAGTGAATTAATTCAGTTCAACACATGTTTCTAAGTGCAAAATACCAAGTCACTAAGGGAACATGATTCTCATAAATAACCAGGAAATTAAAGATATTTCATTAACATGATAAAGAATATCTATCTTCAATGAAATGTCAACTAAAATTATACTTACTAATAAACCATTTGTAGCATTATCATTAAAATTTCAAGTAATACAAAAGATGTTTTTATAACCACTATTCATTGATTTGACAAATATTGAGTGCTACTATGTGCCAGGAATTTGCCGACAAAGGTCCGTCTAGTCAAAGCTATGGTTTTTCCAGTAGTCATGTACAGATGTGAGAATTAAACCATAAAGAAGGCTGAGCATGGAAGAACTGAATCTTTCAAACTGCGGAGCTGGAGAAGACTCTTGAGAGTCACTTGGACTGCAAGGAGATCAAACCAGTCAATCCTAAAGGAAATCAATCCTGAGTATTCATTGGAAGGACTGTTGCTGAAGCTGAAGCCCTAATAATTTGGCCACCTAATGCAAAGAGCCAACTCACTGGAAAAGACCCTGATGCTGGGAAAGATTGAGGGCAGGAGGAGGAGGGGAAGACAGAAGATGAGATGGTTGGATGGCATCAGTGACTTGCTGGACACAAGTTTGAGGAGATAGTGAAGGACAGGGAAGCCTGGTGTGCTGCAGTGCATGGGTCACAAAGAGTTGGACATGACTGAGCGACTGAACAACAACAACAAAATATGCTAGGTACGTGTTATAAATGTGGATGACATGGTGATAACTGATACCCAGTGCCCCACCATTGACTTTATATTATTTAATATTATTCTGGATAATGTTATAAAACCTGAAACAGAATTAGAAAGGAAGAGATACAATGAATATTGTTCCTCTGTTAGGTGAATCTCTATTAAGAAAAAGAATGGAAAAAGTATTAAAATAAAAAGCTCAGATATGTGAGTATATATAATGCACAAAGTCAATAATTTTTCAGTATTCCACAGTTAATGTAAAATACAGTGAAAAAATATTTCATTCAAAATAACAACCAAAAAAAAGGTAAAATATCTTGGAATAATTTTTTGTAAGAAATGCAAAAGCTTTTTATGAAACTGAGGAATGTTATAACTAAGAACATTCAGAGAAGAATAAACAGCACCAACGAGTTCTTGCCCATTAAAAATATGAGAACAATGAGGAGGAAACGATAGAAAAGTTGGAAGTCCCAGCTGAGAAACTCTTCCAGATCATAGAGCAAAAATACAAAGAAAATAAAAATAAAAAGAACAAAGGTAAGAAATATAACCAATTAGTCCTGGAGGTTCAACATCCAAATGAGAGGAGATCCAGAAAGACAAAAAGATAGAATGCAGAGGAAAAATCATCAGTGAAAAAAAGTCAAGCAAAGATCCCAGAACGGAATCAGTTTCCTGATCACAATGTCCACTGAGTATTGACAATAGTACCTGAAAAGTGACACATTCTAGGCACAAAATCACAAAATTTTAGAATACTAGGAATAAGAAGCTTCTATACGGACAGATGAGATTTCCATATGAAGGGTGAAGAGTAAGTCTTCTCAACAGAAACACCAGAAGCTAGAATAAGGTGGGAAAGGACCATTAACATTCAGAGGGGAAACGATTTTGATGCTCCCAGTCCCCTTGCAGCTGAGCAGTTCTGGCCAACTGACTACTCACAGAAGTAACATGGGTCATCTCCAGGATGAAGGCATGAGAAGTCTCACATATTCCCAGCTCCTCTCTCCAATGCCAGAGTGACATGAAGGTCCAACCTGAGATAGTATGAGCTGGTTGGATGGCCATAAGATGGAATGAGCTCCTGAAATGAGCTTCCCTGAGAACCAGTGGACCCACTGGTCTCACTAAGGGTCTTAATATAAGCAAGATATAAACTTATGTACCAACTGGATTTTGCATCACCCTAGCCCATCCTGGTTAATACAGATTCCCCATCAGGAATTTCATTCCATCAAACAATTAATCAAGGATAGAATAAAGACCATTTTCAGAAACGCAATATTTCAGAAAATTTCCATCCCATGCACCTTTTCTCAGTAGGCAGAGGAAAGGGAAAGATACACGTGGAAAGCAGAATAATGTCCCCCGCCTCCACTAAGGATGTCCACGTCCCAACCTCCAGAATCTGTGAATATGGTTTGTTATATCACACACACACAAAAAGAGAACTTTTGACGGGAAGATTATCCTGGGTTAATCAAGTGGACCCAGTTTAATCACGAGGGTCCCCGTGAGCTGAAGAGGAAGTGGGGAGAGAGAGATCTCCGAGACCAGAAGATGCTATAATACTGGGTTTGAAGATGGAGAAAGGAGCCATGAGCCAAAAAATGCAGGTAGTCTCTAGAAGCTGGAGAAGGCAAGGAAATGGATTCTCTTCCAGAAGAGCCGTGCCAGCTCCTTGGTTTTAGTTCAGTGAGACTCATTTCAGACTTCCAGAACTATAAGGTGATACAAGCCACTAAGATTGTAGTTAAGTTGTCGTAGCAGGAAGGGGAAACTAACACAGCATAGGATGCAGGAAATGGGAGCGAACAGAAGAGAGTGAAGGGACTCCCAAGGCATATCCAAGTAGGAGGCTGAACATAACCAGCCCAGTGCGAACAGGTGAGTAGGCCCAGGAGAGACTTCTGCAACTCGACAGGGACAAAAGTCTAACATGTCTGGAGACACTGAGAGGATATTTATACAACTGGAGAAGAGTTTGAGGATAAATGGGGGATCATAGGAAAGCATGAAAATGAGTGTACAAAACAAGACAATTAGTTGTTATAAAGAAAACACAAAGATGAACAGTAATGGAAACCTTATCGTAATGTCTTAGTGGCCGTTTTATTATTTCCTAGTGTCAGTAATAAAAGCAATGGGTACTGATTTAGCCCAAATAAAATACACCCTGTTCAGAGGACAGGAGATGAGAAGGATTTTGTGTGGTAGTGGCAGGTGGGCTCTGGTGAAAGAGCTAAATCCTTCTGTTCACAGGAGGATGTCAGTGGACAATGCCTAAAGCCAGGGAAAAGCAAGAAGTAACATAAGCAAATTATTCAGAAGTATGAAAACTAGCACTAAAGACTCAAAGGAGTTTAAAGTACTTGTTCTCAAGAGCAGAAAATAATGGGGAAGGGTGTAGTCAGGGTTCACTTTTTCACAATAAGCTAACGAGGTATTTGGTGCTTCAAACTCGGCATTATGTATGTACATAAAGTCACAAGGACTGGCAAACTATTGGCAACAGAAGGTACATGAGACTTTAATATTCTTAATATAATATAAAGACTGGACAGAACTGTGAAAAACTCTTCGTTACGGTTTGCCTCTGCGTGGTGGCACTATGGGTCATTATGTTTTCCTGCTACTCTATAATCTTCTGTACTTCCCAAATCACAACAAAATAGGAGCATGTATGATTTTTAAAACAACAACAACAACAAAAAAACTGATCAGATGGTCAAGGAGGAAATAAAACAAACAAGCAGAAAGAATTAGATAACTATATTGGGAACTGTTAAGATGATTAAGTTATTATAACTTTGAAAACCCCGAGGCCAGTTGTTAACCCTGCCAAAGAATAGTGGCATGGGTTTTCCTAATTTACTAAAGCAATTTCTAGATTAAATATGCTTTCCAACAACAATGAAGTTTTAAAATTTCATGCTTCATGTAAAGCCCTTCATTTTTTTAAAGGCAGCCCAAACCCAACAGCATGTTAAGTGTATGATCATAACTGGTGCTGCTTTGGATAAAGTTTGGAGAACGTCTTCTCAGTGATAACTAGCCCTTGGGCCTTGGAGAGTGGGGTGGGGCAGATGCTAAAAGAACAATTACATAAATCACATATTTTTAAACCCATGGTTTTACAAAAAAAAATTTTAACTAAAAAAAAAGTGGAAGATGTATTTAATAGTGCTAAACATTTGTTGAAGAAGAAATGGATTCATTATGTTCTTCTTGGGAAAGACAGAATACATTACATGCTCATAAAATTGATACATTTAGAAGTACTGTCTCTGAACTTGTATAAAGATCTCTGCGGAAGGCTGAAATCCCAAGAGGCCACTAGCTGTGCCAAAACTTCCACGTTGATGGTTGAGAGCTGGGATGAGTCCAAAGGAAGAGCGAAGCCAGAATACAGGTGACTTCAGGATAAGATTATGTAAGGCTGATTTTTTTAACCTTCTAAGCTATTGATTACTCATCTCAAACCAAACACCAAAGCATAAAGTTCTTTATAGCACACACTGAGCTCAGACACCCAGACTTATTCAAAAATATTCAAGTCATTAATTTTCCTATCGTTTGCAGTGATCAACGAAATGAGAGGGTGGAAGGGACACCTTCAAGGTCATGCTCATCAGAGTGAAACTGATTCCTAACTCCCTGCCTCATTCTGTCCTGCCAGTTCTCTCTTTCTCTAAACCTAATATATTTATCATGAATCATTAAACACAAACCTATTACCCAGTGCAATTGGTTCTTCCATAAAATGAAAAGCAGCTTTGCTTTCGTCGTTTTTTAAAAGGACATTGGGTAAAGTCAGGTGTGAACACAGAGAACGATATGGGCTTTAGGAAAAGTTAAATGGCCAGGGGATGGTGGAAGGCCTTGCTTGGAGTGCTGAACTAGCCCAGGGAATAAAAGAAGGGATAACAACAGGACCTGAAATTTTTTCAGGTTAGGAGATGGCATCTGGTATGCCAGCTGACATTTAATTAACTGCTTTCAAAAATCCAAAGAAAACAAGGTTGGGGGTTGGGAGCGAGGCTTACTCTACCTTACAGCAAAGTGAGCTACCAGAATTTTGAAAGGCTGTATAAAGGAAAGACCGAGAGTATTAAGGACCCAGTACTGGCAGCTTCCCTGTGTCTGGCATCATGCTGAGTGCTTTCCATTTGTCACATTTAAGCCTCACGGTTCAAAGAGGTGGATATATTACAACTATTTTCTTTTGAAGTAGAAAACAGAAGTTTAAAGAGGTAAAGTACTTCTCGTAGGGTAACTAGTTACACAGCCAGAATTTGAACCAAGGTCTGATGGCAAAATCCATGTTCCTCCTCCTAGTCACCAAGAGTGAATATGAAAGTCAGATGAGGATTGGCAAGTCGAAACTGTAATGTGTTTTGAACATACGGGGTGGGTACATTGGGTATATTGGGCATGGGTGTATTATTTGTCTCTCTAATTTTTTGTGTTTGTTTGGAATATTTCATCATGTAAGAATGACTCTCTAGATACTTCATTGTTCTTGCCTTAGATAATAATAAAAAGATATACGCTTGTGGGAGAATGCCAACTTTTTTTTTCCCTAATGGAAATCCAGATAATGTGGGTCTTTGAGCACATCTGACTCTACAGCAGGATGAAATGGGGGCCCTCTTCTCAAGAGCCATAGCTTCAGGAACCGTGGACACGGAAGCAGGCATACAAGGCGGGCCCAGCACACAGCCGTTTTGTGCCAGAGGGGTGTGTGCTTCTTGCAGACTTCACAGACAGAGGAAAACAAGGTGGATGGCCATGCCTACATCCTAAAAAAACAGTTTTGAGGGTTTAGAGGAAAGAAACAAGAAATTGCTTTTCCTCTTGAATCTTAGCTCTACTCTTTCCAGTAAAAATTGATTGTCACCAAACGTACGTGAATATCAAGTTTAGCAATCCTGCTTCGGGGAAAAGGGGCGTTTTGGATGCAGAAACCCTCTCTAAGTTGATGGATGGTTGGCCAAGACACCTGCAAGTAACTGTACTCTCAGTATCTTCCAGAAGTCACTCACCTGCTATGATTACTAAATATGTGGGCTTTCCTTCATAGGCTCCAAGCAAGGAATGGAAAACATGGTTTCTTCACTAGAGAACATTAGAACACCTTCTTTCAGAAAATATATCTCTAATTTTAAAGGAGATATTGAAAGGGAAAAACCAAACCAAAACAAATATGCACTCCGTCTTCCTAACTGGATTGTTGCTGATGTCCTTTTCAGAGAAAAGTATAAAATGATTTTTGAGTATTAAAAAGCACAATTTGAACAATAGATACAAATTTCAAATGAAATAAATTATGAAGAATATTGGGGACAATAAAATAGCAAAAGACAGAAGAATTATAAAGAAAAAGAAATTACCAAGAAAAGTGAAGCCAGATAGTTAGGGAAAAAGTGAATGTTGAAAAACACTGGAAAGTGCACTTAAATTATCCTAATGATAGATTTCTAAGGATAGTTTCAATGCTTGTTAACTTAAACCAAATAATGCCTAACAGGGTATATAACACAACGCTATCCTGGTAATTGAAGGTATAAAACTCAGTCCATTTGAATATTTTCTAGGACTGCCATAACAGAATATCACAAATTAGGTAGCTTAATGCAAAAGAAGTTTATTCTCTCACAGTTCAGGAGGCCAGAAGTTGGAAATCAAGGTGTCAGTAGGGCTAACTTCTTTTTGAGGGCTCAGAGGGGAATGTGTTCCATGTCTCTCTCCTGGATTCTGGTGGTTGTCAGCAATCCTTGGTGTTACTTGACTCCAATCTTTGCCTCCATCATCACATGGCCTTCTTCCTGTTGGTCTCTGTCTCTATGTCCAAATTTCCTTCTTCTCACAAGGACATCAGGCATATGGGATCTGTTGCTGTTCATTCGCTCAGTTGTGTCCAACTCTTTGCAACCCCATGGACCGCAGCCCACCAGGCTTCCTATCCTTCACTATCTCCTGGAGTTTGCTCAAACTCATGTCCATTGAGTCAATGATGTCATCCCCAACCATCTCATCTTCTGTCGCCCCCTTCTCCTCCTGCCCTCAATTTTTCCCAGCATCAGGGTCTTTTCCAATGAGTCGGCTCTTCGCATCAGGTGGCCAAAGGACTGGAATTTCAGCTTCAGCATCAGTCCCTCCAGTGAATATTCAGGGTTGATTTCCTTTAGGATTGACTGATTTGATCTCCTTGCTGTTCGAGTCTTCTCCAGCACCACAGTTCAAAAGCACCAGTTCTTTTGACTCTCAGCTTTCTTTATGGTCCAACTTTCATATCCATACATGACTACTGGAAAAACCATAACTTTGGCTATATGGGCCTTTGTCAGCAAAGTGATGTCTCAGCTTTTAAATACACTGTCTAGGTTTGTCATAGCTTTTAGGGCCCAGTATGACCTCATCTTAATGTTATGACATCTGCAAAGAGACTATTTCCAAAGAAGACTGAATTCCCAGATTCCTGTGGTTTGGACTACACCATGTCTTTTGAGGGACACAGGTCAATTCAGAACTGACTTTGTCATTCTTCACTCTTTTCCTCCTAGATAACTTTTTTCTACAATACAATTATGTCAGTGTGGTCTCCATCTCCTTAGTTGTCATTTTTTCACTCCTTCCTGTTAAAGCCAAGCTCCTCAAAGCAGTTTATAACTCAATTTTCCACACACCACTCCTCAAATCCCAGTAGCGAGCCCCACTCCCCCTCACCCTGTCTGTACCAGACTCTTTGACTTGGTTTGTTCTTCTTATTCCATTTTCAGGGCTCCCACTTGGAGGGAAGGTCAGGCAGAACCTCCTGGATTCATCCTTATCATACCACCTAGCCACCTACTTAATGTATTAGATTGGATCTGTGCGCTAGCCTGTCTTTCCCACTAGAGTCTAAACTCCTGAGGGCAGGGACTGTACCTTCTGCAGCCCTATGGCCTCAGCACCTAGCAGAGTTCAACACAAATCTGGTGTACAGTACACGCCTGAATGAATGAATGGTTGTCTGCACAGGATCATTTAGACTAACAAATACATCCACCACAGAACCATGTGCTCTCATAGTCTTCAGTTCCTTGAAATCTTAAGACACAACTAGATTATATTAGTGAAGTCGCTCAGTCATGTCTGACTCTTTGCGACCCCATGGACTGTGGTCTGCCAGGCTCCTCCATCCATGAGATTCTCCAGGCAAGAATACTGGGGTGGGTTGCCATTTCCTTCTCCAGGAGATCTTCCCGACCCAGGGATTGAACCCGGGTCTCCTGCACTGTAGGCAGACACTTTACCATCTGAGCCACCAGGGAAGTCCTTATAATATGGCAGGGGATTATCTTCAGTTTTTATCATGTCTCCCTGAGTCCCAGCACAAAGTAGTCACTCATCAATTAATTGATACTAAAGGGAAATCCTGATGCTGGGAAAGACTGAAGGCAGGAGGTGAAGGGGACAACAGTAGACGAGACGGTTGGATGGCATCACTGACTCAATGGACATGAGTTTGCACAAACTCCAGAAGATAGTGAAGGACAGGGAAGCCTGGCGTGCTGCAGCCCATGAGGTCACAAAGAGTCAGACATGACTGCACAACTGAACACCAACAATAAAGGGGAAATTAGGGCTTCCCGGGTGGCATTAGTGGAAAAGAATCCACCTGCCAATGCAGGAGATGCAAGACATGTGGGTTTGATCCCTGGGTTGGGAAGATCCCCCAGAGTAGGAAGTGGCAACCCACTCCAGTATTCTTGCCTGGAAGATTCTATGGACAGAGGAGCCTGGTGAGGTACAGTCCATAGGGTCAGAAAGAGTTGGACATGACTGAGTGACTGAGCACACAATGAGAAATTAGCTTCTAGGTGGGTGGGTAAGAACTAACCTTCATTGAGCAATTGTTCATTGCCAGATATGGCACCCCACTCCAGTACTCTTGCCTGGAAAATCCCATGGACAGAGGAGCCTGGAAGGCTGCAGTCCATGGGGTCGCTGAGGGTTGGACACAACTGACGCGACTTAGTAGTAGTAGTAGATACGGCTAAGTGCATATAAATGTCACCTCAATTAATACTACCACTTCTCATTTATTTGGAGATTTTACAGCATAACAAATTGTAAACCCTTTTCTAATGAAGCCATTTAAAAATAGAATCTCAAATACTAAATTAGCTAGCATATTACTTTACATATAAAAATAACATATATGCATTATATGTCAGAATACGTTTGTATACAAATGCAGATGTCAGTAATCTATCTTAAGTCTCAATAAACATTAGGATTCCCTGGAATCAGTTTTAGTGTTTTAGGTTTTGGGATTTTTTGTTTTTTGAGCAGTTCTAACTACTTGTATGGATTAATATTTTTGATTTTAATTCTTTCTTAGAGGTGTTCCAAAGAAAATATACTTTTTCTTAAAAAAATAAAGAGAATAAAACTCACCCTAGCTTGCAATTATCATATAATAGGTCCATATAATGTAATTATAATTAGATAATATATAGTATGTAATATAATGTAATTACCATATAATAGGATCTGCTAGCCTCTTTTAAAAATTTAAGACCCATTATGGAGTCTCAAATGATTTCTCTCCCTGTATCTTGAAACATTTTGCTAGTTCATCATCCTAAAACAATTACCAACCAATTATGCATCAATTATTCCCAAGTATGCTTTAAAAAGACTAAAGTAATAGAAAAAAATGGAAGATGATGGAATAGCTTAGAACTACACGCTGTCCAGCGATGACTGAAATGTTTTATTCTGTGTTGTTCACTACAGTAGTACTAGCCGCACATGGCTACAAAGAATGTGATATGTGACCAAGGCAACTGAAGACATGAATGTTTATTGTTTGAATTTTAATTAATTTAAATAGCTATATGAACCTAAGGGCTCCTGTACTGAACACTGCAGGCGTAGAACAATTCATTAAAGAAAATAGCTTGTCACTACTGCCTCACTCTTCATATTTTATTGTGCTGCCTAAAGTGTTGCATCATCTTTATGAAAGGTTTAGCAGAAGACTGGAAACACCATCTTTGTGGTTTGTTTTTAATATTCATTGAATAGAGCGGAGAATTCGGAATGTTTCATTCTCGCCTCTGATGACAAAGAGAAGGAAATCGATGGTTGGAGAGGTTTCCCAGGCATTAAAAAAAATCAGAAAAGAATGCTCAGAGTCAGAGCTCAGCACTCAAGACCCTGAAGATGCTGATGAAATTCAATTGATCATGAAAGTGAAACCTCAGACCATGAGTCTTCAGATGATGATATCCTACATTAATTCTTTCAAGCTAAAATGTCTATGAGGGACCAACATATTTCTAAGGACAAAAAGAAAATATGGTATTCCCATGCATTTGGTCATCAAGGGTAAGGACTTCATCAAACAATACTTGGGCTTTCCTGGTGGCTCGGACGGTAAAGAATCTGCCTGCAATGCAGGAGGCCCAGGTTCGACCCCTGGGTCAGGAAGATCCCCTAGAGAAAGGAATGGCAACCCACTCTACTATTCTTGCCTGGAGAATTTCATGGACAGAAGAGCCTGGTGGGCTACAGCCCATGGGGTTGCAAAGAGTCAGACATGACTGAGCAATTAACACACACAAACGATATTTTGCAATAAGAACCTGGACCATCCTGAGGGGAGTTTAGGGGAGAATGGATACAAGTGTAGGTATGGCTGAGTCCCTTTGCTACTCACCTGACATTACTACAACATCGTTAATCAACTATACCCCAATACAAAATAAAAGGCTTCAAAAAAACCTAGACCATCCCATTTTGCTAAATGAACATGGGACAGTCTTTTTTCACCTTTTATAATGGCTGTATATCAAAATTTACTCTATATACAGTATGTAAATGAGCAAATGCTGACGGCGGGTATGTATACAATGGTGATTGGAAGGAAAAAGAAGAAAAATATTCACTGGATTGATATTTTTAAAAGTTCCATTGGACCCAATAGTAAATGGTGATGACTATTTTTCTGGTGTACTGAGAGTTAAAGCTTGTTTATCGTATTAGTTAAAATGCCAGAGAACTTATACATAATAAAAGGGTAAACCTCCAGAAATAAGGTCAAAAAAATTACTGTCTTTATATTAAATTAGTCATCTTGGAATGGTTAGAAGTGAACCCTGGAGCTACAGACACAGTCCTGGGCTGGAGTCACAAGTCCAAGACTTGGTGCATCCCTCCGGCAAGTTTTTCAGCCTCCCTAAGATCCAGTTCCCTCATCTGCAAAATAAGGATTAAATAACTACTTCTCCAGAGCTTTTTAAAGATTTTTTTTCTAATGTGGACTGTTTAAGTCTTTTCTTGAATTTGTTACAATATTGGTTCCGTTTTATGCTTTGGTTTTGTGGCCACAAGGCATGTGGAATCTTAGCTCCCAATCAGGGATCGAACCCACAACCCCTGCATTGGAAGGTGAAGTCTTAACCACTGAAGCTCCAGGGAAGTCCCCTCTCTAGATTTCTTTCTAATGTGTAATATTTTATTTACTGATTGATTCTTGGTTGTGCTGAGTCTCTTTGCTGTAAGGCTTTTTCTAGTTGTGGCAAGTGGGCTCCTCATTGCCGTGGCTTCTCCTGTTGCAGAGCATGGCTCTAGGACACACAGGCTATGGTAGCTGCGGCACGTGGGCTCAGGAGTTGTGGTTCCAGGCTCGAGAGCACAGGCTCAGTAGTTGCGGCACACAGGCTTAGCTGCTCCGCAGCATGTGGGATCTTCCCAACCCAGGGATCAAACCCGCGTCTCCTGCATTGGCAGGTGGATTCTTTACCATGGAGCCACCAGGGAAGCCTGTAAGTTTTACAGAGACTAAACTTCCATGCAAAGTGCTTAGCTGAGTGCTTGGCACATAAGAAATGATAGACATCAGTGATGGATAGAGATTTTATTTTTCTTGAGTTGCTTAGATCAGCTCTCCTTATCTATCCGACTTGGGAACCCAACATATGTGAAATAATATCTGTGTCCTTTTTGCTACCTCCAGAATTTATCATTGCCAATGCCAGCAGCTCACAACACCTTTGGCGGGGTTGGTGGGGTGGAGGTGGTGGCCCCAGCCCCACCCAGTTTTTAGACTGAGCAAGCATCACTTCAATGAACTCAAATTTATACAAAAAATAAGGAAATGAGTTAAAAAACCTCCTAAAAATCTCACCATCCGGACTAAACATCTTATTCTCCCAGGTTTCTCTCTGTGTACACACAACGTATGCAAACAAGTTTTAAGATGTGGGATCACACTGCACTGTTGTGTCACACCTGATTTTGTACTCAAAAGTATCTTTCTAGTTCATTCAACAGAAACCTCCCTGTTCAGTCTCAGTAGGGCTCTAACCTTCAACCACTAAATTCTGTGTACACACAAAGCGGTCGTAAAAAGCAGTCGACAAAAGAAAACATTAACATCTGCCTTTGAATAATGACTTAGATTAAAAACTGGGAGGTTAAAGTGGATTTGAAAAACAAGTAAAAGTCAGAGGCATTTGGTTCTTTTCTATGAAAAAACTGGAGAGAATGAAGCCCTGGGCCCTGGATGAGCCATGTGGCACACACCCCAATTCCTAAATGGTAATTACTTGTGGAATGCGAAACTTGTGGAACTGAACTTGCAATAAAATGAGAACTCGCCTGTAAACCTCAGTCCATTTTCAGGGTTTCAAAATCCTACTTTATCTAGATCACACCTCTTTTAGTCTTGGCATCAAAAAGTTATTTCTGAGTGCTAAACAAATATGAAAACTGTGCATCTGGACTCAGTTGTGCTTCCTACTGCCAGACTGGGGGTTCACTCTGGAGGCCACACGTGTGTGAGTCCTTATTCCCTGATACCACCATGTCCCTGAATATACCAGTGGTCTGCAGACTTAAATAACCAAGGCCTCACCTCGGGGGACACTCAAGGTACCCTTATCTGAAACTCTGACCTCATCACTTCTGGGGTTCATTTCCACTCTGCCAGAGGTAATAAGCACGGATGAAAAGATGTTAATGTACCAATATTATTTTTACTCATTTTTATTATTTTGGCTACTGCTTAGAAAGTGAAGAGGGTTTTTGCTACTCCACTCCTAGATAATGAAAATACAGTTATAGTGAAAGAATCTGTATTATATAATCTCTGCTGTATTACCTATAATCTCTGCTGGCTGAAAGAAATCATACTCCCAATTTTAAAACTTGAGTGGAGTTTATAAAACTGGATTTATTCTGAAAGTGACCTAAAATGATCTGATATGACTTGTGCATCATGGTTAAGTCTTAGTTGGGAGTGGCAGAAGAGAGAGGGGTGAAGATTAGTAGGAAGTGGAGAATGCAGAGCCAGGGAAAGCCCTTTGGGATCAAGGGGCGAGAGCCCAGCAAATACAGAATCCAGGCACCACCAGACTAGCAAAGAAGTAGGTAAGATGGCCAACTTGGCAAGAGCAAGGCCCCTAGACAGGCTAAAGGAATAGTTCCAGGTGAGTCACCAAGGACTGAGCTCCAGAAGGTAAGTTTATGGAAAGTGGGCCTGTGTCTTCTGACCAAGTAAAATCCTGTTTATCAGACCTGGAACCCAAAGTAATGGCCTGACATGCCACTAACAGCTAATAGACCCCACATGCTGAGTCACCTAGCCCCTTTCCCTGCAGAGCAGAGGGAGCTGGGGGTGGGGAAGGCTCACTTGGCCCAACTTAGGAGAGAAACACAGTTAGGGGTGAAGAAACCTAGCAGGCTGTCCACACCATCCTTCCCCACTCCCACTTATTTTCCCTCCGGGATAGGTTATTGACCAAAGAAAATATGTTTTCACCACAAGAAAGGTTACAATGGTGAGTCATCATTATTAATTAATAGCCTTTACGCAAGAAGCCATGCGGCTCTCTCTAGGCTATTGGCAGTAAAAATAACACAGAAAGTGTCCAGGGAATCGATTTTCTTGATATTCATGGTTTTAGAGCAGTGGATCTCAAACGTGGTCCCCAGACGTGCAGTATTCACCATCGCTCAGGAGCTGGGTAAAGATGCAAATTCTCCCATCCCACCCTGGACCTACTGCATCAGACACTTAGGGGTATGGGCCTGGAAATCCGTGTTTGAACAAGCCTCCAGGAAATCCTGATGCAAGCTAAAGTTTGAGAATACTGGCCGAGTGGAAAGAACCTGGGATGGGAGCCAGGAGACCTAATTCAGATTCCAGCTCTGAATCCCGTGGTCCAGTTCAGTGAAAATTAATGAATAGTCAGGATGCACCTCTCCGTGCATCGAGGCTAAACCCAAGGATGTGAGGATACTGAGATGAGCTAGATGCACTCCTTATCCTAGATGGTGTCTAATCCTCTATATTCCTTTGTTTCTCCAGGGTAGGAACGGCCTTGTCGTTGTTCTTGTTTTGTTTCCTATCTGTATTCCTAGTGCCTGCAGCATCACAGGCATTCAGTATATATGCAGTGGACCAAGTGATACACCACTCACCACTGTGATAAATTTCACTGTACCATTCATCAATAATCTTAATGCTATTCCAGTCTAGTTAACACTAGCTACTGTTTATTTAACATTTATCACATGCTAGGTGCTGAGGGCTTGTCATATATCAACTCGTTCAGTCTTTTTAGATGTCCTTACTGTGGGTCATATTTTCAACCCACTTTGCACATCAAAAAAATTGAGGCTTGACATATCAAGTTATCTGTTCAATGTCATATGCTGATAGCAGTAGAACTCTATCTAGAGTTCTACCAACTCTAGAAATACCTTATTCCAAAGCTCATGGTCTTAAACATGGTAGAGTTCTTCTTTAGATCCCATAAATTCAAAAACCAGTTTTATAGTACATTTCCAGCCTCTAAGGTGAGTGCTTGATTTTCTCACTATGTCCTTACAACTGCACTTTGGTGATATCACCTTAAGTGGTCAAAGAGCATCTATATTTTTCTCCTTTTTCAGTAGATTAATATTTGGTTTTCATTGAGGTTAAGAAAGTAGATAGTTGTGGGGAACTACACTTCACTGGATAGTTCTGACCCTTACAAATCATGCCAATATTGCTTCTAAGAGCAGAAGTAGTTGTGCCAGCCATGCCAGGCCAGGCTTGAAAGGACACTGGCAGAGAAGGCTGGCCCCAGGGGACTGAACCCTGAGTGGAGTAGCCCAGGTAAGCCAGGCCAAGGAGGAAGGGGCAGACATGAGTCGGGCCCAAGGCCTGAAGGCATGAGGGGGCTGGGTTGTGGACACCCACATCATGGGCCAGCAAGGATACAGAGGCAAAGGAGGCAGCAACCAGGAGAAGCAGCCAGAAGCCCTAACTCAGCCCTGAGGCTCCCCTGCCTGGGAGAGCCACAGCTACTGATGAAATAAACATTGCCTCCTGCTCCCTCAGGGGACACTCAAGGGACCTTTATCTGGAACCCTGGCCTCATCGATTCTGGGATTCATTTCCATCCTGCTAGAAGTAAGAAACAAGGGTGAAAAGATGTTAACATTCCAACATTATTTTTACCCATTTTTATATTCTTTGCATGCTTCCTTTTTCTACTCACTGTTAATCAAAGATGAACTTGACACTCGTACCTACTATCTTCTTATGAACAACTCTGGGCCAAGAGGGATGTGGTTGGGTTGTTGGAGGCTATAGGTACTGAGAGAAGGAAAAGGGGCTTTAATAGCATAAGCAAAGATCTTACCTTACTAGGAGGTGGTCCATGGTCATCCAAGTAAGTGGAATTTCCTAGGAAAAAAAAAAAGAAGAAAAAGTTGATGACTTAATAGTTTTCAACGACAAATGACTTGAGTGCAAAGTCTTGGAAAATAAGTATTTTAGTTATATTTCCATTCAGACAACAGTACCAAAGGAAAATGGGTAATTAATCTCCAGTTTGGTGATATTTTGCTGATACTACCAGGCTTGGTTAATAGCTTCAGCAGCTACAAACATTCTACCAACCACGGTGTGTATGCACACAGACATGGACCATTATTCCCCACCCAATATCTGCTAGGTTTACTTTAGGCCAGTGGTTTTCCAGCTTCAACACGCATCAGAATTACCTGCAGAGGCTGCTAACATTCAGATTGCCTGATCCCACTCTCAGAGTTCTGATTCAGTGCCCATGCGCATGCTAAGTCGCTTTAGTCATGAACAACTCTTTGTGACCCTGTGGACTGTAGCCTGCCAGGCTCCTCTGTCCATGGGATTCTCCAGCCAAGAATACTGGAGTGGGCTGCTATGCCCTCCTCCAGGGGATCTTCCCAAACAAGGGATCAAACCCATGTCTCTTATGTCTTCTGCATTAGCAGGCAGGTTCTTTACCACTAGCACCACAGTAGCTCTGAGAATCTGCATTGCTACCAAGCTCCCACGTGATGCTGCGGGTCGGGAAACCACACTTGGAGAACCGCTGCATTGTTTCTCTACTTTGTCTTGATTATCAATTTCCCTTCATCTTTTCAGTCTAGCTTGCTTCCGAAGCTTGATTTGTCTTCGCTAATAGCCACTTAGTGGTATGTATGTGTTTTCAGAGTGTGTGGTTATTGTTTCCTGAGGGATAAAGACTCAGGGGGTTTCTGATAGGAACTAAAGTTTACTAATTCCTTCTGGGTAGCAAGTACTCTACTAAGTGTTTTAAAGGTATTCATTCACTTAATTCAAACATCAGAGGTGGGTTAGAATGATCCTCAATTACTGAGAAGAGAACAGAGGCCTGGAGAAACCCAGTAACTTGCTCACAGACCCACAGCTGTTAAGCTGCAGATAGGAAGGGAGACTGGTTTTTCCAGAAGGTGCTTGGCACCTGCTCTTCTAAAAAGCCCACCTGGAGTGTTGCTGTCTCCTGCTTTTGCACAGCCTGGGCACCACCAGTGTTACCAGCTGGCACCGTGTTTGATTGTGTAGGGGAGCCGGTGATGTGGTGAGTTTAGCGGGAAAGTGAAGATGACCAGACTTTCTAACAGAGCAAAATGTAGGAAATAGCCAAAATGCCAGGAGACTTACAGAAGACAGCAGATTAGGGAATAAGGTCAATAAAAGGTGCTTTTTTCGGGAGATGGCAAAAGGAACTTAAAAAGTAGGAATAAAATGGGGAAGCAGAGTTTAAGCTAGGGACAGTTCAAGTGGGGAAACTTATCTAAACGTAATAAATAAGTGGTGTTTGGCTTATAGATTTTTTTTTCCCCTTTCTGAGGCATTATCCAACCCCTGTTTCTTCCTAGTCTTCTGATTTACTATTTACGTGATGTGTACAATGACTGTAATCCAACCGGCTGTTTGTATAAGAAGGACAGTGGGGTCAAATTTTCATGTATATGACACTCACACACAAACACCTGGAATGCTTGTGCCTGGGTTACTTTCAGGAAACTTTGAAATGTGAACAGGATTCATAATTTGCTAGATCTTAATTACTGTGCAGCACTCCACGGGGAACATACTTGAATAGGAAGTTGATCTATCCATATATAGATATATAGATAGATAGATGTATGACTTAGGAAAGAAGACGTGCAGAAAAGAATACAGAAAAATGGTTGCCTAAATGTAGCAACATACTCAGAGGGACTCCACCGTAAGTGGTCAGGACGGCTGCAGAGGGTCGCACTGCTCATCATGTAAACGTGTTTTTCCCAGGAGGAATGGAGGAATCCCAACACGTTCCAGCATCTTCTCCAGGTGTTCATCCCAGGAATCAAGGGAGCCCAACCACTAAATGCTTCTAAAATACGGGAAGTCTCTGTAAAAACCAAAGTGCCCAGGAACTCCTGAAATGAATGATTTCAATGCCTGACTACTCCCTTGGATTCCAGACATGTGTATCCACTGATTTTTTAGCACCTTAGCCTGGATGTCTATAGGCATCTCACATCTCACCGTCCAAACAAAGCTCTTTTTATTAATTAATTAATTAGTCATTTGTTTATTTGGCTGGATCAGGTCTCAATTGTGCTTCGCAGACTCCCTTGCATCATGTGGGATCTTTTGTTGCGGGGCACAGGCTCTCTAGTAGTGGCGCAGGGGCTCAGTAGTTGCAACGCTTGGGCTTAGATACTCGCCTGCATGTGAGATCTTAGTTCTCTGATCAGGGTTCAAACCCAAGTCCCTGCATTGCAAGGTGGGTTCTTAACCAATGAATCACCAGGGAAGTCCCAACAGAACTCTTTATTTGCTTCTATTATGTCTCCCAAATCACTATTTTTCTTGTCTTCTATATCGGGCTACACAACACATTCCTTCCAAGACAGGCTTCAAAGCCTTTGTCAGCTTTGATCCATCTCTTTCCCTTCTCCCATCCATACCAACCCATTTGCAAGTCCTGTTGGCTCAGCTTTCAAAATATTACTTAAGTCAGACCACTTCTCACCAACCCCTCTGGGCCACCAGAGAGGGACAAGTCTTCTCTTCATTGATTGTCAATTTTCTCCCCTACCACACAGCAACCAGAGGGATCTTTTAACCTTATTAATCTGGCCATGTTAGCCCTCTGCTTAAAATCCATTTCTCTAAGAACAAAATAATCAATTCCGTACCATGGTCTCTAATCCTACATGATTCAGGCCTTGTCTCCTGCCACACTTGCCACCAGCACAACAGCCTTTTCTCCGCTCCAGGATGCAGGAATCTGTTGTCAGCTAGGGACCTTTGGAACTGGCTCTTTCCTCTACCAGAAAAAGCTATTGTCCACCACTTTGCTCAGGCTCAGGTCAAATGTCCCTGCTTTGTCAGCTTCTTCTTCTTTCCCTCCCTCCCTCATCATAAGACATCACTTCTTTCTACATAAAGAAATGACCAGGGCTGACTAGGGCTGGCACTGAACCATGGACCTCATTGTTCCCGCTGCCAGCAGCCCCCCAGGCTTCCATCTACACCTACGTTCCTGTGCTTTATTAGAACACAGAGGTTCCCAGGGCCGTGTACTTGTAACAGAGGTATGGAAAAGGAAATGAAAAGCTACATGAATAAAAAACATCTCTTTAGCTGGAGACACCAAGTTTTTATCCTCCTAGGGTATAAGTGTTATTATTTTTTGGTGTTTAAGGTAGACCTTTTCATCCTAAGATCTTAGGCTTTCAGAGCGCAAAATAAACGAGATTGTCAGGATTTTCAAACCTGAAGTTGGTACCTTGTGGGCTGTGGAGATCAAAGGATGAGGGCTGTTACCAAAACGCGCTTTCCTGAACAGGCTCCCAGGCATCAAAGAGGCTTCTTGCTGCTCTGTCTTAGAGAGGATTCCATGGAGGGTGTCAAGTGGTGGAGAAGGGAGGGCAGACCCCAGTCCTGGGGCCTCTGAGCTTAGAGCTCACAATACAAATCAATAGAAAAGGTGAGCAAGGCAGACGAGGGTCTGGGGCCAGGACAGAGGACAAAAGCTTACCTGTCACCCACCTCCACTCCCAGTCTCCAATCCATGTAATCTTTGGGGTCCTGTAGGGGTGTATCATTTCATTTCTTCCCAGAAACTAACCCACACTTTCAAAGCTCTGATTTCAGCCTCCTTTTTGGATCTCAAGTCCTTCCTTTGGGGATCAAGGATTACAGTATGTGGTCAAATTAGGGAATGAAAGAAAGGTATACACCCCACATGGTTCCACTCCTACCATCAGTCAAACTTTCTGAAGGACCTATCTCCAAAATGCCAAGAGATCGCATACTAAGGCTGGCATGTAGATAAATCTCTTACAGAAAGCCAAGCTTTCGGAGTCTGCTCAGGTGGGCGGAGGAAGCAGGGTGGTACTGATAGGAAGCAACACTTCAGTCCTCTGAACTCTACTTGCTGATCTATGCCCATAAAGATGGCTGAGCGCGGAGGAATTGACGCTTTTGAACTGTGGTGTTGGAGAGGACTCTTGAGAATTTCTTGGACAGTAAGGAGATCAAAGCAGTCAATCCTAAAGGAAGTCAACCCTAAATATTCATTGGAAGGACTGATGTTGAAGCTGAAACTCCAATACTCTGGCCACTTGATGTGAAGAGCCGACTCATTGGAAAAGACCCTGATGCTGGGAAAGACTAAGGTAAAAGGAGAAGGAGGTGGCAGAGGATGAGATGGTTAGATAGCATCGCTAACTCAACAGACATGAATTTGAGCAAATTCAGGAGATAGTGGAGGACAGGGAAGCCTGGCACGCTGCAGTCCATGGGGTCGCAAAGAGTGGGGCGTGACTTAGCAACTGAACAACAACAGCCCTGATGTTGGTAGTGGTTTTGTGGCTCTATATGTGGGTTAAAACTGATCTAGCTATATACCAAAACCACTGGCAAGGTGGTTTCGTGGTTTTAGAAATGCCCTCACTAGAACAAGCGATCTCAGACTTTCGGACCAGCTAGGTGAGAACACATTCTACATCTCACCCTGCTACCTGGCTTTTCCTGGTGGAGACCTCCCAGCAAGACCGTTGATATTGTTAATATAAGTGAAAGACCACGTGTATTATGTGCAAAGGTGTTAAGTCCAAATACCCGGGAGTTACTCTTTGTGCACTTACTAGAACAATGTTATGAAAAACCAGATACAGTGCACCTAGATGAGCAGGTTAAGTCTCACTTTCATAATAAAGAATATCTCCAAAAAGTGCCATTCCACTCTGAATAAACTGCTCTACCTTCTCAAAGTTTTCCATATACACATCTATAGAAACAAAATAAGCTTACAGTTCACTGTAAGGAGTACATGAGGGTAAGCTCATTCTATGAAAAAGCCTAGAACAAAACTTGTACATACTAAGCACCTAGGAAGCTGCAGCAGTACAAGCTGTACTGAGGAGCAGCAGCAGCGGCAAGACCCCTCACCGCCTCTCCATTATTGCACATTCCACTGCAATAGTTTTTAAGGAATATTGATGCCAGGCACCATCCTTAAGTATTCCAATTTAATTATTTGGGGACAAGTCATGTGGCAACTAGTATTTTCAAGTTCTTCATATAATTCTAATATCTGTGCTAGGATTGAGAATCACTGAGCTACAAAGCAGAGATTAGAGTTCTTAATTCAGGCTGAATCTCATTTTCAGAAATAAAAGATCAAAGATCTTATTCAGGGAGATCTTAATCATGGGTCCCCTCTATCATTTCTGGGGAGAGATTCTACAACATGCACGCATGCTCAGTCGCTCAGTCGTATCTGACTCTTTGCAACCCTATGGATTGTAGGCCACCAGGCTTCACTATCCATGGAATTCTCCCAGTAAGAATAGTGGAGTGGGTTGGCATTTCCTTCTTCAGGGGATCTTCCTGACCCAGGGATTGAACCTGAGTCTCCTGCATTGGCAGGTGGATTCTTTACCACTGAGCCACCTGGGAAGCACCATACATGAATTTCACGCCAAAGGAGAACCCAAAGGGAGGGCAGATGATCACAGGAGGGCCGACCAGGGAGTTCCAGTTAGCTCCAGCTCCAGGGGGCCAGGCGGGCTCACGGGCTGCCTGGAAGTTGGCTGGCACATGGTACCTCTGGGCACAGAGATTACCCTTTAAACAACATGGGTTGCCCCCAGACCTTTCTGGGACTCCACAAATCTTCTGAAGAATAATCTTCTGAGCTTATACTTTCAGAATATATTTGTTCCTGCACAGATATGTTCCTATTCACCTGTATCGTTCTGCTGACCCTCCTGTTTCACAGTAGAAAGGGAGATAAATGCATAATCCTCTTTCTGCCCGGAGAATCCCCAGACTGCACTCGACTTAAACCAACAGGGCCGTTTCATCAGTCCTAGAGACACTGATGCTTGATCCCTACACACGCTTTAAGGGCTCACAAAGATCTGGAAGGAAAATGCCTTTGGAAAATCTGAAGCAAAGACACTGGTCCCATTGAGGCTGCCTGTCTTTCCAGGCTGGGGTCCTGGAGTGGAGCGGAAGTGAGGGGATCTGGCCGACACAGAGGAGCTCCCTGCCACATCCACGTGAACCCAACAGAAACCAACACAGCCAGACAGAGAAACTGCCAGAAGCACGGACATTGAAGGACTATTGAACAGAACTGTCAATGTGCCCTCTGCTTTAAATAGCAACAGTCGCTCCTATGTAAGAGGGAGAACGGAAAGGAGCCCCAGGGGAATTGTTTAATAGATTCAGGAAGACACTGCTAATAGAAGCGACTGTCACTTTAACAGGAACGGAAGCCCAGGGATGGCCAAGGAAATCCTGCAGGCGCCAGAACACAGAGACCTGGGTTCAAATGTCAAGTCCTACTCCTTACTGACAGAGTGACCTTGGAAATAACACTCAGTTTCCCTGAGGATTAATGTTCCCATTTGCAACTGAGGACAGAATAGCACCTGAGTAATAGGGTTTTATGATAGAGAAACAAGATGTGTATAAAGCATTAAGCATAGTGCCTGCCTGGCGCACAGTAAGTGCTCAGTGAATGGTAGCCACTTCCTCATCTTCTATTAACCAATTGTATCATTCATATTCAAGCTTATAATATTATTTATTACTGACAAAAGCAAAGAGAGTCCTCAGCCAAGGGAGTAGCTTATCCTATCAAGAAAGAACATTATTATAAAATGTGTGCTCCGTTGTGTCCGACTCTTTTGACTCCAACTATAGCCTCCCAGGCTCCTCTTGCCCATAGAATTTTTCAGGCAAGAATATTGGAGTGGGTTGCCATTTTCCCCCTCCAGGTGATCTTCTGAACCCAGGGATCAAACCTGTGTCTCTTGCATCTCCTGAATTGGCAGGTAGCTTTTTTTTTTTTTAAACTTTACAGTATTGTATTGGTTTTGCCATATATTGAAATGAATCCGACACAGGCATACATGTGTTCCCCATCCTGAACCCTTCTCCCTCCTCCCTCCCCATACCATCCCTCCGGGTCGTCCCAGTGCACCAGCCCCAAGCATCCAGTATCGTGCATCGAACCTGGACTGGCGACTCGTTTCATATATGATATTATACGTATTTCAATGCCATTCTCCCAAATCATCTCACCCTCTCCCTCTCCCAGAGAGTCCAAAAGACTGTTCTATACATCAGTGTCTCTTTTGCTGTCTCGTATACAGGGTTATTGTTACCATCTTTCTAAATTCCATATATATGCGTTAGTATACTGTATTGGTGTTTTTCTTTCTGGCTTACTTTACGCTGTATAATAGGCTCCAGTTTCATCCACCTCATTAGAACTGATTCAAATGTATTCTTTTTAATGGCTGAGTAATACTCCATTGTGTATATGTACCACAGTTTTCTTATCCATTTGTCTGCTGATGGACATCTAGGTTGCTTACATGTCCTGGCTATTATAAACAGTGCTGCGATGAACATTGGGGTACACGTGTCTCTTTCAATTCTGGTTTCCTCAGTGTGTATGCCCAGCAGTGGGATTGCTGGATCATAAGGCAGTTCTATTTCCAGTTTTTTAAGAAATCTCCACACTGTTCTCCATAGTGGCTGTATTAGTTTGCATTCCCACCAACAGTGTAAGAGGGTTTCCTTTTCTCCACATCCTCGCCAGCATTTATGACTTGTAGATGGCAGGTAGCTTTTTTACCACTAGTTACTATTTGATATTTTCTATTACTTTTCAACACTGGCTTGATATGTTCTCTGAAATATACAAAAATTCATTCCCAACTATTTGAAGTACCTTTAGTAATGTGCAAATGAACTTAGAGAACCTTCAGGGGGTGTAATTTATTCTTGACTCTAAGTCTTACATTAGCAGATCTATTTTTGTCTGAATTGGTCCCTGAAGAATAAAACTGTTTAAATTCTAATTCCTCTTATAGAAACCATAACATGCATTAGTGTCAATGTCAAAAAAAGCCACCTCTACATGGTGTCAGTTTTGTTCAAACACCAGCGATTCTTTTCAGAGTCTTTCTTCCAGGGACCCTTTTAAAATCATTATCATAAGCAATTGAAATCCTTTCTTCTTTTATTTAGACATGGGCATTTCACGCAGAGTTTTGGTTACCTACAGCACAATCGCGTGGTTTCATGTCCCCCCTAGAGTCTGGGCGTCTGATAAGACACAGTAATGAAAGAGTCGAGGTGGAAGGCGGTGCTGCAGCCCCAGCTCAGTCCTTGCCAAAAGTTATGCTAATGCCACACTTTCCACCGTTAACCATGGCTTACATTTCCCTAAGAGGCAGCTGTCAGCACGCACCAGCCATGGTTAACAATGAGGAGTTTGTGTGCTCGGTAATAGTCTCCAATAGCTCCATTTCTTATAATTAACACAGTCCCAAAGACCCTGTAATGGAGGAGCATTGCTTGCACAACTTTATTTAAGCTCTAATAAAATTATTTTCCACTAAATTAAAACAAATGGCTTTATTAACTAAGAATACTCAAATACATTTACAAAAATATTAAATACCTTTTTAAAAAATCCTGAATGTTCACCCCAACCAGTTAACAAAGCAAAAAAAAAAAAAAAAATCCTACAAATACCTTCTTAAGCTTAAATGATAAAAATGAGCATTCCAGACCCTGAAAAAAAATACAAATTGTTACCAGTTATGATTTAGAAAGTGGCTTTCATTTCTAATTAATTTTAAAAGCAAATGAATGCTTTCCTCTGTGTATTCCAGGCTCAAAATCACTGTCTTGTTTTTTAATACATCAAATCTACTGCCTTGTTTATCCCCCCATTAAATCTTAATATACATTATAGGATGTCAAGGGTACCTTTGTAGAAGGAAATTACTTTTGGAATCAAATGATCAGTGTACTATTGTGATAATAACTACCTAAATATAAATAAGAATTATTGCTGAATTAGCTCAGGGAATCATCATAATTGTATTATATGATCTTATGCAGGTAGGAATAAAGTATAAAAGAGAGATGGAATCATTTAGGTTTCTGTTTCATTCCATTAGATTTTCCTCCCAAAGTAATTACTACAGTCAGCTGATTCCACCTCTGTGACTATAACACACCCAGTGGGAGAGCAGCCCAGCCCTGCATACTCCAAGGCTCTAATCAGAGTCAGATAATCTTCTTCCAGGAACTAGACACCATGAGGATGGACACTTTCCATTATACACTTACCACATAAAGAACCCCTAAAGAATGTAGGGGAAGATGAGCAGGACAAAGACAACTAAGAAACTACCCTGAGAGAAACAGAACAAGGCCAGAAAAATCTGTACCTTTCATATCGTCATTGATGGTTCACATCAATGCTGACCTGGGGTCTGTGCTAAGCACTCGAAAGACCTCATACCACTTTGTTTCTATGACAACCTCTGAGGCAAGAACTACTGTCATGCCCATTTTACAGCAGAGAACACTGAGACGGGGGAAGTGAAGTGACCTGCACCACCTCGAACAGCTCATCAGCAGGCGCTCCTGGGTCTGAGTCCAGCTGTCTGATTCTGAAGCTCTTTTGCTCACCACACACTCCCTACCTGACTCAGAGATTCCAGTCTGGGAGACACAGGTACTTTGAAATACTGGCCTGTTAGCTCTCAGGGCATCTCAGGCTGATCAGTCTTGGGCTTCTCCGGGATGGAGTGGACTGGAGAGCGTGGAGTTGCTCATGTTTCCGAGCAACATGCAGGCAGGACAGTCACAAATTCATCCATCAAACACTTATCAAGTGCTTACTTTATGCCAGGCACTATGCATAGTGATACAGGCCTGAGTAAAAAGATAGGAACCCTGCCTGTCTTAGTTCAGGCCTGCTATCATAAATGGCTACAGACTGCGTGGCTTAAACAACAAACATTTCTCTCTGACAGTTCTGGAGGCTACAAGTTTAAGATCAGGGTACATCGTGGTCCAGGGTTCCCCCTGACTTGCAGATAGCTGTGTTTCCTGCTGTGGCCTCACATGGTAGACAGACAGGGCTCTGGTCTCTTCCTCTTCAAATTAAGGCACTACTCCCATCATGGGGGCCCCATCTTCATGACCTCATCTAAACCTGATTACCACATGAAATCCCCATCTCCAAATGCCATCAAATTAGGGGCAGGACTTCAATTTGTATATAATATGTATCAGTTCAGTTCAGTCGCTCAGTCATGTCCGACTCTTTGCGACCCCATGAATTGCAGCATGCCAGGCCTCCCTGTCCATCACCAACTCCCGGAGTTCACTCAGACTCACGTCCATCGAGTCAGTGATGCCATCCAGCCATCTCATCCTCTGTCGTCCCCTTCTTCTCCTGCCCCCAGTCCCTCCCAGCATCAGAGTCTTTTCCAATGAGTCAACTCTTCACATGAGGTGGCCAAAGTACTGGAGTTTCAGCTTTAGCATCATTCCTTCCAAAGAAATCCCAGGGCTTATCTCCTTCAGAATGGACTGGTTGGATCTCCTTGCAGTCCAAGGGACTCTCAAGAGTCTTCTCCAACACCACAGTTCAAAAGCATCAACTCTTTGGGGCTCAGCCTTCTTCACAGTCCAACTCTCACATCCATACATGACCACAGGAAAAACCATAGCCTTGACTAGACGGACCTTTGTTGGCAAAGTAATGTCTCTGCTTTTCAATATGCTATCTAGGTTGGTCATAACTTTCCTTCCCAGGAGTAAGCGTCTTTTAATTTCATGGCTGCAATCACCATCTGTAGTGATTTTGGAGCCCCCAAAACAAAGTCTGACACTGTTTCCACTGTTTGCCCATCTATTTGCCATGAAGTGATGGGACCAGATGCCATGATCTTTGTTTTCTGAATGTTGAGCTTTAAGCCAACTTTTTCACTCTCTTCTTTCACTTTCATCAAGAGGCTTTTTAGTTCCTCTTCACTTTCTGCCATAACGGTGGTGTCATCTGCATATCTGAGGTGATTGATATTTCTCCCGGCAATCTTAATTCCAGCTTGTGTTTCTTCCAGCCCAGCGTTTCTCATGATGTACTCTGCATATACGTTAAATAAGCAGGGTGACAATATACAGCCTTGACGTACTCCTTTTCCTATTTAGAACCAGTCTGTTGTTCCATGTCCAGTTCTAACTGTTGCTTCCTGACCTGATAGGAGTATATAAATGCATAGGGCTTCAATATGTATAGGAGTAAATAAACAGTCCATAGCACTGGCCCTCTGAAGTCTGCAATAAAAATGAATGATAGACATTAAACAAATGATTACAAAATAAGTCTTCAGTTGTTTGTGACGACTCTTGTAAGGGGAGAAGTACAGGGCAGAATGAGAAGGAACAACAGAGTTTCCTTAACTCAAGGAAGAGAAGGAGTGCAGTCAAAGAGGGCGATGAGTCTAAGTTAAGGATGTTCTATGACCTTGAAATAAAGATCAGAAGACAAAGTCTCATTTAAGAAGCAGAAAGAACTTTGTGCAAAGATTCCTAGGGCTTTGGGGCACACCTGAAAAGACCTTTTTCAGCAGCTCCCACTCCCATCAACCTTAGGAGGTCAGCAGGACAGAGGGTCCCTTTCCACAGAGAAGACCTGAGCCCAAGGTCAAATGTATAGAGGTGTCAGAGCTGGACTTGAAGTTGGGTTCAAGCTCAAAGGAATTCCAGTCCATACTACCTTAGGGCTCTATGCAGTGGAACAGTAGGCAGATGGGAGAGTTTTCTGTGACTGCTGTGTGTGCAAAAATGGCACCACTGTGAGCCTGGAGGAAAGGGGAACCCAGAATCGAGATGGAAGAACACTGTGAAGACTAGGAAGACTAGGTAGGAAAGTCATCAGTGGGCCTTGGTGATGTCCTACGAATAACTCGCTGAGTGACGAACCACTACTTTGTTAGAGGTTGGTGTTAACACATACATATTTTTTAATGGATTAAAAAAATTCATTGCTAGTTCTGTCTTCTGCTTGATGGGCTCCTGGGCCATGGCCTGAGGCCACTGGTAAATGAGCATCTGTGTCCTCTATATTCTAAATGAAACAGTCATATGTTTGACAGAGAATTACTTGTCACTTGCCAATTCTTTTCATACTGTAGGGAAATGAGTATGAAAGAGCACTCTACAGGGTGTTTCAAATAAACCACACTACAATGATATGCACACAAACGAGAGAGTTGAAGAGTGCTCATAAATGCTGATGCTGATTTAGAAAGCATGTGGATGAAATGGCTTTCATGGGGACGTCGGTCTTACACAGATGTTGTAGTGCAGACTGAACTATCCCATCTGGGATTATACTTTCATATCGACTTTTGAGTAACACAAGGAAGAGATCATAGTTTCCTGTTTATTAGGTCTTCAAATGTAAAAGAGGATTTTTAATAGAGCAGCAGGAACCACTGAAGTCATTCAGGGCAGTAATCCTCACAAAATTAACTAGCAATCAAACGCATGAGCCTGGCGGTCTCTGTTTAAAAAGGGTGAGTTTCAATAAATTCAGCATCACTCCCTTTTCTATCATCTCTCTAGTTCTATTTTGTATCCGCTTTAATAGGATTTAGGTGAGATTTTGTGGTTCATGGAACTATAATATTGGAAGATAAAAAAGGGGCAGCATACCTCTATATATTACTCTGTAGGCCCATATAAACACCTCTCCCCACAAAAACAAATAAGTGCCTAAAAATCAGATATTCTTTGCCAAAGATGAGCCAAAGTACTGAACACAGGAGAAAGAATGTGGGTTTTTGAAGCACATCAATCCGAGGTGGCAATCTACTTCCTGAATGTGACCTTGAGCTAGGTCTTGAAGTTTCTGGGTTTTACTTTCCCCACAGGGGAAAAGCAGGAAGAATAAACCTCATCTCATAGGACTAGGGGGATCAGAGTTACATTTATAAACTGCCTGGCATGCATACAATAAAGAGTAGCACATGATTATATTTAAAACAGAGTCAATTTCTTTGATACTTTAAAAAAAACTGTTACGCATGTAGGTAATCACATACATAAACATCAGTCTAGCATTGAAATACACATCTCTCATTAAGCACTGGGATGGCCTGTCGCTGTCTTCCTCCACAATTCCCAGGATTTATGATGGGAGGTTATATCTGGGCATGAACAAAATGTAATTTTTAAAAACCTGGCAGAATTTGGCTATTCGTATGCTTGTATTATTATTCTGAAAGATAGAGTGTTCTGGAGGTCATAAATACTCTCCAGCACATAGTAGATCGGTTTCTTTTCTAATAAAGTTAATCCTGTATTTCAACAAAATGAGTTGGAGAAGAGTGCTTTCTTATACCCAGAAAGAGGAGTCTTTCTTAAAAAGCCTGTTTGCCTTGAATTCATCATAGATCTGGAAATATGAATAGTCATTCAAAATTACAGTGAGTCACTTGCTTTTCTGAACCATTGAAGGATTGAGTCTGAAGGTTGAGGCTGATGCAGAACTTGGGAGCAAAGACTAGCATGAGTTCTGCTGGAAGAAAACTGGAGCTCATCTTTATAGCAAAACAAACACTTAGTTTCCTGGTTTTCATGCTCATAAATTTGAAATATACACAAGCCTGCTGCTGCTGCTGCTGTGTCGCTTCAGTCGTGTCTGACTCTGTGCGACCCCATAGACGGCAGCCCATCAGGCCTCCCATTCCTGGGATTCTCCAGGCAAGAACACTGGAGTGGGTTGCCATTTCCTTCTCCAATGCATGAAAGTGAAAAGTGAAAGTGAAGTCGCTCAGTCGTGTCCGACTCTAGCGACCCCATGGACTGCAGCCCACCAGGCTCCTCCGTCCATGGGATTTTCTAGGCAAGAGTACTGGAGTGGGGTGCCTTTGCCTTCTCCGATACACAAGCCTACTTAATATCAATTTGCTTATTGGGGAATACTTCTTAATAAAAAAAAGTCTTCCCCAACAGCACAAAACATCAATCAAATGAATCCAAGCCCACCCAAAGTAACTTAATTGTCATGGTGCAAAGGGAGACTCAGCTGATCAAGACAGAACTTCCAGTCTAAGGAGCTGTCGAAAGTGGAATGTGGCCTCAGGGTAGCATCCTCCCAGAGGCAGGGCTGAAGCCATGATGGGCAAGATGCCTTCACTGGATGGAGGGAGATGCATGGTAACCTCTCAATCTTCCTTCCAACTCTCAGATTCCCTGAAGACCCCTTATGTGCACACCTGCTCAGTCACTCAGTTGGGTCCAACTCTTTGTGACCCCATGGACTGTAGCCCACCAGGCTCCTCTGTTCATGGGATTTTCTAGGCAAGAATACTTGAGTGGGTTGCCATGCCCTCCTCCAGGGGATCTTCTGGACCCACTCATCAAATATGCATCTCTGGCATCTCCAGCATTGGCTGGCAGATTCTTTACCACTGAACCCCCTAGTAAGCCCCTGAAGACCCCTCACACAATGAGCAAATGAAACTGCTCATCTTTCAAAGATCATTTTCTTTATCATGTAGATTTCAATTATTTGAGTAAGTGTGAATATTAAGAGCAGATATATTGATGATATCAAGAAGTCATTTTAACATGGACACAACTCTTTCTAGAAAGCACAGAATTTAATACATGAAATGACTTAAAAAAAAATACATGTATAACTTCAACCTTGCCTGAAAAAAAGGTAGGAATGGGGAAAGCTGGTTAACGCAAAATGTGTTTTTCTTTTCAGAACCACTTTATGCCAAGTGAATGACATAAGCACCATAGATTTTTCTCTGTTGTGAACGCCAGGCACACATGTCCTGATTCAAGCCCACTGAAGTGGTAGGAACTGGGGCTGTATATAAGGATGAGATAGTCTACTTTCAAGACAAAGAATTGAAATTGGAGTTCTGTATAGAACTAAGGGCTTCCCTGGTAGCACAGCTGGTAAAGAATCCACCTGCAATGCAGGAGACCCTGGTTCGATCCCTGGGTTGGGGAGGTCCCCTGGAGAAGGGATAGGCTATGCACTCCAATACTCTTGGGCTTCCCTGGTGGTTCAGATGGTAAAGAATCCGGCTGCAATGTAGGAGACCTGGTTTCAATCCCTCGGTTGGAAGATCCCCTGGAGAAGGGCATGGCAACCCACTCCAATATTCTTGCCTGGAGAATCTCCATGGACAGAGGAGCCTGGCGGGGTATAGTCCATGGGTTTGCAAAGAGTCGGACATGACTGAGTGACTAAGCACAAGCACAGCACATAGGAGAACTGAAGGGTTCCTGTTAAGGATTTTGTAGCTAAGGTTTTACAAGAGAAGTCCTAGTCCAGGCAACAATAAGAATCAGACCGTGGTTGGTCTCGAGGCCTTGAACACTTCAGACTCAGTGAGCAAAGCCATTACAAACCTAAAAAACAATTATTGCTCTGTGGGGGCCATAAAAAGATAAATCATAAGAAGGTATGTGAATGCTTTACACATAACTGAGAATAATTGAAGAAGGCACTCAGCAATGGAGAAAATATATTTCTTGACAGTACAAAGTGGCACTGGAGCAAAAATAACTTTGTAAGGATTATAAGAATAATAAGGTAGGGTTATAAATAACAGGAAAATTGAATATGCTAATGAAATCCTGATGATAAAGGTTAGAAATAGAGAGTTAGATGATACTAGCTTAATAGAAATATAAAGCAGTGGAAAATGGATTTTTAGGTAGAAACTTGATCCTTTCCCGAGGTATAGAAAGGTAAGGGAAAGGTCTGAATATTTATTATGTGCCAATCAAGGATTGTGCATTAGGCAAATCATTACATATAGCTCTGTTCTTCCATCTGCAGGTAGATACTGTTTTCTCATCTTGTAGATGAGGAAACAAACCCTCAGAGAGGTCAAAAAACCTTCTGGAGAGGGGACAGTTAAACAACGTGGGGCCAGCATGGAGCTGGACCCTTCCACTTCCAGAGCCCTCTGAAGACTTCTCTTTCCACTCAGACCCACCACACACGATCGGCTCTTCTGCCTGCATGGTGGTGGTGGCAGCGGTTAAGTCGCTAAATCCTGCCCGTTCTTTGTGACCCCATGGACTGTAGCCTGCCAGGCTCCTCTGCCCATGGGATTTTCCAGGCAAGAATACTGGAGTCTGCCTGCATAACACCCATAATTTTAAAAAATCAGGGATTTTATAAAATCTTTCAAATCGGTGAGAGAAGTGAGGTTTGGGGGCCCATCATGGGTTTTCAAAAATGTTATTTTACTTTTTAGTTACTTACATAAAATAACTAAAGTTGTCATGGAACAAAGTAGGAAAGAATTTTAAAACTCTCTGTTTTTATACATACCACTTACATACTCTAAAGTTCTATAAATGATGTCGCACAAAGCTATACATGTATGTAAGAGATATTTGTCTCAGGAAGATATCTGGCTCAATCGAAAAGACGCATTCTATTTTTAAGTCAGTTCCATGGATATTTTAATTCAAGTCAAGTTTACAAAACCTTTAAGTCAAATTTACATACAGGACTTCCCTGGTGGCACAGTGGATAGGAATCTGCCTTGTCAATGCAGGGGCACTGGTTCGATCCTTGGTCTGGGAAGATCCCACGTGCTGCAGGGCACTGAGCTCATGGGCCACAACTACTGAAGCCTGAGTGCCTAGAGTTCGTGCTCTGCAACAAGAGACGCCACCACAGTGAGAAGCCTGTTCACCGCAACCAGAGAGGAGCCCCTGCTCGCCACAATTAGAGAAAGCCCTCTGGCAGCAACTAAGACCCAGCACAGCCACAAATAAAATTAAAACGAAAAGGTCTGCATAGGATCAGTACCGTTCAGTTGCTCAGTCGTGTCCAACTCTTTGCGACCCTATGGACTGCAGCACCAGCCTTCCCTGTCCATCACCAGCTCCCAGAGCTTGCTCAGACTCACGTCCATGGAGCTGGTGGTGCCGTCCAACCATCTCATCCTTTGTCCTCCTACTCCCACCCCAATAACGGAAACTGTTTTACCACCACTTTTTATGCATCCAAATTTTAGCCACTCAAGCCCCGCGTAACTTTTTTCATTGTCTATTTTTTAAAACAGACTTCAGCTACATTCATTTGTCTCTTCTCTGAATTTCCATTATTGGGGTGGGGGTAGGGATACACACACACACACACACACACATTCCTCCTCCCTCCAGCAAGGAGAGAAGGGTCTACACAAGTCCTGGAGAGTAATCAAATTTGACTGCTGCATGTTTCACTTCACTTTGGCATGGACTCAGCTGGTCCCAAAACCAAGTGTTTTTTTTTCTTTTTACATTTCCATACTAAAAATAAATAAAAAGTAAGTGACTTTCCCTAAAAAGCCAAGGAATTTTAAAACATAACCAACTTTTCCCTGCTGTACCTCTGATCATAGAATTAAACACCACACTGAAAATTCAATGCTTGATTCATATTGACAGGGGAATCATTCCAAAGCTTTAAATACCATGACCCCATGCCCTTAAGGGCACTTAAAAGGCAATTTCACAAGTGGGTCCCTTTTGTTCCACTCCAGGGATCAATCACTTGTGTTAGAAAAATCACCTAAGTACTAGCAGAGGGCCCTGCATTTGGAGCCAAATTCCTTTAATGGCAATCATCCTTATATGAGTCACTCCACACAGAATCATTGAAGTACTTTATATGTGTACCACCTATACTTTATCAAGACATCCAAATGATGTTTGCAGTGGAGGTCACAAAGGTTTGAAAGCCAACATAATATTCACAGTCATGACAACTTCTAGGCCTAAATACTGCAGAATGCAAAGTAGCATTTTTGATTTAGCTTACCTAGACTTTAAATCTTTTATGAATAAAACTACATACACAACGCAAACCAAATTTATTATTAGTACTTAGAGACAAAATACCATCAGCCTTTTGGAACCTCTTGCTTAGCATGGAGAAGCACTGTGTGCTGAAGGAAAAACAGGAGGAACTTGAGGGAAGACTCCTGATCTATTTCACTGTCCAGTAAACTGGGCTCTAGAGTATCCTGCTTTGTCAAATGACAGTTCTTTCCTTCACTATGACTATTGATCATAACATTTTTAGAAACAGATAAGGATAAGGCCTAATTTTTACATCAATACCTAACACTCTACAGTGTTTTTATGGTCTCAGAAATCAGTGAGTGAGTCTGTTTTACACAAGTATCATTCCATAATGCTGCCGCAAGTAAATAAACACTGCTCTTTGCAATCAACATACACTCAGATTTTCCCGTCTTTATCTAGGTTCTGGATTCTTGTCTGCTGAGCATCCTTGTCCACTGACAGAAGAAACTAGCTGTGGTTTCTCAACCACTAGCCACCCACGCCTGGATCAGGCAAAAAAAATAAACAAAGGTGGAGAAGGCTTGCAGTGCTTCTTCCTCTTAAAACATCTGGGAGATTTTACAAAAGGTAAGGTCCTTGTCAAGGACACCTGGAATCTGGATTCTGGCTTCACTGTTAACAGGGTGTAACATATCAGACGAATTCTTTAGTAACTCTACAGTAAAGAATATGCCTGCAATGCAGGAAAACCAGGTTCAATCCCTAGGTCAGGAAGATCCCCTGGGGAAGGGAATGGAAACCCACTCTAGTACTCTTGCCTGGAGAATTCCATGAACAGAGGAGCCTGGCAGGCTACAGTCCATGGCGTTTGCAAAGAGTCGGACATGACTGACCAACTTTCATTTCATTTTCATAATATCAGTCAGGTTGCTTGGCTTCACTGAGTCTCACTTGCCCCAGGTAAAACTGGGGTTAAGGTGAATATATATAAGCATCTAAAGTCATGATGTGAATACTCTGTGCTATGAGCTTTGGACTTCAGCACCTGTCCACAGCCCTCTAATTATGTTTATCAAGCTGTGATAATGTAGTGACCGACTGCAAACTGAGAGGAAGGACTAGAGGTCTGTGTTGGCAGACTTTAAAGTGGAAGTAATACTTGAGCTGTGCCTGAAACTGTGGATGTGATTCAACTCAGGTTAGGGTTAGGGTTAGGGTCAGGGTGATGAAAGCAAGGGTATGTACCCCAGGGGAACAGCATAAGGGATCATAAGGATGAGCAGGTCAGCTTGGCCCGTATGTGTGCTGGGGGGACAGTGAGCACACGGAGGGAGATAAAACTGTAAAGGAAAGATGAACAAGATAGTACTTGCAGCTCTTCTTTAATCATTTTTACAATTTGTCATGGACCTTGTGGGTCCAAATTTACACTTGAAGCCAAATTCTGTTCACTGAATGTGTTCGCCAATTTCAAGGTGTTCTTAACTGAGCTCCTCATAAAAATGATCCAGGGTCTTTAAAGGACCTTTGTCAGTCGCTCAGTCATGTCTGACTCTTTGCGACCCCATGAACTGTAGATGCTGGGCTCCTCTGTCCATGGAATCCTCCAAATAAGAACACTGGAGTGGGTTGCCATTCCCTTCTCCAGGGGATCTTCCTGACCCAGGGACTAAACCTGGGTCTCCTGCATTGCAGGCGGATTCTTCACCGTCTGAGCCACCAGGGAAGACCCCAAAATGATCCAAGAACCCTCTAAACTTAACATGACATACCACTGCACCTCCATCCCCACTTTCAAATATAAAAAAGCTTATATATACACATACTTATATATGTAGCACAAAGTTCTCATTGCCAGTGTTTCTCTAATAATCCAATTGTAAAAAAATTACTCGTTATAAAATGTTGCCTCTGGGGGTCAAAAAAGGAGGAAAAGGAGAAAATCAGGGATCTGACCAAAATAACACAGTTTAGATCCCAATCAGTCAGTCTGGTATGAAGACGAACCTGAAATGTAAGTTAGGGCAAGTTTATACACTTCATTCCTCCAATCAGCTCCGGGGCAGCACACCAAGTCAAACAGCTTGTGCATAAACACTTGATTTACGTAGTATACTGGGCCAGATCATCTCTGACATTATACAAGAGATTACACAGGGAAGCCCACACCCGACTCTCATCCCATCTCTTAAGGAGGTAGCTATCTGTGCCTTAGTCTCTGCTGCTTATATGATTTAAGGAAAAAAACAACTGTTAAGGACCTTTCTACAGATGGCACACCAGCATGTACATCTCAGCTCTGTCTGCTTCCTATGAATAGCACTTAGTTTATACATAACTTGATTGCACAGTGTTATGCTCATGGGTCTGATTTTGGTTTTGTCTATTTTCTTAGCATGAATCACTTCTATGAATGTTTACCATATTACCTTAAAGGATATTAATCAAACAATATTTTGGGGGGATATTTTTTCCCTTAATACAAAGGAAATTTTTTTCCCTAAATACAAAGGAAAATTTTTTCCCTAAATATAAAGGAATTTTGGAGTTTTTTCCCTAAATACAAAAGAAGAAGTGTCTCATTTGTCAATTGACTTTTGTCAAGTCCAAGTGCTGCCCTGGTTGCTGCCAGTTCAAGCTCACACAATTCACACAACACAACTTGGATTGCCCAGCATGTGCTGTGCAGCCTATGGATACTCCCCAGGAGCATACAGCCGGCTCAGCTTTCCAGCTAATCTCATTGTCCCTACAACTCATCTTTTCTCCTGTAGTAATATGATCATTCGTGAGCAAAACTGAGGTGGAAAAAAAAATACCTATTTCTACCTATGTGCGTGTTCACTAAAAGAGGAAATTGTCCTCCGCCAAAACTGTTTCCAGACACATGTTCCCACCTGCCTCAGATTCCTCTTCACTCTGGATGGAACTGCCAGTTTTCTTAGTTACCCGGCTCTCAGACTCCAAATAGAGTCCCTGTATGTTAGCAGAGCACTCTCAGAAGGTGACATGTTCCCTCTCTCCTGTCTGTCCCCAGTGGCTTTCCCCAGGGAGCCTTCACAAGAATTGGTATCTTTCTGGTTAGGATGGTGTTTTGCTGCTTTCTGGGCATGAATTTTTGAGTCTGGGACTCCAAGAGAATTGTTGGAGCAGTGAGAGAAGATGGGAATCAACTTCATGTTGTAGGCTGTAAGAGACAGCCTCCTCTGAGCACATTGAAAAAAACCGGGAGTTCATCACTGAATAACTGATGTCAACCACAACATCAAAATGTTTCAACAACAGAGGCTACTGAAATATTTTTCTATTTTTAACGTCTACCCTCTCCACCCAAGTGTTGCCCATTACACTGTGATCTGCACCATCCATAATATTAACCTCATTAATCAGGAGACAGAACCTTTCTATCCCACCCTCGCTCCTTGTCCTTCCTAATGTTTCTATTCTATGCGGTATCTGCCTAAAACTTTATTACACTGACTGCTCCCCAAGCATTTGTTGTTGTTCAGTTGCTAAGTTTTGTCTGACTCTTTTCGACCCCATGAACTGCAGCACACCAGGCTTCCCCGTCCTTCACTATCTCCTGGAGTTTGCTCAAACTCATGTCCATTGATTCGGTGGTGCCATCCAACCATCTCATCCTCATCCTCTGTCACTCCCTTCTCCTCTTGCCCTCAATCTTTCACAGTATCAGAGTCTTCTCCAATGAGTTGGCTATTCGCATCATGGCCGAAGTATTGGAGCTTCAGCTTCAGCATGTCCTTCCAATGAATATTCAGAGCTCAATCCCATGAACAGTAGGAAAAGGCTCCTCAAGCATGGTGATATACAAAGATTGGGTCCTCAGTGAATAATCTTTTCCTGAAATGAAATACTGGGACAAAACCAGTCTCCTTACTAACATGTTAGATGATATAGCCTGGTGCTGAGAGTGTGACTATGAAGAAAAGCACATTTAGACAAATTTTAATTCTCAGTTCTGCAAGAGGAGATGAGAAAGCGTGGGCAAGAGCTTTTGGAGGAAATAGGATGGTCTCAAAATAGACTGGGTGTGTTCCTCCCCAGTCACACATTTACAATCACATGGAGCTGGGACCAGGCTCCAGGCCCGAAGGTGGTAGAGGGACTGTGCTTGGAATGCTCACTGCAATGTTTCCAAGTCCTACTTCTGCAATTCAGTCAAAGCGATCTGATCCCAAGGACCACAGGATCCTGAGACTCACTTTTGTCTAAAATTTTTTTATTCTTTTTTTGATCAGTTACCTGCCAGGACTTATCAGATTCAACCATGTATGATATTGCTAGGGAATAAAGAAAGGAGTTTGTTATTTGATACGAAAGTTGCACACCAAGGTTTCAGGAATGCAGGGGACAAGGAGGTGGCCCTGGGAGTAGGCAGGATTCGTGTTATACAGCAGTCCCTTCACTGAAGGACAAAAGCCTTGAGAAGACAGGCATCCTCATTCACTCAATAGATGTTTACTAAAGTCTTCAGGCAGATTCCATCTTAGGTGATGTGCTTCCAACCCGAGCATCCAGAGGTGAGGAGTGGAGAAGAGGTTGCAGGCAACCATAACCAGGTGTGAGAGGCGGAAGAATGGAGGAATACAGAGGAGAAATAACCAGCTCAGGCTTGGAGGGCTCAGTGAGAGCTTTCTGGGAAAATGCTATCTGTAATCCAACGAGAAAGGTAAATAAAAGTTAAGATATCAAGACTGGTTGGTGAGAGAGAAGCAAGGGTCCACAGCAGTGAAAGTACCAAGTCGACTTGGAACCACTGCAGGAATTCCCGTGGTCAATATATGCTGATCCAAACCATCAGTATAGTCAATAGAAATTAGAGGTATGTTGTAACCAGGTTTTCTTACGGTGAAGAGACAACTGGGAATAAAATTATCAGAACTGATCATGTGCAGATTTTCTTAAATCTTTGAAAACTTCATGGAGACATGGGATGAGGAAGTGCGAGGAAGGGCATGAGTGAATATGGAGGAGCCCTCCGACAGAGAGAACAAAGTTCTGTGGGCAACCCCCATCTTACACACCCTGGAAACAATTTCTTATGCTTCCAAAGTCCTTGAATATGATATTTATTCATACAAATGGATGAAGAAAAAAATGGATTTGGTTTACATAGGAACACACAGTAATGTCTATTGCAGTAGACTCGCCGGGTTGAAAATCAATAAATTTGAGTCTAGGAGCCCCAGTGGAACATGAACACAGTGATTCTTTTCCTGTGCTGCAATAGTTCAAACATACATTCAGATCCAGGACGAGCACCACAGGCCTTGCCAGCAGGAGGGTAAACAACAGATTAGCATTTAACCAAACACAACATGTGTTTTTAATAGATTCAGTATAATTCATCTATGTATGCGGACTGTCACTTTTTCCCAAAGGAAAAATCAGTTGTCTTTGTCCACGTTCGTTTCTAAACATTTTGAACACAATGGCCCTTCCTCTGCTTTGCCTTAAGTCTTTTCTTAATTACAGCCCTGGCATTTATCACAGATTCAAAACATGAATACAGGTAAAAACGTCCTTTCTGGAGACAGATGAAGGGATCTACTAGTTGGTGTGCTTGATTCTTTTTGCTGCTATTGAAAGCAGCACCAGCCATCTTCCTAGGATTCCTTGCACTTTGTAGCAACAAGAGTTAAAAAGTCATCATTTGAAATGTTTCCCAGCCCCCCACAGCTTGTGCCTCACTCTCGTGACCTTGTCAGAGTCAGCTCCAGGGTCAACAGCACAGGGAATGGAATGCTCGTGAACATCAACCCCTCTGTCTCTTCCCTGATGGACCCCAAGCGAACAGCCAGCGAGCTGGAGGGCTCCTCCTTGTTCACTCATGCCCTTCCTCATACTTTCTCATCCCTTGTCTCCATGAACTTTTCAAGGACTTAAGAAAATCTGCATATGACCAATTCTGATGATTCTATTCCCAGTTGTCTCTTCACCTTAAGAAAAGCTAGTCACAGCATTCCTCTGATTTCTATTGACTATATTGATGTTTGGATCAGCAAACCATATATTGACCATGGGAATTTCCTGCAGTGGTTAGGACTTGGTACTTTCACTGCTGTGGGCCCAGGTTCGATCCCTGGTCGGGGAGCTAAGATCAGGAGCATGACATGGCCACAGGAAAAAAAAAAAAACCAACAAGCAAACAAAAAACTCCACTATATATTGACCATGAAAGACCTCCACAGCCCTTCTGAGTAGAAAAGCTTAACCATGGCCTTCTTAGGATGGATAAATTTTCATACAACTGTATGGTATTACATAGCTAGATATGCATAGCAGTTGCATGAAAGGGTATATAAAATGTTGGTGTTCATTTTTTAGTGAATAAAGCAATTCCTGTGAATGACTGGATTTAAGGAGACTTTAGCCTATTTTCTTTGTAAATTTCTGTGATGTTTGAATTGTTTATGCACTTTACTGTCAGTAAAAACTATAAATATGTACATACAAAAGCTATATGGTTTTGCACATATATTTATAAAACCATTAATATGTACATATGTGTATCTGTTTATATATTTATTTATATGTATAGTAAACATTTATTTACTGTTGTTGTTCAGTCGCTCAGTCATGTCTGACTCTGCGACCTCATGAACTGCAGCACACCAGGTGTGTCCTTCACTGTCTCCTGGAGTTTGCTCAGTTTGGCTACTCTGTAATCCTTATGTTAACCTGGAGACCACACTTCCAGATGTCCGTTGAGACTTTTCAGAGAGTTCCAACTATTCCTGCAACTTTGGGAGTGGGTTTTTTAATCCTTTGGGGAAGCATTTTATGTTGCCCTTCAAAATCACAATTAGACCATTATCGTCAGGTGTTTATTTTTTTAAACAGCGAAGTGTGTTTTTTTTTCTCGGACTGCTTGTCCTAAACCAGAAGCTTGGAGGGAGTGTGCTTTTTTGGTTTGTTTTTATTAAGCTGGAATGCACAAGTTTGTCTTGAACTCTTTTTTTGATTCCCCTTCTTCACTGTTGGTAAGGGTGGCCATGACCTAGGTGTGAAAACAAATTCCTCAACCCTGGGGACAGTGAGACAGTTAAGAGCAGAGACTCTGTCTAGTTCAGGCTGCTGGGGTCTGAGTGCTGGTTCCACTGTGGACGGGCTGTGAAGCCCCAGGCCAGCTGCCCAACCTCCTTGTGCCTCTTTTGCCTTACTTGTACAGTTCAGTTCAGTTCAGTTGCTCAGTCGTGTCCAACTCTTTGCCACCCCATGAACCACAGCACACCAAACCTCCCTGTCCATCACCAACTCCCAGAGTTCACCCAAATCCATGTCCATTGAGTCGGTGATGCCATCCAACCATCTCATCCTCTGTCGTCCCCTTCTCCTCCTGCCCCCAATCACTCCCAGCATCATGGTCTTTTCAAATGAGTCAGCTCTTCACATGAGGTGGCCAAAGTATTGGAGTTTCAGCCTCAGCATCAGTCCTTCCAATGAATATTCAGGACTGATTTCCTTTAGGATAGACTGGTTGGATCTCCTTGTAGTCCAAGGAACTCGCAAGAGTCTTCTCCAACACCACAGTTCAAAAGCATCAATTCTTCGGCGCTCAGCTTTCTTCACAGTCCAACTCTCACATCCATATATGACCACTGGAAAAACCATAGCCTTGACAAGATGGACCTTTGTTGGCAAAGTAATGTCTCTGCTTTTGAATATGCTATCTAAGTTGGTCATAACTTTCCTTCCAAGGAGTAAGCGTCTTTTAATTTCATGGCTGCAATCACCATCTGCAGTGATTTTGGAGCCCCCCAAAATAAAGTCACCCATTGTTTCCACTGTCTCCCTATCTATTTGCCATGAAGTGATGGGACCAGATGCCATGATCTTAGTTTTCTGAATGTTGAGCTTTAAGCCAACTCTTTCACTCTCCTCTTTCACCTTCATCAAGAGGCTCTTTAGTTCCTCTTCACTTTCTGCCATAAGTGTGGTGTCATCTGCATATCTGAGGTTATTGATATTTCTCCCGGCAATCTTGATTCCAGCCTGTGCTTCCTCCGATGGGAACAAGAATAGTACTCACATTATAGGATTTACCAAAGCATAGTCAGACATGGCCTAGCTACGAAACAACAACAATTTTGAAAAAGTTAAAATATCATTCTCAAGTAAATATAAAATGGGCATGAATCAAATTTTTATTTCACTCATTACCAAGGGAACCAGCAGGATAAGAGCACAGATGTAAAAGAGAATAGGTAGGAGCAGTACACATATATTTTAGATTTTTTTAATAGGTGGCTATGAAGAATTAAATCAGTAAATATACATATATATTTTTTACATAGATATATAGTGTATATGTGTGTATATACTACATAATCTATGCTGAGTAGAACTTATTTAGCACATAATAAGCTCTATATATCTGTCACCATTATTATTATTTTGTAACTAAAATAAAATTGCTCTTTCAATATGTATCCATCAAAGGAGATTTTTTTTATTTTGGCTTTCAATATGAAATGTCTAGAATGTGCCAAAAGGAGTTTCTAAATGTCTACTAATATTGTTTCTCTTTTTAAACTAACACAGATAAATAAACTGCTTTCCATTTTGTTGAAATGATTAATCCCTATACTTGAGGAAGGAGGTTATGCAGTTTATGGAGGAGATGAACTTTGAAACAGACTTTTTTTTTTCAAGTCAGCTATGTGGCCCTTCATTTTCCAAAGCTTTCTGAAGAATGGAAGGACTACAATAATGTTTCCCGAAAGTCTGGAAATGAACCTTTGTGTTTGATTTAAATTTAGAAAAACATTTAGGGCATTCAAAATCCTTAGTGATCAAGGATAGGCAGAATAAATACCATGTGGTCAAGGCTGGACAAGGCTCTCCTGTCTTCCTTGACTGTCTAAACTCTCCAAAGCTAAAGGTGAAAGCCTGAACACCTGCCAGGTATCTTCTGACAAGTAAAGCATTTTGTTTTCACTGCTGTTTATATGTGTGACTTACATTTTTAATTAAAAATACTCTACCTCCGAGTATGGACAATTTAGTTGTTTTCTGTGTTTGGTCTTGGTCAGTCATTGCAAACTCACTGGCAAAAAGTTTGGCTTCCCACACGTGGGTTACAGGCATCTCTCTGCCAATCTCTCTATTTCTTTAATCCATGACAAATTTCAGAGCAGAAGCTCTGTCCAGTAGCAGGTCATAGAAAAGACTCAATTCATCTACCCTGAATGAACCCACTCAGAAATATTTATCCATAAAACACTTCATGCTTTCCTATCAATCAATGTATCAGTGGACATTAACTGCAGATAATTTATCCAGAACAGGGTCTCTGTGTTGGGGTAATGTTGGAGCCTCTGAAACTATTCATTAGAACAGTAAAAAAAAAAAAAAAAAATTATATCTTCTTTGGGTCAAAACAGCTATATTCTTCACAAGATCTCTCTTTTTAACTTTTTAAAAAGAATTTAATTGACCTTCTGTGGTAGACAGATACTAAGATGGCCTCCCAATATTGAGAGGCCTCACCTCTCAATATTCATGTCCGTGTGTGATTCTCTTTCCTTGTACGTGGGCAGGATCCATGACTTGCTTTTTACCAACAGAATATTTCCAGGGGGACATGATGTCATTTTCACAATTTTTTTTGCATAAAATGCAAACATCCATCTTCTTAGGAGTTGCTCCTTGCTGGCTTTGATGAAGCCAGTGGCCATGTTGGTGAAGGCCACGTAGCAAGGAACTATGGGTGGCTAGCGGTGGCAAGCCACTCCAGTACTCTTGCCTAGAAAATCCCATGGATGGAGGAGCCTGGTAGGCTGCAGTCCATGGGGTCGCTACAAGTCCGACGAGACTGAGCGACTTCACTTTCACTTTTCACTTTCACACAATGGAGAAGGCAATGGCAACCCACTCCAGTGTTCTTGCCTGGAGAATCCCAGGGATGGCAGAGCCTGGTGGGCTGCCGTATATGGGGTCGCACAGAGTCGGACACGACTGAAGCGACTTAGCAGCAGCAGCAGCAGCAGCGGTCAAAAACTAGCAAGAAGCTGAAGCCCTCAGTCCACCAACCCATAAGGACCTGAATCCTGTCAGAGATCAAGTGAGCCTGGAAGCAAAGCCCCAGCCCATACCTTGATGGCAGCCTCGAAGCAGAAGATGCAGGTAAGCCATGACTAGACTCCTGATCCACAGAATCCTGTTTTAAGCTATTTTAAGTTTGTTTTCATATTATTATGCAGATGTAGTCCTAAAAGACTGCAGATCAGAAGGCAACACTCATGCTTTCAGTGATGTCCAAGGGACTTCCCACGTCACACGTGCCCAGTGCAGAAGCACAGACTTACAGGCCACCTCACTCAGGACAACAGATGTCTGGCTGGTTACTCACTTTCTCAGTAGGGATCACCAGTCTCTATCTCCCTTTGAAAACGGTCCTACCCTGAAGAGAACTGTCCAAAGCCCTTTCAATTTAAGACTGCCAACCACATGGGATCAGGTTAGAATTACAGATTTTCATTGGTAGAAAGGACCTTGACAAGCATTTGTGTGATCCTCAAAATTAGTTTCACATGCATCAGATCTGTGCCAGACACTGAGTTAAACTTGGATGGAGAAATAAATGGCACCTATTTTCTGACCTTGAAAAGCATGCAGTTAAGGAAGAAAGAGGGCATTTTTAAAGGCAGTGAAAAATGTAAAAAGATCAACAGCACCAAGTGTTGGAGAAGAAATGGAGAACTAGAACTCTTAGACTTTGCTGATCAGCTTGTAAAATAAAACAGTACAGCCACTATGGAAAACTGGTAATTCCTCATAAAGTTAGCCATGCTTCCACTTTATGGCTCAGCAATTCCACACTTAGGTGTTAACCCAAGAGGGGTGAAAACATATGTTTTCATTTACGAGAGTGTTTATAGTAGCTTTTATTCACAATAGCCAAAACCTGGAAAGATCCAAATGCCGACAATAGGAGGATGGATCAACAGATTGTGCTATATTCATAATATGGACTACTATTCAGCAATTAAAAGGAGGGAATCGTTGATATGATGGATATCATTACCCGTTACAACATGGATGACTCTCAAAAATATCATATTGGGTGAAAACAGTGACAGATCAAAATAATACATACTCACTCTCTTAATTCCTTGATGTTCAAGCAGCCTTAATCTTGAGTCACAGAAACTGACAGAAAAGGGGAATGAAAGAATTTTCCTGGCAGTGAAAATGTTTTGTATTTTGATGGGTAGACAGTTACATAAGATGTGTACACTTATCAAAATCACCACACTGTACACTTCAGTTATGTGCACTTCACTGTGTGTAAATTTTGCCTCAATTAAAAATAAAAGAATAAATTGAAAGCATGGGCTTTAGGAATTGGTTAGATCCCTGTTTATTTAACTTATATGCAGAGTACATCATGAGAAACGCTGGACTGGAAGAAACACAAGCTGGAATCAAGATTGCCGGGAGAAATATCAATAACCTCAGATATGCAGATGACACCACCCTTATGGCAGAAAGTGAAGAGGAACTCAAAAGCCTCTTGATGAAGGTGAAAGTGGAGAGTGAAAAAGTTGGCTTAAAGCTCAACATTCAGAAAACAAAGATCATGGCATCCGGTCCCATCACTTCATGGCAAATAGATGGGGAAACAGTGGAAACAGTGTCAGACTTTATTTTTCTGGGCTCCAAAATCACTGCAGATGGTGATTGCAGCCATGAAATTAAAAGACGCTTACTCCTTGAAAGGAAAGTTATGATCAACCTAGATAGCATATTCAAAAGCAGAGACATTACTTTGCCAACAAAGGTTTGTCTAGTCAAGGCTATGGTTTTTCCTGTGGTCATGTATGGATGTGAGAGTTGGACTGTGAAGAAAGCTGAGCGCCGAAGAATTGATGCTTTTGAACTGTGGTGTTGGAGAAGACTCTTGAGAGTCCCTTGGACTGCAAGGAGATCCAACCAGTCCATTCTGAAGGAGATCAGCCCTGGGTGTTCTTTGGAAGGAATGATGCTAAAGCTGAAACTCCAGTACTTTGGCCACCTCATGTGAAGAGTTGACTCACTGGAAAAGACTCTGATGCTGGGAGGGATTGGGGGCAGGAGGAGAAGGGGACAACAGAGGATGAGATGGCTGGATGGCATCACTGACTCGATGGACATGAGTCTGAGTGAACTCTGGGAGTTGGTGATGGACAGGGAGGCCTGGCGTGCTGCAATTCATGGGGTCGCAAAGAGTCGGACTCGACTGAGCGACCCATCTGATCTGATCTGGATTCCTACTGCATCTCTAAAATGCACTCACTGTGCCTGAGGGGTACATGATTCAATTCCTCTGAGGTTCAGTTTCCTCACCTATGGGCTTCTCAGGTGGCTCAGTGGTAAAGAATCCACCTGCTAATGCAGGAGACCTAGGTTCAATCCCTGGGTTTGGAAAATCCCTTGGAGAAGGACATGGTAACCCACTCGAGTATTCTTGGGAAATCCCGTGGACAGAGAAGCCTGGCAGGCTGCAGTCCATGGGATCGCACAGTTGGACATGACTTAGTGATTACACAACCGACAAATATAGAATAACAATGCCTAAGATTTGTCATTATTTGTCCAGGATTGCTCTGAAGAGTAAAAAGAGATATCATTTGTAGAGTATTTAGCTCAATGCCTGGCATAGCACACAATGTGCACGTCATGTCCAACTCTTTGTGACCCCATGGACTGTAACCCACCAGGCTCCTCTGTCCATGAGATTTCCCAGACAAGGATACTGCAGTGGGTTGCCATGCCCTCCTCCAGGGGATCCTCCCTACTATGTCTCCTATGTCTCTTGCATTGGCAGGAAGGTTCTTTACCACTAGAGCCACCTGGGAAGCCCATAGTACACAATAAATAGAAATTATTATGATCATTCTTTTTCTTAAAAAAAAAAAAACTACAAGAAATTATACATAAAGTCCTAAATCATACATAGAAGAAGTAATTCTGCCTCAGCAACAAAATGGGTCAGAGAAAGCTATATAAATGAGATGATAATATGAACTAGCCTTTGATATAGGATTTTACCAGGTGGATAAAAGGATGGAGATAATCCATTTCTGTACATTTTCTAACGAAGATTGCTCTGACCTCTGTAAATGAAGCAGCTTTTTCATGGGGCTTAAGATCCAAGAAAATGGATTAAGCAAGAAATACTTGGTTCAGCAAGTATTCATTAATTACGTGCTATATAGAGCACATCATGCTAGGTACTAAAATGGGAGAAATAATAAAACAGAAATAAACCATAAATACCTGGATTATACTGGAAGTATGATTAACTTCAGGTAAATGGAAAACTCAGACACATTACCAATGTATTTGAACCTGTCAGTTTCCATGTTGCTTTGAATCTTGACTGTCATGAATATGACATGAAATATTCATGAAAATCATGGTTTTAGGTAGATGAGCTGGGGTTGGAATCTGGAATTGGACATCTACTTACCCTGTGGCCTTTGGCAAATGATCTCACCTCTTAGAGTCTCAGTTTTTTGTTTTTTTAACCTGAAAAAATACCTAACGAAGTTGTCTTGGAGATTAAATGAGAGAGTCTGAGTAAAAACGTCTAGGACAATAGAGTATTTAGTACAGCCAGGGTTTGAAAGACATTAGCTGATTTCCCATGAGAATAGCTACCAAGAAATCCAAAGACTTGGATGAGAATTTATCCACAGGAGAAGGGAGTCTCTTAATCTCCAACGGTGACAGTATTAATTGGACCACTGTTATTAAAAAATTATTAAAAGAATTCCTACTAAAAGAAAAACTTAGTTGTAGCTCTGCATTTTTAATCACAAAACAATTCCACAGTAATGGCCTACAGCTTATGAGCTAGCCAAAAAACTCCTAGTGGAAAATAAGTGATCTTGGCCTGCATGGGGTGCTCTGCTGGCTTACTTAACAGTAAATGCAGTGACTAAGGAGGGAATGTTTCTTTTGCGGGCACCTGTCACACTCAACAATCTGCTCCCTGTTTCTCCTAGGATCAGTCAAAACGTTTTCAAAATATTTGATCTAAATAAGACACTTGAGAGAGACATTCTTTCCTGAAATTTTAATCTGGGAAATTATGTTTATCTACAGAATCTTCAGGTGCCTAAACCACACTCAAATTTAGGGTTTCAACATTTCATTTCTGGCGATAATTACATAGATGTGTTCTTTATTTTATTGAATATCTCTTTCCTGTGTTTTATTTAGCTTCCAGAACCACACTGGGTATGTCATCACCACCACTGAGTGGTTTGTAAACCCTCTAAGTGCTACTCAGCAGTATCGCCAACAGACCAGGCCTGTTATAAGAAACCTCTTAAAATACACAGAATAGGGCCCCGCTGTATTTGCTGCCTCTAAGGTTATGAATTAAGGCTAAGTGCAAGCATATGCCTACTGAGGAAATGGTCTTACACTTTTTAAACATATCAAATAATCCAGCAAAATAAAGTACCTGGTTTAAATAATATTCTCACTTTGTTAGGATAACCACAGAAGAAGGGATGTATGTGCACATGCAAAGGAAATCCCCATAACTTTTTTCAGGCCACTTAGACCTTGGGAGGAATGAGACACCTCTTACTCCCCTCCTGAAAGGCTGTACAACACTGTCCTTAACAAATTAAGCCAATGGCCTCCACAAGCCCTAGTGATCAGATATATATCTCTTTCTTGGTCTTCTCATTTGAAATTCAGTTCAGTTCAGTCCCTCAGTCGTGTCTGACTCTTTGCGACCCCATGAATCGCAGCACACCAGACCTCCCTGTCCATCATCAACACCCGGAGTTCACCCAAACTCATGTCCGTTGAGTCGGTGATGCCATCCAGCCACCTCATCCTCTGTCATCCCCTTCTCCTCCTGCCCCCAATCCCTCCCAGCATCAGGGTCTTTTCCAATGAGTCAACTCTTCACATGAGGTGGCCAAAGTATTGGAGTTTCAGCTTCAGCATCATTCCTTCCAATGAACACCCAGGAGTGATCTCCTTTAGGATGGACTGGTTGGATCTCCTTGCAGTCCAAGGGACTCTCAAGAGTCTTCTCCAACACCACAGTTCAAAAGCATCAATTCTTTGGTGCTCAGCTTTCTTCACAGTCCAACTCTCACATCCATACATGACCACAGGAAAAACCATAGCCTTGACTAGACGAACCTTTGTTGGCAAAGTAATGTCTCTGCTTTTCAATATGCTGTCTAGGTTGGTCATAACTTTCCTTCCAAGGAGTAAGCATCTTTTAATTTCATGGCTGCAGTCACCATCTGCAGTGATTTTGGAGCCCCAAAAAATAAAGTTTGACACTGTTTCCCCATCTATTTCCCATGAAGTGATGGGACCAGATGCCATGATCTTCGTTTTCTGAATGTTGAGCTTTAAGCCAACTTTTTCACTCTCCTCTTTCACTTTCATCAAGAGGCTTTTGAGTTCCTCTTCACTTTCTGCCATAAGGGTGGTGTCATCTGCATATCTGAGGTGACTGATATTTCTCCCGGCAATCTTGACTCCAGCTTGTGCTTCTTCCAGCCCAGTGTTTCTCATGATGTACTCTGCATATAAGTTAAATAAGCAGGGTGACAATATACAGCCTTGACGTACTCCTTTTCCTATTTGGAACCAGTCTGTTGTTCCATGTCCAGTTCTAACTGTTACTTCCTGACCTGCATACAGGTTTCTCAAGAGACAGGTCAGGTAGTCTGGTATTTCCATCTCTTGAAGAATGTTCCACAGTTTATTGTGATCCACACAGTCAAAGGCTTTGGCATAGTCAATAAAGCAGAAATAGATGTTTTTCTGGAACTCTCTTGCTTTTTCCAAGATCCAGTGGATGTTGGCAATTTGATCTCTGGTTCCTCTGCCTTTTCTAAAACCAGTTTGAACATCTGGAAGTTCACGGTTCAAGTATTGCTGAAGCCTGGCTTGGAGAATTTTGAGCATTCCTTCACTAGCGTGTGAGATGAGTGCAGCTGTGCGGTAGAAACGACCACACAATAATTACCAAATCACTTCCCAGTGGCTTCCCTGGTCGCTCAGCTGGTAAAGAATCCACCTACAGTGCGGGAACCTGGGTTCAGTCCCTGGGTTGGGAAGAGCCCCTGGAGAAGGAAAAGGCAACCCACTCCAGTATTCTGGCCTGGAGAATTCCATGGACTGTATGGCCCGTGGGGTTGCAAAGAGTCGGGCACAACTGAGCGACTTTCACTTTCAATTACCAAATAGTAATTCAGTCAAGAGGCTTCCCTGGTGGCTCAGTGGTAAAGAATCCACCTGCCAATGCAGGAGACTAAGGTTTGATCCCTGGGTTTGGAAGATCCCCTGGAGAAGGGAATGGCAACCCACTCCAGTTTTCTGGCCTGGGAAATCCCATGGACAGAGGAGACCGGGGGTGGGGGGCTACAGTCCATGGGGTCACAGAAGAGTTGGACACAACTTAGCAACTAAATAACAACAACAAACTCAGTCAAAGTGGAATATAAATTTACAACAACAAAAAATCTATTAATTTTACCAAAATTTTCTCTCTTCCTAGTTCCAAAGACACAAAAATCTTTCTTACAGATGAAAACTGGGACAGGGTGCAATTCTGGCTGAAAAAAAAATTTTTGATAATTTTTTATCTTTATAAGTATTAAATTAATCATAAGAGGAAATTATGTAAATAAATGCAGATATGGGCATTTGTTTTATGGATACAAATTAACTGCTGATACCATAAGAAATATTCTAACTTCACTTTTTAATGTACCACTTAATAAGAGGTGATCTTCCTCTGCTTTTACAAAACATTTTTTGTAAGTTATGAGAAAGATATTTTATTCTATTTTGAAACCTTAACTTGTTTTTATTTTTAAAAATCTATCAAAATATCCAGAAAACCCACTATAATTTTAGGTTTTTTTTTTTTCTTTGCAAAGTTTCTTGGTCATTGAAGGAGCTCAATGACCTCAGAAGTCAAGCTTCAGAAGTCAAGCACAAGGACGAGTTGTCACTAATGAACCCCAGCAAGAACAGCGTGGTAAGTACACAGACTGCACAGAGAAGGTAACACCAACCAAGGGGATGAGGTGGTGAGCAGAGGCCAGCAGGGGACTCAGGACTCACCAGGACTCAGCAAATAGGAACGCTTCATAGGGGGAGGGCTCAAAACAGCAGAGGGTCAAGCTCCAAATACTGAAGAATGGCACGTGCTTCCTCTTGATGGTGACCACTAAGACATGACCAGCAGCTAAAAGTTTCAGTGTTCAGCACTTCTATCATATTCTTTTGCATACAGAAGAGGAGGATTCTAGCAAATACAGCCTGTAAGCAGAATGCATAAGTCAAGCCCCATTTTCCCATAGACAGTAAACAGGGCTTAGATTCAAGTGGGGTTAGGGTTTGGGGGAAGCATGGGTCCTATGACTGCAGCATGACCACCGACAGCAGCGTCTCTGACAGTGGGATACCAGATACCAGTTCATAGTTTCCAGCCCAGGACCACAGCAGTTTCCTGATCTTTGTGAATATCCCTTCCTTATGTCAGGGGCTTCCGAGGTGGCATTGGTGGTAAAGAACATGCCTGACAATGTAGGAGATGTAGGCTTTGTGGGTGCGATCTCTAGGTTGTGAAGATCCTCTGGAGGAGGACACGGCAATCCACTCCAGTATTCTTGATTGGAGAATCCCATGGGCAGGCGGGCTATGGTCCATAGGGTTGCGAAGAGTCCGACATGATCGAAGCGACTTAGCACACATGCACTTCCTTTTGCCTCTTCTACAGCTGTTTCTCCCTTTTTGCCTTCAGCGACAACCATTTCTTCCTATCTGTTCCTTCCTTTTTCCCCTCTGGCCCTCTCAGTGCTATTGTAACCACTCTCCTGTATTAGAGTCACTCTCTTTGAGATACCTGAACTCCTGTTTCCTCCTTGGACCCTGGCTTCTACCATGGTCCCCTCAATACCTAGCACAGGGAGTTTTGCCTAAAATAGGAAGTAGGGAATTCGTATGGTATTATGGAAAAAGCATGACATTTGGAGTTAGAAGAACTAAATCAAAATCTCCGTTCTAGCATTTAACCAGACCTTGGGCAATTAATGTGACCTTGGGCAAGTTCATTAGCCCTTATTTACCTCCTCTGTACCATGGGAACTAGAGTATTAGCCACCTCCCCAAGGAAATTGGGTGAACACCTCTAGCTCTGAGGGTCTCAGCCCTAACAACACAATAGCCTCCCCTGAGGGACATCTTTTAAAAAAATATACATCGGGGCTCCTTCCCCAGAGACTTTGAAAATTCATCTCAAGTGTGATCTAAACATTGGTAGTTTTAAAATTTCCCGGGTGATTGATTCTCATAGCACTGGGATAGAGCTGAGTATGCTCTGCAGACTACCATTATCAATGCTACCTGTTAAAAAAGCAGACGGCTATGTGTACACCTATGGCTGATTCTTGTTGATGTATGGCAGAAACCAACATAATATTGTAAAGTGATTATCCTTCAATTAAAAAGAAAGAAAGAAAGAAAAAAGCAGACTATTAGGCCTCACCTCAGACCTATTAAACCAGAATCCATAATTTACAAGATCCCCAAGTGATTCCTATGCATGTTACAGCTTGAGGAACACTGGTCTGTAATATAGCAGGTACTCGATGAACAGTGGTAGCACTGAAGAACTGATGCTTTCAAATTGTGGTTTTGGAGAGGACTCTTGAGAGTCCCCTGGACTGCAAGGAGATCAAACCAGTCAATCCTAAAGGAAATCAATCCTGAATATTCATTGGAAGAAGTGATGCTGAAGCCGAAGCTCCAATATTTTGGCCACCTGAAGTGAAGAGCTGACTCATTGGAAAAGACCTTTATGCTGGGGAAGAATGAAGGCTAAAGGAGAAGTGGGTGGCAAAGGATGGGATGGTTAGATGGTGTCACTGACTCAATGGATGTGAACTTGAGCAAACTCTGGGAGATAGTGAAGGACAGGGAAGCCTGGTGTCCTGCAGTCCATGGGGTCGCAAAGAGTCGGACATAACTTAGCAACTGAACAACAACAGGAGGTGAATATTATTAGCCTTATTGAAAAGTAATTAATACTTATTGAAATTGAATATTGGCCTGCTGTATACTGTGGCACATACCTGTGCAGCACCCTTGAGTGGAACCTGTTGGAACCTCTGTTCTTAAATATCAGACCTCAGTCACACAATCCTGAGAGTCTGTGCCCTTGTATAGACGGAAATAGCTTCACACTGATCTCCCTGCTTCTACTCTTAGCCCTTGCAATTCATTCTCCGCCAGCCACAGGGCCAAGATAGCACTTCAAATATGAATGAGAATCTTAGTACTCAAACTTGGGTCGTGGACCACCAGCAACAGCATCCCCTGGATGCTGTTAGACATGCAGATTCTCAGGCTCCATCCCAGGCCTAATGATCCAAAGTCTTCAGTTTAACAAGCTCCCCAGGTGATTCAAATGCATCTTCTAGAATACTCCAGTGGCTTTCTGTTACACTAGGGGGAACCTCAGACTCCCAGATGATCTGGCCTGTCTTCCTTTCCAGCTTGGCATCCCAGTGCTGTCAGCCGTGCTCACTGTGCTCATATACACTTCCTTCTTCTCCTTGGCCTTCCTTCTGCTCCTTGAACTTATCAAGCCCAGTCCTGCCTCAGGGTCTTAGAACAGGCTGTTCCCTTGAGCCCTCATCCCCAGGCCCTCAGGTTATCTGTCACCTCCTGAGAGTGGCCTTGCATGTCCACCCTGTCATAAGTCCCCTTTCCTTCACCCTGTTCTTAATAGTGCTGTGACATATTATCCTGTTTTAATTTCTTATGTTGATTATTGCCTCCTCCCCCAAGAATATAAGTTCCCTAAAGAAGAGGCACCATGTCATGTTCTCTGCTGTATCTCAGAGCCTAGAAAAGTGCTTGCTACTTGTTAGTAAATACTTGTTGAATATATACTTCTCTCATATCTTTCAAACACAGTTCCCAGTACAATAATAAGCTTGATGCTAACTCTTAGGAGTGGCCTTTTCCATGTTTTGGGATCCAAGCGAATGAGCTTCAGCCAGAGAACATTCCTGGTCTGACCTCTCCCACCGTTTTTTGTGACTTGTTTGATGGATGAGTTTTGGAGAAAGTAACCGAGTATTTCTGGCTTTTGAAACCAGTCTGTCTCCCTAATTATGATCGCCTCTGCCACTCCATTCTCTTAATGACGTGGGCTTTGTCCCAGTGAGGGAATGAATGTAGCACATGGACAGGAGGATATCTTCAATTTAGAGGAGCTTTAGCAAGCCCATGGGATGCAAATGTAAAGCCATTTTGATCTTGAATTGACAGTTTCCAACGGTTGAGAATTGGTCCAAAATTCAGAAGAGGACTAAAGGAGTGTTATTTATTCAGCCACCTGAAATCCCAACACATATTACAACTCATCGCAGGTACACTGATAATTCCTATCAATATAAATGGGTAATTTTCGAGAACTAAATATTTTACTCAAATACCCATGAAACCACCTACAATTCTGTTTTCTCCTCCAACTTATGTCTTCATGAGTCATCAGCTGAAAAAAATGATTCTGACTCAAGTGGTTTCCTATTACTTCTGAAGAGAACTGTTAATCTCTTCTTCACGGCATAGTAATCCAGTCTCCAAGATCCAAGTGTCTAGGGAAAGTTTAGGTCTGTAGAGCTAAGCTGTTTCTCCTGGGAAGTGTCCTGCTCTCTCATCCACCTTGGGGGAATCTTCTTGCTCCCCAGGGGGCTCAGTTGTTCACCCTCCAGACTGCCTAACCTCTCATCCCAGTGTAGACCCAGTGTCCATCTTTCTGCAGGGCTTCTCAGTGTCTCCAATGATATCCAAAAACGATATCAATGATGAGTCTCAGAGAGCTGCAAATTCATCCTAGGAGCAATTATACACATCAAATCCCAAATCTCTAAATTCCTTCAGAACTAGACAGAATTTAGAGATTTTCTAATCCAATCCCAGTATCAAGACTCCAGAGCTCAGAGAAGTTAAGTGATTCACCCCAGGTGACTCAGCCAGAGGGTGGTAAGGCCTGAACACTGTGTCAATTCATGATGAGCCATCTTTACTATGAATTTCAATAAATAAATTAGGTAGTTACGTGAAACACTGCCAGATGCCAAGTAGGTCCTATGAAATTTATGTTTGTTTGGGTTTTTGTGAGATGGAGTTAACACAAGCTAACATGAGCCAGACATAAAGAAAAAAAAATGATGAAATGTTGCCAAGTTATTACAGCACCAGTAACAACTATAGTTAAGAAAAGTAACTCATGACTCAGAATACATAATTTCCATACACATTAAATTAGCATTGGCTTTTGGCAAAAACGTATTTGAGCACATGGAGCTGTGGGGATGTAGAAGGCTATCAAGCTGATGAGTGCCTGTGTGTGCCTGGGACTGCTTCTCCTTCTCCACAGAACATGAACTCTGATAGCTCAAATCAAAGAAAAAAAAAAAAAAAACTCCCCAAAGTTCTGCTCTCAGCCACCACAACCCAGACCTGTAAATCAGCACTGCTCATTTTAGTCAGTTATTGGCTAGACAACAGAAAAGGATGGTTTCTTTTAGTCTTTACTGAAAATAATTATGTGTCATCATGAAAGGAAAACACATACTCATCTTTGAACTAACTCAAGTTCCTAACATCCCTTTTTAAAAATAGCCATGGAATTGAAAAGGAAAAATATTTTCCAAGAAAAGCTGATTGCACTGAACTTCCTGCCCTACACACTCCCATATTTTTACACAAATGTCAGTGCTCGAGATTCAGAAATGAATCAACTAGGCGTCATCTTGGAAAACCCTACAGGCTCCTGAGTAAACCAGCACTCTGGGTGCCAGTGAGCTGTCACGCTCAGTGCATGCGGGATGCCCGGTTCCCAACAAGTCAAAAGTAGCCTAGAGACTCAGAAAATGATGGTCCTTGAGCCCTTCATGAAAGGACCCTTCATCAATAAATCGATTAAGTCCTGAGGATAGCTAACCAGGGACCAGAGACAGGCTTGATTAAAACAGAGTCTCTGAGAAACCTTATTACCATTCTCCCAGCTGAAAAACAAACCACTAACCACTTTCCTTTATATTGCACAGGAATCTTAGAATGTTTTGTATTCCTTTTTAATTCAATAAAAATCTTTGAGTTCCCTGGAATGGAATTCAGAATTGTAGCAACATACTATCTTAAAGATTGACTATTATTCTGTTTACCTTGGGTATTTATTACATTTATTTATTTACATTATTTATTACTTTTATTGATAGGTCTTGGGCTTCCCTGGTGGCTCAGTGGTAAAGAATCCACTTGCCAATGCAGGAGACAAAAGTTCGATTCCTGGGTTGGGGAGAAGGAAATGGCAACCCACTCCGATATTCTTGCCTGGGAAATCGCATAGACAGAGGTGCCTGTCGGGCTACAGTTCACGGAGCTGCAAAAGAGTCAGACACGACTGAGTGATTAAACAACAAGGTCTTATTAAATGGCTATTTTCTACTGGCAATCTTCAGATGAAATTTACCTTTAAACAGTATGAATTCCTTGATAGCAGGATCTATGTTTTATTTATCCCCATACAGAGCACAGCCCCTAGCTCACAGTACTCCCTCAGTAACTGTTTAATAAATAAGAACTAAATGAATGGATGGCTTATATATTGGAAATAATGCTGCTTCAGCAAAAATAATGCTTTCTAAAACTGGTTTATTTTCACCTAGAAAAATCTAAAGGCTCCCTACTAAAAAAGTTTTCCTACAAAAAGTGACTAAATGATTAAATAAACTTTTTTTAAGTTAGTCAAAGAAGTATTTTATTTTGACACTGGATATTTTTTCTTTTGCTTAAATGAATGCAAGATTAAAATGAAATGAATATTATAACTCTGTGATATTTTTTCTCTTGTGCATATCAGTGTTATTCTTTTGAAGTCCCTTTAAAACCTGTTAAACAACGTGAAAACATGGAGACAATAGGTGGAAAAAATTACATCTTTGAGAGAGATGTTCACCCATATTGTTTCAATAACAGCGCCAATTTCTGAACAAAAAATAAGATGAGGAAAAGCCTAGGATGGCTAGTGCTTCTCTCAAAATCAATCATTTCACAGAACACTTACATTGATAAGAAAAAGACTTTGCTTTTTAACCATCACGATTTATGCAGACTCTTAAGAATGTACTTAAACCTGGAAAAATGTTTTTTCCTTTAACCTTTTTGATGAAATTGCTGGTTTCAAAGGTATGTTTTTAAAAATTAATATTCAGGTGTGTGCATGTTGAATTTCAATCACTCCACTTCTCAAGAGCTGGAGATCTATACAGTGAACTCTGTGAGTTTATAGGTGGGTGGCTCGCTGGAAAGGTGACAGTATTTCCAGCAACGTTAGAGCATCTATAACCTATTTGTCTTTCCCTTACATTTCCTGGACCACAAGGTATCCTTTTCATCTTGGACACACACTCTTTCCACTGGGAACTTTCTGGTTCTCATTTCACAAAACCAGTGTTGTTGTTGCTTTTTCCCCCTTTCCATATGCTCCAAAAGTTTTTTAAAGATAATTTTGAAACCTTATTTATTTATTTATTTTTGGCTATGCTGGGTCTTCATTGCTGTGAGGGTTTCTTTCTCTGGTTGCCGAGCGGGGGCCGCTCTCTAGTTTCGCCGGCTTCTCATTGCGGTGGTTTCCCTTGCTGCGCAGCATGGGCTTCAGTAATCCTGGCTCCAGGGCTCTAGAGCACATGCTCAGTAGTTGTGGCTCATGGGCTTAGTTGCTCAGCAGCACATGGGATATTCCTGGACCAGGGATCGAACCCATGTCCCCTGCATTGACAGGTGGAATCTTTATCACTGAGTCATCAGAGAAGCCCCTAGGCTCCACAATTAAAAAAAAACATATTGGTGATGTTTTCCTATCATTGTAAATCATTGTTTTGTATTGCCCTACCAATAATGTCTTCCCAGAACTAAATGTAGCAGTGTGAGAAGGTCTCCAATAGGCTGGTGCTTTTGGAGGACAAAGGGTCAAGAATGATTCCATTAAATGATGCTGGAGAAGGGAGTTCCGAAACCTTCTTTTTTTCTTATTAACATGTCAAGATGAAAGTTTTTTCTCATCCTTTTCTACCGACTATTTGTTCTGACAGTTATGACAATGAAAAGGCAGAAATACAATATTGACTTGACACGGCTTGCTACTTATAAGAAGCAAGCTTTTAAAAGTCAAGGAATAAAAATAGTTCAGAAGTTTTGAATTCTTGCTTACACATCAAATAAAATTGATCTGCCAAGGGTCCCAATATAAATTGACTACATTTCTCCACTACGTATCCCAACTATAAGAAGGTACTTACATAGAGTTCTGCTGATCTAATTGGATTTGGGTTTTCTGATTCGCTTTCCTGTACAAGATTACCTTGACTTTCCTGCTGATAATGTTCCTCAAAACCACTAAATCACCATAAAGATGATCACTAATTCAACATGCAACAGTCTCACATTCCTTTCCCTATCACCACATTACTGTAAAAGGGCAGTGCAGACCTGGGGAGGTGCTATATGTTGTCCTTCCCTCTGTGAGATGCTGATTCGTTTTTAGGCTTCTCTCAGCTATACCTTTAAATTAATTTGCACTGTACTAGGATTCTAATATATACTTTTAAATCTTTAAATTAATTTGCACTGTACTATTTTCTTGGGCTCTGAAATCGTTGCAGATGGTGACTGCAGCCATGAAATTAAAAGATGCTTGCTCCTTGGAAGGAAAGCTATGACAAACCTAGACAGCGTAGTAAAAAGCAGAGACATTACTTTGCTGACAAAGGTCCGTCTAGTCAAGGCTATGGTTTTTCTAGTAGTCACGTGTGGTTGTGAGAGTTGGACCATAAAGAAGGCTGAGTGATGCTTTTGAACTATGATGTTGGAGAAGACTCTTGAGAGAACCTTGGCCTGCAAGGAGATCAAACCAGTCAATCCAAAAAGAAATCAATCCTGAATATTCATTGGAAGGACTGATGCTGAACTTTGGCCACCTGATGCAAAGCGTTGATTCATTAGAAAAGACCCCTAATGGGTCTGATTCTTTGCAACCCAATGGACTGTAGCCCACTGGGCTCCTCTGTCCATGGGATTCTCCAGGCAGGAATTCCGGAATGGGTTGCCATGGCCTCCTCCAGGGGATCTTCCCAACCCAAAGATCGAACCCAGGTCTCCCACATGGCAGGCAGATTCTTTACCATCTAAGCCACCAGGGAAGCCCTAATTGAATTTAATTGTAATGAGTCAAAGTGGAACTGCAGTCCACCACTTACTAGCTCTATGACTTACAGCAAGTACTTAAGCAGTCTGGGCCTTCGTGTCCTTGTTTTTTAAGTGAGGACAATAATTATACCTATCTCAGCATTATTGTAAGACTTATGAGTTATTATTTGTAAGGTAGTTAGAACAATGCCTTGCTCTTAATAAACACTATAAATGTCTGCTAAATGAAAATAGAAATATTCATTTACAATGCCTAGCACTAGAAGGGATTCAATAAATGAAATAAATCTGAAACTAAGAGCAGGACAACCTTAATAACAAGACTAAAACTATAAAGCCAATTTCTGATAGTAACAGGCATTGCAAAATAGAAAGAACACTCTTCATGAGTCATTTTTTAAAATAATTTAAATGCCTACATTTAAATGATCTCTTTAAAACACATTTAGATTAAGAGAATGAAAATGAAAATTAAGGGACTGAAATGACTGTCCCTGTCATATTTGGATAAGACACTTCCTCTCTCTGAATCTGAAGTTTTAATCTGCAAATGAGAGAATTATACTATGTTAATTTCTAAATGTTGTATGTGTATGTGCTGTGAATCAGTCAGTGTTGACCATCTGTAACAAAAGGAGAAACCAAAGGACAATGAATCAATTTTTTGTTGATTCATTTAATACATAGTTACATTTAATACTTTTAAAATAATATCCTTTAATCTAAGATCATTCCTCTCCTTCCCTTCCTCCCTCCCTTTCATTCTTTAATTCTTCTCTTTCTTTTTCTTTCTTCCTTTCTTTTATATGTGAAAACATCCTTTCTTTTGAACTTCCCAGGTGGCTCAGTGGTAAAGAATCCATCCACCACTGCAGGAGATACAGGTTCCATTCCTAGGTCAGGAAGATCCCTCGGAGTAAGACATGGCAATCCACTCCAGTATTCTTGCCTGGGAAATCCCATGGACAGAGGAGACTGGTGGGCTACAGTCTACCGGGTTGCAAAGAGTCAGTCACAACTTACTGACTAAACAGAAACAATCCTTTGTCTTATTCAAGAATGATGAAAATAGGTGGTAGGTTATTTTAATTGTAATAACATTTAATTTTATGTATCTATAACATAAAACTTATCCATTTCACTTGTGCGGTTCAGTGGCATTAAGTACATTCACGGTGTTGTGTAACCATCTAACATCTATATCTAGAACTTTTTCACCATCCCAAACTTTCTGTCTCAAATTTGACTGCTCTAGGTAACTCAACTAAGTGATATCCTATAGTATTTGTCCTTTCGTGTTTGGGTTATTTCACTAACATAATATCCTCAAGGTCAGACTTTTTTTTTAATGTTCTTACTTGGCAGTCTCCAAGTAACATTCTTACCAGGTCTTCATCCAGAAGCCTGGGGACCACTGGAAATCTTGCACAAATATTCCGCAGTACTATGATCAATGGCAGTGGTCACATTTTCAGTGCATTGCACGTTGCAATGAATGCTCAATAAGCCTGAAATAATGTGCCAGGACCCTGCGGCTGCTGCTCAGTGCCCTCTGCAGGGGGCAGAATTGGACTGAACTTACAATGGGTATATCACTTCCCTTATTAATTGCTGTCTTTCTTTCATCCAAACTAGTTATGTTATAAATATAAAACTGAAAGGATGATGGAAAATACTATTTTTAAACATATACCTCATGTTGCCAACAAAACCTGGCCTATTTGCCACAAGCTGGGAGGAGATTGATGGTTTGGTCCAGCTTCCAACTAATTCTACAAGGCACCTCCCCATGTCTGACCCTCAACAATTCAGCAAGTCACTTTATTAAGGGAAGTATTTTAAGGAGGCATTGGTTCCTGCCTAAAATATTATAGATATTTTAATAATTATTAAAATTATAGATTTTATAAATTATCAAGTTATAGATTTATAATTATAGATCTCAAGTCTTCTTGTTTTGCCCTCTTGAGTCACCATCCAGACTCACAGACAGGGTGCTTTGGAAACTTGCAGACATGTATACAGTGGTTAATCACACATATTCTAAGTGTACTACCCAGTGGTTTTTTAATGTTTTGGAGATGATAGGCAAGTCTTGGCCCATGCTACTAACTCTAGGATGTTCTTGCACTTGAAGTCACAAGCTGAAAAATGACTAAAAATAAAAATAACAGCTTCTAAAATAATGCTTCCAAAATAATACTCCTTAGGTCATACTAAAGTAAGTAGAGACATACATAATGATGGGTGTGGTAAAATAATTTCTTTTTTGGAACTGAAGTTACTAGTAACTATCAGAAAGAAGAAGAATACAGAGAAGAAGAAAATGTCTTAAAATATATATTTCTGAATTTATAAAAAATCAGTGCCCTCAAATTTAAAATAATTTGGGGATGGGATGAAAATAACTAGTGAAGACAGAGAGAACACAAGAGACTGTGAGGGAAAGGCTGGTGCCCAGAAAAGAAATGATGGACAGAAACAGAGCAGGTGGAGATGGAGAGAAATGGAAAGATTCAAGATGAATCCTAGAAGTGAACTGAACAAACAGAGTATATTTAATAATATTTGCATTTTTCTTTCATATGTTCACTGCATGCACATTCAGTTGTGTTTGACTCTATGTGACCCCACGGACTATAGCCCGCCAGGCTCCTCTATCCATGGACTCCTCCAGGCAAGTATACAGGAGTAGGTTGCCATTTCCTCCTCCAGAGGATCTTCCCGATACAGGGACTGAGCCCACGTCTGCTGCCTCTCTTGCATTGGCAGGCGGATTCTTTACCACTAGTGCCACCTGGGAAGCCCTGGCCTTTCACACGGTACACTGTTATTCCACGTGTCCAACCAGCTTCACTATGATGCCAGGACGTGGCTGACAATTTCCACATTTTCCAGGTTGGGAACTGGAAACGGAGACGATCATTAGAGCACAGTGCCCTGTTCCGACGGTTGGGTGGAAGGGGCAGAACCAGGCAACCTGCATTCATGGCTTAAAAGGAATTTGGGAGCAGAGGCTACATATATGTATAAAGGCCTATCAACTATGGACTGAGGCCACCAGGCTCCTCTGTCCATGGGATTCTCAAGGCAATAATAATGAAGTGAATTGTCATTCACTCCTCTAGGGGATCTTCCTAACCCAGAGATCAAACCTGTGTCTCTTATGTCTCCTGCAAGCGGGTTCTTTACCACTAATACCACCTGGGAAGCCCATATAAAAGCCTAAGTAAGCATCTATTTTCCCTACCACTCTTAAACATGTGTGGTCTTAAATTTAATAACTAAAAAAAAAAAAAAATCCCAGAGTATAACTTGAAATATTCATTTTGTCCCTGGGCACCCTCCAATTGATCAGGGACATACGTCTTAAATGAATTTTCCACTTCTTATTTCAAGGAATTGGTGGCATCATGTTTACAGTAGATAATGTATATTTTCAGTAATTTCTGCTTATTCCCTTGCAAATAAATAGCATCTGCTTTCTAATTTTTAAGAAAGAGGAAAATCTGGTTTTAGTTGGCCTATTCAAATGGAGTACTAATAAAATTAACCTCAATGTACTACTGGTTATGAAATGTTACTGTAAACATTAAATTGTTTCTACTGTCGATCTGATTAGTTTAAGGAGTTTTTTAAGCCTTGAAAAGTGCTTAATAATGATTACTTAATGCATATTTTGGCTGTAAAGTTTATATATAATAATCATCATTGTCACTACCATCATCATCTCATAGCAAATACTTGGATTTACCAACTACGAATCAGGCATTTCTCCAAGTGCTTTATGTACATAAATTTGTTTAGTTTTCTCCTCCACTTTACAGATGAGCAAAATGAAGCCAAGTGATGTAAAGTGACCTGCCCAAGGATACATATCTAGCAAGTGGCAGAGCCAAGGATTCCAACCCAGACGGACTGGCTCTATAGTCTGTGCTTTTAATATCACAGTATCCTGCCCCTCATAAGGAAATGATTTTGTTTATTTTAAGGACTGTATGATCACTTAGATGTGTTATCAAATATTATATTCCAATAACTTTGCAAAATTAATTTTTCCAACAATAATATAATGGCATTATTAGCATATGATACTGCTCTTTCTGAGCTCTTTTTTAATATAATTCTTGACTTCAAATCTAGTAGCAAAATATGAATCAGACTTCTAAACAAACACAGTTAAAATACTTTGTTTAAAAAAAAAAACATATAGACTAACAAAGTATTTGATAACATCAACCTGTCACACACAAGTTAAACAGATAATTTAACAGAAGTCAAAACCCTGTAGGGTTACCCCAAATCCAGAAAGTGAATAGCTCAAACTCATTTGTAAATGCATGGAGATAACTGACAACCTCTATGAAAAAAAAAATTTTTGTCTTTCAGAATAACAAATGAAAATGGACTGTTACAGACTTTCCCACTCTCCTTAATCCAATCTTTTAAAAAAAGATTTTAAAGCACTTTAAAAAACATATGCTATTGTATGTTTTAGAAAACCACAATATGTTCTTTTAAATATCACTGAAATATTGCTATTTCAATGCGTAGAGAGCAAGCTCTTTAATTAACAATGACATTTCTTTTGACAAACTAGAATAATTTAAAAATTGAGAACATGGCAAGATGACCAGAATCATGATGAATAATCTTGAGATTATCTCATTTGAAGTATAGACTTTTTTTTTTCCAATAGGAGTCCAAGAATTACTCTCTTGTGTGAAGAACACGTCTTAGTGTAATTATTCTTATTCAGAATCTTGTTCCACTCTATATGTAGAATATGTTGGGTCTATTTTGATGATAATTGGAATGTCCGAAAGTCCATTTGCTAGTAAACCATTTGCCAGCTCTTGTTGCTGTTGTTCAGTTGCTCAGTCGTGCCGATCTTCTGTGACCCCGTGGACTGCAGCACACCAGGCTTCCCTGTTCTTCATCAACTCCCAGAGCTTACTCAGACTTATGTCCATCAAGTCGGTGATGCCACCCAAATAACTCCTCCTCTTTTGCCCCCTTCTCCTCCTGGCTTCAATCTTTTCCAGCATCAGGGTCTTCTCTAATGAGTCAGTTCTTGGTACTGGGTGGCCAAAGTATTGGAGCTTCAGTTTCAGCATCAGTATTTCCAATGAATAGTCAGAATTGATTTCCTTTAGGAGTGTCTTGTTTGATCTCCTTGCAGTCCAAGGGACTCTCAAGAGTCTTCTCCAATGCCACAGTTCAAAAGCATCAATTCTTTGACACTCAGCTTTCTTTATGGTTCAATTCTCACATCCATACATGACTACTGGAAAAACCATAGCTTTGACTAGATGGACCTTTGCTGGCAAAGTAATGTCTCTGCTTTTTAATATGCTCTGTAGGTTTGTCATAGCTTTTCTTACAAGGAACAAGCATTTTTTAATTTCATGGCTGCAGTCACCATCTACAGTGATTTTTGAGCCCAAGAAAATAAAATCTGTCACTGTTTCCATTGTTTCCCCATTTTTGCCATGAAGTGATGGCACCAGATGCCATGATCTTAGTTTTTTGAATGTTGAATTTTAAGCCAGCTTTTCACTCTCCTCATTCACCTTCATCAAGAGGCTCTTTTGATCAAGGCTCTTCACTTTCTCCCATAAGGGTGGTGGTGTCATGTGCATATCTGAGGTTATTGATATTTCCACAATCTTGATTCTGGCTTGTGCATATGTCCTATAAATTGCTCACACTGTAGAAAAACCATGCTTATCTGCATTTAGCCATTATCAGCAATACCTTTATTTTCTGGTATTTTCTGATAGGTGGACTAACAGTCTCAATGCTGCTGCTGCTGCTAAGTCACTTCAGTCGTGTCCGGCTCTGTGCAACCCCATAGACGGAAGCCCACCAGGCTCCCCCGTCCCTGGGATTCTCCAGGCAAGAACACTGGAGTGGGTTGCCATTTCCTTCTCCAGTGTGTGAAAGGGAAAAGTGAAAGTGAAGTCGCTCAGTCGTGTCTAACTCTTAGCGACCCCATGGACTGCAGCCTACCAGGTTCCTCCGTCCATGGGATTTTCCAGGCAAGAGTACTGGAGTGGGGTGCCACTGCCTTCTCCAGTCTCAATGCTATACATGTCCTAATCCGCAGAACCCGTGAACATGTTACCTCACATGGCAAAAGGGACTTTGCAGGTGTGATTAAGTTGAAGACCTCGAGGTGGAGAGACTACACTGGATTATTTGGGTGGTCCCAATGTAATCACAGAAATAGAAGAGAAAGTCAAAGAAGGAGTTGTGGCTTCCACAGTAAGGTCAGAGGGATACAATATGAGAAGAACACAACCTGACATTGCTGGTTGGAAGCTGGAGGAAGGGGGATGCAAGCAAAAGTCCAAGAGTCCAGGTGGTCCCTGGAAGCTGGAAAAAGCAAGGAAATAAGATTCTCCCCAGAGCTTTCAGAGAGGCATCCAAGGTGGCTGACTCTGTAACTTTACCCCAGTGAGACCTTCACTGGGGCCTCCCTCGTGGCTCAGCGGTAGAGAACCTGCCTGCCAATGCAGGAGATATGGGTTTGATCCCTGGGTCGGGAAAATCCTCTGGAGAAGGAAATGGCAACCCACTCCAGTATTCTTGCCTGGGAAATTCCATGACCAGAGGAGCCTGGTTGGCTGCAGTCCACGGGGTCATGACTTAGTGACTGAGCATGAGCACAAGACCTCCATTGAACCTGTGAGCTCCAGAACTGCCAAGACCAGAAACTCGTGTTATAAAACATATGATATAATTTGTTACACTGACATAGAAAATGAACACAGGTACATGAAGTTGAAAATTAAGTCCATGGCCAACAATTTCATACTGTTCAAAAAAGAGTGAAATTGTAGCAAATCCAATAAAAAAGCCTTTTTTATTCCTTTTTGCTATCCACAGTGAAGCAAACACTGCTACAGTCTATGAAGGTAACTCATTTAAAAACTGGATTAATTCAAAATAAGTGCTCTAGGGTAGAGCTCAGCTTATTTCCCCACAGCCAGTACTCTTGTCTCTCATTCCCAGGTTCAGTCTTGATTTGGTCCATGAATGATGTCTCTCAGGCCATCCTAGCAATTCCCGGTGTCTCTTGGTGACACCTCTTAAGAGTTTTATTAGCCCTCGTCCCAATCTCAAACATCCTACCTATAACTCTGCTTCTCATAACTCAAGTTAAGGAGATATTTTCCCCTTATGGTAATCCTGAGCCTATGCTTCCCTGCTTTTTCTCTCTTCCCAGATGTTGGTTTACTCTATAGAACCCTCCTCTTTTCGAGGAGAAACAGGAAAAAGTCTCTGCATCTCTTAGGTGGAGGACTCCTCCCTGGGGCATAAAGGTTGACTGAATCAGCCTCTGCTAAGCTCAGGGCAGTGTTATGCCAAAGCCTTGCCCTCTTGTGTATCAGTGAATTTGGATACTAGCAGGTCAGTGGAAAGAAGGATGGTCCCATAATACATGACTGAAACCCATTTGGGGACAATTTAAGATGGCTTCTGAGCTCCAAGAGGCGCTTGAGACTCAGGAAAGTGAAGAGAATAAATGATAAAGATTTTACCAGTCATGTCAAGGCTATAATCATCTGCCTTAAGTGCCTGAATGGCTCAAGTCCTAGGTTAGAGAAAAATGCTTTGGATTTAATTTCAGCTCTATTTGGGATAAGTAAGCACCCGCTGCTTAATTAACAATGTGTTCATCCAAAAGAGATGCACATTAGATATGTGGCCCCATGTCATGTGCCATGATTGAAGCCAAACAAGTGATTTCAAGACCGCCTGGCCAATAAGATTACTTCAGCCTCCAACTAGGATAGCAAGATATACTGGCCTACCATTAGGGGAGCCATATTAGTCAGACCAACCTGCCAACTCACATCTCTCCCACCGTCAGTCTCCCAGCTGCCTGTTAAGTCTAGAAAGGGGGACATTGCACGTCACCCCATCCCCCATGGCATTCTGCAATGATTCAGGTAACCCAGGCAATGTATTGACCAAATTCTGGCGCTAAGAAAATATTATCAATCCCCATCAGGTTTGACCCAGAGATAGTGAAAATAAATGAGAAGAGTACCTTCTCGCAGAAAAAACCATCTCTCTGGTCCATGACCCCTTCACAGTATCAGTGTTCTATACTGTGATGGTGACTGTATGTTTTCAAACAGTACTCACCACACCCATCCAGCAGCAGTTAATCCCTAAAGTTCTCTATTAGTATTATATTGCACAATACAAGCCTTCAAAGAAGGCTTGTGTTTTGTGTCAAGCAGAGTATGTTGGCCCTGAGTTGGCAAGCAGGAGGCCAAGAATAGCCTTGTACTATATCTCTGATTGCACAATCACCCAGTAGCTGTAAGCAGAGACCTCGGCCCAATTCATCTTCTTTCCAGAGCTAGAGAGCCAGATGTATCCAACACATTCTTGTGATTCAGCCCCCCAAACCTAACTTCTTTGGACCATCTGAGCACACTTCATCAACATGACTTGAACTTAGAGCTCCAAAAATATGATCTGAAGTTCATGAAGCTAAATGAGCTCACATGCTCCCAACATGCCAAAGATTTAAGCTGTAGTGGAAAACTACTCAGAACAATAAGTATATCTCTAGATTTTCCTGGTGTTATTGGTCCTTCATTCTCGTTTCCTCCTTGAATTTTAACTTCTTTCTGTTATCTCTTTGTATCAGTAAAACCATTTCTCAGACTTCTAAATCCCTTCTTTAAACCTAATATGAGTTCTTTTTGGGGTCATTTATAAGTGATAGGAAAACTGCTACATACTAGTGGTGAAAGACTAGAAATCTACCTTAAGCTAATCATCACCTATTTGTCATGTTTTTCTTCTTTCATCCATATATTTTGTCTGATATAAGTATAGTTCCCCCGCTTCCTTTCGGTATCCAATTGTGTGGAATACCTTTTTCCAGACCTTCACTTTGAACCTATGTGTGCCTTTGAAGCTGAAGGAATCTCTCATAGGCAGCATATAGCTGGGTATTATTTTTTTATCCAAAGGCACTCTGTGCCCTTTGATTGGATAATTTAATCTATTTACATTTAAAGTAATTATAGTTAGATAGTTCTTACTATGGGCTTCCCTCGTACCTCAGATATTGTCATCTTGTTAATTGTTTTCTGGCTGTCTTGTAGTTCCTCTGTTCCTCTTTGCTTCCTTTGTAAATTGACGATTGTGACCTAAAAGGTTCTATTTTTGAGTCCCTTCTGTTTATCTTGTGTGTACTTTTGTTTTGTGGTTACTGAGGCTTACTTGAAATAGCTTATACATATAACAGTATTTTAAGCTAATAACAAAACTCCCATTTCATACAAAAATTCTACTCTTTTACTCCCCTCCCCACATTTTGTTTCTGATGCCACAATTTGTATCTTTTTATATTGAGCATTGACTAATAAATTATTTTAACTATAGGTATTTTTCATACTTTTTACCTTTAATGTTTATACCAGAGTTAAGTGGTTAACACACCACCGAATTACAGCATTCAGTTCAGTTCAGTTGCTCAGTCGTGTCCGACTCTTTGCAACCCCATGAATCGCAGCACACCAGGCCTCTTCATCACCAACTCCCAGAGGCCACCCAAACCCATGTCCATTGAGTCGGTGATGCCATCCAACCATCTCATCCTCTGTCGTCCCCTTCTCTTCCCGCCCTCAGTCTTTCCCAGCATCAGGGTCCTTTCAAATGAGTCAGCTCTTCGCATCAGGTGGCCAAAGTATTGGAGTTTCAGTTTCAACATCAGTCCTACCAATGAACGCCCAGGACTGATCTCCTCCTTTAGGTTGGACTGGTTGGATCTCCTTGCAGTCCAAGGGGCTCTCAAGAGTCTTCTCCAACACCACAGTTTAAGAGTATCAATTCTTCAGCACTCGGCTTTCTTTATTGTCCAACTCTCACATCCATACATGACCATGGGAAAAACCATAGCCTTGACTAGATGGACCTTTGCTGGCAAAGTCATGTCTCTGCTTTTCAATATGCTGTCTAGGTTGGTCATAACTTTCCTTTCAAGGAGTAAGTGTCTTTTAATTTTATGGCTGCAATCACCATCTGCAGTGATTTTGGAGCCCAGAAAAATTAAGTCAGCCACTGTTTCCACTGTTTCCCCATCTATTTGCCATGAAGTGATGGGACCAGATGCCATGATCTTAGATTTCTGTATGTTGAGCTTTAAGCCAACTTTTTCACTCTCCTCTTTCACTTTCATCAAGAGGCTTTTTAATTCCTCTTCACTTTCTGCCATAAGGGTGGTGTCATCTGCATATCTGAGGTTACTGATATTTCTCCCGGCAATCTTGACTCCAGCTTTTGCTTCCTCCAACCCAGCATTTCTCATGATGTACTCTGCATATAAGTTAAATAAGGAGGGTGACAATATACAGCCTTGACATACTCCTTTTCCTATTTGGAACCAGTCTGCTGTTCCATGTCCAGTTCTAACTGTTGCATCCTGACCTGCATATAGGTTTCTCAAGAGGCAGGTCAGGTGGTCTGGTATTCCCATCTCTTTCAGAATTTTCCACAGTTTATTGTGATCCACACAGTCAAAGGCTTTGGCATAGTCAATAAAGCAGAAATAGATGTTTTTCTGGAACTCTCTTGCTTTTTCCATGATCCAGTGGATGTTGGCAATTTGATCTCTGGTTCCTCTGCCTTTTCTAAAACCAGCTTGAACATCTGGAAGTTCATGGTTCACGTATTGCAGAAACCTGGCTTGGAGAATTTTGAGCATTACTTTACTAGTGTGTGAGATGAGTGCAATTGTGCGGTAGTTTGAGCATTCTTTGGCATTGCCTTTCTTTGGGATTAGAATGAAAACTGACCTTTTCCAGTCCTGTGGCCACTGCTGAGTTTTCCAAATTTGCTGGCATATTGAGTGCAGCACTTTCACAGCATCATCTTCCAAGTATTCTGAATCTGACTATATACTTACCTTTACCAGTGTGCTATATGTTTTCATGTTACTAGTTATCATTCTTTCATGTTTCAGTTTGGAGAATTCCTGTCAGCATTTCCTGTAAGGTGGGTTTAGTGATAATGAACTCCCTCAGCTCTTACTTCTTAGGGAAAACTATCATTTCTGGATAAAATGAAGGTCACCCTTGAACAACTCGGGGGCTAGGGGGTATTAATACTCACCATCAATAAGCCACGTACAACTTACAGCTGGCCCTCTGTATACATGGACCCTCTGTATCCATTGGCCCTCCATATTCATGGTTTCACATCCTCAGATCCAACCAACTGCGATCATGGAGTACTGTAGTATTTACTAGTGATAACAAAGAAACAGACTGTGGGGACTTCCCTGGTGGCTCAGTGGTGAAGAATCTGCCTGCCAATGCCAGAGACAAGGAACTGGGCCCTGATCTAGGAGGATCCCACATGCCTCAGAGCAACAATACCTGTGTGCCACAACTTCTGAGCCTGTTTTCTAGGGCCTAGGAGCCACAACTGCTGAAGCCTGCATGCCCTAGAGCTTGTGCTTTGCAACAAGAGAAGAACTGCAATCCGTGCATCACAACCAGAGAATAGTCCCCCCGCTCGCCACAACTGGAGAAAAGCCCATGCAGCAACAAAGACCCAGCACAGCTGTAAATGAAGAAATAAAAACTGGGTAACTGGACCCGTGCAGTTCAAACCTGTGCTGTTTCAAGGATCAACTATATTCTTACTAGCAGTTCTTTCCTTTCAGCATTTGGAATGCATCATCCTGCTCTGGCCTGCAAGGTTTAGGCTAAGAAATCTAAGTATAGCCTTTGTATGGGAAAATTTTGTTTTCTCTCACTGCTTTTAAATTTCTTTCTTTGATTTTAGACAGTTTTATTGCAATGTGTCTTGGAGAAGATAGCTTTGGACTGAAAATTTTGGTGTGACTTATTAGCTTCCTGAACTTGGATGTCCAAGTTTTTAACCCTTTCTGCCCTCCTCTCCTCTATGACTCCAGTGATGCATAGATTGTTTCTTTTCTCTTATAGGTGCCCTTCTTCCTTTTCAATCTTTTTTCTTTTTGCTCCTCTGATGGAATAGTTTCAAATGATTTGTCTTCAAGCTCATTGATTCATTCTTGTGCTTGGTCCAGTCTAATGCTGAAGCTCTCTACTGAGTTCTTCTGCTCAGTCACTATATTTTTCAGCTCCAAAATCTGTTTGGTTCTTTTATTAATTTTTTTAATCTTTTTGTTGAACTTCTTATTTTGTTCTTGTATTGTTTTCCTAATTTCATTGCACTATTTATTATCTGTGTTATATCGTAGCTCTCTGAGCATCTTTATTTATTTTACATTTATTTATTTATTTTTGGCTGTGCCATATGGCTTGTGGGGATCTTAGTTCTCCAACCAGGGATTGAACCCCAGGCCACAGCATTGGCAGTGCAGAGTCCTAACCACTGGACCACCAGAGAACTCCTGTTCTCTGAGCATCTTTCGAATAATTATTTTGAATTTTTTTGTCATGTAATTTCTACATGTCCATTTCTTTAGGTCAGCTACTGGAGGTTTGCTGTGCTTCTTGGGCGGAGTCATGTTTCCCTAATTCTTCATGATCCCCGTAGCCTCATACAGATGTTTGAACAACTGAAGAAGCGGTCACCTCTTCCAGACTTTATGGACTGACTTTGGTAAGGAAAGACCTTCACCTGTGGGTGGGGATATGCTAGAGTACACTGTGACCCTGAATATGGTGGTGTAGGGCATTGAGTGTGGGGGAGTGGCTCCAAGCCCAGGGGTACACGGTGGCTCATCACGTCAGGCCACTAGTGGTCACAACGTCTATAATTGTGTGGTCATTGGTGTGCATTATGAGTGATCCACAGAGATTGCAAAGGTTATTGGGGGTGTAACCAAAGCAGGGCCTCCATACGGTGCCCCCCAAAATGAAGGGAGCTGGCTGCTCGCCCTTTCCTGGCAAAGCAAACTCCTTCTAGCTAGGGAGTTCACTCTTCAGACTAAGCAATGCCAGCTTTGGGGGTGAAATGATGCAGGCAAAATGAATCCATTCTTCCTTCCCTTTTCTGTGGCTATTCTCAAGTGTTTCATTCCACCGTGTTGCTCAAGTTTCTTAAGTGAGCTACAGAGCTCTCCCAGAGCTGGTTTTATTTGTGGATGATCCTCTCACTGTTGATCTTTGTGGTGGGACAGAGCTGGGGATCTCCTACTCTGCCATTTTGGTTACAAGACTCCATTCTGAATCTAAAATTCTGTAAAAAATACACCTCATCCTAGTCTACAGTATACAATATAGAACCTAGTAAGGAGCAGTGTGAACTTACACTCTGAACACACAGGTTAATCTTGCTAGTTAAGGAGGCAATTTTTAGGAAAGTCTTTATTTCCCATCCTTCAAAATTAAGTTGTACTACTACCAATTTTAATATCACATTTCCTTTTCTGCACTATCCATTAAATAATGAAAAGGAAACATGGGTAACAGGATAAGGCAGCACCAGTAGCTAATAAATTAAGAAAGAATATATAACCCTCCTCTAAATTATGTTTATCACAAAAGTACACAATTCCTCTTTGGCTTAAAGCATAGGAGGGCAACTGTTCTCTGTGGGCAATTAGATTGTTATTGACTTCAAAAACACCTGATGTTAGCTGGAGATATTAAAGGCATTCTTAGAGCAAAGGACTGCAGATTAATTTATAGATTACCTTTTTTTCCCAAGGGTAGATTTTATACTGTCAGTGATAAACTTCCTTTTTTCAGTTTGCTATATCTAGGTATTTTTTTTAAAAAAAACTTTCTAAATCATGCTATGGTTTTTGTCATAAAATTTTACACAGTCCAGAAAAGCATTCAATTATGTAAGAAAAAGTCTCCAAAAATCAGCATTTCGTGTCATATTTCACATTTTTCAACTAAAAGGATGGTTCCTGGCAACCATCTCTTCTAAAACTTAAGGAAATTAGCTATACCTCTCGTGATGTGAGAAGATGAGAGGAAACTCACCATTCTCTCCGCGTGTACACACACATGCAGGTTCACTCCCCCACACCCACATGCACAAATACAAATACCCATGAGTCTTACAAGAGCCGCGAATACATTACATCAGCTCTTTTTAATGGTGAGCTTATTTAAGTAGTTTATTGATGAAAACAAAATCTTATTTGCGCTTTCAAAAAAAAATGTTTTCCACTAACCGCAGTATATAAGTTTGCCTTAAAACCGTAAAAGTTCTTCCAGTAAGATTTTAACTTTCAATACAAACATAATGTTTTAGGCTTATATACTTTTTCTCACCTCTGAAATTACAGATCCCCTCCCCAAGGAAGGAAAATCAGTTTTGCTCATATCATTTAATAGTAAATTACTTACATTCCTGCACAGAGGTGTTCCATGGGTCATGGTTACTTAGCCTCTGTGTATCAAAAGCCTGACTCTAGACTATCTATCAGGCTTGAGTTTACAGACTGTGTGCATTACTATATTCTCTCTTTCTGTCTCTCTTTTCTCTCTTTCTCTACCACTTGTTCCATGCATCTTGCTGCTTAAGGGAATTTTTCTCTAATGTAGGGTCAAGGCCATTGGAGCTAGAAACAGAAGCAGCCCCCAGGAGTCAGGTATGGCTGTTCACAGGACTTGAGCAACCAAGGAATATACTGAAGATAATTGGGGTCAGTTTCTTCTCAGTCACAGGGAGGATTATAAATATGGAAAAGGCATTATTCTTCCTACTAGAATAAACCCAGGGTGTTACACTGGAATTGAAGTATCAGTGTAAGCACAAGGCTTTAATACATAGACAGATAAAGAAACAGGTATGGAATGTGAATGTGTGTGCATGGAGTCACGCATTTTCTAGCTTTGTTCACTGACAGAGCCTACCTAGAAGCAATGACCTTCCAGTAGCAAAGTATGTACCTAGCATCCAGATCAGGGTTTCTAAATACTATCCTCCACTAAAAAGAACCAGATATTGGAGAAATTGCTGATTCCAGGGCAGGGAAAGCACAAGGTAAGCCTGTAAAATCTTATTGGACCATAAAAAAGGAAGTGCTTAACGAATGACTGGAATATGTCAAAGGATATAGGAGCCAACTTGGTGGAGCCCCTGTTGGCCAAATCTGGGAAATTTTGAACTTCAAAAAAAAAAAAAAGCCCAAAAGGGTTATAATCCATTGCATCAAGTAAGACTTCATGAAGCTATGTTTAAAGAAATAAATAAGAAGAGAAAATTCTATCTTATAGTGGAAGGTCAAGCAATAAAGGTAGAAAAAATGAGAATGTAGAAAATTACCATTGGCTTCTGTAGAGAATCATCAATGGATGTTAAAATAAACACATAAGAAACTGATGAAAAACAGAATATTTACATAGTTTTCAATGTCTCCTCATAAAATAGTCATTAAGTACTTATTAGTTAACAAATATATGACTTGTCTCTTGAATTTATATGGAGAAATCTGGCAGATGCCATTTTTGTTGTTGTTTATTCACTAAGTTGTGTCTGACTCTTTGCAACCTAATGGACTACAGCCTTCTAGGCGCCTCTGTCCATGGGACTTCCTAGGCACGAATACTCGCGTGGGTTGCCATTTCTTTCTGCAGGGAATCTTCCTGACCTAGGGATCAAATCCTCATCTCTTGCATCGGCAGGCAGCTTCTTTACCACTGAGCCACCAGGGAAAACCCAAGTTACTACTAATACTATTATTGAATTTGTTGACTGTTCCCACATGGGAGTCCTAGCCTGGGCTGAGACTCTTTTTCTCAGCCTGATAATTTTTTCCCAATCGTATTCACACAGTCAATAACAAAACCAATGCTTAGATTGAAACAGCACAAGCTTGATTCAATGACCAGAGAATGAAGAACTGGAACCTAGTTTGCAAATCAACTTCTCAACCCACTTTGGGCAGAGATATCAAATACTTAAGAGAGTCGAGGAAATGTGAGGAAACTGGAAAGTGTGGGAGGAATATTCATGAGTTATCTGAACCACCACCATCATCTGAGAACAGGAGTATGCTTCTCGGACTCAGAAGTGATGTAACACTCCTTTTTAGCCCTTGTTTGGGCTTTTCCAGTTGTTGTCATAGCAACTATCAAGGTTAAGGCACTGGTGGCTAAATGACATTTAGCATGCTAATGAATTGCCAAGAGTGTGCAATAAGGCTCAGGCTCTACTGGAAGTCAAATCTTGCGCCATCTTGGACACAGCTGGTTCTAACCAGTTCTTTCTTTTTTTTTCTTTGCAGCTTCCACCTGAAACTTAGATAAGAGTAACGAGGCAGGGATATGATTCTGGGGCAATAGCTTGATAACAACAGAAATACAGAATAATGCTTTTTAACAACCACAACACACTGACTTTTAAAAACAACGGGCAAAATCCACACGTCCAATTCTTGATGTCTTTAAGAGCATAAAATACATTACTATCCATCTGGATATCCTTTGATCAGAAAATGTACAAAGCCTGTATAAGCTGTCAGTAGGTAAATATGAGAAAGGAATGTAAAAGATTCCAATATCTTTCTATCTCTAAGTCAACAGGTTTTCCAGTCCAATTCAAGTCACAGTCTTGATTACTTTTGCAAATGTAAGAAGTATGAGGTAACAGGGCTTAGTTTTCTGAGCCCAGCGTAACTACACAATGAACAATATGTCAAATCATATTTTGTTTTACTGAGAAATGGGAGAGAGTAAATCAAGAAGCCAAAGTGATATTTTCCAATATCCTTTAAATTTAAGCTGTATTTGCTTTTCATTTCGTTACTATCTCGACTAACAGGATCAGTGATTGAATGCAGACTCTTTTTCAGGCTGAAAAGCAACCTAAATTGAAATCTATTACTTACTTTTGCAAATCTGCCCTCTCTTTCTTCACAGAACCCAGCTAGACTTTGCCTCAACTGTAGCCTCCCTAAGGAAGTGAAAATTCAGTGCAAGTATTAACCCTTCTTTTCTTGGGTCCAAACTCATTTTGTAATGAGTTTAATGATCCAAGTGATCTTACATTACATAAGAGCCCAGATTTTGATCACCCCCCAAATAGAAAACCAAGATTGGACATAAAGTACTATACAGGTCTGAATACCTAACAGTTAGACACTAATACTGAAGCTGAAACTGCAGTACTTTTGGCCACCTGATGCGAAGAGCTGACTCATTTGAAAAGACCCTGATACTGGGAAAGATTGAAGGCAGAAGGAGAAGGGGACGACAGAGGATGAGATGGATAGATGGCATCACTGACTCGATGGACATGAGTTTGAGCAAGCTCCGGGAGTTGGTGATGGACAGGGAAGCCTGGTGTGCTGCAGTCCATGGGGTCGCAAAGAGCTGGACATGACTAAGCGACTGAACTGAGGCACTAGAAGACAAAAAGGAGTAACGAATCCACTTCTTTCCTTTCTCATTTCTCTCTGTCCTTTGAGATTATCTCCTGAGTATGAAATGCAAGCACAAATACACACATATGAATGTTCACAAATACATAATTTGAGTGGACGCAAATGATGTTAACTTAGCATCCTAACCACACTCAACGAACAACATAACCCTGTCCTCAAATAATATAATATTCCTTAGAGTAGTTCAGATTTTTCTTAATATTTGGCAAATACTCTTTGAACTTGGCTACCAGCCTAAAATGTCCTTACAATCACAGAATTTGCCCTGGGGTTAAAAGCCAGCCACCCACGTTTGAAACATTTATGTCTGAACCTGCAATTTGTTGGCCACCCACACACGCTCATTAAAATGTTGGAACCAAATCTGCTTTGCCAGCTTAATTATCAAAGCCAAGAAATCCATTTCCCACTAACTGAATTAATGACAGCGTTCTCTGTCAATGGAAAAATGAAGACCTCTGTGCTACCTCCTTCTTTAGGCTAGGTGAGGCACCTGTCTACTTCCAGTGAAAGGTGAGTTTAGAACACAGTTTCATGTAAATACACGCACAGCAGAGGGCCAGGAAAGTCCCTCACCCCAAGCCATGCTTTGGTAGATGAAATAAGTCATTTATTTCAGAGGCCTGAGGCATATCTTCTCCTTTAAGTTCTTCATCACTTTCATCTTCTATTTTGAATTTACTCCATTCTAAGTCTTTTTGATTTTCCTGACTAATGGAAACAGACTCCTGACATACTCACTAAGTATCATGGTCTGCTGGTGAAGGTCTTATTTGTTTTTAGGGAAATGTATGTAATATATCAGGTACAGATTCTTCCTTTAACATGGTGGTTGGCAAACTTTTCTGTAAGCGGCCAGATAGCAATATCTTAGGTTTTGCAACCCATTTGGTCTCTGTCACAACCACTCATCTCTGATCCTGTAATTCAAAAGCAGTCACAGACAATACATAAACAATGGGCATGGCAGTGTGCCAATAAGACTATATTTACACAAATATGAAGAAGGTTAGATTTGGTCCATGCGCCGTAGGTTGCCAACCCCAGCTTTACTATTTCACGGCTTTACTCTAGTAAAACTCAGCCTTTATAAAGAAAAACAACAACAAGAAAACAACAGAAACACAGGAACAGGGTTTCTAAAAGAACAGTCCATACACCACTTGCATCCAAATTTCCTAGCATATTTGAAGAACATTCATATTCCTGGGCTCCGATCCCAATTTACTGAATCAGAATCCCCAGGAGTCGGCCCAGGAACCTACATGTTTATCAGCTTCCCGGTTAACTCTTAGAGCACCAGATGTAAGATCTTAAAGTTCTTACTTCAAAGTAAGACAGCCTAAAAAATTCTGCTTCTACTGGGGTGTGGTGGTTTGAGAATAATAGAGAAAACTCTATTACCCAAACCTTAAACCCAAAAGAGATTCACTCTCATCTCAAGGACCATTTATTACCCCACAGATGGGTAATATTTTGTGGTTTGTTTACAAAAAAAATAAAATACAACAAAAACGAAATAAATATTCCATTATCCCATGCTGTGTTTCTCCTATATAAAAGCCATTTAATATCATATGTTTTCTTATATGTAAATAATTTGATGTAAATCTTAACTGCTTCACATTTTACAATCCAGTTTTCATACATCCCTGTTTATGTTCTTGATAGCATTGCTCTTTTGTTTTGGTTTGGTTTTGATATCTGAAGAAAACTTTTACTTCAACTGGAATTGGCTATATAATATGCACAGACAGTTACATAGAATTCTATTAACTCCCTTTACGCATTCGAGTTTGTACAAAAGCCCCTAGCAGCAATCACAAAGGATATTTCCTTTTTACCCTATCTCTTCCTTCAGTAACACATGCTCAGTTTAGGAATTTAATTATCTTCTTCTTCCAGACTGAGACTTCTCTCATACGAGCACAAGGGTCCCCTTTATGCACCATCTGATTGTCTGTCTCTGGATGTCACTCACATTGCCCCTGAAATGTTAGGCTGGTATCAGGTGTTATTCATCCTTCCCACACAGGGATCACATAGCCGGGACTCACTGCTTGGTACCAGTAGGAGACTGTGGAACATGACAAGTCATTGGCTTACTTTTCTTGGCATCTTCTAATAATTTTAACTCAAGTGTGTGACTCTGGGTGAAAACAACACAACATGCAATTTCGACCCCTCCATTTACAGCCAGGTTAGCCTATCCCAAGGCACCCAGCAGTGTGCTGCACGACAGAATCATGGCGCCCAGTAGGTCACAGTGAAGCCCTCTCAAGAGGTTATAGTCAGGTCTCCTTAAAGAGTCTACCTCCTGGTGGGAGGCCCGTCAGGTCCGCCACTCATGAGCAGTGAAGCGTCAGACATAGAGAGAGGGAGAAAGGAGGGAAGTTCCAACACCCTTTTCTTTCAATAGTTTTTTTTCATCTTATTTACCAGGTAAGATTCAAAAGGCACAAAAGGCTATGCAATGAATGTACCCTTCCCACTTCTGTTTTCTAGTTACTCAGTTTCCTTCCGAGAGACAACCAATATTTCAACCAATATTGCCTAGTTCAGTTCAGTTCAGTTCAGTCGCTCAGTTGTGTCCGACTCTTTGCGACCCCATGAATCGCAGCACGCCAGGCCTCCCTGTCCATCACCAACTCCCAGAGTTCATTCAGACCCACGTCCACCAAGTCAGTGATGTCATCCAGCCATCTCATCCTCTGTTGTTCCCTTCTCCTCCTGCCCCCAATCCCTCCCAGCATTGGAGTCTTTTCCAATGAGTCAACTCTTCGAATGAGGTGGCCAAAGTATTGGCGTTTCAGCTTCAGCATCATTCCCTCCAAAGAAATCCCAGGGCTGATCTCCTTCAGAATGGACTGGTTGGATCTTCTTGCAGTCCAAGGGACTCTCAAGAGTCTTCTTCAGCACCACAGTTCAAAAGCATCAATTCTTGGTGCTCAGCCTTCTTCACAGTCCAACTCTCACATCTATACATGACCACTGGAAAAACCATAGCCTTGACTAGACGGAACTTTGTTGGCAAAGTCATGTCTCTGCTTTTCAATATGCTATCTAGGTTGGTCATAACTTTCCTTCCAAGGAGTAAGTGTCTTTTAATTTCATGGCTGCAGTCACCATCTGGGCAACCAATATTTCATATATAGCCTTCTCAAGCAAACAAGCATATACTCATCCTTTCCTTTTCTTTCTTCTTCCCTGGTGGCTCAGAGAGTAAAGCATCTGCTTGCAACGCCGGAGACCAGGGTTTGATCCCTGGGTGGGGAAGATCCCCTGGAAAAGGAAATGGCAACCCACTCTAGTACTCTTGCCTGGAAAATCCCATGGGCGGAGAAGTAGGCTACAGTCCATGGGGTCGCAAAGAGTCAGACACGACTGAGTGACTTCACTTTCACTTTCCTTTTCTTTAAATACCATAAATACCTCATTTATATGCTCTGTATTGCACCTTGCTAGGGCTTCCCTAGCAGCTCAGTTGGTAGGGAATCTGCCTGCAATGCAGGAGACCTGGGTTTGATCCCCAAGTCAGGAAGATCCCCTAGAGAAGGGACTGGCAACCCACTCCAGTGGCGAATTCCACTGGAATTCTTGCCTGGAGAATTCCATGGACAGAACAGCGGGACAGGCTGCAATCCACGGAATCTCAAAGAGTCGGACACGACGGTGCAACTAAGTTTCACTTTTCATTCATACTTGATGAGTCTGTTTATCCCATATGGGTACGCCTCATTTGTAGTTGTATAGTAGTCCACTCTGCCAATCTACCGTAACTTATAGAATAAGTGCTTCTTATGGATGGGTATGTTGTTTTCAATTTTTTTCTTTTTTTGCTATAAACTATTGACATGTATTTTATCATTCACACACACATGCACATTCTGATACATAAAGCCATCCTTATTTGGGTAACTTGGTTTAGTTTAGTCTTTGCATATGCAGGCAGTCTCCAACCCATAAAAGCAGCAACAGCATGGGCTGACCTTGACCTCTCCACTCTGGGGAAGCCCCTAACAGCCCTGAACAGATATGCCAGAACGCCCTGCCATTCAGATACTGGTGTGCTATGTATCCTGGAAGGTTTCCTTGTGAGAAAGGAAGAGTGAAGAAATCTAGTAGAGATCCTGGAAATCTGCAAATGATCATCTCATTTTCCTGACGTCTACAAACAGCTGCAGCTAAGTGCATCAGGGCACAGTGCAGCCAGAAGCTGACCAGATCAGCTGCAGGGTTAAGGGCTTGCAGAACTATAACCCTGGTGTCACAGATGGAGTTCAGGCACCAGGTGTCATAAATCTATCAGAGTTTCTTAGTCCAAGGCCCTCCTGGCATGATTTTTTTTAAATTCTGTTAAATGCTCAGAGTTTCTCTTTATCCCTCCACGCAGCTGCAAACTCTGCTCGCTTGCAAGCCCCTACAAGAAGGCAAACTGGAGTGTTTCCTTTGAAACCTTTTAAATCAAACACCTTCTATAGGTACTTTGGCAGCTCTTCTAAGTCTTTAAAAGCAGAAGGGGGCAGAGAGAGGACCACCCATACACAGCTCGGTTTATTCGCACAGCATAATCCTCACGGCAAACTTTAAAAGGCAGCCCTTCCTCACCTACGCCTCTTATAGGTGCTCTGCCTGGCCCCTCGGTGGCCCGGACTTCATTATAAATGCAAACCTTGTCATTAGTATGAACGACCAGAGTCCTGTCCTTATTACCCCATCATTTAACATGGTCGTGGTGATTTATTGAGAGCCCACAACATGGAAGGTGCTGTAAAATTTATTAAATTTTGAAATGATTGAAAGTGCATCATGTAAATGAATCCAGATGTATTTCTGCAAAAGCTGGAATTATTTTTACAGACATGAAAATGAATCAGTTATATTTTATCTTCTATAAATGGGGAAGGGAGGGGTGTGAACTTACAAAACGTAGGAGTATTCATTTATAACATATTAAATTAGTTCACAGATTGTAATAAAAGCTTTAAAACTCACCTGACATAGAACAGCCCTTTCACTACCCTGGTCTGGAGCACATTTCCTTCGTGCTGCATCAAAACTGGTCAAGAGAGCAGGAGGGTAACGTAGCATAAATGGTGAAGAATATGTTCTATTTTGTAATGGTCACATTTCTTGCCAATTAAGATTTCTTCCATTAAAGGAACTATTAATGGCAGTGGCTTATATTAGGTTGGGGGCAGTGTGGCCTAGTTTATGGAAAGTGAAAGAAAGTTAGTCGCTCAGTTGTGTCCAACTCTTTACGACCCCTTGGACTGTAGCCCACCAGGCTCCTCTGTCCATGGGATTCTGCAGGCAAGAATACTGATGTGGGTTGCCAGCCCCTTCTCCAGGGGATCTTCCCAACCCAAGGATCGAACCCAGGGTTCCTGCATTGCAGGCAGATTCTTTACCATCTGAGCAACAGCACTACAGACTAGTTTATGGAAACCAGGAATTAAATTTTTAAAAAAAGGTTCTGGGGATCCAGCAGTTTCCTGTTTCTCTCTTGTTTCTCTTTTTCTCAAACCACCAGCAGCTACATGCTTTGTAAAATGCTCTGAAGTATTTTGTGTAAAATATAAGATTTTACAAAATATATTGTGTAAAATATAAGAATCATTGCAATGTAATTAAATATAAGACTATCTTATGGCACAAAAATATTTGTAAGAATAGTTAACAACTTTTTAAAATGATGCCACTGAATTGTTGATCCCTATGATCTGGTATTGGACTGCAAAGAGCTCAAACCAGTCAACCCTAAAGGAAATAAACCCTGAATATTCATTGGAAGGTCTGTTGATGAAGCTGAAGTTCCGATATTTTGGCCACCTGATGTGAAGAGCTGACTCTTCTGGAAAAGACCCTGGTCCTGGGAAAGACTGAAGGCAAAAGGAGAGGGATCAGCAGAGGATGAGACAGCTAGATAGCATCACTGACTCAATGGACATGAGTCTGAGCAAACTCCGGGAGAGAGTGGACAGAGGAGTCTGGCTTGCTGCAGTCTGTAGGGTCACAGAGAGTTGGACATGACATAGAGACTGAACAACAACATGATCTCATAATTCAACACCAGACAAGTAAATGTCCCCTTTCCAACCATCAATAAACAGCAACTTGAGCAAAGATGTTTATAGCAATAAACAGCCTGTAGTAAACAGGCTCCAAGATGACCCCATCAGTGGTCCCAATCACCTGACATTCACACCTGTGTGCAGTCCCCTCCCACACATAACCAAGACTGGTCTTGTGATCAACAGAGTGTGATGGAAGTGAAGGTATATAATGTTCAAGATTAGGTTATAAAGGACAAAAACCTCAGCTTCCATTTGGTCAGAATCTCTGGCTCCCTTTCTCTCTCCTTCTCCCTCTCATCACTCACTTGGGGAATTAGCTGCTGTGTCCAGGGCAAACCTATGAAGAGAGACAAGTGTGCAGAAATGGAAGACTCCTGACAGCCGCCACATGAGTGAAGGTGGAAGCAGAATTTCAGCCGGAGCAAAGTCTTCAGATGAGACTGTAACTCCAGACAACAGCTTGACTGCAACTTCATCAGAGATTTCATGAGTGGCCAAGCCACTCCTGGGTTCCTGACAGAAACTGCAGGAGGTAATAATGGTTATTGTTAAAAGCTGCTGAGTTTGCGGGGGGCGGGGGGCGGGTAATTTGTTACGTTGCAATAGATGTCCAAATGTGGAGTGCCATCAGTTTAGTGTAATTGTAAATAACTGAGCTACCTAAGCTGGGAAACTGCTAAGCCAATTATGATAGTATTAGCTTAATGAATTCCCAGACAATTAAAATAAAAATTACAAGCATTTTTTTGTCTATGAAATAAAACTGTGTAGAAAGTACATATGTATGCATTTTCTCAAAGATCATTGAGGATTCGGAATGAAATAAATGACTCTGTTCAGTTCAGTTCAGTTGCTCGGTTGTGTCCAACCCTCTGCGACCCCATGGACTGCAGCACACCAGGCCTCCCTGTCCATCACCAACTCCCGGAGTTTACTCAAACTCATGCCCATTGAGTCAACGATGCCATCCAACCATCTCATCCTCTGTTGTCCCCTTCTCCTCCCGCCCTCGATCTTTCCCGGCATCAAGGTCTTTTCAAATGAGCCAGCTCTTTGCATGAGGTGGCCAAAGTATTAGAGTATCAGCTTCAACATCAGTCCTTCCAGTGAATATTCAGGACTGATCTCCTTTAGGATGGACTGGTTGGATCTCCTTGCTGTCCGAGGGACTCTCAAGAGTCTTCTCCAGCACCACAGTTCAAAAGCATCAATTCTTCGGCACTCAGCCTTCTTCATAGTCCAACTCCCACATCCATACCTGACCACTGGAAAAACCATAGCCTTGACTAGATGGACCTTTTTTGGCAAAGTCACGTCTCTGCTTAATATGCTGTCTAGGTTGGTGATAACTTTTCTTCCAAGGAGCAAGTGTCTCCTAACTTCATGGTTGCAGTCACCATCCGCAGTGATCCTGGATAATAAATGACTACCCTTAATCATTTCTTGGGTTACTTTATAATATACAGAACTACACGAAATAAGAAATCAGAATATAGAAATGGTGAGTGCGCTATTTAATGGGAATGGTGATTGCTAAAGGTAAAAAGGTCATGGTACCATGATTTAACATCACAGAATGAAGGAAATGATTTCTCTCCATGAATAACTGTGATAGATTTGTGGAGATTTTTAAACATGTCTGTAAACTCCCCAATACTTTTTCCATTGAGAGGTAGAGTCTATTTCCTTTCCCCTTGAAAATGGGCTGATATCAGTGGCTTGTTATTGATAGAAGGTGCTGAAAGTGAAAACATGTCCATTCAGCTTCCAACCTGTTCACTTGGAACACCACTCTAAGGGAAGCCACTGTCACCTGAGAAGTCTGACGACTTTCCTGTTGGAAAAGCCACGTAGAAGCATCAACTGCTCACCATGTGAAGGAGCCATCCTCGATGCATCTCTTTAGATGACTTCAGAGCCAGCCATAGTGACTCCCAAATAACAGCTGCCAAGCTAAGCCCTTCCTGAATGCCGGAACCACAAAATCGTGAGCAGAATCAGATAACGTTTTACATCATAAAGTTTTAGAAAACGTGCAGCAGCAGTAGTGACCAGGACTGATTGTCAGTTTGGTGCCAATTCTCACCAGTCCCCTCATGCATACTATTTTCTATGTGACACAAAAAGGTGGAGTCTCTTTGCCCAGCTTTGAACCTGGGCTTGACTTGTGGCTCGCTTTGGCCAAAGAACACAGCAGAAGTAACAGTGTTCCAGTTCCAAGCGTACGCCTCAAATGGCCTTCTGCCCTTCTACATTCTCAACCCTGCTACTGCTACAAGAACACCTGGAAGATGAAAGTCCTTGTAGAAATGACCCCAGTGGTCCCAAGTGCTCCCAGACCAACCAGCTTCCAGCTGACCCACCACCCGACCACAAACACAAGTGAGTCTTCTAACACAAGACCAGAAAAACTGCCAGCTGATCAATAGCACTCATAATGTATCTTTTTATATGTCAGTGAGCTTTTTCTAGTTGTTTGTTTCACAGCATTATTGTGGCGATAGATAACTGGTACAACAATTGTATCAACGCAATGTCTTTGATAAACTAGTACCCTTTACACAACTTGAAAAAGCTCAGTAATGATTATACTGTTTTTTCAGTTGCTAAGTTGTATCCAATGATTCTGCCACCCCATGGACTGCAAGGCTCCTGTTCATGGGATTCTCCTGGCAAGAATACTGGAGGGGGTTGCCGTTTTCTCTACCAGGGGATCTTCCTGACCCAGGGATTGAACCTACGTTTCCTGCACTGGCAGGCAACTGTACCACTGAGCCACCTGGGAAGTCTGATGCTGTATTATGTATGTCAAACTTTGTTTCATGACTTTGGTTCAGTTCAGTTCAGTCCCTCAGTCGTGTACAACTCTTTGTGACTCCATGGACTGCAGCACACTAGACTTCCCTGTCCATCACCAACTCCCAGAGCCTACTTAAACTCATGTCCATTGAGTCAGTGATGCCATCAAACCATCTCATCTTCTGTTGTCCCCTTCTCCTCCTGCCTTCAGTCTTTCCTAGCATCATGGTCTTTTCAAATGAGTCAGTTCTTTGCGTCAGGTGGCCAAAGGATTGGAGTTTCAGCTTTAGCATCAGTCTTTCCAATGAATATTCAGGACTGACTTCCTTTAGGATGGACTGTTTGGATCTCCTTGCTGTCCAAGGGACTCTCAAGAGTCTTCTCCAACTCCACAGTTCAAAAGCATCAATTCTTCAACGCTCAGCTTTCTTTCTAGTCCAACTCTCACATCCATACATGACTACTGGAAAAACCATAGCTTTGACTAGATGGACCTTTGCTGGCAAAGTCATGTCTCTTTTTAATGTCAGCTTTTTAATATGCTGTCTAGGTTGGTCATAACTATTCTTCCAAAGAGCAAGCATCTTTTAATTTCATGGCTGCAGTCACCATCTGCAGTGATTTTGGAGCCCCCAAAATAAAGTCTGTCACCATTTCCATTGTTTCCCCATCTATTTGCCATGAATTGATGGGACCAGATGCCATGATCTTAGCTTTTGAATGGTGAGATTTAAGCCAGCTTTTTCACTATCCACTTTCACTTTCATCAAGGGGTTCCTTAGTTCTTCTTCGCTTTCTGCCATAAGGGTGGTGTCATCTGCATATCTGACGTTATTGATATTTCTTCCAGCAATCTTGAGTCCAGCTTGTGGTTCATCCAGTCCAGCATTTCTCATGATGTACTCTGCATATAAGTTAAATAAGCAGGTGACAATATACATCCTTGACATACTCCTTTCCTGATTTGGAACCAGTCCATTGTTCCATGTCCAGTTCTAACTGTTGCCTCTTGACCTGCATGCAGATTTCTCAGGAGGTCAGGGGGTCTGGTATTCCCATCTCTTGAAAAATTTTCCACATTTTACTGTGATCCACACAGTCAAAGGCTTTGGTGTAGTCAATAAAGCAGAAATAGATGTTTTTATGGAACTCTCTTGCTTTTTCGATCGTCCAACAGATATTGGCAGTTTGATCTCTGGTTCCTCTGCCTTTTCTAAATCCTGCTTGAACATCTGGAAGTTCATGGTTCATATACTGTCGAAATCTGACTTGAAGAATTTTGAGGATTACTTTACTAGTGTGTGAGATGAGTGCAATTATGCGGTAGTTTGAGATTCTTTGGCATTGCCTTTCTTTGGGATTGGAATGAAAACTGACCTTTTCCAGTCCTGTGGCCACTGCTGAGTCTTCCAAATTTGCTGGAATATTGAGTGCAGCACTTTCACAGCATCATCTTTCAGGATTTGAAATAGCTCAACTGCAATACCATCACCTCCACTAGCTTTGTTCATAGAAATGCTTCCTAAGGCCCATTTGACTTCATATTCTAGGATATCTGGCTCTAGGTGAGTGATCATACCATCATGATTATCTGGGTCATGAAGATATGTTTTGCATAGTTCTTCTGTATATTCTTGCCACCTCTTCTTAATATCTTCTGCTTCTGTTAGGTCCACATCCTTTCTGTCCTTTATTGTGCCCATCTTTGCATGAAATGTTCCCTTGGTATCTCTAATTTTCTTGAAGAGATCTCTAGTCTTTCCCATTCTATTGCTTTCCTCTATTTCTTTGCATTGATCACTGAGGAAGGCATTCTTATCTCTCCTTGCTATTCTTTGGAACTCTGCATTCAAATGGGTATATCTTTCCTTTTCTTCTTTGCTTTTCACAGCTATTTGTAAGGCATCCTCAGACTGCCATTTTGCTTTTTTGCATTTCTTTTCCATGGGGATGGTCTTGATCCCTGTCTCCTGTACAATGTCATGAACCTCCATCCATAGTTCATCAGGCACTCTGTCTATCAGATCTAGTCCCTTAAATCTATTTCTCACTTCTACTGTATAATTGTAAGTGATTTGATTTAGGTCATACCTGAATGGTCTAGTGGTTTTCCCTACTTTCTCCAATTTAAGTCTGAATTTGGCAATAGGGAGTTCATGGTCTGAGCCACAGTCAGCTCCCGGTCTTGTTTTGGCTGACTGTATAGAGCTTCTCCATCTTTCTCTGGAAAGAATATAATCAATCTGATTTTGGTGCTGACCATCTGTGATGTCCATGTGTAGAGTCTTCTCTTGTGTCGTTGGAAGAGGGTGTTTGCTATGACCAGTGCATTCTCTTGGCAAAACTCTATTAGCCTTTGCCCTGCTTCATTCCGTACTCCAAGGCCAAATTTGCCTGTTACTCCAGGTGTTTCTTGACTTCTACTTTTGCATTCCAGTCCCCTATAATGAAAACGATATCTTTTTTAGGTGTTAGTTCTAAAAGGTCTTATAGGTCTTCATAGAACCATTCAACTTCAGCTTCTTCAGTGTTACTGGTTGGGGCATAGACTTGGATTACTGTGATAGTGAATGGTTTGCCTTGAAAATGAACATAGATCAATCTGTCTTTTTGAGACTGCATCCAAGAACTGCATTTCAGACTCTTTTGTTGACTATGATGGCTATTCCATTTCTTCTAAGGGATTCTTGCCCAAAGTAGTAGATATAATGGTCATCTGAGTTAAATTCACCCATTCCAGTCCATTTTAGTTCACTGATTCCTAAAATGTCGACGTTCACTCTTACTATCTCCTGTTTGACCACTTGCAATTTGCCTTGATTCATGGACCTAACATTCCAGGTTCTTATGCAATATTGCTTTTTACAGCATCAGACCTTGCTTCTATCACCAGTCACACCCACAACTGGGTGTTGTTTTTGTTTTGGCTCTGTCTCTTCATTCTTTCTGAAGTTATTTCTCCACTGATCTCCAGTAGCATATTGGGCACCTACCGACCTGGGGAGTTCATCTTTCAGTGTCCTATCTTTTTGCTTTTTCATGTTGTTCATGGGGTTCTCAAGGCAAGAATACTGAAGTGTTTTGCCATTCCCTTCTCCAGTGGACCAGGTTTTATCAGAACTCTCTACCATGACCCATCCGTCTTGGGTGTCCCTACCTGGTTCATAGTTTCATTGAGTTAGACAAGGCTGTGGTCCATGTGGTCAGATTGGTTAGTTTTCTGTGATTGTGGTTTTCATTCTGTCTGCCCTCTGATGGAGAAGGATAAGAGGCTTATGGAAGCCTCCTGATGGGAGAGACTGATTGAGGGGGAAACCTGATCTTGTTCTGATGGGTGGGGCCATGCTCAGTAAATCTTTAATCCAATTTTCTGTTGATGGGCTGTGTTCCCTCCCTGTTATTTGACCTGAGGCCAAACTATGCTGGAGGTAATGAAGATAATGGCAACCTCCTTCAAAAAGTCCCATGCACCCACTGCTGCACTCAGTGCCCCCAACCCTGCAACAGGCCACTGCCAACCCATGCCTCTGCCAGAGACTCCTGGACACTCACAGGCAAGTCTGAGTCAGTCTCTTGTGGGGCCATTGCTCCTTTCTCCTGGGTCCTCGTGCACACAAGGTTTTCTTTGTGTCCTCCAAGAGTCTGTTTCCCTAGTCCTGTGTAAGTTCTGCTGGCTCTATGGTGGGGTTAATGGCAACCTCCTCCAAAAGGGTTTATGCCACACCCAGGTCTACTGCACCCAGGGCCCCTGCCCCTGCAGCAGTCCACTGCTGACCCTTACCTCTGCAGAAGATACTCAAACACATTTCTGTCTCAGTCTCTGTGGGGTTGTTGGGTCCTGGTGCACACAAGGTTTGTTTGAGCCCTCTGAGCATCTCTCAGGTATGGGGTTTGATTCTAAACATGATTTCGTCCCTCCTACGTAATGTAGACTAATTGGTGAACAACATTCCCAACTTTTTTTAAAGAAATATTTTGTATGCTGATCTTTGGCAGAAACCAACACCATACTGTAAAGCAATTAGCTTTCAATTAAAAATAAATAAATTTAATTTAAAAAGAAATATTTTATAGCTTAACTGATGATCTGTAAGTCATAATAATATAAATGAAGGAGCACTGGTTTAAAAGAAGTAGACTAACCCCAGAGTAAGTTTCACTTGCAGAATACAGTACTGGGAGTAATAATTTAGTGGGTTTGGGCATTTTTTAAATTGCTTTTCTTCTCTGGTGACACCTCATATGGTAGTTTTGTAGTATTGTAAGACTGCAGAGAGAAGAGTTGAACCCATCTCCAGAAAGGCTAACATCAAAACTAGCCTGGTACTTATTTTGACCCCATATTGCTTAGCAGATTAGGCAATAAGGTCCAGACATAACCAAATAGCAGGGTTGATTTTACCCACACAATTTTCCTAATAATAGCCATGCAGTAATTATGTGCATGGCAACTATGTACCAAACTACTGTGGCAATCTATTTAAGCAATAGAAACGGAAATCTCTACATATGATACTTATTATTCATATGAAAAGACGAACTTAAACACTATTTACATCAATTCAGATAATGCACTGCAACGAAAGCCAATAGCAAACCATATAATGAAATGTCGAGGATATTTCTGAACCATATTTATGGCCTCTATTCTAATCCTGATACATGACACCTTACCAAAAATGTCCAAAAGCAGCTATAGTTCTAAGCAGACTAAAAATACATCGCTATTTGCTGTGCTCTCTTTCTAACCTTTTAACCCCAAAATGGTCAGTTCAATACTGTGGTCAGTTCAGTGTTATGGTCAAAGTTCAAAAGTTTTAACGTTCAGTTTACTTCTGGCTACTGACTTTTCTCTTCAAGCTACTAATTTAACTCAATTGCATCCTAAAATTGACTCTGGCAATGCATTAAAAAGTGCGGTAAAAACACATATTCTGCTGTCTGCTCCCTTGTCCTCCAGCAGAGGACATTCCTCCCCAGTCAAATTGATAGCACATTTTCTGCTCATGATATTGTTGTGGGCACTAACTGACATACAATAACAGAGCTGGGCTCAAGCTAGACATATACACACACTGTGAGCAATGTGTGGTGTGTGTGTGCTGAGTTGTGCAGTTGTGCCCAGCTCTCTGTGGCCCCACAGACTGTAGCTTGCCAAGTTCCTCTGCCCATGATATTTCTCAGGCAAGAATACTGGAGTAGGTAGCTATTTTCTCCTCCAGGGGATCTTCCCAACCCAGGGATCAAAGCCACGTGTCCTGCATTGGCAGGCAGATTCTTTACCACTGAGCCACCTAGGAAGACATATATACATACTGGGCTGAACAATATAAGATTAAAAAAAAAAAAAGGTCAAGATCACCAGTGAAAAGATGCCACAGGGCAGAATGTGCTGCTGCTGCTGCTAAGTCGCTTCAGTCATGTCCGACTCTGTGCAACCCCGTAGACAGCAGCCCAAAAGGCTCCCCGTCCCTGGGATTCTCCAGGCAAGAACACTGGAGTGGGTTTCCATTTCCTTCTCCAATGCATGAGAGTGAAAAGGGAAAGCGAAGTCGCTCAGTTGTGTCCTACTCAGCGACCCCATGGACTGTAGCCCACCAGGCTCCTCCATCCCTGGGATTTTCCAGGCAAGAGTACTGGAGTGGGTTGCCATTGCCTTTTCCAGGCAGAATGTGAGTTTGAGCATAAAATGTAGGATGGACAAAGTGACATTTATAGGCTCTTCCAATCCTGAGACTCACTAATGAATATCCACATGAATGGGAAAACAGTTTGGGAGGAAAAGAAACTTGTATTGGACTGAGATAGTCAAGGAAAGGAAGGCCTTCTGGAAACAATGCTACCGCAGTAGAACTCAGCATGTCTAGGTGTTAGCTTCTGATTTCTAAACAGTTTCCCAGTTCCATGTCCAGCTGAGATAGAGACAATAGCAAGAAAGAATCTATCACTCCCATCCTAACAATAAGAAGAAAGAAAGACAACCTATGAAACAACATTTTTGGAGCCCATTAAAATGTTGAGGTCAAAGGCAACTAGATGAACTGAGCCCCAAAGGGTAGCCAGTGCCTCTGTGGGGAGAAAGGATACATCAACTGCCTCATGTTTGATGAAAACCCGAGAGAAAGAGGTAGCAGCCAGAAAAGCAGGTGAGACGCAAACAACTAAGATTTAACAAATTCTGTGTAAATGAGGTGATAGTTTAGGGCCCTTGGACCTCTATAATTGAAGTCTGGCCCCAGTTGCTAACTCTTTTTCCACAGGCCTCCACTGAATGCCCACGAGCAATTCTAGGGAAAGAGCCATGACCTGAGAAGCCCCCCTTAGTGCTCAGAGTTGCTGAGTTTTGAGAAGGGGAATGGGGGAGGTGGAGGAGCCCATGAATGCCTTGGGCCTGATGTGAATCAGGTGGTGAGCAGTTGTCCACGAGGGGCTGCGTCTCAGTCAGCTTGCACTGCTTTCAAGAATACCAGAGATGGGGCGGCACAGACAACTGACATTTTCTTCTCATACTTCCAGAGTCTGGAAAGTCCAAAAGCAAGGAGCCAGCAGATCCAGTTCTCAGTGAGGATCTGCTTCCTGGTCTCCATCTTGCTGTGTTCTCACAGGTTGGAGAGAAAGCACTCTGATGTCTCTTGTTGTTCAGTCACTAAGTCGTGTCTGATTCTTTGCAACCCCTTGGACTACATAGCCCCCAGGCTCCTCTGTCCATGGAATTCTCCAGGCAAGAATATTGGAGTGGGTTATCATTTCCTTTCCCAAGGGTTCTTCATGACCCAGGGATTGAATCCACGTCTCTTGCAATGGCAGGTGGATTCTTTACCACTGAGCCACCAGGGAAGTTCCCCTTCTTCTTATAAGGACGCTAGTCCCATCATGGGGGCTCTACCCTCATGATTTCATCTAAACCTGATTAACTCCTAAAGGGCCCACCTCAGTGCCATCCTAGTGGGGCTGGGGCTTCAACATATGAATCTGTCTGTGGGGGGCGGGGGGGGGGGGAGCTGGGATACAAACATTCCATCCATAACACAAGCACAAAACCTGCCGGCATCCCAACCCTTGTCTCAGTTCAGTTCAGTTCAGTCGCTCAGTCGTGTCCGACTCTCTGCGACCCCATGAACCGCAGCACGCCAGGCATCCCTGTCCATCACCAACTCCCAGAGCTTACTTAAACTCATGTCCATTGAGTCAGTGTCGCCATCCAACCATCTCATCATCTGTTGTCCCCTTCTCCTCCCGCCCCCAATCTTTCCAATATCAGGGCCTTTTCAAATGAGTCAGTTCTTCCCTTCTAGTAGCAAGCAAAAGTCATCTGCTGCTCTGGAGGGGCAAGAACCTGCCCACACTGCAGACCCAACCTTCCTGTGAGGGGAGGCGAAAACAGCCTGCCACCAGGAAAGGGGCAGAAAACCCTCCTGCCCTTCCCATCACCAACCCAGGTAAGGAGAGCTGCCTGGGGGAAGGGGAGGGGTGGAAAGTCTCTCCTCTCACTGCAACTGAGCAAAAGCCATCTCCCTTTGGGGATCCTGCATGGGAACAGAACAGACAAGAAAGAAAAGGCAGCACAACATTGGCCCACGAGGGTGGAAGAGTAGAGTCCCTGTTGCTCACACTTCCCCAAAGCACATGAATGAAAGGGTAAGAAGACTTAGTGTCCCCAAGGAGACCCCGCCCACTCACAGACCCTCGGTTCCCTCAAGGCCTGCCTGCAACACCCTGTGAGCTGACACTCGGGATTCAAGCACGAATGCTACTTACACCAGTCTCCCTAGAACACCCAAGGGAACTCCAGTCCCCTCCAGAACAAGGTGCCTGGTCTTTGGAATTCCCCATCCTGGCCCTGATGGCTTGGACCCCGTACCAGCCCAGCTCTGCCTGCCATCCAGGCTTCCCCACCAACTCCTGCTGCTCACTGCTCACGAGGAAGTATTCATCTACCAGGCCCCATAGCATGGTGCTCTGAATTCAAGCAGCATCTTGCTCCTCTTTGCTGGCTGGTTTCTTTTCAGCCAGAAAAGTGGGTTCAGAGGGCCTATTCACATTCCTGCCTCATCTTTAAAAGTGTGACACTGACATTCACACCCGGCGTCTCTCCTGATAAAACAAGCATCCAGAGTGCCCCATGGTCTCTTACAGACATACAACACAGGTCACATTGTGGTTTCAGGCCACCCTATCACTATTTCTCAATATGAAAATATGGTTTCTTTGTGCCCAACCCACCCAGACACTCAAACTAAAGAAATCTACAGCTACTTCTGTAAACATCTCACATAATATCTTACCCTGAGTTCCCCTGGGCACAGATCCATCTCCCTGGTCCAGCCCCGTCTTCCCACTCCCGACCTGATTACCTCTAGAAAAGATAAGGAAGCTAGTATTTCCCATGTAGGTAAATGTCCATCTGACATTTCTTCCAGCCACCTGCCAGAGTCACCTGCATCCACCCATTAGCCATCACCCACTCTGGGCAGCTTGTGGAGGTCCTGACCAGACCCACAAGAGAGGAGTTTTCCAGGCTTAGCCAAAGTAACTCTTTGTAACTCTCAAAGTAACTCAAAGTAACTCTTCCTCATTTTGGAAGACTTCCAATTGCTCTGTTCCTTCCCACCCTCAAAACTCTAATACTGCCCAACTTTCAATATGTGGAGATCAACAAAGGAAAAAGGAAATGAATTAGAGATATTGAGAAATTAAATTCTTTTCCTTTTTAACTTCAAGAACAAGCTTGGACAGAAATAACTTTTAAAATCATATAATCACTGGGTAAATGCCTAGAGATTAGCCTAGTTAAGAGTTGTTGTTGTTTAGTCACTAAGTCATGTCTCATTCTTTGTGACCCCATGGACTGCAGCCTGCCAGGCTCCTCTGTCCATGGGACTCTCCAGCAAGAATACTGGAGTGGGTTGTCATTTCCTTCTCTGGGGGCTCTTCCCAGCCCAGGGATCAAACTCTCATCTCCTGCATTGCAGGTGGATTCTTTTCTGCTGAGCCACCTGGGAAGTCCCCTTGTTAAGAGAGCAGACCTTAAAAAATTAAAAAATCAGAAGAAAAAAAATATTTGTAACTATGCATGGTGGGGGTGTTGACTAGACTTTCATAATATATACAAACAGTGAATCATTATGTGGTACCCCTACAACTAATATAATGTTACACGCTAATCATATCTCAATTTTTAAAAATCAGGCTGATTAAGGATGAGCCTACAATAGCAAAAAGGTTAACCAAATTCAAGATTCTTCTCAAAATTCAACCTGGATAAACTTGATTCAGATTATAAGCAGTGAAGTAGCACTGCTTTCAAACAAAGCAGCAATTGCACTGCAAACAGTGATGAGAGAAAACCCCTGGCCCTTTGATTTCTCAAAATGTGTATTTAGGCCAGCTAAGAAACAGTTCCTGGCTGCTATAGACTTAAACAAACTCTAGTACATCTGGAAAGAGAAGAAGAAAAAACAAAACAAGAGTTGCTCAGAAGACCTAACAGAGAATCCTTCAGTTGCATCTCCATGTATTGGTTCCATGCAGTTTTCTTGTAGCGACAAGAATGTAAAAATGATTTAAAGATATAAAACATGTGTACTAACAGCCTTCATATCGGAGTCCTCTGGATAGTCACTACTTCTCAGGATAAAACCAGGGTAAAATTAAAATTTTTTAAGTGTCAACTGATTTTAAGGAAATGAAACGTTTAACACTGAAAGCATGAATTCTGGAATGGTGTTGGAAAATCACATCAACTTTCAATTTCCTCTTCAAATGTGAATAGCCCTAAAAAAGAGATGTACTCCCTTTTCTGGAAAACTTATTCTAGAAATCCCTACTGTTTTATTGTTACTTTCACTTACAATTGACTTTGAGGACACTGGGTTTTTAAGAAACTCATTTCTCCCACTTTTCTCATGTCTTTTCTACCTACCTGTTAGAAGAAAAACAAAACAAAAACACTCCACTAATTTTCCAGTATCTCGGGCTTTTTCCAGTTGACCTTGGATAGCTAATCATGGAATCAGATCTGCAGGCAGATTATTCATTTCCTATTCTTTTCCAATTTACGTGATTTATGAACATTTCTCAACAACATAACAAACAGTGAAATAACTCTTCTGCAGAATCCCTTGAAGACATTTACATAAACAATCAAATTATATGACTACTTTGGGATATTGAAGAAAGTCCTTCAAAAGTGAAATGGGAAATAAATATTTAGGAGAACAATTTGAAGCCCTTAGCTACATAAGATGGCCATTTTGTGCACATGTTTACACCTAGTCTCTAATGGAGAATTTTAGTCATGTGGAATTCCCCAAAATGAATACACACAAACACACACAGCACTGGAAAAATTATATATTTAAAAATTAGAATTTCATATATTTGCAAGTATATTCTCATTTTACAGATATTCAAAAAAATGTTTCATTTTATGAATCACGGATATGTAGCACACTGAAAAACACATAAGAATTCAATTTCACAGATTTCCTACTAAATATCTTTTATGAGCCTGAGCGCAGGCTTCAAAATAATATAAACTCACATACATTTCAACTGTACTGAACACAGAGCTAAGTGGTGAAGAGGGAACATTTAGAAGGGATGATCTTTCAGGGAAGGATTTATAAGCACAATCAAATAGCCTTTCCTCCACATGACAAGAAGGAGAGTTTCCAGTCCCTCCATCTCTGCATGATTACTTGCAAAACTCTGTATGAGCAACTTTATCTGACCTTCCTGATGCGAGGATGATTCAGAGATTCACAGAAGTCATCTCTAGAGCTGCAGGAGGAGTGCCCACGAGCGGGCCAGTTCCCCTGTTACTTATTCTCTGAATTTCCCTCATTTCCTTTAGTTTATTCATTCAACATTTATTAAATCTTATGTGCCAAGCTATTGTAGGTCCCAAAGATACACTGAAGACCGAAGCCAGACATCTTCTCTGGCCACATGGAGCATCTAATAAAGTAGGGGAGATGAAGAGGAGCAAGGAAAGCAGTTTATAGAGTAACTTGATCCAGACAAGGATTTAGGGAAGGCTCTCCTGGGATCTGAAGGATAAGGCAGGGTTAAGTAGTGTAATGGGAACTTCCTGCCCTGGGTACCACAACTACAAAAGCTCTGTGGGAGGATGGAGCAGGGCAAAATCAAGAAGCCCAGTTGGCCAGAGTCAGGACATCAAAGTAAGGAGTGATGTACAAGCAGGAGAGGCAGGCAGAGCTGGTCCTGCCAGGGCCCCTCCCTCTGTGTTGAAGGACCTCTGAGAGTCAAGGGAAGCCACAGAGGGGTATTGGCAGGCTGGGGAAGCCATGGGGGATGGGAGGCTTTAACTGATTCACATTGTGAAAAATTCACCCTGGCAGCAGAGTGGAGAACATTTGGCGTGGAATCTGAATGGATATAGTAAAATAGTTAGAAGATTAGACAGCAGCCTGGGGGAAAGAACATTGTGGTTTATATTATGATGTCAGTAATAGAGCTGGGCAGAAGTCATAACACTCCCAGAAGTATTTAGGATGTAAAATCCACAAGAATGTGTATAAATTTTGTTACAGATGATTTTCAAACATGAACTGAACTCTGGCCAATATATGGAGAAGAAGAATAACTGCAGTACCTCAATATCACTGTAATGATAAGAATTAGGAGCCAGGATCCTGCATTCAATTTGATATCATTCTTCCCTTTCAAGGAGGGAAATGGATTAAGAAGGGAGAGGATGGGATGGGAGGGAGAATTATTCTTACCCATGAATCTATAAAGTACCAGGCTTCCTTGGCTTAAAATCCTATTATCAGAAAAGCCAGCAACTGCAACAACATCCCCTTATTCTGCAGATTTCAAAAATCAGAGCTCCAGATGATACAGTACAAATTATCATGAAGACAGGCTCTAATGATGGAAATGATAATGCTAATGAAACTTTTCATACTATCAAGATCATCAATAATAAAAAGGAATTACCATTTATTGCGAGCCTTGTAGCAGGCAGTGGAACAGGAGTGTTTAATCCTTACAAAAAGATTAGAAAGAAATAGATGAGCTCAGAGATATTGAATCACAATCTGTCCTGGTAAAGGTTTGAAACAACCTCCTTCCATGTCCACTAAGTTGCTCAGAACTTAATGATTCCTTTCACAATTTCAGCTCTAATATTCTTCATGCTTATTTGAGTAGAGAAATCCATTCACTCCTGAATAGATTTTCAGCACTTTCTCCCACCCTGGCCTTCAATACACCTTCAAATTTGATCATAGTTTAGAGTCAAAAGAGTGTCTATAAAATTCTCATTAATATGTAAATAACAGAGATAGAGTTAGAAAGAGATAAAAAGAAGTTAATATGTGTCTTAAAATGTGAAATTAACATGATCTCTAAAGCCCTTAGTCCTTAATTTAGAATTGGGTTGGTGCAGATGATCTTTCATAACCATACTTTGGGTTTCCCAGGTGGCTCAGTGGTAAAGAATCTGCCTGCAATGCAGGAGACACAGGAGACAAGGGTTCAATCCTTGTGTCAGGAAGACCCCCTGGAGGAGGGCATGGCAAGCCACTCTAGTATTCTTGCCTGGAGAATCACATGAACAGAGGAGCTTAGCAGGCTACAGTCCATGGGGTCGCAGAGAGTCGGACATGACAGAGCACACACACAGGCACCCATATTTTTATGCCCAGACACATCAAAACCTCAAATAAAGTCATATGTACACTGTATGCTCATAAGTGATAAAATTAAGATGGTAAAAAAATAGATAATTTCAAAAATACGACAGTAGCTCATTGTTGATTCACAAGTTGATTAAACTCTATCTCAACACTAAAAAATTTTAATTGCTTTTTTAAAAAAGAATGAACACTATGACAATGACAGGTTAAGTTCCTGAGAAGCAGAATCTGAGATAGGAATTCAAATGCAATTCTCCAGAGAAGAAGCAGCTGCAAGCCTTAGTAGTCTATCCTCACAGAAGCTGGGGACCAGGGACACCAGCCCAGAGAGGGACCTGGGCAGGGAGCCCACAGCATGCACTACAGGCCATTTGCCCAACGTGAGCTTGCTTGCTTCTAACATTTCTCTGTATGTGGAGTGCCTGTGAGGTTATCATGCTCCTCTCCCTTTATGAGGAGGAAACTGAAATTCAGAGAAGTGGAATCAGTTCTACAAAGCTAGAGAATCAATTAGGAGGACTGGAAATTTAAGCCAAATCTTCAAATTTCAACCTCCATTTATTCAAGCTGACAACCTGGAAATTTGCCCAGCATAAAAAACCTAGAAATGTTGGATAAAACATAATAAACATTTTACAAGCTTGGTTGAGCTCAGGGAGAGAACAGGATCTGTCCAGAGGCCAGAAGGAAAGAGGACACTGAGAAGAAAGCATGCACTGCTCCCGAGCAGCCCACACGGGTGAGGAGGGACCCAGGAGTGTGGATTTTAATGACCACAGAGGGTCAGAGTTTGATCTCGGACCCCAAAGTGAGGTAGAATAAGAATAGAAGGCCATGTGAAGCTGAGAACTTCACAGGGCTACAGTGAAACGATGAGCCAGAAACAAAGTCTACCCACAATGAGAATGTAAGGATGGTTGTTTCAGTGTGGGAATGAAAAAGGAAATGTCTCCCTGAGAATTATTGGAAACTGATTTTCATTCGGCTTTTTAAACCAAATCCACACTAGGGTGAGTCTAGGAATCCCTGGAATAAGAGATTGGTCTCAGGTCAGAAATAGCCTGGAGCACCAGTCAGCACTACTTGTAACATGCTTGCGTGCTCAGTCACACAGCTGTGTCCGACCCTTTGTGACTCCATGGACTGTAGCCCACCAGGCTCCTCTGCCCATGGGATTTCCCAGGCAAGAATACTGGAGGGAGTTGCCCATTCCCTCCTCCAGGAACTCTTCTTGACCCAGGGATTGAATCCACATCTCCTGCGTTGGCAGGTGGATGCTTTACCACTGAGCCACCTCGGACGCCCTTAGTAAACATAACACTTCTCTATATAGAAATAGCCTTAGCCAGACCCCACACAATCCCACAGATACAGTCATGTCCGACCCTCAGCGACCCCATGGACTGCAGCCTTCCAGGCTCCTCCATCCATGGGATTTTCCAGGCAAGAGTACTGGAGTGGGGTGCCATTGCCTTCTCCGGTGCTCTGAAAATGACCCCACTAATCAAAACTATGAAATATCCAAGCAGGGAGCAATCTCCCATGACTAGAGACACATTACTACTCCCATCAGTAGACACAATAAACAGCAAAACTAGATCCTCACGCTTTCAAATGCAAATGTTCTTCCTATCATTTGACTTCCCAAAGACCGAGTTGTTAAGACAGCTTTACTCTAGAAACACACTATTCATGGAAATGCAAGCCATGCACTACTATTTGCATTAATTCAAAAGATCTGTCCAGTTATTCAAAGCAATTTCTCTTTAAATTGAGTGTTAAGGAAAAAGTGGATATAGCCTTCTACTTCTTAAACATAGAAGGACTTACGGATCTCTTAATTTAAATACAGGCCTAGCTGGAGCAAAGCAGGTAGAACAGTCTTCTTGAATTCCCTTAGAGTCTTAGGCTTCTGGGAGGACTCCTCTAGAGCCACGCATCTTAATCAGCTGTCCAAAGGAAGATTTAATCTACAAATGTTATGTAATCATTGGCTATGAGCAAAAAAGGGTGGGTAAGGAGGTTGCACTGTTTACCAACCAAAACAGTAACTACACTAGAAAAAACCCAACTCTTTTGTATTTGGCAACATAACTCATTGTGAATCAGAGATGATACAAATAGCCCTTGAAGAAATCCAAAGTAATCTGTTGTAAACAAATACATAATCATTCCTCATTACCGTTAATGCAGGCCACAGACAATAGTCCATACCATGAGGCAAGGACCCTTTCCAAATCACATTCAAAGCCAGATCCTTAAATAAATCGAGGAAAAGGAGTTCTTTCTCTGCATAAAATTATTATTTGACTGATGTTCAATGTTCTGTTCTAATTAAGGGCAAAGGATGGAAGAGGATTTAGGGAAGACAGGCAAGACAGGGAACTGTGTTCGGTAAGTTACAGATGTTATGTCACTGAGTACTCACAAAATCCTTATGAGGCCAGCTTCTGAACTGATTAATAGGTGAAAGATCCTGGGCTCAGTGAGGGTCAGTAATTGCTCAGGGCCACAGGGCCACTAAGTGGCAGAGCCTCTGCTGGGACTTCCTGCCTCCAAAGTCCAGAATTTTCATTAACCTCTACTCATAATGTCCATCTTCAAGTCAAAAGTTTATGAAGGATCTTCCTCTTTTGGGTTCAGAAAGTTCTGGTATTCCTCCTGGGGTTTCGAGTTTTTAGAAGGAATGGATTCTATTTGTTTTTCTGACTTGCTAAGATAGAGAAACAAACAAAATCCATTCATTCTAAAAATAGCCACTGCTCTCTCACCTTGGCTCTGAGACAACAAGCTCAAAGCTAAGTTGTGTAGCAGAGACATACCCCCAGTCCACATTCACTCTACCATGCCCACAGATTCCACTTCTCTAATATCCCGTTCCGTTCTTCATCAGCCTGCCTGGGTTCAGGCTGTTTCCTTCTCTCATCTGAATCACTCCTATATCTGCTCCTAGTCTCTGGGTCAGCCTCTTTCACACCATTCCCCACCTTGGGCTCATGGTGAACACTCCAAAACTCAAATCTGACCTTGTTGCCCACCTACGTAATATAATTTGCCACCTTTCAGGATGATGGCAAACTCCTAACTTCCCAAAGGAGTACACTGGTGTGCTCCATTATGAACTGCATACTTCTCATCTACCTAGTTCCATCACTTGCCACCATTCCTACCCTCCCTAACACATCTCCTTATCCACTAAGCTCTGGACATGCTGAGTGATGGACAATCCTCAAAGATCATCACATTGGCCTTCATGTGTATATTCCTTCTGTCTGCTAGGCTTCCTTCCCTCCTTCATCTGAGCAACCCCTCTTCATCCTTCAAAACTCAATGTAAGTACCAACTCTTCTGGGAAGGCCTCACTGTTTACTCCTTCCACAAATCCCCACTGCTCTTCAGTGCTCCCACAGCATCCTATGAGTACAATTTCCAACATAATCACCCTGTGATAAAATATCTGAGCATTCATTTATCCCCCTGCCTTCCCTTTGAGGCAGGGGTTGATTCTTTTTAGATATTGTATTCCCAATACATGTCAAAAGGCCTAGCACATACTAGGTGTTCAATAAAAGTTTCTTGAATAAATGAAATAAAATATTAGGAAGGTTTCTTAACATAATTCTTTATTTTTTTCAGCATACTAACTTTTGAATTAATTTGTAAGGACTAAAATAAAGCAATTTATAAGATAGTGCTTTTTCAGTCCAGTTCAGTCACTCAGTCATGTCTGACTCTTTGCAAACCCATGTACTGCAGCACACCAGGTTTCCTTGCTGCTGCTGCTGCTGCTGCTAAGTCGCTCCAGTCATGTCCGACTCTGTGCGACCCCAGAGACGGCAGCCCACCAGGCTCCCCTGTCCCTGGGATTCTCCAGGCAAGAACACTGGAGTGGGTTGCCATTTCCTTCTCCAATTCCCAGAGCTTGCTCAAACTCATGTCCATCGAGTCGGTGATGCCATCCAACCATCTCATCCTCTGTCATCCCCTTCTCCTCCCGCCTTCAGTCTTTCCCAGCATCAGGTTATTTTCCAGTGAGTCAGTTCTTCACATCAGGTGGCCAAAGGATTGGAGTTTCAGCTTCAGCATCAGTCCTTCTAATGAATATTCAGGACTGACTGCTTTTAGGACTTACTGGTTTGATCTCCTTGCACTCCAAGGGACTCTCAAGAGTCTTCTCCAACACCACAGTTCAAAACCATCAATTCTTTGATGCTCAGCTATCTTTATAGTTCAATTCTCACATCCATACATGACTACTAGAAAAATCATAGCTTTGACGAGATGGACATTTGTCAGCAAAGTAATGTCTCTTTTTAATATGCTGTCTAGCTTTTCTTTCAAGGAGCAAGCATCTTTTAATTTCATGGCTGCAGTCACCATTTGCAATGATTTTGAAGCCCCCAAAATAATCTCTCACTGTTTCCATTGTTTGCCATGAAGTGATGGGACTGGATGCCATGATCTTAGTTTTCTGAATGTTGAGTTTTAAGTCAGCTTTTTCACTCTCCTCTTTCACTTTCATCAAAAGGCTCTTTAGTTCTTCACTTTCTGCCATAAGGGTGGTATCATCTGCATATCTGAGGTTATTGATATTTCTCCTGGCAATCTTGATTCCAGCTCGGGTTTCATACAGCCTGGAATTTTGTATGATGTATTCTGCATATAAGTTAAATAAGCAGGGTGACAATATACAGCCTTCACATACTCCTTTCCCAATTTGAAACCAGTCCATTATTCCATGTCCAGTTCTAACTGTTGCTTCTTGACCTGCATACAGATTTCTCAGGAGGCAGGTCAGGTGGTCTGGTATTCCTATCTCTTTAAGAATTTTCCACAGTTTGTTGTGATCTACACAGTCAAAGACTTTGGCATACTCAATAAAACAGAAGTAGACGTTTTTCTTGAACTCTTGCTTTTTCGATGATCCAATGGATATTGGCAATTTGATCTCTGATTCCTCTGCCTTTTCTAAATCCCGCTTGAACATCTGGAAGTTCACGGGTTTTAACCTCTCTTAAATTATCACAGATAATAGGAGCAATACTGTGTGGTTAAAGGAACCCGTACTTTAGAGGCAAGTGTCCCTGGGTTTCACTTTGAGGCCCAGGAGCACATGATTTAACCTTAGTATGCCTCACTCTCTCTTTTCTGCTCTTAAATTATTTTGATTTGATTTACAAAGCTTCAACTTATAGACAGTTATCAAGAAAAGTTTGTGCTTTCAAAAAAAATGAATTAATCTAACAAAACAAAAATAGACTTTCATATACAGAGAACAGACTAGTGGTTACAAGTGGGAAGAGGGGAGGGCAGAGAGGCAGGATAAGGGTATGGGATTAAGAGATACAAACTACCATGGATAAAATAAATGAACTAGTTTCTTTTGTTGTGCAGAAGCTTTTAATTTTAATTAGATCCCATTTGTTTATTTTTGCTTTTATTTCCAATATTCTGGGAGGTGGGTCATAGAAGATCTTGCTGTGATTTATGTTGGAGAGTGTTTTGCCTATGTTCTCCTCTAAGATTTTTATAGTTTCTGGTCTTATGTTTAGATATTTAATCCATTTTGAGTTTATTTTTGTGTATGGTGTTAAAAAGTGTTCTGCTAAGTTGCTTCAGTCGTGTCCAACTCTGTGCAACCCCATAGGTGGCAGCCCACTAGGCTCCGCTGTCCCTGGGATTCTCCAGGCAAGAACACTGGAGTGGGTTGCCATTTCCTTCTCCAATGCATGAAAGTGAAAAGTGAAAGGGAAGTCACTCAGTCGTGTCCGATTCTTAGCGACCCAATAGACTGCAGCCTACCAGGCTCCTCGGTCCATGGGATTTGGCAGGCAAGAGTACTGGAGTGGGCTGCCATTGCCTTCTCCAGAAAGTGTTCTAGTTTCATTCTTTTACAAGTGGTTGACCAGTTTTCCCAGCACCACTTGTTAAAGAGATTGTCTTTTCTCCACTGTACATTCTTGCCTCCTTTGTCAAAGATAAGGTGTCCATCGGTGTGTGGATTTATCTCTGGGCTTTCTGTTTTGTTCCATTGATCTATATTTCTGTCTTTGTGCCAGTACCATACTGTCTTGATGACTGTGGCTTTGTAATAGAGCCTGAAGTCAGGCAGGTTGATTCCTCCAGTTCCATTCTTCTTTCTCAAGATTGCTTTGGGTATTCGAGGTTTTTTGTATTTCCATACAATTGTGTTCTAGCTCTGTGAAAAATACCATTGGTGGCTTGATAGGGATTGCATTAAATCTATAGATTGCTTTGGGTAGTATACTCATTTTCACTATATTGATTCTTCCGATCCATGAACATAGTATATTTCTCCATCTATTAGTGGCCTCTTTGATTTCTTTCATCAGTGTTTTATAGTTTTCTATATATAGGTCTTTAGTTTCTTCAGGTAGATATATTCCTAAGTATTTTATTCTTTTTGTTGCAATGGTGAATGGAATTTCTTCCTTAATTTCTCTTTCTATTTTCTCATTATTAGTGTATAGGAATGCAAGGGACTTCTGTGTGTTGATTTTATATCCTGCAACTTTACTTTATTCATTGATTAGCTAAAGACAGCCTTTAGAATAGGAGAAAATAATAGCAAATGAAGCAACTGACAAACAACTAATCTCAAAAACATACAAGCAACTCCTGCAGCTCAATTCCAGAAAAATAAATGACCCAATCAAAAAATGGGCCAAAGAACTAAATAGACATTTCTCCAAAGAAGACATACAGATGGCTAACAAACACATGAAAAGATGCTCAACATCACTCATTATCAGAGAAATGCAAATCAAAACCACTATGAGGTACCATTTCATGCCAGTCAGAATGGCTGCGATCCAAAAGTCTACAAGCAATAAATGCTGGAGAGAGTGTGGAGAAAAGGGAACCCTCTTACACTGTTGGTGGGAATGCAAACTAGTACAGCCACTATGGAGAACAGTGTGGAGATTTTTTTAAAAACTGGAAATAGAACTGCCATACGACCCAGCAATCCCACTGCTGGGCATACACACTGAGGAAACCAGAATTGAAAGAGACACATGTACCCCAATGTTCATCACAGCACTGTTTATAATAGCCAGGACATGGAAGCAACCTAGATGTCCATCAGCAGATGAATGGATAAGAAACTGTGGTACATATATACAATGGAGTATTACTCAGCCATTAAAAAGAATACATTTGAATCAGTTCTAATGAGGTGGATGAAACTGGAGCCTATTATACAGAGTGAAGTAAGCCAGAAAGAAAAATACTAATACAGTATACTAACACATACATATGGAATTTAGAAAGATGGTAACGACAACCCTGTATGCGAGACAGTAAAAGAGACACAGATGTATAGAACAGTCTTCTGGACTCTGTGGGAGAGGGAGGGAGGGGATGATTTGGGAGAATGGCATTAAAACATGTGTAATATCATATAAGAAATGAATTGCCAGTCCAGGTTCGATGCTGGATACAGGAAGCTTGGGGCTGGTGCACTGGGATGACCCAGAGAGATGGTATGGGGAGGGAGGTGAGAGGGGGGTTCAGGATGGCGAACACGTGTACACCCGTGGCAGATGCATGTTGATGTATGGCAAAACCAATATAATATTGTAAAGTAAAAAAATAAATAAATAAAAAGTAAAAGTAAAAAAAAAATAAACGAACTACAATAATATACAGCCAATATTTTATAACAACTTTAAATGGAGTATAATCTACAAAAATAATGTACATGTTGTACACCTAAAACTAATATAATACTGTAAATGAACTGTACTTCAACAACAACAAAAATAACAGGTCAAACCACAGGATAAATAAAAGTGGCAAGGAGCCAAAGCAATAAAATTTGGGGGGGAAAAAAAAGAAAGAAATGTGTGTGTTTTTAAAGCAAAAACCCTACCTCCCTTCTCCACATGTGGATGCATGTGCTGAAGAAAACAGTAAAGTGCATGTGGATCCTTACCTCAAACCTCATCCTGAGTAAGGATTCAAAATCACCTTTCCCTTTCCTGGGCCATGAAAGTTACAAGGGGGGCACTGTCTCTGTCGGTTAGCTTTAGGGATGGGTTAGGGTTAACGAGATTGTTTCCTATGCTGCTCTATCTTGTTTGCTGATTAAACCACAGTTCCTTTAGGCCTAAACAAGATTAGCTGAACCACAAATATTTTCCTGGTGATACTATATGCAGGTGTAGTTAAGAGCCAGCCTTTTGTTTTGCTTATAATAAACTACCTCTGAAAGTAAAACAAAGTGAATGGCTACAGATTACGTTAACCAGCCCACAATGAATGGGCAGAATGAGTGAATCAATATTATTATATAAACATTTATCCCACTTGACATAACAGATACAGATCAAGCCCATGGCATGGTTTTACAGCTCCATTAGAATGCAAAAATACATAATCTGAGCAAAGAAGGAATATTTTAGAGTAAAGCCAAACACAGACTACACACCTACCGAGATCCCTCCCACTACTCCCTAACCCCACCTGAAGAAACTATTCCACTTACGGGGAAATTATTTTTTTAATATCTGGGTAAAATATAGCAGGTGTTGTGATGAATCTTTTTCATATATGGTAAAGAAAAGAACTTCTTAAACCAAACTGCAGAGTTTTGTTGTTGTTGTTAATATTTAGTTGCTAAGTCATGTTCTACTTTTTTTTGACCACGTGGATTGTAGCCCACCAGGCTCCTCTGTCCATGGGATTTTCTAGGCAAGGTTACCATTTCCTTCTCCATAGAGTTTTGAGTCCTGCCTAAAACCTAACCTTTAAGAAAACATGTTCACACTGAGACCAAGAAGTCCGATGAAGAGGCACTTTGTGTCACAAATCAGAAGGACATCCATGCCCTGTGTGCTCTCCTGAGCAAGGCACCCTTCAAAGTTAGCCAGCAAGGAAGTCTCACTGCCTCTTCCCTGAGCTCACAATGAAGGTGCACCATTTATACCAGGAGCCAGCGACATCCTCTTATCATTAGCACTCCTCCACTTGGCTCACACCTCCAACCCAGCCCTGACACTCTCAAATATTTCCTATAACACCTTCGTAATGCTTTGAGATTTCTTTTTTTCCATTAAAAAAAATAAAGTATTAAAATCTGCTTTACAAAAAATTAGCGAAATGATTCATTGCAATTTGACCAGAAACAGAAGTCAAAAAATTCCTGATGCACTGCTCTGCATCAACAACCAGTGTCCTGTAATCCTTAAAAGCAACAGGATCAGTATTTAGGAAGACTGACAGCTTTTTCTAAAGATGTGGAAAAGACCAAGCAGCCTGCAAAGAGAACTGTGGGTCTGAGCACTCAGGGACAAGCCCAGAAGGAAGTTTATAAAGGACCAAGGATGCCCATGGCAATGTAGAGAAAATGGTAAAAACAGATGGAATAAGGGCCCCTGATCTCCACGCTTTATTAATTCTTCCAGGTATTCATGGGCCTCAAACGAAACCCTTTCCACACAAAGTTTCTGTGAATTCATCAGATGCTCTGAACACAGCACCAGCAGCCAGTTCTTTCTGGGTCCAGCCAGAGAAGGGTAATGTTTTGGCTCTGCATCCAGAGCAATCATTCTGTGAATTGAATCTTCAGCCACTGGGTCTTGCCTCCCAGCAGTTTATCAGTATTTCTGCTTAGAAGTGGGGGAACATTGGCTTTGAAAAAGTGTCATCTGTACGATCATCAAATACAAGACTGACAATAACTTATAAGAGGATTCTGTACCTCTGGCCATACCACTCCAGAATTTTTTAACTCAAAAAAAAAAAAAAAAAGCAACTTCCTTTCCTGTATGACTCAGGGAACTCAACCTGGGTTTCAGTAACAACCTAGAGGGGTGGAATCAGGAGGGAGGTGGAAGGGATGTTCAAGTGGGAGGGAACATGGATAAACCTATGGCTGATTCAAGTTGATGTTTGGTAGAAATCAACACAATCCTATAAAGCAATTATCCTTTGATTAAAAACAAATAAATTTTAAAAAAGAAAAAAAAATGCAACTTCCTTATAAGTAAAATTTTGTCAAAGGGGATGGAAGCGTATGATACTCTTGCAATTCAAATAATACAGCTATTAGAAGAAAAACTTTGTCACCTGTTCTTCAAGCACAAGATATATAAGAAACTTAAAGGTATTCAGAGTCAAGAGAAGATTCTTAAAAAATGTAGACAATGACTCAGAGTTTTCTAGAACAGCATTTATTTGATATTCAAAGTATAGTTGCAATCATAATAGACGTGAAATTATTTCCATTAAGACAGCATCAAACAACCCATTTGATGGTTGTTTGTAATTAATCATTACTACAGTTGATACTATAATAAACATATCTATAGCTAGATCTTTAACCACATCTACAATTACTTCCTTAAGATAAATTCCCTAAAGGATATCTGGATCAAACGGTATACAAAAATTTACCCCCAGGAAGTAGTTTTGTGAATTTACTTTCCCAGCAGCTGTGTTTAAGTCTTCCTACTTGGATGACATTAATTTTTGAATTAAGAGCTAGTTAAAACAAAAGATAGTTAAAGCAATGCTGCTTCAAATACTAGATTTTTCCCCCTCACCTATTTTAACAATAGATCTCCAAAAATGCAGAAAGAAATTAAGCCATAAAATTTCCCACAAAATTGAAAACACCAGCTACACAAGCCTTAAATGGGTCTTAGTCTCAAGCATGAGTTCAGGCGGTGTTGGACAGTAACTGAGTCACAGGCTGACGACAGAAAAGGGCAGACGGGAGGCAGCTGACATCCAGATGGCCTCTCACAGTCCCTTTTGGAGGATTTTCCAAAGCTGTCTTGATCCTTCAATCAGAACCGGTAGGGAGACCAAGCAGTTTCCACACTCCAGGCCCAGGGGACTCCTGAGTCTTGTTGGACACAGAAGCTCAGGTCCTGTAGTTAGCAGGAAGGCCTGCAAGCCGTCACCACCAGCACGGGATCAGCTCTGGACTGAGTGACAGTCTCTGGCTTTTTTCAGTTTAAGAAACTCAATACAACCTGAATCATTTTGGTCTGCAGAGTGCCCAGGTGCAGTAACTGAAGCAGAGAAAATATTTTTTAAATCCCACTAAGAGAAAACAGATTATTCTCCAGTTCATCTTCTGCAATTAATCCCAATGTCCTGAAATTTTACAGTATTTGGTCGGTGTGGAGGAGAGCCTGGATTTTCTCTTTTGAGCCACATGGTGACCCTCCCGCCCATTGCCCTTCTTCCCAGACATCATCTACCCACTTCCTTGAAGGACCGTGCAAACTATTTGCTCTTGCATGCTGCCTTCCAGTATCAGAGTCCATTAGATTCACTATTAGAGGACGGTGTTCCCATCTGCTTTGTTTTTTGGCCATTCCACATGTGGCATCTTAGTTCTTTGACCAGGGATCAATCCAACTCGCAATTCCTGAATTGTGAGTGTGGAGTCTTAACCACTGGATCACCAGGGAAATCCAAAGGTGTTCCCATTTGAACATCCAAAGTACCCTATAAGCTTAGCCACTGCATCATACATCCTGTCATATGAATCTTTAGTATTGACTTACTCATTTTTTTAATAATCTTTTCTCAAGCTTTGTGCTAATGAATACAAGTGCCCATCTAACACATGAGACTGTCAAGAAAAAAAAAAAAAAAAGGAAACCTAGACTCCAGGATCTTGATATGGAATTCCTGGGTTCACATTTCCCTTTAGTATCACTTAAGACAGAAGCAAGAGGAAGGATATACTATTTCCATCCCAAGAAAAACAGAAAATCTAGGATAAGTAGTCTTAAGACCCAGGACAACAGGAGCGTTGTATTTAAATGTGTTTCTCCTCAGGCTTTATGATCAGAACTGCTGCCAGCCTTGAGAGTACAGAGTAGGCCCTGTCCCCCCACCAACACACAAACAGAGGGAGCAAAGGAGTGGAAACACTGACTTCGAGTGGCATTTCTATAACCCAACACAGAATTGATGCTTTTGAACTGTGGTGTTGGAGAAGACTCTTGAGAATCTCTTGGACTTCGAGGAGCTCCAACCAGTCAATGCTAAAGGAAACCAGTACTGAATATTCATTGGAAAGACTGATGCTGAAGCTGAAACTCCAATCCTTTGGCCACCTGATGCAAAGAGCTGACTCATTGGAAAAGACCCTGATGCTGGGAAAGATTGAAGGTGGGAGGAGAAAGGGACGACAGAGGATGAGATGATTGATGGCATCACCGACTCAATGGACATGAGTTTGAGTAAGCTCCAGGAGTTGGTGATGGACAGAGAGGCCTGGCGTGCTGCAGTCCATGGGGTCGTAATGTCCAGCCATTGCCAAATGTCTCCTAGGGAATAAAATCACTGCTGTTGAGAACCACTGCCTCAGAGTGAGTCAGAACACTGGAACTGAAAGAGCATTCAACTGACCCAGGCTTCCGTCTAGATTCAGCAGTTAGTTGACTGTAGAACCTGGTTACAGAGGTCCAGTTAAAGCATCTGTTTTTGCTGACTCTGAGGCAGAGATCTACATGCTTTCAGGCACAACCTATGAGACATAAGGGGAGCAGGACCGGGCAGAGGAAGAAGGTCAACTACAATGCAGTTGCAACAGAGACCTCAGCGAGTTAGCACAAAGTGGGGGGGGGGCGGCTCTAGAACTGGGATGGCTCTTCAGAGCTGCGCCAAACTGAGGCAAGGGGATCAAGCCTTTACACCCCCATGCCAACAAGGCATTGGATGGGTGCTGTCCCCCAGGAAGACAGGCAGAACCTTGGGTGAGGAGCTTGGCTTCAGCCTGGCCTTGTGCTGAAGCACTGAGGGGCGGCAGCACTGGGAGGCACACCCCAGCTCCACGACAGTGTCCAAAACATGGGGGAGATTCACCAGATATGAACACATACGTGGAGGGGAGTAAGAGTAGGGACCTCAGAATCAGATTAGACAGCCAGAGACCCCAGTTCCCCATGTGCATGCTGATCTATGTCCATCTAAATCACTGGTCTCTTCTTCAAACCCTATGGTCTCCACCATTGCAGTCAGTCAGATAGTGATGGATAACTCTGTACCACTCACTGTTAGGTACTGGAGATACACAGTGTATATGCGTGCTTAGTCACTCAATCGTGTTCATGTTCAAGTCTTTGTGACCCCCTGGATGGTAGCCTACCAGGCTCCACTGTCCAAGGAATTTTCCAGGCAAGAATACTGCAGCAGGTTGCCGTTTGCTATTCCAGGGGGTCTTCCCAACCCAGGGATCCCACCTGCATCTCTTGCACCTCCTCCATTGGCAAGTGGTTTCTTTACCACTGTGCCACGTGGGAACCCCTGTAGACACACAGTAGGAAACAAAATAATCTCTACTCATCAGGACATGTCATTCTAGCAGAAAGGTATAGAAGTACAAGTGAGATTAGCACCGATAAAGTGACCTAAAACAATTGCCAAATCTGCCCAGAGAGGCTGCAGCCAAAGGAACAGTGAACAAATCACTATAAGCAGCTAACGTCTGAAATCACTTTAAGGAAAAACGTGATAATAATGTGCACTTATTGTTTTCAGAGAAAGATAAGTGCTAAAAGAATCAGCTTCTCCAGAGAAAAACAAGGAGCTGAAAATTGAAAAATATCCTGAAATCATGATGACTAAGAAAAAATAACGTTTGGCGTTTAGCTCTCGTGTGATCTTTATTTTATGAATTTTCATATGGAGATATTTTCAGTGTTACATTATCTTCTATTAATTCAATGATCAAAAAATTCATTTTTTTTAAAAGAGTGCACATGTGTGCGTGATCTGTAAAAGAGATCTAGATCCCTGCTACTCAAATGTATGGTACAAAAGGGAAGGGAAGGCACGGGGCTCTGAAAAGTGTGAGTTGCTCAGTTGTGTCTGACTCTTTAGAGTCTGACCCCATAGACTGTAGTCACCAGGTTCCTCTGTCCATGGGATTTCCCAGCAAGAAAACTGGAGTGGGTTGCCATTTCCTTCTCCAGGGGATCTTCCTGACGCAGGGACTGAACTTGGATCTCTTGCATTGCAGGCAGATTCTTTACCATCTGAACCACCAGGGTGCACGGCTGGGCTCTGAAATTCTGCATAAATATGCTGACATTTTTTTCTAATATGTGTGCGTGCATCACCCAATTTTGCTATGAGGCTTTAGCCCAAACTCCAATGCAACTGCAAATTTCCATGTACTAGTCTCTCATGCTAAGTGTCTCCCATCAATAAAGGAAACATATAATCTCTTTCTTATTCAGAAACTGATTAGCTATTTTGGGTGGTGATGTTGATAAAGGAATAACCAAAGAGTGTAAAACTGTAGTGTTTATGCTCCTAGGAAACATTACTTTTGGAAAAACACACACACACAGCTGTTAGCTTCAATAACACTTCATTGATAGTCACCCCGGATATTATTTGTCAAAATTTTCAAGCTGCTAACTCTAAAGGGGAAAAAAATGCATATTCAAACTGAGCCAAAAAAAATACTTTTATACACATTTTCATTAGAAGGGGGAAACTGTAAAACCTTGCAACACAATAAAGTTAATATTGTGCTGTCAAAAAAAAAAAAAAAAAGGATGGTCCAATAGTACATTCTTTTAAATGCAGATTCTAATTCAATGCACTTGGTGAGGGCTTGAGAGTCTGACTTTCTACTAAGCTCACAGGTGAGCTCATGCTGCTGATTTGCAGACTACAAGTTGAGGAGCAAGTTTCTAGATCATTCAGCTCAAATGACTATTAAAGTTCAGGTGAAGAAATAACTGAGCGTCCTAGAAAGAAAAAGGAATGTGGAAACAATACTGCACCAAGAATCTGGTAGCTTAAATTCTGCTGTGTTAGCAGCAAAGTGAACTGTAATTAAAACTTTCAGCAAACCAGAGATATTCCCTCTCATATTTAAACACTGGATCTAAGACAATGTAGACATTTGCTGGTGGACTCAGGTAGTTACACTGACTTTGAATATATTATTTACAATATAAATACCACAAAACAAGACTTGAATAATATTACTCCGTGTGAAAATGGGCTAGCCCTTAACCACAGCACTTCCCTGAACTGAACTGGCATTCACAACTCTTGCCTTCAAATGTCACAGCTTAGCCCTTAAGTGAAAATCATTTTCTTACAGACATCATGTCGATGAGAGTTATGAAACATTTTTTTAAAAGGAGTAAGAGTTGGTCCTAAAATTAAACAAAGGCCGTTAAGGCCAAAAGGAGTTGAGCTTCTCTTGACAGTTTTATTCTAAGGCCTGGCATCATTCAAGAATCTTATCATTTTTTAAAGAGACCGTAAGACGTGTTATAAATCAACATCTTGGATCATATTTTTTATCACAGTCCTCCAGATTGGATGCATCAGACAATTAATATAAGGATGATGAGTGATCTTTGGGAATAGTCCAATTGTATGGACATGAGCAAAACTTTGTGGAAAGAAAAATAGCATAATAAGAGCATTTTAAAAAGAAAATCCTAATGTATTTTAGTTGGGCTTCCCTTGTAGCTCAGTTAGTAAAGAATCTGCCTGCAATACAGGAGATCTAGGTTCAATTACTGGGTCGGGAAGATCCCCTGGAGAAGGAAATGGCAACCAACTCCAGTATTCTTGCCTGGAGAATCCCATGAACAGAGGAGCCTGGCAGGCTACACACAGTCCATGGGGTTGCAAGAGTCATGTCTGACTCAGTGACTAAACCACCACCACCAATGTATTTTAGTTATCTTTTCATATAATAACTCTTCTTCAAAGTGACTCATATCTCTAATATTTAGACAGTCACTGACATTTGTCTTGATTAATTAATAAAACTAAATACATATACATATGTGTATTTTAGTTTAAACATCTATTATTAAAACTTAACTAAAACTCAAGAAGGTTAAACTATTAAAGTATGACCTAATGAGAAGAATGGAGAAGGAAATGGCAACCCACTACAGTATTCTTGCCTAGAAAATTCCATGGATGGAGGAGCCTGGTGGGCTGCAGTCCATGGGGTCACGAGGAGTTGGACACGACTGAGCGACTTCATGAATGAGAAATTACTCAAAAAGATTTACCATGTAATGTGAGCGATTTTGATTATAATTTTTAACAGCATTATCACTACTTAAATTACCAAGATTTGTGATGGCAGAACTTATCTAAGCAAAAAAAATCTTAAGATTGGGTTCTAGTTGTATTATGGGGAAAAATTGGCGTTTTTTTTTTGTCTGAATAGTGCAAAATAACATAATTCTTATTGAATTCTATTTCCCAAAAATTCTCATGAAAAGAGAATTCTATAATTCTACTTTCCTACATCCCACATCAGTTCCTCAATTCATATATTTTTTTTATACTCAATGATAGAGAATAAGTAACGAGTGTTTTATAAACTACTGCTAAAAAAGTGTATGGTTTAGGACATCCAGTTAGAGTCAGTTATCTTCCTGTATTTTTCTACAACCCTTTCCAGTGTTTATGTGCTGGTCATGAGATATACAGCAATATCTGGAATTCTCATCCAAAGGATTATGTTCAATAACACTTTGATATTAAGGATATTTTATTGTAATTCTTTTAACTACAAATATATTTACAATACCTCTATTATCCAAAATATTCAAATAATAAGAATTCCATGTTCTTTGACCTTTCTGAATAAATTGAAGTTTATTGGTCATTCTGATGATACATAATTTCAATAAAGACAAATGAGTATAGTACTTAAATCTTTGAAAAATTATTTTCATATACACTGCTTTACTAAATCCCCACAATAATCTTTCAGATGAGCATTATAATAACCTCACTTTTAGATCCAAGGGGTCCCATAAAGAGATCATGTAGTTCTCAATTCACCTAGCTAGTGGGTAGTAAAATCAAGATTCAAACCTAGATCTTCACGGATCTTCTCAAGATGTACTTCCTCTCTGAGATAACATAAAGGGAAGTGTGACATAGACTATAAAAGATAAAGGTCTAAGTCTTCCAAATGTTGCTTAGTTGCTAAGTCACATCTGACTCAGAATAACCCCATGGTCCATCAGACTGTAGCCTGCCAGGTTCCTCTGTCCATAGGAAGAATACTGGAATGGGTTGCCATTTCCTCCTCCAGGGGATCTTACCAACCCAGGGATCAAACCTGTATCTCCTGCATTGGCAGGCAGATTCTTTACCACTGAGCCACCTGGCAAGCCCAAGTCTTCTTAATGCCTGAATGCATGCGTGCTCTTCACAGTTAAATAGTCCAAGGCCATGTTCTGCTGTTACTGGGTCTTCCTTACTTCATTTCCACTGCCAAGATATTTTAAGGTGACTGGATAAAACTCAACTTGCTCGTACCACAGTCTGTGGAGTCTACCTGACTTGATGCACTATCACTTTCCATTCATTCATTCAGCGTATATTTACTGGGCTTCTACTATATGGCAAGCACTGTGCTTTGAGTTTTTCCAGTGGTTCAGTGGCTATACACACAACACAAACAGCCAATGTCTATATACTCTCTCACTTGCTCTTTCCAAAGGCATATTCTGATTTCAACTAAGTCTATGATCTTCTGACTAATCTGGATACAAACTAAGCTAGGATTTGCTAGACATGGCTCTGCATTTTGGGAGTCAGCACCTAATATGGGACACAGATCACTCACTAGTGGAATATGAGCAGATTTTAGATGATATATGGGTGGGTAAACATTACCTAGACTTTAAATAGGGAGGATGTTATGTTTTTACAATTCTCTTTCAACTTTTCTGATCGCACAAGAAAGGCATAGTCTGGGGCTAGAATAAGTAACATCTCTACCAGATAGTCTCTTTGTTAGCAGAAAGACAGGTTCAGGCTCAGAACCTTGAACAGGTAACTAAGTGTATCTAGTTAAAATTAGAATCTTTTCATTGCATTATTTTCAGTGTTACTGTTTTGTTTTTTTTTTCACAGCAAGTGGAACTGGTTGTTATATTTCCACATAGAATGTGAGATAAAGTTTCTTTTACAAATTATTTACATATAGAAGTCAGTCCTTGATGGTGGGTGGGGGTACTTGATGTCACATGAATTATAAAAGTGGCTCAAAATTTGCTGACATTTGGGAAAAACTCATGGTGCGAGGCGGAGCCGCAGAAAGCAGTGGGTTGATCACCAGTAGTCAAGCTCCAGGCCAAGTTGTGTGCCTCTGAACCCGGCAGCCTCATCACCTTCATCGGTAAATGTGAGGTTGAAATGGATCTGTAAGGCAATGTTTCTGTCCCCAGTCCCCTATGCGTATAATAGGCTCCGTTGGGCAGGGTGAGTCTTCGTTGTTACAATGATGGCGGAGTAGTAACTGGAAGATTAAAAAGAAATGTGGGCTTTTCCAAAGTTCTCCAAGCTTTTCCAGTGGTTCAGTGGCTATACACACAACATAAACAGCCAAGTACTCCCAAGCACATGCTCTTTGTCATGCTAAGAACATGCTTGGAAGTTGAGAGTCACAGGACAAGACAATCACTAAGGCCTCAGTGGAAACAGTGACAGACTTTATTTTGGGGGGTCCAAAATCACTGCAGATGATGACTACAGTCATGAAAGTAAAAGACACTTGCTCTTTGGAAGAAAAGCTATGACCAACTTCAGTTTAGTTCAGTTCAGTCGCTCAATCATGTCCTACTCTTTGTGACCCTATGGACTGCAGCACGCCAGGCCTCCCTGTCCATCACCAACTCCGGAGTTTACTCAAAATCATGTCCACTGAGTCAGTGATGCCATCCAACCATCTCATTTTCTATTGTCCCCTTCTCCTCCCACTTTCAGTCTTTCTCAGCATGAAGGTCTTTCTTTTCAAATGAGTCAGTTCTTTGCATCAGGTGGCCGAAGTCTTTGTCGCTCAGCTTTCATTATAGTCCACCTCTCACATACATACATGACAACTGGAAAAACCAAAACCATAGCTCAAAAAAAAAATTTTTTTTTAAAAAACCAACTGAGCCACAAGGGAAGCCCATGACCAAACTAGACAGCATATTAAAAAGCAGAGACGTTACTTTGTCAACAAAGGTCTGTCTAGTCAAAGCTATGGTTTTTCCATCTAGTCAAAGCTATAGCTTTAAAAAAAGAAAAAACCAGCTGAGCCACAAGGGAAGCCCATGACCAACCTAGAGAGCATATTAAAAAGCAGAGACATGACTTTGCCATCAAAGGTCCATCTAGATGGTCAAAGCTATGGTTTTTCAGTAGTCATGTATGGATGTGAGAGTTGGACTATAAAGAAAGCTGAGCCCCAAAGAATTGATGCTTTTGAACTGTGGTATTGGAAAAGACTCTTGAGAGTCCCTTGGACAGCAAGGAGACCCAACCAGTCCATCCTAAAGGAAATCAATCCTGAATATTCATTGGAAGGACTGATGCTGAAGCTGAAACTCCAATCCTTTGGGCACCTGATGTGAAGAACTGACTCACTGGAAAAGAAACTGATGCTGGGAAAGATTGACAGCAGGAGGAGAAGGGGATGACAGAGGATGAGATGATTGGATGGCATCACCGACTCAATGGACATGAGTCCATTGAGTAAACTCCAGAAGTTGGTTATGGACAGGGAGGCCTGGCATGCTGCAGTCCATGGGGGTCACAAAGAGTCGGACATGACTGAGTGACTGAACTGAACTGACAGTCAGCTCTAGAACTCTAAGAAGCTCTAATTGTACATACGTTACTGCTAAAATATCAACAAAACACTCCTACTTAAGAGACATGTGTGTATATATACATGTATCTGCATATGTACAGTGTATTATAAACATAACAGTAACTCACTAATGCATACCTCCGTGTCTGGAGACTTCTCATATCTGAAATAAACCAGAGAATCAGTAATAAAGTTGCCAAAATAAACATCATAAAGTCTTCCTGCTAGAGTTCATATCCCCTCCAAGAACTCCATGCAACCGTGGTTGAAAGAGGTAGCTAACAACATGGGAGTGAACGGGATCGGAATATAACGAAATATGCCACTTTGCAAAAAGAATTCTTTTTGAGCTGAAGGCAGCTGAAAAACAGCAGATATCAGAGGAGCTCTCTGCCCTCCAGCTCTCTGTCTAAAAGAAGGGCACAAATTTCCCTCTGTAAAGGTGACACAAAGTTTTACTTTAAAAGGTGTCCTCATCTCTTGTACCAGGAAGAGGAGAATGTCTTGAAGACAACTCTTACTACCAGAGATGACTGAGTCTACATAACAAACCTTACTGAACAACTATTATCATCCCTACATTTTCTAATCTCCTTTCCACAATTTACCCCCTTGGATGCCCAAATCCCCACTTCCTTTGTCTGCTCACTTCTCTTCAATTTATCACCCTGTGTTAAAACAGCATAGAAGTCCCAAGTCTAATCACCTCTTTGGGGTTTTGACTTCTCTTCGATGAAGCCCCCGTGCACATAAAAATGTTAAAATTTGTATGCCTGTTAATATGTTGCCAGGTTAATCCACTGTCCTTTTAGAATCTAAAAGGACAGAGCAGGAGGAAACAATATTGGAGAGAGATTAAAGGTAAATAGAATGAAATAGGGCCTCTTTCCTGTAGGGCTTAGGGAGGCCTTTAATGTATTAAAATTCGTTGTGAATCTCCAAAGAGAATAATTCACTGTTTCCTAAACTTATTTAACCAAAGACCCTCTTTTATCTCAAAGCCATATTTATATTTCCGGTGAGGATCACACCTACTCTCCTGTCCTTCAATCATCTCCTCTACAGTGTTGGAGATTTCCTTCAAAACATCCAGGGAGGAACTTACAGGGGAAACTAATGTTAAGGAGATTTTCTTGAAAACACCCGAAAAGTCTAAAAGGATAATCTGAAAGAGTTGGAGTGATAATTGAATATTACATAATATTTCTCCTAGTGTCTATTTCATTCCCTTGATGAAATGGTGAGTGTGTGAAATCCACACTTGAAAATTAGGACAGAAATGCTGAGTATGGAAGTCCAAGTTTCAGCATGATGTTTCTGAAATAATGAGGAATTTTCCAAGAGGTTTTAGGTAGTACTTTCTGGTTGAAGGGGAAAAAGAAAAATGTTCCACAAAAAAACATTCTTTGGTGAAGTCAAGGCTTATTCACTCAGCAGAAAGAGAAAGACGTCCACATGGGCCCTGGTGAGGATGGCCACACTGGGCCTGGGGGCTAGGGCCAGGCCTTACAGAACAGGGGACAGGGGCTGGGTTTCCATGCCCACCACATAGAGAACAGAGAGAAAGACGTGGAAGACAAGCTGCAGCCAGGGCATTCTGGATAGGACGGAGCAGACAAGCCATGGGCAGTGCCAGAGAGGACCAGATCTCTGGCTCCAGGCCACACCCCAGCATGATTAGCTTTCTAATCCTCCTAAGTTGCCCCAAGCCTCTGAGCTTTGGTCCTTAAGTCAACTCATTTTCAGTGATGAAATCTTGTGTGCCTGCAGACCACAGGTGTGCTGGAAGGACCTGGAAAGGACTGGTCAGGACTCAGACCTGAGACCTGTGACCCTAGGACAATCCTCCTGCTAGGCCCCCACCATGGAATTGGGATTCTTGCAGGACCATGGTCCACACTCTGTACAAGGTGGTCTGGGAGGAGGGGCTAGGGCTGAAAGAAAGCCCAGGTTCCATTCACCAAGCCGTGGTACCTGCATCCTCCTTGAGGAGTGGCACCCTTTTAGAATTAGTCCCAAGTGGATCCTCCTTCATGAAAGCACACTCTATCCATCCACCTGCAATTCAGGAGACATGGGTTCCATCCCTAGGTCAGGAAGATCCCCTGGAGAAAGGAACGGTTATGCACTCCAGTATTCTTTTCTGGACAATTCCATGGACAGAGGAGACCGGAGGGCTACAGTCCATGGAGTTGCAGAGTCAGACAAGACTGAGCAACTAACACTTTCATTTAAAAAGAAAAGTAGGGTGCTACAAAAGCCATTTTCTTCTCCAGGGGATCTTCCTGACCCAGGGGCTGAACCCGGGTCTCCTGCATTGAAGGCAGATTCTTTACCATCTGAGCCACCTGGGAAGCCCAAACCTATCAAAATCACATAATTCAATCAAATTTTATTTATTTAATCAGAGTTATCCCTCAGGCTCAGGCATCTAAAACACAGCTGAAAACAGGAGCTAAATAAATAAACAAAAAGGGCTTCTGATGAGCTAATGGCCTAAAGCCTAGGGGATTAAAGATCATGAATAATCCTCATTTGTTCATTAAATACAGTCTTCATTAAGTGCTGGTAACTGAGCCAGGGCACTGTGTGCAGATAAAATGACAACAAAACCAGACATGGTTCCTGCCTGCAGGGAAGAAGACATCACGCGTGTGTTTAGAGTTCTACTGAGAGCTAGTCCCCTTGGTTTACAAACAACTCCACTCGGTTCTGTTGTTGTCTAAAGCCGCTGCCTATTAGACGCAGCAAGTCAACAGTGGGCAAAGAGCTGCTCGTGGCAGCCACCTGCAAGCAAGGCCAAACATCAAGGCCTGACAAGGCAGGAGACAACAGAACTACAAGAGTTCACAAAGCTAAGCAGACCAAGGGTGGATGTGGCGAGGACAGCCGGTCCCACCCGCCTTGACAGATCAGACAGCACAGCTGACACCCAGCTGCTCTTCATACTCGAGGCCTTAGCAATGACTGTGAGACATTAATAAAAATCAAACAATGAATAACAGTTCCATGTGAGAAGAAAAGAATGTGTAATATATCTTAGAGAGATTTCCATCAACACAGTTAAAGAATAGAAGCAGTGTGATGGCTCAAGATGCACCACATTTCAGAAAACACTGTTAACTCTTCTATCCTGGCATTCCAGATAATGAAGGCTTTCCCCCACTTTTGATTTCAAGTATGTCTTTGCAAAATGCTCAATTCCAACTCCTGAGGCTCGTTAAACTTTGTTTCACTTTACAACTAACCACGTGCACAGAAGAATGAGATGACTCTGCTAAAACTGGTCATCACAACAAAACAGCTCTAATTCCAAGTTCCAGAAATTACGTCACTGACCACACTCCCACCCTCAAAAATCCACCACAAACACTTTTGCTGAGAAAAGGGTTGAACACATTGGAAAATGTAAGCTAATGGTCATTTTTTTTTTAATTTGTAAGAAGATTCACTAAATGCCTGAAAGACCAGAGAGCACATCTCTGCTGGAAAGCAGGACGGGAGACCTGAAGTCAATGTCACAATTGCCCTGGCCCAGAAGAGCATCATGCTGGGATTTAAACATAAGATCTGCCCAGAGAAAGACAAACACTGTATGTTATCACCTATATGTGGACTCTAAAAAAAAACCAAAATGAATGAATGAATATAGCAAAACAGAAACAGACCCACAGATACAGACCACAAATTAGTGGAGGGGAGGTAGGGGGAGGGGCAAGACAGGGGTAGGGGATTAAGAAAGGTATAAAATAAACTACAAGGATATATTGTACAGCACAGGGAATTTGACTAATATTTTATAATAACTTTAAATATGAAGTGTGGAAGACTCGGGGACAAATGCTCCAAATGAGATCTAACAACCTTGCAGATAGAAATGTTTAATTCTTTGCTCTTAATCCAGGGTGTAACTCAGATCAATGACAGGCTTGGGGAGGTAGAGATGAGTAGAGAAGCAGTGAGGGGAGGAAGGGGAAGATGGATGAAGGAAAGGAGTTTTCTGTGCCTCCCTGGCAAGCAGATGTGAGGACAGGACATAGCACAATGTGCAGTTGTGCTCTCAAGCACCAAGACTTTGCAACAGCTTCTGGTGTCCAGGCGTGTTTCCTCCCTTCAGAAACCTTCGAACCCACTATGGGATTCACTTCCACCCATGGCGGGGAGGTATGCACTGTCTCGACAGAATTCTAAGCATTAGAACAGCATGGATTACCCTCTGCCCTGATGGTCTTCAAACTTTTGTGCTCACATGCCCTAGCACATTTTAAGTTAACATTAAGCATTTTTCATCGTATGTTGAAAAAGCTGCAACAGATGTGGACTGCCAGCATGATATACATCAACATTTTAAAATACAACAATTACATCATTTTGTACATATATCCAACAGAATGCACACTCATACACAGAGGTAGATTCACAGTGAGATTTCTGAAGCTTAAGCCTCAGAAGCCCTTGAGTGAGTGAGTGAAAGTCGCTCAGTCATGTCCAACTCTTTGCAACCCCATGGACTACATAGTCCAAGGAATTCTCTAGGCCAGAATGCTGGAGTAGGTAGCCTTTCCCTTCTCCAGGGGCTCTTCCCAGTCCAGGGATCAAACCCAGGTCTCCTGTACTGCAGGCAGATTCTTTACCTTACTTGCATAAGTAAACTTACTAGCAATAAACTCACTAGGTCATATGAATTTGTAAACTCTGCAATAGTAAGCTATGTAACTGCAATGGGTTAAGACCACTCTCTATTCTCCAAATTCAAGTTCCTCCTACATCTTGGATTGGGTGACATTGTGCTGGTTGGGCATTTTTAACTCATAATTTTTAATTCTTTTTCTTAAAGAAAAGCTCTTAAATTTGGTAATTCAGGTACCACAAAACCTAGCAGAGAACAGTAAATAGATGGTTGAGAATACTAGTTAGCTCAAGACTCCTGGGAGACCAGGAGAGAGTAGGTGAGGGTAATACAGGTACAGTTAAGTTACCCTCAGTATTGGGAAATCTTGTTAGAGGTAAGTCCATTATGAAGGAAGGACGGGGAGGAGGGAGGAATTAACAGGCTTTTCCTGCATTCATTTATTTTTCTCTGCTAACACGCTGTATTCTCTTTTTTAAAAAATTTTTATTGGAGTATAGCTGACTTACAATGTTGTGTTCATTTTAGGTGTACAGAAAAGTGAATCAGTTACACATACATATACGTATATACGGCTGTATGTATAAATATATATAGCTGTTGCTGTTCAGTCACCAAGTCCTGTCTGACTCTTTGAGACCCCATGGACTGCAGCACGCCAGGCCTGCCTGTCCCCCACCATCTCCCAGAGTTTGCCCAAGTTCATGTCCATTGCCATCAGTGACGCCATCGATCCATCTCATCCTCTGTCACTCTCTTCCCCTTCTGCCTTCAATCTTTCCCAGCATCAGGGTCTTTTCTAATGAGTCGGCTGTTTGCCAGCATACACATATATCCACTCTTTTTTTTTAACTTTTTATTTTGTACTGGGGTATAACCAACTAACATACAATGCTGTGATAATTTCAGGTGAACAGCAAAGGAACCCAGCCATATGTATACATGTACCCATTCTCCCCTAAACTCCCCTCCCATTCAGGCTATCACACAACATTGAACAGAGTTCCATACGCTATACAGTAGGTCCCTGTTGGTTGTCCATCCCAAATATAGCAGTGTGTACATGTTCACGTACCCACTTTTTAAGGTTCTTTTCCATATAGGCCATTACAGAGCACTGAGCAGAGTTCCTTGTGCTACACAGGAGGTTCATATTGCCTGCAAGTGTGCTAAGTAGATTCAGTCATGTCTGACTCTTTGCGACCTTATGGACTGTAGGCTGCCAGGCTCCTCTGCCCATGGGATTCTCCAGGCAAGAAAACCGGAGTGGGTTGCCATGCCCTCCTCCAGGGGATCTTCCTGACCCAGATATCAAACCTGCATCTCCTTCATTGCAGGTGGATTCTTTACCGCTGAGCCACTGGGGAAGCCCAGGTTCTTCTTATGTTATCTGTTCTACATACAGTAGTGTACACATATGTCAATTGCAGCCTCCCAATTTATCCCCCTCACTCCCATCTCCTGGTAACCATAAGTTTGTTTCTACACCTGCAACTCTACTTCGGTTTGGTTTTATAAATAAGTTCATTTGTACCCCTTTTAGATTCCACATATAAGTAACATCGTATCTGTCTTTCTGTGTCTGACTTACTTTACTCAGTGTGACAGGCTCTAGGTCCAGCCATGTTGCTGCAAATCGTATTATTTTGTTCTTTTTTTTTTTCTCTTTTGTAATGATCTTTATTTCTGAGGACCCTTGTACCCTTTTTTAAAATTTTATTTTATTTTTTAACTTTACAATATTGTATTGGTTTTGCCATGTATCAACATGAATCTGCCACAGGTATACATGTGTTTCCCATCCTGAACCCTCCTCCCTCCTCCCTCCCCATACCATCCCTCTGGGTCGTCCCAGTGCCCCAGCCCCGAGCATCCAGTATCGTGCTTCGAACCTGGACTGGCGACTCGTTTCATAGATGATATTATACATGTTTCAATGCCATTCTCCCAAATCATCCCACCCTCTCCCTCTCCCACAGAGTCCAAAAGACTGTTTTTTTTTAAAAAAAAAAAGTTCTTTTTTTAAAAAAAATTTTAAACTTTTTATTTTGTATTGGGTATAGCCGGTTAACAATGTTGTGATAGTTTCAAGTGAACAAGGGTGAAGGGACTCGGCCATACATGTAACCATTACAGTGTTAAACATGTAACCATTCTCCTCCAAACGTCCCTCCCATCCAGGCTGGCACATAACACTGAGTAGAGTTTCATGTGCTATATAGTAGGTTCTTGTTGGTTATCTATTTTAAATATAGCAGTGTGTACATGACCATCCCATACTCCCTGATTATCCCTTTCCCCTGGCAACCATATGTTCATTTTCTAAGTCTGTGAGTCTCTTTCTGGTTTGTAAGTTCATTTGTATCATTTCTTTTCAGATTCTTCATATAAAGGATGTCATACTATATTTCTCCTTCTCTGTCTGACTTACTTCATTCAGTATGACACTCTCTAGGTCTACCCATGTTACTGCAAATGGCATTATTTCATTCTTTTTAATGGCTGAGTAATATTCCATTGTCTATATGTACCACATCTTCTTTATCTATTCGTCTGTTGATGGACATTTAGGTTGATTCCATGTAGTGGAAATGCATGTATCCATGCATTGGGGTGCATGTATCCTTTCAGATCATATTCTTCTCTGGTTACATGCCCAGGAGTGGGACTGCATAGTCATATGGTAGCCCTATTTTTAGGTTTTTGAGGAACCTCCATACTGTTCTTCACAGTGGCTGTACCAATTTGCATTCCCACCAACACTGTAGGAGGGTTCCCTTTTCTCCACACCCTCTATGGCATTTATTGCTTGTAAGATTTTTTGATGATGGCCATTCCGTCTAGTCAAGGCTATGGTTTTTCCAGTACTCATGTATGATGTGATAGTTAGACTGTGAAGAAGGCTGAGTGTCAAAGAATTGACGCTTTTGAATTGTGGTATTGGAGAAGACTCTTGAGAGTCCCTTGGACTGCAAGGAGATCCAACCAGTCCATTCTGAAGGGGATTAGCCCTGGGTGTTCTTTGGAAGGAATGATGCTAAAGCTGAAACTCCAGGACTTTGGCCACCTCATGCGAAGAGTTGACTCATTGGAAAAGACTCTGATGCTGGGAGGGATTGGGGGCAGGAGGAGAAGGGGACAACAGAGGATGAGATGGCTGGATGGCATCATCAACTCGATGGACATGAGTTTGAGTGAACTCCGGGAGATGGTGATGGACAGGGAGGCCTGGCGTGTTGTGATTCATGGGGTCTCAAAGAGTCAGACACGACTGAGCGACTGAACTGAACTGATTCTCACTGATGTTAGGTGATACCTCATTGCAGTTTTGATTTGCATTTCTCTAATAATTAGTCATCTTGAGCATCTTTTCATAGGCTTTTTTGTACATCTGTATGTCTTCTTCGGAGAAATGTTTACTTAGATCTTCTGCCCGTTTTTTGATTGGGTGGTTTGTTTTTTTCATATTGAGCTGCATGAGTTGTTTGTATATTTTGGAGATTAATCCCTTGTTCGCTGCCTCATTTGCAAATATTTTCTCTCATTCTGGGGATTGTCTTTTTGTTTATCACTTCCTTTGCTGTACAAAAGCTTTTAAGTTTAATTAGATCCCATTTGTTTATTTTTGTTTTTATTTTCATTACTCTAGGAGATGGATGAAAAAAACCTTGCTGTGATTTATGTCAAAGAGTGTTCTATCTATGTTTTCCTCTAGAGTTTCATAGTGTCCAGCTTTACATTAGGTCTTTAATCCATTTTGAATTTATTTTTGTATGTGGTAACACATAGTATTTTCATTTCAATTCCCCCACAAGTTTTTGTTCTAATAGAATATATTTTTATGTTTGACGATATTTCTTGATCAGTCTATTCTATCTTGTACAATGAAAATGTACATATGTAAACTAGAATTTATTTTAAATTTTTTCCTGTGACCATAAAGTCTAAGAGTTTCAAAAGTATCTTTTGAATTGAGTCATTGTTAAAATTACCATTGTTTCACAATTGATCAAAACTACATAAAGATCTTACAAACTTCACAAATAATTACTAAAAAGCAGAAATAAAGCTTGATTGAAAATGTATCTACTGAGATGAACAGGGCTATGGTGTGTAACTAGTTAATATATCCGTCACTGAATTTTACTTATTTCATTTTTATTTCTATTTTTCACTGTAATAAAAATGAACACTGAGAAACCTTGCTCACATAGATTAGTAGATAGGAAAGGGAGGAGTGATATTATTGCCACGTCACTCACTTCTTTAACGTCTTTCTAAAACCCAAAAGAGTCGGTCGAGACTTAGCAGCTAAACAACAAAAGCGCATTGTGATCTGTGGACCATCTACTCAAAGCAATAACCTGATTCCTTGAATAACTTGATTCCTGGATGACTTGAACTCGTTCACTTTGGTTGAAAACAAAGAACTGAAACCCTCTGACCTGGAAAATGGTTTAATTTCACTGTCATTCATTTCCTTAACTCCAGCCTCAGACTTCTTCCTTTAGCACCTGGTGGAGTTTGGCACCCAGCACAGCAGGACTCACGCAAAGCAAGGGAGGGCATCAAGGGGAAGCTTGTGGGAAAGGACAGGAGACGTGTCAGGTTCTCAGGGAGATCAGTTTTAGAGAAGAACAACTGGGCAGCTGACAACTGAGAATTTGATTCTCTCAGACAATCCCTGCTCAGGACTTCTGCAAAGTCTTTGTGTGCAGGGTGCCCAAAGGTATACGAAACCCTATTTTGAGATGTCATAGATGTTTACACCCGGCCTTTGCTGCAAATTCACAAATCGCCTCTTACAGCTGTCCTTTACACTGTCCCTTTCAAAAGGTAAAAATAGAAAATAGGAGTGTCCTGCAAAAATGTTTAAACAAAATGTCAGCTAATGGAAAAGACTTGAATATTTAGCTTCTCCGGTATACAAAAAAATACGTGTGCCTGTGTGTGTGTAAGCCAGTCTTCTGGCGTTTGCATTTACCTCATGTACACTTGAAAAATAAATTAGGCTTCTAATATGCATGTCATCGTATCCTCAACATGAAAAAATGACCATTTTCTAATTCATATAAATTTGGATGACATTAAAAGATATTGAAAGAAATTTAAGTCCCAAATTCTAACCTACCATATAGTTGATTTCCCAATATCCTTTATTTTCTGTGATTTTTTTTTTCAAAATTCCACAGACCTCTTTGTGAGATTATGTACCCAGGAGGGTCTAAACCACAGCAAGACTAACAAACGTTTGCTCAGTTGGAAAACGGGGGATCGTCAATAACAATAAAAGTTAGTATCATTATTAAAATTATAGAAGAAAAACTAGCAAAATGAATTCCCTTCTCTCATTGACAATTGAAAGTATGCGTATTTTTTTTAAAAGGCCTTTGAGAGATCAGGTATTAATGCATTCAAAATATGTTTATTCAGAACTTTTCCCGCTGAGAAAGATCCTGGCCCAGATCTCAGTGCCAGGGCTTGATTCCTGTGGATCAGGAATAATGCTGGGAATCCGGGGGGGGGGGTCCCATTCGATACTGGGCCCCCAGCAGGTGGCAGGCCTCCACTGGGCCCAGCAGATCCCCAGTAGCCTGCTCAGTCCAAGAGAGCGTGAGTGAACCAGAAAGCTGCCCCTGCTGTCTAATCCCCACCAACTAGAGATGCATACTGAAGTCATATACTGAAGTCCTATACCCCCGCACATACTGCCATACTGAAGTCCTATACCCCCGCACATCACTCAGCAGACTGCTCTCCCCTTCCTGCCAAATAGAAGCCGGAAGAAACTGACACTTGAGAGAAGCCATCAGGGCCAGGTTCAATACCCATTTTCTAAACACCTAAACCCACTGAAAAGCAAGACACCTACACTGTGACAGCTCACTCTCCAGGGCAAAGCCACTGCTGATGAGAGATTTTATAGCTCACTTTTCACTCTTTATAAAGGGCTAGTGTCTGGCACAGTCACAAGGAGAACATGTCACTTTCTGAAAAAAAAAAAAAAAAAACATTGTAGAAGATATTGTCTATTCTAATACTCTAAGATCAAATCAGTTTCTCCTATAAGTTCAAGGTCGGAAAAGAGAGACCACCATTTCCCAATGAACTCCCTACGCTTCTTACATTAGATCATCACAGCATGACACATTTCATTCCTCTTTGTGTTGGAGTCCAGAAAATTCAGATACATGTATTTAATGTTTTCAGCAATAAAGAATCTACCTGCCAATGCAGGAGATGCAGGTTTGATCCCCGGGTTGGGAAGATCCTTTGGAAAAAAATATAGCAACCCACTCCAGTATTCTTGCCTGGGAAATGCCATGGAGAAAGGAGCCTGGCAGGCTATTGTCCATGGGGTCACAAAGAGATGGACAAGACTGAGCGACTAACATTTTCACTTTGTTACTATACTGCTGTACTAAAGCTAAAGGCAAAGGAGAAAAGGAAAGATATACCCATTTGAGTGCAGAGTTCCAAAGAACAGCAAGGAGAGATAAGAAAGGCTTCCTCAGTGATCAATGCAAAGAAATAGAGGAAAACAATAGAATGGGAAAGACTAGAGATCTCTTCAAGAAAATTAGAGATACCAAAGGAACATTTCATGCAAAGGTGGGCTCAATAAAGGGCAGAGATGGTATGGACCTAACAGAAGCAAAAGATATTAAGAAGAGGTGGCAAGAATACACAGAACTATACAAAAAAGATCTTCACGACCCAGATAATCATGATGGTATGATCACTCACCTAGAGCCAGACATCCTGGAATATAAAGTCAAGTGGGCCTTAGGAAGCATCACTATGAACAAAGCTAGTGGAGGTGGTGGAATTCCATTTGAGCTATTTCAAATCCTAAAAGATGATGCTGTGAAAGTGCTGCACTCAATATGCCAGCAAATTTGGAAAACTCAGCAGTGGCCATAGGACTGGAAAAGGTCAGTTTTCATTCCAATCCCAAAGAAAGGCAATGCCAAAGAGTGTTCAAAATACCACACAATTTCACTCATCTCACATGCTAGCATAGTAATGCACCAAATTCTTCAAGTCAGGCTTCAACAGTACGTGAACCATGAACTTTCAGATTTTCAAGCTGGATCTAGAAAGAGCAGAGGAGCCAGAGATCAAATTGCCAACATCCACTGGATTATCAAAAAAGCAAAAGCATTCCATAAAAATATATATTTCTGCTTTAGACTGTGCCAAAGCTCCTTTGACTGTGTGGATCACAACAACTGTGGAAAATTCTGGAAGAGATGGGAATACCAGACCACCTGACCTGCCTCCTGAGAAATCTGTATGCATGTCAAGAAGCAACAGTTAGAACTGGACATGGAACAACAGACTGGTTCCAAATCGGCAAAGGAGTATGTCAAGGCTGTATGTTGTCACTCTGTTTATTTAATTTATATGCAGAATACATCATGCAAAATGCCAGGCTGGATGAAGTTCAAGATGGAATCAAGATTGCCAGGAGAAATATCAATAACCTCAGATACACAGATGACGCCACCCTTATGGCAGAAAGTGAAGAAGAATTAAAGAGCCTCTTGATGAAAGTGAAAGAGAAGAGTGAAAAAGTTGGCTTAAAACTCAACATTCAGAAAACTAAGATCATGGCATCTGGTCCCATCATTTCACAGTAAATAGATGAGGAAACAATGGGAGATTTTGGGGGGCTCCAAAATCACTGCAGATGGTGACTGCAGCCATGAAATTAAAAGATGCTTGCTCTTTGGAAGAAAAGCTATGACCAACCTAGACAGCATATTCAAAAGCAGCGACATTACTTGACCAGCAAAGGTCTGTCTAGTCAAAGCTATGTTTTTTCCAGTAGTCATGTATGGATGTGAGAGTTGGACTATAAAGAAAGCTGAGCGCCGAAGAAGTGATGCTTTGAACTGTGGTGTTGGAGAAGACTCTTAAGAGTCCCTTGGACTGCAAGGAGATCCGACCAGTACATCCTAAAGGAAATCAGTCCTGAATATTCATTGGAAGGACTGAAGCTGAAGCTGAAACTCTAATACTCTGGCCACCTGATGCAATGAACTGACTCATTGGAAATGACCCTGATGCTGGGAAAGACTGAAGGTGGAAGAAGGGAACAGCAGAAGATGAGATGGTTGAATGACATCACCAACTCGATGGGCATGAGTTTGAGCAAGCTCCAGGAATTGGTGATAGACAGGGAAGCCTGGCATGCTGCAATTCATGGGTTTGCAGAGTTGGACATGACTGAGCAACTGAACTGACTGTACAGTATCTCCCTACATGGGTTACTCAATTATCCATATCATTTTTCCCTTATAGATAAGAATTTAGATTACTTTTTTTCCCCATGTTTATCCAGTCAATCCTGAGCTGCTTAGGTGAGTCAGTGGTAAAGAACTGCCCTGCAATGCAGGAGATGTAGATTTGATCCCTGGGTTTGAAAGAACCCCTGGGGAAGGAATTGACAACCCACTCCAGTGTTGTTGCCTGAGAAATCTCATGGACAGAGGATCCTAGTGAGCTACGGTCCATGGGGTCACAACAGAGTCGGACACGACTGAGTGACTAAACAACAATAACAAAATTTAACATTCAGCTACAAAAACTCTCATTCCAGGTTCATGTTCTAGTTACCATAATAAACATTATCACTCAATAAGCACCAGACCCAGGGCACGTTCACAAAGGCTCACTTAGGGCGTGGAGCATCCCTTTGGGCAATTTTTATTTCACCTCTTCTCTAAAAAGATGTCCTGAAATTCAAGAGATCAAAAAGTCATTTCAAGGACCATCTACCCATCCATCACAGTCTTAGCATAATTCAATGTTTTTGTGATCTGAACACCTCTCCTCCAATTGTGTTTTAGCAAAATCAGAGATTTAGAAAACTGTTTCTGGGTTTTTTTGTTTTGTTTTGTTTTTAAAGAAAGACAAAACAATTAGACCATTTTGCTTTAAATGTCATAGAGCAGGTGGCAGCACAGGTAAGGCCGGATGTCTTCCAACAGCAGTTTGAAGAGCTGAAATGCTTTACAAAAAGCTACAGTCAGAATGCGGGATAGAAAGCCTCAGAATACGGAACTTCAGTTAAGACACAAATGAAGTCACTTCTAAAGAGTCTTCAATAAAGCAGCAGAGAAAATAAACTTCCTATACACAGCGAAAAGTCATTTCTAAAATAGCAAGAAACTATAGCCTAAATGTCAGCTTAATATATGACAAAATGGCATGATCTCAGTTACCTAAATAAATGAAACGTAAAATCAAGATATGTTATAACCTGTCCTGATAAAAACACAGTGAGGATTTTTTTTCCCATTTCAGCTAATCAGAGAAAACAAACCATCAGCTTGTAGCATGCTATCATAACAGGAAAACGTCAGCAAAGAGGCAACTCTACATAACTATATTACACTAAATAAACACCTGCGGGAGAAGAGTTACGTTGGTTTTCCTGTCAAGCATTCTTTATCAAGATTAAAACTATTTTGAAAGTTCAAACTAAAAGATTCAGAAAGTACTTGAGCACTTTTGTTGAAATATGCCTCCACATGGCACAGGGTGAAATGGAATAGATCCTGGAGGCCCAAGCAGACTCAAACTGGATGCAAAATTCCTCCCCACCTCACCCACAGAGCGCTCAGGGCCCTTCAAACATCTCTGGGCTCAGGTTCCTCATATGCACAGCCAGCTTAACACCCACTATTCGAAAAAGTAAAGAAGCATGTTTGATAACCTGCGTGCAAGAACTTTTTGATCTTTAAAGCACCATTCAATCTGAGGGATTCCCCGATGGCTCAGACAGTAAAGAATCTCCTGCAATGTGGGAGACCCGAGTTCGATCCCTGGGTCAGGAAGATCCCCTGGAGAAGGAAATGGCAACCCAGTCCAGTATTCTTGCCTGGAGAATCCCATGGACAGAGGAGCCTGGCGGGTTACAGTCCATGGGGCCACAAATAGTTGGACACGACTGAGTGACTTCACTTTCAATCTGAGAACCATTTCAGATACCTACTTCGGCTCTGCTGTGACTTTCTGTTTCCAGAGCTAACTTCATGAATAATAAATCTGCTACCACACTGTGGTCTGAAAACGTTCAGTGGCTTCCTACTGTGTGCCAATGAGTGTAAGGTACAAGTTCCTCTAAAATCTACCCCTTTCCCTAGAAGCCTTCCTTGTAGCAACCCCCACTTCCTCTCTCCCTGTCACAGTCTCTCAGCAACCACGCATATTGCTCAGAGGGCTCAAAGGGGCAACAATTTTCTTCCCTGGTGGCTCAGACCATAAAGAATCTGCGTGCAATGCAGGAGACCCATGTTCAATCCCTGGGTCGGAAAGATCCTTTGGAAAAGGGAATGGCAACCCACTCCAGTATTCTTGTCTGGGAAATCCCATGGACAGAGGAGCCTAGAGGGCTACAGTCCAAGGGGTTGCAAAGAGTCAGACATAACTGAGCGACTGACACTTTCACTTTCTTTCCCTTAGCCTTTATGTCAGGGCTGCTCTTTCTTTCTGGAATGTCCTTTTGCCACATCTCCGTCAGGCAAACTCCTACTTATGCTTCAACACCCAGCTCATGTCACTTCTTCCATGAAGCCCTCTCCTTCTCCCTATTTCCGATCCCCCATCCCCCCAAGACATGTGAATGAATCTCTACTACCATAAATACCTATATGAAAGTTATGAATATATACATCTGTATCAGAGACGACTAGGCTAGCAGCTTTTTAGAAAAATCTTCATGTCTTTGGCACATTCGATTCTGAAAAAAATTTTGAAAAATTAAAATCTTATCAAGTGAGCACAGGATAAACGTTTTAGAACTTTCAATCATCCAACTATTCTTTGCAAGAATATTCTTTCAACAAATAAAAACATTTACTGGACAAAAATGTAATTTACACAGTCTCTAGAGGTCTTCTTCCTGCACGAAAACCATAGAGTTCAGAAAGGGCAGGAATACACATAACAATAAGCACTGTTTGTGAATGCCTAGAGACAGAATTTTGATGGATGTGTTTGTTTGCTTGTTGATACAAGATACACATATCGCACAGTAAGTAACATCTCTCTGGCTCCTACACTCTGAAGTGCCACCTGTTCTGGCTAGGCTTATGCCTGGATAATTAAAACAAAGGTGTGCATTAGCAGATATTAAAAATGCAAATTTTCACAGTATTCCAGGCAGCAGAGTAGCAGATAGCATTCTCTTCATAATCTAGTGATTGTTGCTCTGGAGCAGAAAGAGTCCCTCTAAAGTTCCAATGGAAACTCAGAAAGGTTACATGAACTGCTCAAGGTCACACAGCTGCATGCTGGCAATGCCAGGATTCACACAGAGGACTTCTGATTTGAAGCCACTACTCTTTTATACAACACTGCCTCCTGTGATAGTAAGCATCCTGTTCGGGGCAAATTCATAGAAGAAATGCGATTTCCAAAAAAAAGAAGATGTAGTTCTATTAGACCATATGGCTGGCCTTCAAATGTCTCTGTCATCAAATTGTGGTCCCTTGAATTTTATAAACATTCAAAAGAATAACAGCACACAGGAGCTAAACAACTTATTGTCATCTAGCTGCTTAAAAAACAGTGTTTAAAAGAGGGCTGCCCTCATTACAAGGAACTACAAAGGGCCAAGGGCTGGCTGAGACAGGCTGTCCATGAGGAGCTCATCTATCACTGCCCACTAACGGTTCTAGCTCAGCTGAAAAGGAAGCATGTGTCTGGGGATGTGGTGCTTACTTTTTGCTCCAGAGACTCAAAAGGAATCCAAGAGGCTAAGACTTAAAAACTTGCCTAGTCCTGCATTTACTCAGGTAACTCAGGCTGAGTGTGCAAGGAGAGTGGTCGTGTCTGCCTAGACTTGCCAGAGACGCCACAATCTACTGACACACAAAAGTTCTCTCCAGAAACAAGGGCCATGGGCTGGAAGCTGGGGGACCTTGTCCCAAAAGTTTAGAAATTAAATGGCAAATGCGGGGTTCAAATCTTCTAAAGAGAGTTGGGCTTGAAATCAATTTCCAGATTTGAAAATTGAATTTAATGTTAAAGAACGACATCACTCAAGTATGACTCTGTCTCCACCTAGACTTGCAAAACCATTGGATCAATTCACATCAAAATAAATGCTGAAAGAATGTAAAAAGTAAATGAAAAAGTGAAACAACAAATGAACTAGAAGAAAATACAGGGAAAATACAGGATATAAGACCTTCCTAAGCATTAAAGTAAAGGAAAAATAATAAATGGAATAAAGTTAATTAGAATAAATAAAAAATAAAAGAAACTGATTTTTAAAACTAAAGTGCAATTTAAAAACATATTTGAATGTATGGTGAAGGGCTAATACCCCTCATCTCTTAAGGATTCTTAAAATTAGCAAGAGAAAGAACATATCTATAGAGGAAAAGTAGGGAAAAACCCATAATTCCCAAAAGACAGTCAAATTGTTCAGTTTCATCAATGTTCAAACAAATGTGAATTAGAGTTTAAAATATCATTTTTCACCAACTGAATGGGTGAGGAGTTTTATAAGATCATATCCAGTGCTTGCAAAATATGACCAAAACAGACTGCTGGTGAAAGACACCAAAGCATATGGCAATTCGTACTAAAAGTGATTTTTTAAAATGGGTGCACACTTTAACCCAGCAATTTCAAGTCTAGGAATTTCTCCCAGAGAAGTGTGCAAAAATTTAATACTGTTCATCACAACTTTATAGAATCATGAAAAGCTGGAAATAGCCTAAATATCAAAAGTCCTTGCTAGAGGAATTATTATACATTCATAAGAAACTCTGCCACCATGAAAACCAATGTTGTTGAACACCATGTAAAGACAAAAACGACATTTGTGATACTGCTTGGAAGCATGCAACCAAACCAAGGTACTTCTCAATACAGGAATTAACACACATTTTACTTTCTTCTTTGTGCTTTTCTATTTCCCAGTTTTCTACAAGGAGCATGTAAGAGTTTTAATTATTTATTAACCTTGTGTTTTCAAAGCATTACACTGAGTGATTCCAATTATTTGCTTTATTGACACCCCGTGTAAATAAGGCGATGGCACCCCACTCCAGTACTCTTGCCTGGAAAATCCCATGTACGGAGGAGCCTGGTAGGCTGCGGTCCATGGGGTCACAAAGAGTCAGACACAACTGAGCGACTTCACTTTCACTTTTCACTTTCATGCATTGGAGAAGGAAATGGCAACCCACTCCAGTGTTCTTGCCTGGAGAATCCCAGGGACGGGGGAGCCTGGGTGGGCTGCTGTCTACGGGGTCACACAGAGTTGGGCATGACTGAAGCGACTTAGCAGTAGGAGCACATCCCGTTATTTGCTCTGACCATTAAAAAAAATAAAACTTTACCTGGAGTATTTGGAAAATAGGACTCTTGGCAATGAATTCCAACATTATTAAAATTAAAAACAGCACAAGAATCTGCAGTAACTATTTGAAGAAATTTTATACCCAAGACCAATTGTTTAACCTCCTATGCTTATTAATAAACTTGACAACAGGTCGCATCCGTAGGTTCACAAATCTCCAAACAGCCTGTATTTCAATACTATGGATTACGGAAATTAATAAAAGCAGACATTTTCAAACTTTAATCAGGCAAGTGTGTGATTCATAGGAAAAAACTAATGTTATTAAGGGGCTTCCCAGGTGACACATGTAAAGAATCCTCCAGCCAATGCAGGAGACTCAAGAGTTTGATCCCTGGGTCAGAAAGATCCCTTGAAGCAGGAAACAGTAACCCACTCTAGTATTCTTGCCTGGAAAATTCCATGAATAGAGGAGCCAGGTGGGCTACAGTCCATGAGGTGGCAAAGAGACATGACTGAGCACGCAGGCATGCACATAGAGACCATAGAATGTTCTTAAATTCGAACAATCAAACTGGTGATTGAGAATTCAATTAAAAGAAATTAATGAAACATTTACTAGTACAGATCTTTGGTGGCTAGGATAAACCCTCGCTCATTTGTCTGTTTACAAGAATTAATCACATTCCAAAACTGCTACAGTATAGACACTTACTACTCAAAATGTGGTCCTCTGACTGGGTCACTGGTGACACTGGGAGCTTTTGGGGAATGCTGAATCTCAGACTCCACCCCCCACCTACTACCCCTGAATCCAACAGTTGAACAAATTCCTAGGTGATTTGAATGCACATTTAAGTTTGAGAAGAGCTTGTATAGAGAAGCTGAAAGCTAAAGTGTTAAAAGTCACAGCCAAATAAAAGACTCTAGGCTAAGTGAAACATCTCTAAATAACACCACAAAAGGACTTAGGGTACACCCAAAGCTACCTGGCCATCTATGAACTACAGAGGTTCTCCAGTTTGGTTGTACATCAGAATTGCATGGGGAGCTTTAAACAAATACAGATGCCCAGGCCCTACCCCTGACCAAATGAATGAAAATCAGTATTTTCAAAAGTTCTCCAGGTTATTCTATTATGCAGCCAGATTTGAGAAGCCCCGAGCTCCTGGCATAAACAGGATCTTAACCAAGGAGATCATTAACCTAATCACAGCCAGGCAGATCTAATCCCTGCTTCTACTCTCCTCCTTTAGCTTCCCAGAGACCCCTGTTTATCACTTTACATTTATTCTAAGTCCTTCTCTGCTCCTCCCAGTAGAATCCGGTCCCCTCCCCGCACCCAGGGCAGGGACAGTATCATTAGTCACACTACCTCCAGGACCCAGTGCATAACTGGAGCTTGATGAACATTTGTTGAAGGAATGAACTTGAATAGATGGAAAAGATGACAGAGGACGGCTGCCAAGCCACATGGGAAGGAGGGCGGGCATCTGAAAGCAATAGGAAAACACATGTTTTCTGATCCTTTAAGTCTCATGGATATGAAGCTTCCATGAAATGTAAGCCTGTGGGGAAGACTTACTCTGAAACTGACAAAACTCACCTATCATTCCAACCGGGTGGCCAGGAAAAATCTGGTGAAAGGCAACTATGTTTTGAAACAGCAAATTCATTATATCATGAAAGAAACGAAACACGAAAGTAGGAGCCCACCGAATAGCCCACGTGTTTTCCAGTAGGTCCTCCCCATCCAAGTTAGGGCACACACTAACAGTGTGCCACATCCACACGCTCAGTGCCAGAGCTCAGGTCACAAGCAGAGTGGCACCCCTGTAACTGTTTCAACACACCCTGGCACGGGACCTGCACACCTCTCCCAGTAAGGAACAGGAGAGCAAGACACAAGAAGGCCTGAATAAAGCCTCATCCAAATGCATTTGAAAAGTTCACCATCAAGCTTCAAACTCAGGAGACTTGAAATCTTATCACTACATGGTAGCTGCAGATATCCTTCGGCTGGGTGTAAAGAGCTATAAAAAGACAAAGGTTGTGGATGCTAACAAACATTTCTTCCTCCCTCCCTTTCATTTCTGGGAACCTCTTCATCTCACAGCAGGGCTAGAAGAACATAACCACAAACATTTCAGACTCCGTAAGGCCCTGGATCTCCGCTGGGCAAGCAAACAAGAGCAGCCTTCTAAGCTGAGAAAAGCATGAGCAAAGAAAATAATACGACCTCAATCTTGTCATCTGCTAAAGAAAACTAAAGACACTGCGCCATTTGGTTTTCGTATTTATGGAGCTTTCCGGAATGCTGTCCTCCATTTTCACCTCCGGGTCCTACTCAGCTGCTAGTTAGAGAGCAGTTTCTATTGGGCAGGGGGGGGGCGGGCGGTGGTGGTGGTGGCTACGTTTTCAGCAGGGACCAACATGAACTCCACACGGTTCAAATGGGCATCACACGTGGAGGTTATGTCAACAAACTCCTCTGGGCAGGTCTTCCACACCGGAACTCCTTGCTTTACCTGCTAAGAGGCGACCACACCACAATCCCCAGGCCAGCCGGGCAAGACAGGAGAGGCAGGCATGCCTTCCCCTCCTGACTCAGCCCCGCCTCGGCTTCCCTGCTAATCGTCACTTTCTGTTTTCTTCCCCACTGTGGTAAAAATAACTTCCTCTTGAAGTGTCTAAATCTGCGTGTGATTTAGCACACATTTTTTGGCACATCGCTGGTTGCATTTTGACACTAAAGGAGAATGAAGTTGCAAAAAAATCTGCTATCACGTTTCTGCGAAAACTCCAACCAGATGAGTGAGTCCCCTTGCTTTCAGGAATATTGCAAAAAATACTTTCAGGGAAGATGATACATTCTAAGCACTGCATTAGCTCCTTCTGTCCTCTGCTTCTTACAGACTCAGCAAAGTCTCAGGGGTGGAGGGAAGCAGGGCAGGAGGCACGTGCTGTTGGCTGTGAACTGGGAGTGGCTTGCTGGCTGTGCTTCTTAGTGTGGAGAAGGGTACCTCAGCGGGCAGACCATCCAACACAAATGTGGCACCAAGAACTCAGCAAGACTTGTATTTAGGACCTGAGACAGAGCTCCAGAGGGGTGTACCTCCCCTCCCCTCCCCCCAGCTCCACTCACCTGCTGGTAACTACGGGCAGGGGTGGGTGTAGCACAGTCATTTCAAAAGAAAACCGTTGAGAAGAGAGTCCCTTCTGATAGTAACTCCTCTCCACAAAGTCAAAGTGTGAGCCACTCTGTTGTGTCCAACTCTTTGTGACCTCATAAACTGTAGCCCGCCAGGCTCCTCTGTCCATGGGATTTCCCAGGCAAGAATACTGGAGTGAGTCACCATTCCCTGCTCCAGGGGATCTTCCTGACCCACGGATAGAACCTGCATCTACCTGCAGCTCCTGCATTGCAGGCCAGTCCCTGACCACTGAGCCACCGGGAAGCTCCAGGTGGGACCTTAGAGAGCACCTCATTCAGTCATTCTAAAGGAAAATGAGGCACCATCATCTGGAAAGTTCCAGAACTATCTCCATTTTCCCTTTCCTGGCCATTGGTACATATTCCCAGACAGACCATCAGGACTACATGGAAACACTGCTGCTAATGGGGGTCCTAGGAAAGAAGAACAACTGACCTAATTAAACAGACCTAATTAAACATCTTCATTTTGGAGGTGAAGAAAGGTAAGCTTAGGAGGTTCACATGACTCAACAGTACTGACCACTGAACTTTTTGGAGACTCCCTCCAGACCCAGGTCCCCTGTCCCTTCCAGCAACCCACATGGCCCTGCCTGACTGTTGCACTTATCCAGTGAGAAGGCATTTGTGTCAAACAGTCTACATATCAAAGGAAGCTCTGTGCCAGAGTTGCAAGGTCATGGTTTCCCTTGACAAAATTTAACTTTCCATTAAGTAATTAATGTAAAATCCCACTTGCTTTCAGCTTCTCAAGGGATTGGGTGACCAGCCACGCTGGAGAGTAATGGCCCTGGTGGCTCTGGCTTGCCCCAACACCCATCAGAGGCTGGACAGGTCAAGGCAACATGAAGAAGCAGAGAATGGAAAACAGAAGCAAGTTCACCAGCCTTTTGACAAAGACATGACCTGCTACTTTGGTTCACTGTTCCTGCCCTGACCTCCAATGGAAGGGAAGTGAGAACCAGAAATAAATCTGTGGCTAGATTACTGGGCCTAAGGGGAAGAGGCTGTAGCAGCAGCCCCAGTGTATGCCTGGCTCTGTGATCGTTTGAAAAAGTAGACTGATGTGGATCACAGTCCAGTCCTAGACCAGCTGGTGATCCCAGAGAGGGAGATGTGCCATACTCCTTCTCTTACAACTACGTTCATTTTGTGAATGCAAGGTGTGTGTGCCTGGGGTGGGGAGGAACGTGGATAAATTCAAAACAGAGAAAAGCAGGCTGGGCAAAGAATTCCTTTTTCAGATGGTTTCCAGGAAGCAGAAGAGAGGCTAAAAAGCAGAAAGATTTGTGTGTGTACAGTTAACAGGACAAATGACTGGAGAATGCCAGCTGCTGATGAGCCCTCATCAGTTTGAAGGTGAGGGTGACAAGATAAGCCACAAAAATACTGCTTCAGTAATTTCACACTTCTTGGGTAGAATGGTTCATTGAAATAGAAGCAAGCCATGAATCTGCGTATTCCACTGGTATGTGTGTGCCAAAAGAAAAAGGGATCTGAGAGAAGCAAAGAATAAGGCGAGAAAATTGGCATTTGTTGAAATCAAATGCCAGGCCTTGAGTTAGACAAACACTTTATAAAACGTTGTGCTTAGTCACTCATTCACATCCGACTCTTTGCAATCCCATGGACTGTAGCCCGCCAGGCTCCTCTGCGCATGGGGATTCTTCAGACAAGAATACTGGAGTGGGTTACCATGTCCTCCTCCAGGGGATCTTCCCAACCCAGGTCTCCCTCATTGCAGGTGGATTCTTTACCATCTGAGTCACCAGAGTAATCCCGTCATATGGGGCTTCCCTGGTGGTACAGTGGTAAAGAATCTGCCTTCCAATGCAGGAGATGCAGGTTTGATCCCTGGGTCAGGAAGATCCCCTGGAGAAAGAAATGGCAACCCACTCCAATATTCTTGCCTGGAAGATCCCATGGACAGAGAAGCCAGGCAGGCTATATAGTCCATGGGGCCACAAAAGAGTTGGATAGAACTTAGTGACTAAACAACAAACAAAACACCTCAGGTTTTAAGAAGATAAGAGCATTGCCTGAGTTTCAGCTAAGAAGTGGAAACACAGTCATTCATACCCAGATCCCCGGTCTAAAGCTTGTACTTTTTCTAGTATCTGATGCTTCTGACCCACAGAAAGCTTTCAGTGAATATCTGCTGAATGACTGAACAAAGAAGTTTATATGTTTCAGACTACTTTCATTTTATTTTCATAAGACTGTGAAAGTCATACTGAACTAGAAAAAAAAAAATCAATGATGTTTCCAGAAATGCATTACAGTTTAATGCAAGTGGTTATTTAAATCATTTATCAATGAATGAAATCAGAATTACTTAATCAAGGCCATAACTTAAGGTTATTTCCATGTCTTTCAGTAAACAAGGTCAGTGGGTTTATGCACTGAGCCTTAATTTTATAATCTATTATTCTGCCATTCTAGGTTAAAATCCATTCAGTCACTATTTCAAAAACCACATCATCTTATGGTCTCATCTCCTTACAGTCATGCTTGAAATGTACCAGCTAATTTAATACAAATTGCTACTTAAGGAAGACATTGACCTAGAGCAAGAGACAAACTGCTATTCTGCAAATTTCCGAAACAACTGGTTTAGGGTTCAGGAAAATGACAAGAAACAAGAAGTTTGCATTCTAGTATGCACTCAAATCTCTGGATTGACCTCAGGCATTCTTAATTACAAGGGAAGCTCTATCAATGCAATTCTAAATCCCAACAGGTAAGAGGCAGACAACATTACAGAAGGAAACGTTTATAGAACTGTATGTCGCAGTGGTTTTAACATCTTTGGAGCATATGCTTCAAACAGCCAGAAAGAGATGGGTTGGAGAATGGGCTAGAGTCTTTCCTGGAACCCCTCCCCACATTCTCTACTTAAAATAGGAACAAAATGAAGCAGAATTGAAGCCCTAGTAAAGAACAGTCTGCTTAGCAAATATTTTGAATCAACAGATACTTCCTATGGGTTCATGTGGAGCACCCAGGAGAGGTGTCACAGTAGAGATGGAAAGTATTGAGCAAGCTTCTTCCTTCCAAGGAGCTTGCCTACAAATTATGACAATACACAGTACAGTGTCAAAACTTCAGAAGTGATTATGAAATGAGTACTAAGGATTTCAGAGATCATCCTTGGAATTTGAGCTTCCTTAGCCATCAGCAAAGGGGCAATAGCAGAAGCCAAGGCAGGTGGGTGGTGAGACGAGAAAGATGAGCCAGTGGCTGTCTTTGGGAAATTACAGACACTTGCTATAAAATCTGAGATAGACAGAAGTGCAGCATACCCTGGACATTAAGCTGCTATCTGGCTCCCTGATAATTTTTAGTATAAGAGTGTTACAAACTATTCAAATTGAATCTCTTATCAGGCAGCATGGAATTGACTGTACTTATTTTAAAGCTTCTTATTTTGATAATATATAATTTTAAAACCTACTAAAAACTTCTAACACTTTGAAGGAAATGTTTCTTCCTAAAATCCTAATTTATTTTTATAAAGTTAAATTCCTAATTTATTTTACTATTTTACTAAAGGACTATATATTTGTCCTGTATATTATATACCACAATCTGAATAAAAAGGAATTGCATATGAATCCTAATTTTGTAAGAATGCTCTAGATTTCCTTGGTAGCCTCATAGTACATAGTATAAGGAACACAATGTACACAAATGTTTTCCCCTGCTGAACTCATTGGCTCCATTCTAGTGAATAAGCACAAAGAAAGAATTCTCACACCATTGCACTCTAATCTGCTCTTCAAGATTGGCAACACTCATATTCCAAATATAAGTTACAATAATCTTTGTGACACCTGTAAAATAGTTGTGTTACCTATTTATGAATTTTCATACAGTAGAACTAAATGTAAAGGGTTTACTATTCAAAGTCATCCATAACTGTAAAACAAAACCCCCAAGATTCTTTTAAAGAGGCCTTTGTGTTCAATCGCTAGAAATTTATTTAGGTTTTATTCTATACCCAGACACTGTACTTAAAACTCAAAACAAAAAAGCCAACTCAGATAAAAAATGGGCAAAGAGTGTGAATAGACATTTTTCCAAGGAAGATACATACATATGGCCAAAAAGCACAGGAAAAGACGTCCAACATCACTAATCATTATGAAGATACCAAAAAAAACCCCACAATAAGATACCACTTCATACCCATTAGGATGTCTATAATCAAAATAATGGAAAATAAAAAGTGTTGGTAATGCTGTAGAGAAACTGGAACTCATAAACTGTGGGTGGAGATATACAATGGTGCAGCCACTGTGGAAAATAGCTTGGCAGTTCCTCAATAAATTAAACATAGAATTATCATATGACCTAGCAATTCCAATGTGTATACTTATGGCAGAAAGTGAAGAACTAAAGAATCTCTTGATGAAAGTGAAAGAGGAGAGTGAAAAAGTTTGCTTGAAACTCAACATTCAGAAAACTAAGATCATGGCATCCAATCCTATCACTTCATGGCAAATAGATGGGGAAACTATGGGAACAGTGAGAGACTTTATTTTGCGGGGGCTCCAAAATCACTGCAGATGGTGACTGCAGCCATGAAATTAAAGGACGCTTGCTCCTTGGAAAAAAAGCTATGACCAACCTAGACAGCAGAGACATTACTTTGCCAACAAAGGTCCATATAGTCAAAGCTATGGTTTTTCTACTAGCCATATATGAATGTGAGGGTTGGATTATAAAGAAAGCTGAGCGCCGAAGAATTGATGCTTTTGAAGTGTGGTGTTGGAGAAGACTCTTGAGAGTCCCTTGGACTGCAAAGAGATCAAACCAGTCAATCGTAAAGGAAATCAGTCCTGAATATTCATTGGAAGGACTGATGCTGAAGCTAAAACTCCAATACTTTTGCCATCTGATGCAAAGAACTGGAAATGACCCTGATGCTGGCAAAGATTGAAGGTGGGAGGAGAAGGGGATGACAGAGGATGAGATGGTTGAATGGCATCATCAACTCGATGGACATGAGTTTGAGTAAGCTCTAGGAGTTGGTGATGGACAGGGAAGCCTGGTGTGCTACAGTCCATGGGGTCGCAAAGAGTCGGACACAACTGATCAACTGAACTGAACTGATATACTTAAAAGAATAAAAAAATAGATGTTCATACAAAAACTTATACACAAAAGTTCACAGCAGCCTTATGCACAATATCCAAAAGAAACAACTGAAATGTTGAGAAATAGATGAGTGGATAAACAAAATGTGGTATATCCATACAATGGAATATTATTTAGTCATAAAAATGAATAAGTATTGATACAGGCTACAATACGAATGAACCTTGACAGCAATGTTCTAAGTAAAAGAAGCCAATCACAAAAGACCACATATTATATGATTTCATTTCTATGAAATGTCCAGAAGAGGCAAATCTATAAAGACTGAAAATAGATTAGTTCCTAAGGGCTTGGAGAAATGGAGGAATAGTGAGGTGATAATTAAAGCAAATGAGGATTTTCTTGTTGGTGATGCAAATGTTGTAGAAGTGACTCTAGTAATGGTTTCACTTATCTAGGAATATTCTAAAAACAATTAAAAGCTATTACATTTTAAGTGAGTGAATTAAAAATCAATAGCATATACTGAAGTGTGCTTCATTTGTAAATTTTTTGCACAATAGTTGTTACATTGTTTTGACTTCTGCAATAAGAATTTGGTGAAATTTGAGTGTTCTCTCCCCATTTCTGATAAATAAAAGGGTTTACATATATCACTGTTTGCTTAAAGTTGTTTCTGTAATAAAAATAAATATAGGTAAGACAAAACTTATTTGTGGTCAAGACTTAACTTCTTTCTAAAAAATAAAAAAACAGCAAGTGTCAATTTCTAATCATTCTAGTAGCTACAGTTCGTCAGATAAGATGCCTTTTCACTGTCCATGGCTGACCTGTTCAGTGCAGCTGCAGGGAAAGCTACAGTTTCTGCTCCTGCTGTTTCCCTCTAGGGAAGCAAAAGATGCTGTTTCTTTGGGGACTCAAAAATCTTGAGCACTTTCATTCTAGTTTCTCAAATACAAAACCAACTAGTGTTTTAAACTTGGATCAATGACAGGGAATTTGAAGAAAGACAGTATCCAGATAATACATATTTATCTGTAGTTTAAAACAACTCATACTGAGATGAGTCTACATTAAAAATATTTTACAAGACAGAATGCTTTTCACTATTCATGCTGTGTGTTTACAGAACAGTCTGCCATAGCTGAATTCCATTTTCTATCTTCCTCTAAAACAGTGCTACTGTGTCCCCAACCAACCCTATAAGATAAACTTGCAGCTATGAACAAGAATGTCATTTTCTTTTTATGTCAACAGTTTCTATTGATAACATCATATTTTATGCATTCACTTCCTAGATTACTGTCTGGGGGCTGGGGTATTATATTTAAACTATATATGATGTGCAGAAGGAAACTTAATTTTACTTTCAAGGTTTAGAGAAACTATTTTGCAGCAAGTCTGGACTTCAATTTTCACATTTTCCTTTAAATTCATTTAAACTTAGATACTTTCAAGTCAATAAAGTTACATCTTTTGCTTTCATTTTTGACTCAAAATTGCCACACTTATATGTAATCTACATATCAAGACGGAATTCTGAAAACTAGAGTAGTATATCTCCATTTAAAATAGTGCAAGTTAAAAATGGAAAGGAAAGCCTATCAACTTGAGATCAATGCAACAGATTTAGTTCCCATTGATTTAGTTCCCATAAAGGCTAAATCACATATCCAAGTGTTGATGATAAATCATCAGAGTTTGCCGGTTGTACGGGATCAGTAGTAAGCCATCTGGCTTATTCAGTTTACATCTATGTACCGAGTGTTATTCCAAGTTTTTGATATTTCCACAGCTCATAAGTAATGAGTCTACTGGCAGAGGCTGCATCATAATCTAATTTCTATGGAAGATTTCATTTGATTTTGGTTAGTTTTCTACAGCAAGTCAAAGTCTGAATGCCACTTCAAAATAAATGAAATAATTTCAATGAACTGCACACACCATGGTCTCCAAGTTCAAGTACAGCAATTTGCTTTACTCATGTCTACTGACCCCACTGTGTGCTTATGCTCTCCTTCCTCCACTCATTTCAAGGAGGTAAAGAAGCAAGACAAGAGTTCTCTCTGCATAACTTTCCTCCCCCTCACACACTGTCCTTTTTATTTATAATCTGCTGCAGCAAAAAGCATCTTTAAAAAGAACAGACTTTGCCCTTCCCCAAACTGCCTAGGAAAAAAGAAGCTGTTTGACCCCAGTTCCTTTGAGAAAAAGACGCATCTTTACCGACTCCCCTTTTTTCCTCCACACTATGCTTTCTGGTTGCCCCCTTCACCTCATTCCATGCATCTCCTAACCTCAGACAGTCAAAAGCCAGCTGGGGCTGCAGCTGTTGGCTGCTCTTCCTCTTGCAACAATGGGGCACATGCAGCAAAGAAGAGGCATTTTTAAAAGTTGAAGTTTAAAAATGAAGCCACGTCTATCGCTTTTAAAATATTTTATATATCACTTCTCTTACTCTCATCACTTCTCTTTCTCTCAAATACATAGGGAACTTCCCAAAATCAATCTCTGACTCTAGAACAGTGTTCACGAACTGAGACTGGGATCAGAATTACCTGGAAGACTTACTAAAACAGAGTCTGGGGTCCCACGCCCAGACTGTTTGATTCAGTAGGTCTGAGATGAGACCTGAGAATCTGTACTTATAGCAAGTGACCAGGCGATGCCGATGCTGTAGGTCCAGGGACCACACACTGAGAACTACTGGCCTAGAAAGGGGCTTCTCAGGTGGCACAGTGGTAAAGAATCCATCTGCCAATGCAGGAGATGCAAGAGACATGGTTCGATCTCTTGGTCGGGAAGATCTGCTAAAGTTGGAAATGGCAGCCCACTCCAGTATTCTTGCGTGGAAAATTCCAAGGACAGAGGAGCCTGGCAGGCAACAGTCCATGGCATCTCAAACAGCTGGACACAGCTGAGCAACTGAGCATGCACATACAGCTTAAACAGAGAAGTGAAGTGAAGTTGCTAGTCGTGTCTGACTCTTTGCGACCCCATGGACTGTAGCCCACCAGGCTCCTTGGTCCATGGGATTTTCCAGGCATGAATACTGGAGTGGTTTGCCATTTCCTTCTCCAGGGGATCTTCCCGACCAGGGATCGAACCCAGATCTCCTGCATTGTAGTCAGACGCTTTACCATCTGAGCTACCAGGGAAGCCCAAACAGAGAATGAATGCTAAAGAAAGAGAGAGAGAAATTAAAAATTTAAGATTCCAATTCACCTCACCTCCAACTGTGGGACTCTGGGAGAGTTCAGTCACCTAGTTCATGGAGATGGCATCTTGGGGATGAATAACAGGAAGGTGGAGTTAAGAGCAGGCCTGCTGCTTGCATGGTTTCCCTTCTCTGCTGGCCCCTCAAGATATTCAAAGTATCAAGAAAAGGAAAATGAAATTATAGAAATAAAAATGATCATTTTTTGACCAGTCAGTTCTTTAGCACCCCACTCGCATCTTGGCTCTATTTCCTTTTTCTCTTAAACTGCTTGTAGTGTTAATGCAGTTGGCACTTGATTCAACCAGACGTGGGTTCAAGTCTTGCCTTACTTACTCTGTGTCCTTCAACAAGTCAGTGAACTTCTTTACCCTCCTTTCTCCCATATCAGAAATAGGGATAACAGCTGTACCTAATCTATGATATTTCTGTGCTAATACAATTTCATTCTGCATGTGCATTGACTGGCACATACACAGTAAATGTTAGCTTTTGTCATAAATGGTCCTATTTCTTCCCTGTGAGAATATTCAGTGTTCAATATGTCACAAATCACACTACCTATTTGATACAATAAGTACAAGCATCACTTCCAGATATTTATTTAGTAGCTACTATGTGTCAGATGTGGGCTTCCCTGGTGGCTCACAGGTTAAAGCATCTGCCTGCAATGCAGGAAACCTGGGTTCCATCCCTGGGTGGGGAAGATCCCCCGGAGAAGGAAATGGCAACCCACTCCAGTATTCTTGCCTGGAGAATCCCATGGACGGAGGAGCCTGGTGGGCTACAATCCACGGGGTCGCAAAAAGTCAGACACGACTGAGTGACTTCACTTCACCTATGTGTCAGATGTAATATATTATAGAAGTATATTAAAAATAAAAAATATTGCTAAAAATAATGTTTTTATTTGGAAAATTTTGACTTTATATGAACTTATATTTAAGAAAAATACTTGCCTCCAAAATTGGCTACCTAGGAAAATTGAGAGGATGTGTTTACTAACCACAATTTTGTTTTCACAGACACTAAAATAGTAGAATGGAGGAAACAAGGGGAGCATAATTCTGCAGATACCTTGGCCTTATATTATTAAGGGTATATTTTAGACCCTCTTAAAGACCACAAGCCCACTTTTCCTGAAAATCATTATGTTTACATAACAAAACAACAGGGAACAAATTTGGCCAAGGGTTATCTTATTTTCAGTTCACAATGATGTCATTTTCAACCCATTACATCAGTCAGAAATTCAATGATGAGTTAGTAATAGGAGCAATATTCCATCCTTCAGTTCTTTCTGGTTCCCTGAGTGAATGCTTGTGAATTCACCCTTTCAACAACCAAGCCCCCAAATTTATCAGGCTTCATTTCCTGGAGTATATAATGAAAGCATATAAAATTGTGGATACCACACATATCTGACTGAATTTTCAAGCAGTTAATAGGGTAGATACTGCGGTTTCTTGATTTTAGCCTCACTACATGCCTTTGATCCTTCCTCCTCCCAAATTTCCCCGCCCCAAGAAGGGTTATCAGCATGACATTTTAAGAGCTGGGTGGATGTGTTACAGGCAGTCTGGTCCAGACCGGAACTTTACCTATGGAAAATGCCCTGCCCAAAGCCAAGTGCTCCAAAGGACATCACAGGTGTCTTCCTTCCCTCTCCACTGTACTCTTCCTACATCGCTGGCCTCTGTATTTTGCTTGAAAAGAACCCCAACAAAGAATTACTTATCAGTTCATGGAGAAAGACCCCTAAGCTTCTCAATCACTTCCCTCCCTATGCCAGTTATTATAGCAGCAACTGTTGGTAATAACAGCAACCTGTGTGGTAGTAGCAGGAATCTGAGAGCCAATGGGGCTGTGGACTTCCAAACACAGAGCTCCCAGAGAAAAGAGTTGACTCTTTAGCAAAAGTACATATTACCCCAAATCCCCTAGGAAACCAGATGCTGAGGATTATTCTTTGGAAATCCACTTGGGCAATATTTTCCTCTAATTTTCTCTAAAGCATCTTACAAAACCGTAGTTCCCGCAAAGTTTCTACTGAAAGAGAAGTGAAACTTTTAAAATCTGAGCTTCTCTACTCGGGAAAACAAAACATTGTTTTATCTGCATGTACATTTCAAAACGCTCTAACACATCTATCACTTTGCTGAAGAAGTTTTCTTCCTTCGAAAACGATCTGCTATCTAGACCTGTGGCTTCTGCGAAGAAGGGATTTTTGTGGGTGAGGTTGGCAGCCTCCAGCCGCCGGAGTCGTTTGGCTCGTGGTTCCAGCGCTGCGGGGGCTTCTCTTTGCGCGCTGGCTCGGGTCACGCAGATGCCGGAAGTTCCCCGGGGGCTTTAGTTTATCCGCTTGGACGTTTGCGATGACCTGGGCCCGCTCAGCCTCTCCTCTTCCACCCCCACCCCGCACCATCGAGACCTGCTCTGGCCACGGACTTGTGAGAGGGGAGCATCTTCCCTTAGCCAGGCGCGCACCGGGGACCTGGGGTACGCACGCTGGGCCCTGGCACCCCCTCTCCCCGCGCACTGACCACCGAGCAGCAGGTCACATCCTCTCTCTGGAGCCGCTCTTTTCGCAAGCTCCTTCCCCTCACCTCTCCAAAAACATAGGCAGTCTTGCTCCTATTAAACCAGGCACAACCTCCCCCAAAAGTTCAGACTTGGGACACGCAGCGCTATGGATCGTTCAGTCGAAGCAGGTCGATCCCTGCTACGGACAGCTAGGTGTGCAGGGGGTGCCCCAAGCACAAACTAGCTCACGGACAGCGTGGGAGCCCGCAAACTGCCCTTGGGCTACCCAGGCCAGGAGACAGGAGGAGATCTTGCGGGACAGAATTCGCAGAACGGGCCCCGGGGAGGTACTAATCCCACCCCCGCGACGCGGAGCGCTGGACGGAACAGGACTGTGGTCACTAACAATGCCATGGACCGGCCGTCGCTGCCCCTTGCCTCTCCCCGCTCTGCCAGGCCCGAATACACACACACACACACTCGTACACACTAACTCACACGCCAGCACTCCACCCCAGACGGGGTGGCCGAGGCAGGGGGGAAGGTATGCGGCGTCCCGCCCTGGGGTACCTGCGGGGCAAATCAACCCCGCGGCGCCCCACCCCCACCCCGCCTCTGCGCAGACAGACAGACAGCAGGCGCTCAGGGTCGCCGCACGGATGCTCGCGGGCGTCCCACCTGGGGAGCCTCGACGAGGTAGCGGCGGGGGCAGCACCAAAGTATCCGGCGCGCTCGGCTCCCCCCTCCACCCCCGCCCCGGCACAACTTCGCGCCGCCCTCGCTCCCGCCTTCCTTCCTTACCCAAATACTGCCGCAGGTCGAGCAGGAAGCGCGGGGGTCCCCCGCCGAGCTGATAGAAGAGGGAGCCCAGGCAGAAGACCAGCAGGGTGGCCATGCAGAAACCGTAGTCCCGGAGGGAGAAGCGCAGAAAGGGCAGCAGGGAGACCCGGCGCTTCCAGCTGCCCAGGCCCGGAGGGGCGCCCCCCAGAGGGGCCCCATGGGGCCAGGGATCCGCGCCGCCGCCGGGATGCTGCTGCTGCTGCTGCTGCTTCTTCTTCATCGCCGGCTCCGCCGCCGCGCACAGCCTGCCCGTGCCAGGAAGAGGTCACCCATCCGCCTGCCCATCCGAGGAGGAGAGCCCTGCCGGCCGGCTGCACATGGGCAGGGCCGCGCCGAGGGCAGCCCGGGTGGGGGGCGGGGAGGGGGCCGAAGTTGCCGGGCTCAGGAGACTTTCCTCGGCATGGTCCCTGCCGCCGCGGCCCGAGCGGCCGAGGTGCCCGTCCCCGGCTCGGCGGCGCTGCCCGCGCCCGGCCCGCTAGCGCCCCCGCGTCCCGCGCCCCGCAGCGCCTCGGGCTCGCTCGCGGCCGCCGGGGCTCGCCTCCAGCGCCAGCGTGGACCCCCCCGCCCCCGGCTTTGTGGCTGTCGGTCTCGGCGTGTTTTGTCCCGGCTCAGGCTCCTCTACAAAAACTGTAGGGAGGAACGGGAGGCGGACACCATCTCCACGCTCCACCTCCTTGACAGGGGTTTTCCTCCTTCTCCTCCCCTTTCTCCCTCCGGCTCTCTGCCGCGCTCTCTCCTCCCTCTTTCCCTCCCGCCCTCTGCTCGGGTCTCCGGGTTTCTCTCGGGTGTCACGTTACTGCCTCTCCCTGGAGGCGGGGCGGGGAGAGGGGGGGCGGCGATTATTCGCTACAAGGAAGAAAGTTTCTGGGTGTGTGTGTTCCCCCCCGCCCCCTTCCTCCTTTCTCTCCAATCTGGCCTCGGTTCATGCGCCACCAGCGACCTCTTGGGGGCCCCCGCTGACTTCCCTCTCCTACACAGTCACTGGCAGGAAGAGGCACGACTTCTTTTAGTACTATATGTTTGTGTGTGTGTGGTTTTTTTGGTCCTCGTCTTTTTTCTTATTTAAGAAACTTGACTCTCCCTCTATATCCCAAGCTGCTTACTAAAGGCGGATAAAAGGTACTTGGGGATGGGCTCAAGCCTCTGCTGAGATGGTAAAAGAACAAGTGGTGGATATTATAATTAAATATGCCCATAGGGCCAGGTTCGTCGCCCCAGCTCCAGGAAGGGAAACAGAAGAAGCAGTCTCGCCTTCACGCGGCAGCTGCTCCTCTGCGACTGAGGGACCAGACAGGCAAGGCGGGTGGGGAGTGTTCCAGAGCGGACTCGAGTGGTTCCTCTGGCAGATGTTCAGGGAAAGAGCCCTGACCTCTTTAATCGAGGCCTCCCAGGTCTTCCCATGGGCTTCCCTGGTGGCTCAGACGGTAAGAAAAAAATTTGCCTGCAATGCAGGAAGCCCAAGTTTGATCCCTGGGTCAGGAAGATCCCCTGGAGCAGGTCATGGCAAACCACTCCAGTATTCTTGCTTGGAGAATCCCAAGGACAGAGGAGCCTGGCGCGCCACAGTTCATGGGGGTCACAAAGAATCGAACACGACTGAGCGACTCAGTTTCCCGTGTCTTCCAAGGGAGGTTTCAGGACATGAAAGAGCACCTTCCCCGCTGAAAAGCTGCATCAAATATACATCCGCTGGGGATGGGGGATGGGGAGCGCAGGGGTGTGATGCTCGGAAAGGACTGCTTTCATCAGCCACGCATTAGGTAAGGAGGATTGACTGCTAGATGTAGAAGCCGTGCCACCTGAGGCTTCAGTGACTGGCCCTAGGTCACGGAGCTACCAGGAGTCAGACTGGGAGTGGCACTCAAATCTTTCTGACACTCAAGCCCAGGGTAACAACTGCGAGGTACTATCTCCAAGCCAGGGTGCTTTTCCTAATAATTTGCCCAGTGACTGGAGGATAGAATATAACACATTTAGCCCAGACCACCTTGGGAAATGGAAAGGAAAACTTCCGGTTTCTTGTGCCTCTCCTCTCTGGTCCCCTACTCACTCTGTACATTTCGGCGACTGACGACCTGATTAAAGAAAGAATCGGGGGGCCAGGGACCTCTATGATTCTAAGGCTGTTTTCTTGAAAACTTTTCTAAGTTGGATAACTGAGGAAGTTTCTATGGAAAATCAGGGAATAGGATCCTGAGGTCAAGAGTTTACAATTTAAAAATAATATGGTGGATTCATTTCGATATTTGGCAAAACCAATACAATATTGTAAAGTTTAAAAATAAAATAAAAATAATATGGTATAACCATCCTCCAGACCTGAGGATCTTTGTTCCCGATTTGAACGGTGAAGAATACATATAGATCATAAACAGGAGACAATGGTGGATAAGGGGAGTGGTTTCACACACATAGTCTACTTCCCAGTTTTATGTCTTCCTGACCTAGGGGAAGAAAAGGGAAGTCTCTGTGTTCTGTCACAGAAAATCATAAAAGAGTGTTAATCGTTTGTTTCACATTTATTCCACGAATCAGAGATTTATTGGGATTAATATGCACATTCTAGAAACGTGAATGCCCCTGAGTGAATTAAGCCAATCAGTCATTGGCCATTAATGTGTATTACTTTAATCAGCACACTGAATAGCCCAGAATAGGTTCCCAGTTAATAATTGTTCAGTTAATGATGGGGCTTCCCTGGTGGCTCAGACGGTAAAGAATCTGCCTGCAATGGGGAAGACTTGGGTTTGATCCTTGACCCACCAGGCTAAGTCCATACCCTTCCTTCTATTTTACTGTGCCCCTCTCTGCTTCTAGCAAGGCCAGCCTGTCACTGCCCTAGACTCTTGAATCCACCCAATCCCAACCCCACACCAAAGCATGCTGTCTCCCCAGGCTTCTGCATCTCTGCAAATTATTTGTTGTTGTTCAGTCGCTTAGTTATATCCGACTCTTTGCGACCCCTTGAAACTGCAGAACTCCAGGCTTCCCTGTCCTCCACTACTCCCAGAGTTTGCCCAAACTCATATCCATTGAGCCTGTGATGCCATCCAACCATCTCATCCTCTGTCACCCACTTCTCCTCCTGCCATCAATCCTTCCCAGAATCAGGATCTTTTCCAACGAGTCGGCTTTTCGCATCAGGTGGCCAAAGTATGGGAGCTTCAGCTTCAACACCAGTCTTTCCAATGAATATTCAAGATTGATTTCCCTTAGGATTAACTGGTTTGATCCCCTTGCTGTCCAAAGGATTCTCATGAGTCTTTCTAGCACACAGTTTGAAAGTATCAGTTCTTTGGTGCTCAGCCTTCCTTATGGTCCAATTCTCACATTCACACGTGATTACTGGAAAAAACCATAGCTTTGACTATATGGACCTTTGTCAGCAAAGTGTTGTCTCTGCTTTTTAATCCACTGTCTAGGTTTGTCATAGCTATTCTTCCAGGGAGCAAGCATCTTTTAATTTTGTCTGTAAATGATGGAACTATCAAATCATTCAGGGGCAAAACTCAGAGGTCTTCTGTAGTCTTTCTCCTTCTCTCACCCCTGAATCTAACCTATCTGCAATTCCTATAAGCCCTACTTTCAAAAAAATATCCAGCATCCGACTTCCTTGCCACCACTCTGGTCCAAGCCATCATCTTCTCTCACCTGTTTAATGCAGTGGCCTCCTATATCAGTTATGTTTAAGTCTGTTGTTGTTGTTTATTCACTAAGTCATGTCCAACTCTTTTGTGACCTCATGGACTGTAACCCACCAGGCTCCTCTGTCCATGGGATTTTGCAAGCAAGAATATTGGAGTGGGTTCCCATTTCCTTCTTTGGGGGATCTTCTTGACCCAGGGATTGAACCCATGTCTCCTTCATTGGCAGGCGGGTTCTTTCCACTGAGCCACCTGGAAAGCCTTATATTTGAGTTTTACGTAACTAAAAATCCCAAATAGCAATGGCTTAATAGCAGAGACATTACTTTATCAACAAAGGTCCATATAGTCAAAGCTATGGTTTTTCTAGTAGTCATGTATGGATGTGAGAGTTGGACCATAAAGAAAGCTGAGCACTGAAGAACTGATGGTTTTTAAACTGTGGTGTTGGAGAAGACTCTTGAGAATCCCTTGGACTGCAAGGAGATCCAACCAGTCCATCCTCAAGGAAATCAGTCCTGAATATTCATTGGAAGGACTGATGCTGAAGCTGAAGCTCCAGTACTTTGGCCACTTGATTTGAAGAGCTGATTCATTGGAAAAGACCCTGATGCTGGGAAAGATTTAAGGCAGGAGAAGGAGACGACAGAGGATGAGATGGTAAGATGGCATCACTGATTCGATGAACATGAATTTGAGCAAGCTTCAGGAGGTGGTGATGGACAGGGAAGCCTGACATGCTACAGTCCATGGGGTCGCAAAGAGTCAGACACGGCTGAGCAGCTGAACTGAACTGAATGGCTTAAACCAAAAAAGAAGTGTATTTCCCTCTCATCTGAAACAAGTCCAGAAACAGGCAGAGTTGGTGAGGCATCTCCATGCGCTCATCAGGGACCCATCAGAGCTTTCACCATCCTCAGCATGTGGCTTCATTTTAAAGGTAAACTTATGATTCAAGATGGCCACTGGAGCCATCTTATGTTTATATTCCAGGCTGGCAACAGGAGGAAGCAAAAAAAGAAAAAGAAAAAACTTTTCCTCCAAATGGAGTAGGTTCTTTTAAAGAAATGCTCAAAAATGCAATGAATCATCCTCTTAGTTTTTTGGCCAGAACATAATCCCGGGACTATGTCCAGTTGTAAGGAGGGGCTAGAAAATAGAGATTTCAGCTGAGCACACTGCTGCCCCCAAAATATCAGGTCCTATTACTAAAGTATGAAAGGACAGGTGAATATTAAGTGGCAATCAGCAGTCCCTGCCATTCTTCCTTCTTGATCCCAGCTTTTCACTCTATTTTAACCCCCTTCACAGCAGCCAGAAGGTAACTCCACTGCACAAAACTTGCCAGTGGCTCTCAACACACTCAAGAGTCAAAGCCAAAGTTTTTCTGGTGCCCTTCAAGGCCCTATTCACTTTGGTCCTATTGTCTCTCCGACCTCACCTCCTGTCACTTTTCCCTATTCGTTTTCCTCATTGTTGTTCATCAGACCAACAAAACTTGCTGTCCCATAGCATTTTTGGAATGCTGCTTTAAAAGAACCTCTTACCTCTCAGGCAATTGTTCAGCAGAAATGTGTGATTCTATTTTAATTAAATGGATCCTGCAGAGAAAACAGTATTAGTATATCAAGTACATAGAAACAGACATAGGTTAGACATTTGCAGAAAGAAACCACTTATCCAAAAATGTACTGTTAAGTGCAGATACTGTTTCCTAGTCCTAACATAGCACAGTTCAGTTCAGACAGTTCAGTCGCTCAGTCATGTCCGACTCTTTGCGACCCCATGAATCGCAGCGTGCCAGGCCTCTCTGTCCATCACCAACTCCCAGAGTTCACTCAGACTCACGTCCATCGAGTCAGTGATGCCATCCAGCCATCTCATCCTCTGTCGTCCCCTTCTCCTCCTGCCCCCAATCCCTCCCAGCATCAGAGCCTTTTCCAATGAGTCAACTCTTCGCATGGGGTGGCCAAAGTATTGGAGTTTCAGCTTCAGCATCATTCCTTCCAAAGAAATCCCAGGGCTGATCTCCTTCAGAATGGACTGGTTGGATCTTCTTGCAGTCCAAGGGACTCTCAAGAGTCTTCTCCAATACCACAGTTCAAAAGCATCAGTTCTTCGGTGCTCAGCCTTCTTCACAGTCCAACTCTCACATCCAGACATGACCACAGGAAAAATCATAGCCTTGACTAGACGAACCTTTGTTGGCAAAGTAATGTCTCTGCTTTTGAATATGCTATCTAGGTTGGACATAACTTTCCTTCCAAGGAGTAAGCGTCTTTTAATTTCATGGCTGCAGTCACCATCTGAAGTGATTTTGGAGCCCAAAAAAACAGTCTGACACTGTTTCCACTGTTTCCCCATCTATTTCCCATGAAGTGATGGGACCGGATGCCATGATCTTCGTGCAAGCCTAATTGTTGTAATTTGGTGATAGCTCCCAATCTGAGAAAAGGGTGAGCCCACAATGGCTATTTTCTTTCTATGGTGAATTTTCTTTGCATCTTTGTTTACTCTACATATAAAGCTTAAAAAATTAAATTTGTTTACAATTAATGGAAAAAGCAGAACCTTCCTAATAGGTCCAAGTATTGATTGTCTTACCTTACAGTAAGACTTCTATCACTGTATCAGTGCAGATTGCTGTTTGGGCCATATTTTTAAATTTTGGCAGTACAAATTATTACACTAACTTTAGAGTGGATTGTCTGGCTGTTTATTTTTTACAGTGTTCAAAAGAGGTTCTAAACTACATTCATTTTTTTGCTTATGTTTTTAATAGAAGTTCTTGACCAGGTGTGATCTATATTAATGTAGTATAAAATCAATATATTAGTTTCAATCATCCAATAAATACACATTTAGCACTATCTTGTGCCTACCACTCTTCTGATTGTCACACAGCAAAACAGAAAAGTGTAAGACCAGTTTTTCAGCCTTGAAAGAATTTGCAATCTTTTCAGGAAGATAGGATTATGTTAAGTGAAGAAATTTGACAATAATGCAAGGCAGCATGTAATTAAGTGATAAATTGCTTGTTACACATTGTAAATAGCAAAGTCATTCAAATCTTTAGAGAAGCCCAATATTCATTTCCAAAAGGAATCATTTTTCTTTGATTTTTAAAATTGTCTTACAAACCTCAATGCTTTGAGCATAGAAGTGATTTTTGGGTTTGAGAGTTATTTATAAGCAAATAAGAAGTATAAAGTAGATGATCGAACTGGTGATTATTTTTGATCCAAGAGTGCTGTGACTCTGAACTCATGGTTTTGATATCTTTGTGTAGCTTTTACATTGACTGTATCTGATGCACATTATCAGTGGGGAGGAAGTCAGATGTCAGGCCAGAAAGATCAAGGAGTCTGCAGGGGGCAAGAAAAGCCTGGGAAAGTGGGAAATTACATATGGCCTCTAAAGACATTCTTTCCAATAACTAGTTGAATGACTTTTTCAGATGAACTTTATATAAAGTAAGGTTATTGGTTTATTATGAAATATGCCTGGTGGTTTCCATGCAGCTAGGTGAGTACCAATATGAATTCCAAAATATTCATTCATCACAAGATATTTTTGCCTTTAATTAGTTAGATCAGTGATTTGATTGACCCATCCATCTTGTTTAAAAAGCATGAAAATAAAGTAATGGGCTTTTTTTTAAATTTATTAATCCAAATGAGTGTTGTCACAAATAAAGTGTGGAAACGTGTTTACGTCTCAATGCCATTGCTTAAATATAAAAATATGACACTTTAGAGTTGGACCATAAAGAAGGCTGAGTGCTGAAGAATAGATGCTTTCAAATTGCAGTGCTGAAGAAAACTCTTTAGAGTCCCTTGGAATGCAAGATCAAACCAGTCAATCCCAAAGGAAATCAACCCTGAATATTCATTGGAAGGACTGATGCTGAAGCTGAAGCTCCAATACTTTGGCTACCTGATGTGAAGAGCTGACTCATTGGAAAATACCCTGATGCTGAGAAAGACTGAGGGCAGGAGGAGAAGGGGACGACAGAGGACGAGAGAGCTGGATGGCATCACCAATTCAATGAACATGGCTCTGAGCAAACTCTGGGAGATAGTGAAGGACAGGGAAGCCTGGTGTGCTGCAGTCCAAGGGATCACAGAGAGTCGGACATGACTTGGTGACTAAACAGCAGCAACAAATTTCCTGGAATTGATCACATCTTGTTGTTGTTCAGTCTCTCAGTCATGTCTGACTTTATTGCGACCTAATGGACTGTAGCCCACCAGACTCCTCGGTTCATGGGATTCCCCAGACACAGAGTGGTTTGCCATTTCACATCTTACTCAGGCCCTGTTTCCTCTAGGGCTAGGGGATGGGGATGACAGGAGTTGATCTAGCTCAGGCTTTTCTGGTTGGAAGCAACCTCTTTCAGGGTACACTCATTATACATGGTCATTTGGGGTTAATATTCAGTCAAACTCAAGGTGCAAACTCCCTCACAGGCTCCCGCTCTTCCTGGCCAAGATGGCTACCTGCAGCAGCACTTCACAGACAGCAGTGCGGTGCTGGGCTTGTGGCCACAGCAGTGCGCTGTTTACACCTCTGCTCCTCACTCCTGGTGCTCCTCACTGGCGTGGCCCCTAGTTTAGGGTCATCTGCTCAACAGCCTGGGCCGCAGAGTCTCATCCCACATGAAGTGACCACCAGCTCTGACCCTTCTCTACCCCCTTCCTCACCTTGAGGCACTCCAGGAACTTTTTTGGATCCCAGGGCATCCTGCTTGCCCAAGGCAGACTGGAGGGGCCATCAAGTCATCTCTGCTTAGAATCCTTCCGCAACCACTTCTTGGCCTCTGTTGGCACTGTGCTGTGCTGCGTTTAGTTACTCAGTCATGTCCTACCCTTTGAGACCCCGTGGACTGTAACCTGGTAGGCTCCTCTGTCTATGGGGATTCTCCAGGCAAGGATACAGGAGTGGGTTGCCATGCCCTCCTCCAGGGGATCTTCCCAACCCAGGGATCAGACCCAGGTCTCCCACACTGCAGGTGGATTCTTTACTGCCTGAGCCACGAGGGAAGCCCAAGAATACTGGAATGGGTAGCTTATCCCTTCTCCAGGGGATCTTCCCAACCCAGGAATCGAACCAGGGTCTCCTGCACTGCAGGTGGATTCTTTACCAGCTGAGCTATCAGGAAGGCCCCTAGTTGGCATTACGTTAACCTAGTGATCCTCCAAAAGGCTTTATGTATCCCACAGCTGTTCCAAGAAAGTACAAGGAAACCCCACCCTTCTGCAAATGCACCTGTCAGTCAGTGCAGGTTGCTCTAACAAAATACCTTACACTTGATGACTTACAAATACTTATTTCTCCATTCTGGAGGCTGGAAAGTCCAAAATCTAGGTGCCAACAAATTCTACATCCTGATTCGTGTCTTCACATGGCAGCGGGTGGGGAGTGCCTTAGTCTCCATATAACAGCACTGATCTCCTTCATGGGATTGACCTAATGATCTTCCAAAGTCTCCTCCACAAAATGCCATCAACTGGGGATTAGGGCTTCCAGAACACAAACATTCAGTGTGTAGCAACCCCAAACTATCTGGTTTTCCAACTTCCCTGAGCAAGATCTGGCCCTGGACTTGGACAGCTAGACCAAGATTTCTCATGACTTGCTTTTCTCTCTCTCTCTCTTTCTGTTCTCTATCCTCCTGCTCAGCCCCCACAAATCTGAAGTGCTTTCCTTGTCAATATCAATGAAGGAGCTTCAGGGAAAGAAACTAGAAGACAAGAAAAATGATTCAGAGAGATAATTCAAACCATACCATCTTCATTATGCACCTTTGGGTCTTTTATTTTTAAATTTCCTTTGGTATCAGCAGTTCCTTCAAGGAAAGTTATTTTCATCCTTTGAAGACTTATTTGATTTTTAGAGATGGTCAAAATTATTCCAAGGCAAATCTGTTGATTAAAATGGGTGAGCTATTTGGTCAATAGGCTAAGGCATTAATTTAAAAAAAAAAAAAAAAGAGGAAAAGGAAGCAAAAGGAAAAAAAATCATAGAGATGCTCAGGTATATGGGGCAGAAATGCACTGAAAACAGTCAGGGGCTTGTAGCTCCTGCCCTGTTCCTGAACATTCTCTAGGAAGTCTACTGGTTTAGAGCTACATTTGGATGAGAGGACAGTAAAAGCCAAACTCACAGTTACTAACAAACTATTGCTTACATTTAAGCTCCTATACAATGACACAAACTTTCAAAGACTAAGCTTTTAACTTACAGTTTAGGACAAATGTATTTAAGATCAAACATCATACTGCACAGCTGTTTCTTGGGACTGACAAATGTGCTGTCACTGGCCACCAAAATGTTCTGTTGAACATTGTCTTAGTCTGTTCTCTACATCTTACAAAGTGTCATTGACACTGGTATAGACAACATGAAAGGGGAAAAGTTTAAGTCAAATAGTCATTAGTTGCTTTTGTGCTATTTGAAGCTGCCTCTTACCCAGTCATGTACCTGTAGAGTTGAATCTCTAGCCCACCCTAATTCCTCATTTCCAAGATCCTCGCAATGTTAAGCTGGTGCTTTCCTCATTTTAGAGGTCATTGTCTGATGTTAATGTGTAAGAGCTGAGATAGATATAGAAGTGATATTATTTTCTCTCCCTCCTTAACAACGTCATTAGTCCTTGTTCAGTGGGCACGTCACATACCTTTCTGTTCTCTTAGAGAAAAATATTGCTCAAGCTTTGCAAAGTACCTTCAAATAATTTTTTGAAGAACAGCCAAAAAAATGAACTATGAAGATGAGGAGTCAGCTTTCTAAGTCAAAAATATTAGTTGAATAAAGATGCCCAAGGTCATCTTAATAGAAAATTTAAGAAAATAGTAGAGATTGAAGTATATTCTCCCAACTTTGCAAATTACTAGTTTTCTGACCTAAGATAAATTACTTAACCTCTTTGTACTTAGTTTTCACTTTTGTAAGGAAATGGATAATGAGGTCTGCACTCCTGAGCTCTTAGCTCTTGTCTAGTTCAGGATGAGACTTACCTGTAGAAGAAGCACATCATTGGTGAGCTGTTTTCCTAGGGTACCTGTAGTGAAGTGTCTAAGAAATTATCCTACCCAGGAAAACTGGACAGTGGAATGTATGATAGTGCAAACTTTTTATTTATTCTTTTAAAACCATTTGCTTATTTTATTTATTTGGCTGTAATAAATTTATCTTAGTTGCAGCATGTGAGATCTAGTTCCCTGACCAGAAATCAAAGCTGGGCCCCCTACATCAGGAGTGTGGAGTCCTAGCCACTGTCCACCAGGGAAGTCCCATACATTCTTTCTAAAGAGCAGGCAATTCAGAGGGTGAAAAAGCATGAGTCTTGGTCTAGACCCTCCCTGGGGATGTAAATGGTCTTGAGCAAGTAATCCAAGTGTGCTCTGAGCCTCAGTGTCATTATCCATGAGATGCAGTAAAACATCTAGCATTCAGTGATGGAATTAAATACATTTTTACAGCACCAGGTGCATGTAGGTGAGGATACAAAAGGTTATCTTTAGAGATGAGGAAACTAGAATCCAGATAGATTATATAATCTGCATAAAGTTACATTATTTGTAAGCACAGCACCAGAACACAAGTACAGATCTTGTGACTCCATCGCAAACACTTTTTCTACAATAAAGTGAACTTCACTTGGGCCACAAACCCCTCTGAGAATCTGCCAAATCTATTAAGTCCATCTCTCAGAAAAAGGCATATAATTTTTCCATATAATTTCAGATATCCATGGACCTCCCAGGGGGCCATAGACCCAGATTAAGAATCCCTGTACTCCAGACTGTGGGCTTCTCTAAATACTTCTGGGTGTATTTGCCAAATGAGAACATCATTTCTGTCCTTATGTCAGAAGAAAAGGATAGATTTTATGGTACTAAAGTGGTATAGAAAGTCTTTAACTGACGCAGGAAATAAAAAAAAGCTTTCTTCAGACTCTCATGATTTTAAAGCACTCCTTAGATGCTGAGGATATTCCAAAATCTGAGCCATATTCAGACATTTATTCAGCAAATCCTTCCCAAGGACCTTAGTAACAATGGGGCCCAAGACAGAGCCTGCTCTCATGGAATTTATCTTCCCCATTAGGGGAGATGGACAATAAACAAAATCATGTCACACTGGGTATAAGACAGGGTGATGTGACAAAGAATGAAGGAGGGTCTACTGAACACTGCGTGGACAAGGAAGATTTCTCTGAAGAGTTGGTATTTGAGATGTAACTGAGAGGATGAAAAGTAACTAGGGAAGATCTCAGACCCATATTTCATGCACAGGAAACACCTCATACAAAACCTCCAAATGGGAATGAACTTGGTATGCACTGCTGTGGCGGCAGTGGGCTCACCCAGAGGGCAAGTGGCAGGTGACGAGCCTGGAGAGGTGGGTGGTGCCAGTTCCTGTAAGGCCTTGTAGACCAGCGTAAAGAGTGTGGCTTTTACTCTACAGGAGATGGGAAACACTGGAGAGGCGAGGTCAGTGACATCTGGTGTTATAAAAGATCACTCGGGCTGCTATGTGGGAACGAGTATCAAGGGGCAGGAGTTTAAAAAAAGAATATGAGTAGTCCAGGAAAGGGATGGTAATGATGAAGACAGAGAAAAGGCAACAAATTTGGAATGTTTTCTGGAGGTTGAAAGTATAGGCCTGGCCTATAGACTGGATATGAGGAGGTGAAAAAAAGTAAACCTAAGGACCATACCTAGGGTTTGACCAGAGCAACTGGATTCATGGTGACCGTATTTCTTGGGGGTCCGCAGACTGGAGCTGCAGAAGGAGCAGGCTTGAGGGGGCAGTGGAGGTGAGACAAGCAAACTGGAGTTAAGATCTGCTCTGTTAAGTCTGCAGTTAGAGATATGATGTTAGAGCTCCAGGGACAGGTCCAGGTTAAAGACATAAACTCAGAGTTAGTCCTATCTCAATGGTATATAAAATCATACAATTGCTTAAGATTAACTCGTTGTTTAGTCGCTGAGTAATGTCTGACTCTCTGTGACCCCGTGGACTGCCAAGCTCCTCTGTCCATGGGATTCTCTAGGCAAGAATACTGGAGTGGGTTGCCATTTCCTTCTCCAAAGATTAACCAGAGAAGCATGCAAATATTGGGTTGGCCAAAAAGTCTTTTTGGGATTTTCTGTAATATCATACCTGAATGAACTATTTGGCCAATAGAAAGACTAGAAGATGGCACGGGACATCACTTTGGAGAAGTCCATTACTTCGTGGTCGACCAGAAGAACTAGAGCCAGCAAAAGAAACTGAGAGTCAACAGAGAGGTAGAAGGAAATGAAGAGTGCTGTGGCACCAAAGCCCAAAAACAAAAGTATTTCCAGAAAAAGAGAATGAAGAGCTGTGGCAAATGCTCCTTGGAGGTTAGAGCAGAGACCCTCATTTCCTGGTTCCTATAAGCTGGAATGTAGACATGGAAGTGGCCCAGTTTCAATCATGCACATGAGGACAATACTCTGGAATATCAGGGAAACTGAGGAAGAGAACCTGGATTCCTGAATGCTCTTGTGGAGCAGAGCTGCCCATCTGCTGCTGATTGCCCACTTCCCTCTGGACTCCATTGAAAAGAAATTAACTTCTCTCTAGAATCACTCTGCTTTGAGGTCGCTACTTTAGCAACTTAGCATATACCATGTGGCTTCCCTAGTGGCTCAGATGATAAGGAATCCACCAGCAAAGAGGGAGACCCAGGTTTGATCCCTGGGTCAGGAAGATTCCCTGTAGAAGGGAATGGCTACCCACTCTAGTATTCTTGCCTGGAGAATTCCATGGACAGAGGAGCCTGGCGGGCTACAGTCCATGGGGTCACAAAGAGTGAGACACGACTAAGCGACTAACATTTGCACTTACTTGTAGCCTGTACCACAACCTTCCCATGTGTCAAGAAAATGGCAGAGTGCAACATGGAGCAACACGGTGACTTTGACAATTTCAGAGGCATCATTGGGACTAAAACCTGATAGGATAAGTTAAAGAGCTAATCTATTCATTCACTCTTACATTCATTCAGAATATTTATTGAGTTTTTACTATCTGTGATGCACTGTCCTAGGCCCTGAGATGTAGCAGAGAACAAAAGATATAATGCTCTTGCCTTCATGGAATTTGTATTCTAGTGGAGGAGACAAAGGATAAACATAAAAACGGATAACAAATAAACAGATATGAAGACCAGGTAGTGAGTATCACTGACTCAATGGACATGAGTTTGAGAAAATTCTGGGAGACAGTGAAGGACAGGGAAGCCTGGCATGCTGCAGTCCATCATGGGGCTTCAAAGAGTCGGACATGACTTAGCGACTGAACAACAACAACAAGCAAATGGGCATTAAGGGATGAGCTATATGAAAATCTTAAAGAACAGTACACCAAGCAGAGGGAACAGAAACTACAGAGTCCCCTAGTCAGAAATTCACTTGTTCCAGGAACAGCAAGCAATCTGATGTGCTACAGAGCATAGTAAATGAGATAGAAAGTTCAGTTCAGTTCAGTTCAGATCGGTTGCTCACTCGTGTCGGACTCTTTGCGACCCCATGAATCGCAGCATGCCAGGCCTCCCTGTCCATCACCAACTCCCGGACTTCACTCAGACTCACATCCATTGAGTGAGTGATGCTATCCAGCCATCTCATCCTCTGTCATCCCCTTCTCCTCCTGCCCCCAATCCCTCCCAGCATCAGAGTCTTTTCCAATGAGTCAACTCTTCACATGAGGTGGCCAAAGTACTGGAGTTTCAGCTTTAGCATCATTCCTTCCAAAGAAATCCCAGGGCTTATCTCCTTCAGAATGGACTGGTTGGATCTCCTTGCAGTCCAAGGGACTCTCAAGACTCTTCTCCAACACCACAGTTAAAAAGCAAATTAGAGAAAAAGAAAAGATGTCAGATTGTGGTTGTGCTTGTAAACCAGGACAAAGAGTTTCCATTTTTTAAAAACTGTATTGGACTATAGTTGATTTACAATGTTGTGTTAGTTTCAGGTATGTTTGTATGTGCTTAGTTGCTCAGTCATGTCCAACTCTTTGCAACCCCATGGACTGTGGCCTGCCAGGCTCCTCTGTCCACAGGGATTCTCCAGGCAAGAATACTGGAATGGGTTGCCATGCCCTTCTCCAGGGCATCTTCCCAACCCAGTGATTGAACCCAGGTCTCCCACATTGCAGACAGATTCTTTACCAGCTGAGCTACCAGAGAAGCAGTTTTCTATTTCATTGTAGATAGGATAGGAAGTTATTGGAGTAATCACAGAGATTTTAACCAGGTCTGGCATTTTAAAATATTGATCTTGCTGCTCTTTGAAGAACTGGATGTAAGAGTTGAGTGAAGTAATCCAGGCTAGAGATGATGGTGTCTCGGACTTGAATAACCGTGGTGGAGGTAGTGAGACATGGTCGGATTTGGAGCATGTGTGTGTGCTGCGACTGACTATAAAGTGTGTATAGAAACACCTTTGAGATGATCTGCTTGCTGTGAAGGCGAGTAGGAACCTGGGACAACAGCTGAAAAGTTTACAGGGTTTAGGAGTCCCTCTGTCTCTCCGGTGTCTCATTCTGTCTCTGACTCTTTCTGTCACTGTCTCTTTTCCCCTCTCTCTTTTTCTTTTTTTTCCCTCTCTCTTTTTCAAAGGCAGGAAATATCAGAGTTAGTGTGGTGATAGGAATGATTTGGTAGAAAGGAGTGAACTGATAACTTAGGAAAGACAGGTGATATTTGCATAAGAAGGATGGATCCAGAATTAAGTGCAAGGTTTGGTCTTTAACAGCACTTTATCCATTGAAAAAAAAGGGCATGTGTTAGAAATTTACTGGCATGGGAATAGAGAAATTCTTGGGTGGTGGCATCTGTTTTATCAGTAGAATATGAGGTAACTGAGTGTGAAGATGTGGGCAAGAGACTGTGCTTGAGTAAGAGAATATAGCAGGTTTGAGGAAAGGGAATGTGCTGTGGCATGACTATTTCAGAGAGTGAGAAACACACATGAAGAAGCCCAGGAGGACTGGTGAGTGGTACTGAGCGCATCTTAAATGGGTGGTCCTGAATTTAAAGCGAGCCTAGTCAGCACCAGTGCTGTGTTTTCCTGTTGCCCAGTTCAGTTACTTGTGTACAGGCGCTGAGTAGGTGTTCAGCTGTGCTTAACCTAGGCTGGAGTTTTACTAGGCAAATGGAGAGGAGGCAGTGGTTTTAAGTATCTGCAAAGGAGAAGTAGGAGGCCGAAAGCTGGATCTAAACTGAGAAGAAAAATAATCAAAGAGACCAATGATGCAGATTTTGGGGGGATCCCAAATTAATACAGCTTGGAAGCCCTGCTTGAAGACAAGAATACAAAAATATGAATACAGAATTAGGCATAGGAGTTATTTGTTTAGGATGACAAGAATAATTACAAGAAGTTATGAAGATATTATAAAGTTGATGGTGATGGTTAATTTTATTCGCCAACTTGACTGGCTAAGGGAATCTCAGACAGCTGGTAAAATATTATTTCTGGGTGTGACTTGGAGGTTATTTCCAGAAGAGATTAGCATTTGAATTGTTGAACTGTGTAAAGCAGACAGCCCTCCCCATGTGGGTGGGCATCATTCCACGCACTCAGAGCCTGAACAGAACAAAAGCGTGGAGACAGGGTGAATGCATGCTCTCTCTGCTGAGACATTGGTCTCCTGCCCTGGAGGCTGGCACTCCTGGTTCTCATGCTTCTGGATGCTGGTATGGACATATGCACCCCTCCCTCCCAGTTCTTAGACTTTTGAACTCAGGCTGAATTATACCACCAGATTTCCTGGATCCATAGCCTGCCTTCACAGATCATGAGACGTAATTAGCTTCCATAACTGTAAAAGTCAATTTATGTAATAAATCTCTTCTTATATACATATACCTACATATATTCCACTGGTGCTGTTTCTCTGGAGAATTTTGACTAATACATTGATATATGTCATTAACATAACAAAATCCAGAGGATTTACAGGATGTTTTTATTTATTAACTGCATGAAAGTTATTATGTAACTATTACATTATTTTCCTTACATATTTTAGTTATATAACCTTTGATCACCTCTTCATGTGAGAACCATTTTGCTATAATTTTTTAATACAGAAAACAGAAAGATAATTTAGCTCTGTCTCTAGCATGGTTGACTAAAAACTATGTATTGATATCTAGGATATAAACATGTAACATCACACACAGATACACTTGCTCCATGTAGTGTAACTACAGATTTCTGCCCTACTGCTATAGGAATTTTGATAAATTATATTTTACATAGTTCCTGTCATAAGAGAAAACAATTTGCAAAGGCATTTTTTATATGTTGCATTATCAAAAATATTTATAACAAGAGAGCTTCTATTTTCACTGGGGATTGGAGAGCACTAAAAGCATCACTTACACAGTTTTACAAGACTACACCTTTCATTTGCTTGTTTAATTTTTACTGAGTATAGTTAATTTACAATGTTGTATTGGTTTCAAGTATAGAGCAAAGTGAATCAAATGTACATAACGTATGTGTGCTCAGTCAAGTCCAACTCTTTGCAACTCCATGGACTGTAGTCCTCCAGGCTCCTCTGTCCATGGGATTTCCCAGTTCTCAGGCAAGCATATTGGAGTGAGTTGCCATTTCCTCCTGCAGGGGATCTTCCTGACCCAGGGATCGAATCTCCGCCTTCTGCATCTCCTGCATTGGCAGGCAGATTCTTTGCCGCTGGAGCCATCTGGGAAGCCTACATACACATATATCCTCTGTCTTTTTAGATTCTTTCCCCATATAGGTCATCACAGAGCTTACAGACGTTACCGCTCCCTGGGCTGTATGGTAGGTCCTTAAAGAAACATAAATATCATATGATGGCACTTACATGTGGAATTTGAAAAAATGATATGAATGAACTTTTTACAAAACAGAAATCCAGTCACAGATACAGCAAATAAACTTAATGATTACCAGGGGGCTAAAGGGGGAATGGATAAACTGGGAGACTGGGGTTGACATACACCCCCTACATTTTTTTTTTTTTATTTGGCTGCGCTGGGTCTTAGTTGCAGCATGCAGATCTTTAGTTGCAGCAGGCAAACTCTCAATTGCGGTCCGTTGGAGCTAGTTCTCTGACCAGGGTCGAACCCAGGCCCCCTGCACTGGGACTGTGGAGTCTTAGCCACTGGACCACCAGGGAAGTCCACACCCTACCGTTTTTAACTCTTTTCCATTCAGTTCAGTCGCTCAGTCATGTCCAACTCTTTGTGACCCCATGAATCGCAGCACGCCAGGCCTCCCTGTCCATCACCAACTCCCAGAGTTCACTCAGACTCACGTCCATCGAGTCAGTGATGCCATCCAGCCATCTCATCCTCTGTCGTCCCCTTCTCCTCCTGCCCCCAATCCCTCCCAGCATCAGAGTCTTTTCCAATGAGTCAACTCTTCGCACGAGGTGGCCAAAGTACTGGAGTTTCAGCTTCAGCATCATTCCTTCCAAAGAAATCCCAGGGCTGATCTCCTTCAGAATGGACTGGTTGGATCTCTTTGCAGTTCAAGGGACTCTCAAGAGTCTCTCAAGATGCTCCTCTTTTGAAGCATCAATTCTTCGGCGCTCAGCCTTCTTCACAGTCCAACTCTCACATCCATACATGACCACAGGAAAAACCATAGCCTTGACTAGATGGACCTTTGTTGGCAAAATAATGTCTCTGCTTTCAATATGCTATTTAGGTTGGTCATAACTTTCCTTCCAAGGAGGAAGCGTCTTTTAATTTCATGGCTGCAGTCATCATCTGCAGTGATTTTGGAGCCGCAAAAAGAGCTGACACTGTTTCAATTATTTCCCCATCTATTTCCCATAAAGTGATGGGACTGGATGCCATGATCTTCGTTTTCTGAATGCTGAGCTTTAAGCCAACTTTTTCACTCTCCACTTTCACTTTCATCGAGAGGCTTTTGAGTTCCTCTTCACTTTCTGCCATAAGGATGGTGTCATCTGCATATCTGAGGTTATTGATATTTCTCCCGGCAATCTTGATTCCAGCTTGTGCTTCTTCCAGTCCAGCGTTTCTCATGAAGTACTCTGCATATAAGTTAAATAAGCAGGGTGATAATATACAGCCTTGACATACTCCTTTTCCTATTTGGAACCAGTCTGTTGTTCCATGTTCAGTTCTAACTGTTGCTTCCTGACCTGCATACAAATTTCTCAAGAGGCAGGTCAGGTGGTCTGGTATTCCCATCTCTTTCAGAATTTTCCACAGTTTATTGTGATCCACACAGTCAAAGGCTTTGGCATAGTCAGTAAAGCAGAAAGAGATGTTTTTCTGGAACTCTCTTGCTTTTTCCATGATCCAGTGTATGTTGGCAATTTGATCTCTGGTTCCTCTGCCTTTTCTAAAACCAGCTTGAACATCAGGAAGTTCATGGTTCACGTATTGCAGAAGCCTGGCTTGGAGAATTTTGAGCATTACTTTACTAGCATGTGAGATGAGTACAACTGTGCAGTAGTTTGACCTACAGCAAAAGGTCACTTGGTAAAGAATCCGCCTGCAATGCAGAAGACCCCGGTTTGATTCCTGGGTCTGGAAGATCTGCTGGAGAAGGGATAGACTACCCACTCAAGTATTCTTGGGCTTCCCTTGTGGCTCAGCTGGTAAAGAATCTGCCTGCAATGTGGGACACCTGGGTTCGATCCCTGGGTTGGGAAGATCCCCTGGAGAAGGGAAAGGCTACCCACTCCAGCATTGTTGGCCTGGAGAATTCCATGGACGGTACAGTCCACAGGGTCGCAAAGAGTCAGACAAGACTGAGCGACTTTCACTTTCACAGCAAAAGGTCAGGTAGCAATCTGATCCCTTGTCCTGCACTTTCAAGTCTTGACACAAGGGGAGACAGCCTAGCAGGGAGTAGGGGGAATCTTGCAGCTGTTGCTACACTAACAGCATGTGACTACAAGCCTATCCTCTCAGGTGACTACGAACCTTCGATCCCAACTAAACCATTTAGATTGTCCTAACAAAACTTTCCCTTAATTGTCCTAAAACTGCCCCCCCACTTTGACACTGTCTTACTTCAGGGAAGTGTGATAGAATGGAAGAAAGTGTGAAAGAAACAGCATTCTTAATTGGTTGTATTAAATATCTAACAGCTTCTATCCAAGGATCTCAGCTTCTGTCCTTTGCCTATTTTCCTCTTAAAGTGACTGTCATTTTCCCATTTGATTTTTAAGCATTATTAATATGAAAACTTTTGCTCTGGGTGGGAGGTGGGAGGTTCAAGAGGGAGGGAACATATGTTTACCTATGGCTGACTCATGTTGATGTATGGCAGAAACCAACAAATATTGGAAAGCAATTATCCTCTAATTAAAAATAAATCAATTTTAAAAAAAGAACTTTTGCTTGTTATAGTTTAAGACATATTCAGTTCAGTTCAGTTGCTCAGTCGTGTCTGACTCTTTTCGACCCCATTAACTGCAGCACGCCAGGCCTCCCTGTCCATCAGCAACTCCCGGAGTTCACTCAGACTCAGGTCCATCGAGTCAGTGATGCCATCCAGCCATCTCATCCTCTGTTGTCCCCTTCTCTTCCTGCCCCAAATCCCTCCCAGCATCAGAGTCTTTTCCAATGAGTCAACATGTAGAATGGTCCAAAAGTCACTCCAAGACTATATTCGCCACAAAAATAATCTGACCACGTGAAAACTCTACTAGAGCCCATTCCAGGCCTTGCAAGATGCAGTTCTAGGGAAAGCCTTAAAACAGTCTTCGTAAATCTGCCTCTGGCTTGGACTGAGAGCTCAGAGGTAATGATGACATTTTAAAAGACTAGTTTCCTTCCTGAGAAGTCCAGTCTCCTGCTTTCTGAGTTGTCCCTCACCCTTCTGTCCCTTCTGCCCTGGAACTGCCCTGGGGTTGTGGTGAAGAGTGGAGGGGGGTGGGGTGGTCAGGATGGACTGGGAAAGCTTAAATCCGGATGTTTGGGGCTCACACTTGAGCCAACAGTTCCTTTGAGGCATGGCTTCTGCTTCACTGTGGGCTTGCAGTTTCCTCTGCAGGGTCCGCGTGAGGATACAAATGAGAAGAGAAATGCCGGGGAAAAGAAAACCGTACTAACACTCTGCAACCCTGCCAGAATCCAATACATGGATGAATCAGATTTCTCAAAAGATGAACAGCCCCATATAGTGGTTATTGCTGGTGATGTCAAAACTATAACTCAATCCCTTTGCAGGGCCTGCCTTACTGGAAGGTCCCCAACATCCATTCCATCTTGCTTTCTGCCATTGAAAACCAGCCTCTTCAGAAATGTCTGCCTCACAGATCTACTTGAAAGTCTCCTCACTAGAATATTCCCTTAAGTTCTTCCAGGAGGCTGTTTGTTTTGTTTTAGTGAAGTATAGTTGATTTACAATGTTGTGTAGATTCAGGTATATAGCAAAGTGATTCAGCTGTGCCAACATGCATACAGACATATATATGTGTGTGTATATTTCTGTATATGTGTATTTCTGTATATGTTTACGTGGGCTTCCCAAGTAGTGCTAACGTAAAGAATCTGCCTGCCAATGCAGGAGACGTAAGAGACATGGGTTCAGTCCCTGGGTTGGGAAGATACTCTGGGGATGAAATGGCAACTCACTCCAGTATTCTTGCCTGGAGAATCCCATGGACAGAGGAGCCTGGGGGCTACAGTCCATGGAGTTGCAAAGAGTCAGACACGACTGAAGTGACTTGGCACTCATGTTTATGTATGTGTATATATATACACACACACATATATATTCCTTTTCGGATTCTTTTCCATTATAAGTTATTAGAAGATACTGAATGTAGTTCCATGTGCTACACAGTAGGTCCTTGCTGTTTATCTATTTTATACATAATAGCATTTATGTCTTGATCCCAAACTCCTAATTTATCCCTCCCCACCCCAGCTTTCCCCTTTGGTAACCATAAATTTGTTTTCTAAGTCTATGAGTCTGTTTCTCTTTTGTAAATAAGTTCATTTGTATCATTTTTAAGACTCCACATATAAATGATGCTATATGATATTTGTCTTTCTTTGACTGACTTCACTTAATATGATAATCTCTAGGTCCACCCACGTTGATGCAGACGGTACTATTTCATTCCTTTTTATGGCTGAGTACTTTTCCTTTGGGTATATATACCACATCCTCTTTGTCCATTCACAGGTTGATGGACATTTAGGTTGCTTCCATGTCCTGGCTGTTGTAAATAGTGCTGCTATGAATGCTGAGATGCACTTAACTTTTCAAATTAAGAGTTTTCGTCTTTCCTGTAATCATTAAGAAGTCTACAAAAAAATAAATGCTGGAGAGGGTGTGGAGAAAAAGGAACCTTTGTACACTGTTGTTGGGAATACAAATTGGTGTGGTCACTATGGAAAACAGGTTCTAAAAAACACCAGCAATCCAACTCCTAGGCATATATCTGGAAAATATAGCTACTTTATTTGGAACAGGCACATTAGCCTGATTTAGTTTCTTAAGTCAGTTTATCACAGGCTACTTTGGGTGTAAACAAGATACGAGAGAGAGGAAGCACACTGGTAGGACCTCATGCTGATGCACAGTCTGGAAAGCCAAGAGCAATGAGGTAGAAAGAGGGTACCAAAGAAGGCAGAAAACAAATCATGCTTCAATTTAAGCTAAGTCTAAATGTAAACCTTTACCTTATAATATCCTCCTATTAGCTAACTGGGGGAGAAGGCAGTGGCACCTCACTCCAGTACTCTTGCCTGGAGACTCCCATGGACGGGGGAGCCTGGTAGGCTGCAGTCCATGGGGTCGCTACAAGTCGGACATGACTGAGTGACTTCAGTTTCACTTTTCACTTTCATACATTGGAGAAGGAAATGGCAACCCACTCCAGTGTTCTTGCCTGGAGAATCCCAGGGACAGAGGAGCTGTCTATGAGGTCGCACAGAGTCGGACACGACTGAAGCAACTTAGCAGCAGCAGCAGCTAACTGGGAAGTGAAATTACTTCTTATATGGGGAATTTCAGGGAACATTTTTCAGTCTGAAAATGTGAACCAATCTCATAAGATGAAGCATTAAGTAATATATTTATTCCATTTTTGGAATAAAAGACAAATTAGCACCTGTAGAAACACTAGATAGTAGAAACTGAAGCTTTTGCCCAAATACAAGAGAAAGCATCTTTGTAACTAGAAATTATCCATCAGAAAATGGATATATTCCATCCTTACAAAATTCCTCATAACATGGGATCCTCTTGGAATAATGTTGCTTAGAATCAAAAACTATTTTGAGGAAGTCATAGAGTTTAAAAACTGACTTAATGCCTGTTCTCAGTGCTAATAAAATAGGTGGGAAGCTGAGGAATTTTTCTCAGTGTAATTGAAGTATAATTCACACAGCATAAAATTCACTTATTTTAGTTGGACGTTTTGATCAGATTTAATAAACTTATACAATCCTGCAACCCATCATTACAATCATGTCTTAGACCAATTCCATCATCCCTCAGATGTGACTACGGCTGCTCCCACCCCAGCACTTCTGTGCTTTTGTAAAGATCCAAATGAAATCACAGAGTGCACTCTTTTCTCTTGTTCCTTTCAGTCCGAAGGTGTTTGAGATTCACCTATGTTGCTGCACGTAGTAGTATTTTGTTCATCTTGGTTTTGTACTTAATTTTTTTTATTGTGGTAAATTACACATATAACATAAAATTCACCATTTTAACAGTTTTATTGTGGTTGCAATATTGCAATTTAATTTCCTAAGTGAGGAAAACAAGCAAGTGTCTTTTGTTATGTTAATGAGGTGACGTGGAGAGGAAAGCACCTAGATCATTTAAAGCTGGGGGCTGGCTGTCAGGTGACCCAATTCTGTGATTGGTAGGTTGGAACTTTCAGTCCCTCCTCTGCCCTTCCCTTTCTCCCCTCCTCTGAGCAGAGAGGGGCTAGAGCATGTACAGATTGCCGATGGCCAACGACTCAGTCATGTGTAGTGAAACCGAAACCTCGGTAAAAACCCTAAACAACAGGGTTCTGAGAGCTTCCAGGCTGCTGAACACTTGAGGATGCTAGAGTGTGGTGCTCTCGGATCCGGTATAACCAAAATCAGAACAGGCTAGTGGACCTGATATCTTGTTGTTCTTGTTCACTCACTATGTCGTGTCTGACTCTTTGCGACCCACTGCCTGCAGCATGCCAGGCTTCCCTGTCCTTCACTATCTCCTGGAGTTTGCTCCAATTCATGTCCATTGAGTTGATGATGCCATCTAACTGCTGTCACCCCTCTCCTTCTACCTTCAATCTTTCCCAGCATCAGGGTCTTTTCCAAGGAGTTGGTTCTTTGCATCAGGTGGCCAAAGTATTGGAGCTTCAGCATCAGTCCTTATAGTGAATATTCAGGGTTGATTTCCTTTAGGATTGACTGGTTTGATCTACTTGCTGTCCAAGGGACTCTCAAGAGTCTTCTCCAGATATGTTGTTGGGGATGGTCAACCAAAAGAGGGACAAAGGGGAAAGCACTCTAAGAGTTTGAGGATAAGGAAGGGCTATATTACTAGCCCTAGATAGTGCTATAAAAGTATACATTTAAATAATTGCTAATTTTGTGGGCAACAGCAAATTATAGAATGCATACTTTTGAATAATTATGGAACATTGTGGCATGAATGAGAAAGGCAGATGTTGAGAGCTGATGGGCCAGTCATGAGCAAGGTGACCCCTCAGTAAAGATTGGGAGGGAACAGCCAATAGAGCTGGCTGGCTGGAGACCCTGGCAAAGGCTTCGGGGTATGCAGTCAGCAGGAGCCAAGGTGAAGCTGAGTCAGCGTGGGCGATGCTGCTGGGAGCAGAGACTGCGCCAAAAGGATGGATCATGAGTTCAACAACTGCAGACCTCAGCCTTGCAGACCAGCAGGGTGCCCAGCAATCAAGGGGACAGGACACTGCTCAAAGGACCAGAGGACAGCTTACTCAAGGACCTGGAATACCCTTTCTCTGCTTGTACACCGATGTTATCTTAGGGGAGGGAGGTCCATCCAAGAGACAGATCTATAAGATTTAATAGGGCACAGATATAAAATATTGGATAAGAATAAGCTTCAAACTGTATTGGGCATTCTATTCATTTCTTACTATTGGTCAGTGATTGGGAGCTGTGGAAGACTATCAAATAGTTATCTTATTTCTTCACTATATGAGTTATTTTGGGGTTAAACTTTTTGGCCTGCTTCCCTATATATTAATATACATAGGCATATATATATATATACACACACATATATATATACATATCACATGTGTTCTGTAAGGAAAATGTAGTCTAGCATTCCAGGAAAGTTGGCGTTGGAGAGGAAAAGCACTGGAGAAAGAGTGAAGTCAGAAAACTTCCTGGACTGCTCAGAATGAAAGTCTCTGAGGCCACAGATGTGGGAGCTTTGATCTCAGAAAATACTGGAGCAAACTTGAATCTGCTTTAATGATTCATCTGAGCTCTGTTGGTCTGTGTTGTTCGGCTTCCCTCTGGTCCTAAGCTCTTCTCTTTATTATTCTTTATTGTGAAGAATTGGCTATGTGGGCATTTTCTACTAGTGTGACAACCCACTGGCTGGATGAGGAGTCAGTGTTCATATAGTCAAGCTTCCCTCTCCACACCTGGCTTTCTCTTTGGGTCTCATTTCACTATTTGATAATAATGGTGTTTTCATCTCAAAAATGTTTACATGCAAACTTTAAAAAAATCATCAGAGTCTAGAGTAATGAATTTGTAAGGTGACCATTTACATGGTGTTTTTTTAAGTGTCTAATATACATGAATATCCTGGGAAATATATTTTTAAAATGCAGATTCCCTCATCAATTATGCCACTCCCCACTCAAGAGTGGCCCTAAGCAAATCCTGAGACAGAAAGTAGATTAGAAGTTACCAAGGTGTGAGGGTAAAGGGATTGAGGAGTTGTTTAACAAGTATAGAATTTCACTTCGGGATGATGAGAAAGTTCTGGATTGAATAAGGGTGATGGTTTTACAACACTGTGACTGTACTTAATACCACTGAATTGAACATTTAAAAATGATTACAATGATAACTTTTATGTTATATATCAGTTCAGTTCAGTCGCTCAGTCATGTCTGACTCTTTGCAACCCCATGGACTGCAGCATGCCAGGCTTCCCTGTCCATCACCAACTCCCGGAGCTTGCTCAAACTCATGTCCATTGAGTAAATGATGCCATCCAACCAACAAAATGTTATATATATTTTACCACAGTAAAAGAGAAATTAAAAAAAAAAAGAGTAGAACTTGGGAATTTGCAACTTAAACAGATGTCCCTGGTTATTCTAACACAGGTGGTCCAGAGGCCATGCTGAGAAATTGTATAGATTAGACATCAAGACAAGACCAATGAGCTATTTACAGTAGCCAGGACATGGAAGCAACCTACATGTCCCTCAACAGAGAAATGCATAAAAAGATGGTGTATATGTATATATATACACACACATGTACATATATATAGTGGAATATTACTCTGCCATAAAATGAACAAAATAATGCCATTTGCAGCAACATGGATGGACCTAGAGCCTGCCATACTGAGTGAAGGAAGTATGACAGACCCAGAAAGACAAATACCATATGATATTGTTTACATGTGGAATAAAAAACAAGGGTACCAATGAACTTATTTACAAAACAGAATTAGAATCATGGATGTAGAAAACATATTTATGGTTCCCAGGTATAAGCAGAGAGGGATAAATTGGCAAATTGTGATTGACATATACACACTACTATATATAGAATTAACTAATAAAGACCTACTGTATCGCATAGGAAAGTCTACTCAGTACTCTGTAATGGCCTATATGGGAAAAGAATCTAAAAAAAAGAATCAGATCAGATCAGATCAGATCAGTCGCTCAGTCGTGTCCAACTCTTTGCGACCCCATGAATCGCAGCATGCCAGGCCTCCCTGTCCATCACCAACTCCCGGACTTCACTCAGACTCACGTCCATCGAGTCAGTGATGCCATCCAGCCATCTCATCCTCTGTCGTCCCCTTCTCCTCCTGCCCCCAATCCCTCCCAGCATCAGAGTCTTTTCCAATGAGTCAACTCTTCACATGAGGTGGCCAAAGTCCTGGAGTTTCAGCTTTAGCATCATTCCTTCCAAAGAAATCCCAGGGCTGATCTCCTTCAGAATGGACTGGTTGGATCTCCTTGCAGTCCAAGGGACTCTCAAGAGTCTTCTCCAACACCACAGTTCAAAAGCATCAATTCTTCGGCGCTCAGCCTTCTTCACAGTCCAACTCTCACACCCATACATGACCACAGGAAAAACCATAGCCTTGACTAGACGAACCTTTGTTGGCAAAGTAATGTCTCTGCTTTTGAATATGCTGTCTAGGTTGGTCATAACTTTCCTTCCAAGGAGTGAATGTCTTTTAATTTCATGGCTGCAGTCACCATCTGTAGTGATTTTGGAGCCCAGAAAAATAAAGTCTGACACTTTCCACTGTGTCCCCATCTATTTCCCATGAAATGGTGGGACCAGATATATATACAGGATATATTATATATATTATATATATAATAAATGTATTTATTATATATTTTTATAATATATATATATTTATAATATATATAATATATATTTATAATAATATATATAATATAAAATATAAAATATATAATATATAATATATTTTATAATATTTTATAATTTTATATATAAAATATATAATATTTTATAATATAATATATATATATTATAATATATATAAATAACTGATTCACTTTGCTGTATGCCTGAAACTAACACAACATCACAAATCAACTATACTCCAATAAAAATGTTTAAAAAATGACAAGATCAGTGGAAAGTTGTTCATGATCAAGGAGTCTGACCTGTCTCCATTTTACTACATCTTTCCCAGAACATTGGTGGCCTTACTGGGACCCAGTTCTTTCAAATTCCTTCTCATCAGTATCTCATAAATTGCTGTCTTCCACCAGATTCCCACCTTCGTGACTCCCCAAGGTGGCTCTGGCTGGCAGTGCCCAATGCTCCAAACGTGTCAGGAGCCTGCTTCTACCTTTGATTGTTGTCTTCACCATAGCCGTGGACAAACAGATGTTCTTGCTCCCTTTTTCCTTAGTGGTTGTATGGTTCTGTTAAGCTGCAAGCGCGTACGTCCCCTGTCCTTCCATTTCACTGAGAAACTGGGGTGCCTTTGTCAAGGTCACTGCACCACAGTCTATCTGGGACTCTGGCTTGGTCTGAAAAGGAATAGAACTATCAGTGATATCACATCAAAACATACTCAACATGCCCTCCTCCTCGGCAACCCTGAACATTTCCCCCACACTATTTCTTTCTTCTGGATGAGGCCTTTCCCGCCCCGGCCACACCTCCCAGGATTCTACATACAAGATGAAAGGATGTCGTTGTCTTCCCAGGAGTCCCCAGAGTCTCAGAAGTCTTGGTCCACTGAGCACTGATCTCTTTTCCCTTCACACACTGTGTGCCTGGGTTCTTCATTCCAGTTCCTGTCTAAAAGCGCTGTACACATGCCTGGGAATTCGTGCAAACGTGTGAATCTACACCCTCCGGGCACACAGTTCGGATTCTAGGTGCATATGTGTGCAAGACTCATGACTCTAAATAGTATTATGTGACTGGTTTGAATAGATTGGGAGAGTCTGTTTTCAAATAAATAGTTAGGAGGGAGGAGCTAAGATGGCGGAGGAGTAGGATGGGGAGAACACTTTCTCCCCCACAAATTCATCAAAAGAACATTTAAACGCCAAGTAAATTCCACAAAACAACTTCTGAATGCCGGCAGAGGACATCAGGCACCCAGAAAAGCAACCCAAGTCTTCAAAAGGAGAGAGAAGAAATACAGCTCCACTCACCAGAACACCGTCACAAGCTTCCCTAACCAAGAAACCTTGACAAGCCACCTGTACAAATCCACATAGAGCGAGGAAACGCCACAATAAATAGAACTCCACAAACTGCTAGAATACAGAAAGGACACCCCAAACTCAGCAATTTAAACAAGATGAAGAGACAGAGGAATACCCAGCAGATAAAGGAACAGGATAAATGCCCACCAAACCAAACAAATAGTTAGAATGCTATTAAAAGAAACAGAAGACATTTTTTGAAGTTTTTGACATAATTTAATTTTGTGATTTCAAATTTGAAACTTGATCCAAAAAAAGTCTTTCAGGTTTAGGCTCCCCAAAATGCAGATTACACATCCAGCATTTAAAGCAAATTGCTTATAAAATGAATTTCTCTTTGGGTGTGAACTAAATCTTACAAATTGGCATTCTGATGAAAGATGTTTCAATTATTTAAAAGCAGACTAATTTAATTCCCACTGAAATAATCAGGGGGTTGAAAATTAAAAGCAATTGCTAGGGTGTTGAGTACTTTGGTTGGTACAAAATATTTTCAAGTTTTCCTATGTCTTTCTCATTTTTTTCTAGGCACAAACCTATTTAAAGGGCTTATAAGTTGTATTTTGATATGTGTGTGTGTGCTTAGTCTCTCAGCTGTGTTCAACTCTTTGTGACCCCATGGACTGTAGCCCACCAAGGCTCCTCTGTCCATGGATTTTCCCAGCAAGAATACTGAAGTGGGTTGCCATGCCCTCCTCCAGGGGATCTTCCCGACCCAGGGGTTGAACCTTGCCTCTGTGTCTCCTGCACTGGGAGGTGGATTCTTAACCACTGAGCCACCTGGGAAGCCTGGCTATATTATGATGAATTATTACCAAATCTGATTTTCTCAACATTTCCATTTCTCTTCACAATTGTTTTCAAGAAATTAAGGAGTGAAACTCAGAGAGACAGAGAGACAGAGACTGATATCCTAAGTAGCTGTCCTCACCATTCCCTTTAAGTTAAGGTGACACCTGTTTGCAACAGGAGCAAAGGTTAAAAAATAGAGTAAAATAAAAATATTTTGAAGAAATCTTATATAGCACTTCTTTATGAAGGTACAGTCACATTATAATTTAACAATATTCTATTAATACAAAGTTATTCAAACCAGCTTGCCTCCATTTCCTATATTCTTAGGACAATTCATGTGTTAGCATCTTAACTCACATGAGGGGAATAATAAACCTACTGGTGAAACTTGGGGTTACTGAGCAGTACTGAGAGCCTCTGGAGGTTTGTGGTTATGAATAAAGTGCTGATCATCAACCTAGTGGAAAGGATATTTTCAACCACATGCAGGTAAGTGGATTGACCGAGGTTGGGGCTTAGTCAGTGAAGTACTGTAAATTAGAGCAAGGAGAGAGAGGCAAGGCTGATGAGAGCTTACAATTTGATATGCAATGTTTTAGTATGTTAGAACTGAAAAAGGCAATGTAACATTTCAAAACAAATACAAGACATTGTAGAAGTATCGATGTCTTGACCAAAATAATTTTGTTCCTTCCAATTTGTCATTATAAAACAATCTACTTCAATTTTGTATGAATTTTCAATGTGAATTAAAGAAACCATTTTGCAATTTGTTATGTTTATTGGGCTTAATCATTCACTGTTTCATCCTTAATGAATGTGATTTACTCCTAGGGAAACATGTGATGAAAATGAACTTTCTTGTAAAGGGAAAATAAAATTTAAGAATAACTACAGAGTAAAGTATTGCAATGGATTGAATGTCTGTGTCCTCCCAAAATCAATACGCTGAAGCCCTAGTCCCTGATGTAATGGTATTTGGAGACAGGGCCTTTGGGAGGTAATTAGGTTTGTTGTTGTTTAGTTGCTAGGTTGTGTCTGACTCCTTGCAACCCCATGGACTGTAGCCTGCCAGGCTCCTCTGTCCATGGAATTCTCCAGCCAGGAATACTGGAGAGGGTTGCCATTTCCTTCTCCCAGGGATCTTCCTGATTCAGGGATTAAACCTGGGTCTCCTGCATCGCAGGCAGATTCTTTACCACTGAGTCACCAGGGTATTAGCCTTAGACAAAGTCATGAGCAATTAAATCAAAGATGAGATTGATGCCTTTAAAATGGGATGAAGAGGCCAGAGCTCACTCTCTCTGCCATGTGAGGATACAGCTAGAAGGAGCCATCTCCAAGCCAGGAAGAGGGTCCTCACCAAGGAATAACAATGCTGATCACTCCCTGATCTCAAACTTTCAGCCTCTGGAACAAATGTGAGAAATATACATTTGCTGTTTAAGCCACTCGGTCTATGGTATTTGCCATAGCAACCCAAGTTGACTAAGACAAGTTTCTAAAGTATTTTAAAAATCAGGAGTCCAACTTGAGCTGCAAATAGGGGTAAAATTCTTAGTCTGGGAAGCTGCTATATTTCCATCTTGCTTCTCAAAAGAAATCAAATGTTTACAGGACATTAAAAATTGTGATCATCTTTTTTAAAAGATTCATAAAAGATATTTGTAGCATTATACAATTTAATTATATATCCTTACACGAGCATATTAGAGAAAAACACTGTTCTTCACTAGACCAATTCTTATTTATTGTACCAGTCTCAGCTAAATGTGATTTCCTATGGGAAATGACCCCCTGAGTTTGGGCTGGGTAGCCCCTCTGTTGTGTTCCCATCGCACAATGAATTTACTTGTGGTGGAGAGGTGTTAGGCTTCCCTGGGGGCTCAGATGGTAAAGAATCTGCCTGCAGTGCAGGAGACCTGGATTCGATCCCTGAGTTGGGAAGATCATTACAACTGCCAGTTTCACCGTCTCTCTCCCCAGCAAACTGTAAACTTTTTGAGGATGGGGTTATTTATGCCTTGTTCACCAGGACATCCCTGGCCTCTATCCCAGTCCTGCTCCAGATAGGAACTCTGTGTCTATTTGTTGAATGAATGAATGAATCATCTCTAGTAAAGCCAGGAGCCAACTTGATCATTGTAAAGTATACTTTGGAAAATGCAAGGGGTTCCCCTTCTTCCTATTTTTCTGAGTCAAGCAAGAAAAAAAAGTAAAAGGCCTGAGTTTTAAAAGGTGCCCATGTATTGGAAATATTGAAAACATTAAAAAACAAAATTAGAACACTAAAGCAAAACAATGCATTTTGCCAAGAAGGAAACAAGAATGTGACATTAAAATTTGCATAGCCATTCCAGAATTTGAAAAGGCAAGTATCAGAGGAATTTTTGAGGATAATAACAGGCTTTGTTCATACGGAACTGAATAAGCACATACACAGTTCATATAGAGATTTTATTCAAATCATTTCATTTTATGCAAACCAGCTAGTGAGTCCATTTTGGAACTTTTGTTTGTTGTTGTCTTTGTCTAAACTCATGTGCTCCGAGGAAAACTATGAATTGCTTTAAACATTAACAGATGCTGGATTTAAAGAGTGATCAACTTCTAAACTGCTGATTTCCACGGAAAAACTAAATACATATTCTCTGTTCTGTATCAAGTTCGAAGCTATTATACTATGAAGCGGTTTTTTATGTTTGAGAAAATGTAAAGTATGTGCCATAAAAAGCAATGGTTTAGTGGCTGTTTGTTTCTCCTTTGTATTTGGAGCTGGTTGACGTCAACCAATTTTTGCTAAACTGTACTCAGCATGATGATAATAACTAACACTTATTGAGGGCTTACAATGTGCCAGGCATTGCTATAAGAGTTAACTTTATATGTATTAACTCATTTAAGCCTCACAATAACTCTAGAAGAAGCATTACCCCACTTTTACAGTTGAGAAACCTGAGTCATATAGAGAACTATGCTTAAGGACACAAGCTAGTAAGTCTGGCATCTGGGAGTTGACCCAAAGCTGTCTAGCTTCAGAGCATAAACTCTTCTTGCTGCTGTTGCTGCTGCTAAGTCGCTTCAGTCGTGTCCGACTCTGTGCAACCCCATAGACGGCAGCCCACCAGGCTCCCCCGTCCCTGGGATTCTCCAGGCAAGAACACTGGAGTGGGTTGCCATTTCCTTCTCCAATGCATGAAAGTGAAAAGTGAAAGTGAAGTCGCTCAGTCGTGTCCAACTCCTAGCAACCCCATGGTCTGCAGCCCACCAGGCTCCCCCGTCCCTGGGATTGTCCAGGCAAGAACATTGGAGTGGGTTGCCATTTCCTTCTCCAATGTATGAAAGTGAAAAGTGAAAGTGAAGTCGCACAGTTGTGTCCGACTCTAGCAACCCCAGGCTCCTCTGTACACGGGATTTTCCAGGCAAAAGTACTGGAGTGGGATGCCATTGCCTTCTCATAGTTGTAAGCAAAAGCCAGCTCAGTTCAACTTAGCAGAAAAGCAGTTTATGTAAAGGATAGTGGGCAGCCCACAAAACTTTGGGGAATGCTGGAGAAGTAGGTTTGAGGCTGGAGAGCCAGGAATGATTCTTGAAACCACAAGAGAGAGCTGCCCTGGTGAGTAAACCACCGTCCCTGCCACCACCACTGACCACTGGATGTACCACAGGACAGGTGCAGTAAACATTTTCGTTATTTCTGACATGAGCAGATAACTAGAAGTCTCACTTGCTCTTGTTTTTATTTTGTATAAATAAAATTAACTATGTATCATGATCTCACCAATGTCATTCCAATTTTCTTGTACTTATCAATGCTTATTGAATGAACATCCTCATATAGATGTAGTGGGGGCTTCCCTGGTAGCTCAGCTGGTAAAGAATGTGCCTGCAGTGCAGGAGACCCCAGTTCAATTCCTGAGTCAGGAAGATCCTCTGGAGAAGGGATAGACTATGCACTCCAGTATTCACGGGCTTCCCTAGTGGCTCAGACAATAAAGAATCTGCCTGCACTGCAGGTTTAAGGTTCAATCCCTTGGTTGGGAAGATCCCCTGGAGGAAGGCATGGCAATCCACTCCAGTATTCTTGCCTGGAGAATCCCCACGGACAGAGGAGCCTGGCGGGATATAATCCATGGGATCACAAAGAGTCGGATGCGACGGCACAGCACAGCACATAGATGGAGTGGAATTGGTTTTTTATGTTGAAATATTGCTTTTGAACTAGAGAGGTGAGGGATGTGGCCTTGGGGAGGAAGGGTACAGGAAGATGGTCAGATTCTGCTACATTTTTAAAGCCTTGTTATATTTTCTTCATAGTGTTTGGGGAGCTAGTGCATGCAGTGGAGATGCAGAGTGAGGTAACAAAATCTGGTTTCAAGGCACAAGGAACCTGTAAAAGCAGGACTCTAATCAAAGAGCTGGTACAGAGGTTTAAATATCCCTTTCTATGACATAATTAGACCTGCTACCCATACCAAGCAGGAGCCTGAAAGACTACTGTATGGATCTCTTCCGAATGCCACATTAGTGACACGATGTTGGCGGCCTGAATATGTGATGGGGGAGTGGTTTATACCCACGGGTATTCACAAAGACCTCCAGAGCACCAACTGTTAAACATTGACCCATTAGGTAGAGGTACCACCCACAGAACTGGTGGACAGGCTTCACACATAGTGTTTCCATCAAAAAGAACCATTACTGGATTCCAAACTGGAATCTCTATTGTGTTTATTCACTTAATATTTGAAAATCATAGAGGAGGAGGAGGAGTCTAAAGCTCCAGGGAATTTATTTTAAAATGAGAAACTAGAAACAGTAGAAGTAATTAGATTTCAATGTGTGGTAGTTCATAAACAATAGCTAAGATATTAATCAATCCAGGGTCAAAGATTTCTTTGAGAATGTTCATTTGGAGGATAAAAAAACAGGTAAGAGACAAAACCGGAAGAAAAGAATATTCGCAGTAAGCAGTAACGATGAAAATAAGAAGGAATCAACCAAAATGTCACTGATTACTGTAAGAAAAGAACAAATCACAATCAGTTCCATGCATGCAAGCCTCTGTCTCTTCCCTGGGTTGTTCCTAATGAGAAGGTGCCATTCAGTCACAACCTTAGCACAGGCTGTAAGTGAACAGATGAGGTGGCAAGGAGTGTCAGGGAGAAACAAAGACTTTGATGGGACAAAGATGTCAAAACCAATTCTCCACTGTGCCGCCAAGAGTGGTACCCAAGGATCAAGCAGAGAGGCTGAGTCCAATTTCCAGTCCCTCGTGGTTTCTTTCCTGATCACTCACAGGTTGCTCAGTCTTAGTGAAAGTTCTGGACCATCTGTGTCCATCTGTAAGAAATTATGACAATGCTCAAAGTGTTCAATAGTTGTGTCATGAGGTTTCAGCAGCCCCCACACCATAAACTAAGCAGACACCAGGGCAGTCATTACCTAGAAGTCACACTAAAAATGCTGTCTCACCTTAAGATTGCCAGGCACATTTGCATGTATGGGAGAAGACGCCAAACATGAAGGTCAGTGATGTGGTGTTTTTTATTGCAGGCTTCCAGGACTGCCAAGGCTGATACCATCTGCGTCTGATGGACAGAATCTTAGGTAATGACTGTCTCCCTCTCTCAAGGAATATTAGTCTGCCGGAGCTGTCATAACAAAACCCCATAGACTGGGTGGCTTAAACTACAGAATATACATTTTTCTGACCGCTCTGGAAGTGAGAAGTTCAGTATTCCAGTTGATTTGGTTTCTGGTGAGAGAGCTTTCTTCCTGGCACTCAGACAACTGCCTTCTTGCTTTGTTCTCTTGTGTGTGAAGAGATGGGGGTGAGGGAGGGTGAGAGGAAGAGAGAGAAAGAGTTTTCCTGTGTCTCTTCTTCTTCTTCTTTATTTTTTTGATGTGAACAGTTTTTAAGTCTTTATTGTATTTGTTACAATATTGTTTCTGTCTTCTGTTTTGGTTTTCTGGCCACGAGGCACGTGGGATCTTAGATATCTGACCAGGGATCAAACCCACACTCCTGCATTGGAAGGTGAAGTCCTAACCACTGGGCCACCAGGAAAGTCCCTGTCTTCCAGTGTGCTCAGTCGCTCAGTCATGTCTGACTCTGTGACCCCATGGACTATAGTCGGCCAGGCTCCTCTGTCCACGGGATTATCCCAGCAAGAATACTGGAGCAGCTTGACATTTCCTTCTCCCAGGGATCTTCCCTACCAAGGGATAGAACTTGTCTCCTGTATTGCAAGTGGATTCTTTATTGCTGAGCCACAAAGGAAAGTAATCCTATCAAATCAGGGCCCCACCCCACGAGCTCATTTGGTTGTGATTACTCCCTTAGAGACAGCATCTCCAAGAACAGACACATTGCAAATCAGGGCTTCAATACGTGAATTTTGAGGGAGATGCAAACATTCAGTCCCTAACAGCCATTGTCCGGACAAGCCTGAGACAGAGGGTCACTCACAGTCTGGAGTCAAGCATTTAACACGGCATCTCTCATGACTGAATAATATTGTACATTTTCAGCAGAGCTTTACCTTAGAAGAAAGAGATGGGAGACAGAGTTCCCTTTCATTTCCTGGGTAGTCAGGGCTGAGGAAAATAGGAGCAGAGAGTACAAAAGGAAGAGCCAGGGCAAGGCCGAAGTAATGATTTTTATCTGTTCCATCATTGCTAGGAGCCTCTTTCCACCCAAAAGAGAATTTTCACTCAGGCCCAGAGTCCTTCTTAGGGCCTTGTGGCTGGTGATGGAAACTAAACCAGCCCTGCTGTAAAGTCAGGAAGCCTCTGGCTTGGTTTATCCTAAAAGGTCTGACTACAGAAAACAAAGGGGAATTTGTCATGCCAGGCAATGGTACCCTAGGCAGTGGGGCTGACAAAGAACTCAAAGGCTTTAGAAATGATCTCCATTTTTTAAGTTAGGAATGATTTTTTTTAATTTTTTAATTAAAAGAATTTAAAATTTCCCTTTCAGAGAAATCTAACTCTGCACCCCCAGTGATAAGTCCTCAGCCAAGCCCTTGGAGTTGTTATGGAAACATGCCCAGCAACTGCCATCTGAGAGATGGGGGTGTTGCTCTGGGGGCTTTCACTGGGGCTCTAAGCCTGAAGCCACCTCTGTTGTGTCTCAACAGCTCTTTCATTTTCTTTGTGCAGTCTGATTTTGTTGTTGTTGTTGTTTGCTAACATGTGGGTTTTGCCCACTATCTAATTATTACATTTCATCATTACAGAAGATGAGTCTGTACTAGCTATTGGAATGAAAGGCTATGTTTTATACTGGCATTTTAATCAGTGGAACTTACTGTCATAAAATCTCTGTAAGACAGTAATGATTTGCAAAACCTAATATCACATCTTTTGTAGAGCCTAGCATCTGAGTATAATTGACCGATTGATTAGATGCTTGTGGTTCATTGATTTTCTAGACAGGAAAAAAAAATTGGATTGCAGTTTCTGGCCACTATTTTCTTCAAATTGATCATGCTGGCTCTCATAAATGTTCCCTTTGTACTCATGCTCTTACTTTTGCACAAAAGAAACTGTATTATATACAGCGTGGTGTCATTGGCCTTGGAATTAGAGTCAGGGTTTTGCTTTTTATTTTTCCTGCAGAAGCTCTTTTCTCATTGTTGCTGCAAAATATTTTGAAGGCAGTTTTATTCAGAGGAATTTTCCTTACAAAAGGCTGCTTATTTTCTGAGTATACCTCTCTCAGTCTAGCATTGTCCCTATGGAGGGAAATTTTCTGAAAGCTATTCTGTTTAACTTACAATGATGCCAAACAAATAGACAGGCATTTATTGACCGTTAATCTTGGTACTATTGCCAGGGCAAGGATGACTTGCAGAAAATTTTTTTCTTTATGCTAATGTTGATAATAAGATATTTCTGGCTTGAATGGGAGTTTTACTAAATGTTGAAGCCTAAGGCCACATGATGATTAAATCTAATGGCTGTCCCTGTTCTCTTACATATGATGCAACATATGAAATGAGACAGGCCTGTGTTGATCATGTGAGTTTAGGATTATTGACTCTTTTTGGGCTTATGAATAAGTCTAGAAGTTAACATGGATAAAGAGGAAACAGAAACAGAAGATACCTCCTAAGTAATTCTATGAGGTTGACATAATCCTAACACCAAAACCAGACCAAGACATTATAAGAAAGAAAACTACATTATAAGAAAGAAAACCAGACCAATATTTCTTATGAACACAGGTGCACAAATCCTGTACAAAATGTTAGCAAATTAAATCCAGTTCAGTTCAGTCGCTCAGTCGTGTCTGACTTTTTGCGACCCCATGAATCACAGCACACCAGGCCTCCCTGTCCATCACCAACTCCCAGAGTTCACCCAGACTCACGTCCATCAGGTCAGTGATGCCATCCAGCTATCTCATCCTCTGTCATCCCCTTCTCCTCCTGCCCCCAATCCTTCCCAGCATCAGAGTCTTTTCCAATGAGTCAACTCTTTGCATGAGGTGGCCAAAGTACTGGAGTTTCAGCTTTAGCATCATTCCTTCCAAAGAAATCCCAGGGCTGATCTCCTTCAGAATGGACTGGTTGGATCTCCTTGCAGTCCAAGGGACTCTCAAGAGTCTTCTCCAACATCACAGTTCAAAAGCATCAATTCTTTGGCACTCAGCCTTCTTCATAGTCCAACTCTCACATCCATACATGACCACAGGAAAAACCACAGCCTTGACTAGACGAACCTTTGTTGGCAAAGTAATGTCTATGCTTTTGAATATGCTATCTAGGTTGGTCATAACTTTCCTTCCAAGGAGTAAGCGTCTTTTAATTTCATGGCTGCAGTCACCATCTGCAGTGATTTTGGAGCCCCCAAAAATAAAGTCTGACACTGTTTCCACTGTTTCTCCATCTATTTCCCATGAAGTGATGGGACCGGATCCAACAATGTATAAAAATCCCATGGACAGAGGAGCCAAGTGGGCTACAGTCCATGGGGTCACAAAGAGTCGGACACGACTGAGATACTGAACACATGCACACACATAAAATGACTTATAAACCATGACCAACTGGAATTTATTCCAGTATGGAAGACTAGCTCAACATTTGAAAAATCAATTAATGCAATCATAACAAGAAGAAGAAAAATCATATGATCATATCAATATATGTAGAACAAGCACTATTGACAAAATCCAATATCCGTTTATGATTAAAAAAACTCATTGAGTTAGGAACAGAGGGGGAATTTCCTTAAATTGATAAAGAGCATGTACAAAAACCCTACAACTAACATCGCTTAATGGTGAGAAAGCAGATGCTTTCCTTCCAATATCAAGAACAAAGCAAACATAACCACTTTCACCACTTGTATTCAACATCATACCAAAGTCCTAAATGAATGCAATAGACAAGGAAAAGAAATAAAAAGTATCCAGATTGGGAAGGAAGAAATAAAACTATCTTTGTTCACAAATAACATGGTTGTCTACGTAGAAAATCCCCCAAAATCAATAACGACAGCAAAAACCTCCTGGAACAAATAAGAAATTACAGCAAGATCACAGGATACAAGGTCAATATACAAAGTTAATTGCTTTCTTGTCTACCAGCAACGAACAATTTGAATATGAAATTAAAAACATAATGTCACTTACATTAGCACCCCAAAATGAAATCCTCAGGTATAAATCATGAAATAGGTATAAGATCTACAAGAGGCAATGAAAATCCTTTGATAAAAGAAATCAAAGAAGATAAACGGAGCGGTATTCCATTTACTTGAATATACGAAGTTCAATACTGTCAAGATGTCAGTTCTTCCAACTTTATATCAATGCACTCCCAGTTAAAATCTCAGCAAGTTATTATTAATTTTTTAATATGGACAAACTGGTTCTAAACTTTGTATGGAAAGACAAAAGACCCAGAATAGCCAACACAATATTGAAGGAAAAGAACATAGTCACAGGACTTACACTACCCAAATTCAAGACTTACTCTAAAGCTATAGTAATCAAGACGGTTGGTATTGGCAAAAGAATAAATGAATAGAACAATGAAACAGAACAGACTGCCCAGAAATAGACCCACACAAGTAAAGTAAACTGAACTTTAACAAAGGAGCAAAGGCAATTCAATGGAAACAAAATAGTCTTTTCAACAATTGGTATTGGAACAACTGGACATTCACATGCAAAAAATTAATCTAGACACAGACCTTACTCCTCTCACAAAAATAAACTCAAAACAGATCACAGAAATAAATGTAAAATGCAAAACTGTAAGACTTCTAGAAAATAACAGGAGAAAACACATAGATGATCTTGTGCTTGACAAAGGGTTTTTAGATACAACAACAAAAGCATGATCCATAAAAGAAAAAACTGATAAGTTGGATTTCGTTAAAGTTTAAAACTTCTACTCTGTGAAAAGCATTGTTAGAGAATGAAAAGACAAGCCACACACTGGAAGAAAACATTTATAAAACACATATTTGAAAAGGCACTGGTATTCAAAACAAAGAACTCTTAAAATTTAACAGTAGAAAAAACAAAAAAATTCAATTTAAAAAATGGGTAAAAGATCTGAGCAGACACCTTACCAAACAGGACAGACAGATGGCAAATAAGTGTATGAAAAGATGCACAACATCATATGTCATTCAGTTCAGTTCAGTTCAGTCGCTCAGTCATGTCCGACTCTTTGCGACCCCATGAACTGCAGCATGCCAGGCCTCCCTGTCCATCACCAACTCCCAGAGTTCACTCAGACTCATGTCCATCGAGTCAGTGATGCCATCCAGCCATCTCATCCTCTATCATCTCCTTCTCCTCCTGCCCCCAATCCCTCCCAGCATCAGAGTCTTTTCCAGTGAGTCAACTCTTCGCATGAGGTAGCCAAAGTACTGGAGTTTCAGCTTTAGCATCATTCCTTCCAAAGAAATCCCAGGGCTGATCTCCTAGAGAACTGCAAATGAAACCAACAGTGGGCTATTTCTACACACCTGTTAGAATGGTTAAAAGCCACCAAATGGTCGCCACCAATTGCTGGTGAGAACGTGCAACATCAGGAAATGAACTCTCATTCATTGTTGGTACATCAATGTTGGTACATTGTTGGTACGTGCAAACTGGTACATCCACTTTGGAAGATAGTTTATAGCTTCTTACAAGACTAAACATACTCTTACCATATGATCTCACAACGTGCTCCTTACATTCACCCGAATGAATTGAAAACTTCAGTTCAGTTCAGTTCGGTTCAGTTCAGTCGCTCAGTCATGTCCGACTCTTTGTGATCCCATGAATCACAGCACGCCAGGCCTCCCTGTCCATCACCAACTCCCAGAGTTCACTCAGACTCACGTCCATCGAGTCAGTGATGCCATCCAGCCATCTCATCCTCTATCATCCCTTTCTCCTCCTGCCCCCAATCCCTCCCAGCATCAGTCTTTTCCAATGAGTCAACTCTTCGCATGAGGTGGCCAAAGTACTGGACTTTCAGCTTTAGCATCATTCCTTCCAAAGAAATCCCAGGGTTCACATATTGCTTAAGCCTGGCTTGGAGAATTTTGAGCATTACTTTACTAGCATGTAAGATGAGTGCAATTGTGCAGTAGTTTGAGCATTCTTTGGCATTGCCTTTCTTGAAAACTTATGTCCACACAAAAAATCAGTATGTGAATGTTTACAGCAGCTCTATCTTAATAGCCAAACCTTTCAAGTAACCAAGATAGCCTTCAATAGGTCAATAAAATGTAGTGCATCCATACAATGCAAAATTACTTAGCAATAAAAAGAAATAAACTATCAAGCCCCAAAAAGATACACACAAAAAGTTACTGTGAACATCTATATTTTGTGGTGAACTGTATTAAAAACAAAAAATGGTAGGAAAATAAGCAGCCATAAAGAATATAATGTATCTACTCAAAATAGAAAAAAACAAAACCACAAGGCAATAAAAGGAGCATTCTAAAGGGTGGTAATTGGAGAAGGAAATGGCAACCCAATCCAGTATTCTTGCCTGGAGAATCCCATGGGCAAAGGAGCCTAGCAGGGGGGTTGTAAGAGTCGGACATGACTAAGCAACTAAACTAACCAACAAAAGGGTAGTAATATAAGCAAAAGTACCAGTAATGCCCCCAAATCATCCTCACTGAGGTTATATGCACAAGTTGGGCCAACAAACCAGTTTACAGGTGTCCTATAAAAGTCAACAGCACCAGCTCCTTTCCAGGTCAGGGGATGTTCTCTGGGTCCCTGTCCTGATCATAGTAGAGTATTCAAGGGCTCTGGAGTCAGCCAGAGAATGGGGCAAGTCTGGATCCCCAGTATCAGTGGTTGACATAGGGCAGGAATGACCTCTCGAAGACTGGAAACCAGAAGGCAGACAAACATATGTCTGATACATGATGTGTTCAAGCTCTCTGGTCCACCACGTGGGTCAGATTCCAGCTCTGACCCTTCTGGCTTCGAGACTTTCAGAATCAAATGAAAATATGAATTAATGTGTTAGCTGTTAATGTTTTCTGTTTTTTACTCCAATGCCAACCAAATCGATTCTCTACTCAGCTCATTTGGATCATTAACCTGATTGGACAAGATGGATGACTTTTGTTTTGTTTTCCTCTATAGGATGCTGCCTCTTATCTCTCCGTTTTTCATGGACTGCTGCGTCTATCCTCAGCTCAGGTTCTGGCTCTTCAAATTCCAGCCAAGTTTCAGAAAGCCAACACTGCTTATTTTCAAAGGGAGAGCACCTCCACGGACCTGAAATATCAATACCAATATCGCTTCACCGAACCTGTAGGGTTGGGATAATAATTATTTAAATACCAATGACAAAAGATAAATAATATTCTTTACGTGGAAGCTGAAGTAAATTGAAAGTGAAACTAACTTTATTTAAACAACTAAGAGGTTCTAGGTGGTTATCAATACGCAGTTACTTGGCTGGTCCTGTTGATGATGCATATTGAATGGGCTCCTGACTCTAAGGGATAGTTAAGTGTCAGTTGTTCAGTCATGTCTGACTCTTTGTGACACCATGGACTGAAGCCCGCCAGTCTCCTCTGTCCATGGGATTCTCCAGACAAGAACACTGGAGTGGGTTGTCATTCCCTTCTCCATGGGATCTTTCTGACTCAGAGATTGAGCCCAGGTCTCCTGCATTGTAGGCAGATTCTTTACCATCTGAGCCACCAGGTAAGCCAGGACTCTAAAAGATACAGGGAGTAAAAGGATGCTTTCCTGGACTCTGGAGCCAGTACCACATAGCCAGGCATCAGGCAATAGGAGCAATTTTGCCTCTACTTTTTCACAGCCTAGTGACTGGGCAGAATTTTATGGTCAATAGCAGTAAAAATGTAGCAATTATACAGCTGAAGCCCAGAAATTGAATCACCAAAACAATCCAGGGAAAATAAGCCAGAGAAAAATAGTAGAAATTTACTCAGTAACTGAAAAACAGGACAAAGAAGATTTTTTTAAAAATAGAGAGGTTTGGGAGAAGTGCAAACTTTTGGTCAAAAAGAATTTAAAAATGAATAAAGCCTTGGGGAGGAGAACGTTATGCAGAAAGTTTCCAAGGCTTCAGGAAATGAATGGGACATATTTTAGAAGATCCAGAAGTTACACAATTGTTCTTTGGAATTGGTACAAGACTAAATTGGAGATGTAATGATAAAGGAACATCTCGGACAGAGTAATTTCTCTGTGTCTGAAATAACTATTTGCTTTGTTAAGGAAAGAAAAGAAAAAGCCTCAATATTCAAAAAGATGTTTCATTTTAAAAAATACTTAAAGCACTAAAAACGATTCCAATATTTACTGCCATTCAATTAATTAAAGTCCAAAGCTGGTCTTCCCTGATGGCTCAGATGGTAAAGAATCTGCCTGCAAATACAGGAGCCCCAGTTTCAGTCCCTCAGGTGGGAAGATCCCCTGGAGAAGGAAATGGCTACCCTCTCCAGTATTCTTGCCTGGAGAATTCCATAGACAGAGGAGCCTGGCAGACTACAGTCCATGGGGACACAAAGAATCAGACACGACTAAGTGACTAACACATACATACAAGAGGAGACTTGTTAGATCAGCACACCTAGTTCTGAAGAAATAACATTGATTTATGAAACTGTCATATCTTTGGGGTTTATAAGTAGTGAATCAATCAAGTTATTTTAATTATGAGTTCCAATGGTAGGAGATGCTGCTTTTTAACGAAGAGCTAAATTAATGGAGTAAAAGAGTTGACCTCCAAAATATTTCTCCAAAATATGGAGTCAGAGTACCTGTTCATGTCAGAAGAATTTTTAACATCTAAATAATTTATTTTGGAGAGGGGAATGGTGGCCCACTTCAGTACTCTTGCCTGGAGAATCCCACAGATGGAGAAGCTTGGCTGGCTATAGTCCATGGGGTCGCAAAGAGTCAGACACAACTGAGCGACTAACACACACACACAACTAATTCATTTAGGGGAAGCTTCTTGTTGAATAATCACATTTTATCAGCCTAATCCCTAAACTTCTCCCAGCATAGTGGTTCAGATTACAGATCTGGTACCAGGCTGCCTGGACCCAAATCCTGGCTCTGTCCCTTATTTGCTGGGTGACCTCAGGCAAATTACTTATTCTCTGTTCCTGCTTCTTCATCTGTAACCCAAGGGTATTAATGCTACCTACACTAGATATTTGCTGCGGAGATTAAAAGAGTTAAAAACAGGTAAATGGCTTAAAATAGTGAACTAGGTAGTGTATAATGGATTTAAGAACTGAAAAAGCAACTCCCCCTCTACCCACCCGCTTCTAGCCTGAGTCTATGAGTGGTGTCTCAGGGGTCCAGATACCATCCATGCCCTGGCAAGGTATGAAGACTTAACTGGGGGTAGATCTGCCTGGAAGTACTCCAGAAGAAATCAAGAGACCCTGAAAGCAAGGTTGGGAGGTGAACCCACTCGAGCTGGCCTGATTCTAAATAGAGGCAGAATTCAGAGGGACTATAGCAGTGTGGCAGCCAGGATGATGGGGCCAAGATAGCAGGGAAGGTGACTCCAGGCCTTGAGAGTGTTGCAAACAAACTGGGAGGCACTCCATGCAGCCATTTAGGTAGCAGATGCAGTGCGGAGAGAGCCTCGTGCCTGATGACCTAGAAGGTGGAGCTGCTCATCAACCCAAAGCCCACCAGGACTGAAGGACTGCAGGACAGCCCCTCGCTTAAATGTGAAGCCTTTAGGAAACTTCCCCAACACCCAGATGTTACCAGGAGAAGGAAAGGAGAAGAGATGGGCAAGTCCCTGAGAGCCTGAACACTTGCCTCTAGAGAGACTGGGTGAAGTTTTAAATTGGACTTATATTATTCTTAAATGCCAAAGTCAAGTGTTTTCAACAGTTAGCAGAATTAGAGGCTTAAGAAAATTAAAATCAATCATTAAGAAAAGAAGAAAGAAAAACTGGCACTGTGGCACTTCTCAGAGTGCCCACTGTCACTTAGATGATCATTGTATGGTTGGACTGGACTCCGGTCCCAGAGTTATGATAGCGTCCTTTTCACTCTCAACAGAGTTCCAATTTGGATTTTCAAGGGTACCCTAGTCATAACCCACTCAAGAGTTGTTACACAGGTTTACACCACAAAATAACAAGTAACCCTAAATATCAACATGGAGCTGAGCCATTGAGAAATGGAGTACAGATTAGAGGTGAACTCTCAGGAGCAAGAGAAGTGCTGAAAATGGAGAGCTGTGATATCTCCTGGTGAGGTGCTGGAGAAGAGGGTCACCCAGCACCAAGCCCAAGGTGAGTTCAAAAAGCAAACAGGCAGTGTAGCACAGGGAGCTCACCTCATGCTCTGCGGTGACCAAGATGGGTAGGATGGGGAGGGTGTCCAAGAGGGAGCAGATATGTGGATACATATAGCTGATTCACTTTGTTGTACAGGAGAAATGAACACAGATTGTAAGACAACTATACTCCAATTTAAAAAATAGACTATATATTTAAAGATAAGAAGTCTACAACTCTTTTGTTTTGACTGTGTTCCAGGATACAAAAACTTACCCATGAGATGACTGTGATAGAGTGATGCTTGTGGCAATAACCAGAGCTGATATAAGGCAACCTGCAGTGAACCAGGACTAACCAGGGAAGAGACTTGTATGGCCCCTGCCACTTCTGCCTAGGGATGGACCCAAGCAAGAGCTTTGAAATTAGGAGACCCAGAAAGAGGGACATGTGATAGCTTTGAGTAGCAGATGAAAGTCCTGGGATGGAAATTTTCAACTGGCCAGTGACTGAAAGAGTATTCATCTCTGACTAGTTCATGTGTTGCTCCAGAACATGTGGATCGCTTCAATCACAAAAAGTCATCAGTAGTGGAGGAGCCTGGTGGGCTGCAGTCCATGGGGTCACAAAGAGTTGGACACAACTTTGTGTCTAAATAACAACAATTGCAGAAGCAGTGGTCTTGGAGAGGGTCCAAGAGTCCCACTTGGTGATTCTGACAAGACGTTCGCTCCACGTGTCCACCCATGGAGGAACACTGCATGTTGCTGGAACTGTGTTTTGAAGTCAAAAGTTAAATATCAAAGCTGGAGACTGTTCTTTGAATGGGGGTGAAATGCAGAATTTATGTTAACACAAGCAACCTTTGTTAGCAAGGTCAAGTTAAACCAAAACAATTTAGTTTTTAATGATTGCCAACAATTCTTTTCTGCCTCTATTTTATACCCTTCATTCATCATCTTCCTGCATTTACTTTGCATTTTTATGTTTCTTATTTTTTATCTAATTATAAACCACATCATAAATGATAATTATTGAGATCTATTTGGCTCTTCCTGTTTACTATTTTTCTAAATCATTTCCCAAGAAATGAGATGAACTTTGGGATTTTCCTTTCCAGAGAAGTTCATGTTTCAAAGTCAGGTGAAAGTTGCCTGAAGACAACCTTTCTTTCTGGCTTTTGTTTTTGAAAATTAAAAAATTAAGAGACTTTGATAGAGGAAAGAGAGACAGGTATCCACTTTGGGAGTGAGGGAGAAGATAAGTGACAAGAGAAAGATTAATACAAGAAGGGAACAGCAATTAGACTTTAACTTTTAGGATTAAGGGAGGGGGAAAAACCTCAGAGGACCATGAGTGAGGAATTACCTCTGGCAGCTGGTTCCTAGGCACCGAGTCCTGTTTCCAAGGGTGGCACTAAAACTGGAGCAATTTCCAAGGTCTACGAAGTCACAGACATCTGTAATATCAGCTACTTACAGGCCACAGAGCAGTCAGATCAGATCAGTCGCTCAGTCGTGTCCAACGCTTTGCGACCCCATAAATCACAGCACGCCAGGCCTCCCTATCCATCACCAACTCCCAGAGTTCACTCAGACTCATGTCCATCAAGTCAGTGATGCCATCCAGCCATCTCATCCTCTGTCATCCCCTTCTCCTCTTGCCCTCAATCCTTCCCAGCATCAGAGTCTTTTCCAATGAGTCAACTCTTGCCTTGAGGTGGCCAAAGTACTGAAGTTTCAGCTTTAGCATCATTCCTTCCAAAGAAATCCCAGGGCTTATCTCCTTCAGAATGGACTGGTTGGATCTCCTTGCAGTCCAAGGGACTCTCAAGAGTCTTCTCCAACACCACAGTTCAAAAGCATCAATTCTTCGGCACTCAGCCTTCTTCACAGTCCAACTATCACATCCATACATGACCACAGGAAAAACCATAGCCTTGACTAGACGGACCTTTGTTGGCAAAGTAATGTCTCTGCTTTTCAATATGCTGTCTAAGTTGGTCATAACTTTCCTTCCAAGGAGTAAGCGTCTTTTAATTTCATGGCTGCAGTCACCATCTGAAGTGATTTTGGAGCCCAGAAAAATAAAGTCTGACACTGTTTCCACTGTTTCCCCATCTATTTCCCATAAAGTGATGGGACCAGATGCCATGATCTTCGTTTTCTGAATGTTGAGCTTTAAGCCAACTTTTTCACTCTCCACTTTCACTTTCATCAAGAGGCTTTTGAGTTCCTCTTCACTTTCTGCCATAAGGGTGGTGTCATCTGCATATCTGAGGTGATTGATATTTCTCCTTGATTCCAGCTTGTGTTTCTTCCAGTCCAGCATTTCTCATGATGTACTCTGCATAGAAATTAAATAAGCAGGGTGACAACATACAGCCTTGACGAACTCCTTTTCCTATTTGGAACCAGTCTGTTGTTCCATGTCCAGTTCTAACTGTTGCTTCCTGACCTGCATACAAATTTCTCAAGAGGCAGATCAGGTGGTCCGGTATTCCCATCTCTTTCAGAATTTTCCACAGTTTATTGTGATCCACACAGTCAAAGGCTTTGGCATAGTCAATAAAGCAGAAACAGATGTTTTTCTGCAACTCTCTTGCTTTTCCCATGATCCAGTGGATGTTGGCAATTTGATCTCTGGTTCCTCTGCCTTTTCTAAAACCAGCTTGAACATCAGGAAGTTCACGGTTCACATATTGCTGAAGCCTGGCTTGGAGAATTTTAAGCATTACTCTACTAGCGTGTGAGATGAGTGCAATTGTTTGGTAATTTGAGCATTCTTTGGCATTGCCTTTCTTTGGGATTGGAATGAAAACAGACCTTTTCCAGTCCTGTGGCCACTGCTGAGTTTTCCAAATTTGCTGGCATATTGAGTGCAGCACTTTCACAGCATCATCTTTCAGGATTTGGAATAACTCAACTGGAATTCCATCACCTCCACTAGCTTTGTTCGTAGTGATGCTTTCTAAGGCCCACTTGACTTCACATTCCAGGATGTCTGGCTCTAGGTCAGTGATCACACCATCGTGATCATCTGGGTCGTGAAGATCTTTTTTGTACAGTTCTGTATATTCTTGCCATCTCTTCTTAATATCTTCTGCTTCTGTTAGGTCCATAACATTTCTGTCCTTTATCGAGCCCATCTTTGCATGAAATGTTCCTTTGGTATCTCTGATTTTCTTGAAGAGATCTCTAGTCTTTCCCATTCTGTTGTTTTCCTCTATTTCTTTGCATTGATCGCTGAAGAAGGCTTTCTTATCTCTCGTTGCTATTCTTTGGAACTCTGCATTCAGATGTTTATATCTTTCCTTTTCTCCTTTGCTTTTCGCTTCTCTTCTTTTCACAGCTATTTGTAAGGCCTCCCCAGACAGCCATTTTGCTTTTTTGCATTTCTTTTCCATGGGGATGGTCTTGATCCCTGTCTCCTGCACAATGTCATGAACCTCATTCCATAGTTCATCAGGCACTCTATCTATCAGATCTAGGCCCTTAAATCTATTTCTCACTTCCACTGTATAATCATAAGGGATTTGATTTAGGTCATACCTGAATGGTCTAGTGGTTGCCGTAAGATCTCAGAAGACCTCACAAAGACCAGGCTGGCGGGGGGTACGGTGGGAAATTGAGAATCAAGCCTGAGTAACGATTGCTATTAACTTTCCCCTCATACTTAGATTTTATTTGGTTTTTGAAAAAATAAAATGAATGATATATTTCAAGTCTTAACACTTGGTACAGGAAGGTAGACATCTGTCATGCAAGAAGAAAATTCATCAGGAATGGAACAAATAATTGAAGTGCATAAAACACAGTCCAGAATCTATTAACTTTTTAAAATCAGCTCTTTGATTTAGGGTTCCAAACAACGCTTGAAATTAATGAATTCAAATTTTAGGTCTTACTCTATCCTCCTTCTAGAACTATGTGTTTAGAAAGGAGGGAAGTCAAGAGAGAAACAGACTAGCAACAGAACAAGACAATCAACTCATTAGCAAACCAACGTCTAAATTATTAGCAGCAGCAGCAACAACATTAAGATGTATCCATGCCAGAATTATTTGTATTCTAATAGGGACTAATGGGAGAAGGAAATGGCAACCCACTCCAGTGTTCTTGCCTGGAGAATCCTAGGGACAGCGGAGCCTGGTGGGCTGCTGTCCATGAGGTCACACAGAGTCGGACACGACTGAGCGACTTAGCAGCAGCAGCAGCAGGGACTAATGAAAATTTAGCCGTAGGTCAATCTCCAAATAGGTTTGTTTTTTTAATTTTTTTTTTCTGAATTAAAGATCTGTTAAAATTGTTGTTATTTTAAGTACTAGTGGCACAAAGCCCTCTAATATAACTTTTCTTTAACATGGAATAAAGAAGAATGGCAATTTGGCTCTTTTGAATAGAGGTAAACATAGCATGGCTTGTCATCAATAAACTCAAACAGTTCATGTTTAACAAAAACAAGGACTATATTTTTGTTATAACCTTTTAGGAAAGGTGCTATGGATACACTAGTCACATTTCACTTTGGCAGCCAAGAGGGGAAACAAACTGACTAAGAAGCAAGCCGCAGGACTTCCCTGGTGGTCCAGTGGTAAAGAGTCTGCCTGCAGTGCCAGGGACACGGGTTCAACCCCTGGTCCAGGAAGAGTCCACATGCCTGCAGGCAACTAAACCCCTGTGCCACAACTACTGAGCCTGGGTTCTAGAGTTGGTGCTCTGCAACAGGAGAAGCCACCGCACTGAGAGGCCAGCATACTGCAGCTAGACAGGAACCCTACTCGCTGCAACTAGGGAAATCCCGGGCACAGCAAAGAAGACCCAGCACAGCCAAAATCAAATAAATAAATAAAAAATCGGAAAAAGAAGCAAGCTGTCATGCCCATATGAAAGACTGACACTTTCATATTAGTATGCTAAATACCTAAATATATTTTTTTTGCTCACATATTTGCTCAGTTTCAATGGAATCTCCCCAAGTAAAACATTATCCAATTGAAGATTAATCTTTAGCAATGGTCACTTTCCTTATACTTACTCATCATCTTAAGATTACTGTACAGGAGAAAAATGGTTACAGAATTTAGAGGAAGATTTAGTTTTTGAGAGAGAGACAAGAGTTCTTAGTGGCTGAATGTGTTTGTAATCATTTCTGAGAGAGATTTTTTAAATTAATTGTTTGTTATTAAATTATTTGCAAAACTAACACCATGATGAATCCATAAGTGAATAAACTGATTCATGCCAAAAAATCATTTCATCTACCCTTTCAGCAATATCCACAATGTGTAAGAACTTAAATGGTGAAAATAAAAGAACTTATTGCTGGGGCAAATAAAAAGAGTGCTTGGTTTTTCCAAGCACTAGCTTAACGAATACTTCTCTGTGCACGGCAAAGTGAATTCTTTAGTCAGCATTTTCTGAGGTAAAGCTCTTTCTAACTGAGGACCCCTGACTTTGGGCAGCCAGGGTTTCTCTGGACAGCTAGTTCTTCACTGAAGTGTTAGTCACTCAGCTGTCTAACTCTTTGCTACTCCTAGGGACTGTAGCCCACCAGGCTATAGTCTCTGTCCATGGCATTCTCCAGGCAAGAATACTGAAATGGATAGCCATTCCCTTCTTCAGGGGATCTTCCTGACCCAGGGATCGAACCCAGGTCTCTGACATTGCAGGCAGATTCTTTACCGTCTGAGCTGCCAACGAAAGCTGGGTCTTAACTGAGTCTCTGCTAAACCTGGGACTGTCAACATGGACCTGTTTCTGCAGGGCTACAAAGACTTCATCCAACCTAGCCGTGAGGAGATAAACCTTGTTTGTGAAGAAAAGTGAAAGAAAAAAAAAGTGATTCCATTCATTGCATTCCAGACACTGTGGGTCCTTAGAAGAATTTTTTTTATTGAAGTGAAGTTGAAGATGAGCAGGCCATCTAGTCTCGCTAACCCCATTTAGCTTCTGCTCTGTCAGCATAAAGTACAGAAAGTCCTCATTATCTGAGAATAATTGGTACCAGAAAAGAGCCACTTAACAGTAAATCTGCACAAAATGGGAACCAACACTTAATAATAAACAGAAAATAGAAAAGAAAGCTTAATTAGGTTTTTATCCTAAAAATGAAGTTAAAATTATTGAAATTAGTTTTATATTACCTTAAAAATTTTTGTGCTTAGTTGCTCATTCGTATCCATGACTCTTTGCGATCCCATGGACTGTAGCCCACCAGGCTCCTCTGTTCATGGGGTTTCTCCAGGCAAGAATACTGGAGTGGGTTGCCATGCCTTCCTCCAAGTAATCTTCCCAACCCAGGTATCCAACTTGGGTTTCCTGCATTGCAGGCAGATTCTTTACCATCTGAGCCACCAGTGAAGCCCAAACATTAGGCTATCATTTCATATATATAATAATTCTTAGGATAAAGGAAGAATTAAGTATGGCTTGCTTTGTTAGGGGTATTTTTTTTTCCCTGAAAGGTTATCTGATAGCACAGTTTGACGTTCTTCACACCTGACTTTCACTGCAAACTAGAAAGGCAGTCATTATTTTTGAAGCAAATACATTCAAGAATTTCCTCGTATTTTACAAGATCTTTTCTTACTCCTTTGATATGCAAGTCATTCTTTTTCAAAGAATCATCATCCCTTGTCAAATGTCTCCTCTTCAGTGGTCAAGTCTTCTAACTCTGCGGAAACTTCTTTGCCAGTGACTTTGTGAGCGAGAAGAGCCATTCTTTAGCATTCATTTCAATGACTTTATGAAATCCTCTAAATGGCAAGAGTCACCATTTTCCTTTTGAGTGAATCTGCCTTGTGGACTTCCCAGGTGACTCAGCAGTAAAGATTCTGCTGGCAATGCAGAGGGGCAGGAGACTCAGGTTCCATCCCTGGGTCGGGAAGATCTCCTGGAGGAGGAAATGGCAACTCACTCCAGTACTCTTGCTTGGAAAATTCCATGGACAGAGGAGCTTGGTGGGCTACAGTCCATGGGGTTGCAAAGAGTCGGATAGGCTGAAGCAACTGAGCACAGCACATGCTCATCAAATCAAATCATCATCAATATTCAGATTAACCAAAGGCTGTGAAACATGCTTTGAAACTGTTTGAGTAGGAATTCTCTTATAAATGTGAATTTATAAGAGAATTTAAAAATTTAACAATTTTTTGTTAAAAATGTCCAGGTTGTGTCATTTTTTGAACCTCAAAACATTAGGGATTCAGTAATGAATGTTTGCTGCTAAGTCGCTTCAGTCGTGTCCAACTCTGTGCAACCCCAGAGAGGGCAGCCGACCAAGCTCCCTGTCCCTGGGATTCTCCAGGCAAGAACACTGGAGTGGGTTGCCATTTCCTTCTCCAATGCAGAAAAGTGAAAAGTGAAAGTGAAGTCGCTCAGCCGTGTCTGACTCTTTGCGATCCCATGGACGGCAGCCTACTATGCTCCTCCGTCCATGGGATTTTCCAGGCAAGAGTACTGGAGTGGGGTGCCATCGCCTTCTCCGAATGAATGGTTAGATACCCCTATACAACCAGAAGCTGAGAGCAGTGTGGCTGGGTGGGAAAGGACCAGAGCCAATTGTTAACAGTTTCAAAAAAAAAAAAAATCAACAAAACATAACGTTTAACCCCTCTCTTAAAAAGAAATGGAAAAACCTTTATCTTTTCTTTCTATTCTCACATTTTTATCAAAGGAGTTCATCAACAGGATGGAAAGGAACCTCTTTTCTGTGTTGCCATGGAAAGAGACCATCTGTGCAACGACAAAACACATTTGAATATTCTTTGAATGACATTGCCAGTTTTATTTTGTTATAGCATACTCTGCTGACATTCCCGGTTGCAGCTATTTTACTTGAAGTAGCATTACCTCATAAATTTAAGAACACTGAAAGAAATAGTTAAAATACATAGTTATGCATAATTAGTTATACATAATAATTAGTAGTCTAACAGTTATACATAATTAAAAATGTATAAATGTGAAACTGCAAAGGATTGTTGGAGGTCAACTGTTCTCTTTGACATGTGCTTTTAGAGAGAAAAGATGGCTTCTGGTTTGGTAACATCTTTGGGAGTTCATTTCGGAAGGACTCATTGTATCTGTTGACATACTGAGTGCAGAGGTGAGGTGAATGGATGCTAGAGTCACTGTCTGAGTCTGAGATCCACCTTTTCCCTTGTGTGATCTTGGACAAGTTACTAGACTTCGCTGTGCCCCACCTCCGTTTCTTAAACAACAGAAATTTCTCATGGTGAAGCTGGAAGTCCTAGATCAAGGTTTCAGTGGGTTGGTTTCCTTTAAGACCTCTCTCCTTGGCTGTAGATAGCCATCTTCTCTCTCCATCTTCACACTGTTTTCCATCTCTGGGTGTCTGTTTCCTAAGCTCCCGTTCTTATAAAGACAAGTCTTATAAAAGTTAGTCTTACAAAGACAAGTCATATTGGAATTGAGGGGGCACAATTCAGCTAATAACAACTGAGTACAGAGGTCTAGTTCTGAAATTATCTCTTTTTTTTTTCTTCAGAATTTTGAAGTCATTGATCCACTATTTTCTAGTTTCCAGTGTTGCTATTTTAAAGATTACAAAGTTATTCTGATTTCAGATGATTTATGTATGACATGATCTATCTGGAAACTTTAAGATCCTCTCTTTGTCCTCAGTGTTTTGAAATTGCATGATGATGTAAATCCATGTTCAACCATGTGGGTAGGCTCTTGATGGGCCTTTTCAATTAAAAAAAAAAATCTCCCAGCCTTACTGAGGTATAATTGACATATCCTGGAGAAGGAAATGGCAACCCACTCCAGTATTCTTGTCTGGGAAATCCCATGGATAGAGGAGTCTAGTAGGCTACAGTCCATGGGGTCGCAAGAGTCGGACATGCCTTGGTGACTAAACAACAACAATCGACATATAACATTGTAAGAAAGTTTAAGGTGCACACTGTGATGATTTGATACAGATACGCATTGCAAAGTGATTACCACGGATGGTCATTTAATACCTCATATAATTACCGTGTGTGTATAGAGAACATTTAAGATCTATTCTCTTAGCAACTTTCAAGTATATAATAAAGCATGTTGTACATGGGATCCCCAAAACGTATTCATCTTGCACCTGGAAGTTTGCACCCTTTCCTCAACATCTCCCTATTTCCCCCAATCCCCTAGATCCTGGCAACCACAATCTCTCTGTTCCTCAGTTTCCTCCTGTGCAAAATAGAGATGAAATATCATAGGCTGTTGTAAAGAGTAAATGAATGAATGAATGAATACTATTATTTTGATCATTTCTGATTATTTCCTTAAGGTAAATCTCTAGAGGCAGAACTGCTAGTTCAAAGACTGAGTTTTCATGAAGCTTTTGACAGTATTATGAAATAGCTTTCCTGAAAGTTTGGTCAGACCTTTTTTAAAGTTTGTGATTTCACTACATTTTAAACTGGCCTATTTAGAGCAGCCAAAAATAAGGTGGAAGAATGGGAAAAAAAGTAAAGAAAAGAGAATAAGAGCCAAAGTTGAAAGGGAAAAAGGAGGATATAGGAAGAAGAGGGAGTTTAAAAAAAATGAAAATGAAAAATTATCCTCAGCATTTTGACTAGTCTTCAACAACCAGATTCTACAATACCCACCTGGAATCTAGCTTTCTCTAATAATCAAGAAGGAAAGACATTTACTCTAAGTAACCCCAAGATAAAAACATTAGGCTGATGTCATGAAGTTAAATTCTGCACCCTTAATCTCTAAGTAAAATTTCAGAAAAAAATAAGAAAATGTATTTTTCATAGTATATGCTAGTTATATAATACATTAATCATTTTTAAGACAATCAATTTATCCTTTTTAATCAAAAGATCTCCAGATTCCCTCTAATGCAAGTGCTACAGGAGGGATCTTCACAACGGGCTTCCCAGGTGGCGCTAGTGGTAAAGAACCTGCCTGCTAATGCAGGAGAAGTTAAGAGATGCAGGTTCGACCTCTGGGTGGGCAAGATCCCATGCAGAAGGAAATGGCAGCTCACTCCAGTATTCTTGCCTGGAGAATCCCATGGACAGAGGAGTCTGGTGGGCTACAGTCCATGGGGTCGGAAAGAGTCGGACACCACTGAAGTGACTCAGCACGCGAAGTGGTCTTCACTATGCTGCTGCTGCTGCTAAGTCGCTTCAGTCGTGTCCAACTCTGTGCGACCCCATAGACGGCAGCCCACCAGGCTCCCCCATCCCTGGGATTCTCCAGGCAAGAACACTGGAGTGGGTTGCCATTTCCTTCTCCAATGCATGAAAGTGAAAAGTGAAAGTGAAGTTGCTCAGTCTTGCCCGACTCTCAGCGACCCCATGGACTGCAGCCTACCAGGCTCCTCCATCCATGGGATTTTCCAGGCAAGAGTACTGGAGTGGGGTGTAAATGTGACCAAATCTGTTCCCAGTGGCTCAGCTGGTAAAAAATTCACCTGCCAATGCAGAAGACGCAGATCTGATTCCTGGGTCAGGAAGATCCCCTGGAGAAGGAAATGGCAATTCACTCCAGTGTTCTTGCCTGGAAAATTCCATGGACAGAGGAGTCTGGCGGGCTGTAGTCCATGGGGTCACAAAGAGTCAGACACGACTGAACACGCACGTATCATAATGATAGTTAAGGGCCTTAAATCACTTTCTGTAAAAGTAATGTGATTTATTTATACACAACTGAGTAATGCTTAAGATTAATGCAACTAGTGCTAAGGGTAACTGGAGTTTTTATATGTCACTTCATTTCTGGCAGAAAAACAAAGTAAGACCAAACAATTCCTTTTAATGCTGTAGCTGCCATTCTTACTCTATTCCAAGCACATACACCTCAGTCTTATCTAAAATGCACCCTGGGATGAATTGAGGGATCTTATAGGAAAATAGGATCTCTTCAGAAGGGACGAACACAAATTAATTCCACTATTTCAGAAGATCCCATGCAGCAATGAATATCAACGTCCTACCTTACCTTTGCCCAACCTAGAAAATCATAGTTGAACAGAACACTCTTAATTAAATGAATAGGCAAATATCCCGCCAGGCTCTGCAATAAAATATGTTTTGAGGTTGCAAGTATCAATTAATCCTTGATAATTTCTCACTCTCCCCACCCCCAACCCCCACCCCATATCTCTCTCATCTCTACTTTTTCTACTAGGACTTATGTTCCTGTTTTCAGGTTGCACAGCTTCTGGTATAATTTTGTTTTATAGAACAAATGTCTACCTGCTAATGTGGGTCCCCAGCTATGCAAAGCTTTACTTGGAGATTCCCTACATGAGTTTCACATGTGCTTAGAACCATATTTGGTCAGCTTTCAGAGCATCTCCCATCTATACACACTGATGCTTGGGTCATAGGAGAAGCCTGGTATCCCTATTTTGTTTCTTTAATTCTGAGTATTTCCCCTTTCTCTTCTTACCCCTCTTTCCTGTCTGAATCTCTGGCAATTTGGCCATAGCTCTGTCAGCCAGGCAGGAAGGGCCAAATTCCTCCTTCCTCCACCTCTTTGTTCTACTCAGGCCCTTATGGATTGGGTGATAACCCACTCACACTGGGGAAGGCAAATGCCTTACTAAGTCCATTGATATAAATGCCAATTTAATCTGGTGACACACAGTCATACCCAGAAATAACATTTAGCCATATATCTGCACATGCCACGATCCAGTCAAGCTGACACATAAAACACCATCACAAAATGCAATGACGTGCTTCTGGTCAGTTTCGCACAGAAGTACCTCATGGTGTTCAGAGCAACTGAGATGTGAGGAAGGGATGGAATAAAGGTACCTTGCTCCTGCTGCTGCTGCTAAGTAGCTTCAGTCATGTCCGACTCTGTGCGACCCCAGAGATGACAGCCCAGCAGGCTCCCCCGTCCCTGGGATTCTCCAGGCAAGAACACTGGAGTGGGTTGCCATTTCCTTCTCCAATGCATGAAAGTGAAAAGTGAAAGTGAAGTCGCTCAGTCATGTCTGACTCTCAGCAACCCCATGGACTGCAGCCTACCAGGCTCCTCCATCCATGGGATTTTCCAGGCAAGAGGACTGGAGTGGGTTGCCACTGCCTTCTCCGAAAGATACCTTAGCCAGCCCCTAAGCTAAAAGAACAACTCAATTATAAGTGTATTAAATTTGACTCAACTGTAAGTGTATTAAATTTGCTCTGTGGTTCTCAACTAAGTGAGCGTGGGTTGGTGGTTTCAGAGTATATGTGAATGGCACTTTACTCAACTTATATTTTGCTTAATTTTATACTTAAGTTATAGGTTAGCTTTGACATAATTGCAAAATTGTTTTCTGAGCCATTCTAGGAAGTGTAATTATGGAGCCCTAAAGGAAATCAAAACGTCTCTCTGCAACTGACAAACATCTACTTACAATTCAAATTCTGAGAAATAACACATACTTACACATATACTTTACACATTGTAAACTATAGAGTGTATTCTACAGAGACTATTTATTGGGACTGGGATGCTGACTGATCATGCTCCTTCTTCCTTCTGGGTTCTAACCAATTTGACACACACACACACACACACACACACACACAGGCAATAGTTGAGAGGACCCAGGGTGCAGCAGAGTCAGGAGGGTGAACTGAACCTGGCTTGCCCTGGCAGCAGTAGGCAGTGCAGCTAGAGAACCTCAGACAGGAGGTGCCCTTCCTGTTGCGCTCACCACAAGGGCAGATGGAATGGGGAGGAGAGAGGCTCTGGCCTGTTTGCTGATGCCAACTTCTATTTCTGCATTGGCTCAATTCACAGCCTGAGGGCTCTCCCATCTCTCCAGGCAAGGAAGTCACTGCTTCTTCCAACTGGGGGCGGGGGGAGTCTGGGGCTCATGAACAGGTGGAAAGAATTCTGAAGTTTCCTGTTCAGTTCATCCTGGAGATGGTGGACATATCAGTGGAGAAGTAGGAGGCTCTTATTTTATACATGAAAGTGAGTTCAAGGGGAGAAAACTGCCTTCCTGCTAGACAGATAATTAAAGCTAAGAGGCAAACTTAGTTTTTGGTATTTTATATAAACTACTGGAGAGCTGGCAAAAGCTATAGAGAGGTGTCTTTAAAGCAATCATGGTATAATAAAACAAAATCTTATTTTCATTTTACATCAAGACTGAATCATTCTATTTTAAATTGGTATTTTATACACACATGAATAAACAAAGGAATGGAAGGAAATACACAAAAGCATCTCTGGGTAATTAAATTATATGTGGCTTTTTTTTTTCATTGTTTAGTTCACCTATTTTTTTCCTAAGGTTTCTAAAACATTACTTTTGTAACAAGAGAAAAAATGTGAGTGTGTTTAAAGAAAGAGTGTGCTCTGGAGTATCAGAGCATAATCTGATCTAATACTGGAAATAGGAAAAAGCAAAGTGAATCCACCACTGTCCTGGGAAAACCTTGGAGGCAGATGAAGGGCTGGGCAGGGCAGGAAGATTAAAGCCAACAAGATTAAGCAAGAAGAGCCCTTGAAACCAAGAGAGTGATGGCCGAGCATTGTCACATGTCCCCACAGGACACATGGAAGTACATCCAGAGACAATGAGGGAAATTAAATCAAGAAAGTGATAACAGCTAAATTATTTCTGACATTTTGGTAGGTTTACAAGTTGGGTTTTTACAGCCAGTGGACTTTCCACCCAAATTCAATAAATTATCTAATCCTCTGTTTTCCCCCGCTAAAGACATATTTTTAATTAAAAAAAATAGAAATATGCATTTTAAATCTTATTTTTAAAGTGTTATTTTTATTGTAAAATATAGAAATGTAGAAAAAGGAATACATTTTTCCTAGTCCAAACAAATCAATCATTGTGAATATTGGGGTTAATTTCTTAAATTGAAGTCACTGCCTTCCGGCACCAGCATGAGCCCACAGTCACATGCCTTATGTGGTGATGGGCAGGTAGAAGGAGAGAGCATAGAAGTTTAAAAATGAAGAACTGATCAGGCAAAGCAGATTGTCTTCTGGGTGCTGCTGCTGCTGCTGCTAAGTCATTTCAGTCGTGTCCAACTCAGTGCGACTCCATAGACGGCAGGCCACCAGGCTCCCCCATCCCTGGGATTCTCCAGGCAAGAACACAGGAGTGGGTTGCCATTTCCTTCTCCAATGCATGAAAGTGAAAAGTGAAAGTGAAGTTGCTCAGTCGTGCCCGACTCTTAGCGACCCCGTGGACTGCAGCCCACCAGGCTCCTCCATCCATGGGATTTTCCAGGCAAGAGTACTGGAGTGGAGTGCCATCACTACCAATATTTTTCTGCCTTCTGTTAAATATCACATTCATGACAAAGAGATAGTTGACTTGGTTATTTTTCTGTGGCTGTTTCAAAGGATGGGAATATAATGCAGCAGGAAGATAATGAGCTTAATTGGAGGTCCCAGCCCTAGTGTTCCTGACTCTGTGACTTTTAGAAGGTTCCTCAAACTCTCTGAGCCTCGCTTTTCTTGTCTGTAAGAACGAATTCATACTGCCTATTTCATATGGCAATTGAGAGAACTAAATATGATAACACTAAAATACTGACCACATAGTGCTTCCACATATTTTTTTAAATATTATAAAAGAAACCTAGTATTCATCTTTCCACCTTAACTTCCTATACTTAATTATGGCATTTTAAAACTCTATATTTGTATCTGATACCTAAAGAAAGAATTGCTGTTCTTAACATGGCTTAGCTGCCTTTCATTAAATACATATTTTTGGTCATGAAAAAAAACCCTCTCCAAAATTTTGATCTATGCAAATACAACTCCAAACATCTGGATTAGTAACTATAGGTGTCAGAAAATAGAGAATATTAAAGCCAAGTTTCAGCTGCTCCTTTATTTCAAGAGAAAAAAGCATTACTGAAATATAGTTTGAGGATGACTTTTTCCAACATATAAAAAAATGAAATTTCTCTTAGTAGTTGATGCTAAAAAAAAAAGAATAATACTGGCATTTTAATTTATATTTATCTCACCCCTTTAAATGTGTTCTCAAAATTGAGTGATGAATAAAGAACATCAATCTGCCATTTAGAAAATAAAGTCAAGAAATAAAATTTTATCCTCATCTGGGAAAGTTCACTTTATAAACTCATTCCAAGGGAAAAACTCAAATATGATGAAATCAAGTGTCAGTTGTGAAATCAATTATTTAGGTGGGGTGGGGCAATAAATGAAATATCTCTGAGCTTTAAGGAGCTTTGGTAACTGGACTCTCTTCAGATTAAGAAGACACACTGTTTCTCATCCTCTTTATTCCTTAATTTTTAAAATTTCTTCGGGTTTGTTTTTTTAATTGGAGTATAACTGCTTTACAATGCTGTGTTACTTTCTGCTGTACAACCAAGTGAATCATCTATATGTACTCATATATCCTCTCTTTCTCAGACGTCCCTCCAACACTCCCCTCGTCCCACCCTCCTGGGTCACCACAGAGCACCGAGCTGAGCTCCCCGTGCTATACAGCGGCTTCCCGCTATGAACTGCCTCCATGTCAATACTATTCTCCCAATTCATCCCACTGTCCCCTTCCCGCTCTGTGTTTGCATGTCCATTCTCTATGTCTGCATCTCTATTCCTGCCCTGCAGATAGATTAATCTGTTCTCTTTTTTAAGACTTCACATATAGGCATTAATATATGATATTTGAATTGCCTGTCAGCAAGTAAAGTTCCAAATAATGTCTTGGGCTTCCCTGGTGGTTCAGTGGTGAAGAATCTGCCTGCAATACAGGAGACATGGGTTCAATCCCTGGATTGGGAAGATACCCTGGAGTAGGAAATGGCAACTCATTTCAGTATTCTTGCCTGGGAAATCCCATGGACAGAGAAGCCTGGCAGGCTAAGCCCGTGGGGTCACAAAGAGTTCGACATGACTGAGACACTGAATATACACATACAAACAAAGTCCCAAAAGTGAAAATGTTAGTTGCTCAGTCTTGTTCAACTCTTTGCAGTCCCACGGACTGCAGCGCACCAGGCTCCTCTGTCCTTGGAATTCTCCAGGCAAGAATACTAGAGTGGGTAACCATTCCCTTCTCCAGGGGATCTTCCCAACACAGGGATCTAACCTGGGTCTCTTGCATTGCAGGCAGATTCTTCAACATCTGAGCCACCAGGGAAGCCTAGGTAAAGTCCTCAGTTCAGTTCAGTTCAGTCCAGTCGCTCAGTCGTGTCTGACTCTTTGCGACCCCGTGAATTGCAGCACGCCAGGCCTCCCTGTCCATCACCAACTCCCAGAGTTCACTCAAACTCACGTTCATCGAATCGGTGATGCCATCCAGCCATCTTATCCTCTGTCATCCCCTTCTCCTCCTGCCCCCAATCCCTCCCAGCATCAGAGTCTTTTTCAATGGGTCAACTCTTCGCATGAGGTGGCCAAAGTATTGGAGTTTCAGCTTTAGCATCAGTCCTTCCAATGAACACCCAGGGCTGATCTCCTTTAGAATGGACTGGTTGGATCTCCTTGCAGTCCAAGGGACTCTCAAGAGTCTTCTCCAACACCACAGTTTAAAAGCATCAATTCTTCGGTGCTCAGCTTTCTTCACAGTCCAACTCTTACATCCATACATGACTACTGGAAAAACCATAGTCTTGATTAGATGGACCTTTGTTGGCAAAGTAATGTCTCTGCTTTTGAATATGCTATCTAGGTTGATCATAACTTTCCTTCCAAGGAGTAAGCGTCTTTTATGGCTGCAATCACCATCTGCAGTGATTTTGGAGCCCCCCAAAATAAAGTCTGACACTGTTTCCACTGTTTCCCCATCTATTTCCCAGTAAAGTCCTAGGGGTCCTCAAAAACTAACCAGTAGAGAATGTTTTTCTTAGGACCTGGGGGTAAGCTGCTGCAAGTGAACACAAATGCTTAGTGCAGTCAAAGATGCTTTGGCCAAATTAAAACTGTGAAGAAAACTTGAGAAAAGAACCATCATGACTTTGTCATATACATCCCTTGACTGAAACCCAAACTTCTCACAAATCCCAAGAATTACACTGCTAGTATTTATTTTAAAGAGAAAAAATTTTAAAGTTCTCCTTTCCAGGAATCATTACAACCTCATGCTTGAGTTGATGGGAAAAGTCATTCAGCAATCTTACCAAAAGAGACAGGAGCCCCGCAGATCTGGGTCAGGAGCAGTGTAGCAGCCATGTTGGATGCTAGCGCTTGGCCAGCCCTGATTATCTCTAGATCCAGCCTCTGGCAGTGTCTCTACACTGATACCTGTTCTCAGTAACTACAAAGTTTCTTCATGTCCACAGTTTGTTCCTGTAACTCTGAGCATTTTTCAAATTGATAATTATAGTTTAATTTTAACAGAGTAGAAAAGAACTATCCAATATTATACGAAAATTATTCACCTTTAGATAATCCTTCCTACCATATTAGATCAAATCAAACATTCTTTCAGCTTCACTGAGATAGTAGTGCCATAGATCACATGTAAGCTACGGTGTGCTGTGTTTTGTTGCTCAGTTGTGTCCAATTCTTTGTGACCCCATGGACTGTAGCCCACCAGGCTCCTCTATCCATAGAAATCTCCAGGCAGGAATAATTAAGTGGGTTGTCATGCCCTCCTCCAAAGGATCTTCCCAACCCAGGGATCAAACCTAGGTCTCCCACATTACAGGTGACTTCTTTACTGACTGAGTCACCAGGGAAGCCTATGACTCCTGGAGTGGGCAGCCTACCCTTCTCTGGGGGATCTTGCTGACTCAGGAATCAAACTGGGATTTCCTGCATTACAGGTGGATTTTTTACCAGCTGAGCTACCAAGGAATACCCACCTTTAACGTGTTCAGTTCAGTTCAGTTCAGTCACTCAGTCGTGTCTGACTCTTTGTGACCCCATGAATCGCAGCATGCCAGGCCTCCCTGTCCATCACCAACTCCCGGAGTTCACTCAGACTCAGTCAGTGATGCCATCCAGCCATCTCATCCTCTGTCATCCCCTTTTCCTCCTGCCCCCAATCCCTCCCAGCATCAGAGTCTTTTCCAATGAGTCAACTCTTCGCATGAGGTGTATGAGGTGCTAATTTATACGTGTATATTTTGCAAAGTGACTACCACAATAAGGTTAGTTAACATCTCTATATTCTTGCCTGGAGAATCCCAGGGACAGGGGAGCCTGGTGGGCTGCCGTCTCTGGGCTCGCACAGAGTCGGGCACGACTGAAGCGACTTAGCAGCAGCAGCAGCAGCAACAACATCTCTATATCTTATATAATTATCATTTTTTTTTGTGATGATAACACTCAAGACCTACTCTCTTATAGTATTGTTTATTATAGTTACCATGGTAAAATTAGATTCCTGGAACTTACTCACCTTAGAGCCAGGAGTTTGTACCCTTTGACCAACATCTCCCTAGTTTCCCATCCCCCATTCCCTAGCAACCGCCATTCTACTCTGTTTCTAAGAGCTTAACTTTTTAGGTTCCACACATAAGTGAGAACATGCCATATTTGTCTTTCTCTGAATTATCTCTTAGCATAATGCCCTCAAAATCCATCTGTGTTGTTGCAAATGGCAGAATTTCTTTCTTTTTTTTATATGTGAACAATATTCCCGTGTGTGTATAGGTGTGGCATTTTCTCTTTCCATCTGTGCACTGATGGACACATGTTATTTCTTTGTCTTAACTACTGTGCACAATGCTGCACTGAACATGGAAGTGCAAATGCCTCTTTGACATGGTGGTTTCATCTTCTGAGGGCTTCTTGTTTCTCTTCATTAGCCTCTATCATGTCTAGACCTCTAGCACTGTTTGCATCCCTGAGAAAGATGCCAACACTATCCTTCTCCAGAATTCTTTGAGAGCTGAGGGAGCAGAATCCACAAAAGGGTGCCCAGTGCATGCATGCGTGTTCAGTCTTGTCTGACTCTTTGCAACCCCATGAACTGTAGCCTGCCAGACTCTCTGTCCATGGAATTCTCCAGGCAAGAATACTGAAGTGGGTGGACATTTCCTTCTCCAGGGGATCTTCCCAACCCAGGGATTGAACCTGTATCTCCTGCTTGGCAGGGGATTCTTTACCACTGCACCGTCTGGAAGACCAATTTCAAAACCCCAGAGTTGTTATGAATTTTATCTTCAGAGTTTAGAACATTATTGCTAAGCATCTCCCCAGGGCCATCCCTATGCCCCTATGGAGTTGGCAAAAGCTTGCCTACATGGTCTGAGAGCACTGCCAAGTGTCTTAACCATCCATAATCCTTAAGGCCTTTCTGCAGAGAATCTCATACGAGATACCTTCTCCTGGAGGGTTATATGTGGTAATGATCTGAATTCATTTATCCAACTTCTTCTGACAAATAATGCCCTGAGGTATGTGACACAGAACCAAGAAGGGAAGGTCTGGGAAGATGTGGAACACAGCCCATCCTACGAGAAGAAAATCCTATAATAATGAAAGGAAAGGGTGACCTCCCCAATTAAAAATCTCCTATTTCTCAAAGATCCCCTGGAGAAGGAAATGGCAGCCCACTCCAGTATTCTTGCCTAGAAAGTCCCACAGACAGAGGATCCTGGTGAGCTACAGTCTATGGGGTTGCAAAAGAGTCAGACACGACTTAGCAACTAAACAACAACATTTCTCAGAAGCGTCTCTTCTCCCATATTATTGGTCTTGCTCACAGGATCACTCAGCAAAGCCTTTCTAGGATTAAAAGGTAGCGGTTGGCTGCCTCGTATAATGTAATTCTTTCCAATGAAGATAGATTTGAGTTGAAATTTTATAACGCTGCTATAATATTTCTCTTTCATTCTTCTTCTTTCCACTTGCAGTGACATTTGGGCCATTTTGTCTCAGCATAATGTACGGTCTTGCCATCCATAATGCCAAGGGCAGCTATGAATGAAACGAGCATTAAGCACATTCGTTTTCAAAGCTATTAAGGCCATTAAGCACATTAGCAGGCCCATTACTTCATTTTCCTACAGATATTTTATTCATAGTGCCCACTATGCTCTCCAGTCATGAAGAAAACGCAAAGCCTTGCCAGGCAGAAGCCAATATAGATGTGGATAGGAGGTGAAGTTCACATGGGCCAAACTGAATCATTATTGGAAAATAAAATCGTGCAGGTCTCAGCCTGCTGATGACATGGGTAAGCATGAGGTGCCGCACAGTGAAGGAAGACACTAACCTGGGCCCACTTTGTTGTTGTTGTTCAGTCACACAAGAGTGTCCGACTCTTCGTGATCCCATGAACTGCAGCACACCAGGCCTCCCCGTCCCTCACCATCTCCCAAAGTTTGCCCAAGTTCATGTCCATTGCATCAGTGATTGCACCCAGCCATCTCATCCCCTGATGGCCTGTTCTCCTTCTGCCCTCAATCTTTCCCACCATCAGGGACTTTTCCAAAAAGTCAGCTTTTTGCATCAGGTGACCAAAATACTGGTCACTGGGCCCACTTTCCCACCCACATATTTGTATTTGTTATTGTTGTTTAGTCTCTAAGTCATGTCTGACTCTTGCAATCCCATGGACTGCAGCCCACCAGGCTCCTCTGTCCAGGGATTTTCCAGGCAAAAATATTGGAGTGGGTTACCATTTCCTACTCAAGAGGATCTTCCTGACGCAGGGATAAAGCCTGCATCTCCTGCATTGCAGGCAGACTGTTTACCACTGAGCCACCTGGGAAACCCACGTATTTGTATATTGCTCATTAATTTGAAAACTAAAAAGAGAAAGAGCAATGAAAATTTTAAACCTTGATCTGTCTCCCTTCTGCCCTTCAAGTGGCAGTTATAGAAGCAGAATAACCCGAAGGTCCAGAAAAATGTAAAATCTCCTTGATTTAAGTGCAGGAAAAAAGATTTAAAGAAGCCAAAAGTAAAAAACCTCTAACTGAAGGAGTCATTTCAGAACAAGCCTTGGGAACACTTAGCATATTCTTTTAATTAATTAATTCTAAGGATAGTGCTGAAAATACATCTACCTACCTTGTAGCAGAAGGAAAAGTCTCCAACCTTGCCTTCTGCCTAGATTTGTCTTACCCTTACTGAAATGTCTAATTTACCCATCACAGGGAAAGCACCAGGCTCAGTAGCTTTATGGGAATAATGTGCCCAAATGAGAAAGAAACATTCTATAGCAAAAGTGGTGCCAATGGAGTTGGCTAGGAATGTTTTAAAACTTTGCAGGTTACCACTGGAAAAAGTTAAACCTAATGTAAAGTTTTACACTGTAGCTTCAAAAGACTCAAAACTTCTTGTCCCCTGGTATTTCATTTGTAAAAATGAGGAACACTTTCAGCTGTAAGATATGGCTTTAACCATGATGAAATTTGCTGTTTACTTAAGAGGACAGAGGTCATAATGTTGGTACAGTAGCCCAGTACTGTCATTAGGGAACCAGACTCTTTTCCATTCCCATTCTGAGTATGTTAGCTTCTTGTCCTCATGACTGCTGTTTCATTGTCACAACATGGCTCTTGAAGCACTGGGTATCACATCCATCAGTTCAGTTCAGTTCAGTTGCTCAGTCATATCCGACCCTGCAGACCCCATGAATCGCAGCACGCCAGGCCTCCCTGTCCATCACCAACTCCCGGAGTTCACTCAAACTCAACGTCCATCGAGTCAGTGATGCCATCCAGCCATCTCATGCTCTGTCGTCCCCTTTTCCTCCTGCCCCCAATCCCTCCCAGCGTCAGGGTCTTTTCCAATGAGTCAACTCTTCACATGAGGTGGCCAAAGTATTGGAGTCTCAGCTTCAGCATCAGTCCTTCCAATGAACACCCAGGACTGATCTCCTTTAGGATGGACTGGTTGGATCTCCTTGCAGTCCAAGGGACTCTCAAAAGAGTCTTCCTCAACATCACAGTTCAAAAGCATCAGTTCTTTGGCACTCAGCTTTCTTCACAGTCCAACTCTCACATCCATACATGACCACTGGAAAAACCATAGCTTTGACTAGACAGACCTTTGTTGGCAAAGTAATATTTCTGCTTTTCAATATGCTATCTAGGTTGGTCTTAACTTTCCTTCCAAGGAGTAAGTGTCTTTTAATTTCATGGCTGCAATCACCATCTGCAGTGATTTTGGAGCCCAAAAAAATCAAGTCTGACTCTATTTCCATTGTTTCCCCATCTATTTCCCATGAAATGATGGGACCAGATGCCATGATCTTAGTTCTCTGAATGTTGAGTTTTAAGCCAACTTTTTCACTCTCCTCTTTCACTTTCATCAAGAGGCTTTTGAGTTCCTCTTCAGTTTCTGCCATAAGGGTGGCGTCATCTGCATATCTGAGGTGATTGATATTTCTCCCGGCAGTCTTGATTCCAGCTTGTGCTTCTTCCAGCCCAGCGTTTCTCATGATGTATTCTGCATATAAGTTAAATAAGCAGGGTGACAATATACAGCCTTGACGTACTGCTTTTCCTATTTGGAACTGGTCTGCTGTTCCATGTCCAGTTCTAACTCTTGTTTCCTGACCTGCATATAGGTTTCTCAAAAGGCCTACTGATCCACACAGTCAAAGGCTTTGGCATAGTCAATAAAGGAGAAATAGATGTTTTTCTGGAACTCTCTTGCTTTTTCGATGATCCAGCAGATGTTGGCAATTTGATCTCTGGTTCTTCTGCCTTTTCTAAAACCAGCTTGAACATCTGGAAGTTCACGGTTCACGTACTGCTGAAGCCTAGCTTGGAGAATTTTGAGCATTACTTTACTAGTCAAAGCCAAAAGATGGAGGAAAGAACAGCCCAACAGCTGAGGACCCACCCAAAAGAACAGACCCTCTCCACTAAATTGCAAAATGCTTAGAATAGACACTGTATCTATTTTATCTTTGTAACCCCACTTTCTCTGAACACATCTAATAAGGACAGACAATAAACTCTGAAAAATGGCAGAATGAAAGATAAAATCATATAGTATACTCTATCCATGCTTGTCACTATTTGTCAGTAAACTTTTTTTTCCCCTTGGGTCTCTCCTTGAATGCTCCACCCAGTGCATCCATTTTTAATCAACCTAAAACAAAGAACCCCAGAACATGCCATTTATAAGATGTCTAGTACAGCAACTATAGATCACATAGACTGACCTTGATGAACAGATCTACTAAAAGAAAAGTACCTGCTAGAGCAAATTCTGTTTAAAAATAAAAATCATGAATTAACACAGTGGACTTATTACCACAACTTAGCCGAAGAATTGATGCTTTTGAACTGTGGTGTTGGAGAAAACTCGTAAGAGTCCCTTGGACTGCAAGGAGATCCAACCAGTCCATTCTGAAGGAGATCAGCCCTGGGATTTCTTTGGAGGGAATGATGCTAAAGCTGAAACTCCAGTACTTTGGCCACCTCAAGGCAAGAGTTGACTCACTGGAAAAGACTCTGATGCTGGGAGGGATTGGGGGCAGGAGGAGAAGGGGACGAGAGAGGATGAGATGGCTGGATGGCATCACTGACTCGATGGACGTGAGTCTGAGTGAACTCCGGGAGTTGGTGATGGACAGGGAGGCCTGGTGTGCTGCGATTCATGGGGTCGCAAAGAATCGGACGCGACTGATCTCATCTGATCTGAGTGCTCAAGGTGATGTTCTTACTGTGGGGCTTAACAAGAATATCTGGTCTTGACTTTAAAAAATTGTTTTATGCTCAAAATGCTAAAAATAAACATAGCCAACCTTAAGCCAGACTGAAATGTGTCATGATCAAGGGAGGTTTTCTCAGGAATGCAAGGTCAGTTTTTAATATTTAAAAGTCAATCAGTGTTATTCACCACCATATTACATACTAAAAAGAAAAATTATATGACCATCTCAATAGATGCACAAAGCTCATTTAACAGTGTTCAACATCTATTCATGATACAAACGCTCAGAAAAACTAGAAATAAAAGGGAATTTCCTCACCCTATAAAGAGCATCTGCAAAAAAAAAAAAAAAACCCTCGGATTTAGTGGTGGTGAAAGACTAGCTTTACCCTTAAGATCAGGAGCAAGGTGAGGATGTCTGTGCTGTTTCTGGAAAACATTGTATTTTAGGTTCTATATAGTGCAATAAGGTAAGAAAAAGAAAGGCACTCAAATTAGAAAAAGAAATAAGCTGTCCTTATCCACAGATATGGTCACTTATGTAGAAAATCTTATAAAAGCTGCAAAAAAGCTACTAGAACTTATGAGATTAACAAGTTTGCAGGAAACAAGTGCACTATACAAAAACCAATCATATATCCATATAGTAGCAATGAATAATTAGAAATCAAAAATTTTAAAAGTATCATTTATAAAATATTTAGGGATAAATTTGACAAAAGACGTGCAATATTTGCACATGAAAAAACATCACTGAGAAAAATAAATGAAGACAAAAATATGGGGAGATACGTCATGCACATGCATGCTGGAAGACTTAATACTGTTAAGATGTCAGTTCTCCATAAACTGACCCATCCTTTCAATGCAGCCTAATCAAAACTGCAGAAAACCTTTGAGATTTTAGTAAGCTAATCCTAAAATGTGCATGGAAAGACACAGGCTCTAGAATAGCCATACTTTTTTGCAAAAGTAGAATAAAAATGGACTGTTGACACTGCTTGATTTAAATCTTTGTTAAGAATTATTAATTAATACAGTGTGGTATTGCTATAAATATAGACATAGAGATCAATCATATCAGTGGAATAAAACAGAAATGTCATAATGGCTGACTGGATTTTAATACATTCATAGAGTAATTGTTCAGTGATTCTAAGTGTGTGTGTGTGTGTCTGCGCGCGCTCAGTTACTCAGTCATGTCCAACTCTTTGTGACCCCATGGAATTAGCTCTCAGGCTACTGTCCATGGAATTTTCCAGGCAAAAATACTGGAGTAGACTGTCATTTCCTTCTGCAAGGGATCTTCCCAATCCAGGATCAAACCTGTGTCTCTTGTGTTTCATGCATTGGCAGGCAGATTCTTTACCAATGTACCACCTAGAAGTTATGATTCTATGTTTAGAACAAGTTTTTTTTAACCCCTAAAAGAAACATATACATTAGCAGTCATTCCCATTTCCTCTCTTCCCTTAGCCCCTTGCAACTAATAAATTACTTTTGTCTCTAAAGATTTGATTGCTCTTGACATTTCATATAAGTAGAATCAAACACTATGTGGTCATTTGTGTCTGACTTCTTTGGATTTGCATAACTTTTTCAATGGCTTCCTAGGACTGTTTTCAAAATTCATCCATGTTGTAGCACGTATCAGTACTTTATTTGCTCTTACTAAATAATATTCCATTATATGGATATGCCACATTTTCTTTATTCATTCATCAGTTGATGGACATTTGGGTTATTTGCACCTTTTAGCTATTGTTCATAATATTATGAACCCTCTTAAACAAATTTTGGAGAAGGAAATGGCAACCCACTCCAGTATTCTTGCCTAGAGAATCCTGTGGACAGAGGAACCTGGAGGGCTGCTGTCCATAGGGTTGCACAGAGTCAGACACGACTGAAACGACTTAGCATGCATGCATGCATTGGAGAAGGAAATGGCAACCCACTCTAGTATTCTTGTCTGAAGAATCCCAGGGACAGAGGAGCCTGGTGGGCTGTCGTCTATGGGGTTGCACAGAGTTGGACACAACTGAAGAGACTTAGCAGCAGCAGCATACAAATTTTCGTGTAAACATAGGTTTTATTTTCAAGTTGATTTATACCTAGGAATGGAATTGATAGGGCTTCCCAGGTGGCTTGTGATAAAGAATCCCCTTGCCACTGCAGGAGATGCAGGAGACCAGGTTCGATCCCTGGGTCAGGAAGATCCCCTGGAGTTGGAGATGACAACCTACTCCAGTATTATTGCCCAGAAAATTTCATGGACAGAAGAACCTGGAGGGCTACAGTCCATGGGGCCACAAAAAGTCAGACACAATGAGCGACTGTACATCATAAGTGTGGTATTAAGAAATGGTTAAGAATGAAATATCACCTCACACTGGTCATAATGGCTGTCATCAAAAAGTCTGCAAACAGTAAATGCTGGAGAGGGTATAGATAAAAGGGAACCCTCTTGCACTGTTGGTGGGAATGTAAATTGATACAGCCACTATGGAAGATGGTATGGAGATTACTTTAAAAACTAGGAATAAAACCACCATATGATCCAGAAATCTCATTCCTAGGCATATACCCTGAGGAAAAGGGTATATATACCAAAATTGAAAAAGATACATGTACCCCAGTGTTCATTGTAGCACTATTTACAATAGCTAGAACATGGAAGCAACCTAGATGTCCATTGACAGATGAATGGATAAAGAAGCTGTGGTACATATATACAAGGGAATATTACTCAGCCACAAAAAGAAACACATTTGAGTAAGTTCTAATGAGGTGGATGAACCTAGAGCCTATTGCACAGAGTGAAATGTCAGAAAGAGAAAGATAAATATCATATACTAACGCATATATATGGAATGTAGAAAGATGGTACCAATGAATTTATTTGCAGGTCAGCAATGGAGAAACAGACATAGAGAAGAGAAACAGACTTATGGACGTGGAGAGAGCAGGAGGAGAGGATGAGATGTACGGAGAGAGTAACATGGGAACTTACATTACCATATGTAAAATAGATAGCCAATGGGAATTTGTTGTATGACTCAGGGAACTCATACAGGAGCTCTTTATCAACCTAGTAAGAGATTTTATTTTTGAGGGCTCCAAAATCACTGCAGATGGTGACTGCAGCCATGAAATTAAAAAACACTTGCTCCTTGTAAGAAAAGCCATGACCAACCTAGACAGCATATTAAAAAGCAGAGACATTACTTTGCCAACAAAGATCCATCTAGTCAAGGCTAAGGTTTTTCCAGTAATCATGTATGGATGTGAGAGTTGGACCATAAAGAAAGCTGAGCACTGAAGAATTGATGCTTTTGAACTGTGGTATTGGAGAAGACTCTTGAGAGTCCCTTGGATTGCAAGGAGATCCAACCAGTCCATCCTAAAGGAGATTAGTCCTGAATATTCATTGGAAGGACTGATGCTGAAGCTGAAACCTCAATACTTTGGCCACCTGATGCAAAGAAGTGACTCATTTGAAAAGACCCTGATGCTGGGAAAGATTGAAGGTGGGAGGAAAAGGGAATGACAGAGGATGAGGTGGTTGGATGGCATCACTAACTGGATAGACATGAGTTTGAGTAAGCTCTGGGAGTTGGTGATGGACAGGGAAGCCTAGCATTCTGCAGTCCATGGGGTCCCAAAGAGTTGGACACGACTGAGTGACTGAACTGAACTGAACTATTGACTTAGAGAGGTGGGATGGGGAAGGAGATGGGAGGAGGTTCAAGAGGGAGGGGACATATGTATACCTATGGCTGGTTCATGTTGATGTTTGACAGAAAACAACAAAATTCTGCAAAGCAATTATCCTTCAAAAAAAAAAAAAAGAAATGGTTAATAAAATGGAATTGATACATTGTATGCTAACTCTATGCTAAAATTTCTGAGGAAGTTCCAAGTATTTTCCAAAGTTTGCTGCACGATTTTACACTCACAATGACTGAGGGCCCCAATTTCTCCACACCTTCACCAACACATCTGAATGTATATTTTCTAATTATGGCCATCCTACCAGGTGCAAAATGACATCTAATTATGTTTTTGATTTGCATTTCCTAATGGCATTGAACATTTTTTTATTTGCTTATTGGCCATTTGAAAAATACCTATATTTCTGTGCCTATTGAAGTTTTTGCCTTTTATTGTAGGATTACAATATATTATATTTGATTTCCATATATTAGATCAATTTAATATTCCTGTCCCTTGGACTGCAAGGAGATCCAACCAATCCATTCTAAAGGAGATCAGCCCTGGGTGTTCTTTGGAAGGAATGATGCTAAAGCTGAAACTCCAGTACTTTGGCCACCTCATGCAAAGAGTTGACTCATTGGAAAAGACTCTGATGCTGGGAGGGATTGGGGGCAGGAGGAGAAGGGGACGACAGAGGATGAGATGGCTGGATGGCATCACTGACTTGATGGACATGAGTTTGGGTGAACTCCGGGAGTTGGTGATGGACAGGGAGGCCTGGCGTGCTGCGATTCATGGGGTTGCAAAGAGTCGGACACGACTGAGTGACTGAACTGAACTGAATATTCCTGGAAGAAATCCCACTTGGTAACCTGCCTCTCCCCTTGGGCAGAAGCTCTGCACCACTGCACAGGAGCTGGGGTGCAGTTAATGGCCTTCTTATTCTGGAGTGACACCCTTGCCCTACTAATGGATGCTGGAAGGGGTAGGTGGTAACCTCTGGCCTTTTTGGCTGGCTTCTTCCTTGTGGAATCTCTAACTGATGAGCGAGCTGGAGAGGAAAGGAGGTGAAGGGGGCTCCAGGGTTCTCAGACTGCTGGTCCTGAAATAAGTGTTTCCACCCTATGAGTACAGTCTAGGAAGGGAGCCTCAGTCTATGGGATTCTCTGGGCAAGAATACTGGAGTGTTACCATGCCCTTTCTCCAAGTCAGCCCTCTGGAGAAGAAATGATAGAAACTGTGCTTCTGTAGCAGAAGGCTGGGGGGAGATAAGAAATGCCAGCAGCCTGCCGCTCCCAGGATGAAGCTGTAGCCCTGTTCTCGGACACAGGAGGGAGAGTGGATCCCTGTGTGTTTCTCTGCCTCAGCTGCCTGAAGTAGAGGACCCAGAGCAGAGTTTCCACAAGATGCAGCTTGGCGGGGGTAGGGGGTGGGTGGGGGGATTGGTGGGATGGTGGAGAGGTGGGGTGGTGGGTATGGTGGGGAGGGGGGTATGGTAGGGGAAGGGAAGGGGGTATGGCAGGGGGAGGAGCAGGTCATGGCTCAGATGCTGCAGACTCTTATCAAGATTCAGTAGAATTTCTTGAAAGAATGATTCTTCCGTTTGCAGCATACACTTAGGACAATTCCCAGAAACCTTAAATGATTGTTTTTAAATATAGTTTACTCCAGTAAAGTGACTGCTATGCAGAGGAAAAGGACAACCCCACTTCCCACTTCTGCATTCTGAAAATGTTGACTCCCCACCCAGTCAACTGATTTGTTTTTTGGCAAAGGTATCAAGGAAATTTGATGCAGGGGTGGGGAGGATAATCTTTTTAACAAGTCATGCTGAAACAACTGGTTGTCCATATGCCAAAAAAGTTACCCTTGTTACTCACCTCAAATCTTCTACAAAAATTAATTCAAAATGATTATAGACCTCAAAGAAAGAGCTACAACTATAAAGCTCTTAGAAGAAAACAGGAGAAAATCACAGTAACCTTGGCTTAGGAAATGTTTTCTTAATTGGACACCAAAATCACAATGATAAAAAAAAAACAGATAAATTGGATTTCATAAGAGTTAAAAACTCTGTCTTCAAAAGATACTTAAGCAAGTTAAAAGACAAGCCACAGCCTGGGAAAAATTATTTTCAAATCAACAATTTGTATTCATAATGTGTAAAGAACTCACACAATACAATGATAAGACATAAAGCCCAAAAGAAAATGGGCAAAAGATTTGAACAGATATTTTACTAAATAAGATATACAGATGGCCAATAAGCACGTGAAAAATTGCTCTCCTCATTAGTCATTAAGGAAATCCAAATCAAAACCACAATGAGATATCACTATACACCTATTAAAATGGCTCAGACTTAAAAGACTGATCATACCAAGTGTCAAAGAGGAGGTACAATTAGAATTATCGTACACTGCATGTGGGAGTGTAAAATGCAACATCACCAGAAGACTGTCAGCTTCTTAAAAACATAAACCTACTCTACCACCCTGCCATTCCAGCTCTAGACATCCACCCGAGAGAAATGAAAGCCCAAGCCCATAGAAAGACATGTACAGAGCGTGCTTTACTTGTAACAGCCCATAACTGGACAGGACCCAGATGCCTATCAACAAGTAAATAAATGAATAAATTGTGAAGCAGCAATACAAAGAAATAAAAAGAAATGGACTTGATAAACACAGACGGGTAAGTATCATAAGTATTACGCTAGGTGAAAGAAACCAGAAACAAAGCATATATACTGTATAATACTACAGAGATAAAATACTTTAAATTTTAAAACTCAAGAGGCAAAACCGCAGTCATAGGAAGCATATCAGTGATAGCAAGGGTCAGGGGACAGGTGGGAGAAGTGACTGTACAGGAACTGCAAGGGGGTCTCTATATCAGGACTGCTGTGGTGGTCACACAGCTGCATACATTTATCAAAACGCATCAGAATTTACACCTAAAATGGATTGGTTTTATTTTGTATATAAATTATACCAAAATATAGTTGGTCAAAATGAATACATATGGTCATTTATATAAAATTGTAAAACAGTAAAATAATACTATATACTGTTTGTTTACCTAAGTGTATATACGCTACAAATATAAAATGAAAAATGGGAAAAGACACCAATTTTAGAACCATGGTTAACTCTTGAAGGAGAGAAGGGAAGAACAGGTAGGTTTGGGAACTCTGGTGGCTCAGACAGTAAAGAATCTGCCTGTAATGCAGGAGACCCAGGGTTCAATCCCTGGATTGGGAAGGTCACCTGGAGAAGGAAATAAGAACCCACTTCAGTATTCCTGCCTGGGAAATTCCATGGACAGAGGAGCCTGGCGGGGTACAGTCCACAGAGTCACAAAGAGTTAGACACGACCTAGCAACTAACACACACACACACACACACACACACACACATATCTATGAAGCTCTCTTCCTCCCTCCCTCCCTTCTTTCCTTCCCTTTCTGTCCCTTCCTTCCTCTTTTCCTTCCTTCTTTCCGATGTAAAGATGGCAAAATGTAAATATCTGTTTAATCTCAGTGACTCCTATTTCTCTAAATTCAGGTTAAAGGCCATGTAAGGAGACAATTATGTCCATTACAGTGAATTTACACTCCAACCTCACTTTGCGGTCATTAAAATAAAATGGGCTTCCGTTTTTATAAAAACATCCACAGTCAAATCAGCAAGAAAGTGCCCAGCCCTCCAAAGCTCATTACTTGTCCTCTGGCACAATGAAAAGGCATTTAAAAGCATTTCAACAGCTACACTGAAGTGCGCTCTTGTTTTGAAAGCCCTTTCCTGTGCATCCTATTAACCTGCCTTCCCTACAGAAAACAGTAAGGTTAATGAGAGTTTTCAATTAGTTAGACCAATAGGAAAAGATGTCAACTCATGTCCATGTGGGGTTCAAATTGAAGCACCTTAGTAAACCAACACACTGGGATTTTTAAGGTCATTAGGATTTCTACTATTGCTTTTAGTCGTCATTACAGTAATGGCAGCAATGACAACAGGGGCCCTTCAGCAACACTGGCTTGTGCTGCATGGGTCCCCTTATGTGTGGATTTTTTTTCAGTGAATCAAGTGCTTGTATTTTCATTTTGCAGATCTTTAACTAAAGTGAGTGTGGGGAAGCTTGTGTTCTACTAGAAATCACAATACATGTAATCAAAAGAACTAGGGTTGGAATCCTATTCTAGCCAAACTGTTTCAGCTTCATGTGCTTGGACAAGTCATTTATCAATTCCTTCGTTCCTGAGACAGAGACAGCAGTACATGATTTTCGACTGCACCCAAGGTTAGGGAGATAGGTGACCTTAACCCTCACATTGTTTAAGGTCAGACCGTATTTTTAGTCTCTTCAGCATATAATTCCAATAATGCCTGGTTTTATGTATAAATGGTTTAACACCTCCATTGTTAAATTTTTATTTTCTCTTACGCATAAGAATAAAGTTCATGTGTTATCAGAGATTTACATCTTTCTAGGATTTTATTGACTTCCTTCCCATTCCTGGTATTTGTTTTTCCTTCACAAGGTACACACCAGACGACCTGGCATGAGTTTAGGTGCCCTAGTGTACTACCTACCAGCTGCAGCTACTTCTGGATGCTAGATTTCGCTCCACACAGCAGCCATATTTTGCTATATGCCCTTCTGCTGGAGGTAGGGGTGGCGCTTATATTAATTTGCTAGGGCTAGGGCCTGGTAGGCTGCAGTCCATGGGGTCGCACAGAATTGGACACGACTGAAGTGACTTAGCAGCAGCAGCAGCAGGGCTACCATAACAAAATATCACAGACTGGGTGGCTTGAAGAACAGAATTTTATTTTTTCAGAGTCCTGGAGGCTAGAAGTACAAGATCGAGGTGTCACTAGGATTGATTCTTAGATGGCCATCTTCTTCCTGCATTTCCACATAGTTTTCCCACTGTTTGGTTCTTAGTCCTAATCTCTTCTTCTAAATTCACCAGTCATACTGGATTAGGACCCACTTTAATGACCTCATTTTAACCTGTCTTTGCAAAGACCCTATCTCCTGTGTGTGTATACACAGACACACACAGACACACAGACACACACACACACACACACAAATAGAATACTACTCAGCCATAAAAAAGAATGAAATTTTGCCATTGGCAGTAACATGGATGGCCTTTCACTGAACACTATTATGCTAAGTGAAATAAGTCAGAGAAAGACAAGTACGGTGTGGTATCACTTTTATGTGGAACACAGAAGATGCAGCAAACTAGTGAACATAACAAAAAAGATGCAGACTCACAGATACAGACAATACACTGGTTGTTACCAGTGGGGAGAGGGAAGCGGGGATGATACTGGCATGGAGGGTGAGGAGGTACAAACTCTTATGCATAAAATGAGCTGCAGGGCTGTATTATGCAGCACAGGAAGTGTAGCCTATGCTCCGCAGTGGCTATAGACAGAGCACAACTTTTGGAGACTGTGAATCATTATGTTATACACTGGGCTTCCCTGGTGGCTCAGTGGTTAAGAATCTGCCTGCCTATGCAGCGGATGTGGGTTTGATCCCTGGGTTGGGAAGATCTGCTGGAGAAGGAAATGGCAACTCACTCCAGCATTCTTGCCTGGAGAATCCCACGGACAGAAGAGCTTGGTGGGCTACAGTGCATGGGGTTGCAAAGAGTCGGACATCCTTAGTGACTGAGCACAGCACAGCACATACTTCAATTAAAAAAAGAAAAAAAAAGACCCTTGTTCCAAATTCAGTCACATTCTGGGGTACCAGGGGTTAGGACTTCAACATATGAATTTGGAGGCGGGGAGAGAAAGGTCACTTTTTAAAATGCTCACTGTATTTGAGGCACTTTACACACCGAATCTCATCCTCAGAAGATCTTAGAGGTAGAGCCTATCATCACTTATTTACAGATGAAGAGGCTGAAACATGAACCAGGCAGTTAGCAAGTGGCAGAGCCAAGATGAACACTTGACTCTGTCTGGCTTCACAGTCCGTGCTCTGTCCACCATATTACATTACGTATCTTGGCTTTAGTCTGACACTCTCTGCTCCTCTAGGGTCTTGCCCCTTTTGGCCACTTTACTAAGTGATTTGTATTCTTGGTACCACTGCCCACTCCCTATCCCAAGTTATCAATCAGTGCGCTTGGGGAAATAAAGACAGCTTGTCATCAGAACCGGTAATGGGCTCTTGACCTAGAGGTTATGAGGAGTTGAGGCATCAGGTTACTTGAGCAGGGCACTCACTCAAGCAGCTTCCTTTGATGTTTTGTCCTGGCGAGGGCATCACTTACAGCAAAGCAGCGCTGGAGTCTGGTACCATGGTCTGCGGCAGTTTTTGTAGGAATCCCTGTTATCCCCAGGCGCCGTGTCCTAGAAACACCTCTTCTGAGTTTAGCACATTCCTTGCAACCAGGACTTATGGCAAAACAAGCCTGTAGTATAGGCCTATCACACACCAAGCACATTGATCGAACATTTGCATTGTTGCTTTGGAAACCTACAAATAGGACTGGCCTTGAATGTAGGCGGAGGAGACAGCTGCCTCTGAGATGATATCAGGACACCCAGGGAAATGGCCGTGGTGAAAGTACTTTGTTTCCCACTGGATACTGCTTGTGTTTTGTGGGGTTGTTTTTCTTGTTAATTGCCTAAATTTTCCACACTATTATTGGGAGATAAAGTATTCTTATATTATAGAGCAATTAACTCACATTCTATTTACAGCTCTCAGACTAAGTGCTAAGCAATTGCTTCCCCAGAATTTCCCCATTCACAAATGAGTTAGGTTGATTTGCAAGAGGTTCAGAGCTAATTCAACCATTTGATTAGTACTGATGCTGACACAAAGTGGAAAAGAATCGTTGGACTTCACCTCTGCCACACAAATACGGACATATTATTTCACATCTCTTTATTCAGGCAGCCCTGATATGTTTCAATTCAAGGAGACTTTCTTAGTGTTTATACTAATGAGTAAATATTAATCTACAAAACTTGGCTATTTGCCTCTACACAGAATTAATTATAAATAGAGACAAAAATGATCAGAACTCAAAAAGGATTTAGAGATCATTTACTTCAGTCCCCCGATTTTATGGTGGAGAAAACCTAAGGTTAGCAAAATTAAGAGATTCATCCAAGGCTTCACAGTTAGTTAATGACAGAACTAGACATTAACTCTGAGTCCTGGCTTCTCCCTACAACACCATTTCTACTATACCCTAAACACGTGTGTAAATTCATTCATATGGTTGGTATAAATTGTCTCTACCCACTTCCAAAATTGGATTAAAAAAAAAACTGTTTTAAGACCAAAAAATGTCAGGAAAAAGCTATGTCTTAGTCTTTAAAGACATTCAAACCTTCAAATAACTAAGTTCTTCTGCCAGCTTTTTTAAAAAAAGAGGAAATGTGATATTTAAAATAGCATGCTAAAATATCATCTATTTCCTAAGTTTTATCCCAATTTATGGTAAATATTTTAAAATTATGTGTAGTTCCTGTACTTCTATGATGTAGCTCTGAGGTTAAACTGATAGCCGAAAAAGAAAATATTAGGTAATAAATGCAGAGCCAAAACCAGGGTCATTTACAGAAAACACCCTAAAGTGTTCTAAGGGGACCCTGTCAACTATTATGGCCTTGCAGAGAGATCCGTCTTGGATCGTGCGCTCACACGGACACAAATTATGCTGGCACTTTTCTGCCAAGTTAATCTAACCTCCAGATAGTCTGCATCATTCTTGGGAGCAGGTGCTTATTAGGATGCAAAGGAGTTTTCTCAAATGCTGCCATCTGTGGTCTTCCTCATCACATGTGGAAATGAGCACTCACTCCCTGTACTTTATGGTAGCTATTATCTGTGACTCCCTGACCCTATTGATAACACAGACTGATTGGTACCGTACTTATTTCTGTTCCTGCCCTTGCTCCCTTATTCAATCTTTTAGATGATCATTTTCAGATGTCTGTGCCCATTATGAGACCCAGGACAGAATCTGCCTGCAATATGTGGCTCAGAAATATTTTCTGAATAAATAAATGACTAAGTACACACTGCCTATGGTGAAAAATCACATCTGTTACAAACCATTTGCAAAAGAAAATACAATATATTTAGTGTGTTTAAGATTTAAAGGTTTAGCATGAAAGGAAATGTTATTTCTTATAAATGTGTATGAATGTCATTATTCTTATTCATCACACTTTTCTGTCCAGTTGGTGGATTTATCTGTTGCTGTTGGATCTCTGTTTGTATAAGTGAATATAATTTACACTGAAGATGTCCATGGGAATGGCTAAAATAGTCATGCTTCAGTTCAGTTCAGTTCAGTCGCTCAGTCGTGTCCAACTGTTTGTGACCCCATGAATCACAGCATGCCAGGCCTCCCTGTCCATCACCAACTCCTGGAGTTCACTCAAACTCTCGTCCATCGAGTCAGTGATGCCATCCAGCCATCTCATCCTCTGTTGTCCCCTTCTCCTCCTGCCCCCAATCCCTCCCAGCATCAGAGTCTTTTCCAATGAGTCAACTCTTCGCATGAGGTGGCCAAAGTACTGGAGTTTCAGCTTTAGCATCATTCCTTCCAAAGAACACCCAGGGCTGATCTCCTTCAGAATGGACTGGTTGGATCTCCTTGCAGTCCAAGGGACTCTCAAGAGTCTTCTCTAACACCACAGTTCAAAAGCATCAATTCTTCAGCGCTCAGCTTTCTTCACAGTCCAACTCTCACATCCATACATGACCCCTGGAAAAAGCATAGCCTTGACTAGACGGACCTTTGTTGGTAAAGTAATATCTCTGCTTTTCAATATGCTATTTAGGTTGGTCATAACTTTCCTTCCAAGGAGCAAGCGTCTTTTAATTTTATGACTGCAGTCACCATCTGCAGTGATTTTGGAGCCCCCCAAAATAAAGTCTGACACTGTTTCCACTGTTTTCCCATCTATTTCCCATAAAGTGATGGGACCAGATGCCATGATCTTCGTTTTCTGAATGTTGAGTTTTAAGCCAACTTTTTCACTCTCCTCTTTCACCTTCATCAAGAGGCTTTTTAGTTCCTCTTAACTTTCTGCCATAAGGGTGGTATCATCTGCATATCTGAGGTGATTGATATTTCTCCCCGCAATCTTGACTCCAGCTTTTGCTTCTTCCAGCCCAGCGTTTCTCGTGATGTACTCTGCATATACGTTAAATAAGCAGGGTGACAATATACAGCCTTGACGTACTCCTTTTCCTATTTGGAACCTGTCTGTTGTTCCATGTTCTAACTGTTGCTTCCTGACCTGCATACAGGTTTCTCAAGAGGCAGGTCAGGTGGTCTGGTATTCCCATCTCTTTCAGAATTCTCCACAGTTTATCGTGATCCACACAGTCAAAGGCTTTGGCATAGTCAATAAAGCAGAAACAGATGTTTTTCTGCAACTCTCTTGCTTTTTCGATGATCCAGCGGATGTTGGCAATTTGATCTCTGGTTCCTCTGCCTTTTCTAAAACCAGCTAGAACAACTGGAAGTTCGCGGTTCACGTATTGCTGAAGCCTGTCTTGGAGAATTTTGAGCATTACTTTACTAGCGTGTGAGATGAGTGCAATTGTGCAGTAGTTTGAGCATTCTTTGGCATTGCCTTTCTTTGGGTATAATACAGTATAAGTCATGCTTATACTGTATTAATAGAAAGAGAATCTGAGGATAGTCCAAGTTTCTGAATTTACAGGTAAGGCATCAAGGCCTGGAAAATTCTACTTGTTTCCGGCCAAAAAGCAAGGTAATGGCACACATTGATATTTGCGATAGGTGTCAAATAGGGATTTTGAAAACACATCTGTGAGCTGGATAATGGCATGCACCTGTGCACATCTCTGATTTTTTTTTTTTTTTTTGGCCTCTGCTAAAATTAACTGTCAGAAAATAATTCAAATTACAATTGGAAGCATTAAAGATCCATACCATTAACCTAACTTTGTGAAGAATGTTACATTACTAATATGGGGTTTAAATATAGGCATGGATTATTAAGGTTGAGGAATAAGAACAACACAGAAGGGCAGGCCTGATATTCTAATTTCTCATGATGCTATAGATCTTTTTAAAGTAAAAATTAAAATGCTGTCGTTGCAGCCAATGCCAATTTAAAAAGTTTATCACTTGGAAAAAAGTGAGTCCTGGATTTCCCTGGTGGTCAGTGGTTAAGAATTTGCCTGCCAGTGCAGGGGGCACGGGTTCAACCCCTGCTCCCAGAAGATTCCACACGCCCCAGAGGAGCTAAGCCCATGCACCACAACTACAGAGCCCATGCCCTAGAACCCATGCTCTGCAACAAGACAAGCCACCACAATGAGAAGACCTCGTGCTGCAGTGAAGAGTAGCCCCTGCTCACTGCAACTAGAGAAAGCCTGGGAGCAGCAGCAAAGACCCAGCACAGCCAAAAATAAATAAATAAAAATTTTAAAAATGAGTCCTAAAGAATTAAAAAAAGACAAATGTTTAATGACTGAACAGTGAGTGGATAAAAGACTTCCCTACATGAATCTGTCTGCAATGCAGGAGACCCAGGTTCGATTCCTGGGTCAGGGCAACCCACTTTAGTCCATGTGGTTGCAAAAAATCGAACAGGACTGGGCGACTGATGCTTCGACTTCCACATACATATACAACAAACATTAATTCATTTTATCAAACTCTTAAATAAGAGATGATTGAAAAACACTAGGTTTTATTTAGTAAGGTGGTAAGACCAAGTAAGGTTTTGGTTTTAAAAACTTGGTTTTTTAAAACTTTGGTTTTAAAAGCTGGGTTGTAGAAGCCCAACTTTCTACCTTAGTGGAATTTTCATCACTTTTTTGTAATTTCTCTATGCTCTCTCACCTTGATGGGCTACTGGCTTTTTTCTTTCCAGTTGATCTGTTCATTTTCAGACCTCTGCTCTTCCCTTGAGTAATGTGCTCCCTCCCTGGGATGCCCAATAAAGCCTACTCATCCTTCAAGTCCATCGCAGGTGTTCTCTCTGAGTGGGAAATGTAGTCCTCCTTGTTAGAACTGCATACTCCTCTCATTATACTTTCATTGATTTCTTCTGTTCATGATTGGCTTTTGTCTGGAGCCCAAATCCCCCAATATTATAGGACCCTCACCAGCTCCTAGCACTCACTCTAAGCCTGGTCATCAGCCTAGATGTGAGCCCTGACTCTGCACTTCCTCTCACAACCATTGGCCTCACTCCTTCCTACCTTTTCCTTTTCCTCCTTCCCCAAATTTTGCACTGTACATTCTAGAAGCTGTACTGCAGTAACTTTGAAGATATCTTGATCACAGACCAACAAAATACTAAGTCTTGTTCTTTTTTTTACAACTGAGAAACCACATGAAATATATACACATTTTATTTTTAAATGTGCAATGTATTCTACTGTCTTTTAAAAATAAATAACACTGTTGTGGGTCAATTACATATCCACACGCCAAAAAAGAGGAAGTTATATCCTTACTTCATACCACACACAACATTTAACTAAAAATGAATCAGAGACCTAAATATAATAGCTAAAAACAGAAAACTTCTTAAAGAGAATAGAAGTCTTCATGACCTCAGGTTGGACAAAGAGTTCATAGATAAAAAACCAAAAGTAAAATCCATAAAAGAAATATTGAGAAACTGGATCTCATTAGAAGCTTCTGTGCTTCTTAATGTGACACTATTAAGAAAATGAAAAGACAAACTACAGGCTGGAAGAAAATATTTGCTAATCTTATATCTAGTAAAGAAATATTTCCAGGACCCTCATAATTCAACAATAAGAAGATAACCCAGTTGCAAAATGAACAAAAGATATGAAGATATACAAATGATTAATAAGCACATTGTGCGCTCAACCACATTAGTCATTAGGGAAGTTAGAACCACAATGAGATACCAATACGCCCAGTAGAAGAGTTACAGTCAGAAAGATGAACACTACCAGTTGGAGAGTGCAGCCACTGAAACATTCATGCATTGCTGTTGGGGATATAAAATGGTATAGCCATTCTGAAAAATAATTTAGCTGTTCCTAAAAAGTTAAACATCGCCTTTTCAGATGACACAGCAATTCCACTCCTAGGGATATACCCAAGAGAAATGACGACAGATCCACCCAAAAACTTATACACAAATGTTCACAGAACTATTACTCATATTAGCCCCAAACTGGAAACAATCCAAATGTCCATTAACTGGTGAATGGGCAACATGATGTGGTATATCCATACAATGGACTGTCCAAGATTAAAAAGGAACAAGCTATTGATACATGTTCAACATGGACGAGCCTGAAAGTTTCCTCCACTTCTTGCCTTAAGAGGAACTAGAATATCAGTTTTATTTCTCAGTGTTATATCCAGATCTCCCCCCAAGCATGGGCTCACATCCCTCTTCTGTGGAGTCCCAGTTTGGGGTTTTCCCCTTGCCTACCCCTTTGCGACACCTCATCAAGGCCCAAGTTCTCCAGTGGTACTTCCTCAGACCTGCTCACTTCCCTGTGTTTCTACCCCTTCAGCTTAGTTCAGGCCGCTGCTGTCTCTGGTCTTGATCACTGAAACAACTGCCAATGGCTACTTTGACTCTATTCTTGCCACTTTACAACAGACAGGCCCTTCTAAAGCACAATCTTGTCAAGTTAGTGCCTGTTTAAATAATATAACGGCTTCCAGTGCCACAGGAGGAAGTTTAAGGTCCTAAGAAGGCAAGCAGAGTGTCTGGCTGACAATAGATGATCAGTAAAATCGGCTGAAAGATAGAATGAGTGCATCTTCTGGCACTAATGTTTTACTTAATTTCATTATATCTATTTGTATGTATGCTGTGTCTCCCCTACAAACCCAACACTTCCCCAGGACAGAGACTTATATGTTTATACTCTTTTATCTTCCCTAGCCCTCAACACAATGCACTTCACATTGCAGGAATCTGATTGCATTTGCCAGTGAAGGAGTGGAAGAGAGCTTTTCAAAGAATGGTATTAGGGACTTCCCCAGTGGTACAATGGATAAGAATCCACCTGTCGAAGCAGGGGACACAGGTTCGACCCCTGGGTTGGGAAGACCCCACATGCTGCAGGGCAACTAGCATACACATGCCACAGCTCCTGAGCCTGTGCTCTACAGGCCAGGAGCCACAGCTACTGAGCGACAAGTACTGAAACCCCTGCACCTAGGGCCCTGGGCTCTGCAACCAAAAGAAGTCACCACGATGAGAAGCCCACGCACCTCGTCTACAGAGTAGGCCCCACTCTCCACAACTAGACAAAGCCCAGCAATCAAGACCCAGTTCAACCAAAAATAAAATAAATAAATTAAGAAGAAGAATGGTATTAGAGCCCAAGAGTTTCTGGTTCCCCAGAAAGTTCTTGGTTTTGGTGTAACTTGCAGAGCAAACAACATGCTCCTAGTAGAATATGCAAACTCACCAAATGTTCTGCATTCCTGAAATCTGCCTGGGGACTCATCACTCAAACACTGTTTTGACTTCATAGGGTTGATTAGCTTGGTTTGACTCCAGTCAGCAGACTGCTCTTGCCAGGCACTCCTACAATCTTGCAAAGAGGAGGAAGAAAACAGTTAATGTTTATATTAAACATAGGAGACTTATTCACGTGTGTGATAATAGCTTCTATCCAAAATGTCTCTAGAAAGGCTTGAGTTCAGTTCAGTCGCTCAGTCGTGTCCGACTCTTTGTGACCCCATGAATTGCAGCACGCCAGGTCTCCCTGTCCATCACCAACTCCCGGAGTTCACTCAAACTCTCGTCCATCGAGTCAGTGATGCCATCCAGCCATCTCATCCTCTGTTGTCCCCTTCTCTTCCTGCCCCCAATCCCTCCCAGCATCAGAGTCTTTTCCAGTGAGCCAACTTTTTGCATGAGGTGGCCAAAGTATTGGAGTTTCAGCTTTAGCATCAGTCTACCCAGGACTGATCTCCTTCAGAATGGACTGGTTGGATCTCCTTGCAGTCCAAGGGACTCTCAAGAGTCTTCTCCAACACCACAGTTCAAAAGCATCAATTCTTTGGCACTCAGCTTTCTTCACAGTCCAACTCTCACATCCATACATGACCACTGGAAAAACCATAGCCTTGACTAGACGAACCTTTGTTGGCAAGGTAATGTCTCTGCTTTTCAATATGCTATCTAGGTTGGTCATAACTTTCCTTCCAAGGAGTAAGTGTCTTTAAATTTCATGGCTGCAGTCACGATTTGCAGTGGTTTTGGAGCCCCCAAAAATAAAGTCTGACACTGTTTCCACTGTTTCCCCATCTATTTCCCATAAAGTGATGGGACCAGATGCCATGATCTTCATTTTCTGAATGTTGAGATTTAAGTCAACTTTTTCACTCTCCACTTTCACTTTCATCAAGAGGCTTTTGAGTTCCTCTTCACTTTCTGCCATAAGGGTGGTGTCATCTGCATATCTGAGGTGATTGATATTTCTCCCGGCAATCTTGAATCCAGCTTGTGCTTCTTCCAGCCCAGCGTTTCTCATGATGTACTCTGCATATACGTTAAATAAGCAGGGTGACAATATACAGCCCTGACGTACTCCTTTTCCTATTTGGAACCAGTCTGTTGTTCCATGTCCAGTTCTAACTGTTGCTTCCTGACCTGCATATAGGTTTCTCAAGAGGCATGTCAGGTGGTCTGATATTCCCATGTCTTTCAGAATTCTCCACAGTTTATTGTGATCCACACAGTCAAAGGCTTTGGCGTAGTCAATAAAGCAGAAACAGATGTTTTTCTGCAACTCTCTTGCTTTTCCCATGATCCAGTGGATGTTGGCAATTTGATCTCTGGTTCCTCTGCCTTTTCTAAAACCAGCTAGAACATCAGGAAGTTCACGGTTCACATATTGCTGAAGCCTGGCTTGGAGAATTTTGAGCATTACTTTACTAGCGTGTGAGATGAGTGCAATTGTTTGCAGTAGTTTGAGCATTCTTTGGCATTGCCTTTCTTTGGGATTGGAATGAAAACTGACCTTTTCCAGTCCTGTGGCCACTGCTGAGTTTTCCAAATTTGCTGGCATATTGAGTGCAGCACTTTCACAGCATCATCTTTCAGGATTTGAAATAGCTCAACTGGAATGCCATCACCTCCACTAGCTTTGTTCATAGTGATGCTTTCTAAGGCCCACTTGACTTCACATTCCAGGATGTCTGGCTCTAGGTCAGTGATCACACCATTGTGATTATCAGTTCATGAAAATCTTTTTGTACAGTTCTTCTGTGTATTCTTGCCACCTCTTCTTAATATCTTCTGATTCTGTTAGGTCCATACCATTTTTGTCCTTTATCGAGCCCATCTTTGCATGAAATGTTCCCTTGGTATCTCTAATTTTCTTGAAGAGATCTCTAGTCTTTCCCATTCTGTTGTTTTCCTCTATTTCTTTACACTGATCGCTGAGGAAGGCTTTCTTATCTCTTCTTGCTATTCTTTGGAACTCTGCATTCAGATGCTTATATCTTTCCTTTTCTCCTTTGCTTTTCACTTCTCTTCTTTTCACAGCTATTTGTAAGGCCTCCCCAGACAGCCATTTTGCTTTTTTGCATCTCTTTCCCATGGGGATGGTCTTGATCCCTGTCTCCTGTACAATGTCACAAACCTCATTCCATAGCTCATCAGGCACTCTATCTATCAGATCTAGTCCCTTAAATCTATTTCTCACTTCCACTATATAATCATAAGGAATTTGATTTAGGTCATATCTGAATGGTAGTGGTTTTCCCTACTTTCTTCAATTTAAGTCTGAATTTGGCAATAAGGAGTTCATGATCTGAGCCATAGTCAGCTCCTGGTCTTGTTTTGGCTGACTGTATAGAGCTTCTCCATCTTTGGCTTCAAAGAGTATAATCAATCTGATTTTGGTGTTGACCATCTGGTGATGTCCATGTGTAGAGTCTTCTCTTGTGTTGTCGGAAGAGGGTGTTTGCTATGACCAATGCGTTCTCTTGGCAAAACTCTATGCCTTTGCCCTGCTTCATTCCGTATTTCAAGGCCAAATTTGCCTGTTACCCTAGGTGTTTCTTGACTTACTACTTTTGCATTCCAGTCCCCTATAATGAAAAGGATATCTTTTTTGGATGTTAGTTCTAAAAGATCTTGTAGGTCTTCATAGAACCATTCAACTTCAGCTTCTTCAGCGTTACTGGTTGGGGCATAGACTTGGATTACTGTGATATTGGATGGTTTGCCTTGGAAATGAACAGAGATCATTCTGTTGTTTTTGAGATTGCATCCAAGTACTGCCTTTCGGCCTCTCTTGTTCCATCCTGTATCAAGCCTGGTGAAGTGACAGGCCTGCTGTAAGGGAAGCAGTACAGAAAAGCACCCCGCTGTCCTTCCTTGTTTACCAATCTGGAAATAAACTCTGTCAAAGTGGGTCTCCGTGGTTCACTGCTAATACAGAGCTGGGCATCTTCATGAATTACTTGGCTGCTTATGTCCAAAATGGTCATTTTCATTTGATTCCAAAAACTGTGCTGCTTTTTTCAGAAGAGTTGGCATTTTTCAAAAGAAGAGTTGGATAACATTTTTTCTACCCAAACTGTTATCACCAAGAAAAATTACTATTGCACTCAGCCAAATTAAAGCTGCCTTCTTCTATAAAAGAATATCTACTACAAAGCCACAGTCATCAAGACAGTATGGTACTGGCACAAAGACAGAAATATAGATCAATGGAACAAAATAGAAAGCCCAGAGATAAATCCATGCACATATGGACACCTTATCTTTGACAAAGGAGGCAAGAATATACAATGGATTAAAAACAATCTCTTTAACAAGTGGTGCTGGGAAAACTGGTCAACCACTTGTAAAAGAATGAAACTAGAACACTTTCTAACACCATACACAAAAATAAGCTCAAAATGGATTAAAGATCTAAACGTAAGACCAGAAACTATAAAACTCCTAGAGGAGAACATAGGCAAAACACTCTCCGACATACATCACAGCAGGATCCTCTATGACCCACCTCCCAGAATATTGGAAATAAAAGCAAAAATAAACAAATGGGACCTAATTAAACTTAAAAGCTTCTGCACAACAAAGGAAACTATAAACAAGGTGAAAAGACAGCCTTCAGAATGGGAGAAAATAATAGCAAATGAAGCAACTGACAAACAACTAATCTCAAAAATACACAAGCAACTCCTACAGCTCAGTTCCAGAAAAATAAATGACCCAATCAAAAAATGGGCCAAAGAACTAAATAGGCATTTCTCCAAAGAAGACATACAGATGGCTAAAAACACATGAAAAGATGCTCAACATCACTCATTATCAGAGAAATGCAAATCAAAACCACTATGAGGTACCATTTCATGCCAGTTAGAATGGCTGTGATCCAAAAGTCTACAAGCAATAAATGCTGGAGAGGGTGTGGAGAAAAAGGAACCCTCTTACACTGTTGGTGGGAATGCAAACTAGTACAGCCACTATGGAGAACAGTGTGAAGATTGCTTAAAAAACTGGAAATAGAACTGCCTTATGACCCAGCAATCCCACTGCTGGGCATACACACTGAGGAAACCAGAATTGAAAGAGACACGTGTACCCCAATGTTCATCGCAGCACTGTTTATAATAGCCAGGACATGGAAGCAACCTAGATGTCCATCAGCAGACAAATGGATAAGAAAACTGTGGTACATATACACAATGGAGTATTACTCAGCCATTAAAAAGAATACATTTGAATCAGTTCTAATGAGGTGGATGAAACTGGAGCCTATTATACAGAGTGAAGTAAGCTAGAAAGAAAAACACCAGTACAGTATACTAACGCATATATATGGAATTTAGAAAGATGGTAACAATAACCCTGTATATGAGACAGCAAAAGAGACACTGATGTATAGAACAGTCTTTTGGACTGTGGGAGAGGGAGAGGGTGGGATGATTTGGGAGAATGGCATTGAAACAGGTATAATATCATATATGAAATGAATTGCCAATCCAGGTTTGATGCACGATACTGGATGCTCAGGGCTGGTGCACTGGGATGACCCAGAGGGATGGTATGGGGAGGGAGGAGGGTTCAGGATGGGGAACACGTGTATACCTGTGGCAGATTCATGTTGATATATGGCAAAACCAATACAATATTGTAAAGTTAAAAAAAAAAATACTTAGGGAACTTCTTTGCTCTGTGTTTGTGTGTCTTAGAGAAAATACATGTGTTTTCTAAAAATTGTTTAAGTATAGATACAATATGTAAATTATTTACTTTAAATATTAAATATGAATTATTGATAATATGAATTGCATCAAATATTAGGATCCTTGGGAATACATTATTATCACCTTCTTAAGTGGTGCAAATGTAAATCCTTGTATTTAGAAACTTGAAACATGTAAAACAAAAAAAAGAATAGCATCCTTTTAAAGGACTTTACATGTGGCCATTTTGACACTTATCTTGGCCTTCGGAATAGTAGATCTAATTAGATCAAGCTCTTCAGAAAGATAAAGAATAAAACAAAATAGCCAGGGTTCATAGAACAAAAATCTTCATTGAAGTGACATCTCAGAAGGAATCATTTTTAAATATTCAATTAGTTCAGGGTTATATTTTGGAGGGACTAATGTTGAAGCTGAAACTCCAATACTTTGGCCACCTGATGGGAAAAACTGACTCATTAGAAAAGACCCTGATGCTGGGAAAGATTGAGGGAAGGAGGAGAAGGGGACAACAGAGGATGAGATGGTTGGATGGCATCACCAACTCAATGGACATGAGTTTGGGTAAACTCTGGGAGTTGGTGATGGACAGGGAAGCCTGGCGTGCTGCAGTCCATGGGGTCACAAGGAGTCAGATACGACTGAGTGACTGAACTGAATTACATTTTGGAATGCTTTTAGATGTTTTCACAGTTAAATTTCCCTGCACACTCTGTTCGGAGAAGGCAATGGCAACCCACTCCAGTACTCTTGCCTGGAAAATCCCATGGATGGAGGAGCCTGGTAGGCTGCAGTCCATGGGGTTACTAAGAGTCAGTCACGACTGAGCGACTTCACTTTCACTTTTCCCTTTCATGCATTCGAGAAGGAAGTGGCAACCCACTCCAGTGTTCTTGCCTGGAGAATCCCAGGGATGGGGGAGCCTAGTGGGCTGCCATCTATGGGGTTGCACAGAGTCGGACATGACTGAAGCGACTTAGCAGCAGCAGCATACTCTGTTTTCGCCACCTCTTTGCTTTAGCTTATGCTTTCACTCTATTCTGGGGGACCATTCTCTCTCTGTCCTCTTCCTGGCCAAGCTTCTTCCTTCAGTGCCAATTTAAGTGCCATTGTCTCTAAGGAGGGGTGTCATTAAAACTTGAGGCATCATTAACACTTTTCTGCACAACTCTTTATTCTATTTTGAGCAAAGTTGGTCAACTGAGGGTAAGGGTGAGGGGAAAAGAAGCATGTTAGCATCTTAGGCATAATTCTGAAAGGATATCATAATACATTTTAAAATAAAAGATAACACTGTTTGAATTGATTCACCTTCCCTGGTGGCTCAGATGGTAAAGAATCCACCTGCCAATGCAGGAGACATAGGAGACAAGAGTTCGATCCCTGAGTTGGGACAATTCCCCTGGAGAAGGAAATGGTGACCTGCTCCAGTATTCTTGCCTGGAGAATCCCATGGACAGAGGAGCCTGGCAGTTTACAGTCTATGGGGTCGCAATGTCAGACACACTTTCACTAACACTTTCACTTTCACAGATGTGAAAAAGGAATAAATTTCTTGGAGAGTAGACGGTAACCTCTCTTATACCACCCCTCTTTATCTCATAATCTCTAGGTGCATTTCAGTTAGGAAAAACTAATGTGGAGTCCACCCCACATTGTGCACTTAACATATAATACTCAACATGCATTAAGTTCTTAACAGTTTATAAAGGGCTCACACACAGTTCTCAGTTGGTCCTTATTTCAACCTTACAGGTGGGTTCAATATTCTTATCCCCATCTTAGATAAGCTAGCTGAGCATCAGAGAAGTTAAACCACACCTGTAATGACACACGAATAGGAAGAGAGAGACCCAGGTTGGAATGCATATGCGGTTTGCTTTCTTTTGCACTATGCTATTTTTATCATTTACTTATTTTTGGCTGTGCTGGGTATTTGTTGCTGCACACAGGCTTTCTCCAGTTGCAGTGGGTGGAGACTACTCCTTGTTGCAGTGCTTGGCCTTCCCATTGCAGTGGCCTCTTGTTGCGAAGCAGGGGCTCTAGGGCATGCAGGCTTCAGTAGTTGCAACACATGGGCTCAGTAGTTGTGGCTCCCAGGCTCTAGAGCACAGGCTTACTAGTTATGGTGCAGAGCTTAATTGTTCTGCAGCATGTGGGATCCTCCCACATCAGGGATTGAACCCATGTCTCCTGTATTGGCAGGCAGAAATTTACCATCAGGGAAGTCTGTGTACCATGCTATTGAAGGGTGTCAGAATATGCCACCACAATAATATGCCATTTTGTCGTAAAGATTACTTTGAGTTGAAGCCAATTGATTAAAAAAAAAAAAAAAGTTTACGCTCTTTTGGCTGCAGTGCATGCAGCATGTGGGATCTTAGTTCACTGCAGGGATCAAAGCTGTGCAGTAGAAGGTCAGAGTCTTGGTCACTGGACCGCCAGGGAAGGCACTAAGCAACGGTGCACAGGGAGAAGCTCTCTGCCCTCTCCCTTTCTACCTACACATGCAGAGCATAACTTTCCCCTGTTGAAGGTGTCCTTACCTTCTTCCTTCCCCCAAGGACCCGGAGGAGGAGATGAGTGTCATCACTGGACAAAGCACTGGTTTCAGTCTGCATAACAAATCTTGGCAAATTACTCTTACCTTTCACTAGTTTCTCCTGTATATTTCCCACAATTTACTGCCCTAGAAGCCCAAAGCCCTTTTCCTTTGTCTTATCACTTCTCCACACTTAATCATCCTTTGTTAAAATTGTATATAAGCTCCCAGACCTAACGTTTTGATTTTTTTTTAACTTTTTTTCTATGAGGCTCTCCATGTGCCTATGAAATAAATCTGTTCTCCTGTTACTCTTTTGTCAGTTTAATTCACAGTACCCAACCTAAGAGAGTAAAGTAAGAAGGTAAAGGAAAAGTCTTTCCTCCCTTACACTATGATCTCACATTTTTCATGTCTACTATCTCCAAATTTCTTGAGAGTTTTTCCCCCTCAACTTTCTCACTGTGTCTAATATGATCATGGGAGAGTGGCTGTCTGGCTGGATTTCCTATAAGAAATATTTAAGTTTAACATACAGCTTTTTCAGGATTAAAATTCAAGGGATAGCATTTTGCCTTCCCCAACACCTTGTTAATATTTTCTAAATTAAGAAATCTGTATAAAAAATAGATAACCAATAAGAATCTACTGCATAGCACAGGGAACTCTACTCAATGTCCAACGGTGACTTAAATGAGAAGGAAATCCATAAAAGAGGGGACAGCTGATCCACTTTGCTGTACAACAGAAACTAACACAACATTATAAAGCAATTATACTCTAAATTAATTTAAAAAATAAGAAGAAATCTGTAGAAACCCTACAGATTAACAAAATTTAAATTAATTTTTTAATTTTAAAAATTAATTTAAATAATAAAGTAATAAGAAATCTGTCAAAACCCTAAATATTTAGAGGTTAATCATGATCATTCATTTGATATGAAAGTGAAAGTGAAAGTCGCTCAGTCATGTTGGACTCTTTTCGAACCCGTGGACTATATACAGTCCATGGAATTCTCCAGGCCAGAATACTGGAGTGGGTAGCCTTTCCCTTCTCCAGGGGATCTTCCCAACCCAGGGAACCCAGGTCTCCTGAATTGCAGACAGATTCTTTACCAGCTGAGCCACAAGGGGAGCCCAAGAATACTGGAGTGGGTAGCCTATCCTTTCTCCATCGGACCTTCCCGAGCCAGGAATCGAACCAGGGTCTCCTGCATTGCAGGTGGATTCTTCACCAACTGAGCTATCATGGAAACCCTCATTTGATATAGCTGGAAACATTCAGGAGCTGGAAACATTCATTGATCATGGTCAGTGACTGGACATTAGTACTCAATTGTTCAGGTAGTGTTATTAGATATTATTGTTCATTATTGTTCAATGAACATTTATTGTTTGTTAGAGATTTATTTCTCTTCTTAATACACATTTGAGTATGCTTACTTGCACTTTAAAAAGACTTACATGAAAACTAATGTGGTCTTTGATAAAGACATTAAAACAGTAAACTAGTTGTCAGTTATTATTTTTTCATTTACATATAAATTTCCTTTCTCTATATAAAGGGAAAAGATGAGACAAAGTAGTTGGGCTAAGAATCCATAGACTTATAGAAGAATCCATAGACTTCTCTATGTGTCAGTGGAGTACCTGTGCAATCTGCGTTGTTTGTGGTTCAGTTGCTAAGTGCTGTCTGACTCTGTGACACCCATGGACTATAGTCCACCAGGCTCCTCTGTCCATGGGATTTCCCAGATAAGAATACTGGAGTGGGTTGCCACTTCCTTCTCCAGTGGATCTTCCTGACCCAGGGATCGAACCCAAGTCTCCAGCATTAGCAGGAGGATTCTTTACCACTCAGCCACCTGGGAAGCCCAGTCTAGCTGAGACCTTCCTACAATTTAAGAAACAGTTGATTCATGTGGTAGTGGCTTTGCCTCCAGATCACTATTTCACTGAAACTGAAGTACTGCAAGTTAATCAAACCTGACTCCTTCTTTCTTAGCTGAGGCTAAGAAAACTGGGTCTCTTGTCAGCTCCTGCTAATGAAGACAAAACAAACAAGCTTGCAGCTAGTCCTGGGCACACAAACTACACTAGGGCAGGAAATCAGCAGGAGGCTCCGATGTCTCAAATGCATAAGGACACAATGTATGTTTGCTGAACTTCTGGAGTCAAGCAAATTTTTAAGATTTTGAAAAGATGCTCAACATCACTTATTATCAGAGAAATGCAAATCAAAACCACAATGAGGTACTACCTCACACCTGTCACAATGGCTGCTATCAAAAAGTCTACAAACAATAAATGCTGGAGAGGGTGCAGAGAAAAAGGAACCCTCTTACACCGTCAGTGGGAATGCAAACTAGTACAGCCATTATGGAGAACAGTGTGGAGATTCCTTAGAAAACTGGAAATGGAATTGCCATACGACCCAGCAATCCCACTGCTGGGCATACACACCAAGGAAACCAGAATCAAAAGAGAATATGTGTATCCCAGTGTTCATCAGAGCACTGTTTACAATAGCCAGGACATGGAAGCAACCTAGATGTCCATCAGCAGACGAATGGATAAGAAAGCTGTGGTACATATACACAATGGAATATTACCCAGCCATTAAAAAGAATACATTTGAATCAGTTCTAATGCGGTGGTTGAAACTGGAACCTATTATACAGAGTGAAGTAATTAAGAAAGAAAAACACCAATACAGTATACTAATGCATATATATATGGAATTTATAAAGATGGTAACAATGACCCTATATACAAGACAGCAAAAGAGACACAGATGTAAAGAACAGTCTTTTGGACTCTGTGGGAGAAGGTGGGATGATTTGAGAGGGTAGCGTTGAAACGTGTATATTATCATATGTGAAGCAGATCACTGGTCCAGGTTTGATGCATGAGACAGGGTGCTCAGGGCATGAGCACCTGGGGGTTAGGATGAGCAGGGAAGTGGGAGGGGGGTTCTGGATGGGGAACACATGTACACCCATGGCTGATTCATGTCAATGTATGGCAAAAACCACTACAATATTGTAAAGTAATTAGCCTCCAATTAAAATAAATAAATTAATTTAAAAATAAAAACACAAATGCCAAAAAAAAAGATTTCTGAAATACGATTCCAAACAAATTCCTTTTTTCCCATAAATTTCCAGCTCCATGAAGAATTTAATGCTTGATTATGGAGGGTCTACTATGTGCCAGGAGTTTTCAAGTGCATTATTATATTTTTGTTCAATTAATATTATGATAACCTCAGTCTCTTACATTTTCAGCCACCAATGGTTGGCAGAAAAAAATGCAGGCATATTTTTTTAAATGGCTCCATTTAGACATGGGGACAGGAGAGGAGAGGGTGAGATGTATAGAGAGTAACATGAAAACTTACATTTAATTCAGTTCAGTTCAGTCGCTCAGTCGTGTCCGACTCTTTGCGACCCCATGAATTGCAGCACGCCAGGCCTCCCTGTCCATCACCATCTCCCAGAGTTCACCCAAACTCACGTCCATTGAGTCGGTGATGACATCCAGCCATCTCATCCTCTGTTGTCCCCTTCTCCTCCTGCCCCAAATCCCTCCCAGCATCAGAGTCTTTTCCAGTGAGTCAACTCTTCACATGAGGTGGCCAAAGTACTGGAGTTTCAGCTTTAGCATCATTCCTTCCAAAGAACACCCAGGGCTGATCTCCTTCAGAATGGACTGGTTGGATCTCCTTGCAGTCCAAGGCACTCTCAAGTTCACCACAGTTCAACACCACAGTTCAAAAGCATCAATTCTTCGGCACTCAGCTTTCTTCACAGTCCAACTCTCACATCCATACATGACCACTGGAAAAACCATAGCCTTGAATAGATGGACCTTTGTTGGCAAAGTAATGTCTCTGCTTTTTAATATGTTATCTAGGTTGGTCATAATTTTCCTTCCAAGAAGGAAGCGTCTTTTAATTTCATGGCTGCAGTCACCATCTGCAGTGGTTTTGGAGCCCCCAAAAAATAAAGTCTGACACTGTTTCCACTGTTTCCCCATCTATTTCCCATGAAGTGATGGGACCAAATGCCATGATCTTCGTTTTCTGAATGTTGAGCTTTAAGCCAACTTTTTCACTCTCCACTTTCACTTTCATCAAGAGGCTTTTGAGTTCCTCTTCACTTTCTGCCATAAGGGTGGTGTCATCTGCATATATGAGGTGATTGATATTTCTCCCTGCAATCTTGATTCCAGCTTGTGCTTCTTCCGGGCCAGTGTTTCTCATGATGTACTCTGCATATAAGTTAAATAAGCAGGGTGACAATATACAGCCTTGACGAACTCCTTTTCCTATTTGGAACCAGTCTGTTGTTCCATGTCCAGTTCTAACTGTTGCTTCCTGACCTGCATACAGGTTTCTCAAGAGGCAGGTCAGGTGGTCTGGTATTCCCATCCCTTTCAGAATTCTCCACAGTTTATTGTGATCCACACACTTTATTGGCATAGTCAATAAAGAAAAAAGAAATGTTTTTCTGGAACTCTCTTGCTTTTTCCATGATCCAGCAGATGTTGGCAATTTGGTCTCTGGTTCCTCTGCCTGTTCTAAAACCAGCTTGAACATCTGGAAGTTCACAGTTCACATATTGCTGAAGAGAATTTTGGAGAATTTTGCTTGGAGAATTTTGAGCATTACTTTACTAGCATGTGAGATGAGTGCAATTGTGCGGTAGTTGGAGCATTCTTTGGCATTGCCTTTCTTTGGGATTGGAATGAAAACTGACCTTTTCCAGTCCTGTGGCCACTGCTGAGTTTTCCAAATTTGCTGGCATATTGAGTGCAGCACTTTCACAGCATCATCTTTCAGGATTTGAAATAGCTCAACTGGAATTCCATCACCTCTACTAGCTTTGTTCGTAGTGATGCTTTCTAAGGCCCACTTGACTTCACATTCCAGGATGTCTGGCTCTAGGTCAGTGATCACACCATCATGATTATCTTGGTCTTGAAGATCTTTTTTGTACAGTTCTTCTGTGTATTCTTGCCACCTGTTCTTAATATCTTCTACTTCTGTTAGGTCCATATCCTTTCTGTCCTTTACCAAGCCCATCTTTGCATGAAATGTTCCCTTGGTATCTCTAATTTTCTTGAAGAGATCTCTAGTCTTTCCCATTCTGTTGTTTTCCTCTATTTCTTTGCATTGATCGTTGAGGAAGACTTTCTTATCTCTCCTTGCTATTCTTTGGAACTCTGCATTCAGATGCTTATATCTTTCTTTTTCTCCTTTGCTTTTCACTTCTCTTCTTTTCACAGCTATTTGTAAGGCCTCCCCAGACAGCCATTTTGCTTTTTTTTGCATTTCTTTTCCTTGGGGATGGTCTTGATCCCTGTCTCCTGTACAATATCACGAACCTCATTCCATAGTTCATCAGGCACTCTATCTATCAGATCTAGGCTCTTAAATCTATTTCTCACTTCCACTGTATAATCATAAGGGATTTGATTTAGGTTATACCTGAATGGTCTAGTGGTTTTCCCTACTTTCTTCAATTTAAGTCTGAATTTGTCAATAAGGAGTTCATGATCTGAGCTATAGTCAGCTCCTGGTCTTGTTTTTGCTGACTGTATAGAGCTTCTCCATCTTTGGCTGTAAAGAATATAATCAATCTGATTTTGGTGTTGACCATTTGGTGATGTCCATGTGTAGAGTCTTCTCTTGTGTTATTGGGCATATGTAAAACAGATAGCCAATGGGAATTCGCTATATGTCTCAGGGAACCCAAGCCTGGGCTCTGTATCAACCTAGAGGGGTGGGATGGGGAGGGAGATGGGAGGGACATTCAGGAGGGAGGGGACATATGTATACCTATAGCTGATTCATGCTGATGTTTGACAGAAAACAAAAAAATTGTGTAAAGCAATTATCCTTCAATTAAAAAATAAATAAAATTTTACAAAAAGCCTACATTTGGGAGGGCTCTGTAAGGTTTTTTAAATTGTCTTATTCAACAGGTATGTTCCAAAAAGAAAAATCAGAACCTCGTAACTTTTAAATATGAATATTATCTTTATTAGAATAATTGATACAAATAAAAATGCTGTCAGAATAAATCTTTTTGTCCCTAAAGGGGGTCATAATTTATCAAATTCCTGCCTTTATTTCACACTATTTATTTTATTTCAGAGCTGTATGATCTATAAGAATTACATGATTATTATTTTCCCCAGCTTTACAAACCTCTAGTTTTTCCTCTCTAAATAGTTTAAAGGTTTAACACTGATGTTTAGAAAAGCTTTTCAAATGTCATATTTAAGTACTTTCCCCCTAAGGACTACATCATCCTTTAGTAATTAACCAATCTGATTGCTTCTGGTTAAAATAAACTCTTTAGCAAAATTACACTCATGTGTTTACTATGGTACGGTTATTTAAACAACTGGATTCCAGGAAATGAAGTTGCAAAACATGTTTAGGTAAATAATGTTTTAGGTAAAAACATTATCCAAATGGTCCTGTTAACTAGATTTACAAAATTATTAGCAATTTCTATTGCAAAGTAAACCTTCATTTCAACAGAAGGCACCAACCTTAAGAATAACTCAATATAGGTCATCATAGTGGAGAATAGAGGAGCTTGGCATGCTGCAGTCCATGGCGTCACGAAGAGTCAAACACAACTTAGGGACTGAAAAATAACAACAACAACAATAGCTCTTCCCAATTTCATTCAGCTCTGGAGAAATTTAACACTGACCTAAACAATTAATATACAGCTATCTCCCAAGGGCATAGCATAACTAAATTCCAGGCACTAAATTTGAAGTCAGGACACTTGATTTGAATGGAAACTTTTTGTTACAATTGATATTCCTTAACCTAACTGGGAAATGATAACCATTTTACAGAACTCTTTGAGGTTTCAGTTTCATAACCTATGTGAAAACTCTTCATAAATAGACAAGCAAAAGTTATTTCCTTTTTCTGGGGTGACAACACCCATAACTGTGACCAAGCCAACAGAAGTCAACTGTAGCAACAGGCTATTTTTTTATTTCTGTTTTGCCTCAGAGCCTAATAAATCAGAGCCTATTCATGCCTAAATAGACACTGAACCCCTGCCTGCATTTGGGGCCCCTGATACAGCCAGACACTCGGTGAACTTGCCTATTACTAACTATCCTCCGTCTTGCCTCATTCTGGCTTCTCCAAGATAACACAATCTTTCTCACGTGCATTTTCAAATTATTTATGTACAAGTCCTATTTTCTACAGGCTTCCCTGGTGGTTCAGTGGTAAAGAATCTGCCTGCAATGCAAGAGATGCAGGTTCGATCCCTGGGTCAGGAAGACACCCTGGAGAAGGAAATGGCAACCCACTCTAGTATTCTTGCCTAGGAAATCCCATGGACACAGGATCCTGGCAGGCTACAGTCCATGGGGTCACAAGGGTTGGATATGACATAACGACAAAACCACCACCACCTCCACTATTTTCAATGGCTTTTACAACTGATTCCCCTTGTAATATCTTTTGTTATGATTAACAAAAAAAACGATACTATTGGATAAAGTGAAAATGAAAACGCTCAGTTGTGTCCAACAATTTGTGACCCCATGGAATTTTCCAGGCCAGAATACTGGAATGGGTAGCCTTTCCCTTCTCCAGGGAATCTTCCCAACCCAGGGATCAAACCCAGGTCTCCCACATTGCAGGCAGATTACCAGCTGAGCCACAAGGGAAGCTAATCACTTATTAAATAGTAAATTTCATTACTAAGTCACATACACAGAAATAAAGGATGATAAAATTATTTTTTCTATAGCTGGTGGGCTCTGTCATGTCCAACTCTTTATGACCCCATGGATAGTAGCCCACTAGGGTCATCTGTCCATGAAATTTTCCAGGCAAGAATACTGGAGGTGGTTTCCATTTCCTACTCCTGAGGATCTTCATGACCCAGGAATAGAACCTGTATCTCTTGTGTCTCCTATATTGGCAGGCAGATTTTTATCACTGCACCACAAGCTCCAAATGATGCCCAAAACAGCATTTTGAAGGATATCTCATTGACCATCTACATCATAGTCACATAGGATATTAAATAAAATGCAGACTTATCTAGAGGACTCAGTTGCCTGCAAGCCACTGAAACTCCCTAGAGAAATGTTACCACGCTGACATTTGAACGTGATGAGAAGCATACAGTCAGCACGTGAGTACATTGAATTTACTGAAGAATCAGTATACATAACTACATTTTGACACTTCTCCATTTTGTTTCCCCTTTTCATCCACAGTACATCCACTGTAACTTCTAATCCACCACTGTCCTTTGAACCAGTTTATCCAGTCCCAGGCATGAGAGCACCACACAGCGGAGGGCAGAGTCCCCTTGTAAAACCAGTCTTGAGCTACTTGTTTCTATCTGCTCCTCAACCCTCTTTCCATTCTGCATCGGAACTTCATTGTAGATGAGGGAAGTAAATTAACATTGGAGGCGGATGACGTGCAGGAAGTGGCAATTACTCATGGTGGTAGCGCTAGACCTCTACATAAGTGAACAAGGCTGAGCAAGGAGCTTTATGAGAAATTTCAGGTTAATGTTACCCAGAAGTTACGCATAGGTTAACAGCTTGTTTCGAATAACATAAATTAGCAGTTTTATTTCCACTATATTGTTTTATTTTGCCAACGATACCTGTAAACCACATCTCCTATAAACAAAACAAAACAAAAGAATGCCTTAGGCTTCCCTGGAGCTTCAGTGGTAAAGAATTCACCTGTCAATGTAGGAGACACAAGTTCGATCCCTGCTCCAGGAAGATCCCGCATGCTGCAGAGCAAGTAAGCCTTATACTATAATTATTGAGCCCGTGCTTTAGAGCCCAGGAGTGGCAACTATTGAGCCCACTTGCTGTAACTACTGGAGCCCGTGTGTTATAGAGCCCCTGCTCCACAACAAGAGAAGCCACTGAAATGACAAGTCTGAGCACCACAGCTGGAGAGCAGCTCCCACTCGCCGCAACTAGAGAAAAGCCCTCACAGCAGCAAAGACCCACCCAGCGCAGCCCCCCAAAACGATGCTTTAGGACCTCTGAAAAATTTTTAACACACATATTTTGTAATTACAGAATTATAGTAATAATAATTTTCATTATAGAAAATGAAAACATTGCAGAAATAAATAATGTACAACTTAGTTCATATGCACCAATACATTTGAATCAGTTCTAATGAGGTGGATGAAACTGGAGCCTATTATACAGAGTGAAGTAAGCCAGAAAGAAAAACACCAATACAGTATACTAATGCATATATATGGAATTTAGAAAGATGGCAACAATAACCCTGTATATGAGACAGCAAAAGAGACACTGATGTATAGAACAGTCTTTTGGACTCTGTTTGGGATGATTTGGGAGAATGGCATTGAAACATGTATAATATCCTATATGAAGTGAGTCGCCAGTCCAAGTTCGATGCACGATACTGGATGCTTGAGGCTGGTGCACTGGGACAACCCAGAGGGATGGTACAGGGAGGGAGGAGGGAGGCAGGTTCAGGATGGGGAGCACATGTATACCTGTGGCAGATTCATGTTGATATATGGCAAAACCAATACAATATTTTAAAGTTAAAAAATAAAATTAAAAAAAATAAATAAATTTTAAAAAATTTAAAATGACAAAGAGATATTATGACACCTATTAGACTGACAAAGATGAAATTCTTTTTTTTTTAACTTTAAACTTGTTATTTCCTTTTGGGGTGTAGCCAGTTAACAATGCTGTGGTAGTTTCAGGTGAACAGCAAAGGGGCTCAGCTATACACACACATGTATGAGACAAATATTGAAAAGAGAAAGTGTGAAAGTATTCTGACCAAAAAGCCCAGTGATTTAAGGTGAGATTAAGTTAGTAAAGTATCATTCATTTGTCAACTGATTCCGGGAACTTCTCTGTACCATTGCCTGGTGGGTGCGGCTCTTCCAGCCTGGTTATCAGTTCTAGATAAATAACCTCCAGTCCGGTCTTGAGCTCTCTTCCTTCATGATTCCGGGAAACACTGTTGAAAGACATCATGGACCAAACAACATTTGTGCTCTCTGAGGTCATTGGCTGGGCCTCCAGGGTCCTATAATGGGGATTGCCTCTGAGACCTAGACAGCCTCGCTGTAAGAGCAGCAGCCAAGATTCATCTGATAACAGCAACAGATGAAGCTAAATTCTGTGTGGCTGAGATTGTATTTGCATGGAGTCTCTAAATTACTGTGCATTTGTTTATTCCTTCCCTTGGAAGTTCTGAACTGAGTCTCATTTTGAGAAAATTGCCATGAGAAGAAGCGAGCCTGGGCAGAAGGGATACCATCTGGACCAGAGATGGCACAAAGGAAAAACCGTAACAAAGAGCTCGTACATTTTCTTTGTTTTTATTTTCTATCTTGATGAAAATTATAGTACAGAACAAATGCAAACACAAAATGCAGATGAAGTCATGCTTTTTTGACAGATCTATTAGGGGCCTTAACATTATGGGAGCTAACATCACAGTTGATTCTCTAATTATTTCTGTTCTGTTCTTGCTCCCCAGGCTTGCTGCCTTTCCAGCCACGACCTTGGCCCAGTTCTCCACATGGACTGTGCTATTTCCTTCGCTGATTCACTCAGGACCCTCTTCCCCTGGCACCATTTCAGGAATGACCCTGTCACTCCTACCACTGTAGAGCTGTTTCCAGAATGTTCACTGGGAAACGTCATTGTACTTAGCATAACTAAATGTGTGAAGTGTAGATTAAAAGATGGAGTAAGATATACAGAGATTAGACAGACAAATAGGGATTCTGCATACATACTTGAGTAGAGATTCTACACATGTGTATACATTCTGAGGTTATTAGGGAGATTATTTTGTTTCTTGGCTGTGCTGGGTCTTAGTTGATTAGTTCCTCTGAGGCACGTGGGATCTTAGTTCCCCAACCAGGGATCAAACCCATGTCCTCTGCATTGGAAGGCAGAATTCTTAACTACTGGACCCAACAGAAAAGTCTCTTTTTCTTGAATTCTTGATCTTCATGATACAACTTCACATCTCAGATCCATTAAAAGATTAATTATAAAGATACAGAGGCCCCTGGGTAGCCAGATGCCTTTCTTCTGAACAGGATTAAAATTTCAATGGATTTGACATCCTAAGATGATAAGTCATGTTCACTAACCTTGCACTCCATTCTCCTAATCCTTGCCAACTACTTCATAAACTTATGCTCCAGGAAAATGATTCCCCAGTTCCTTTCCCTAATAGTCCCTGGTGGCAGTAAGTGAAGAAACTCTGCTCCTGGGGGAAATCCCTGAAAACCCACAGGCCAAGAATCAAAGGAACTGTGGTATCACCTAAAGAACTAACAATTTGAAGACAAGGCAGGTGAGGAACTCTTGAGGATTTTCTTGCCACTCTCTGGAATCCCAGAGGAGCTGAGGGGACACTTGATGACACCAGCTACACTCTGAGGTCAGCAGGGGGCAGTGTGGTAGAAGCTGCCCCGAAGAAGAGACAGTAATTCACGGCGGAGTCCAAGACCAACCGGGCAGGGCTGCATTGGCCATTGTATATTCCAGAACATGAGAGAAAGCACAGCACAAGTTTTAGAGGGAGCTTGACTCCAGTTCCAATCGCTACTAGATAGCTAGGTGTCATGACCTTAAACAAGTGACTTTTTTTAAACTTAATAAATTTTATACTGGAGTATAGCTGATTAACAATGTTGTGATACTTTCAGATGGACAGCAAAGGGACTCAGCCATACACAAACATTTATACATTCCCCCCCTAAACTCCCCTCCCATCCAGGCTGCCACATAACACTGAGCAGAGCTCCCTGTGCTATACAGTAGTACTTTATTGTTACCCATTTTAAATATAGCAGTGCATACTTGTCAATCCCAAGCTCCTTAATTATCCCTTCCCTCCATTCCTCCCCCTGGCAACCCTAAGTTCATTCTCTAAGTCTGTGAGTCAAGATTGACTTCTTGATATTTATTGTCATCATTCTAAAAATGGAACTATTTATATCTTTTTCATAGGACTGTTCTGTGATTTAAAGAAGATAATGCATATGAAACCATTTTTGGTATACCACAGTGCTGCTTCCTACACTATATGAGCTTGACAAATTAGTAAGCTCTGCACCTCCATCTGCTCATTCATTACATGACAACAATCCTCGTGTCTGCTTTACAGGGGTCTTATGAGTATTAAATGAGATGATACAAGTAAAGTATATGGAATCACTCCCGGTAAATGATAGCAGCTAGCTTTTAGTAAGAGCAATACATGTTAGCTATTAAAAAGTGATCACTCAATAAATGAAAACCATAATCATTATCATTATCATCATTCAGAGACTACAAGTGAATGAGAGAAACATTCGGAATTTTCCAAACTCACCAGACTCACTCACTACAGAACTTAAAAAACTATTCTTCCTTCCTTTTCATCAACTTCCTTTAATCGTAATATAATCAAAGTATTTATAAATAGAATCTCAAGTCAGGCTACTGTGTCCATTTCTGAGACTTCTCAGTGCTTAAACTTAAGCCAAGAAATGCAAAATAACTCCCCAGAAGTTATATGGAACTTTCCAGCAAGAAGTACTTTCATAAGGATTACACTTATACAAATGCTGACACATACCCATGTATACAGGTACTGCTATACTACTTGTATACTACTGTATACAGCCAGAGGGTTCAAATTTCAATGGGCTTTGGCAATCTGAAATAGCTGAATTCCAACAAAGCTATCTGGGTAATGTACTGGATGCCTGATGTATCACTTAAAATCAAAGAGTTGTAGGAACTTAAAATAGATACCTTGGTGGTTTTCAACGTCCAACTAATGGAAGGCTCTTCATTAGCAAGGATTCCTGATCAGTCCCTTCTTTTGGGAAGAGCTTGCTCAGTGACTGATCCGGATTGGACAATGTAAGTCATTATAAAATTTTCATGTATTGAACTAAAACTAGTTACCCAGCATCTTCTATCCAGTAACATTGTTACGTGATTTCTATCCTCTGAATATAAGAAATCAAGTCAGTGCCCTCTTCTCCAGGAAGATTCTTCATTCTTCACAAGCTTTAAAACAGCTCTCATGCCTCCTCTTGGTCTTTTCATCTCAGCTCTTCTTCATTTCCCATCCAGTCTTATTCAGTATCATCGTGAACAGTTCAGTTGGGACCATTACCTCCAGGGTGAACATCTGTTGTGTTTGCCTTTCTGGTATCCACTTCCCACTGCTTTTACTTATAGGATTCCTCTTTATATGGGAACCTACCTCATGTGGTTTAGATAAAAATAATCCTATCTGCTGCTACCAACCCTTCGAAACCAAGAACTGGCACGTGACCCACATATGGCCACCCCACCCTGTCCACAGTGATTGCTGTAGGGATGTGACCTACGCCAGGTGAATGAGAGTCCATTTTAGGGCGCTGCTGGAACCAATGGGAAAAGCATTTTCATCCTGCTAATTTAGAAGAATATAAGTCATAGACGCTGAGGGTCATGCTTGTCACCATACACTGAGAACCAGTCTAAGAATAACACAGCACACAGGAACAAAAGTCAGGAGACTGAGAGAGGCGGACTTATCCCTACCGGGAGCACTTGGCTCCACCTACGCTGCAAGTAGGTTTATCTCTGGAATTTGAAAATATCACATCCAATGCGTTTTGTTTGTTTTTTAGTTTTATTTATGCTACTTTCAACTTCAAACAAAATCGATTAACACACTTTCCTTACCTGTGTAAGAGGGCATTGAGTCCAATCTACTCCCCTCATCCACTCCCCTAGAAGCTCCACAGTTCCTTCAGGTTAGGTCCCCTGAGAACTTGATGTTATCAGCTGTCTCAGTTGGGGATCCCTTAGGTGCAAGAAGAGAAATGGACATAATCAGCACAAAATAAGAGTGTTTATGAGGATACAACAGTACAATCATAAACGAAGACTTCTTCCCTTTTAAGTTGGATCTGATTTATTTTGATGCCATATTCCAGCATACGGAGGTCACTATAAATTCCATTATCATTTAAATTAGTTGTTTTTGACAGGTGTGTATCTGCTGCATACAATTGTGAGTACGCCTTCTATGACTTTACTAAACCACTAATACAAAAGTTGAATAAGACAAGGGCGCAGAGCCTTGTGGTCTACCACTAGAAATCTATACAGGTTAACTGACTATTCATTAATATCCTTTGGGTCTAGTTAGCCAGCCAGCTGCAGACTGTCTAATGTTTCTCTAATCCAGCTCATATTTCACCATTTTAACCTTAACCTATCTCAAAGGAGACATTGAAAAATACTTTTCTTCAAATATAAAAGTAATAACCACTGCACCTGGCATCCACTATCCCCTTACTACTTACCCCTTACAGCGATAACTTTTACTAGAGAATTTGTCATTCTGAATTGCCACTGTCTATCTTTTCAGCAAGACTGTGAGTTCCTCGAGTGGGCAAGTTCAGTGTCTGTAGTAATGTATTGGTGCTCCCCTGGTCCATTAGGTGTTACAAATTAGATTATAAATGTTTTATTTTATCTTGCAGAGGAGGGACAAAGAGATATGATGACTTTTACAATAATACAGAAGGGATTAGTTGGGCCCTTTTAAAAATTAAAAGATGATGGCAGTACTTAGTTTCCTCAAAAACAGGGTATCTTTAGTATTATTCTTACAAGCCATGCTTAGGAAATAGGATGAAAATAAATAGATTAGGTAGAAAGGGGAAGAAGAAAAAACAAAGGGGGTTGGCTAAGATAGAAGAAAATGAGCAGAAAAGATAGAGGAAAAGCCAGAAATAGCACAAAACCTGCCTGATACCTAACAAGTGGATCAAATCATTCTCCTCTTGGGCCACTGGCCCGGACACAGGGAATATTATGATGTGGTTGCTGTGGGCTGACCTCTGAGAGACAGGAGATGAGCTGGTCACACAAATAGGAGATACTTCTTGCAATAGACTAAATATACCACACATCCCTCCCCTGCCCCTGCCAAATCTTATATTGAAATTTAAGCCCCAGTATGGCACCCCACTCCAGTACTCTTGCCTGGAAAATCCCATGGATGGAGGAGCCTGGTGGGCTGCAGACCATGGGGTTGCTAGGAGTCGGACACGACTGAGCGACTTCACTTTCACTTTTCACTTTCATGCATTGGAGAAGGAAATGGCAACCCACTCCAGTGTTCTTGCCTGGAGAATCCCAGGGACGGGGGAGCCTGGTGGGCTGCCGTCTCTAGAGTCGCACAGAGTCGGACACGACTGAAGCGACTTAGCAGCAGCAGCAGCAGCATGATGGTACTTGGAGGTCAGGCTTTTGAAAGGTGCTTAGGTCATGAGGGTGGAGCCATCATAAATGGGATTCAGTACCCTCACAAAAGAGGCCCCAGAGAGACCCCTTACCACCACTCCCCACCATGGAGGAAGCAATGAAAAGACAGCCATTGATGAACCAGGAAGATGGGTTCACCAGACACTGAATCCTTGGCACCTTGATTTTGGAACTTCTCAGCCTACAGGACTGTGAGAAATATATTGCTGTTGTTTACAAGCTACCCTATGGTGTTGTGGTATAGCAGCCCAAACAGAGTGAAACATGACTATTTGGACTTCATAACTTAGGGAGTTGAATGCAGTTTGGATGAACTGTAATATATAGTCATACATGTGGGAATGTCTCTACCAGTAACTATTGAGCTCTTATAAAATATCTACTTTAATTTCTATAATAATCTTTAGAAATAATACTATCACTGTCCTTTTTTTGCAGATAAACTGAGGCTTGGAGATACTAAATAACAACCTTAGGTCAATGCCTAATTTGCAATGTCACCAGAATGTGACTTCAGGCCATCCTTGTCTGGACTTACACGATTACCTCAGGCTTTGAGATTTCAGAACTTTATTTACAGCTCACCAGGGACTACCAAGTCAAATGTGGTTATCATTACTTCCTTTAAAGATGCCCGTACTCTTCTTTTAAAAAATGGTGACACTGAACTGTATTTTACCACTTGCTGTTTTTTCAGTAAAGTTTTTCATAAACCTCAAGGTTTGGATTCTCAGTTTAAAGCAAAGAACAAACCTCTTTGTAACTGGGAGTGATCTTTATCACCCTGAGGTTTGAAGGATATTGCCTTGCTCACATGTTGAAAGGTAACACAGCTGTCTGCAATGAATCTCTGATCAACAGATGTGAGAGAGAGATGGTGAAAAGGCCCTGGCCAAACAAACAGAACATCTGGCTGAAGAATTGAGATTTCTGTCTTTGGTTTTTCCCTCTCTCAAGCGCCATTACTCTGATGATCACTTATGATTCTTGGAAGTAAAGCCCAGTTGCTGGTCACACTGTCAGTATTTCCTTCATACTATCATTGTTACCGTGAAAGTCTTTGTGAAGCAAAAAAATGAAAGAAAAATAAAAAGACCACTTCTTTAAGAAAGTTTGCAACTTATAGTATTTATAAAAGCAATGAGTGGACTCTACAACTGGATGTTATATCATTTCTTTAATAATTAATCAAGCATTTTGTGAATTTATTATTATGGGTAATTATTTAATGAAACTATTAGCATAAGTTCCTAAAAGCAGAATGCACACACTTAAGCTGTAGTTCAAAGGACGGAATCTTGCCACAGAAACTACTTTATAAACAAGGTAGTTGCTGAAAAATAATACTTTTACAGTAAAGAAGCCACATATCTGCTGCCATTTTTCCAAAGCCATTTTTCTCCCCTTCCTCTTTTAGGTTCCACTTCCCCTCTCCGTTTCAGCACTTCTCCAACCACTGCTACAGAAATTGATATTAAATTTAGAGCCATAGGACGAGTTCTGATTCTGAGTATCTCTAGGTAATTGAACTGCCCCTAGAAACTTTCCCATCCTAAGTACCAGGAAAGAGTCAGCTGGTTCCAACCCTCAGGAATATGGATGACACTCAGCTACTTTGGGACATGGTTTATGGCACCTCTTCATCAGTTCATTTCAGTTCAGTCGCTCAGTCATGTCCAACTCTTTGCAACCCCATGGACTGCAGCATGCCAGGCCTCCCTGTCCATCACCATCTCCCAGAGTTTATCCAAACTCATGTCCATTGAGTTGGTGATGCCATCCAACCATCTCATCCTCTGTCGTCACCTTCTCCTCCTGCCCTCAACCTTTCCCAGCATCAGGGTCTTTTCAAATGAGTCAGCTCTTTGCACCAGGTGGCCAAAGTATGACACAGAAGCAATAGGGTAAAGGGGTCTCAAATCAATCGTACTACTTTGATTCACTGTGATCTGGGCTCATTGGGACTCCTGTCAACTTACACCCCCAGAAAGACAGCCCCTCACTCAGATGTGGGAGACAGGGTTAAAACTGGAGTTTTCCCAGGCCTGCAGCTATTGTAGGGCAAACCAAATTATGGTGAGATAAACAGAAGTATATAAATATATGAAGAGATGAGAATAAAAGAGAAGAGCATGCATTCATTCATGAAATCATGCTGACATCTTCATGTGCCAAGCAAGATCTTCATGATTGGTGTCTGGAATACAACCTGTAAAGAGTAGATCATGCAACAAATGGAATACATGTATGAACACTCATCCGTAATGTAAAGGGGTAGACTTCAATAGAGGTTTGATCAACTTTGTTATGTGAAACAAAAGAGAGAAAATTCTCCTGAGGAGACTCAAGGAAGTCATGAAAAGCGTTGATATTGCTGCCAGGCCTAGAAGAACCTTTACAATAGATAAGTATGGAGAAGGCTTTTTTCAAAGCATTATGGTGGTGCAGTCAGTAAAGAATCTGTCTGCAATGTAAGAGACCACCTACAATGTAAGACATCTGGATTTGATCCCTGGGTCGGGAAGATCCCCTGGAGAAGGTGAGCTACTGTCCATAGGGTCACAAAGAGTCGGACACAACTGAAGCAATTTAGCACACACAGCAATGCTGTGAAGTATGTAGAGGAGATTATTTCCATTATATAAGTGAGAAAACTGAGTCATACAAAACTTCAGTCAATTGATCAAGGCCACATACTCAGTGTGGATAAATTCCGACTGGATCCTCAGTCTTCTGACTCCTGGTCTATTGCTATTTACTTATGTTATGTTGTGTGTAGAGACAAAGGGATACACCTGCTACATTGGCATCAATAACCCTACAACCAGGAATAACATTACTATGATTTCAACCTGTCTTTCCTAAGCTTAATCTCCATCACTGCTTTTGCAAAAACTCTTGTATATAGAACATGTGTTAATCCAAGTCTTGATGGGAAACAAATGGTATGTTCAAATGATTTGATTTGGGGAAAGTTTAGTAAAGGGGTTATTTATTGAGGTGTGGATAAGATTTAAGGGAACTAGGAGAGGAGAGTGTAGGATCCCAGAACTGGCAACACCAAGGGTCTGTCACCACCACTACCACCTCCAGGTGTGAAGGGCACAACGGGAGCAAAATCATGAGAACCCAGACAGGGTATCATGGAGAAGACATCCTAGGAGCTGTGGCTTTAAAGGCAGACACCCCAACTACAGCTTTACCCACTTCTAGCTTTCAGAATGCCTGCCAGTGCCTTCCATTGGTTGGACCCACTAGGAGTCAAAGGGCATGAGAACCATTGATGAAATCTATAAAAGGTCAGCTTTTTAGGGTAAGATCACATTACGAAAGGTGGAAAGTAAATCTGGAAAGGTGAACAGGCAGCATCCAGCACAGGGTATAGCAGGAGGTGAGGCGTGGTTTCTAATGTTTTGTTTTACCCATCTTCCTCACCCACATGCACCTCTGGTCTGAGACCACACACACAAACACACACACACCATTCTCTTTCCTCCTTCTCGATTGCTGTTTCCTTTTATATTTTGGAAATCTCACCACTCAAGTCAGTGCCCTGGGTCTTCAGCCAGGAATCCACTCCAGGCCAGTGGAGCCAACTCTACTTCATCCCAGTCTCTTGGACATTTTAAGTCCTGGTCTGAACTTGAGGATGTACGCCTGCCAAGGTGAAGGGTGAGTTACAGAGGAAACACGTATGTGATTCTATGGTGTTCCAAACCCTGTCCTCTTCAGGACCTTCTTGGTATAGTCAGATAATTGGTATCATTTTGAGGACTAAATCTTGGACATCCAGGCTAAAGTTCTTCATAAGCTTTGACTGGGTGAGTCAGTGACTCTCTTGTACCAGCTGCAATCAATCCACCCTCTTTCATACTAGGCAGAGAGGGCTATGGTGGCCAAGCCCCTGTGACAGATAAGTCCATCACCAAAAGAATGCTCTTAGGGATGACCAACTAAAAAAATTTTTTTTGGCTCTTAATGTAATCAGGACATCTAAAAGATTATTTTGGTGGAGAAACAAGTCCTGGGTTTATTTTGCTAATGAATGAAGTTTACTTTGTTTCCATTTTTAAAATAAAAATCATAGGCGTGTACATTATGTCTGTATTCTTATTCAGTGATAATTTCCCTCTTAGACCCTTGATGGAAAGCCAATTTTATTGTAAGGTAGAAGAGTGGCAGCTTAAAAGGAATGAGAGAATAGAAGTGTTTATTTTACATCATGAAGGTTAATTTTACAAAATCTGATGTTTTAACAAATATCTATGTGCCCATTAAACCAAAAGTTTATATTCTGGTGATATTGAAGTTAGATTTTTTTAGTTCAGAAATCTCAGATCAACAGTGGGCGGGTAGGATATTTCTAGTGAATCATTTGTTGTGGTTCATTGTTGGGTGTCCTTCTCCACCTCTTGTTTGCCCATCAGAGCTCCACATACCGCTTCTAGCCAATTATCCACCCATAGGGAGGCTACCCACCCATATTAGTCTCAATCATGATCTTGGCCAATCTCAATCATGATCACTTCTGACTACTTCCTAAGTTCTCCTGCCGCAGGCAATAGGAGTTCAGTTGTCCTGGGATAATTTTAACCTGGAGATAATACAAAGAAGATAATACAATGAAGATCATGGCATCTGGTCCCATCACTTCATGGGAAATAGATGGGGAAACAGTGTCAGACTTTATTTGGGGGGCTCCAAAACCACTGCAGATAGTGACTGCAGCCATGAAATTAAAATTAAATTAAAATTAAAATTACTTCTTGGAAGGAAAGTTATGACCAACCTAGATAGCATATTGAAAAGCAGACACATTACTTTCCCAACAAAGGTCCGTCAAGTCAAGGCTATGGTTTTTCCAGTGGTCACGTATGGATGTGAGAGTTGGACTGTGAAGAAAGCTGAGCGCCGAAGAATTGATGCTTTTGAAATGTAGTGTTGGAGAAGACTCTTGAGAGTCCCTTGGACTGCAAGGAGATCCAACCAGTCCATTCTGAAGGAGATCGGCCCTGGGTGTTCTTTGGAAGGAATGATGCTAAAGCTGAAACTCCAGTACTTTGGCCACCTCATGCGAAGAGTTGACTCATTGGAAAAGACTCTGATGCTGGGAGGGGATGGGGGCAGGAGGAGAAGGGGATGACAGAGGATGAGATGGCTGGATGGCATCACCGACTCGATGGACGTGAGTCTGGGTAAACTCCGGGAGTTTGTGATGGACAGGGAGGCCTGGTGTGCTGCAATTCATGGAGTTGCAAAGAGTCGGACATGACTGAGAGACTGAACTAAACTGACTGAATACAAAGAAGTACAGAAAGGACTCCAAGGGTAGAAGTCCAAAACCTTCCACAGCAGAGCAACATTTTGCAGAAAGGAAGATTTTTCAGACAAAGAAGGAAATCAGTTTTTTTGGAAACAGAATGTCTGTTTTTTATCTTCTCCTCTGCCTTGCCTTTTAACTTCTTTTTTCTTGGCTGAACTTCTAGAAAGATGGGAGGAAGTTTTGAGTAAGTTTCTAGCATGTCAATTGGCAAAGCTAAAGGGCTTCACAAAATAATGGCTAGGGTCTTGTCTCATGATAACTGGTCTGCTGCTGCTAAGTCACTTCAGTCGTGTCCGACTCTGTGTGACCCCATAGACGGCAGCCCACCAGGATCCCCCGTCTCTGGGATTCTCCAGGCAAGAACACTGGAGTGGGTTGCCATTTCCTTCTCCAATGCATGAAAGTGAAAAGTGAAAGGGAAGTCGCTCAGTCGTGTCCAACTCTTCGCGACCTCATGGACTGCAGCCCACCAGGCTTCTCCGTCCATGGGATTTTCCAGGCAAGAGTACTGGAGTGGGGTGCCATCACCTTCTCCAGATAACTGGTCTGGAAAGTCACAAATCTCAGGTCAGAGATAGGCAAAGTCATAAAGTGGGAAGTCTCCTCCTTTTCCTTGTTCTTCTTCTTCCCCCTCATAACTAAGGCTTATAACCCTGTTATTTCCAACCAGCAGTATCTCATGGTCAGAGCCTTTGCATTTTTGAGCCCATTAATTCAAACAACCCACTTGACTTCAATCCTCTTGGTATCCAGCCAGAGGAAGCTGGCTAGCTCTTAACAGATCTGAGCAGAGAGCTAAGGGGTTAATGGGTAACTAGCTCCAGGTAACATATTTGTGTTTAAACTGGGACTTCTTGGAACTATCACTGAAATATACAGAAATGACTCCAGTGTGAAGAATTTGGAGACTTAGCATGTGACTGGGAAATTGTATTTTGGATAGACAAAGCCTTTTGGAAGCTTCAACTCTTGCCATTTTGACCTTGATTATGCCTCTTTTGCATGGGGGTGACCCTTCCAGTTTTACCGCAGGACTTGTTGGGACCTGGGGTCAGAACATTCAGACCTCAGACTTAAATACAGGAGAAGTTTGTAGTCATTCAGCTTTGTTTGTTTGGTCTCTCAAACATATAAACCAGACGGCACTCAGTGAGATCCAAGATTAGGGGCACTGCTGCTTGATGACTAATGCAATTAAATAAGTTTTGGTGCTGGCATAGCACCACAATAACAAATCCCATAGTGTCAAATGCTTTTGCCAGATGGATTGCTCAAACCTTTGGAAGCACTCTCAAGTACACATACTTAATCACTGCAGGGCGAGTTCATGGAAAAATGACTTGGTACTTGTGTGGGTGGAAGTCTCTTGTCACTTTCATTGAGCAGTCAATGCCATTGTCAGCTTGTATAGCCAATATCGTTCTCATTTCCTCACTTGTGGGCTAGTGGTATTTAATTATTAGAAATAGGATGAATTTAAGAGATCTAATGATTTTTCTCCCAAATATATTAGATTTTTTTAGAACAGGCCTGATTTCAAATATCTTGTTCCACTGACTTTTAAAGCACATTCTGTACTCATCAAACTGAGTCCCAGTTTTTACTTTAAAAGTAAGTTACAGAACTTCCTCTATTCTATTTAAAAACACAACTTAACTTACCCCAGAGGGATGTATGTATTGAAAAGTAAGTTAAAAGCTTTGTGAAAACCTAATTGAATCTATTGTTCAATTAACTTATTAAAATAAATCAACAAGCCACTCAATTTTTCCTTCAGTCAATATTTACCACGTACAAGGAATTTGAGAGAGATTCAGCATGATGTGCTACCTCTTCTCAAGGAGTTTATAATTTAGTTCAAGAGGCAAAATTGGCACTCATGAAAGATGGTGGAGAATTCTCTGGTGACCCAGTAGCTAAGACACTGCACTCTCAATGCAGGAGGGGCAGGGTTCAATTCCTGGTCAGGGAAATAGATCTCGCATGCTACAACAAAGATCAAAAATCTGACATACCTCGATTAACAACCAGCATAGCCAAATAAATAAATGTTTAAAAAAGAATAAAGATGGTGAGTGAGAAGTGTGGATAAGTCAGTGCAATAATTGCATGACAGTGTTACTGTTACAGAGGTTCATAAAGAGGGAAACAAGGATAGAATAGTCAGGCAAGTTGTAGAATGGGGATGGCATATGACAAGGTCTCTTAGGTCTTTGTTGACTTGGATAGACATAGAAGAAGAGTGTCCGTATAAGAAAAACACGCAAACAAGGAGGCTAGGGTGAAGAGAAATGAGACACGAAATGAAAATATGTGAGGTTAAAATATGGAAAGCCTTAAGACAAGCAGAAACGTTCAGACTTAATGGTGTAGTCTATAGGTTTTGAAAGGTTTTCATTAAAAGCTGAATTTCAGGACCCTTAGGAGGAATTCCCATTATGAGTCAAGTGGTAGTGAGGGGGCCTTGGACTAAAGCAGTATAAGCAAAATAGAAAAGGAAGGAGCGATGTGAATGATATTGAAAGTATCTATCAAGACTAGATACAAGGAATAAACAGGAAGACTGGGTCACAGGCTATTCCAAACCCAGTGATAATGCCCATGGTCATCACTAAAAAAATCTAGTTACACTGAACTGAGGGAATACTGGTGCCACTGATAGTAGATTTTAGAAGGGCCTGTATTTGGGAGGGCTTCCCAGGTGGCTCAGTGGTAAAGAATCCACCTACCAATGCAGGAACTGCAGGAGACGTGAGTATGATCCCTGGGGCAGAGAGATCCCCTGGGGGAGGAAATGGCAATCCACTCTGGTATTCTTACCTGGGAAATCCCATGAACAGAAGAGCCTGGCAGGCTACAGTCTACGGGATCGCAAAGAGTCAGACATGACCGAGCGATTGAGCACACATGCTATTTGGGAAAGAAGATGAATTGAGCTTTGAATTCTGCACTGTGAGTTGAGGAAGGGAAATTCAAGTGAAAAGATCACTTAGATAATCTAAGAGGTACATGGATCTCAAGTGAGATCAAGAATATGATACTGAAACCATGGTAATAGCCGACCAGTCATAGGAAGAGAGCATACAGCCAGAGAAGAACAGAGGCCCGAGGCTGTTGTCCACTAAAACTGAGGACCAGTCACATTCTGGAGAAGGCAATGGCACCCGACTCCAGTACTCTTGCCTGGAAAATCCCAAGGAGCTTGGTGGGCTGCAGTCCATGGGGTCGCTAGAGTCGGACACAACTGAGCGACTTCCCTTTCACTTTTTAGTTTCATGCATTGGAGAAGGAAATGGCAACCCACTCCAGTGTTCTTGCCTGGAGAATCCCAGGGACGGGGGATCCTGGTGGGCTGCCGTCTATGGGGTCACACAGAGTCGGACACGACTGAAGTGACTTAGCAGTCCCATTCCATTGGTTTGCCCAGGACTGCCCAGGACTGAGAGATGTTAGAATGTCTGCCCAGGACTAACAGATGTTAGAATCACAAAGCTGTGTACAGAAACCTACTATACGTAATCGAATGGCATTTTATTATTAAAACTCTAGGAGAGGGCTGTTTTTATAATGTATTGACTTCTGCTAAATTAAAAAAATAAGCTCGCAAAATTGATGGGGTATGTGTCAACCTTGCAGCCCGAATCACTATGTAAGCAAACCATAAACATGATGTGTGGCGTAGTTTCTGACTTTCACCACCTCTGTTTCTAACCTGACACGGATTATCACACAACCACCCTGCTAAATTGCACAGCTGTTATTATCCTGATTCTTCAATGAGAAAACCAAAGACTACAGAAACTTGGCAGTTTGATACAGGTCAAATACTAACTGGCAGGAAGAAGACTGTTACCAGGGTTTTCTGATTCCAAATGTTGTGCTCTTTGTGCTATGTGATAAGTCATGTTCAACAGAAATGTGGAAAAGGTGGGACCCCTTCCAAAAAACCAGATAACAAATTCCTGTGATGCTAAGAATCTTCAAGTTAAGTGGAGCTCTAACTTCTCTCCACTTCCTGTGTTTCCCAGTGTACATGCACAAGCACACACACACCCAAACCTCTCAAAAGGCTTGTCAAAGTTAATTAAACCATCATCCAGCATGGGTACCTTGGTGCGGGATAGTTGGGGAATATTTATGCTGCTACTTATTCATACTTAATTAAAGTAAGTGCTTCTCTAGTTTGTAAGTAGAATTCACAACAATTCATTCAGATGAACAAAGCAACTTCTCAGAATCACAGCCCACCATCCTGCTCTTCACCAACAGATGACATCATGATTGTGCCCAGATATTTAAGTCTCAACTAAAGGCACCCCACTCCAGTACTCTTGCCTGGAAAATCCGACGGACGGAGGAGCCTGGTAGGCTGCAGTCCATGGGGTCGCTAAGAGTTGGGGTCGCTAAGAGTCGGACACAACTGCGCGGCTTCACTTTCACTTTCCACTTTCATGCATTGGAGGAGGAAATGGCAACCCACTCCAGTGTGCTTGCCTGGAGAATCCCAGGGACGGCGGGGCCTGGTGGGCTGCCATCTATGGGGTCGCACAGAGTTGGACACGACTGAAGCGACTTAGCAGCAGCAGCAAAGATTGTTAGTCTGTGGGTGAAATCATAACGTCAGGCAGATAAAGTAAGTGAATGAAATGAAACTAGTAAAAGACAACAGAGAAGTTGGTGGTGGGTGAAATAGAGCATGCCCTATCCAAAGGGGCAGCCAAGCCTCAGCTCTAGCCAGTTGTAATCATGAGGGTTTGGGGGTGTACTGTTGCAAGGTATTCTGATTTTCCAAGACAGTGTGAAAGTTCTGATTTTTATGTGAAATCTCCTGGTTTTAAGTTTTGCAGCTAATTCACATTTTAGAAAAACTCTGTGCAGACTAAACACACCCAGATCTGCACACCAGATTTTGTTTGTGTTTTCTGAGCTAGTTTATTCACATTATTAACTCTGATATGCCCCCAAAGCACAAAGCTTTTGGAGAGTGATAAAAGTGGGAAGAAGAAGGCCAAGAAAGTCCAAAATTCTGAACTAATCCCATCAGTGTGCACAGTTCTTTGAAGACAACTAACTTTACATGGACATGGATACATTAATTGATTTAAAAGTAATGCTTTCAACTCATGAACAAACGGACTTATAAACCACTTTTAAAAACCTGATGTATTCATTAAGACAGAAGCATCAACAACATTTATATTGTGAAACTTGTTTAGAAAGGGATTCTCCTAAATATCTCCTTATAAAAGGAATACTGTTCTGTGACAGTCTCCATGGGAGACTGAAAGTCTCTGGCATTAAAAAATAAATTACATCAAACCTGAGCTTTGAAGGCAAGACCAGTTGAGAAAAAGAACAAGTTGACCACTCAACAAGAGAAGGCCTGCGTGAAAGTCAAGGTAGTACAGTAAAAAAAAGCTACAAGACAATTGGAGTCAGAAGACCTGGAGTTTTAGTCCTAGCTCTGTTATTAACACATAACCATACTTGACTCTGAGCAAGTCTTATATTTGTGTAGTTCAGTTTCATTTTCTATAGAGTAGGAGTTAATAATTACTTTCATTACAAGCTTGCTGTATTCATTATAGAAATGTAATACTATTTGTAAATAGCAAAGCTTAAATAAGTTGTAAAATAGTACTATTAAAATGATAAAGATAATGAAGAAGAGGAGGAGGACACAGGACAGAGAGAGTAAACATATTAAATAAAGCACATAAAGCTGCAACCATTTGTAGTCTGTGAAAAAACCTGTCCTGGCTCTTTTTAGACTGAAAGAAATACAGACTACTCAGGGACCTTGCTCTAAAGGACTCTAATTCCCAATACCCACAATCAAGGTCGGGTGCCCACAATCAAAGACACCTCAAGCAAAGCTGTCTTCAAAGCTGGAGCACTATAAACCCTAGGTAGTGGTTTAGACCAGCCCACCCTTGCTTTTATAATTAAAGTCATTTATATTGCATTGAAAAAGCTTGACTTGAACGTGGGATATTCTAGGGTTCATCATGATTGCAATGCAGAAAGGTACATAACAGGAGGCCAACCCTCATTACCTGGAGAGAGAGTCCAGTGCTAGGATATGAGGGAATCAGAGTGAATTATATATTGTATTGCCTTACTACTATTATTTTATATTAAACTAATATCTATATCAATTTATATTATTTTTAAAAATTTTGGCCACACTTCACAGCATGTGGGATCTTGGTTCCCCAACCAGGGATCGAACTTGCACCCACTTCCCTGAAAGATGGAGTCTTAGCCACTGGACTGCCAGGGAAGTCCCAATTTATATCATTTTATAACAAGCATTTCACAGCATATATGCTAAGATTTCCTTAGTTAATTTATTAATTTTAAAAGATTTTGAGGGAGACTTCTACTCCAGACATGACTGAATAATGGGGACTAGACTTAACTTCTTACCAGAAATTAGAAAACTGGACAAAATGTAGGAGAAACAGTTTTGGGATATTAGACAATAGGCAACACAGGACTGTGCTCCCTTAGAGAATGGAAAGACATGAGGTGAGCCCAGCAATCACCCCAGGTATCTGACTGGAGGTTTTTCTGGGTCATGAATCATGGAGGAAGGGATCTCAATAGAGTACTTTACTTGAGGAGACAGAAACCAAGTTTCAGCATATAGAGTTGGCTGGAACATTTAAACCAAAGTATTATGCAGGGGTGGAGGAACAGTGTAAGGAGAAAGAATGCATAGGAATCAACAATTACATTAAATGTAAATAGTCCAAACACTAGTTAAAAGATAGAGATTGTCTGGCTGGATAAAAATAAATGAATAAATATGCTGCCTCTAAGAAGTCCATTTCACATATGATAACACAAATATGCTAGAAGTAAAAAGATGAAACAAGTTATATCATGTTAATACTACAAATAAATATATGAGAAAAAACTTAACCTGGAGTTTCTATACTAATGTCAAGCAAAATAGATTTCACAGCAAAGAATATTACCAAAGATTAAAAGCCTATTTCATGATAAAGGTGAATTAATCAACAAAACATAACCCTAAATGTGAATGCAACTAATAACAGATCTTCAAAATACCTAGAACAAAACTAACAGAACTGCAAGAAGAAATAATTTACAATTATAATTGAAGAGTTCAACACCCCTTCCTCAATAACTAATCAAACAAGTTGACATAAAATCAGTAAGGATATAGAAAAGTTAAACATTTCCATCAACCATATTGATGTAATTGACATTTCTAGAACACTCTACTGAACAAAAGCAGGATGAATACTCCTTCTCAAGGGCAAAAAGAATATTTACCAAGTTAGATCATATCCTGGATGCATAAAAGAAGTCTCAAATGAAACTGGAGGGTGTTATTCTTAGTGAAATAAATCAGACAAAGAAAAACGAATACTATAAAGTATTTCTTATATGTGCAATCTAAAAAATAAAGCAAACAAATGAAAATAGCAAAACATAAGCAGACTTGTAGAGAAGAAACTAGGGGTTACCAGAGGGGAGGGGAAAGATATAGGTAGGGGATTAAGAGTTACAAACTACTGTGTATAAAATAAATAAGCTACAAGGATATATTGTACAGCACAGGGAACAGAACGGATATTTTGTAATAACTTTATAAACTATAAAAATATTGAATCACTATATATAATATTATAGTGATATGAATAATATGAAACTAATATAATATTATAAATCAACTGTATGTCAATTAAAAAGCCTCAAAAAATACAATAGGGCTCAAGTAATACAAAATATGTTCTCTCACAAAAATTAAACTAAAAATCCATAATAGAAAGTTATCTGGAAAAATATTCAAGTATTTGGAGACTAAGTTCCTTTAAAAAGTAATCCATGGTCAAAGAAGAGATAAAAAATAATTTAGAAAGTATTTTGAATGGAATAAAAATGAAAACAACATTCCTATACTTGTGGGATGCAACTAAAACAGTACTAGAAAGTAGTTTTAAAGATAATAAGTCATTATTAAGAACAACTTTATACTAATAAGCATCATGCCAAAAAATTTGACAGCTGAGATTAATTGGACAAATTCCTTGAAATACAAAATTTATCAAAGTTCAGACAAAAAAAAAAACAACCTGAATAACTTTATATATCTATTTTCAAATTTTAATTTGTATTAATAAGCTTTCCCATGAATAAAACCCCAGGCCCATTTGGCTTCACTGGGAAATTCCAGTAAATTTTTTTAAAAAAAGAATACCAATTCTACCCAAACTCTTCTAAGAAATTAAGAAGGAGAGATTAATTCCCAGTTCATTCTCTGAGGCCAGCACTACTCTGACAAAGACAATTCAAGTGGGAATAAAAGACCTACATGTATATGATCAATTCGTTTTGAGAAGGTGCAAGGTAAGTCAATGGAGAAAGACTTTTAAACAAATGGTGCTGGAAAATCTGGATATCCAAGTGCAAAAGAACAAAACCCTTAACTCTTACTTACACAAGACTACAAAAAGTAATTCAAATTGGATCATAGATCTAAAAATAAATGTAAACTTATATAATATTTAGAGGAAGACAGAGGAGAAAATCCTTATGAAATTGGGATGGGCAAATTGATAAATTATGCTATGTCAAAACTATAAACTTCTGTTCTTTGAAAGATACCTTAAAGAAAATGAAAAGACAAACAACAAATCAAGAGAAAATATTTGTAAAATGCATCTCTGAAAAATGACTTGTATCCAAAATATATAAAGAACCCTTACAACTGAATAATTAAAATTAAAAAAAAAAATTTTAACAGCAAAAAACTTAACAGAGAGTTCACTAAATAGATACAGTTAGAAAATAAGCCCTTAAAAAGATGCTCAATGTCATTAGTCCTTGGGGACTTCCCTAGTGGTTCAGTGGTTAAGACTCCATGCTTCCAATGCAGAGGGTGTGGGTCCCATTCCTGGTGTAGGAACTAAGATCCCACATGCTAGGGAAGCTGTAGTTGGACTAACTAGAAGCAGGGCATCCATGTGACTGGTCAGCAGTATCCAACCATCTCATCTTCTGTTACCCCCTTCTCCTCCTGCCTTCAATCTTTCCCAGCATCAGGGTCTTTTCCAATGAGTCAGTTCTTGCACATCAGCTGGCCAAAGTATTGGAGCTTCAGTGTCAGCATCAGTCTTTCCAATGAATATTCAGGATTGCTTTCCTTTAGGGTTGACTGGTTTGATTTCCTTGCTGTCCAAGAGATTCTCAAGAGTCTTCTCCAGCACCACAGTTCAAAAGCATCTTTTCTTTGGTACTCAGCCTTCTTTATGGTCCAGTTCTTATATCTGTACGTGACTACTGGAAAAACCATAGCTTTGATGATACTGACCTTTGTCTGCAAAGTGATGTCTCTGCTTTTTAATATGCTGTCTAGGTTTGTCATAGCTTTTCTTCCAAGGAGGAACTGTCTTTTAATTTCATGGCTATAGACAACATCTGCAGTGATTTTGGAGCCCAAGAAAATAAAATCTACCACTGTTTCCACCTTTTCCCCATGTATTTGCCATGAAGTGATGGGACTGGATGCCATGATCTTTGTTTTATGAATGTTGAGTTTTAAGCCAGCTTTTTTACTCTCCTCTTTCACCCTAATCAAGAGGCTCTTCAGTTTCTCTTTGCTTTCTGCCATAAGGGTGGTATCATCTGCATATCTGAGGTTGTTGCTCTTTCTCCCAGCAATCTTGATTCCAGCTTGTGATTCATCCAGCCGAGCATTTCACATGATGTACTCTGCTTTTAAGTTAAATAAGCAGGGTGACAATATACAGCCTTGACATACTCCTTTCCCAATTTTGAACCAGTCCACTGATCTATGTCTGGTTCTAACTGTTGCTTCTTGACCTGCATACAGGTTTCTCAGGAGACAGGTAAGGTGGTCTGGTATTCCCATCTCTTTAAGAATTTTCCACAGTTTGTTGTGATCCACACTGTCAAAGGCTTTAGCATAGCCAAAGAAGCAGAAATAGATGTTGTTTTGAAATTCCCTTGCTTTTTCTGTGATCCAACGGATGTTGGCAATTTGATCTCTGGTTCCTTTGCCTTTTCTAAATCCAGCTTGTTCATCTGGAAGTTCTCAGTTCACGTACTGTTGAAGCCTGAAGGATTTTGAGCATTACCTTGCTGGCATATGAAATGAGCACAATTGTATGTTCTTATTGCAATAGTCTTGAACAAAGTCGTCCTGGACTATTTGACTCTGGTACTTTTTTTTTTTTTTACAGTATGCATGCATTTTTATTTTAAAAAATTATTTGGATCAGTAATTGATAAAAGCAAACAGTGTATCTAGAAACATATCAGGTTTTTGAAACACAGCCCAACTCAGTAAACATTTCTTGAGCATTTGTATATTGTGTCTGTATTGTGCCAAGCATTGAAGATACCACACAAAAATGTAATAAATTCAGGAAATGGGCAGCATATCCAAAAGAATCCATTATAGATATCAAGTCTGATTTTGCTTACTTATAACTGAGACAAAGACTGGCTTTGTGATCGCAGGCACAAGTCCTCTCTTCTCTACATCTCTTATTCTGAAAAATAACAGTAGTGTACAGCATGGTTTGTAAATGTCTTTGACTCTTGGATTCTGAGATGAGTTTGAAATAACATAACAACTTGTTTTTGGCAGTAAAGTTACTAAAATATTTTTATAATTTTTACTTCAGTCAGAATTTATTTAAATATGTTAGTAGTTTGTTTTAGGGGTAGAATTGGACAGGAGTAATATAGGATTCAACGAAGCATATCTGAGTTCTCTGAGAGGTACTTACAAATCGATATTTGAGACTTATCTGAAATCCTAGCTAGTTTTTTCTCTTTACAGGACATAGTTTAAAGGTCCAAAAAGTATTCTGGAGAGTATTACATTTTGGAGCTTGCTCGAAGATCTTCTATAAATACCCCGGCAAAGGAAAGAAAACAAGCCACCAGCTATCACTCTGTCAGGGATTTATCGAGCGGCCCAGAGTGTTGGACTCCAGTCCAAACTGCTGTCATGGTTATAAAGGCAGCAGAGTCATCATTCAAATGGATTTAAGTGCCCATTGTATATAAAGACCTTCCTCACCTCTCAGGGCTAACAAGTTAAGATGGATAACGGGAGCCTGTTAGCCTTAGGGGGTGCTTGGCACAGCAAAATTCAAACACAGTAAAGATAACTACTTGCCAACTGAGTTCAGCACAATCGTCTGTAGTGAGGCTGTGAAGAACTAGAAGTAAGTTGCTGTCATGTACAGTTGAGTTGGATTCCTGGTGTATTCCCGTTTACTAGTTGTGTGGTTGTGGGCAGGTTAACTTAACCTCTGAGCCTCAGAGCTGTTGAAAGAATTAAATGAAATAGACTACATGAAATGCATAGGAATTCACTGGCATATAAATTATGCTTAATAAGTATTAGCTGAATTCACTGACAGTAATAGTTCAAGTTAGAGGCAGCAGTGGTAGAAATTTAGTCACCTTTATTTACTCTGTAGGGAATCAGAATATGCCACTTTGGCAGAAGTGTTACTTTGAGCTGAAGATACTTGAGACTCAGCAAATGCAGGAAGGGCGACAACCTCCTTTCTACCTAAATGCAGGATATAAAATTTCTTGTGAAAAAGGTGCCCTCCTTGTACCAGGAAGGGCAGGATAACCTTTTCATTTGTCTTTTTTTTTGGCTGCACTGGGTCTTCATTGTCTCACGTGGGCTTCTCTAGCTGTGGCAGGAAGGCTTTGTTGCCTTGCGGACCGGGGATAAGAACCTGTATCCCCTGCACTGGAAGGCGTATGTGTAACCACTGAACCACCAGGGAAGTCCCAGGGCAGGTTAACTCTTAATCATTAGAGACTCTTAGCCCAGAGATGTAATGTACATAACATGCATGCTAAGTCACTTCAGTCATGTTGACTCTTGAGACTCCATGGACTATATAGCCCACCAGTCTCCTTAGTCCATGGGATTCTCCAGGGAACAGTACTGGAGTGGGCTGCCATTTTCTTCTCCAGGGGATCTTCCAGACCCAGGGACTGAACCCACGTCTCTGATGTCTCCTGCATTGGCAGGAGGATTCTTTACCGCTGGCATCTCCTGGGAAGTCCCTAACGTACAAAACAAATCTTACTAAAATAGTCCTTACCATCCATTTAGTTTCCCCCATATAGTTACCTTCCCACAACTGGCCACTTCTAAGAGCCTGAACCCATTTTACTTTAACTGGTCATGTCTCCACAAATTTATTATTCTTTCTGAAGGTGCTTATAAGCCCCAAGTTGTAAGTACCACTTTGAGTTACCCATCACTGAGCATCTCCAGTGTTATGCACACTGCACAAGTTTATAAACTCTGTTTTTCTCTTGTTAGTCTGACTTTTGTCCATTAAATTTCCAGAGCCTCAGGCACGAACCTAAGAGGGTAGAGAAAGAAGGTTGTTTGTTTGTTTCCCCCCTCCTCTATAGTGCTTCCCTGGTGGCTCAGACAGTAAAGAATGCAGAAGACGTGCAATGCAGGAGACCAGTGTCCAATCCCAGGGTTGGGAAGATCCCCTGGAGAAGGGAATGGCTCCCCACTCCAGTATTTTTGCCTGGAGAATTCCATGGACAGAGGAGCCTAGTGGGGTCACAAAGAATCAAATGCGACTAACAGGCTCACTTTTTTTCACTTTCACTTTTATGTATGTAAGTAAATTTGTGAAAACCGTGTCTATCCAGAGAGACATCACTCTTATCTATTCATTCAGGAACACTCTATGGAGAAGGTAAAAAGAAAAAAAATCACGGACTGATGGCTTATAAGAGAGCTTATTAGCTTAGAGGGAACAGAGAAATCCGAAGGTATCCTCAGGCAAGGAAGAGATGAAGCAGAAGATGCTTCACATGTTGGAGGAACTACAGACAGTCATTATGATTGTGGCAGCAAGGGCCAGGAGGAGAGTGGTGGGAGGTGAAGCCACCAGAAAAGTCTTTGAGTTCCATCTCAGTGGAAGTGGAAGTCCCCGGAGGGCTTGAGCAGCCAAGTGACCTGCTCCGAATACAAGGGGCGTGGAGCTGCTCCTTGCCAGTCAGAGCTGGCTGCCTGGAGTTTTAACTGGACGGTTTACATCTGCACAAATACGTAGATCTAGAGAAGTACTGAGACAGCTCACTTTTCTGTAGATAGCTTATTTTGTTTTAAAACCATGCTCTGCAGTTGGCTGAGGGACGTATCTGTCATAAACTCAGCCTCTGAGCGTAGCGTGGCTCCACTAGATGCTAGAGGCTATACTCCTAGAAGTGGCTGGGCAGCGGCCTCACGTCCGCTTCCCGCCCCCTCTCTCCATGTGGCAGAAGCAGGTGGAAAGGGAGGGACTGTTTCCTGAGAAAGGGGGTTGAACTGGTGAGTGTGAGAGGCAGCATTAGAAGCAATAGGCCTTGGGAACAGGTCGTATCCTTATTATTTCAACCTCAATTCTACTTCATGGCCAAATACCAGTTCTTGGGGGGGGGGTCATAAAATGTTAGAGCTGGAACAAAATAGTTTGGAGAACTTTAAGTCCTACAAATAATCAGGCTGTACTGAGGAACTCTGGGAGTCCACAGAGGTGACTCAGGGACAATCCTGAGGGAAGATGTGAGGGAGAGCCAGTGGGTGGAGACAAGCTCTCCTCCCTCCTGCCCCTTTACCCCACTGCTTCCATCTATGTTAGATTGGATATTTATCTAAGACCTTGCTTGAAGGAAAGGTTTTGCAGCTAAAACAAAAGTTTGAAAATAAAAATCAAATCTACTTTAATGAACTCATTGTGGAAATGAAAAAAATAAATGTTCAGAGATTAATTACAAGTGTTCTGGACAATCTTTTCTCACATGGGACCTCTTAATCACTTATTGCTGAGGTGCAAAGTGATTTAATGAGCACTTATTATGCACAGCCACTTGACTAAATTTTTTACAATCTTTATCTCATTAACCCACCAATAACCCTATGATGTAGGTATTAAGGGTCCTGTTAGTGAGAAAATTGAGACTTGGTGAGGTTAAGTGATTTTTTAATGTTTCTCAGGTGAGAAGCAAAGCCAAGATTTGAACCCAGGCTAATCCATCTGACACCTAGGCCACAACTCGTAAGTTCTATCCTATCCTCAAACAAATGAACAAACCTATTAGCCAAGGTAATTCTCATTGTAATCTTAAAAAATACATTAAATGTTTAGAAAAGCCATAAAAGCTAATAATATTTATAGAGCTTTTCATATTTCAACACATTCTTCATGCAGTGCTCACCTTAAGCAGAGGACTCTCCTAGGAGATTTATAAATATTAATTCATATAATAGCTCTAACAAGTAATTACTATCAATATTCCCAGTTTGCAAGTGAGGAAAACTGAGGTGCAGAAAAATTAAATAAATTTGCCCCCTACTGGTAGAGGATGGATGCAACAACCTAGCAAAAGCTACACACAGAAGAATTCATTCAGAAGCAGGCTCCTTTCCAACCTGTATTCTTTTTCAGTCCACGCGTCCAAGGTCACCGCAGAAGGCAGAAGAACATAAGAGATTTTATGAGCCAGGACTGGATGGGCTGGCTTTACTCCTGTCACATCCTATTGGCTAAAAACCAGTCACATGACCTCAACTAACTGCAAGGGAGGCTGGGAAATGCGCTCTGGTTTGGTGGGGGTGGGGAGGAGAAAGTTGGGGGAACTCCAACAATCCCTTTTACTATAGAGGAAGACAATTTTAACTGATATAAAGTACACTCAACCTACTTGAAGGGAAAAAAAAGTCAATTTTTGAGCTTAATTTTTTTAAATTACAAATCTCAGAAGGCTAAGCAACATTTTGTGGTGACTTTATTTGGCAAATGGAGGGCAGTGCCTGCCCCTCTCAGCCCTGGCGCCCTGCAGTGAAGGCTGCCCAGGATGGCTCTACGGCTCAGAACCTCGGTTTCCCTGCTGGTTTAGGTCCGAGTTTAGACTTGACGGGAATTCGTCAGGGAACCACATAGCGAATGCCATGAGCTATTCAGAGGCCTGGGAGATGAGTATCACCTGTACTGGGGGATAATAGCTGGCCACACCGCAGGAAGTTGGCAAAGAAAGTGACGACTCAATGATAAGCAAGTCATGGGGAAGAAGTGGTTGGCCAACTCCAAAACACAGAGAACTGCCCCACCAAAGCCACCCGAAGGAAACAGCCTACACTGAGAAAGGAGTGAGGTCCCTGCGGGAAAACCTTAGGGCAGGAGTCACTCACCCTAAGCCGATGGTGACCGGAAGAGCCCCCAAGAGGCCAGGCTGGTCAATGGGGGTCTATGGGGAACCAAGGGACCCAGGTCCAGTCTCTCCCCACAGCTGCCCTGTAGGAATTTAGGACCATGGTTACCAGGAATATGTCCCCTCCCTCCCCAAAAGAAACAGAAAATCGGGATTTCCTGTGACTCTTTTCATTCTAAATTGTTGATATCTATTTTAAACATTTTGTTTGAAACGACACGTTAAGTAAAGCATGTGCCTAGGCCAGACTGACCCCAGATGGGCAATCCGTGACTAGGGATTCGGTCCACAGGTCACAGTCTGCTACAGACAACTGTCCCTGTGAAGCCAGGAGACGCTCGGGACGCCCTCCCGCGTGTTCTGGGATTTTTTGTGGGCAGAGAGGAATCATACCCTGGAAAACATAACCAATAAACATGAACCAATAAGGATGGAGAGAACACGGTGATGACTTACTGCTGGGACCAAATTTTATCAAGAGAGAGGAGTCCTTATTCTTCTCGGAAGACGACAGAGTTCAAAGTAGGGGCCTCATGGCCATAGTGGGGCTTCTCTGGTGGCTGAGGTAGTAAAGAATCTGCCAGCAATGCAGGAGACTCGGGGTTAGATCCGTGGGTTGGGAAGATCCCCTGGAGAAGGGAATGGCTACCCACTCCAGCATTCTTGCCTGGAGGATTTCAGGGACAGAGGAGCTTGGCAGGGTACAGTCCAGGAGGTCGCAAAAAGTCAGACAGGGCTGAACGACTGACACTTTCACCTTCCTGTCCATAGAACCTCCTCGCTGCTTTACCAGCTGGCCACAACTTCCTCCATCCTCTCCTCTAGGCGGCCTTTGCGAGCGCTGCCTTTATCACTGGAAGCACATCGGTTCTCCAGCCAGGCTGGGCTGGGTCAACCCCGCAGCAGCCGGTGGGTAAACCAGCCAGGAAACTCTGGTGATTTTCCTAGGTTGAGTTGATAACCAGTGGGTTAAATTAAAAATACACTTAGCTTAATGTTTACACAAATCTTACAGGGCTACTTTTTGTAAACCAAACAATCAGAAAATGAACAAACTATGCCTGAGGCCAACCCTCCTAATTTCTTGTATCCATTCAGAATGTGAGAATCAGGGGTTTTGAAACCGAGGCTCACAGGAACCTCAAACAGAAATGTGGGTAAGTGGTGCTACATGACCCTTTTGGACTCTGTTTCAGGCTTGGCAGGCCCCCTCACCAATAACCCCATGACCCTCAGGGTCATGAGGGGTGGGGAGAAAGACTTGAGAACCACTTGGGAGTACAAAGGATGACCTTACTAAGAACAAAATTTTTATTAAAATTTATTAAAGTTTTTTTAATGAAAAACTATTATTAAAATATTTATTAAAGATAATAAATTGTAGTCACATTTTAATTTCTATTTAAATTATATTAACATAAGCTATCAATATAGATCAATACTTTATAATTTTTAGTTATTTTAATTATTTAAAATTAACAACAGAAAGCCAACTTTTTAAATTGAAAAGCAATAGATTTCAGTTATAATAATACAGATATGTTGAGGAAGAAGGAAAGAAGTATTGGAATTGAGATAGGAAAAAAAGACATGGAGTTGTGTGGGAAAGAGGTAAAACATTGCTGGCAGGTGGAAAATTGCATTCCTCTACTGTTGAGGTTGCGGACCAGCTAGTGGATACTCAGCAAGTTATTAAACCTCTCTTAGTCTTTTTTTGTTTTTAACCTATAAAAATGGAAATTAAACCACTGAAAAGGCATAATAGGATATTTGTGAAAGCACTGGAAAATTACAAAATACCATAAGACAGTAAGACAGTTAGGATAATATAATTCTAATAACATAAATGAAGAAGCATAGAAGAGGAAAAAGCAGGTGAAGAGGGTCCACGGAAGGGGGAAGATGGAGGGGTGGCTTGAGGTGCTCTGCCTGCTGCAGTGTAGCCATCAGAACAAGTTTCCTCCTGTTTTTGCTGCCCTTTGAAATTCATATTGTCAGTATAATCTCTCTGTAATGATTCCAGTCAGCTTTATTTCTAACTTCAAAGTTTGCATTTTAAATAAATGTTTGTTCTAACATAGATTTGGGTAAGTGTTAAATGCATAGAGAAATTTAGAGATTTACATTGGCCTGAACTATGAATTTCTGTGATATTGAACATTTTTTATCCTCAACGTTTAATCAGAGATTGTTTTCCTCCCATATTAACTGCCTTAACTCCGTATGTGTGACTAGTGTGCAAGTCTTTGTAGCCTACATGTATGGATGGGAGTTTCAAGGGAGGACAGCCTGTATCTGAGAGCTGAAGTTCAGGCTAAACATGGTCTTTCTCACCCCAGGTGCAAGGACCCTATCAAGCAGACTTCATCTTCTCACTTCTTATGATTTTCCAATAACTTAATGAAATCCGAACTCCCTATTGTGACAAACCAGCCCCTTGACAATCTGGCTCCAATCCCTTTTCCATCTGGTCCCCTAATAAACAGGTTGAGATGACACAGTGCCATGGCTTAAGAAGAGAACAATCCAGGTTGTATGTGGAGAATGGAGAGTGTTTGGAGAGGGGATCTCCAGGTAAACAACAATAATAAAATGATATACCCATTTGATATGCTTGAAACAAAAAAATATTAGTTGACATATAAATAATCTGAGGGGGAAAATTGTCTCAGTATATAGAATGTAAAACAATTATAACTCCAAGAAAACATATTTCCAGAATAAAAAATGATAAAAGTGGATTACTTGGGTTTTGCAAAAATACACTAATATCAATACCTTTACTGACCTTACTAAAAATGGGATATAACTGTTGGGAGGATGGCAAGAGAGGAAGTAGGGGTGGGGAATGCAGGAGTGCTAAATCTTCAACTACCATCACAGAAAATCAATAAGTAATATCCAGGTTTTAAAAAATAGTTCCATAAGCACACTGTTTAGAAGTCTAGAAATAAACATCACTCCCTTCAGTATACCAGCTATAAAAGTTTGTCTTCATGCTCTAGGTACTCAATTTGAAAATGTCTTGCTCTACCAGGAAATTTTATATAGCTAATAGCATCTCAAGGAACAATATACACTTAGATTCAGGTTCATTACTGGAGATAATGGATGTGAATCCCTCTTTTGAGTCTTTTCTTGAACTTTTCTGACCAACTGTTTATAAGATAGAATTGTATCATCATTATTATTTATCTTATTATTATGACATAGACAAATCATCCTGAGACCATGGGTCCATTCTGCTACTTTCTGGCTGTCCTTTGCATTTGCCTTGTTAGTGCCTACTTATCTATTCTGTGGGGATCTTCTCAGTTAAATTCAGTGATATGTCTCGAAAGCTATTTCCATAGTCACATAGAAACAGCAGCACCTTGGCAATTCTCCATAGAATAATGAATAAGGGTCACTGTCACTACCCCCACCCATTGCCTTGTTAAGGAACCCTTTCCTCTGGGTGCCACTTAGTGATACTGTCAGAGACAGCTCAAATAGCACGTTACTGGTGGCTAATTATTTTAATGTAAAAATTAAGTACAAACAGAAGTTCTAATATTCTTACCCTTTATTCTAGTGAATTGTCCTTCACACCCCACCTGGAGGGTCCCAGAGTGTGTCCTTAGACACCTGACCTCAATGCACTCAATTCTGAGCCTCTCATACAATGTCCCAGGCAGAAGGCAGAGGGTGTGGGCCATCAGGTTCTCTAAAGGAAAGGGGAGCTTTGGCCAACACAGACCAAACAAGACATTTCCTTCAGCTTTGTTTTATCTTAACTTCTTATGCACATTTTGTCTACTGTGTTTTAATCAGGCATACCTGCTTCAAACGGAGGTAAATCTGACTGAAAGTGACAGTCCAGGCAGAGGCCTGTGCTGTTCAAGTTCTTCATCTTTGTGACATGTTAGTAGATAAAGGAATAATGTTGACTTGATTTTATCACTGAAGAAGGCCAGCAATCCAGGAGCCTCTGGCTTCCTAGAAATATTCATTAAGAACTCTAAGCTGCCAGGTAATAACTTAGGAAAGCAATCCTTTGCATTGTTCAGTAACCACAGGCCACCTTATGCTTTGATAAGGATGGTTGGCTGCTTGTAATAACTAGGCGATAGAAAGGCTGAGTTTGAAATATCTGGGGGTGTAAAGGACACACATGGTTCCAGGTGTGAGTCTATACAGGAGCAGCAAAAACACTGCTCAAATAATCCCTCATTTCAATTTTTCACTGAGTTAATATCATCCTGTTGCAGAAGTCACTTCTATGGATAAAGCTGCTAACGGGAATATAGAATTTGTCCTCCAGAAATGGATGGAAATAACACAAGGCAGAAGCTGAAATGTCATAAATGCGGTGTGGATCCACTGCTAGAGGAGTTGAGCAGGAGGAAAGATTTCTTCTGACTTGGAGAGAGGAGCGTCAGGGGAGCACAGGTGTCCCCCTGCTCCTGGGGGAGGAGGCATTGAAGAGATCCCAGGCCACGGGACTAGGACATCCAGAAAGGTAGAAAAGGGAAGAAATGTGCAACCAAGGGATTAAAGTAATGACTTCTGAAAGAGCTGAAAATATTTGGATTTTTTAAAAGATTTTTTTGTGGGCCATTCTTAAAGTCTTTATTGAATCTGTTAAAATATTGGCTCTGCTTTATGTTTTGGGTTTCTTTTTTTTTTTTGACTGTGCGGCATATGAAATCTTACATCCCCGAGCAGAGATTGAACTCATACCCTGTGCATTGGAAGGCAAAGTCTTAACCACTGGACCGCCAGGGAGGTCCCTATTTTTATTTTTTATTAGAAAATATTTGATTTTTCATGGATAATCTAAGTAGTCATTTATTTGTATATTGTAATCCCTTTTAATTTCTATAATTGACAACATGTGGTATGGTAAAATTGTTTTTATATTCATCACAGTGGCACTTTACTCTCCAGATATATTTGCAGCCAGAAATTTTGTAATTTTAAATCATGAATATAGAAATTCAGAAATGCTGCTTCCTAGATTTTAGGACATCTACTTTATATATATTATTTGAATTAGTCTTCTTTTTTATGGAAGCAAAGAAAATTAAATAGTACTAAATTGTTTATGACAAAAAAAGTTGTCCCTGCCTCACCCCTCTACCTCCCCCATCCCTGGGTCTGATCCCCAGAGGCAAGGCCTTTAAATTCTTTAACCATTTTGCTTGCTATTCAATTCTAGATTTCTAACTAGAATGCTTACGTGAGTTTCTTTAAACCTTGGACATTAGCTATTGGTTTTCCGTTATATTGGATGAAGATTTGGTGCTTCTGAATTCTCTACCCCTACTTCCTCTCTTGCCATCTTCCCAACACTTATATTCCATTTTTATTTAGCTAGGTGAATAAAGGTTTTGACATTAGTGTATGTTCATGGAAATAATGTTCATTGTAAAACCTAAGTAACCTATGATTATTATGTTGTCTTTCTTGTAAAATGTTTTGTTCTTCCAGACTTACAATTGTCTTATTTTCCCTTTTACAGTGTTCTACATGTTGAAAGCTTGAATTTCCCATGTAATTATTAAAATTATACACACTATAATTTTTTATAATAATTTGGTATATTGTTTAATTAAACAAGGAGGCCATTAGACTGGATGGCACTCATATTGGGTTGGCCAAATAGTTCTTTTGTGTTTTCCCATAAGATGTTAAGGAAAAACCTGAACAAACATTTTGGTGAATCACAATACTACGGCAGCCTACATAAGCAACCCAAAATCTAAGCCTGTAAGTGTCTCAAGGTTACAAAAATGTTAAGGACAACCAATCTCAAAGAGTCAAGTAGGCTTTAAGTGAAGTGTGTTAGTTGCTCAGTCTAGTCCCACTCTTTGGGACCCCATGGACTGTAGCTTGCCAAGCTCCTCTGTCCATGGGATTTCCTGGGCAAGAATACAACCCACAAGAGTGGGTTGCCATTCCCTTCTCCCGATAATCTTCCCGACCCAGGGGTCAAACCCAGGTCTCCTGCATGGCAGGCTGATTCTTTACCATCTGAGCCACCAGGGAAGCCCGGCTTTAAACTATAGTCAAATAATTACCTGGTGCTGCAGCTTGTCTAAATCTCCCCTGGCTCCTGAAGGGGAGGGTCCCTAACTGCTTCCTGTCTTGTGCTTCCAGATTCCACATGTTTCTTGCTCAAAGAAACTCTTGAAATTTGTAATATACCTCAGTTTATCTTTCATATCAATCACCTTTTAAAACCACTTAAGCACATCAGATGGCCTTTCTTTTTATTTTTCTGTTTATTTTCCTGGACACTCCTCTACCTGCCTGCGACCTCCGTCTTCCTCATACAGTCTAGTCTGGTTGTTTGTTAAGCCCACTGCACACTGTCATCCGTGGGCTTCTCTGTTACTTTGTTAAGTTGGATTATCTGTCCTCTGGCTGCCATGTGTGTGTGCTAAATCACTTCAGTCGTGTCTGATTCTTTCCGACCCTAGGGACCGTAGCCCTCCAGGCTCCTCTGTCCATGGGATTCTCCAGGCAAGAATACTGGAGTGGGCTACCGTGCCCTCCTCCAGGGGACCTTCCCAATGCAGGGATCAAACCCACATCTCTTATTTCTCCTGCATTGGCAGGTGGGTTCTTTACCACTAGTGCCGGTGTCATAGAGATACATATTTTTTCAGCAACTTGTCTCTTTTTTCAGCTTTATTCTGTGGTAGCCAGTCTCAAACAGCCCCCAATGAGCCAAGCTTCCTGACCTTCTTGTGAGCTTGTATGGCTCCCTCCTACACTGACCTGAGCGGCAAATTGAATACAATGAAAGTAATGGTGTGTGACTTGGGAGGCGGGTCAGGAAGGGCTCCTGCAGCTCCTGCCTTGCTCTCCTGGATCACTCCCTTGCTCTTCGGGAAGTCGGCTGTCACATCAAATAGAAGGTCCTGCCAGTGTCTGCAAAGGTGGTGCAAAGGTTCATTTGTTCTCAGTGTCAGCCTCGGGGAGCAGCAAAGACCCCAGAAACTTTTTCAATTTTGCACTGAGTTGATATTTTTAGATTTGTTGAACAGTGAACACATGAATACACTCTAGTTTTATATGTATTCATTTCGGGTAAGTTGAAGGAGACAGGGCATCATTATATTGCTGTCAGGCACCATTTGGCCTTGCTAAGACACTGGTGGTTATCTTAACTTCATAAACTCAGGCAAGCATGACTTCTTCCATTTGCATCTTGGTGAAAGATCTACTTCAGCTGCTACTGCCATTAAGACCAAGCTTACAAATAAACCTTCAAGTCCCTGTATCACCAAATGCAAACTAAGATTTTTCAGAAAAGAAGTAAATATATATTTATTTGAGGTGCTCTCATGGAAAATCATGTTTCTGTTGGGAAATAGGTCAAGGGCTTTTGGCATCACTAATAATAAAGTAAAACAATCTATTTAAATTGTTTATTTTGTCATCATCTCATACTTTTAAATCTTGCTTATGTTTCATAACTGCTATAGTACATGAGTATCAGTTCAGTTCAGTCACTCAGTCGTGTCCAACTCTTTGCGACCCCATGAATCACAGCACGCCAGGCCTCCCTGTCCATCACCAACTCCCAAAGTTCACTCAGACTCACGTCCATCTAGTCAGTGATTCCATCCAGCCATCTCATCCTCTGTCATCCCCTTCTCCTCCTGCCCCCAATCCCTCCCAGCATCAGAGTCTTTTCCAATGAGTCAACTCTTCGCATGAGGTGGCCAAAATACTGGAGTTTCAGCCTTATCATCATTCCTTCTAAAGAAATCCCACGGCTGATCTCCTTTAGAATGGACTGGTTGGATCTCCTTGTAGTCCAAGGGACCTTCAAGAGTCTTCTCCAACACCACAGTTCAAAAGCATCAATTCTTCAGCACTCAGCTTTCTTCACAGTCCAACTTTCACATCCATACATGACCACAGGAAAAACCATAGCCTTGACTAGAAGGATCTTTGTTGGCAAAGTACATGAGTATAGTAATACACTTACATAAGTGTTATTCGCTCAGTTGTGTCTGACTCTTTGTGACCCCATGGACTATAGCCCACCGAGCTTCTCTGTCCATGGGATTTCCCAAGCAAGAATACTGGAGTGGGTTGCAATTTCCTTCCCCAGGGGATCTTCCTGACCCAAGGATTGAACCCGGGTCTCCTGCATTGAAGGAAGTCTTCACCGTCTGAGCCGCCAGGTACATCTGTGTTTGTGGTACAAGTTCACATGGGCATCTGTAGTTTGGAAGCAGCACTGTGAAGTAGAGGGCACTCAGCCTTTGGAATAAAACAAAAAACAACAAAATACAACTGAGTTTGAGTTCCAGCACTGCCACTCCCCAAACATGGCACTTGGGAAATCTCATGATAACAGTGCCTATCTCGTAAGGTTGAGGAAAGATTAAAGGTAAAGTTCCATGGGGTCTCAAAGAGGGGGACACAACTTAGTGACTAAACAGCAACAGCCTGGCAGCTACTCTCTTCGTTCCCTTTGCTCTCATATCCGTCAGGGTTCAATCAGGAGAGAGAAGAAGTCTAAATAGAGAATAATTACCTAGTAAGAAGGATGTGATGATGCAAGCTATTAATTTTTTATTTTGATGGCACCACACGGTATGTGGAATATTCCTGAACCAAGGATCTAACGCGTGTCCCCTTCACTGGAAGTGCAGAGTCTTATCCTCTGGACAGCCAGGGAAGCCCAAGATGCAAGCTAGTATATATAGAATGGATAAACAGTGAGGTCCCACTGTATAGCACAGGAACTACATTCAATATCCTATGATAAACCATAATGGAAAAGAATATGGAAAAGAAGGACTTCCCTGATGGTCCAGTGGCTAAGACTCCCAGTGCAGGGGGCCAGGTTTGATCACTGGTCACGGAACTAGATCCCACAAGCCACAACTAAAGATTTTGCATGCTGCAATGAAGATGGAAGATCCCGTATGCTACAACTAATTTAAGACCTGGTGCAGTCAAATAAATAAATAAATTTTTTCTAGAAAAAAAAGAATGTGACTTTTATGAACTTCCTTGGTGGTCTAGTGGTTAAGTCCAGCGGCCAATGCAGAGGACACAGGTTCAACCCCTGGTCCAGGAAGATTCCACATGCAGCGGAGCAAATAAGCCCGTGTGCCACAGCTACAGAGCCAACACACTCTAGAGCCCATGCTCCAAAACAAGAGAAGCCACCGCAATAAGAAGCCCAAGCACCACAGCTAGAGAGTAGCCCCTACTTGCCACAACTAGAAAAAAACCTGCATGTAGCAACAAAGACCCAGCACAGCCAAAAATAAGTATAAATAAATAAAGATTTTAAAAGCATGAAAAAGAATGTATGTGTATATATATATATATATATATATGTATGACTGAATCACTTCACTGTCAGCAGAAATTAACACAACATTGTAAATCAACTGTACTTTAATAAAATAAATTATAAAACAAACAAAAGTGTTAGCTGCTGCTGCTGCTGCTAAGTCACTTCAGTTGTGTCCGACTCTGCAACCCCATAGACGGCAGCCCACCAGGCTCCTGTCCCTGGGATTCTCCAGGCAAGAACATACTGGAGTGGGTTGCCATTTCCTTCTCCAATGCATGAAAGTGAAAAGTGAAAGTGAAGTCGCTCAGTGGTGCCCGACTCTTAGCAACCCCATGGACTGCAGCCTACCAGGCTCCTCCATCCATGGGATTTTCCAGGCAAGGGTACTGGAGTGGGTTGCTATTGCCTTCTTCAAATGTGTTAGCTATAAAGGGGCAAAAAATATCTCTGAAGAATATCCTAAGGCTGAGTGAGGAAATACTGACGGAAGGAGCAAACTTAAAAGGGAGGTGTTATGGGTTGAATTGTGTTCCCCAAAGCCACATGTTGAAATCCTAAAACCCAGAACCTCAGAATGTGACCTTCTTTGGAATGACTTTAAGGTCATTACAGATGTATTAATAACTAGTTATTAGGATAAGGCTATACTGGAATAGAGTGGACCCCTAAACCAAAATGACTGTGTCATATATTAAAAGAGGAAATTTGGACACCAACATGAATACAGGGAGTACGGCATATATGAATGTAGAGACTGGGGTGATGCTTCTAGAAGCCCAAGAACCAAAGATTGTCGCAAACCACCAGAAGCATGGAATAGATTCTCTTTCGGCTCTCAGAAGGAACCAAGCCCGTTGACAGTGTCATTTCGGACTGGCAGCTTCCAGAACTCCGATATGATAAATTCGGTTGAAGCCACCCGGTTTATTGTACTTCGTCATGGCATCCTTAGGAAATGGCTACAGAAAACCTCCTTCCCAAACTGGAATTCAGGCATTACTGGGGAGTGTGTGGTTGCAGCTCAGTGGATGATAGATTCATTCACTGAAATGCTGCAGTGAGTGCCATTGCATCTCCCCTCAACCATCCCTTGTCACTTGTAGCCACGCAGAATAGGAGCAAGGAGAAAAGACTCACGCCAGCGGCTAAGTAGCGAAACCCCTTCCCGCTGCCGTGGTCCTTCTGGCGCCCTCTACTGACAAGATTTAGCATCACTCTTGCAACAAAGAAGGAAAGTTTTCGATGCTCTTCGCCGTGGCTGATCTGATCTGATCTGATCTCCGTGGCTGAGTAACCCAGAAGAGGTGAATTTAAAGTTGAAGGACCATATATTGATAACTGGCACACACCTCCAGCTTTTAGATATATTGAAAGAATGTACAACAGAATTTTGAGAAGGATTTGTTTCTTCTAGTGAAGTAGCCAGAGGCTGGCAGCTACACAGCAGAGTTGTTCTCATAGGTGTCATCAACTCTTCTGGCTGTCTGGTGAAGCTTGGGTATAACTTCTCAAGTTAGTATTTCTATGTATAACCTAAAATACATAGAATTATATTTTTATTTAACTTCTGGGTTATCAAAAAACATCAACTGATTTACCTTTGAAGGTATACTTTATTGCATGCTGCATACATATTCCTGAAAAGTTAGCAGTAAATCATAATTTTATGATTTGAATTATATTCAAATCAATTTGAGTTTATTCTTCCAAGGACCTTATAATGAATCTTTTATAAATAAATAATTGCTCTATACTTTTAGTGACTTCTTTATAATCTATCATTTTGAAATTAAACCTTTAGCTATTATTTTTAAAAACACAAAAATAGAAAAGAGGCAGAGGAAGGGAGAGTTCACTGTCTTCCTGACTGTTGAGCTGACATCAGTCTTCTGCTGACCTCGACAGGGACCTAATGCCCTTGGTCTTTTGGTTTGAAGAGCTACACTGCTGGGTAGTATTTAGATTTCCTGGGTCTCTAGCTTAAGATGACAGATTCTCAGGCTCCATAATCATATGAGTCAATTCTTCACAATAAATATTTGGTTTTGTTCCTCTGGAGAACCATGACGAATACTATAGTAACACAAGTGCTTCTTATTTGTGCATTAAAAACAGAATCAAGGGAATTCCCTGGTTGCCCAGTGGTTAAGACTCTGCACTCCCAATGAAGGGGACACAGGTTCGATCCCTGGTTGGGGAACTAAGATCCCGCATGCCCCATGGCACAGCCAAAAAAATAAATAAATAACAAAAGAAAACAAGATAGACCAGTGGGTCTGATAGTTACATAGTTTCTAAGTACCAATGACTGAAAAGGACATTGTGGAAGATCTGTAAGCTCTGTGAAGTGACATGAAAACAGCTGTAGTTGTGTTGGTGACAACATCACAGGTGGTATCATTGCATTCATAACTGAAGAAAAGGTTAAATTTCAGTTACAGGTTGCTGCTGCTGCCGCTGCTGAGTTGCTTCAGTTGTGTCCGACTCTGCGCGACCCCATAGACAGCAGCCCACCAGGCTCCCCGGTCCCTGGGATTCTCCAGGCAAGAACACTGGAGTGGGTTGCCATTGCCTTCTCCAATGCATGAAAGTGAAAAGTGAAAGTGAAGTCCGTCAGTCGTGTCCGACTCTTAGCAACCCCATGGACTGCAGCCTACCAGACTCCTCCGTCCATGGGATTTTCCAGGCAAGAGTACTGGAGTGGGTCGCCATTGCCTTCTCCAGTTACAGGTTAGTGGAAGGCAAAGGACATAATTCTTCTCTTCAAGTTTATGGACCCTTGGAGTTCAGAAGCCCTGTCCAGAGGTAATTCCAGCATTAACCTGAGGTTGAGCTAGACCTCGCTAGAGCAGGCAGGTATGCATGAGGCTCACACCACGGAGACTATCACCCTGACACAGGCGTGGGCCCCTCAGCTGCACACACAACTCCTGTGGGATTGCAAGGCACTCAGTTGCTCTCCCGCCTCCTCGCACCGTAGCTGCTGCCTCCCACACGGGGCAGCATGCAAAACACAAATGCATGTCAGGAAAGGGAAAGGTCCTGGCTGCACAGCGCCCACTCACAGAACAATACAATGGCCGACTTCAGAGTTGCTGGTGGACGGTCCCATGGTCCTGCCCACGCCTTGGCCAAATGAGTCAGTTAAGGAGGAAATGCTTGTGTATTTGCAAGTGTGGTACTGGACCGGCCCATTGACCCACTCAGCACTTGGCTGCTGACCATCGAGACCAGGCTGACTGCCCTCATTGTGTTATAACGGCCTATAGACCCGTGTTCTGAAATCCAGAACCAGAAGACAGGGCAGCAAGGCCTCATAATGTTTAGAGGCTGCACATTTGCGTTCTGCTCAATTCCACTCTCCCTGGGGGTAGTCTCTTAAAAAAAAAAAAAAAGATGCTGGCATACTTTCCTAGTGCGTTCTGTTCATCCAACAAATACCTCTGAGCCATGGCATGTGCCAAACACTGTGCTGGGAAGTCAGCTGAGTCTCCAGCCTCTGCCCTCAGTCTAGCGAGAGAAGCAGACAAGCAGACAAACCACTTCAGAGTCCCGTGGTAACTACACAGGCTCAGAAGCCCACCCTGATGATGTGGAAGCAGGGAGGTGGGTGGGCAGCTTCACCTCATTAAAACAAAAAAACTTCACATACACACAAAAACACACACATACCTGCCAAGATTTGAAAGTTGCTAAGAGAGTAGCCCTTAACATTTCTCTCTCAAAAAATTGTTAACTATGCAAAGTGGTGGATATTAACTAAACTTCTTGTGGTGATCAGTTCTCAATGTATACATACACCAAGTCATCACGTTGTATGCTTAAAACTAATATTACTATAACAGTATATGTCAATTACATCTCAACAGAACTGGGAGAAAAAGAATGTAGGTGAAGGAGGTATGGACTTCCCAGGTGGAGCTAGTGGTAAAGAACCAGCCTGCCAAAGCAGGAGACATACATAAAACACACTGGTTCGATCCCTGGGTGGGGAAGATCCCCTGGAGGAAGGCACAGCAGCCCACTCCAGTGTTCTTGCCTGGAGAATCCCATGAACAGAGGAGCCTGGCGGGCTACAGTCCGTGGGGTCCTAAACAGTTGGACATGACTGAAGCAACTTAACACAGCACACACACACACACACATTCTCACCTACACAGAGAGAAAAACAAAAAAAAACTCAAAATGTTTTACTTTAAATTACTAAAATGAAAGCCACTAAACTCTATGTTACTTTCCTTCTCAGAGTTTACCTATTGCATAAATAAAAGCCACAGATATCAAGGAATCAAAAGGAGAGAATGGGGACCGAATTTCTTGTGATCAACCATCGAGAAAGCAATTAATTTCTGTTTTCAAAAAATTTTTAATTGGAAGATAATGGCTTTACATTGTTGTGTTGGTTTCTGCCATACAACATTGGGAATCAGCCAGTGGCCACCCACTCCAGTACTCTTGCCTGGAAAATCCCATGGATGGAGGAGCCTGGTAGGCTGCAGTCCATGGGGTCACAAAGAGTCAGACACGACTGACGGACTTCACTTTCACTTTTCCCTTTCATGCATTGGAGAAGGAAATGGCAACCCACTCCAGTGTTCTTGCCTGGAGAATCCCAGGGACGGGGGAGCCTGGTGGGCTGCTGTCTATGGGGTCACACAGAGTCGGACACGACTGAAGTGACTTAGCAGCAGCATATATATATCCTCTCCTTCTGAAGCCTCCCTCCCCCCCACCCCCTATCCAGCCCCTTTAGGTCATCACAAAGCACCAGGCTGGCCTCCCTGTGTTATACAGTAGCTTCCTACTAGCTATCTATCTTACAGAGGGTAACGTATATGTTTCAATGCTACTTTCTAAATTCGTCCCACCCTCTTCTTCCCCCACTGTGTCCGCAAGTCTGTTCTCTATGTCTGCGTCTCCAGTCCTTCCCTGCAAATAGGTTCATCAATACTATTTTCCTAGATTCCATATATACGTTAAAGTTAATATACAATATTTGCTTTTTGCTTAGCACTGAATTTCTACCCCGTCTCATGGCCAGTCTACCTTCCCCCAGCTCCACTCACCACCAATGTTAACAAAAAGAACAAGATGTAAAACGTGAGGATAAAACAGTTTATAAAATTCCGTAGAGGGACCTCCCTGGTGGTCCAGTGGCTAAGACTCTGCTCTCCCAGTGCAGGGTGACCGAGTTCCAAGCCTGGTCAGGGAACTAGATCCCATGTGCTCCAACTAAGAGTTGGCATGACTCAACTAAAGACGCTGCATGCTGCAACGAAGACCCAGGACAGCCAAATAAACAAATAAATATATTTTTAAAAATTTCATAGAGCATGGGAAGGCCTGTGGCTCAGAGGTAAAGAATCTGCCTGCAATGCAGGAGACTTTCAGGCGTCACATTTTCGATCCCTGGGTCAGGAAGATCCCCTGGAGGAGGAAATGGCAACCCACTCCAGTATTCTTGTCTGGAGCATCCCATGGACAGAGGAGCCTGGCAGGCTGTAGTCCAAGAGTCCGACAGGACTGAGTGACTAAACAACAACAAACCTAAATTTTAAAATGCTTCCGGGACGGATGCTGATGGAGGAAGCACCTCTGAGATCTCTTCTGAGCGCTGACCCCTTGTTTTTCTGGGTGGAAAAATGGGTGAGAGAAGCTTGAGCTGATAACGTGGGCGTAACACAGTGGATCACCTTCATGGCACTCACGGAATGAGCACATTTCCGGGAGGAGCTGAGGTAAAGTAATGAGTTCTGGCAAGTCCTCCTCTCCTCCCCCTGCCAAAAATAAAAGCGTCAATGAATTGTTCAATTTGTACATTTGGAGTGTGCTCTGAGTTGAACCAGTCTCCCTGCCTCAGGCAGGTATTTGGCCTCACTAGGCTGTGTGAACCACAAGCCTGAGGAAAAAGCTTGATTTCTCGCTTTGTCAAAAGTCATGCTTTCATGCACCTTGTGCATAGATTTTCAAAAATGAACATGAGACATCTTCTCTAATTTTGGAGGGGAAAATTTGAGGCTTTGAAACATCCTCTATGATCCAACCATCAAACGTTCTTCGTGAGCAACTCCCTCCCACCTCAAAGCCAATGGGGGCGGTGAGGATAGGAGTTCCCTAATGGCTGGGGTGGCCAGTCTCCATCCAAACTGTCTTGACAGCACAGAGAATTATGGCGGTACACCTCCCGGCAAGGCCCTATCCATACATTCTGAGCCTGGGACGAAACAGGAAGTACCCAGGAGCCAAAGTAAACGCAGCTCCTCCCTGGAGAGGTGCCCAGGCCCTGCGTGTAGACCACAGCTGAAAGGGGCCTTGGAAAACTTTTGGAAACCTCTCCTAGGAAGATGGAAGAAATTCACACACTTGTCCCTGGTAAGACAACACTGAATCTGCTCTGCAAACCACGGCGGGCCTCTGCATGGAGCTTCCAGAGGTGAGGGCTTAATCCGGCCTGAGGAGGCCTTGACAGACACTCGGGCCATTTCAGAAGCAGAGAGCGACTCTGAGGCTCAGAGCCCAAACCGGAGAACAGGGGACTCCCAGGTCAAAGACTTGGGACCCATGTCTAGGGCAATGTCTCACCTCTCCACCTTTATCCTCCTCCCACTCCAGCCCCACGGTTATCTACTGCTCCAGAGACATGTCTTTGAAAGAGATTTTAATTTGGCACCTGTGATGAAAGCCAAGAGGAGGGTTTGCAGGTCTAAGTGAGGACTGACCTTGGCAAAAGTAGAAAGGATTGAAATTAACCTCAGAAAAGGTATGGTGTTGTGTGGTGTGTTAGTCACTCAGTCAGGTCCGACTCTGTGACGCCATGGACTGTAACCTGCCAGGCTCCTCCACCCATGGGATCGTCCAAGCAAGAGTACTGGAGTGGGTTGCCATTTCTTTCTCCATCAGAAGAGCTATGGCAGCAGACAGGTGGGTGCTGTGGTCCCATCTTCTGGTGAGCCATCGTGGCCTCAGTGTGACATCCCAAGCCCCATCCCACCGCTTATCAATGTGACAGAGAAGTGAGGGGCCGCAGCCCGCTTTCCTGGGTCTGCCCTTCTAAGGGAATGCCCCCTACCCCGTCACAAGTGAGGGCTTCTCCGGTCTGTTGTCCCACCATGGCTGCACACAGACCACAGGGACGTAAGAGGAGAGCCTGTGAAAGTCCTGCCTCCCGTCATGTGACCCCACTCCACTGTGACTAGAGCCCCTGCTCTCCGGGAAACTTGAGTCACCTCAGAGTTTACAGTCTGAGTTCTTAGAAGCTTGACTGAGCAGTGCTGTTTTGTTTTGTTTTGTTTTTTTAAGGCTGGCAACTTTATTTTATAATTTTATTTATTTATTTGTGGTTGTGCTGGGTCTTCGTTGCTCGGGCTTTTCCTTAGTGGGGGCAGGAGGAGGCTACTCTCTGCTCACGGTGCCCGGACTTCTCATTGCGGTGGCTTCTCTTGATGTGGAGCACGGGCTTTAGGGCCTGTGGGCTCAGAAGTTGCAGTTCCCGGACTCCAGAGCATAGGCTCAGTAGTTGTGGCGCGTGGGCTTAGGTGCTACTGGACATGCAGAGTCTTCCCGTATCAGGGATTGAACCCGTGTCTCTCATGTCTCATACATTGGCAGGTGGATTCTTTACCACTGAGCCACCAAGGAAGACCTAAACAAGACTTTTAGAAGCTGGTAGTTGTCTATCTAGGTAGATACACCAGTTGCCCCTGTGTGGTCATTTGAGTGGCACCTCAATTCTGCCTTGAGTCACTAATTACCCTGGGAAATGTGTGACCTAAACAGCTGTCTCTCATATCCCTTGTTATGCAAAGCAGTTGCTTGGAGGAATGTGAGTAAATCTGAACAGGGACCCAGTTGCCACCCGGGAAAGAAAGAGGTGTCATCCCCTAACCTCTTCCCTTTCAAGAATCCAACGTGATAGAATGTCTCCGACAGACTGAGATGGGTCAGATGGGAAAGGACACCCAGGGTCCCCGGCAAGATGCCCATTTCCAGGGTAGCCTGAATCTGGATGATAACCTGGGCACAGTGCCCCCGTGGGAAGGTCCATTTGGGGGCTGGTTTTGGCTGACTGTTTGGCTGAAACCCAAAGTACCCCCCAGTAAAGCCACCAAAGCAAAGAGAGCATCTTGTGCGGCTGGGAAGCCCTCCCCTTTGGAGGCTTTACGTTTCAGATGGATGGAACTCTGAGACTGTCTTTTATCCTCCCTCCAAACAAAATGTCACCATGGTGTTTGTACTCTCTGAGAGTGGAAAGCAAGGACAATGAACCATAGGGACATGGTGACCCTACAGCAAAAGAACTCGGCAGACCTGGAGCCTGTCCATGGGCTTCTCTGGTCCATAGGCTGTCCATAAGCTTCTCAGAAAAGTCCACAGACTTCTCTGGCTCTGATTGTAACCTATTGTTTCAAAGCGAGACAGGCTCCTTTGAGGTCAGTAAATCCTGGGATTCTTGGGCAACTCTTTCCAGGAATGTCTTAGGGAGAGATACAGGATGCCCTGTACTTTGGGGAAGTGGGGATTGAAGCAGTTCAGTTTGACAGAAAAAGACTATCCCAGATGGCAACTGGGCCCCTGTTCAAAAGAGAGCAAATTGGTTAATTAGTTTAAGAAATGGAAGAAGCTCAAAGCTATTAGCAGTATTCGCTTAACTTCTATTACTGGCCCTTTAGACGAATGACATACTCCAGGAAACTGAAAACATGTATGAGAGACAGCACAGGGTCCTTGGACAGAAGTTCAGGCAATTTGCGGCATTTTTGAATATGGTTTTGAATTGATTTATAAGGAATTGATCTATTAGGAAGAGATGATGACCATATGAGCCAACATTTCCACTTCTGGTCCAGGGTAGGACCAGAGACTACTTTTAAAAGCTTTCACAGTACAGTGGTGTTCAATGCGCCCACCTGGCCAGGCCACTGTTAAGGCCTGCATGTGTTCCCCTTCCCAGGTGGTGCTAGTGGTAAAGAACCTACTTTTGAATGCAAGAGACTTAAGAGACACGATTCCTGGGTTGGGAAGACCCTCTGCAGAAGGAAATAGCAACCCACTCCAGTACTCCTGCCTGGGAAATTCCATGGACAGAGGAGTCTGGCAGGCTACAGCCCATGGGGTTACAAAGAGTTGGATACAAGCAAATTAGAAGGTGCACACGTGTTCCCCCAGGGTTCCTAAACTGAAACCCTCCCCTCCAATGTGATGGTATTAGGAGGTGGGGCTTTGGGAGGGGATTAGGATTAGTGCCCTCATGAATGGAATCTGTGCCCTTACAGAACAAGGAAGATTGTCTCTTTCTGTCTGCCATGCGAGGATATAAGGGGAAGTCAGCAGTCTAACCTGGAAGCAGGCTTTCAATTGACTCTGAAGGCATTAACACTCTGAACTTGAACTTCCATCCCTCAGAACTGTAAGAAATAAATTTCTGTTGTCAAGAAGCAGGTCTGTAGTTTTGTGTTATTGTAGCCTGGGCTGAGACATCTATAGCTCTCAGTTATTCAATCAACATTACCTTAGGTATTGCTGTGAACGTGTTCTGTAGATGTGATTCAAGTCCATCATCAGTTAACCTTTAGTAAGAAAGACTAAATATGGGTGATCTTGGCTCAGTCCACTGAAAGATGTGAAGAGCGGAGCTGAGGATGAAGAAATCCTGCTTGTGGACAACAGCTGCAGTTCATGACCAAGGGTTCCAGCCTGAAGCTCCTGACACCATGCCCTATGGATATGAGGTTTTCCCAGATAGCCCCCCACAATTGCAGAAGTAGATCTGTGCAATACATTTCTCCCTTTCTTCTTCTTCTTTTTGTTTCCTGAGCCATGAAGTTTATGGGATCTTGGTTCCTAGACCAGGAATCAAACCTGTGCTCCCTGCAGTGGAAGTATGGAGTCTTAACCACCAGACTGCCAGGGAAGCCCCTATGTTTCTTAAATATATCTCTGATTGGTTCTGCTTCTTTGAACTCCGACTAATACAGCAGGTGATTTTAATGTTGTTCAGGCCAAGAACCAGAGTAGTGGTTAAGCCAAAGGGTGGGCTTTCCCAGGTGGCTGAGTGGTAAAGAATCCGCCTACAATGCAGGAACCACAGGAGAGGTGGGTTCGATCCCTGGGTTGGGAAAATCACCTGGAGGAGGGCACAGCAATCCACTCCAGTATTCTTGCCTGGAGAATCCCATGGACAGAGGAGCCTGGAGGGCTACAGTCCATGGGGTCACAAAGAATCTGACAGGACTGAAGCGACTTAGCACAAACGCATGCAAGAAATAACCCAAGGTCAAATCTCATCTCTTCTTCCTACACATCTGTGACTGCAGCTCTCTCAGCTGTAAAATGGGGATCACAGTGTCTACCGCAGGGGAGCAGTATGAAGGCCAAATGCTCTCTTGTATGTCAAAAGTTCAGTGAGCAGCTGGACCGTATCCTGCCCGCTGCTTTTTATAATGTCAGGCTATTCTGGGCTGTGAGCAACGAAATGCCATTCGAACAAAAATGAGCCTGGTTTACATCCCATTGCTCGACATCTAAAGTTTAGGAGTTTATTTCAGAGTCAAATAAACACTTCTTTCCTCCAACTTGCTCCTATGGTCCGCAAGAGGGCTCCAGACCCTTAAACCCACCCGGAGCAGCGAACAGAGGCGGTCAGGCCTCCCTGCTAATTAAAGAAGTAATAAGGGGGAGCCAAGAGCCCCGCCGTGCTTATTAAGTGGATTGTGAATTCCCTCAGTCTCCATCATCATTCTTCAATGGCGTTTCAATAGGTGGTTTACAGGACTCAAGGTCTCGCTGATAACTTGGACAGTCGTGGAGGTCCTGCTGTCCTTCCCCCGGGAGCATGTCGTTTTCCCCGCTCCTGTGTAGATGCTGAGCGAGCGCGTTCCTCCTGCTCTCACCTCCCGCCCTCCTCACGTTCAGCTTCGGCCTTCAATCTGGCACATCGGTGCCCTCTGGTGGCCAGATGCTGCAGCTACTACTCATTCTGCAAGAGTTTATTTGCTGGAAGCGGCTGAGGATAAAGCGCTTTACTGCGATTTCTTTTTAAGCCGCGGATGCTCACGTGCTCCTGCGAATCCTTTGATGGGTAAAGAGTATCTGTCTCTTTATTGATTTACTTTGTCACTGGCTATCTGTGTATGACCTTAGCTACTCTTGTCGCCTCTCTGCGTCTGTTTCCTCACCTCTGTGTGTGTGTGTGTGTGTGTGTGTTTTAGTCGCTCAGTCAAGTCCAACTCTGCGACCCCATGGACTGTAGCCTGCCAGGCTCCTCTGTCCATGGGATTTCTCCAGGCAAGAATACTGCAGTCAGTAGCCATTTCCTTCTCCAGGAGATCTTCCCGACCCAGGGACTGAACTCAAGTCTCCTGTGTTGCAGGCAGATTCTTTACCGTCTGAGCCACCAGGGAAGACCACTTCTTCGCCTTTAACCTGAGATTAAAGTAAATCATCTCCAGCTTTAATATTTAGGCTTCAAGGGCTTCTGGCTCGTGCTAAGTCGCTTCAGTCCTGTCTGACTCTGCGACCCCCTGCACTGTGGCCCTCCAGGCTCCTCCGTTGGTGGGATTCTCCAGGCAAAATACTGGAGTGGGTTGCCGCGTATCCCTCCAGGGGATCTTCCCAACCCAGGGATTGAACCCGTTTCTCTTATGTCTCCTGCATTGGCAGGCAGGTTCTTTACCACTAGCGCCACATGGGAAGCCCGTCAGGCTCTGGGACTGTCATCCGTTTAACAAATACTGTGTGTCAAGTGTAGAAGTTCAGACTCAATAGACAGCAAGCTGAGCATTCCTGAACTTTATAAACTGTAGAAGGAGGACACAGCTAATAAATAATCAACATAACAAAGAAGTAAACTACATAGTGTGTTAGAAGGTGATCAACGCGTTTGGGGAAATAAAGCAGGTATGAGACTCAGAACTGGTGGCCAAGATAAAGCTAAGGGATGGTGTCGGTTTAAACGATGAAGTCAGGCCAGGACTCTGGAATGTCGCTCTGAACAGAGAGCCATGGGAGGAGGATGGGAGGCGGTTAGTCCTGCAGATTTTCTGGGATAGGACGTTCCAGATTGAGAAGAACCCCACAGTGGTCTGAGGCGAGGACCTCTGTGGCTAGATTAGAGACACAGAGGGTATAATGGGGCAAAGGGGGCGGGGATGGACACTGGCCACACCACATTTCAGCGGAAGTTAAACTTGACTCTGAAAAAAATGGAAAGACACAGAGGGGTAAGGGCAGAGGAGCGACATAACCTGGACTGTGTTTTTACAGGGTCTGCTCAGGCAGCCATAATAAAATACAATAGACTGGATGTCTTGCACAACAGAAATTAATTTTCTCACAGTTCAAGTCCAAGATCAAGTTCTGGCAGGATTAAGCTTCTGTTGAGAACCCTCTTCCTCGTGGGTCAAAGCCAGGCTTCTCACTGGGTCCTCACACGGACAGAGAAGATGCCCCATAGTTCCTTCTTCATCTTATAAAGACTCTAATCCCGACCTGGGTCTCTGCCCTTGTGACCTCATCTAAACCTAATCACTTCCCAAAGGCCCCACCTCCTAATGCTATCCCACTGGGGGACTGGCGTCAATGTTTGAATTTGGGAGGGACACAAACATTCACAGCTGTGTCACTCAGGCTGCTGTGAGTGCTGGATGGCAAGGATGGGGGTGGGGAAGCAGGTGGCTCTGGAACAATGCAGGCGAGAGCCTGAATTGCTAGGGTGGCGGCCACCATAGTAGTGGAGCTGGTGACAAGGGGTCAGCTTCCGGAGAGATGTCAAAAGTAGAGACAGGAAGATTTCCTGACAGCTTGGTGTGGACCAGGAGGAAAAAAAAGAAGTCAAGGATGATGAAGGGATTTGATCTAAGTGACCAGAAGTTACCATTAATTGAGATGAGAAACGGAGGGAAGATCAGACATTCAGTTTGGGAAGAGTGTTGAAGATAAACGAGGATGGTAGTAAATTGCAGTCAGATTAATTTTAACTCCTTTGGCTCCCACACAGGTATCTGGGGGTCCTTCCATATTGGGCTCAAACCTGGTTTGATTACGACCTTTGTGTATTTCGTTGGAGTTTCAGAGAGGGGATGGCTCACCTTCCTTGTCAGTGTTCTTCTCTGATGCAGTGTAAGAGGAGCACTACGTGAGGAATTAGAGTGCTTCCGAATAATGCTGCCCGTGGCCCCCTGATGCACGGGTGAGTGGTTCAGACCTACACCTGAGTGAGCCTCTACCCTCTCCTGCCTCTTCCCTCTCATTCACACCCTCACACACACCCCTAGAAGTCCCGTGTACACTTGCCTCTGAGTCGATCCTCAGAAATAAAGTCAGTCGTTATTATAGTGAATTATTATTACATTATTACAGAATAAAGAAAGTCATTATTCTAAGACGCCCCCAAGTAAGTTGTGTGGTGAGATGAGAACCACCCTTTCCTTGTCTCCTTCCGGTAATCAAATTTATGTTCCTTCTAACTTCTAAATGAATACAACATAAGCATCCACATATGAAGCCAAGTTATAACCAATACCGAGAATCCAATCAAGGTTTCGTAGGGATCATAAAAAATAATTGAGCTATAGAATCTTAGAAGTCAGCTTGAGATAAACAAGATTTGAGGTTTATGATCAATTCTTTAAAATAATGCCTCACTTCAGAAGTGCTTCCCTGGTGGCTCAGGTGGTAAAGCGTCTGTTTACAATGCAGGAGACCTGGGTTTGATCCCTGGGTCAGGAAGATCCCCTGGAGAAAGAAATGGCAATCCACTCCAGTACTATTGCCTGGAAAATCCCATGGACAGAGGAGCCTGGTAAGCTACGGTCCATGGGGTCGCAAAGAGTCAGACACGACTGAGTACACTTTCTTCTTTCTTTCTTTCTCACTTCAGAGGAACCCCAGACTCTAAGACTACATGAAATATCCCCCTTTACAAAATGGATTGGGCGAATGGGGAGTAAAACCATGATTTGTAAGTAAGATTTATCATGGTAAAGCTACCTTTATTGAAATCCACCAGGGGATTTAAACTATTCTATCAAAATTCTATACGTAACACAACAATTCCACATGCTAAGTGAAAAGCTGTGGGGAAATGCTGTCATTCCTACATGGAAAAATGCTTATTCCATTTTATTTGTAAACCGAGCATTTCTGAAAAAGGCATGCAAACAGCGGTTGTAATACTGACCTGTAGTGTGAGAAATAGGTGGCTGGAAGAAAAGGAAAGGGTCGCTTTTGGGTTTGTATCAAATACATGTATTATCTACTCAAAATGTTGAATTACACACTTCCTCCTAATTAAAAACACGTTTTTATATCAGTTGCAGTACACTAAGTTGAAAATGATTTTTGTCAAGTTGCTTAATTTCTAGGATATCCCAATCTAGAAGTTTTTCTCTCTCAGTGGAAGACTTGGATTGTTTCCATTTAACTACTGATTACCTATGATATTGGGCAAGTCTGTGTGGACTCAAACTCTTCATTGAAAAAAACGGGCTTAGACTAGAGATGACTTCCAAAATCTCCTTCTGGGCTAAGATACTGTGCTTATGTGACTTGACTGTGCAATATTTGGAAAAAAAAAAGCTGAAATAAGTTGTCAAAGAGAATTTGAATGTGATAGTGAGTTTTGGTGATGTGGCAGAAAATAATGTGGCAGTATAGTTGTGTACAACTACTATTTTCCCAATACATTTTATTGTTAAACCACACCTCATTAATTCCCTTTCATTTCTACTCACCTTTGAAATACCTAGGGAACAACAAAAGAGACAGATTCAACTGAAGAAATTTATTTACTTTTTTTTCTAGGTACATAGATGACATAATTATAGACAAGTTTTGATACATAGGAAAACCCTTCTGTCCACCTCTTTTTGCTAAATGAATCATCACAATAATTTTTACAATTTTTAAAACAATACACAGCTTTCTTGGGCTGAAGCAATCGCAAGAACATATTGGTACTGGTATATTACAGCTACTTACAATGTTTAAGAACAGCAATGGAGAAAAATAAGTTATTTAAATATTGATTTCATATACAGAAAGTGCAATGTTGTTAGTTGTTATATAACTTGCTTGACAGTTTCTTGTTTCTCTATCAATTCAAAATCGAGATAACGTGGACTCAGACTTTTTTTTCTGAAAATAATACAGTACACACATGCAGCGTTGACTTGGTGAACGGACTTGCTGCAATTATGAAAGCAAACTGTGCTCTGTCAGGAACTAATTTTCAACAGACTACTTATTTCCAATTTCACCCATTCCTGGGTACAGGAAAAGAGAAAAGGGCCTCTGACTAAGGCAAGGCCATGAAAAATCTATCTCCTTCTTGGTTATCTGGGAATGTAAGTAGTGGCTGGGGCTGGCTGCATTTCCTTATAGACAGCTTCAAAGAAAAAAGTGACACACAACGGATGTGTAGCTACCTGAGCCGAACTGCCTCTCCAGGTTTCTCTTGTGCTTTCCTACAACAGCAGTGTTCACCCTTCCTCAACATTCTGCACCAAGTGCAATGGATGAAAACCGGATATTGCTGAAGCCGACCACCTGCCTTCCGGCATCCACAGGCGGCCGCGAACCATCTCAGTCAAATGTCACACACAAGCATTCAGGCTTCTCTAAGGTCAATTTAAAAGTTTAAAGCAAAGGAAGACCAAACAAATACTAAAAGTTTAAAAACAAAAGGATTTTAATAAAAAGCACAATAAAGTAAAAATCACCTCAGATCCCACAGACTAGGAAGCCCTTCCACTGAAAATGATTCATGGTCCCTGAATTTCACTTCTAGGCAAAGGCAATGATTTCCAAAGAAGAATGAAAAAAAAAAAATTACGGTTTGGCATTCTTAAAAACTCATATTCAGAAAGTTCACTTTTCTGGCACCTCTTCTACATAAGTGAAAATCTTACGGTGAAAATGAACTAACACCAGGAAATTCATGTACGATTTTCCCTTCTCCTTTGCTCCTATGTATCACCTGACTATAGGACTTCCCTGGTACGTGTGGTCTTTTAGCTCAGCTTCAACTCTGAGCAGGCTCTCTCACAAGTCACGCTGAGGCACCAAAAACATGGGGTGAGGAGCCCATCCATTCTAAAGCACCCTCTCCTTCACTCGTGAAATCCCTTCCAGTGACAGTTACAGGAGAGCCTGCAGCCTCCTTACGCTTTCCATGGAATGTCACATCCCACAGGAATGTCATAATGGGCTGAAGAGTTCAATAGAAATTTGGCTGCTTTAGCTTTTTCTTCTAGTGTTCCACAACTTCTTACATGGCATCTTATAGAAGGTGACTATTATTGAAGAAATATATATTATTCTTTAAAATGCATACCAAAAGCATGAAAAAAAAATATATCACCTGAGAACGTCCTTTTCCTCAGAAATATGGATCCAGATCTATTTTAAAGCAAATGGTAAAATGGCTTTGTAATTCATGAAAACACCTTTCCCACCCCCCTTCCCTGAGGGATATCATTTGTTTTAATGAGTAGATAAAACCTTACAGAACTTTTAAATCACGACTCTAAGCACTTCTACCATAAATGATCATACCCGATGCTTAAAATAGGGCTCATGATGAGAATGTAAAGGAAAATCATTTTATAAGCAACTGGAAACAATAATTTCTGTCTGCCAGAAAATCAGACAATAGATTAAAAGAGAATGCTGAAATCAGTTGGAAAAGAACTGAAAATATGCAACTATTTAATGCTATGCTATGCTAAGTCACTTCAGTCGTGTCCGACTCTGTGCGACCCCATAGACGGTAGCCTACCAGGCTCCCCCGTCCCTGGGATTCTCCAGGCAAGAACACTGGAGTGGGTTGCCATTTCCTTCTCCAATGCATGAAAGTGAAAAGTGAAAGTGAAGTCGCTCAGTCGTGTCCGACTCTTAGCGACCCCATGGACTGCAGCCTACCAGGCTCCTCCGTCCATGGGATTTTCTAGGCAAGAGTACTGGAGTGGGGTGCCATTGCCTTCTCCGAACTATTTAATACATGGCCAATATAGTTTGTTTGGCTCCATAATGAACCTTTATTGTATTTAAGTGAATTACCTAAATAAGATGGAAAACAGTATTTTAACTATAAAACCAGGAAAAAAAATCTTTTAAAATATCTTATAAACTATTTCCCTTTAAAGAACATCTTCCTTAAATATTCAACTGACAATGACTTTTTGCAAAGGTGATCCGTTATCCGATGACCGAATTTTGGAATGGACACGGTCAAGATTCCAAGTCAATACTGCAGCACAATGACCAACATGGCAACAACACTAAACTGATTAAAGATCATAACCTCAACACACAAACAGTCTCTCACACATGATATCTTTGTGAATTTCAGCGAGCTTTTTACCAGATTGGTAGTTAGTTTGAAGTCTGAAAGTCAACATGAATCCTGGCCTGATAAACACCCCTATAAAATAAGCCACGATAGAGTGAGACAATTAGAAAAGCCCATTTCTGTTGGAAACATCCCACATATGTTAGATGGCAGTCTAAGCTGAGGATCTGGAACTACGGTTACAAGGTAGTGAACACTAGGTTAGATAACTGCTTAAAAGCTTACATTAAGGCAAATAAATGCTGATTTGCTAGAAAGCAATTATTAAAACGTCTCTTGTTTACCTAAAGGAGAATAGGGCTTTCTTTTTCCAGTGCAGCCAGATTTTCTTACTTTTGAACACATGAGCCTGGTCAATAGTGTACAATCACTCCCGAGGCTGTTACTTTGGCCTGGCTAAAGCCCGTCTGGGCCTCAGGAACCCTGCAGGGTGACGGAAGGGTGAGGAGCATGCTGAGACACGGGACAGGCAGCCTCTCTCCCTGCCCCCTGCCCTCGCCCAGCGCACCAAGACAAGACTGTGGGCAAAGCATTTGTGGCAAGTCGGCATCTTGGTTCTACTGTATCCTGAAAACAAAACTAAGTGCTTGTCTTTCCTTTGCGGGTCACAGAGAACCACACCAATTTCCTGGAGGGGGCTTTTCTGGAGAAGAGAAGGTCATCAGTCCCGTGCCAAGATTCCGAGTTCTGCTGGCAGCACACTGGGCCTTTCTCCTGGGTCTGGTCTGCGTGTCCAGCCAAGGAGGAATTGCATCAGCATCATGAGCACAGTGAACGGGTGGCTCTTGTCCAGGGAGGCCCATTTCGGGCCTGGCTACATGGCCTCCGGGCCTGGTGGCAGTTTGAAGAGTCTGGCTGCAGACACGAGCTTGCTTATGTGTCTCTCCTCTGTGATGCCAGCCTCCTGAAGGCAAGTGTGGGACAGAGAAGGCACTTGGCCCAGGGTGCTAAAGCCCGCCTCAGAGAGGGCGCTGGCATACATGGGCAGACCGATGGAAACCAGCCAATCTGACACGGACGACACGTAGCCGGGAGAGAGGGGCTTCCTGCAGATTTCTGTGAGTCCACCGCTTGGGATCTAGGTAAACAAAGAAAGCGATTTCATCAAGATTTGACTGGTGCCACTGGAGAGCTCTTTCTTCTCTGCCTAAGAGGAGAACTACTGAAATATTATATTTAATACTACACTATCAGAAAGGGATAATACCATGAGATGTCAAAGCATTAAGAATTCTTTCTTGGCTTTGTTCTTTCAAGGTGAGACATATCCTCAAGAAAGTGTCTGAGGTCCTTGGAATTAGATCTAACCCCAATTATGTGTGGAAGTCTCCAAACCATCACCATTTACGTTTCTGGCTATTTTGTCTCATGGTGGTCACACCTCTTCAATCAATGATCCCTATGGTGACTGAAGAAGTAAACCTATGTGATAGTGTGAAAAAATAAGATACCCAGAAAAGCAATGATACTCATGTAGATTTTCTTCTGTATTTTGAATCTACATTAACATCCAGAAAATTAAGCATTAATTAAACTAAGCATTAAAATTAATCAATTATAAAGAATTAAAAATACACTAATAAATGTTGGCTAGGGCAGGTAAATGGACATTTATACTTGACTTCTGTGAAGGCCAAGTGAGATAACTCTCAGAAAGGCAATTTACCACCAAATGTGCAAGTTCTTGAGATTTTCTGAAGTCTTAATGAAGCAAATCCTCTTAAAGGACTACATCCTCAGAAATTAGTCAACAAAGTCTATAGAATTTATTAACCAGGACATTCTTCATTCAATTATTTAAAATAAAAGTTTGGGGAAAAAATCTAAATGTCTTAAAAGTATGGAATTAGCCGAACTAAGACACACCTACTAGAACATTTTGAAACATGAATAATATAAAAAACTTTTCAGTAACAAAGAAATAGGTTCACAAATCTGATAACTGAAAACATTAAGGTTTCCAACTGTACATGTACTATTATACACCTGCAGAGAAATAACCAAATGGATTTTTTTTTTTTCCACAGTTCTGGGAGATAATTTTCACCTTTTTCTTTCAGAAACTGTATTTTTAAAACTCTGCAGGCTGAATACGTATTACTTTCCCCCAGGTATCTCCCTTTGATATCTTATAAGGAATCCTGGTCTACTCAGTGGCTACCAGCATGCCCATCATTAAGCCCTACAACTGAATGGACTTCAGAAAGCTGGGTGAGGGGAGCCCTAAACCGTGGGCTGCTCACCGCCATGCGGTGCTGCTTCCGAAGCAGCTTGACACGGATCTGGTCCATGTTGGTGGCGACATCCCTTTCCGGCTGGTCTAAGTCTTCTGCATATCTCTGCACCAGGGCCTCAGGAATTCCACAGCGGCCGTGCTGTGAGCGAGAACAGAAATCTCTCAGCAAGGGTTGCAAGGATCTTTTTCTTTCTCCAAGAACAGCAAACATAAGGTAGGACAAGACATTTAGCTACTAGAAGTAGGACCAACAGTTTTAATTTGAAGTGCATATATTTTCTTTAGTGTCAGGACAAACATTTTAGAGATAATATTTTACATCTGTATCTTTTAGGTAGTGATGAGCTCTGGAAATAACGTCTTGAAAGATGGTTAAAGTAGAACACAATCACCCTCCATTGTGGGGTCTAAGGTCCTCACCTCACTCTACGTGATCATTTTGCAAAAGGTTACTCCCTGAAGGGCAAACTTGTGCTCTATAGATCATCTACTGTTGGTCTCTCAGCTACAAAGAGTTATACTAGGCCAGCATTTACTGTACAGTAGAATTCCCACTACTTTCCACTCAAAGGGGTTCATTCACTAAATATTAAGGCAGAGGAGGAGTATTTTATCATAACGCATTCAAGGTCATAAGGCGCTTATAACAAAGACTCTCAGGAATACATTAAAACAATTCATGCATTTCTAGGACTAACATACAGCTACATCTGTTTTCATGTATTTGTCTTCAAAGTCATTTTGATATTGGTAGATGTACTCTGGGCTTCCCCAGTGGCTCAGAGGTAAGGATCCTCCTGCAATGCAATGAGACTCAGGTTCAACCCCTGGGTGGGGAAGATTCTCTGGAGGAGGAAATGGCAACCCACTCCAGTGTTCTTGCTGGGAAAATTCCATGGATAGAGGAGCTTGGCAGGCTATAGTCCACAGCATCTCAGAGTTGAAAAGGACTGAGTGACTGAGCACACACGCACAGTTCTACATGTTTGTTTGTGTTTTTCACAAATGAGAAATAGTTTTCATTATAGTTCTCAATGTTTTTAGTACAATGGGGTATTTTATATAATCTTTTATCCCCAGTTAACCATACAGGTATCATACAGTATAATATTACATCTGAATGATGCTAAGTAGCGCTTCAGTCATGTCCAACTCTGTGACCCCATGGGACTGGGGCCCACCAGGCTCCTCTGTTACCTAGAGAATCCTAGGTAAGAATACTGGAGTGGGTTGCCATTTCCTTCTCCAGAAGATCTTCCTGACCCAGGGGTCAAACCTTCATCTCTTTTATCTCCTGCACTGGCAGGCGTGTTCTTTACCACCAGTGTCACCTGGGAAGTCCCATTTACATCTGAATAGGGCTCCACTGGAGAAGGCAATGGCACCCCACTCCAGTACTCTTGCCTGGAAAATCCCATGGATGGAGGAGCCTGGTAGGCTGCAGGCCATGGGGTCATGAAGAGTCAGACACAACTGAGCGACTTCACTTTCAATTTTCACTTTCATGCATTGGAGAAGGAAATGGCAACCCACTCCAGTGTTCTTGCCTGGAGAATCCCAGGGACGGGGGAGCCTGGTGGGCTGCCGTCTCTGGGGTCGCAGAGTCAGACACAACTGAAGCGACTTAGCAGCAGCAAGGCTCCACAGTTTTCAAAATAGATTTACATTGATATTATTAACATTTTCTCCTATTAATACTTCTAAGAGGTACTTACGAAGGTTATTATTAATTCAATTTTACATCCAATGAAACGAAATGGGGATTTGTTAAAGTTTAAATACAAATATGTTGAGTAACACATGGAAACTGGAGCTTTGTTTCAGGACCTGGTTCTAGTAATGACTGATAGGTCTCCTTGCAAAGAACAGGTGGCCAAAATTAAATACAAACAAGTGAAAGAAGAGAAGGGAAAGAAAAAGAAATCCCCCAAGGCTGTGTTTGCATTTAATCTGGGCACTGTGCTCCTTGTTCAACTGAACACCCAGCGCGGGGTGACAAGGGCCCCCTGCCCTGCCACTGTCTGCCACCAGCTGCCATCGGGGGACAATGACATTGTTCCTGCCTGGCACCCCCAATTTACAGGGGTGGGGGGCCAGGGCCTCGGATACCTTATCAGAATAGGGCTCCTCGGTGAGGTCAATGCCTTCCGCCCGCAGCTTGTTCTCAGTGAGCATTTCTAGGTCCAGCCCGCGGGCGCAGGAGACCTTCCTGGCCAGCGCGGGCCCGAGCCGCACGCCGTGCTCCTGGAGGCTGGCGCTCTCGGGCAGCTCCGACAGCCAGGGTGGTGGCCTGGTGCTTGGTGGGCTGCCTGGCTCCGGCCCCGGGGGAGGCCTGGCCACCGCCACCACCAGGGGACAGTCGCTGGGGCCGCCAGGGCTGCCCTTTTTAAGCGGCAGGCTGGGTGCGTCGGGGCTGGGGACGCCGGGGGGACCAGGAGGGACAGGATGCAGCCCGTTGGCGAGGCGCTCCCTGCTCTTCTTGGCGGGAACGGGCGGAGGCTGGACAGGAGGTTTGGCCTGCGTTCTGACCTCGGGGCCCCTCTGCTCAGCGTCCATGCCTTCTTTGGTGCCCGGGGGGTGATGTGTTCCTTCGAAATCGAGTCCTTTCCTATGACCCTCCAGAGGCGTCCGTGTTAAACTGGGTTTAATGGCAGGAGGCTGGGTGTCAAAGGTTTTGGGCAAACATGGAGGGGGGGATGCACCCCGTGAAAAGGGCCCCATTGGGCCATCCAGTTTCTTAGCAGTCGTTTTCTGAGGTTCAGAAAATCTCTTGCTTTGGGTCAGTAGCAGTGCATTGTCAACAGCAGAATCTCGTTTGGGGCTTGGAACCTTTGTGACGGAGGGGGCTGTCTTTTGTGGCACTTCAGGTACAATCTCAGGAGAGGGTTCTGTCACCTCGCCAGGCACATCTTTCTCAGGCTCTCCTTGAAGGTCGTCCAGGGAGTGGGACCGGGGCCAAGTCTCCACGGTCTGTGGGCCCTCCAGGGTCTCACAGCTCCGGCAGATGGAAACGGGGAGACTCCTTCGGTTTTTATTCAGATCAGTCACACACGGGGGATCACAGCTCTTGGAGGCGAGAGGGGTGAGACCACCGCCCAGCCTCCCCTCCCCTCCCTGCTTCAAAGCGTCCACTGACTTCGTCAAAGGCAAGGTTGGGTAGTTGCCCAGCTGGTTCCTGTTGAAAGACTTCAAGCTGGACTCGGTTGATGACTTGGCAGAGAGGCCGGTTTTCCGAGTCTTGCCTACAAGGCAAGGAGAGATTTTTTACAATCGCATCTTAAAAAGCAAATCAATCAAATTGATGTAAAAGGTGCGCTAACGTTATTGAAATCTCCAACTCCCATATCCCGTTGTGGAATTACACTAAGGACATAAAATCACCACTGGTGATGTAGAGCTACTGTGGTTCCATTTTTATTTTTTAGAAAGAATTTTTAGTCTTATTAAAGGACTCAGGGAAATGAAAATTAATTGAGTTATGTGGAAAGAAAATATGCTGTGTCAGGCAATAATATAAATCTAGGCCTAATGTCTGTTCGCAGCTGTAGTCAGTATGGAAGAAGGCATATCCATATCCCACTAAGGAACCACACTGATGGGATTTCTGATTAGAGTACAGTTTCCTAAGACCATGGTTGCAAAGGAGACAGGTTCATTACATAGGGGAATCTCCAACCTCTGGGATCAAAGGCCCCATAATCTTAGGTGGAGCTGATATAATAGTAGCAGAAATAAAGGGTGCAATAAATATAATGCACTTGAATCACCCCCAAAACATCCCTCCCTCCATCCTTGTCCATGGAAAAATTGTCTTCCAGGAAACCGGTCCTTGGTGCCAAAAAAGGTAGGGGACCATTGCTTTAAATGGTATCCCCCCAAGGTTCACCGGTGACCACTGAACCCTCAAAACGTCTTTCAAGCCCTCACTGCTTTTTGTTTTGTTCAAGCGTGTAAAATAAATGTATCCTGCAAACCATCAGCCAATCCTGCTAACAATGAGTAAACAAGCTTAGGTGAGTCTACTGCCAGAGAGTCTTTAAGATACCAATACGGTTCTAATAACCACTGAAGCAACAGACCTCATTAAAGTAAACTAACTGTCAGGCTGATAACTAAACTTATCAACCAGTCACAGTCTACTTACTTAACGATTGTTGACTGATACTAACTGCTTCTTCTCCTTGATGAACAGTGCTGCCCACGGTAACACTGAGGGCACCTGATCCCCGTCCACTTAGGACTCCCTTTCTGTTTGAGACAAGTAAGCCGTCTGGAATTTCCTACGGACTACCTCTGGGCTGTTAGGACAGGGAAACAACGAACAAGACTCATGGCCCTCAAATGGTCCTCTCCCTTGATTTCGCTCTGTTCTTCGGTCATGCAGCTGAGGCATTTAAGATACCGCTGCTCGTGTGGCCCTGATGGATGGTCTACCTGGTAAATTGTTTTCCTTATGGACCTAATAGTTCCCAACAGTCAAATGTTGGTTTTTATTGCGAAAAGGAAAGGACATAGGAGACACACAATTTCGGTTTTACGGCTGCAGGTATTTTAGACGGAATTTATTCGCCTCACACAGCAGTCAGCAGAGGCTAACTGGAAAGGAGAACGGTGAAGAGGTCAGAAAGGAAAAGATTACCACAGCGTTCATAATGGTAAGAAAATTGTCTTTTTTTCAGAACATTGTACTTTTGAAATCAGTGATTTTCAAAGTAGGAGGATCCTTTGTAATGAAGCTTCATTTATAAAACAGAGCAAAGTTGAAGTGTGGAGGTCGCTCAAGGCTGAGGCCCAGCCCCTCTACCGTGGCCACCATCACTCACCCCACCAAGCGCCCCCTCCGGGCCTCTGGGGCTTGCAGGATCCCAAAGATCATAGATAAAAACCAGAGATTCAAGCAGCATGAGCTCCCGAATCAGAAGTTACAAACTGCACAAGAGGCACTGCTGCTGTAAACCTGGTGTTTACTTCTCCACTCAGTGAAAATACTCTCCTAGTAAAACCAGAGCAAAATTGTGCAGCTTGGTTTCATGTGTGAAAAAGCAAAGGTTGGGAGAGGTACCATATCCTTAACTATTTTGTGGATAAAGCAGAAAAGTTCGGGCAGAAAATGTCAAAATCTAGTTCGAAAACATCTTACTTTTAAAGTGCTTTTAGTTGGTTTGAATTGTGGACTTCTAGCAATTTCCTATCTACACTCTATACTTCTCTGCTTTTCAAAGTGAAATTGATGGTTGATCCTATTGGTCCAAAACCTGTTTACCGAATGTCTTTTCATTAAACTATGAAATGCATTAAACTATGGAAGATATAAGTAAACCACTGATTCAAACTGAGTCCATCATTTGTAGTGGGTGTGGGACCTGCTCCGCAAACTAAAAATACATATTCTCCAATAGCTTTCAAAAACTAGACCATGAGGAGGGCTGGCCCAATGTGTAAAGTTTTGGGCACCATAACTCTGAGCCCCTAGTCATGCATGCTCTCTGAATGGGAAGGAAGTACCATATCAGATGTGGGTAATTATATTCTTTCTGTCTAGCTGGTCTGAAGTTTTGAGATTTTTTTTTTCTAATGAAAATGTAATATTTATGATTTAATCACGTACCCTTCATTCAGAGATCTAGCTTTCATAACAATTAAGCAATATTTGAGTAAAGTCAGACTTTTCACATTATTTTAATATGAATTTAAATATTTTCCTACTGAAATGATGATATACTGCTGCCATGATGTATCTGTTTACAGAAGGAGTCACTGTGCTACTGCAGTCCCCGATCTGAATGTTCAGGGCCAGGCCTGCTTGGGTTTACTATTTAAGAAGAAAAACTGAGGTGATGGATGATAATGATCTGAAGAAACCAAACTTTCATGCCCTTGTTTTGTAACAATGTTCTCAGCAGAGCTTCTCGAAATTCTCATATTGAAATGAGAGACTCATGAACGACAGTCCTAAGGCCTAGGATATTCCTGCTCCTCAGAACAAATAAGCAAACAAATAGGCAAAGAGATCTTTTATGGAATATGTTGCCTTTTTCCAACATACTGAAGGAAGCTCCACCTTCCTTCATCCAATCCATGATTTGTGAAGGTACTTATGATAACATATACAAACTATATATATAACATATACAAACCAATCCCTTCTGGCTTGAAGTTCAACTAAGCCCAAATACCCCTGGCTGATGTATGATGACATTAAGTAGTTAAGAGTTTGGACTTGAAAATGCTTATGGTATTGGAAAGTCAGGTCTTTTGTTTACCATTCAGACTTCCCTGGCAGTTCAGTGACTTCCTGGCAGTTCAGTGGTTAAGACTCTGTCTTCCAATGCACAGGGCTCAGGTTCCATTATTTGTCGGGGAACTAAGATCCTACATGCTATGTGGTGTGGCAAAACAAAAAAAATTGTCTGCCATTGACTGCAAGACCATTAGGAGCCAGAGTGGTGCCAAGAGGAAGAGAAGGAGAGCTTCAGTTATTGTTCAGTTTCTCTTTAGCATCTTCACTTATAAAATATGCACTGCAGGATTTGAGTGATAATTAGCAAATTGCATACATATGCACCTAGCCCACTGCTTCATTCATAATCAGTGTTTACAAAATGCTAGGTATTTTTGATATATTACTACTTTACTGAAGTCTTGCTGCTACTGCTAAGTCACTTGAGTCGTGTCCGACTCTGTGCGACCCCATGGACTGCAGCCCACCAGGCTCCTCCGCCCATGGAGCTATAAAAGAGAAACTCGTATTACCGATTTCAGAGGTAAGGGCAAGGGATGGTTGGAGATGTAATTTGACCCAAGTCTTTGGCTATGCACTCCAGGTCTCCCCACTGTAAACCCCCTTGAGTTTTTTCATGGTCCAGAGGGAGAGGGAGGGCTAACCTCCGAGAGTTGCAAGACAATGGGAAGTTTGGGGTCCCTTTCTCTAACACACAAGTTTAAGCTCTTTCCAGTTAGGCGCTACTGCAGGATGGAAGAGTAACTAATGAAAAGATCTCTCTACTCATCTCTCAGCATCATCCATTGCCTAGGTTCTTGAGAGATTTTCCTCCCACCTAAGGATCTGAATCAAGCACCAGTCGCCCTGGAAAAGCTCCTCTCCCTATTTCTAGTTTTCTCAAAAGCAATGGCTCAGGCTGAGGAAGAAAGATAGTTATTAGCCAAAGCACAGACACCAAGAAATAGCCCAGAAGGCTTGCGTGTGACCATGCAGTTGTGATTATCTGTGCTGACAGTACCGTTTTCCAAATTCTCACTGCTTTCATAGCATCCTGAGTCTCGTGGAGAGCATCCGCTCAAGCCCTGGCTGTCAACAAGCAGCTTCTCCTGGGATCCGGACTGGTCGCTGTTACCTAGAGAAGATGAACACACGGCATGGGATTGTAAGGGGAATGAAAAAAAAAAAAGCAGTTTTCAAATCCATTGCATCCTAATTTTATCCTCAGTTCTCACCATACATTTTTGAAGACTGAGATTTTGGAAGAAAACCAATTAAATGAGTGAGATCAGGACGTTTTTCTTTTCAAATCAAGTATCACAGGAAGCTAAGGCCGGAGAGAGAGCACAGAGGTGAAATGTCTTCTAAGTCACTCGGAGGATAACTGGCCTCAGGTCAACCAGGGAGAGGAGAAATTCAGAGCATCATATCAAAAGTGGGGGGAAAGCAACCACAGTCCTTTCTGAGGGCTGATACCACCAAGCAGGAGCAGAGAGTGAATAAATGGCCTTTTCACAAGGAGGAATTAGGCTGTATATGCTTTGTAGAAATCTAGAAGATTTGTGCTTCAAATAAGTTCCCACCTTTCCAAGTTTGGGAGCTGATATAAAAGTGAGCGTCAGACCCCCCTGGTAGTACAGTGGAGTAAGAATCCACCTGCCACTTCGGGAGACATGGGTTGGATCCCTGGCCTGGGAGGATCCCACATGTTGTGTAGCAACTAAGCCCCTGCCCCACAACTACTAAAGCCCGCACGCCTAGAACCCGTGCTCCGCAATAAGAGAAGCCACCACAATGAGAAGCTTCTCACAAAGGGAGCAAGGCTGCCATAAAGGGGACATTAACCCTAACCCCATGAGGAGTGAGTGAGTGAAGTCGCTCAGTTGTGTCCGACTCTTTGTGACCCCATGGACTATAGCCTACCAGATTCCTTCATCCATGGAATTTTCCAAGCAAGAGTACTGGAGTGGGTTGCCATTTCCTTCTTCAGAGGATCTTCCCGACCCAGCGATCGAACCCAGGTCTCCCACATTGCAGGCAGACGCTTGTACCGTTTGAGCCACCAGGAAGGTTAACCCATGAGGGGCCATGGGCAAATCCTTTTGCTACGAATAGGTTGGAGGGTTTTTCCTCCTTTTTCCTTTTCCCTTTGTCTTGGGTTAGCATTTCTATTCCCGCACACAAAAGGTATGACAGGAAAAGCTGAAAACACCCTCCAACTTGGAAACTGAGTACAGAATACCCTTAAGGTGGGTGACGGAAGGTTGAACGTCCTCATCCTAAGGTATCCTTCTAGAGAGAAGCATCAGATGCTTTCTGCTGCAAGTCAGCCTATAGAAAATCACATGGGAAGTCGCATGGGCCTTCATCACCCAAGCTGTGCAGCTCTGTACATTCTGTAAGTGGAACAGCTGACCTTATGCAGGTTCAAGGTTACAGGGAGATCGTCTTTCAATCATAAGACAGACTAAATGCTTGGTTGATAAAACAGGAAACAATACATTTTCTACATAAAATAAGTAGTTGATGAATGGCTCTATTTTTCTCTTCACTCCCCCTCCTCCATCTCTCTCTCTCTCACACACACACACACACAAAACCAGAAATCTGATGTCTCTTCTCATCATTAAAAAAAAGTTGTGGGAAGACTGAGGGCTGCCACATACACACCAGCTGTTCCTACTGTCCACTGACCACTTCCTGTTTGTATTTCTCACAAGGAAAGCATTTTATAACAGAAATCTTGGCAGATAAGCCCTTGAATTAGAGCACCAAAATAAGAAATGCTATTTTAAAAGTGATTAACGTAAAATTAACTAATTGGTAGCACAAGAGCAAACCCTTTCCCCTCCTCCACATTGAAAGTGGAACATTCTAGCGTGGTGTCCTCATTGTATGGAAGAGTCTGCGGATTTGGAATAGCCTCTGTTCTAGCCTAGCATGTTATTTAGGAAAATGATACTTGTAAAATAAGGGCTTTGAGCTATCAGTTACAACCCAGGAAGAGGAATCAATGCAGTTTGTCCCTGGTGAGATAGGTCCGTGCATTGCAGCGGCCAAAACAGACTCCAAAGTGCTGACCGATGGGAATAAAACAGAAAAGTTGTCCCCATAATTGCAGGAAAATGAGGACTGTGCCTGAAACTTTGGGAATGCCAGCCTACCACACAGTGGCATAATAACCTGAAGTTATTATGGGGAGTGAAGGGGTCCTTTGCAGTGCCTGAAAACATGTCAAGGAGATAGAGCCACCTTCTTCTTTCTCAAGGAGATAGAGCCACTTTCTTCCTGAAGGATACAATCAGCGGCTACTTGCAGGAATCCCACTATCAAATTTAGCAATATTCCCTAAAACTAAAAGCCAGTGTTTCCCAGGCAGGTTGTCCTTCCTTAGGGAGAGTGAAGGGGAGGGGCATCTCTTAGATAGACTGCAAATCAAGGTCTTTTCCTCTCCCACGTTCACTAACATTAATGCCAAGGCACAAAGGAAGAAAAAAGTGAGCTAGATCCATGAACATTCTCACAGTCAAGTTGAATGAAGCACTGGGCTTGGGGCTAAAACCTCATTTGGACATGACTTGAATTTGGACTAAAGCTTTCCTCCATCTCATCACACACACACACACACAGAGGAAGGAAAAGCATGCTAAGACATTGATGAGACATCCAAACATCAAAAGGTACTTATGCCCTGAGGACATGTGCCATTTTTCTGGAGCGTAGTTCTCTTGGGAAAAGAATGGGATTCTTGGATAGCAGGCCTTCCAATGGGCTTGCAAATTTATGTCTTTAAAAAGTAAGGATTGAAGCACAACAAAATGTTAACTTTAGTTGGATTTACGAAGTCGATATGTGGATTTGTTTTTTCTCTCTACTTCCCCGCCTATTTGACGTAATTCCTGATTACAATTCTTGTGAAAATGATTTTCTTAAAAGACAGCTTTCATTTGGCAGATCAAGGAGAATGGGTTTGGGATCAGTGGAAGGAATTGCTCTGGCACAATGAGAGTCTTTCCTGAATGGAGGAACCCTGTGGGAAGGCTGGCATTCCCCATGCACAGATGCAGTGAGAGAAGCTGGACCCGCCTGACTGCCAAGCAATAAGGCAGGTGTGTGTCTTGCTTCTGTGGGAGCTGAGATGGAAGATGAGTGAGACATCTCAGATCTCAGCAGATCTCTGGATCTGTCAACTCTAACAGAAACTGATGTGTTCCTAAGTTATCAGTTACTTAGCGTACTTCTAAGGCACAATGAATTTAGAATTGCTGAGTGCAGATTCTTCTCATCCTAGGGTAATCCTGGATCCAGGCTCTCAGTGCTCACTGGCACCCTTGAGTCCTCCAGGGCCTTTATTTTAGAACCGCTAAAAAGAAGTTCCACATTATATATAAAGGATGTTCTCAACGGTGGCACAGCACAGATTCAAAATGAGATTTATGAAGAAGCAGTGAGGCTTCCTTACACTACTGGGTGGGCATCATGACAGGCAAATATCCCCTTACCTATAAAAAATCCCTGGGGCAGATCTCAGGACATGATCCCAGGAAAGACAAGGAGCCCCAGCCCTTGAGACAGACCCTGCCTTATATACTCAGAATTCAGCTTTGCTCCTTCTATGTTTGAATGCTAGAGGAAACATAACGGATGGGGTTTATCAACCAGCTGTTCTCAGTGGCTGAGGAAGAGCAAATGAACTATTTTATAGAGCAGATGTGGTCCAGGAGACTAGATAATTAACTATTAATTGATATCAATATAGCTGGTCAGCCTCACCAGGCACTGGGCCAGGCTCTGACACAACCTGGTCACGGGGCAACCCCTCACCCATGGTGTCTCCTGGGAAACTCCAATCCTAAAGAGACCCGGTTATAAATTGATATTAACTACGGAACACAGTTCCCTCCAAATCTATCCCCGAAGGCAGTGTGTTTATCTAGGGCTCAGACACCTATCTGACGGTGTGTCATCAGTTAATTTAGAGGGACAACCTATTAATCAGAAGTGAATTTAACTGCACTGAGACACTTCTGTGTCTCTTGAGTCTGGTACATTCAGTAATGCACAATTTTTTTTCCACCATTAACCATGGGTTTGGTGTGTCTTTTAGCAATGGAAATGCTATTAGCTACTGATATCCCTGAAGCAGAGCACACGAAAGAAAATACATTTGAATTCAATCACTGGAAAGGATGCTTCCCCCTTCATGATGAATAATCTCAGGAATATTTTTGATGTCAGACAGAAGAATAAAGAGCAAGATAAGACTGGGTTAATGGAGCAAAGGATACAGTGTATTCAAATAGACTATATAAAAGCTGTGAGCTCACTGAATTCTGTTCATGGACTGTAAAAATGAGCTATCATTTTGGCAGAGAAATTGCAATATGGAATTCTCTGCTCTACATATTCGCTCGAGATGATTCCCTGCTTCTTTAATGCAAGCTGATGAATTTCATTTATTCATTAACTAACTCATTCAATCAGAAAACAACTCCAACTCCTCATGTGCTTTGAGAAGTAAATAACCCTTGGCAGGACAGGATACCCCAAGTTTGTCAGTCACTTTTGCACCTGGGTATTTTAATGACCTCCTAAAGGCTGTATATTCCACCAGCCCCCAAGGTGGCATGAACTATGTGTCTTAAGAAAAAAAGAAAAAGTCCAAATAAAGAAAGAAAAATACAATTCAATATTCAGTGAAAAAGTACTGGGTAGTAAGATTTTCTTTTGCTCCTGCATTGGCATTGGGAATCTATGTCTTTGTGCTGTTTGACATAATACAAAATTGACCTTGGCTGTGGAAAGAGTAGGGCTTCCCTGGTGGATCAGATAAGGAATCAGCCTGCAATACAGGAGACCCTGGGTTCGATCCCTGGGTCAGGAAGATCCCCTGGAGAAGAAAATGGCAACCCACTCCAGTATTCTTGCCTGGAACATTCCACAGACAGAGGAGCCTGGCAGGCTACAGTCTGTGGGGTCACAAAGAGCTGGACACGACTCAGTGACCAACACGTTCACATTTTGGAAAGAGAAAGATCAAATGAGGGACTCTGGGGACATAAGCACATATTAGCAGCTTACGGGAGCCTCCTGGTGACCTGAGAATGTGATGGATCTCACTGAACACATCTGGGCTGTGAGGGACTTACTGTCATATTCCTGTAACAGCTCCACTGCTGTCAAGAGAACAGCTCTGTGCTCTGGGTCCCTGATATTTAACTCGTCCAAGTCCTCCTCCTCTAGGAGCTTAAAGGTGTCCAGATCTTCATAGCCATTGAACAGGAAAGTGGGCATGTGCTCCTGGGAGGGAATTAAGACAGAAGAGAGTCAGCAGCTCAGCTGCATGGTCCAGGACCAAAAACCAGTCTCAAACCCTGAACTCTTTTTCCACAGCCACTCTGATGCTAATTCAAAAATTAATAAGCATCTTTCTGACAGTCTGTACCCCCCAGTTCTACAGCTCAGTGGGCAAGCAGAGCACTTCACTAACCATGGGTTAAGAAAGTGTACACTGAAAGCTGAGGTGGACTCCACTGGCCTGCATTTTAATTGTGCCCTTGCTGTGAGCTGATGCCTGCAATGCCACCCAGCGTGTGGTGGAAGAGACACTTCTTTCATCTGGAGCCACTGAAACCCAGCTCAGAGAGACCTGTGACTTCCCCAGGAGCAAGATAGCTTTGCAAGGAGGAAACAGGTCATACCATGTAGACCCACCTTACTAGACGCTGGGGGTAAAGGTGGTGGTGGTGGGGGGGGCAGGGAGAATCCTCAAGACCTCTGAGAGGCCGGTCAGGATGCCAGGAGCCTGTGCTTACTGCCTTTCCTGGTAGTGGCTTGAAGCTCACAGCTCTTTGAAAGTTGCTCTTTGGACTAGGAAGAAATTTCAACCCAGAGTTTATTCTATCACCCTCAAGGGAGGTAAAGGATAGTGTTACGGTGCTGATAATACTAATTCTATAGGATAATAGTACTCATCACAGCCATGGGTCATTCTTCTTGGATGACACAGGTCACCCCACCCTTCCCTGAAGGTGCCCTTGCTTGCTTAGTTTAGGAGAAGGTAACGTGGGGTCCGCCAGAACAGGACGGAACTGACTTTGAGGTTGATCCGATCCAGGAGGTCCTCCACTGACTTCGGCTGAGGGGGTCTCCCTTTCCTCCTCCTCCTGGTGGCGCGCTTGGGCTTCTCCTCTTCCTCGTTGAGCACATCCACATAGATGAATTTGAACGTGCCCACCTTGTTGTTCAGCAGGCCCATCCAGGTGCCCATGGGGGGTTTGCTGATTATATCAATGATGTCTCCTTTCTGTGGCCCAGGGAAGAAGGATCTTTCCATTAGGTACATTTCCAAGCATGAACCATCAATCCATCAGAAGTGTCAATCATGTGATGTGAAGACGCTATGAAGACTAGAATCAGGGCTCCACGAGTCACCTGATATGATTGTGAGTATGGCAGAGACCACAGAGAGAACTCCTGATTGTGCAGGATCCCACTGAGGCCCAAGATCCCATCCCCTCCACCTTCCTGCCCCAGAGGATGGTGGCTCAAGGTGTCCACCAGGGCTCACGGCTGGGTGGGCACCTGGCTCTCTGAAGGCCTTGCCCTCACCCAGAGAGCTCCTACTTCTTGGAGAAAAAATTCCCGCCAATCAGAGGTCAGTGGTAACCCCTGCTCTATACTCGCTTCATACATTTTGTGAAATCCCATCTGCTCCATAAGGACGTCACTGATCACATCAGTGAAGTCAGTCATGTCCTTTCAGTTGGCAAAAGCACTGAGACTGGAAGGTGAAGGGCAGTGGGAATTCTAGAGGGAAGCTGGGGTCAGAAGACAGGGCCAGCGTGGTGATAAGACAGAATTAACATAAGACCCGCCTCTATCCCTAAAGGCAGGCTGGTTCTCTGGTTTTTCACTGCAGAAGAGACCAATGTATCAAAGGAGCAGATGCGTTGGCCAGTCTGCACCACAAGAGGTCAGCATTCAACACAAAGGAGAAGAGAACGGGTCCTAAAGCCACAGGGCACCTGGGGTGACTGCTCTGAGGTCAAGTAAACACACACCTTGAGCTTGAGGGAGTCTGTGTCGTAGGGGCTGGGCGTGAAGTCGGTGTGCACCCTGGCGCGCCCACAGAACGGGCCCCGGTACGGGGGCTCCTCGTCATCACCATCTTCCGACTTGACACTCTCCCTATTGCTGGTCGAGGAATCGGTGGTGCTCACTGTCTGACCACCTGTAGGGAACACATGCAGAACTTGGGTCAATGCAAATTCCCTGCACAGCAAAGCTGGAGACTCTGACGCTATCACAGACTAGGAAGGTAAGGGCCAGAGGAAGGCAGTCATGAGCCTGACCTGAGCAGAGGCCAGGGGACGATCTGAGTTTTCTGAGTGTTCTCCCTAATCAAGCCCCTAATTGGACAGGGGACTCCAGCAGTTATCTTTATGACCAGGGAAGCCAAGTGACATGGAAACTCTCTGATAGAGGACAACAGCCTTAACCTTTATAACCTCCCATTTGTCAGGCATACTGTCTTTACCCCATTTTACAGATGAGGAAGCTCAAAGAGGTCAAGTAACTTGCCCAAAGCCAAATGCTTTTTAAGTAGTGGGTTTAAACTTGGGTCTCTTCCCCCACAGTGCTCAGCCAACACCACCATTGGGTTAGGAGTGGTTCAACAGTGTGTGTTTCAGGGACATTTGTCATTCTCCTTTCATCTCCCCCCCAAACCCCGGTTCTTAGTTGACTAAAACTAAGATTACTAATAAAGTTTTCATCAACATTTTATATTCATAAAAGTTAAGAAGACATTAGCTTTCTTTGTAAAACCAGAAGAGAATTATCGGGACATCCCACTACACCAAATGCACCAGGGGAATATAATGTCACGTTATTGTGTTGAATTCTGCACTAAAACATTTTTTTGATTAAAGATTGCCAATTGGAGAGAAGCACTGGTCTTCTCTTTTACTAACCCCCCACTAACATGCTAATAAAGGAATCGGATTCACCACGACAAAGAACATGGCAGAGGGCAATGCACTGATGAGAGATTTCTACCAAAATCTCTAAGACAAAAAAGTGGTCAGAAGATCGCTGGTTGCTATTGCAGGTGGAGGATGCGCCCAGAGGTCAGGAAAGCAACGTGTGCGCTGCAGAACCCTGGTCAGCTCCCTTTATTCTGCTGGTCACTGTCATCAGTGTTTCCCCTTGACTTCCTCCCTTCAGTTTCCACATCTTCCGCTAACGTGCTTTCCTCTCTCTCCCCTCCGACCAAAATCATTACCCTCTTGTTTATGCTACTGCTAGACATCGGCTACTAAACAAACAGGACTCTAGGGCCAGGTATTTTTCAGGTCTGTCTCTGTAACAGCACCCTAAGGGTAAGAAGTCGGTCTTATTTATCTTTAAATTGCCTGAACCTGACACTCAGCAAAAGTCTGACTTAGACGCCAAGGAAATCATCTATGATTGCAAACTGGACTCACTCATCGAGCTTTGACCGCTCAGAGAACTCCGCAGACTTTCCACAGAACCTCCGGCTTTGAGCTTGGGCTTGTCCATGTGTTCACTGTCAGGCTGAGAGGACGGAGGGGAGCCCGGCATCCCATCAAGGCCTGAATCCTGAAATGAGTTTCGACAAAATTACATTCGTCAGAGGGGATGTGTATCTTTTTGTAATACACAGTTGTTTAGCAACCAAATCAATCAAATTCATCTTTATACTCATGTCTGATGCTTTTACCCAAAATACACCTTCTTTTTAATCTATATCCTGCTTCATCTTCAAGTTGTAGCTCAAATAACTATTAATTAAGCACTCAAAAAGTGTTTTTCATGCTCTAATACATGTTCTTGAAAAAAAAAAACCTCTCTACCTTGGAGACAAAACATTTCGTTAAAGGCTTAGAGGCTCTTTGCATACTCCCTAGTTCAGTAATAAAGTGTTAGCAGCGCAGTCATGTCCAACTCTTTGCAACCCCATGTACTGCAGCCCACCAGGCTCCTCTGTCCATGGAATTCTCCAGGCAAGAATACTGGAGTGGGTAGCCATTCCCTTCTCTAGGGGATCTTCTTGACCCAGGGATTGAACCTGGGTCTCCCACATTGCAGGCATATTTTTTACCATCTGGGCCACAAAGCTGGACCTCAAATGTAGATCAAATACAATCCACTAGTGATGTAGTATCCGGAAGTACTATCAGAAAATATTTTATCTATTTGAAGGGAAATTTCTACATTAAAAAAAAGTGTATTCCTTGTTTTTGTTTTTAAAAATAGAGATCAGATTTTTATATTTCTATTTACACAAATTATTGAAATTGGCTAATAAAATACCCACTTAGGACCCAGATACACAGTTGACCCTCGAACAACACAGGGGTTAGGGGTGCTGACCCGACTTGCAGTCGGCTCTCTTTATCTGTAGTTCCACATTTGTGGATTCAGACAACCAGAGTCGGACACGACTGAAGCATCTTAGCAGCAGAGGCAGCAGCAGCAGGTTGTACAGTGCTGTAGAGTTTACTACTGAAAAAAATCCACCCATGAGATGACCTGTGCAGTTCAAACCTGTGTTGTTCAAAGGTCAACTGTACCTCAAACATACCATTTTTCTGTCTAAAATACAGTTTCCGTAAGTCACCCTACGAGTTTAGCTTCATTGACTTCTTCTAGTTTGTTGTTAGTAAAAACTGTCAAGCCTCTTTTAGATCCGAATGGTGACAGCAGTGACTCAGCAAAACTTCTCGCTTTTGGGGTGGCTCAGTATCCATTAATTTGGCAGGCCCTCATTTGCATGTGTCACATGCTCATTTGATTTGAAGTGCTATATAGACAGACACTACCACGTTTTTAAAAGTCTGCAGTCAGAATGGTTTACTTGCCCAAACAGAACAGTCTCTGTCATACTACACAGCCACGTGAGCACAAAACCAGCTGAACGAAACCTGTTATTTGCATAGTGCCGAATCATCAGAAGGGCTCTGAGAGATTCTGCGGGGCCCTGCAAACTTTTGAGGACAATCAAAAGGGCAGCTTCTGATCCAAAACACACTTCTGTTTTCCATTTAAGAAAAGAGAGCAAACAACCTCAGCAACAACAATAGAGAGAGGCGCATTATTAGGAAGTTACTGAAGCTGCAAAGGATGAATTCCTGAGGAGGTTGGTTTTCATTCCTCTCTTCTGAATCATAAAATAAACCACCTATCCAATTAAAATCTTCTAAAAATTCTTCTGGAAAAAAAACCTCACATTTTGAAAAACAGCAATATGAAATATACATCTCTGATAGTGTATGTTCATAAGGCTCTTAAAAATTATTAATTCATTCATCACATTTATTGAATACCATGGGTACTATTTCAGATGCTGGGCATATAGCAGGAACAGAGCAGACAAAAATCCTTACCAGAAGAGTTGATATATTTAGTAAAAAGATTTTTTTTTTTAAGCCTTACAATGTTAATTTCCTTTCTCTAAAAAGCACTATAATGATTCCTTCTTTTTTTGCTTTTGTGAAATGACTGTTCCAAATAAACAGGAAAATAAAAATACAAGGCATCTATATAGTAGTAAAATTACAGAGAAATGCTCAAAATGACATGAACGCTATATGCTAATGATCCACAAAGCAAAAAAAAAAAAAAAACCCTAGGAATATGTTTACAAGAGCTTTTAGTAGATATTTCAATCTGGGGGGAAAAATCAACTAAATAGTAAGTGCTTTAAATTCACGCTTTCATTGGCATGTAGTCTGTCTCACAGACGCATGTGCAGTCTGTCTCATTGCTGGGTAGAAATATAGACTTTCCATCACTCCCACATCCATAGGGACAAGAAAGGAAAAGAATAAGGGTAACATTCAGGGAGTGCGGAGGAAGCCAGACATCCCCTGTAGGTATAACAAGCCCCAGTGTCTCATGTCTCAACCTGGGCACTCTCGGTATTTTGCATGGTTCATTCTTTGTTGCAGAGGCCTGCCCTGTGCCTTGTAAGATGCATCCTCAACACCACTCCACCCTAACCCATTGCAAGTATCAAAAATGTCCCCAGCTGATGCCCTGGGGATGGTGGGGGGAGCAAAATCACCACCCCCACCCCCAATACCCCATGAGAACCACTATAATAAACAGAAGATGCACAGGCTTTGTTTGAAGCACAGGGCAGGAGGCTGGGCTAGCCGGTGCTGAGTGATTCAGACACGGAATTTAGCTCACCGTGTCCACTAGAGGGCAGCAGCTGAGCAAAAATGTCTGTTTCATTTTGTGGCTAAAGCGGCATTACCTACTTATTTCAAGTTAGACAACCAGCTCACACAGGGGGACTTCAGCAGACTACAGAAAGAACACTATAAAGGTGTCAGAGGAGAGTGTTTTGAAATTTTAATGGTTAGAATTATCTCAGGCCCAGCTTTCCAAGTGTCTTTATTCCTTCCACCCATAAAAAGAAGGTCATGTTCCTAGTGATGAAATTATAGAACTGGGGGAGGAGGCGTTGTCAATTCTGTGATATCTTAATGTTTGCAGATAAAGCTATTTAGTGAACACACACCCCCCTGCAGAAACACGATTATTATGTAAGTCCTGCAGCTAGGAAACACTTTCTCAGTTTATTTCTCTGACTTGCTATGTGCTCCTAAGAACAACTTACACTACATTTATTTGAAAAGTCTGCTTCATAAGAAAATTTGAGTGTCTCTTTAAGGTTTGATTCTGGTGACATCCATTTTGAAGGCAGGGATATTTTAGAAAATAAAATCCTTCCTTTGTTTTCTAAATTTTAGTGCTTATTTTTACTACAGAATAATCATTTCTTTACATGTCTCTTTTGCTCATCTGTACATAGAACACAGGACCTGATTTATATTCCCAGCACCAAGCCTGGTGCTTGCATGACCCTACGTGCTTAATAAATATTTGCTGAATCCACTGTTTGTCTACACAAACTAGGCATGGTCCTGGAGCCTGGTTAATGCCAATGAATGTATTTAGCACCACTGAAAATCTCAAGACAGACCACCCCCAGCTTTTTTTGTTATGCGAGAGAAGCAAGAGGGTATTTGCTTGACTGTCACATACCTGCTCAGAGACAGAGCTGCTATATTTTTTAGACATTCTCTTCCTCATTGTCTCTTTCACAGATTTCACCTTTTTTCCAAGAGAGATTCGGGAGGCAGTGGGTGATTTGATTACTTCTTTATACACAAAATCTCCTTCTTTACCCTGCAAAACAAAATTTATTAAGTATCTTTAATCACAGAAAATGAAGCCCCAAAACAGGTTTTATTATTCAAACCATGAATGTCCTACCTCTCAGCAAAATGTTGGCATGCCCCAGGATCTCCACATTTTTCTTATGTTAACTCAGTGCTGTTATTTATCTTTATGATTAAAAATTAAAGCTACTGACTAACTGGCTTATGTTTATTTGTTTAAAGTGGAATATGAGTTAGTTTTATTTAAACTTAGTATGATATATTCTTCTCCTATTGCATTTTTTCCCACCAGTTTAAATACCCAAGGGGACTGTGTTTCATCAATAAAGAATGATTTAGATGAACCAGTGTTCACTTAATCTCAGCATGGGGAAGAAAAAAAAGATAATACTACTGAGTCACCCAAGAAAGTGGTAGGAACAAAATGGCAAAACTCAATCATTAGAAGTCCATCACCTGATCAGATTTATATCACTGAAGCATTTCGTGTGGTCAACTCCTAACCATGCATAAATTTATTTTTCCCTGAACAAGTTCAATTGTAGTCACTTCTCATTCTATTTTATATTAGGGGGAAAAAAAAAAGACTTTCCCTTGGAGAAAGAAAAAAGAAATTATACTTTTATTTTTTAAAAGATTGACCAGATAAAATTATTGGTTTATGAATCAATAAAATTTGATATCTAAATAAAATAATTTTATTCTCCCACGAAATTCTCAGACACTACAAAAATATCATAGATGGGTGCTTTAGCTGACACATGATCATAACGGATATAAAGCACAGAATCCTGATTTCACAGCTTTACGATAAAATGCACAAGGGGAAAACAAAACTGTATGGAAAATACACCGACATCCTTGGAAATCTCAGAAGGTAAAGTTGAAGGAAAACCTGTACACCACAGTGGGGGCCTGACCCCAGACTGTGATTCAGAGACAAGTCTGAAAAGGCAGTAAGCTTGGCTCAGAGGAGTCTGGTTTACTTTGGCCCCCAGGGGACTGGGTTCATTTCAGGACACTCCAGATCAGGAGGTCCTAAGCTTAGTGCAGAGCTGCACACATGGCCTATGATAAGGCTGGTTTTCAGAAATGCTGGCTCACACTCTTGGAACCCAAATCACAGGGCTCTCTCCTGTGGCACTACCCACGTGTAATAGTCACATACACGTGCAACTGTTGTGAACAGAAAGCATGGGAGCACCAATGACTAAGACTGCAGAAATCAAACTCCTCTGGACTTGTGACTTGAAGAAACCTGGGAACCAAGACATTAAAGAAATGGTGTTCCTGCAAAGAGAGAGATGGTCATCTTTCATTCCATATGAAACCAAAAAGAGTCTTTAAGATGGTGAAACTAGGCTTCTCTCCAAACATGATTTAGGATCCCCGGAGGATGGTTACCTAGTATCGATTCTCAAAAACACTAAATGTGAAACTGTGTCCACCACATCACTTGAATCCAAACCTTTTCCCTCCCTTCTGATGTGTACTCACCATTGGGTCCGAATTATTACTGCCAATGTGCAGAGAACGATTTGTCAAGTCAAATCCTCCAAAACTGCAGGTTCTCTGTGGAAAGAAGGGGGGGCAGAAATAATCCAGTTATGTTTAAGTCGCCGAACAGTCACTGACCCAACACACGTCCCGTTTGCAGAATGTCACTGGACCACAAACGTGCTACAGGATGAGTAAGAAAGGAGAAATGACGGAAAAAACACATGGTTCATGTTATAAGGAGACGTCGTCACTCATTTTGCCCTTCCACGGGCCGCTGGAACTATGCCTGCACCACAGGTTCAGAGTCCCCTTCACATGCAAAAACCAACTGGTTTAAAAAAAAAAAAAAATATATATATATATACACACAATGCAAAAATACCAAATATATGTTAATTGCTCAAGATGCCCTGTCTCTTAGCCACAGAATTTCCCTTCTCTATTCCCCTTAATATTGGCCACAGGATTAATAACAAGGGAACATGTCTTAGAAAACCCGTGTGTGCAAAGCAGTCTTGGAAACCCAGCTCTGAAGTCCACTGAAAGCAGGCCTTTCTAACAGCCTCTTGTTTTGTTTAGTTTTAAATCACTCAGATGGAGGAAAAGGCTATGTTTACAAGTAAAGTCCAATCAGGCCCAGAGGATTACTCACTCGTTGCTTTACTGACCTAGCCAAAAATGCTGATAACTCTCCCATCTAACTGCCCAACTTAATCACTTATGACCCCTTCCTCAGAGTGTACGAAGTAAAGACACCACATTTGCCCAGAAAGAAAAAGACTGATTCCGTGACTGCCTTTCCTATTAATTTCAATAGGAAAACCATTGGTGTTATAAAGAATGAAAACTTTAATCTCCTTCTGGTTGGTTTCAAACTGAAAGGAACTGCTTATGCTTCAGTGCTGTTATACTCCCAGAACTTTGAACTCTCTGTTGCTTTTCCAGCACAAGCATCCCCATCTCTACCCCTACCCCCTGCAACCCCCAAATCTAAGAAAAAGGAGAAACTCAAAGCATACTAATTTTTGTTACAATCTATTATCTTCTAAAGCAATTGGTAATAAAATCTGAATAACAGATTTGGGTACCAATGTTTTGTATTACTTGTTTCTCTGAGAACTCCAATTAACAGCTATTAAATGGAAGAAATGAACAGAAAAGCACAATGTATCCTATAAACATTGCTTACTGAAAATAAATACACCTCAGGTATATATTCTGCAGCTTCCCTGGCAGCTCAGTTGGTAAAGAATCCGCCTGCAAGGTAGGAGACCCCGGTTCAATTCCTGGGTCGGGAAGATTCGCTGGAGAAAGGACAGGCTACCCACTCCGGTATTCTGGCCTGGAGTATTCCATGGACTGTGTAGTCCATGGGGTTGCAAAGAGCTGGACACGACTGAACAACTTTCACTTTCAGGTATATATTAACTGAACTGAGCAAGTGGGAACATCCAGGAAGGAAAATGCCTAGAGTTTTGGAATCACAATGATATGGATCCAAATCCCAGTTCTACCACTTAACTTTCTGTGTGACCACAGGTAAAGTACTTAAACTCTCTGAGCTCTGGTTTCTTCATAAGTAAAATACTCTCTATATCCTATATTTGAGACTTTTAGCATACTGTCTGGCACAAAGCAGACACTCCCTAGTGGCTCAGCAGTAAAGAATCTGCCTGCAATACAGGAGACATGGGTTTAATCCCTGGTTTGGGAAGAGCCCCTGGAGAAGGAAATGGCAACTCCCTCCAGTATTCTTGTCTAGAGAATCCCATGGACAGAAGAGCCTAGTGGGCTACAGTACATAGGATCTCAAAGAACTGGACACGGCTGAATGGCAACTCCCTCCAATATTCTTGTCTAGAGAATCCCATGGACAGAAGACCCTGGTGGGCTACAGTACATAGGATCTCAAAGAATTGGACACGGCTGAATGACTGAACCATCGACCATCAACACCACACTGAGAATACGGTAGCTTGTCCTGGCAACTGTTGTACTGAGGTCGAGATTTAGTTGACATTCTAAATACGTGAGTAAAGAACTAGAGCTTAGTTCTGAGCCTTATATTCTGGGATCTTCAACTGTAAAACTACAGCAATCCTAAGAATGGACCCATAAGTGAGCGAGAGCTGGTATGACAGAAAGAAAGGCCGGGAGAAGAAAGTGCTACAGGAGGCATTTCAGGATAACCAACATCCAGGATGGCACATAACTGTTCTCCTTCATCAAAGCTATGGCTGCCGTTTTAAATAGTCTACTATAGACACGACTGCCAATAGACATTACTTTCATTTTATATGAATATCAATGGACAATGTGATTTCCCTTACAACTTACTCAGACCTATATCTATTCTATAAAAAGACACAATACCTCTGTAAACAAAATCATCACCAAACCCCCTCATCTGCAAGCAATGTCATGACCATCTCTCAAGGCTGACTTTTAACTTTAACTTTCCCTTTCCAGCGTATAGTGCCAAATACATTTTCTCATTTCTGCAAAGGCAGTCATTTTATCCCAGTCGCTTTCCTGTGACTCGGGGCTCCACAGACGCAGTATGGCGTCCAGATGCCTCATCATTTTATGTCCCTCGTGCCCCCCTGCTTTGAATTCCAATGCTGACTGCACCACTGGAGCCCGGCATGTTATTTCTGATGCACGTGAAGTAACTGACAAAGAATTTATGTGGAAACTATAACTGCAATAAATTAGAAGCTTATTTCTGTCTTTATAAGCCTGCTGCATGCATTTTTCCCTAAAATAAGAAGTACAGAGGAAGGAGTAGACTGGTTTTCTTAACTGCCAACTAAAACTTCTCCCAGTGATAGGCTAAGATATTTGGAACTGATTCTTCTGTATGAAGGATGAACCAAATTTAACAGCACTGCTTGAACTAATCTGTAACCTTTTCTATTAGATCAAGTAGTTCTTGAAGCAGTACTCTTTCAACACAGAAAACAGAAGAGTAACAGAAAGTAAACCAATCTTTGACTTCAGTGGTCTACATAAATAAAGCTTACATGAAGCTTTTCAAGTTCAAACATCTCCTGTACAGAAATTACAAGAAAATTTTAGATAGATGCTTGTGGATGAGGAGAGCCAGTCAATGGAATGGTCATGCAGTTGAAAACATGTTTTGGGGGGAGGTTGGATTTTTTTTTTTAAATGGACAAAATTGCAAAATGTCATGCATGTCTGTTCCCCCAAACAAAATTGAATGACCAAATAAAAAGCAAGACAAATGACCGTTTCCAGTGAGTACAAAGCATTGTCATTTCCCTGAGGTTTCATCAAGCAAATATGGCATATTTTGAAAGACAAAAAGATTAAGGTTGAAGAGTAAAGGAAAGTATACTTTTGAATAAAATGAAAGAGAGATATGACAAGAAGAATGGAAAAGGCTTAAGTGAACCAAGCAAAGAACTTATCTTAACCTCTTAAAAACAAAAACGAAAACCCCTCTTCTGTTGTTAAAATATTTAACAACAGGGGTGAAAGCCTGTGCTTCTACCACAGGGGGCATGGGTTTGATCCCAGGTCGGGGAACTAAGACTCCATATGCCACACAGCATGGCCAAAGACAACAGAAAAACAAAAACACGAATACTCCCCTATGTTCTCTGAATAATTAAATTGTGTTTTCTTGATTGTACAACGACAAGAAACAGTATGTTCAAATTTCTAATTTAGCACTGAACACGTATTTCAGCAAGTATCAGAACTGTCCAGTACTGCCTCAAGCTCACAGTATTTCAAAAAAATACCCAGTATCAGGTTGATGCTGGGCACAGAGGTTACAGAGTGCCACTTTTACAAGTGGCGGAGTCAGTACACAAAAACAAGCTTGTCCAAGTGTCCCTACTCAACGTCAATGAAGAATTAATCATGGGCCCGCCAATGGCACAAATCTTAGAAATACAACTTCTAAAGAGAAGGTTCTGAGGACGTTGTATCATTCGCAATATAAATAATATAAGGGATATATATGAGCGAGCAACTCAAGTCAGTTGCAAAACTCCTCCATTTTATCTGATTTAAACTCACAGGGGTGAGCCATCCATTCACAGAGAAGTGGATCTGATCTGTCAAGGTACGGAGGCAAGTAAACTAGGTAGAACACCTCTGAAGGTAAAAACAAACAAAAACACACAACAAATTATACCAAGACTAGGTGGCCACAAGTATTTTCCAAAAGATCTGTGGGTCAGAACTGAAGGGGTGATAACAAGAAATAGTAACAAAGAACTATTACTTTACAACAAAAACAAAACCAACCACAACTGCTGCCAAGACAAAGAACCAGAGCAAAAGCTATTACTGATAACATTAAAAGTGTTGCAAGATTTACAAGAAGGTGAAAAAAAAATGGAAAGTGAGACCTAATGAGAAAGTCAACATGTGGGGATATTTGGAAGACCTAAGGGCTGGTACGGATGTAAGCATTCTACAAGGATGGCACTGACCACAAAAGCAGAACTTGATTGAATGAATTTAGATTACAGTAACCACCCTGGGAAGTACATCTTACAAATGTGAAGAACTCTGGGAGAAGCCACCATGGGGGCAGCAACACAGTCTATTCCTTCAGACCTTCGAAAGGGGATAGGCCAGCAAGCAGCCCCACGTGGATTAAGCAGGGCGCCAGGGGCCACAAGCCCACAGTTCAGCCTCATCCTGTGTCGTTTTATATAGGCTCTTGTGCAAACTAAAAGTTGAGTGGTAATTTCCAGGGGGAAATACTTATATTCTCCAGTTCAATCTAAGTCTTACCCTAAAAATAAATTTCACCAAGTCTCAATTCAGTAATGAAATTGAAGACCATTTTCTTATTTGAAAGTCAGTACCTTATTCCTTGCTAGGTACAGAAGAATATATGGGGCAGTGGAAGGCCCTTTTGTTTAGAAAGATAATCACATCAAATATACTTAAGTAAAACAAAAGAGCCCTAATTTTTCTTTCCTTTTAGATTGGAGAACTTTCCCTTTGTCCCCCAGACATAAATGTATTTCACAATGTTTTTTAAATTGGTGAGCACGGTGATGCCAATCTGCTGTGAGCTAGTTCTTATTGTTCTCATTAACTGGAGAAGAGACACCTCCTTGTAGGGCAAAACGTCCTTCTGTTTTGAATCAGCTTCTTGCGGTCAAGTGACAGGATGGCTGGGACTCAAGGCAGCCACTTCTAGAAGGCCAAACCCCACCCTGTACTCTGAGAGCCCTTCTCTGAATCAGTTTCAATGTTTAGGTTTTAAGGCTTCCCTGGTGGCTCAGCCTGCAATGCGGGAGACTAGAGTTTGATCCCTGGGTTAGGAAGATTCCCCTGGAGAAGAGAACGGCCACCCACTCCGGGATTCTGGCCTGAAGGATCCCACGGACTGTATGGTCAGTGCATGGCGTCGCAAAGAGTCAAACACGACTGAGCGACTTGCATTAAAAATCCAACAGCTTCAGCTGGCAAGAGGGCAGATGAGAAAGAAGGGAGGAGCCATTCCTTTAAGAGAAGTAGGGTTAGGAATGGAGGTGATGGAGCGAGGGACCAGAAGAGAGGGAGGGAGCCAGGCTCCCGGCAAGAGAGGCCATAATGCTTGACTGAACGTCACAGAAATGACAAGGCCATCCTGGGACCGTCTGGGTGACTCACGGACTTCTGGTGGATTCTCAAGAGAACCCTCTTAGTACAGCGGTCCACCGTGGCGGCCCACTTCCTCTTGGCCTCCTCCTCCTCCTCCAGCAAGCACCGCCTCAGGTCCTGCTTCTCGGCCTTGCTCAGGGTCCTGTCCGAGGCAGGACGCACTAGCTGGGTCAGGTTCAGGTGGCTGTACAGGCTGCGCTCCACCACGTAGGTGACATTGAACTCGCTGACCGTGGGGCGCCCGCGTGCCCTCCTGCCAGGGCCGCCGCAGCCCCCGCCCCCTTTGGGTTTCTGCCGGAGCAGCTGCAGGTCGCAGGTGGCACTGTGGACGCCCTTCCTGGAGGGGCGCTGGCAGAGGAAAGCTCTGGAACACGAGTGATTAGCGTCCGTCTTCTTCAAGCGGATCTGCTTCCGGACACTCTGCACCTCCTCCAGAGATGCCAGGAGGTGGTGTCGCCGACGGTGGCTGTCATAGAAGCAGAGACCATCGGTACTTACCCCGTGGCTCAGGGACCCAAGCCCCTTCTTCATCTCCCCCTCGGTGAGGGAGCGGGACACCTTCTGGGCCTTGTCGTCTTCCGGGTACGAGAAGAACGTCCCCATCTTCTTGGGGGGCTTGATCAGGCCCCGGCTCTCTCCTTTGCTGAAGGTTTTGACCAATTTGCGGCCGGCACCCCAGGTGTCCAGGCTACTGGACGATGGAGCAGTGGTGAGAGAGTCTGAGTCATCTTCTGGGGGTTTCTCAGGAGAAGCATCAAAGAAAAAGGGCTTCTTGTGCACGCCGGAGTACAGGGCGGACCTTTCATCTGGGACCGGGGAATTCTCAAACACCTGTTCCTCCCCGCCTGGAGGGAAACACACACATACACACACGGTCAGGGGCTCCTGTCAACACACCCTTGCATTCTTTCACAGTCTTGTCTTTAGATCCCCCAGCCCCCACAAAAAAGCAGCTAGTCCATCCAGCCAGCACAACCTGCTTCCACAATCACTTACCTCCCATAAACCTGGTTCCCACTTACATAAATGCATATAAAAAAGAAAATAAACTGAGCAAATAAATGGTTTCATGCAAGGTTAATGTTAAAAGGTTTCAGATGTGTTTTCTCCCCCTCCTCCTCCTCTCAGTGTCTTTGTAGACCAAACACCTTTACAGACCTATTAAAAATGCCACTTGGAAACTCTAAACCCATCCATAACACAATATTCTTTAGGATTTAACGATCATTATCCTCCCCAGTTTGTCAGTACGGTACTCGGAAGGTAAGAATCAGAGTCATTCTTCCTTCTGAAAGGTGCTCCTGTTGATCCGGTTGGCTTTTTACAGTCAGAGTGTGATGAATGCCATGTGGCTGACAGTGGTTTTTTTTATTGGTACACGTGCCATTTAAGTAATTAAATCACCAAGGGAGAAGTTAGGGTGAAGAAGCACCATAAAGGGTCACAGCCTGCAAACACAACTGACAAATGGTCCCTGCTTGATAGGCTGAACACTAAAAGCTGGGGAACTGGACAATCCAAGCCAGGCATTCCCATCGACGCAGGCCCTGCTACAAAGCAGCAAGGGCGTTTAAGGGCCTGGACACGCAGGCAGCCTCATGGAGTGTTCCATTTCGTCTCAAGGATTCAGCTCTTGAAGCCTTCACTGGAGCCAGGTATCCAGCCAAGCCTTTCAGAGCCCAGTGGAAAGGTTTGGACTTGCTGGCAGGAAAACCGAGTTCTTTTCTGCATGTGTTATGTGAACAGATGTGAGAAAAGAAGTAGGTCAAACTCTGGGTGTAGTGATCCTAACTGGCTCTTGTCCCTTTAATTATCGATATAAGGAAACTTTTGAGCACTGCGGCTTCCTGCCAGCTGAACTGTGAAGAGGAAAAAATACCAAGTTCCTTGGAACAGAAGGATGGCACTAAATATACCAGCTGGGACGAGGGTGCCAGTGTGTGGCTAAATGTCAGTGATAAAGGAAAAGGACAGCTCTCTCCAGAGTGGGGTAAGATGAGTGACTGGTAATAGGCTTTTAAAGTTCCAGAAATTTCTTAATTTTTCCAACTGATGGGAATTACAGTTACAAATATAAAGAGAAAAAAAGCACTGCTGCTATTAAATACAGCCCAAGACTGACTTTGAGGTCAAGGAGATAGTGGTGGGGAGAGAGAGACTAAAAACATATCCAGTTCAAAGTTCTCCACAATCTGCAGCACAAATATATTCACTCGAGAATTATTCTTGGATCTTTCAAGGAAGTTTAAAACCCAGGGCTATGGTTCTGATGCACACTGATCAGACTAGAATGCTTCCTGTTCCCTCTTCAGGACACCTGACGAATATGGACTAGAGACCAAGCGGCCATATGTTGCTGGAAGTAAAATACAGCAGCCTCTTCCAGATACAATCTACCCTCCACTTCCAGGGGTGAAGTGATCGGGTTGAAAGGCACAGCCTGGGGACAGGGGCAGCCCAACAGCAGACTTCTCCCTAAAAACAGTCCAATAACGGATCATGACTTCACATTTAGCCCAAGTGTCCATGGAGGTGTGCAAAGGTCCTTAAGGTCTTAAGGAGATTTGGGGACGTTAAGGACCTATCAGTCAGAACTGTTCTGGAAATTTTCTAGAGTCTGTATTTGGGGTTGTCATCAGAGAGTCCAATACTTCCGTGTCACATATGAATTTGGAACCAGCTGGTTCACACATGCCCATGACATAAGTAGCTCCACTTCCTGGTTCTGGCACGTCAGCATCTGGTGAAGAGTTTGCCGGGAAACAGGGCAAACAATTCCAAAGAGGACACCTTAGCCTGAGCTATGGGCAGTCCCATGTGGTCGGGGTTCTTCCATCCTTGCCAGACCCAAGGCCTGAAATCCCAGTCCACACTGGGGTCCTTGGGGTTTAGGGTGTTACCTCTCCCATTCACCTCTGACTTGAAAGTACAACTATCATACGGGAAGAACAGCAATCAAGATGTGCTCAACTTCATCATCACCTGGTGTACGAGTGGCTTCTTGCTCAGCTGAGATGAGAGTAGGTCATTTTGATCGGAGGTAGGTATGAGATGACTTAAAGCCAAAAACACAGATTCTAGCTCTGGTCATGCCACTCACCGTCTCCACCACTGTGGACAACTACTTCATCTCTCTGAGTCTGTTTCCTCACCTGTAATAATGCCTAACTGTATTTATTTTATTTTAATGGCCATGCCATGAAGCTGGTAGGATCTTAGTTCCCCGACCAGGGATTCAACCTGGACCATAGCAGTGAAAAAGTGCCAAGTCCTAGTCACTGGACCACCAGGTAATTCCCAAGGCCTACCTATTGTAGTAATATCTATTATAAGGATATTGAGAGGATAAAATTAAATGAAAAGAGATAGGTAAAGGTACTTTGTATGCTCAACAACACTGTACAAAAGCTAGTGATTCATTAGCAGGTTACAGGTGAACTGGAGTAATGAAGGAAGGGAAACGACATAGAAATGACTGGATAAAGGGCACTACCCTGGCCTGCAATGTCATATTGTCTGGGGTCACCCACGCACCAGATAAGGACTCGCTACTCTAGTTACAAGAGTAAGCCTGAGTGATGAATTGTAACTCTCTGGGCTTTTCCAAGACTCCAGAGCTGGAGAGTGAGAGATGGGGTGGGAGCAGAGAGTGCACCCACGATCTACAGGAGTCAGGCTGCTCAGACTTAATTCCAGGGCTCTGTCCAGCTGGCTCGGTGACCATGAGTACATTACTTCCCCTCGCTGTGTCCATCTGAGTTTCCTCATTTCACAAATGAGGGCAGCATCAGTGTCTGCCTCTGGTGAGTATTCTGAAGATGACATATTACAAGGAGCTGTAAGATGACATATTACAATAAAATCTGTGAAGTGTTTAGGAAAGCGGCTGGCACACGGAAGGCTCTCAGGAAATGCTTGTTATTATTCAGACAACTTAGTATTGGCACAGGCATGTGGAAATCAAAAGGATCAACTCTTTGAAGGTCCAGGGGTGGAAGGAGGGATTGTGGGGACTATGAATCTCTCCAGCTTTGCAAAGAAGGTGCCCAGGTGGCCTCTCTGTACCAGCACAAGCTCTCTTGCTAATGAGAAAGTGTTCTACCATGCAGAGCATGGAAGAGTTCCAATCTAGCATGGTGGTGTTGGGGGCAGCCTGCAGCGGATGTCCTGAGCTGTACACACACCTGGGGCCTCTCCTGGTGACAGCGGCAAGCCTGGTCAATGGCACCCCAGATGCTGGACCCCAGAACTGCCACTTGGGATTAAACTCACCAAATCCATCTTCCATCTATGACATCTAATTCATGCCCAGATGAATCAAAACTCTATGCTAAAAGTCCATAGAGTTATTACCTTTTACCCTATAGCGACCTCTTTTGGTACACTTTCCCTTTTTCTCAACTACGCCTCTCAGAGATAGCTGAATCGATTGATTCTGACATAAACACACAAGTGAGAATATTTCTGTGCTTTTCTAAGCCCCAACACACACAACTATCACGTGCAAAGGGGCTCCGGGGTGGTAGGCACGGGACCACGTACTTCACCCATTTATCTCACTTGTGGACAAGACCCACCAATTTATGCATGATAGACGAGATTTAATTTTGGCAACTATGCATGAGGTTTGTTTTAAAATGAGATGCTCCCAAGGCTGAATGATGGCAATTCCATATGTTCCTACTTAAAATTACCAAACGACACTGTGTGTGATTTCAGTAGACCTGCCACGGGAGAGGAAGTCAGACGGTGTGTTCTGTTCTGTGGAACCATGACAGACAGGCAGGTATTAAAACAGCCAAATGTAAACAGCACCACACCTGGAATTACCATGCAAAAGACACCCAGATGCAACCCTGGAATTAAACAGAACTCTAAGTTTAAGAAACTGGCTATAAAGCAGAGAGTGCCTCTTTCCCTGCTTCCCTTGTCTCTTTCCCCTTTCCCTTCAATCTCCACTTTCCCATAGTAACCCCCTGGCCTTCAATATTCCTCCAGAGGATTAAAACCAATAAATAATTACATCAAACAAAAAATTTCAAAACGCCAAAAACAGCAACAGAAATCCTCATCTATGTAAATAAAGGGGAATTCAGTTCCCTCCAAGGTGCGATTTGACTTAGGTACAACAGAAGGGCCTCTACAATAGCGTTCTTTAAATCTACATGTTAAAATTTTGAACTTCCCCACAATGTCAGTGTGACATTTTAACAAGTCACGTGCTTTTAAAAAGAATAAAAAATTCTTTCTAGCATTTCTTTCAATCACTAATTGTTTCCCAAACCGGAAATCTTACTCTTGTAACTTTTGGGGAGACTTTTACAAGCTGCTGCAAATGCACTTCACTAACAATAAGAAAGACAGACATGGTTGAGATTTAAACTGTCATAATTACACTTTAAAGGTTAACTATTCAATACAATAAATCCAAGTTCATGTCCCTTTTGACATTATGGCTTCGTCTGATGAGTGGCTTGGCCAGGAACCTGGCTCTTAGAGCACTTAGAATGGGAGGTCCTTAAAGCCTCTTTGGAACTGAGACTTGAGATCGTTAACAGGAAGAAGAAATCATCCCTCAGAGATCTGAAAGGACATGAAGTGCCTTGTTTGTTAGATGTTTGTTTGAGGTGGGGATATATTAAATTTGGACTAAATTCACTGGGTGAGAACCACAGTCCTTTAGGAGCCAAGGCTCAAACTCAGAAGGTGTTCTAAAATAAAAGTTTATATAAAATGGTATGAGGTCCAAATGAAAGCTGGACCACATCTTGAGAAGAATTCATTGCCATACACTAGCCACTCCCCATCTTTGTAATATTTAAATAACTAAGCCGCCGGAAAGCCAGGATCCTACATTCCAGAAGGTACTCAGTGCTGCCTTGCTCACATGCAACCCCAAATTCCCCCTCTGCAACCCCAAATTCCCCCTCTGCCAGCCTCAGCCAGAACCCATTTTTCCACTTTTGTATTTTCTACTGAGAGATGGACCCCAGATGACTTGCTTTGGAATAAGTAGGGCGGAGTTTGCTTTGTTACCTTCTGTGCTGGGCTTTTTCATTTCTTCCACCCTGATGAGTTTCTTTCTCACTCTGCGAGTGGAGTTTACCAGCTTGTGTAACCTCTTAAACTTCACCGACTCCTCCGTCTCATCCTCCGACTGTTCTCTTGACTGGCAAAGAAACAAAGGAAAAGTTAATCAGATAATTGCTGGGCGGAGCTCTGCCTCACGGCCAGTTTGAACTCTGGCAGCTCTGCAGCTGAACTTGGGGCACCAACAAAGCCGCCCAACAGGTTCATAGAGAGACACGTACCATCATTTTAAGGTCTAATTTGGTGGAGAATTAGGTCCTAGGCACCCCCACACACACTGATGGCCTGGCCCGGCCTGGGGTGCATTTGTCTCAATGAACTCCCCGTCCTCTTTGAGAGAGCTCTGCAAGGACGCTCCCTAGGCAGCCCTGTGATTCCAGTTACAGTGCTGTGCTTTGGACCAGCCTCTCCTCTGCCTGGCCCATCAGGGCTTGCTGTTTAACGTGGTCATCGACTACTTCTCCAAACCCAGATTCTGTTGACTTGTTCCAGTCCTCCCCGAAAATCAAAAACAGCAGGGCAGGAAAACGGAAGAGATGCAAAAAGCCATCCTCGGTCCCATTTGTGGGGACTGTCTCCCATCCCTCCTTCCGCCTCTCCCAGCTCCTTCCAAGAGTTCCCAAGGAGAGCCTGGGGAAAGAGCCTGCATTCCTCCACGAGGGACAAGGGAAAAAGCTGACCTTTTTAGCCATACAGTCCAGTCCATATTCCCCAGCATCCCATTTCAGTTCTGCAGTGATTCAAGAATGCTCAGCCCAGCTGTTTTCCCTCAAGTATCAAACATTACAGAGAGGGGAAAAAAAAAAGTCTCTGCAGCAATGACCCAAGCGAAAAACAATCCTTTCCTTGTGAACAAAATGAGGCTTTCGTTTCCAAGTCAGCTCCAACATTCAACAGGCAGTTTCCTCTGTTTTATCTGCTCAAAATGTGAAAAAGCAAAAGGAGGCTCCAAGTCAATGAACGTGCTGCCCGGGTCGGGCGCGCCGGCATCCTCGGGGGCGCAGAGCCGGGCGGAAGTGCGCAGCCTCGGCACAGCCCAGGCCACTCCGAGCCGCTCCAGCTCACCCCGCGCATCCTGCCAACAACCTTCCCTCGGTTTCCTCCAACCAGACATGCCTCCAACCAAAACCAAACCACGTCTCCGAACCCGAGTCTAATATGGAGACCTCCCCCCTTCCAAGAAATGCTCTCACGAATCCCAATTTTATAGACGCTAAATTGGGAAACAAGAGTGAGCAGAGAACAGTTCAAGAGGAAATGAGGTAGGGATTCTAGTAATTACTTAGGCAGAAAAACAGTGTCTGCTGTGAGTCCACAAATATTTCTGTAAGCACTCTGGCCCTCCGTCAGGGATATACGACCCACTTCCTGGCCTCTGTCCTGGCCCTGGGGTTCCCAGCATTGGAGCCATTGTACTTTCTCCCTGCAAGATTATAAGCAAACCATTCACTCCTTAAAGAATAATTATTATAACCCATGAAACGGCAAGCCATCGGGAGAGGGGTATTTCTCAGACTTTCCTTCTGTGAAGTATATCAGTATCTACATCCGATTTTTCTTTAAAAGAAAAAAAAAAAAAGGTCCTAGGTAAAATGTAGCATACACATTTCAGAATTAAAGTTAACTGCTGGTAATGAAGAGTAGAAATTAGGCCCCCAGATAATCGTGGAAGGAGGATACATTGCATGCTGGCCATCATGCTTAATGCATTTGGTCTAAAACTTAAAAGGTAACACATTAAAATAAAATAATAAATACAGCTTCTACTACATAATTGTCTGATTGGAACTTTACTTTTTCTTGCATGACTTGCTGGTGTATGATGGGACAGTCAGACTGGTCAACCAGAGGAATGAGAACTTGGTTAACCCCTCATTCTGGGTAATCAGCACCTGAACAAAACCACAGGGCATGGAATTACACATAAACACTGAAAAACATTCTGCCTCCTTAATGTCTCTCAAAAGCCAAGTACTTCTAAAAGAAGAGTCAACATTCGACCATGGAAAGTTTCTGTACCTACAAATCTAGACTGTCTATAACCCTCACATTAAAAATTCTGAAGTCACATGGAAATGAAATAAGCATGTGTGTGTGTGTGTGCGCGCGCTAAGTTGCTTCAGTCGTGTCTGACTCTTGCGACCCTATGGACTGTAGTCCGCAGGCTCCTCTATCCACGGGATATGGACTGTAGCCTGCCAGGCTCCTCTGTCCAAGGGATTCTCCAGGCAAGGAGTGGGTTGCCATGCCCTCCTCCAGGGGATCTTCCCAACGCAGGGATCGAACCAATGTCTCTTACATCTCCTGCATTGGCAGGCAGGTTCTTTACCACTAGCACCACCTGGGACACCCCGAAATAAGCACAGGTTGTTCATAAGCAAGATTCGGGAAGTTACATCATAGAATGAATATCACTCATACCTAGCTTGGGGTTGCTGGTGGCAGTGTGTGTGTAGGGGTGGGAAGCGGAGTAAAAAGAGAAAGAGGATCTGGAAAGGGATAATACAAAAATCTTGAGTCATAAAGATACAAATCACTTGTAGGAAACACACTATCAGAAGGAAATTTTCAGGAAGAAATCAAAATAGTTAAACCAGGACAACAGATTTAAAGGCAATGACACCTCCCCATCCCCACCAGCCCTACTTTCCTGTTCTCAAATTCACTGGGGTGAAAAAGAACATATTCCAGGTACTTATTTCATTACTTTCACATGTTCCATCTACTTTTTGAGAAAGAACTCTTCAGAATTTTGAATTATTATTTTAATTATTTTTGAAAAAAATTAAAAGTTTGGAGGCATTTGCCACTGACAAATCACAGATCATGGCAACCAATAACTTTCTTTGCAGTAGCATGTTTGGGGATACTAGACAAAATAGATGACGCAGCACTACTTATATGAAGAGAAATGTAGGAAAAAATCAGTCATTCAAGAAATATATGTATATCTTATTATTATCATTTTTAAAATAGAAAATCTCCTCTTTGTGAGCCCAGAAGTCACTGGAGGTAAACAGTATATCCCAAGGATGCTTTTTATTGAGAGAGGTGTTGACTTCTCACTTCCTCCTGGGTCCAGAGGAAGAAGAGTTGTGAAATATTTGCCTTAAAAAAATCCTCTCCAGCTGTTTCAACATAAAGACTCTGTAAACGGCGTGCATTTTTCTTTTAAACTAGGCAGTAAAGCTTAAATTCCTCATTTCATGTTTCTTCTTTTAAATACCATGTGCCACTTCCCAAATGTTGGAAAAAAGAGACTTGTCTTTTTATTCAGAAAATACACCCCCAGAAATGTACGTGTGAGATGGAGGTGTGAGAATCTCTTTTAAGTTTTTTAAAATTAAGAAATAGATATGTGTGTATAAAGGAATCCTCATACTTAGAGGAACTTTGTAGAAGATGAAGGAAATCTGCATTGAATATAAAATGAATGACTGATTCCAAGAAATAGACTCAATGCTATTATAAAACCAGGCTTTAAATAAACTAAAGAGAAAAAAAATAACAGTATATGTTTATACACATTCAAACACAAGATGGTATCGCCTACCCTCCCTGACTTGGCCCAGGTCAGAGTACTAAAATAAACCTTAATTTGACCAGATTCTAAATTAGAAGGTGGAAACTCAATCATCTGTATACAACCCTTCACCTCTAAATCTTTAGTAGAAAAGGCAATAGATTTATCCCACCAGAGGATGTGGAAAAGTGGATTTACAATATTGTAAATAGAAACATTTGATTTCCAACCTCCGTCTTGCAGATTTTTCCACCAGAAAGCCCATATGGCTCAACTTTTAATTACTTTGGCTAATGCTATATGTAGTAATTCTGTGGTGAATGCTTAAGTGTTTCATTTCTGGTTTCCATGGCAACATTACATCAGATTGCAGACAGCTGGCTCCACAGTTTTAAACCATAACAAATTGACCAAGCCAAGGCACAAAACTATAGTTGCTTTAAAGAGAGAGTACACCATTCTCCCGCCAGGGTGCTGAATGAGGAGACTATGGGGCCCGTTTGGCTTGCAACAGAGGGTGGAGCCTCCCTCTTTCTCAGCTTCTTTTGGAATATGTGCGTCCTTGACACATCTGCAATGTTCTAATGGGAAAGACACGGAGCCAGCACGGAGAACTTTTTATAACACAGCTACATTAAGGATAATCAGAAAAAAAGGGAACACAATTAATAGCATCTGTAGATACAAAAATGCGTGTGCCGGAGCAAACTGAAAGCATGGCCTTACTGATCAAACTGAAGCCTGTCACTGCAGGTTGTAACAGATGTGTCACTTGCCCCTGACCTCGTAGCAAACTGTTCTCACAAACGGTGATGCCCTAGAACAAATGCTTTCCAAAAGCTGCGTGGCAGAGTCCTGCAGGCAAAGCAGTAACCTCTTGTAATAAAGACTAATCTGAACTTGCAAGGACCAACTAGAACCCTTTGGGGGACCGCTGGAGACCTTGCTGAGCACAGGATTACAACTGCGCCTTCTGCAGAAACACACTCACTCAGCTTGCTTCCCCAGCTCCAAACATGTCCCGACTAAATCAACGTATCTCCCCCGGAGCCACGCAGGGAACATTACATTTATGCACTCCTGAAAAGTATTCTGAAATTGGCAAGGTATTCGCCTGTGAAATTCACACGATGTCAATGGTACTAAACCTTCATGTTAGGAGAAGGAAACCGATCTTCTTTAGGAGAAAAGCTGTTTGCAACACTGCCCGAAGCCAAGTCTTCGCGTGAAAAGCCTCCGCGAGTGGCAACTAAGCTCCCAACCCATGTACACCCAACACCTCGTATCCTGCTTTATTCTCAATAATAATCACTGCTCTCCCCACAAAACCTATGCCTTAGTCTTGAATGAGCAAGCTAGGAAAGAATGCTCTGGGTTACAAGGTAGGGAAGTAAGTAAGGGACTAGAAGGAAGAATCAAGAGGAACTTGACCAGGAAAGGGGGAAGCACCATAGTCAGGAATGATGAGAAAAGCTTTTACTTGAAGTGACAGAAGCACAGGCCCCCCCACCCCCCGGCATGAAATGAGTCCAGCAAACTTACCGGCTTCGGCATTGAGCAGGCCTCGGGGGTGATGCTGAGCGTGTCAGGGACCCCCACCCGCTCCCCACTTGGAGCGCTTCTTCACTCCCGCTCGACCCCTCTGTAATCGCAAAGTGATGGTGAGGCTCTCCCAGACCATGCTCCCGGGGAGTTACATGATCGGGCAGGCTCCGCCGGGACAGCTTACGATCCGAAGAAGAAAGTGAAGACACTGGTTTCAATTAGCCGCTTGCTGCCTGCTGACTGATCTCCCAGTTCCTCGCTCACTGCATAACTTGTAAGAAAGGCATAAGTCATCAGCTCTAAGCAAATCTCCTATTCACCACAAGGAAAAAAGGGAGTGTTGTACGTGGCAAACAATCCCTGTTTTCACTGACGAAGGCTCCCTGACCTCCCGCTGGCCTCCAGTTCCTTAATTACTGTCTATGGAATTCCAGAGAAAGAAAAAAAAGAACGCGAGAATCTGAGCAAGTCCGGGACAAGGACTCACCCTCACAAGTGACTGAACTGAAAAAAGATCTCTTTTGCAGATAAGTCTTCTCAACACCCCCTGAAGGGAGTCGTCGCGATTGAAAATAGACACCTTCCAAGGGCTATTTTTGAAACTCCCGAATTAAAACTTATGATTGTGGTTTTTCTCCTAAAGTTGTCACTTTCTGTCTCTCTCCCTGCTTTTTATTCTTTCCGTTTTAGCCACTAGAGTAAATGTAGGACGTTTCTCCTTCACTGATGCTTCTAAAACTGTCTTACCAAACTATTTCAATGATCAGTTGTTTCGGAGCAGCTGAGTTCTCTTGGATTCTAAAATTTGAGCATGGGGACTCTGTCACGAGATGGTCATTTAATTTTCTCAGGGCTGTCTAGGGAGCGACATCACATGCTGCTACTCAAACAGAATATCATTTCAAAAGGCAGGACTGAAAACCCCTACGAAGAATCCAAGACATGGGTTGCAGGCCATGTCTGTATTTTCAGGGCTAAATTCACTCAGTTGGGGAAGTCATGTATTCCCACTGCAGTCTGAACTGCTCACTCCTAGGTGCCTCTCCCACCGTGCAGATCTTTATTTACACTATGCAAGGGCCCCCCACCCCCAACTCTTTTTGGATCATCACACAGCAGAGATCCCAGGGGGTACCACTGACCACCACAGCTCCTTTTCCTGGGCACCTTTCCTGTTCTCCTTCCTTGGGTGCCTTGCGATTCTCTCACTCTGCATGAGGATTTCCCAGGTGATGCTAGTGGTAAAGAACCCGTCTGCCAATGCAGAAGACATAAGAGACTCAGGTTCGATCCCTGGGTGAGGAAGATCCCCTGGAGGAGGGTATGGCAACCCACTCCAGTATGCTTGCCTGGAGAATCCCATGGACAGAGAAGCCTGGTGGGCTACAGTCCATAGGGTCACAAACAGTCGGACATGACTGAAGCGACTTAGCAAACACACGTGTACTCTTCACGAAACTCCCTTTCCCTCAATTCTTCTGCCCCCCAAAAGTGTCTCCTCTCATCATTTATGGAACTTTCTTCCCTAGGCTACCTCTTTCCAATTTCACAAAGCCGTTTCCCTGACGCCCTCTCTGGTTTCACATAAGCCCCCTTCCCACCGCCATCTGGGAAACCCCACGTGTACCATAAATGGTGACAGGTGCTTTTCCAATGTCAGACTTCAAACACCGGGATTTATCAAATGCTCGCAATTCCCAGCCTCTGGGGTAAGGATCTGCATGACCTGGTCTCCCAGATGGTAGATGGCAAGAGGACGATGGGGATGCTTCATGGCTTCCCTCCTGCACCACCCTAACTCTACCTGGGCTTTCTTCACCCAAGACTGACAACTACACTGCAAGCATCATCGTGCTTAGAATTCCGTAAGGCTGTCAGTAGACGTCTCACTTGAGTTTCTCTGTCATTTCATGGAAACTAAGAAAATGTGTACGCCCCAAAGATGGTGGGGAAATACTTCTCTACGTTGGAGCTAGGACAGCCTGGGATTAATTTCCAAGTCCTCCAGCAAATCCCTCTACTTCTATGGGGCTTGGTGTACCTCCACGTACATTTGAACAACATTTGTCTTAAAGTATTGTTGTTTTTACAAATGGTGTACATAACTGCATACAACTGACCACTGGAGCTCGGTAATAAGTGCTTATTACATCTGCATTCTCTCTATTGCTGATCGGAATTCAAACAAGACCTATTTTAATTCTTACAAACTGCTGTTTTAGGTGCCCGTGTAGATAGCAAAAGCAAGGAAGACACATGAAAGCAAGTGATGATGGCCAACGTTTGAGACTGAGTCTGGGCAGGTTGTTGAGATGCACAGATGATTCTGAGTGGCGCTCGGAGCCAGAACACGGGAGTCCTGCAGACACAGGTTGAGGTCCCCTTTAAGCCACTTGTGAACTATCACTTATAAAATAGGCAGTGGCAAGCCCCCTAGGGTTCTTGAGAAGATGAAGGGAGACTTGACTGGGAGGGGAGCCCGTTAGGTTGCAAAGCCTCTACAGTGTAAGACTGCAGGAGGCAGGCACTGATGAGCCAGGTTCTGGGAGGCGGGTGAAAGATAGGACCTATCTCCTATTTGTCCTCACAGTGGCCTCCTGCTCCTTACTCACCCTTTTTAAATGGCCACAGGAGGAGTCAGATATTTATGGAGATACTTCATGTGGAAAGCCACGTATGCAGGGTGCCCATGGTGGGCCTTTGGCAGATAATCCATGCACAATTTGAAGAAGTTGAGACTCTCCAGCCCCGTAGCTCCCAGCCCTTGCTCTGTATTAGAGGAAATCTCAGGATATTTGAAAAACTAGGCTGAGCCAGGGAAGTTTCTCGGTGGAAGCAAGAAGGAAACAGGGCGGATCCACTTCACGAAGGAGGAGCATCACTGGTCTTGTTCGCTGGGTAGTGGACTTGAACTTACCCAGCACACAAGAGGTGTGCAAATTTGCAGAGGACAGATTTGAGCATCTGACTCCCACCCTAAGGGAATGCTCTTTAGGTCCCCAGAGCAAAGTTCAAAAGCCATACTGTGAAATGTAGGCCTGTACGGTCAGAGCATCTCCAGCTTCTGTGTATGCTGTGCTCAGCTATGTGGATACTATGTGGGAACAGCCACTCACAGCACCTGGTTCCCATCCTCCGACTTCCTCACAGCACCTCAGACACCCCATCTCTCATGTGGCTGCACACCTCTGCACTTGTGGGTTCCTTTCTGGGATGATCTCTGCCTGCCCCATCTACTTCCCTAGCTCCTACTCCTCCTTCAAGATTCAGTTCATGTGTCACCTCCTCTGGAAAGCCTTCCTGGCCTTCCTCCTCATCTTCCTTATCCCAGGTGGTTGCACAGCAGCCCAACAGAGTATCTTGGGACTGAGCTCAGTATGTTATCGCATTATTATTAGCCCTTCACTAAACTTCAAGAAGACAAAGAGCACTGTCATCTCCATTTCTCTGTCTGTATTTCAGCAACATTTATTGTTTATCCCTATTAATACATGATCTATTTTTCATTAGAAATTTTGGAAAATATACATACAGGAAAAAAGAAAATGCTTATATATTCTTAATCAGAAACATTAGTAACATTTTGGCTTATTTCTTCGTGTGCGTGCCTATATGCACACACACACACAATACACCTCTGTTACTTTTTTTAAAATAAACACACAAAAAGAATGACCTTGTGATCTTCAGCGGCTCCAGCCCCCAGTTACAGTCACTATCAGGGCCCTCAAAGCCTCCCTCACATGAACACAGGTGTAAATGGAAACAAAGTGCCCACTTATAATTGTGACCCTCTTTGAGAGGCATTGTTGCTCTCAGGGTTTCCTTTGGAGAAACACTGGGGTTCTCAATGTACACTGCTCAAACTGTTTTATAACCTGTTTTTTAAAAATTAATATGTTTTGAACGTCTGCCAACATCAACAAATATTTAGCAAATAAAATACAACACTGCATTAATGATTCAATGGTATTCAGTCATAGATACCTACTATAATTTACTTAAATAATGCTCTCAATCATTGGAACATTTGCATGTTTCTAATTTTTCAGCATTATAAAAAATACTCCGATGAACACTGTGTCATAAAATTTTTAATGTGTCTAGTACATCGGGTTTTTTAGAATAAGTGATTCGATTTTTGAATTGATGGGTAAATAATGGGCATATTGCTAAGTCTTTTGATACATATTAATTTGCTCATAAGAAACATTTTATTATTTTAAATTCTCACAAGGAGTATAAAAAGAATACCTATTTCTGCACACAATTGCTAACACTGAATATCACGATATTCTTTTCCATTTACAATAAATAGATATTTCCTGATTGGAATCAATGGATGGATATACTGATTTAAAGCGGGTATACCTGTGGCGGATTCATTTCGATATTTGGCAAAACTAATACAATATTGTAAAGTTTAAAAATAAAATAAAATTAAAAAAAAAATAAAGCATTAGGAAGGGAAAAGAATCAAAAGTACATGAGTAAGCTGGCTTGACCTGGACTTACAAAGGTTATAATCTAGAAGTCTGGGGGTAGGAAGGTCCCAAGAGAAATTCAGACATATGATTACTATAAGTCAACTGTGATAAATGGGCAAGAGGAACCAAGAGATACAGGGGTTCAGAAATGGGTGAACTCACTTCTGGTTGGGGAAACTGAGACATGCTTCAGTGAGGGGACAGGCACTCACCATGGCTTTGAGGACATTTCCAAGTTCCTGTATGAGCCTAAAAGTCCGCTGTTTACACGGCTCCCACTGACCTCACATGCCTGCCTATCTGGACAGTCAAAGAAGAGCTCAGCTGATGCTATTCCCTTTATAAACAGCATGTGACACCGATCAACAACAGCTTCACGGCTCTCCTCTTCTCCAAGCTTGATTTCATAATCCCTCCAACATGCCTGATCTTCCTCCACTGGTCCAAGGAGTGATGCATTTGAGGTCACTCCCTACCTTAGGGGCAGTATATTGGCTTTCATATCAGCATTACCAGGCATTACCATCCAGCCACGGCAGGGGCCTTCCGGTCACAGCCATCCAGTTAATGTGCTATTCTTTATGTTTACATAAAAATCCGTTTCACTTTTTGAAGAAGTTAGAATTACTTTCAAAAGTGTTAATGAGTTATCAGAGTAACTATATAAAATAGGAAACACATTGTGGGTTTTTTTTCCCCCTTATTTCACAAAGGAGTCAGGGGAGGGCTCATCTGTTTAGCAAGAAATATTTTGTTCATTAGCTGGTGACATCATTGTCCTCTGAAATGAAGAGATTTTAGTCAGCATATGGAAAAAAAGATGAAATTCCATTCTTCTCCCAGAGGTGCAGTGTAACACTGAAATAATCTCTCTGGCAGTTTCAAAATTAACTAGTTGTCGCCAGATTTGAAGGCGGAGGAGAAGGAGGCAGAGGAGGAGAAGATAATTACATGATACTCGTATTTGTATAAAGTATGTGAGAATTTGAGGTAATGTTACCATCCCCTAGAGGCAAAGGCTTGTCAGCACTTAATTCATTGAAAGAAACTATTGAAAAATGAACTATAAAGCCAAAGGAACAAGGAAGGGATACTATGATCCCCAATAAACTCTCTTCTTTTGCTTAAAACTCACAAAATCTAAATTGCTTTTAGTTACCCCCAAATAATGTTGCTACTTTCACTGTAAGGAAGAAAGAAAATATAAGACCTCAGGAACCTTACAGCCAAGTCTAGGGAGATTTCAGTAACAAGTAAGCTCACCCATCATGATTCTGCAAGTTTCCATGGAGCAGAGAAAATGCGTTTCCTTCTCGTGAAAGGAGTTGGGGGGAAGAGAGATGTTAAGTGACGGAAAAGGAACCGACTTCCCCTCCATTCTGTAAATCTTTGGAAGATTTGACTGCTTGAGATTACGTCACCCTGCCCACAGGTCAGAGACCCCTGCTGGTCATACAAAATAGGGAAGTTGAGATGAAAAAGTTACAGGAAAGTAGGCAACAATTCTATAGCTCTCTCTGTAAAGAGTGGGGGAGTGTTACCCAAAACACATCCATGGTGTCAGGCACACTAAAGACTAAAGCCAAACACCAAACCCACTCATTCCCAAGTGCCTTCAATTCTCACACAGCCCGTGCCATGGAAAAAGGATGATTCCAAGCAAGACTGCCAACTAGGGCAATTACATAGGCGTTTGAGGCTCTAGTTTCTAGAGCTGATGAAGTTTTCATCCCAGAAGCGGTAAGTCTCCCAAGGGACTGGGTGGTGTTTGCAAAGTCACATTGCTTTTATGGCGTCTTAGACGGACTGATTCATGGATCAGGCATGATGCCTTCTTGGACAGGGCTGCTAAACAACCTTGACTAGGCACATGACAATGTAAAAATATGGAGAACTGGTGGAGCCTGCATGGCAACGGAGGGAAGGTGCAGAAACCAAGTTCTTTCCTCTGACCCAAAACTTAGGCCACCAATCGGCATGGGCATCTGTTGAAGATGGAGGCAGGTGGGCCTACGGTGCCTCCCAGAGTCGTGATCTATGACCTTAACATACTTCTCCTTATGTTTGTTGAATAAATAATAAGCAAATTTACTTCCAAACAGAAGAAATCTTGGCTGAATCCTTAGAAAATGAATCAGTTAGAGCTAGAAAGGTTGTTTGTGGTCATCTAACTGGCAAAACAATCAGGTCATGATGACTGCTGAAAGCTAAATCACAGAATATTCTTCCCACAACAAGTAACAAAATGAACAGCGCCCTAAAAAACACAATTACTAAAAACTGGCAAAAATTCTACACCAAGAGCATCCAAAGATACATAACCTAACATATTAAACTTCAGAACTACATGATCAAGTTAAGAAACAAATTTCTGAAGACACAGAAAAGGAAGTAAAGTGTGTGGCCCTCTCTATCTTCTGCTCTAGGAGCAGCAGAAACCGCTTCAGGAGAGGAATGAGTGAAAAGATGGAAAGTCAAGTGTAAAGCTGGTCTTGATTGGAAAGAAGCCTCTAGAAATTCACCAGGGATGAGAGGAATGAATTAAAAGCAGGCTGGCTCTGGCAGACCCATTCCTCCAACCTTAAGCAAGCAATGTGAACAGTGATGCAGAACGTTTAGCAAACTCTTAGCAGGAGGAAGTCTGAGCCCAGGTATCCCAGTGAAGACCACATTCCAGCTCAGTTTGGTTTCCCCCTCCTTGGGCTCTTACATTAGGCTATAGCAACAACAGGGGCTTCCCAGGTGGCACTAGTGGTAAAGAACCTGCCTGCCAATGAGAAGATACAGGAGATAAGGGCTCAATCCCTGGGTCAGGAAGATTCCTGGAAAAGGAAGTGGGAATCCACTCCAATATTCCTGCCTGGAGAATCCCACGGACAAAGAAGCCTGGCGGGCTACAGTCCATAGTGTCGCAAAGAGTCGAACATGACTGAGTGACTTGGCACACACACACACACACACACAGCAACAACAAACATGAACGGATCACAAAATAAATAAAGAAAACACCGCATCATCTGGCAGTATGGCAAATGGGTCAAAAAGTGATCCTCATTATATCAGAACAAATAGAAAATGTGACCTGAACTACCCATGCATGATCAAAATGAAAAGAAATGCATGAAACGACCCAAACTGTAACAAGGAGGGGAAAGAGAGAGACAGAAAAGGCATGGGCCAGCACAGTGATTGTATTCTTGATCCCCATCTCTCTATCAGAAGAACACGAAACTCAAGGAGCAGGAAGAAAGCCTCAACAGTTGCTTCTCGTTATAAATAGTTTAGGAAGAATATGAATTCAATTAAACGAGGCCTCAAAGACAAGATGCAAAACATAATGATATGAATTTTAAAACTGCAGTCATACATGGAAGCAACCTAAATGTTCGTTGACAGAGGAACAGATAAAGATGTGGCATGTATGTATGTATGTATGTATGTACATATGTGTACACACACACACACACACACACACACACACAATGGAATACTATGCAGTCATAAAAAAGAATGAAATAATGCCATTTGCAGCAACACAGATGGGTGCAGAGATTATCATACTGAATGAAGTAAATCAGAAAAAAGACAAATATCATATGGTATCACTTATATGTAGAATCTAAAAAAGATACAAATGAACTTATTTATATAACAGAAATAGACTCATAAACATAGAAAACAAACTTATTGTTACCAAAGGAGAAAGAGGTGAGGAAATAAATTAAGAATTTGAGATCGACATATACACACTAGTATGTATTAAACAGATAGACCACAAGGACTATATAGCACAGGTAACTATATTGTAATCTATATTGCAAGATCTTGTAATAACCTATAGTGGAAAAGAATCTGAAGAGGAATATGTGAGTATGTGTGTGAAATGCAATCACTTCACTGTACACCTAAAACTACCATAGTGTTGTAAATTAACTATACTTCAATTTAAAAAAATTGCAGTCATAAGGAAATGCAGACCAAACAACCTATCACAGAACCAACTTGTAAATATTAATAAGAATGAGCAAAGAATAGAATCAATACCGTGGAAGTAAAAATTTCGATAGGAAAATCTATATTATTTTAAAGGTGTCTCATGGTAAAGAATCCGCCTGCCAATGCAGGAGATGAGGGTTTGATCCCTGGGCTGGGAAGATCCCCTGGAGAAGGAAATAGCAACCATTTCCAGTACTCTTGCCTGGGAAATCCCATGGAAAGACAAGCCTGGCAGGCTACAACCTGCAAGGTTGCAAAAGAGTTGGATATGACTCAACAACTAAACAATCAAATCAAATTATTTTAATCCATTTTCTGATATGATCCAAGTGTGAAGATTTACCCACCTATTCACCTAAGCCCAGGGCTTCCCTGGTAGCTCAGCTGGTAGAGAATTCACCTACAATCCAGGAGACCCTGGTTCAACCCCTGGGTTGAGAAGATCCCCTGGAGAAGGGAAGAGATATCCACTCCAGTAATTCTGGCCTGGAGAATTCCATGGACAGAGTAGTTAGGCAGGCTACAGCCCATGGAGTCACAAAGAGTCGGACGTGACCGAGTGACCTTCACTCACTCACCTAAGCCCCCTGGCCTTGCTGCTCGCTCTACCCGACACAGTTCTCTTCCTTCTCCTGGTGAGCGACTGCTGAGCTTCAGTCATCTTTTCTGGGCTTTCTACACTCCCCTCACCGAGCCTAATGGAGTTTCTGTGTGCACGTCACACGCTCAGTAGAAATATTCCAATTAAGCCCTCAGTCATGCTGTCCACTTCTCTGTCTCTTCTCAAATATAAACCCCTGTGGATAGGGACTGGCCTGTCATAGGTATTCAATAATGTTTGCACAATGAATGAGGGAAAGAATGTTCATGATGGCATTCTTTCATCTACATTCTTTCATCTGGGTCAAAAGCACAGGGCAAGACGTGTCCTTGTAGGAACTAATTATGCAATGCGATTAGAATTATACTAGTAATAGTTCAGTCAACAAGATATGACAGAAACTGTAGTACAAAGAGAAACAGGGGCAGAGAAGAGAATAAAGGGATATTTCTATAGAAATCATTTTGTGATTGGGATTTGAATTAGAATTTGGTGTGTTAAAATACTGCTTTCCAAATGAATCCCCTTGGTGACTGAGTACAGTTTTAAGAGCTTTGATATAATGGGTAACTGTTAACTTATAGTTCAAATGAACTCTGAACAAGTGATGGGCAGCCTGTGACTTTAGTAAGTTGGCTTACGCTGGAAGGTGACCCTCAGTCTGAATCTGACTCATGAACCATGATAGCATTTGGGTCTCTCACCAGCCCACCCATTATCATAAGATTTGGCATCAGAGCAGAAGATTTAATGAGGAATTAACATGGAATGAAACAATATCATTAAGCAAGTAATGAAAATCCTCTTACCCCAATCTCCTTGAGGTTCATCCCAAAAGCAAAATAAGAAATTGGCAATGCAAATCTAAATGCCAATCTTTAACCCATATTATATCACAAGTATCTCTATTTAGATATAATCGGCTAGCAGGGAAAATGGTGTATGTCTTGTCTGGTATTTATGCATTAGGTTGGACAGATGAAACTGCCATTTTTAGAGGTTAAAAGCTAATATTTCCAGTTCACATGGCTCGACCTAATAAAAGAAGTAACAAGGAATTCCCTAGCAGTCCAGTGGTTATGACTCTATTCTCACTGCCAAGGGCCCAGGTTCATTCCCTGGTCAGGGAACTAAGATCTCATAAGCTGCACAGTGCAGCCAACATTTTTTTAAATTGAAAAAAAAAAAAAAAGTAAATAAAGATGAAGCTGAGGATGAAAGGAAAATCTTAAAAAAGAAAAGTCAAAACAGACCAGAATGTGCCTCCAAACTCTTAAACTTTTAAAATGCTAACAATAGGTTACATAATCCTCAGATTACGTTGTGTCTGGATATTTTGTCATTGTTTGCTTTTGTTCGTGTGATCTCTGATGTGTTGAGGAGGGTCTGCAGGCAGCACCCTCAGCTCCCTGTGACCGTACAAATCAGTGAAGATAGAGATGTTCCTGGCTCGTTTGCCAGGTTGTTGTCATTTAGTCGCTCAGTCCTGTGTGACTCTTCTGTGACCCCAAGGACTGCAGCCCACCCGGCTCCTCTGTCCGTGGGATTTTCCAGGCAAGAATACTAGAGTGGGTTGCCCTGTCCTTCTCCAAGGGATCTTCCCAACCCAGGATCAAACCCACATCTCATGCATTAGTAGCCAGATTCTTTATCATTGAGCCACCAGGGAAGCCCTAGTTTGCCAGGTGCAAAGAGCAAAAATTCCCAATGATTTCTGGGCCTGCAGTAAGAGCAGCCCCCAACATAACAGGTTGATGAGCACACAACCACATGCTCAATCAGCCCATCTGACTGTCACTATACAATCGTAGATAATTTCAAAACAATTAAGTATCATTTTTCCCAGACACTAATCCTAAGGTCACACGTGTTACTGAAATCACACCAGAGCCGCTACTCAGCCCACGTACACTTATGCCTTCTGAAACAGAAAATAAACTGATTATGTGTTGGGTAAAGGCATAACCAAGTAAATACACATTATTTACATTATGCTTGTTCTGAAAACTCTAGCCATCTGCCATAATATGCAAAAGCATAAGCACTGCTACCATGTTAATGGCACATACAAAAATAAACTTTTACGGGAACTCAAGCATTTCAAGAATGCCAGCGAATGGAAAGGCAGACGATCGTCACACAAAGTAATAGAGGCTGGCGTTCACTGGGTATTTATTTGGTGCCATTTAATACTTGAGACACCCGTGTCGGGTACATATACTTGGCTCGGGTTTGGAGGCTCAAAAAGATGAAAAAACTTGCAGAGCTAATAGGTGGCAGAGCTGGGATCTGAACCCAAAGTCTGACTCACGTCTGTGAGTTTAACCAGCCCCCTCGCCTGCCCACGCTGGGCAAATGCCTGGCCTTCCCCAGGCCAGAGCCTCCTTCCTGCCTAACTCTGTTTAAAGATGATGATCTTAAGGACTCACAGCAAACACATACCTCAAACTTTGGCCCTTCTCCCAGGGAGAAGGCTGGGGATAGAGGGTGGTGTGGAATAAATGACAAGAAGTCGTCTAAGCCATGGTTCTTGGTCAGCTTACGTCCAATGAGAACAAAGCTCACGTTTCTCACAGACTTTGTTACAAGTTATTTCAACAGACTGATTTTATCTCTGGTCTCACCATACACTACAGGTCTAAAGAATCATTTCTTCCACTCTTCTAAAGAGAATTTTAATAAGTCTCTATTGTACTATCATTTCAGTTGCAAAATCACGTCTGTTAAAATTGAGGAATATTTCTTCTTCCCACCCAGCCAAATACAAAGGAAATTTACAGAAGGTATCCATAAAAGTCTGAATAGTTATCTCAAGATTTCAAGTGTGCATTAGAAGACCAGAATCAATAAAAGCTATTTAGCAAGATTTAGAAAAGTATTAATTTTTTTTTGGGGGGGGGGGGGTGCCGGGGCGGGCACAGTGTAACACGGCATGGCATAAACATGCAGTCCCAAGGGTACAAAAGCCCTCTGGCAAATTAAGGCTAGGTCAAACTTTTCTTCTTTCTCCTGGTCAAATCAGAAGTCAAACAAGTTGAGTAAAGCTCTTCTGTTCAAGAAACAAAGATCCAAAGTGGACATCCAACCATCCTGTATTTAAGCCTAGCGAGTATAAGTGTTAAAGTTACAACAAGCAGAACCATTTTCTAGCCACAAATCAAAACTTAACTGCCAATTAGAATCCTTTTAAGCTAAAATCCATAGATTAAGTTATGAAAAAACAAATCCTCTAGGAAAAGAGACTAAAAGAAAAAATTTTAATACCATTAAAAGCAAACAATAACAACTAACATTTAGAAATGTAATTTATTTTTATGCTTGGAATCTATTCTCTCAAGGTAGGTAGGTAGGTTTAGTCACTAAATCATGTCCGACTCTTATGACCCCATAGACTGTAGCCTGGCCAGGCTCCTCTGTCCATGGGATTTCCCAGCAAAAATACTGGAGCAGGTTGCCATTTCCTTCTCCAGGGGATCTTCCCAACCCAGGGATTGAACCAGGATCTCCTGCATTGCAGACAGATTCTTTACCGACTGAACCACCATAATTTAAGAGCAAAATGACGGTAGAGAGAAGGTCAAACGTTTTCATAAAGATACGTTTACTGGACCTACAATGTCAACTCTAAAACTAGGTCTGCTTGAATCTTCACAGTTTATGCATTCAATAAATATTTACTCAAAGTTAGCAAAAAAATGAAAATTGTGTTCTTTAAAAACACTGGTACTATCTATAGGTGGGAGACAACCCTGTAAACTCATCATGTATTGTCATTAAAAAAGGTCTTCTTTGGGAATTGGATTTCCCCAAACAACAAATCTATTAACACTCATTTCTATTTTCTTTTGATACCTTTGTAATATAAAAACAAAACTAAAATTTCTGATAAATTTTAACTTGTGGACTTTGTCTAGAAGTTCACCCTAATAAAAGAAACATATTCAAAATAAGAATCATTTTCATTTCATCAGTTATACTCAAGAATTTTGTTATTTAGCCCTCTTTTAAAAAATCTGGTTCCACCCAGAGTCTTAGACTCTAAAAAGTGCACCTTGGATTTATAGAAGCCTCTTGGACAAGCAGAAGCATCATTCTGCCTGTTGAGAGACACCCCCAGAGCATGATCTCTGTTCTCTGACTGCATTCTATATTAAGTGATTAAACTGCATTCTGTATTAAGTGGCCCTTTTCTTTGGCCATAATAGAAATTAAGGCATTTGTCCCTAAGAACCACTAAAAAAGTTAACTTTGTGGAATGTTCTCCTGGCTTTCAGCACATTATCTTTTAGCAAGTTCTAGACTAGACTAAAGCTAGCTATCTCTTCATGCATAACAACAGACCTGAATGTTCTGTCTGGAAGACAATGGCTGTCATTGAGGCAGGTGAAATGACTCTGAAAAACCTTAGTAAAAGCCATCTAGGGGTGAGAGCCAAGGTTATGGTTTATAATTTTAGAAAGCCCCCAAAAGATTTAACAATTTTGTGATCAGGCCAACACTATAGGGATATTTTAGTTGTGACCTTGAAAGTCCTTAATCAAGGAAACACTTAAAAAGTGAAAGAAATGACCACTTGATGTTGTGTCTCCGTTACCCGAAATCTGGACACAGTTCAGCCACATGGCTCCCCAGGTTCCTGGCAAAGCTATATTCAGAAATGGAATGAAAGGCTATGCGGAGATGCACATACGGATGTAAGGTATTATTATAACTCCACAGTGATAACATAGCTCTCCTTGCACAAATATTTCCCAACTCTAAATTCCCCCAAATGTAAAAAGTTATCAATTATGAAACGATGACTTGCTTTACAAAATAACTCAACTTCACAAAACATTTCACCAGAATTGCTTCATCCTCATAAGGAACTCCAGATTCAAAAACATAATTCCAAGTTTTTCGGGAACACAGTTTGTATAAAGTGAAACAACTAAACAGGACTAAAATAGATGCTTGCAATGGACTCTAAGAGCTCTGTGCTTTATTTCCCTTGCTGGTGCTTTAATATTTCCATATACATTGTATTTTTTAAAATAAGCTGAATAGCATCATAATCAAATAATTGACAATTACAAATTTTTTGAAAAGAGATTTCACTGCAAGAATTTCAGGCACAGATCACCAACTCTTACCTACCAATTTTGTAAAAACAAACACTATGATTTACTAAAATGTATGCCTTGAGTAATGGAGAAGGAAATGGCAACCCACTCCAGTATTCTTGCCTGGAGAATCCCATGGAGGGAGGAGCCTGGTAGGCTAGTCCATGGGGTTGCAAAGAGTCGGACATGACTGAGCGACTTCATTCACTCACTCACTCACTCATGCTTTGAGTAAAAAACTTGAAATCCCAGAAAGACAGAGAGCATAAATTCCTTTAAACATTTTCTTAATCAGAAGGCAAACTGAACCTCAACACAGAAAGGCGAAAGCTTAAAATGAGAACTCTTACAACCTTCCTCCTGCAGGAGGTAAAGGAAAACACAAGTTACTAAAATAAAATGAAAAATATTAAAATACACATTCAGATGATTAACAAGGGATCCCGTTAAGTTCTCAACCAGAAACTCTCTTTAAAAACTCTGACACTCACAACAGAAGTTTGTTATTAATGAATAACAGCAGAGAACAGATTCCCCTCTGGCAAAGAGAAAGCTATTTTTCACTTCCCCTGGTAACTATCTTTAGTACTTCATACTCTTGGAAACCAAGAATGTGCATATGGATTTATTGTGAAACAACATGCAATTATCGACTGCCAGTTCTGGGGGTGGGGGAACCTATGAATCAACGCAAATGAAATCTTAAAGCACGACAGGCATCAATATAGGCATTGAGGTCTGGTGACAAAGACCTTATGATCTCTGAAACTTTCATGGCCTGGGCATTCCTGACTAGGGCCAGTGGGCTATTTACATCTCAGTATAAGCCCTGGCCCTCACACAAAAGATAATCAAAGCCCTGAACCCAAGGCAGCTGGAGTAGTACACAGTGGGAATTATCTGAAATTAATTACTTGCTATCAGGCAAATGGAGCATCAGTGAGAAGCAGTATTTTGGATGGAGTTTCTTGCTGAGTCTCCGGGAAAACACAGGACAGACTAAAGTCAGGTTAAGAGGGGCAAGTGTCACACACATCGGGATTACCATCAAGTACAAGCAAACCGGTACCAATGGTGGTCGGGCACAGTGATGAATGGTGTGACTGAACATGGTGTGGGTTGTTCGCACAGAGACAGCTAGCAAAGTACACGGGGTAGACAGCCTCTCTTCAGAAAACTCTCTCCAATGCTGAATAGACTGTCTTCATTCGCCAACATCTTTCAGTAACAAAGGCCAGGCATTCTGTTTTTTTGTTTGTTTGTTTTTAGCCATGCCACAGGGCATGGGGGAATCTTAGGTCCCTGACCAGGGATGGAACGTGTGACTCCTGCACTGCGAGCCGTCAGTCTTAACCACTGGACCGCCAGGAACGTCCCAGGACTGTAAGACATTCTAGAGCTTCTGGGAAATTGTGCTGAAAGTGGAGGGAGCATATGGTATCGCTGGCCCTCCGTCCAACTGGGAAAGGCTGAGCTTATTTTTGAGCCGTCTATGAAGAAACAGTTTGCTGAGGAAATGATAACTAAGTGTGTGCATGAATCTCTGTGAGCAGGAGTGAGGGGGTTTTAACTTCTGCATCGTAAACACTACGGCGGCAGAGTCTCCCCTTTCACCTTTGCAACCTGAACACCTAGCACAAAGTGGCACATCCAAGTGCTCCACAAATGTCACCGAAGTGAACAAACAAATGCGCCAGAGAGTACCCGTTTAAGAAGTACCCGTTTCATTCTGACAGCTGATGTCAAGGTGATGGTTGTGATTTACCCTCTGAAAGGGGCTCAACAAACCAATACTTAATATAATGCTTTCTCAGCAACTGGTTTTATAGTAACTTTTTCCTAAATGAGACAAGCCTCTCTCCTTGCCATCTAACTATGTGAGGTTCTACCACTGTCCTGTTTCTCTGAATGGATAAAGTCTTATGACCTCTCCCTTGATGCAGATGCTATTAATCAGGACAGTACCCAGTGAGACGGACACCAAACGACCCACTAGGGATGACTGGGGCTTTGTGATCTCTCTCCTTCGAGTTGGGTCTGAATCACAAAGAGTCCCAAGTTACGGTATTTATTCTTCATGATTCTTTGGATTCATGATTTACATTTATATTTTGTTAGTCTTTAGAACTAGAGGATAAGAGACCCAAAATGATGCATTGAAAACCACAGATATGGTTCCTTTGATGACCTCATAGTCCTAGGACATGCTGCTGGCTAACATATGACACATTTATTATTATAAATGGTAAAGTCTCAGAACCTTGCACACAACACCATAACATGCAGTGTTTTCAAATGAATAACTCTGTGGGCCTTTTGTTTGTCTATTTGTTTGCTTTAGTTGCAATGGAATCTGGTGCTTGATTTAGGAAATCAGGGACAAGAAGATAGTGGGAGGGTTATATTTACTATAGATATGCCATCATTTGTTACTTAAATGCAAAGCAAGTATAAAGACTGAGTCTGTAGTTGGAAGACATAAAACAAGCTCTTAAAAGCAGCCAAGAAGAATGACCACTCAAATACAAGCTTGTGCACTAAATATTTCTCAAACAGGCTATAGGAGCTGAACACTGTGCTAGGCATGCCTTTCTTGCTCAAGGAGTTCATAATTTCAACCTCAAGGAGGTTGATAGACAATTAATTCAGATACTCCAGGACACCTGTTAGGTTTTGTGTTGCAAGCTAATTTAACAAAGTGCCAAACAGAAAGCTATGAAAATATACTCGAGGATGCTAAAGTTTCAGAGGACGTGGCAGCTGGACGTCACCTTGAAGGAGGCATGGATTTTTATCTGGAAAATATGGAGGAAGACCTTTCAGGAAATGCACAAATTAAAGCAGAGAGCATGAAAATACAAGTTCTGATCAGTAACGCATGCAGGCTCCAGTGTGGATGGAGTAGAGGCTGTTAGGGCAAAGGATGAAAGATGGGAGTAGAGAAACTGATTAAAGCCAGATCACATAGGGTCTTGAGTCTGCCAAAAATTTTGAAATTTATCTTGTAAAACTGGAAAACCATCAGCCTTTTGTGCATGCATGCAAGCTTAGTCACTCAGTCGTGTCCGACTTTTTGTGACTCGGTGGACTGTAGCCTGCCAGGCTCCTCTGTCCATGGAATTTTTCAGGCAAAAATACTGGAATGGGTTGCCACTTCCTCCTCCAGGGGTTCTTCCCAACCCAGGGATCAAATCCATGTCTCCTGCATTAGCAGGCAGATTCTCTACCATTGCACCACCTGGGAAGCTCCTCAGCCTTTTGTGAAACATAGGAATGTAAGAAAAGGTGTATATTTTGGAAAGATGACTGGCTGTATGGAGCATTAACAAGAGGAAACAAGAGACTGAAAACATGGAGGCAGAGTTGTTTCCAGAATTTAAGGAAGAAATGTCCTAATAAACAAAATCATTGTGTAAGAGATGAAAAAAAGCGAACTCCCTTCATTTTCATGTCATAAAGTTTGATGATCACACCATGAAATGTCTATTTGAAACTCTGGAACTCTAATTCCTATGATCTTGGTGGAACTCTTGGGAAGTACTGTTTTGGTCACTTTAAAATGAATAATAAAAGGCATCAAAACTGGAAGAGAAGAAATGAAATTGCCTCTGTTCTTGGGTGACATGGTCTTACATGCAGAAAACACTAAAGATTATACACAGGCACAGACACACTCTACTGGAGATAATAGCAAAATTCCACAAAGTTGCAGAGTACAAAATTAATGTATGAAAGTCAGTTCCATCTTTATATACTGACAATGAACATTTTGAAAAGGAAATTAATGTTATCATATGTAAAAATAACAATAAGAATAAAATACTTAAACTTAACCAAGGAGGCAAGACTTTAATACTGAAAACCACAAAACAATGCTGAAAGACCAATAAGATGTAAATAAATGGAAGGATAGCCTGTTTCATGGATTGGAAGACTTCATATTGTTAAGATGACAATACTACCCAAACTGATCTACAGATCCAAGGCAATCCGTATCAAAATCTCATGGTTCTTTTTGCAGAAATAGAAAAATCCAGACTAAAACTCATATGGAATCTCCAGGGATTTTAATAGCTAAAACAGTCTGAAAAAGAGCCAAGTTGGAAGGCTTACATATCCCAATTTCAAACCTTTCTACAAAGCAACATTAATCAAAAAGGACAGACATATGAACCAATGAATAAAATACGAGAGCCCAGAAATAAACCCTTACATATACGGTCAATTAATTTTCAAAAAGGGTACTAAAACCATTCAATGAAGAAAGGACAGTCTTTTCAACAAATGGTTCTGGGAAAACAAGGAATCTACCACAAAACAGTGAAGTTGGATGCATACGTTCTATCATATACCAACAGTAACCTAAAATGGGTCATAGACCTAAACTTAAGAGCTAAAACTGTAAACTCTTAAAAGAAAATCTTTACCACAATTATTTGGCAATGATTTCTTGGATATGATACCAAAAGCAAATGCAAATTAGATTTCAAAATTTAAAACTTTAATACCTCCAAGGACATTATCAAGAGAGTAAAAAGGTGGGACTTTCCTGGTAGTCTGCACGAGTTATATCCCTGGTCAGGGAACTAAGATCCCACATGCCACGAGGCATGGCCAAACAAAAATAGTGAAAAGGCAACTCATAGAATGGGAAAGAATATTTACAAGTTATGTACCATATAAGGGATTAATATTCAGAATATATAAAGAACTCTTACAACTCAACAACCAACAGAACAAAAACACAACTGAAGAATGGGCAAATAACTTGATAAACACTTCTATAAAGAATATATTAAAATGGTCAAGCACATAAAAAAGGATGCTTAAACATTAGAGAAACCAAATCTTAGACCCTAGAGAAATCAAATCTAAACCACAATGAGATATCATTCTATACCCATTTGGAATGGCTGGGGGGGAATCAAAAGTGTTGGTGAGGAAGCAGAGAAATTAGAACCTCCATGTAGCTGTCAAGAGCGTGAAATGATGTAGCTGCTGTGGAAAACAGAACAGCATCGCCTCAGAAAGTTAAACAGAGAAATTAGACAAAAGTGGTATCCATGTGCAGTGGAAATATTGTTCATCCATAGAAAGGAATGAAGTTCTAGTATAGTTGTAATAGGGATGAGTCTAGAAAACATGGGGCTAAGTGAAATAAACCAGACACAGAAGGACAACCATTGTATGAGTTCACTTCTATAGGCACTTTGTAAGTACCTAGACTAGTCATATTCATAGAGATGGGAAGTAAAATGTGGCTGCCAGGAGTTTGGAGAAGGTGGGGTGAGAATGGAGAGTTACTGTTTAAGAGTTATGGAATATCTGTGTCAGATAATGAAAAAGTTCAGGAAGTGGGTTGAGGAGATGGTTGTACAGCAAAGTGTATGTACCTAGTGCTACTGAATTGAACACTTAAAATGCTTATAATGGTAAATTTTAAGTTGTACTTGACCATAATAAAGCAGCATGAACCAACCAGCATGAACAGTACTATTCCAACTGCAGATTATCAGGTAAAGAAAAGAATAACACCTCAGAAGAGATGCCTCTTTTCAGATCCAGGTGGGAGGTGGTAATCGCAAAAAGAAGCCCAAAGGCTGAAATGGTGGAGGCTGTCCCTTTTTAGTAGAAGCGGTTAAGATGCTCAATGAGACAGTAAACTTACATTGCAGTTTGATGAGCCCTCAAATGTTGGGTAAGAACCGTCCGGCCAGTCGGCAGGATCCAAGGCAGTGGACTGCCGGTGCTGGGCCTCATACTCCTTGAGCTGCAACAAGAGAAAACAGAAGACTGAAACGGAAATAATGGCCCAGACTGTCTACCAAGCAGCAGAAGAATACTTTGGGCACCATCTTCACACTGCTGTTGGTGACCAAGTGCCAGCCAAAGCCAAAAGTCCCCAAACAGAAAGAAGATACAAGCCCTGTCTTGAAGGTTTTCATCTAAATCAAACCAAGAGACACAACAGACTCCTTGTATTCTGTATTCCAAAAAGAACCTTGATTTTCCTTCTCCAACACCCTCCAACATCAAGACTCATCTTTCTCAGTTTAACTGGAAGTCTGATAACAGAACTTGTCTGTAGTCTGGCCTCTGGATTACCTCTCCTTGTAGAACACACAAGGTGTAGACTTGGGATATTTTAGTAAAACAGGTGGAAGCCGGAGAGTGATTTTTAAAAATTGCTTGCTTGTCCTGACTGCCTCGAGTTCAGTTCAATGTTATCATCTAACAAATGTTACAGGATTTATTTGGGATCCTCTGGATGAGAGAACAATATGTTTAGAGACATTTAAAGTTTGACAAATGAGGTATTACAGAAAATTAACCAAGGTAACCTAGCAGAGTCAGGCACGACTGAGCGGCTTCACTTTCACTTTTCACTTTCGTGTATTGGAGAAGGAAATGGCAACCCACTCCAGTGTTCTTGCCTGGAGAATCCCAGGGACGGTGGAGCCTGGTGGGCTGCCGTCTATGGGGTCGCACAGAGTCGGACACGACTGAAGCGACTTAGCAGCAGCAGCAGCAACCTAGCAGAAGTAGATGAACAAGCTTTCTGAATAGCAATGTGAGAAGTTCTAGGTGTTTTCCTAAAAACAGGTAGAAATTTAGCTATCTGCATGATACAATTAAGTTGTCGCTGCATTAAAATTCTGTTATAAAGTGGTTTTTAGGTACAAATTTAAGATATTGATCAAATCACGGTCCATGAATCAAGACATCAAAGAACAGAAACAATATGACCTAATAGCCCAGGAGATGGTACCAGGACCGTCCTTTACCACTGGAGCTATGTGGATGTAGCAAATCCATTCTACTAGAAAAAAAGCAAACTTCCAAAGACTTATTTCTACTTTGAAATTTTTCTCTGTGCACACTTGTGACAGGAAATGGACTGGGTAAGGCAGACAATACTAACAAGTAAGGGTTCCCAAATAGCTTAACCTCCCTGTGCTTCAGTTCCTTCACATGGAAAACGTGATGACAATAAACTGTCTCACAGGACTATTATTAGAAAAAGTAAGATAACACAGCAAGCTTAACACACTGCACCCTTTGCAATAATAATATACTTATTATGATGGTATTATCGGGCTTCCCTGGTGACTCAGATGGGAAAGAATCCGTCTGCCAATGCTGGAGACGTGGGTTTGATCCCTGGGTTGGGAAGATCTCCTGGAGAATGGAATGGCTAGCCATTCCAGTATTCTTGCCTGGAGAACTCCGTGGACAGAGGCACTTGGCGGACTACAGTCCATGGGGCCGCAAAGAGTCGGACACAACTAAGTGACTAACATACACACGTGATTATCACCCGTGTGGTTTCAGAGAGCTCAAAGTTCACATCAGTTCTGGACATCTGAACTTCTGCTATTCAGGCACTTAATATTATTTTAATCTTTGTAGTGTATTAGGGGGATTGATATGCTCTAATCTCTATAATACACTTAAGTGACATACTAGCATGCTCTTCCTTTCCAGAAGTGCATTATTCTTCCTGTATGAGCAAAACAGCTGCCCTCTGAAAAGGGAGGTTATCGTCTGCTTTTCAGGGTCCCTGCCACACTTTACTCAACATTAGCCCCAAGTTCCCTGAGGCACTAAATAAGCAGTTCATCTTTAGGAAAACAAAACGAAGTCCTCCCCAGTTAATCATAAACAGACAACATTTTTCTTTTGCTATCTGTCCATTTCCATCATTTATCTTGGAGCCTAAGAGTACATGTGCTTCTTCTTTCTTTAAAAAAAAAAAAAAATCATTTGTTGGTTGTATGGCTTGTGGGATCTTAGTTCCCCAATCAGGGGTTGAACCCAGGCTCTTGGCAGTGAGTGGGAAGAGTCATAACCACTGGACCACAGGGGAATTTCCCACGTGCTTCTGATAAACATTCAGATTTGTGCTCTATCTAAATTTGCCTTGATTTTTAACTTACTAACTTAAAAAAAACAAACAAAAAAAACAAGATCTTTAATATTTTACAATAAAAAAAGCCTGGTTATTATTTACATAGTTACTCTTTTATAATCCACTCTGCTCCCAAAGACACTTGATGATGTTCATTTGAGAAACATGCGTATTTTAAAGCAAAGTTATGGAGCTTTACTTTAATTCTGGGAGTTTTTAAATAATGGCATTTTAAAGTGTGTGTGTGAGCATGTGTGTTGGTGTCTGTCCATCTGTCTATCTCAGGAGGAACGACTACCTTCACATCCCATTTTCCCAAGTCTTGTAGTTTTCTCATACTTGAAGTCTTGGACATGATTCTTAGAGGGATGGCCATCTTTAATAGGTTAATGCTTATCCTATTGTAAAGACTTTCATGGTGAGCAATTCTAAAATGTTCCCAATTCTGAGTGCTTATTATAAAGAACATTTATATTTAATCCAAGTCTCCTCCAGCTTCATTCATTTCCTTTTATTCTCTCCTCAGTAGAGATGAAAACAAAACCCTGTTCAGTACATCCTAAAGATGGACTGTTTAATAATCCTTCATATACTTGAAGACAGTGAATAAGTTCTTTTCTGCTTCTTTTCTGAGATAAATCCTTTCCAATTTCAGCCCACGAGACCTATTTTTAAAAAAACCCTCAATCACTTTGTTGCTCTCCTATGGCCTCTCTTCATGAGCCTTTAGCTGCCCACATTCCTATGATTGATGTGCAAGAGCTGCTACAAGGAAATGATTCAATAATATATGTGGGTTCTCAGCTCATAATTGCATGCTCTGGTATATCAGATGCCCAGACTCCCTTTTAAAAAAAAAGAAAAAAAAACTGTTATCCAATTTCCCAGTTACCATAGATACGGACTCAGGCATACACCCTTCTCAGGAGAACTATCCAGGGTCAACAGTTTGAAGGAACTATTCAGTTAACAAAAAAATAAAAATCATTAAGTTAAGCTGCTGTCTTTTTAAATCACACACTGCTTACACAGAGTTAATTCGTAAACTTCATTCTTTTTAAATGCTTTTGCAACTTACAGTGGTGTTTCACATATTAGTTCCTTGCAACCTTTTTCATTTTTATCTTTGTATTGACAACTGGGTTTTTGGGAAGGTGAATCATGGACATACTCTTCACAGAGGGTAAATATTCATCAATCAGATCAAATCCATATAAACAAAGCACCATGGGCCAAACTGTATTCATTTGAACACAGGCAAAATTTTCGCCGATATGGTGCTAGTGGTAAAGTCTCCTGCCAATGCAGGAGAATAAGAGACATGGGTTCAACCCCTGGGTGGGGAAGATCCCGTGGAGGAGGGCATGACAACCCAGTCCAGTAATCTTACCTGGAGAATTCCATTGACAGAGGAGCCTGGGAGACCACTGTCCATGGGGTCACAAAGAGTCGGACACGACTGAGTGACTTACACTTTCACTTTCACTTTAAAAGTTGCCCCGATACAGGAACACTGGGTTATACACCCAGCCCAGAAAAGAGAAAACCTTCTCTCCTGCTGCTGGGCTGTCCTGTCAAAACTAACGTCTAGACTTTCTACCTAGGGGTCAGTTTTTGCCCCTAACTTTCCAATTAATTACTTAAATTCATTAACATTACAAAAATAACATTGCACAACAATAACAAACTACATCGAGCAACAAATCGGGACACAAGTTATTAGATACCTCCTAACAAATCAAAGAAAAATTACACCTTCTTAGTAAGTCAAGACCAACGCTAGAAATTTCTCACAGGGACCACATCACCATCTTGCAAACACAGGCTCAAATTGAATTCCTCGCACTGTAACAAGGCTGTGCAATATTATCTAAAGAGTGGTAAAATGATCACAGTACATTAATTATACTGTGCATTTAATTGTGTCTAAATAGCAGCATGCAGACTTATGATAAAACTAATCTGAATCTTTGAAATATATCTCAAAGTACACTAGTGTTTAAGGAACTCTGAACTGTGTTCCACGTGCCCCAAGGGCTGTGCAAGTCAGTGCCCTGAATACCACAGATATTTACTAGCTAGTTTATATAAACTTTTAAGGGGCATAACTTTAGAAAATTCAAATACAAAAAATGAATCGGAGGAGCTAATTATTAACATTATTTTCCAAGTTCCTCCTTAGCTACGCTGAATGTGAAAACACATAAAAATTTAAAAATGCAAATATTTTAACCTCTTGCAGAATGTCTTATGAAACAGAATTAGACAACTCTCTGAAACAGATTATAATAATTCTTTAGTAACAGAAAAGCATTAAATACCTATGGGTCTTTTAGTCTCTGACTGACAGTGGAAGAGACACATGTCTGATGTCAGGAAAGTCCATTCTTATCATGGTCATTATAGGAGGTCTAACTCTTGATGTTTCTTTTATACAGTGATCAAATAAACTTAGATCCTTGAGCTGATCATAAGCTAAAGGAGGCAGATCCTTGGTTTTTCTTGTTTTGTCTCTGGCTAAAAGAAAGCCCATCCAGATGCCAGAAGCCAAGAATGTATCTTGCTTTGCCAAGAGCCGGCCAACAAGGTCCCCTGCTATTTCATCATCTGTCAAAGGACACCCACCTTTGTGTGCAAAATCTAATAAAGCTTGGAAAATGTTATCAATTTTTTCTTTAATCTGTTTCTGGATTGCCTTATAGAAAACATTCTTGGTGTCTTGGTGGGCTCTATTCTATAGGCAAAGGCAGCCAGCCTGGCAACAGCCAGGCTCCAGGACTAAAACCTCCATCCACGTCCACACAGCTGTGCCACCTTTTCATGGAGTTGACTCCTGGTTTGACTCCATGCAAACAACGGCTAGCTGATAAAGGTATCAGCTCAGAAAGGGCATCTAATTTTTTTTCCTCCCCAACTTTGAAAGTATTCTTTTGTTTCCTTTTCAATTATAGAAACGTGCCCCTCAAGTTGATAGTGTTAACTTTTGACTGTGTTAACTCAGTTGATGCTTTTAACATTTTCTTCTGCTCCAAGAAAACTGAGTTTGATGCATGCTATGCAACTCTCTTGCCAAACACGGATGCTGTCAGGATGAGCAGACAGCTTCTGCATTCAGAGCTTCCATTTTATGACTACACAAGGCATGTAACAGTATCACTCCCCAGACTGTAAGGACACAACTTGCCCACCATGGTAAAATATGGTAATATAGGTCTGTGTTTCTCACATGCATTTTCTAGGAATTCAACTGGGCTTTTTCCAAGTTGGCACCCCACTCCAGTACTCTTCCCTGGAAAATCCCATGGACGGAGGAGGCTGGTAGGCTGCAATCCATGGGGTGGCTAAGAGTTGGACACAACTGAGCAACTTCACCTTCCCTTTCCACTTTAATGCATTGGAGAAGGAAATGGCAATCCACTCCAGTGTTCTTGCCTGGAGAATCCCAGGGACGGGGAAGCCTGGTGGGCTGCCGTCTATGGGGTTGCACAGAATCGGACACGACTGAAGTGACTTAGCAGCAGCAGCAGCATGACACGCTCAAGGAATGGCACTGTAGAGAAGATGTACGGTGGATATATTGCCCCAGCTAGGTTGGGTGGCTAAAGGTGGGTGGGGCAGTGGGAGACCAGACTGAGGGTGAAGGTGAAAGTGATCAGCAGCATGGACAGGATGTTGTCACTTGTCACCTTCTTCATCACTGCCCCAGCACAGCTTCAGCCCACCAGGGATGCTGGCGGTTGAGATCACCCCTGCTCCTCTTCAATAGAGCGAGAGAAGCCGGCAGGCGGGCATCTGGTGGTGACCTTAGACCTCAGGTCTCCTAGGACAGGTCCCACCTCCCACTGCCCTCAGGCATTTTTTTCCCTGAGGATTGTCTCAGCAACATATTAAATGTTTTTTTAAATTACTGATGTGTACAGTCGGGTATTCTATAAATTTAGCTGGGTTTTCCTGATGGCTCAGCAGTAAAAAATCCGCCTGCCAATGCACGCAACCCAAGTTCGATCCCTGTCAGGAAGATTTCCTGGAGAGGGAAATGGCAACTCACTCTAGTATTCTTGCCTGGAAAATCCCATGAACAGAGGAGCCTGGAGGGCTACAGTCCATGGGGTCGCAGGGGTCGGACACGACTTAAGTGATTAAACCATCTCTCAGTATGTTTGTCACTATTTCAAGGTTTCATGCCTTCAAGATTCTGTTTCATGGTAAAGTCATACCTCACTCAATGATTCCTTAGTGACCTGAAATTCTAAATCTGCCTAATTTATGACTTATCTACCATGTGAACCAAATATTCAAAGTCAAAGTCAAGAATTAATCAGTCAGTTAGTTGGGCAACAAAGTGGGAAATCTCTTAGGAACTGCTATCTTGCTATCATAAATGCTACTCCAGTGTCCTAAAGGCTTCTTTTAGTGCCTAATTTAACTCAGAGCAAAACACACACACACACACACAATAAACTGTAATTAATATCTACTTAGAAATGAAAGCAAGCTAAAGTTTAAGGTTTAGAGATATAGCTTGTCTTTTTATTCAAAGTTTAATTTGTGGAAGGCTTCTTTTAGAACTAGCGTTTATAATGGTTCCGTTGACCTTTTCCTTGGTGTTTACTGAGTAATCTATCATTATCAGTCTATCCATTTACCCTTTGATGCCCCTGTCCTAGTCTCTTTGAGCTGCTATAACCAATCACCATAGACCGGGTGGCTTATAAACAACAGAAATTTCTCATAGTGCTGGAGGCTGGGAAGTCCAAGATCAAGGAGGTGGCAGATTTAGTGTCTGATGATGCCTGACTTCCTGGTTCACAGACAGCATGTGTCCTCACACAGGGGAAGGGGTAAAGGAGCTCCCTGTGGCCTCTTTTATAAGCTCACTAATCCCATTCATAAGGGCTCCACTCTGAAGAGCTAATCACCTTCCAAAGGTCTCATCTCCAAATTAGGATTTAATATATAAATTTGGGGGGATGGGGGGAGGACAAAAACATTTAGTCTATAGCCATCCTCAACATTTTTCAATGTAAGGAGGTCAGGTGCTCACAAATGTAAACCAGACATCCACACTCTTACCCGAGCAAGCGCTTCTTCGATGGTGATCATCTTTTCCTTGACCATCATCATCAACTGAATCCGTTCCTCATCACTCATTGTTATCTCGCTTGCAACGTAACCCACATCTTCTCCTAGAGATCAAAGAAGAAAAACAATAAGAATGAGAAAGATAACAGAAAGATAAAACAGGATGCCAGTCTTGATTGTGTGTCATCTAGGACTAAAGGATGTGATTCAGGACCCTGTTCTTGATGGAGCCACAGGAGCAGGAATGGGCTGCATTTGGGGAAGCCAGTGAGCCCGTCTCATTGGAAAACAGCTCCAGGAACATATGGATGTTACCATGGAAACAAATCCTTCAAAATGATCAGAGATTTTGTGACAGAGGGTATAGTGGAGGAGTTTTGGAAGAAGACGAACAGGGAGTCTGGAGTGACCAGTCAGGCAGAGACCCAATTTAAAGATCCAGTTAGAGGAGACAAGCACTCCTGGGCTTCTTCAGACAAGGGTTGTCCGTGTCCTTCCAGTTCAAACATTAACAAGAAGAAAATGTTTCTATGGAAGATGGGAAGAGAATCCTCTTTCAAGACAGAGAACTTGAAGGTCACAGTGTCTGCCGCAGAGCAAAGCTCACAGCCTGGTAAAAGCCTGTGAAGTGTGTTAGTCACTCAGTCGTGTCCAGCTCCTTGCATCCCTTGTGGACTGTAGCCCGCCAAGCTCTTCTTTCCATGCAACTCTCCAGGCAAGAATACAGGAGTGGGTAAAAGCCTAGATTTTTATAAAACAGTTTGACTGGTGTTCCTCAGGGGACATGCACAAGTAAATATAATCACAGGCGTGAAGTATTTTCCGTTCATTAGAAGAAAGGTACTATCTATGTGGATATCTGCAAGTGCCTCTGTCATAAATATGTTTCCACCCTGTGAGGGGAACTCAACTTCCAGTCTGGAATTGAAGGCAGCCAGAACTGCAGAGGGAAAGAGAACTCCTCGATTAGCATCCTTTGGCAGAGTTTTCCTGAAAAGCGAACATAGCCATCTGCTCTCAATACGAGAGCCACGTTGGCGTAGGTGCCTCTGATCAGTGCGTGGGGAGGTTCTGTCAGGCGCAGACGTGCTGTCACGTGTAGCTGGAGTTCTAACCCCTCACCTTTCTCCTCCACCACGTCTTTCCCACACACACATCACCACCATCGGTGTCGTCAGGATGCTGCGCTACGGACTAAACGAGTCTGGCTGCAGACTTGTGGGAATGCATCGCGGTCAGGACCTACCTTGGAATTTATGTTCCCCTGTGTTTCCTTATCTCATTTCCATTTTGTAATCAATCAGTCCAGAAACACCGCTCAAGTTCCCTTCGCCACTCAGTCCCTTGTGCGAGAAGAATGATGGTGTGTGCCAGGTAAGGGGAGAGAGAGCCTTGGTGGTGATTCATTTTACTATCTGCAACGCCTCCGGTGGTGGAGGGAGTTGCTTGGGTTTAAAAAGAAATCCACGTGAGCCGATGAACTGTTGGCTTCCTCCCGCCGTCTCTCTCCTTTTCTTCCTTTCTAAATAAGATTTTGTTAGAATCTGGGGTTTACTTTGAATCTCAAGTGATGCTGGGTGTGTCCCCAAAAAGGAGAAACTGTGAATGTTTAAGTATAACTCCCTTAGAGCAAGACAACTTAAATAAGCCCACTGACGACTGCCAAGGAACCAGGTGTGCCCCTGGCATACAGGCTGCCTGTGTTTCTCGTTTCCGTGTGTATGAATAACTGTGTATTCTGCACAGGGTAGGACACTGAGATTTCGTGAAAGAAAAGAAGTCATGCCAGTAGTGAGCAACTAAAAATGTTCATCTAATGATAACCTTATCCAGCCAGACTGGAATCTGGAAGTAGCTTTGTTTCCCCTCCCTGTCTGAATGCTGGAGAAACATAAATTATATAACTGGGCCTCAAAGGGATGACATATTTACTTACTATATAAACAACAACAAAAGACATGGCCAAGAGGAGGGCAGGAGTCCCTTCACAAAGCAGCCTGGGCAAATTCCCATGATGTCAGCCCATTAGACAGAGTTTCCAGGGGCAACAGCCCCGTAACTGTCCCTGCCACAGAAAAGCACCAGAGTTCAGAAGACTGCAAAGGCCCCAAGTGGCAGGGCAGGGGGGAGGGCCCAAAACTAACAAACGCCAAGACTTTCTAGACCCTTTTAGGGCCGATCTTGGCCAGGAAAGATCTCCCTGAGGTTGATGTGATTGAGAAAAGGAAAGATTTGGTCTCTGCTGTCAGATCTATGAAAAGAAAGGGCTGTGAACTCTTTCCATTTTGTTTTCTTTGATTTAAAAAAAAAAAGAAAAGAAAAAAAGAAAACCCACTGGGATGGAGTCTTAAAGTAATGATAGGAATGTCAGAAAAGCTGAACAGTTTATGGGCACATGCAATGACTTATTCTAACTTACAGCATCCGTTTAGATTAGCAGCCTAAACGTCTTAACATTTTAGAGCTGAAAGGACCTACTGTCCGCCAGCTGTGTTACAGTACCTTTTGAAGTCTGTCTCATTATTCCTTTCTGATTCTTTCGGAAGTTCTGCCAGAAATACTTATTTTTCTTCTTCCAATCTCCCTTTCCTTTAAAAAAAAAAAAGGCACAAGCAATAAATTCATTAATAACCAAAGTAACCTCTTCCTTACAATTCAAAGCTTGTCAGAATACTTTGATTTCACAAAAAAAGACAGTTTTTCTCTTTCAGTTTTGTGAAAAGACTTAGAAATGCCTATAAAGTTGTTTAAAAGAAATGCAAATTTCCTAAGAGCAAGAAATGGTACAAGGGAGTTAAGACGAGAAATAAAGAAACATCAAAAAAAAAGCAGGCAAAACATGCATACTTATACTCACTTTGATGTCTGTTTAACTACTGTGTCTAATTCTGCCTTGTCTTGTGGTATAGCTTCGCCCCTTGGTCTCAGCCACAATGATTTCAACTGAACCACAAATAGGATGCTTTAAAAAGTTAACTTTGTTTTGTTGTTATTTCTGTTGTTGATCTACCCTTGATTTTTTTCTGTTATCCCAGCTTTGTGAAGAGAACAGAATGGTTGATGTGTGCTGGGCACACTGGTGAGTCGGGCTGGTTTCACAGGTCTGTGGGGCTGACCCACCCTTCTCCCTTTGGTGTGGGTCTAGCTATGACATGGGCGGGGTGTGAGTCCCACCTCTCTGATACTCAGGTTACCTGGTGACCTACCTACAGCTCACCCAGGGCACCGTGATGAGAAAAGCAAACTGCCACCCTGCCGTGACATCTCCCAACTAGACACGCCCCCCTACACCTCCATCTTTCCCAGATGGTTCTGGGTGACTTTGATGTGAAACACAAATTCACTGTCATGGCTAGCCATTTTTCCTATCTGGTCGGCCTGTGATCCTCAGGAACATGTAATACTTTTTAAAAAGCAAGAGGAGAGGGGTCAAGTGAGGAAAAGGAAAGAACAGGGTGGCCCTTTATTCTTTAAAAATCAAATGAAGCGGCGGCAGCCCTATCTGTTCTCAGGGACAGGGCACACCCGAAGCTGCGGCTTCATCACCCGTTTGGGGTCGGGTTGCTCCACGGCCACTGGAAACAGGGCCCTGTGGAGTGACGTGCTATTGGCTTCCATGGTATAGACTGGTGGTGCCAGGCAGTGCAGCATGAAACAGACCCATGGAAACCCCATGCCTAGGGCTCCCATGCTAAGGGCATCATTTGTCAAAGCAGGACGCCCTCACTACGCTCTGACAACCCCTAGGACCACTGGAGGGAAACCAGAGCCTGGGGCCTGAGGCTGCCTCTGCTCTCAGCATCTGGAAGGCGCCTGCTGCCTTTGGGCTAAACAAGACAGCAAGTATCAGCCATGAAAGGTGGCAGCAGAAATGGGATTAGTAATACCTCTCTCTCAGGCAATCTCAGAATAGGATTTTTCTCTTGTAAGCTATGCTTCCCTGGTGGCTCAGCTGGTAAAGAATTCGCCTGCAGTGCGGAAGACTTGGGTTCGATCCCTGGGTTGGGAAGATCCCCCAGAGAAGGGAACAGCTACCCACTCCAGTATTCTGGTCTGGAGAATTCCATGGACTGTATAGTCCATGGGGTCATAAAGAGTCGGACACAGCTGAGTGACTTTCACTTTCACTTTCTTGTAAGCTATACTCTCCTCTCCTCCCATTTTAATATTTTTGAAATGGGTGTGCAGCTTTAAAAAAAAATGGCAAGACCTAACAATCTCCAGCATTGACCATATCCACTTTGTATCTAATGGCATATCTCACTTAATGCTCACTAACGCTGAACATATGATGTATTCCTATTTCCATTTGGTGGATGAGAAAACCAAGGCTTAGAGAGACAAGCGACTTGCCCGAGGTCATAACTAGGCAGCTGGTAGAGTCACGATTCAAATCCTAATCAAAGACTGACTTCAGCACTTACGCTCCTAATTATGACTACTTTGCCAGACTTTCTTGGAGCAAAACAGAATAAAATGTGACAAAATTAGAAAAGTCGATTTTATAACCAAGGAAATAAACTACAGAACATCTAAATTGTGCATAATCTTTCGTTCAAAAGCTCCAAATTGAAGGATTTACCCTAAAGACTGGAGAAGGAAATGGCAACCCACTCCAGTGTTCTTGCCTGGGAAATTCCATGGACAGAGGAGCCTGGCGGGCTACAGACCATGGGGTCGCAATGAGAGCGACACGACTGAACAACTGAGCACACACCCTAAAGACATGATCATGGGTAGGCTCAAGGATTTTCAGGGGTAGCAGCACTTCTCTGTGACAGAGAAAAAACTGCAAACAACTTACAAGCCCAGCAAAGAAGAGACTGGCTGTCTGAATTATGGCATATCCAACATGACAGATTACTATGCAGACTCTAGAATTTTACTGTGAAAAGGACTCAATCATATAGGGACATGCTCAGGATATATTCAGTTGTAGAATATGATCCAAATTATGCTTTTTAAAACCCACATAAACACAGAAAATAAGGGGAAAGCTGTCAAAATCTTAACAACGTTTATTTCTGGATGGAAGGGTTCTTTGTAGGTTTTGTGTGTTCACATATTTATATGGTCTATAAAGCATCAAAAGGAAATAATTCATTAGCAATGGTTAAACCAAGAAAAGTGGTACTGACCTACAGAGCTGTCTTCCGAGTTTGACTTATGGAGAGGATTCCTACAAAAGAAAAACAAGTGTGATTATCAAGGAACCTTACCTTCATGTGAGACCTGAAGACCCTCCTAACTAGTGAGACCCAGCATCAATCAGCTTAACGGAGCCCGGCAAATTTCTACAGAATATTAACCAACAGCCTTTCCCAGCCATCTGCCACCTTTCTAGAAACATGCTAATGTGCCACTTGTCAACACTAATTAAAGATTCACTCCAGGGTACGACCTATATTAAATGAAGGGAATGGACTTGACTGGGTGATCATTGAAGTATCTGTCATTTCTGTGAATCATTATCTACATGCTAAGTTATTTCCATTAAGAGGTCCTTCAGGGACGTCCTTGGTGGTCCAGTGGTTACGAATCCAATTGCAAGGGAGGGGACGCGGGTTCAATCCCTGGTCAGGGAACTAAGACCCCACACGCGACGGAGCAACTAGGCCCACAGCCGTGCCCCACAACTACGGAGCCACAACAACGATCCCCGCGTGCCACAACTAAGACCTCACAGGTCAAATAAATAAATACATAAATGCTTTTTTTAAAAAAGTCTTTCATATAAATGGGAGAGAGAAGACCAGTGAGAACACAGACCCAGCAGATGGGTCATAATGAGAAGATAGTCCCAGTATATGAGTAAGGTGGTCATCTGCAGGAGAGGTCAGGAGGTGCAGAGGTCCAAGGACAAGCCACAGGAGACCGGAAGCCCCAGGTAGGGAGCAGCCAGGATGCAGCTCCTCTGGTCGCTTGCTGCCATCTGGCAAGTGGGCTACATGTCTCATTAGATCCTCCAAAGTGCAAAGTGAAGCCAGAAGTATACACTTCTTTTTTTTTTTTTTTTCACAAGAGCTTCACCTTTTTAAGTGATGGCAAATAACTCAATGTTTTTAAAAATGTGTCCAAGTTCATTAATACATGTCTGGGCATCTGATTTGGCCCATACCCTCCCCTCCCCAGGCTGCCAGTGTGTGAACCTGAAATGTGAACTCGGTCCCAGACCAGGTGATTAAACCTTTCTCCAGAAAATACATAGACAGATGCCAACTTAAAGAAAGAAGGCAGAAGAACCAAAGAAAGTTCACATTGTTTTTTTCAAAAGGGGAAGAGCCGAGGTGGAACAGCATCTTCCACCAGGTGGGTCCAGAGTGAGAGGTAAGCACAGTGTCCCTGAGTTTGCTGAGCAGGAAAGCCAGGAAGAAGGAATCTGCATCAGAACACAAGCAGGGGAGCTCAGAGGATGTATGCCTGAATCTCCACTGCACCTATATCCACCCAGGGCAGAGCGCGGAGGCGGCATCTGGTGAAATACTCTTTAGTGTGAGAAGGGCAGAGTTCCACGGAAACAATCAGGAAGAGAAGTACCGTGTTGGCCCAAAAGTTTACTCGAGTTATTCCATAATATCTTACAGAAGAACCTGAGTGAACTTTTTGCCCAATATAGTGACCAAAAAAGAACCTACAGAACTTAAGTTGACCAGACAGGGGCTGGGGTCTTCCTCTCATGCAGAGCCACCTGTGATAAGTCATCTCTCTTTGGAATAACTGCATCGATGCTGGCTGCTGACCGACATTTGAGAATGGAAGCACCTTCAGAGCCCAAGTCTTCGAGAAAAGTGTTTCTGACTAGCACAAAAGGTGGATTGACTCCTACTGTCCATGAGGGGACAGAGTTAAGAACAAAGAACAGAAAACAGGGGAAAGGACTCGACTACTGAAGAGCCAGACCTGTAGCTGAGTTTCTCGCCCATACTACCACGCCGCCAACACAAAGAGACAAAAGGAAAACCTACCTTTTAACACATTTTGCCAGATTTAGCATCCAAAATACACTCTCTTCCTTTTGATCCACACAGTAAATGGAAATACCTAAACAAATATTTACCTGAAAGGCTTCCATGAAACAACCACCTCAAAGTTTCATTCTTTCGGTACAATGACTCAGTGTTGATGCTACTGTGAGTAACGTACATGGACAATCATGAAGAAGTGGAGCTCACAACGGGCGGAGGATGACAAACGGGAATAAATACGCGCGAAGAAGGAGAAGCAACAGCTGATGGACGACGGGGAAGGAGGGGAGGGGCACGGGGTGGTGGAAGTAAGAACAGGAAGGACAAGGAAGTGGAGGAGAAGCAGCGGCCACACATGCGAGCCAAGTGCTCAGGGTCACAAAAGGAGAAGCCAGGCAAACGCCCGCAGACAACAGAGTGAAGCCCTGGCTAGGTGAGTGGGGATTAAGGCAGGAAAGTACTATTGATGCTGAAGGTTTGAATTCTTAAACTTTTTTTTTTAATTTTATTCTGTTGCATTTGTAGCTCAGTCTACCTTATGGCAACCAGCTATGACCAACCAGCACCATCAGCAGGCTTTCTGTAGATGACCTCTGACAGCAAAGGAAGTGGCACATCGAGTTTTAGACTCGCTGTTAGGACTAGGAAAGTCTTGACCTAATGGCTTACTACCAAACATTTCAACTATCCCTAGCTCTTGATAAACTAGTGAACTATGTAATAAACTAAAAATATGTATATGTCTTTCACTTTTCCTGAAAGAAATGTTTCCATGGGAAAATGGTCTAAAGAAATAGTAGTTTTTTCCAGTCCTTTGCTGATTTAGAATAATATGCTTTATTGAGTTGTAAGGAATTTTACCCACTGTTTAATTCAACCCCAGTTTTGCAGGAAAGCCTAGTCTCCAGAGGCACAAGGCTCCCTGACTGGTTAGAGGCCAGCAAGGAGCTGTACTGAGGCACTGTTAGCTTGGTTGTCTTTCCAAAATATACTCAAGTCTCCCTACCTGGATATAGTGCATATAAAGTTGTCTGAAAAATTCAAACGTTGATTTCTAATTTTTCAACCCATTTTTCCAAAATTCACATTACAGAAAATTTATGTTCTATTACATAGTTATCACAAAATGAGTTGATATTTCCCTCTCTAAAATGCTGACTTATAACTTCATTATTTTTACCTACTTTCTTCAAATTACTATGCATTTCAAATATTTATCCTTGGATTTGCATTTTTGATCTATTTGTTACGTAAGTGCTTCTCCTAAGCATCACTTGCATTTCCCTCAGAATGCCAGCAGGTGGCACTGTAGTTTCTATATTCAACTTGCTTATTGTGGCCAGCGGGGATTTTGTTTTCAAAATTTCACCAGTTCACAATCTAGATACTGGCCAAAGATAGCAAGCCAGTGCTTTCATAAGCACGAGGCTTCCCAACTCATCAGTTTGCAAAGGGGCAAAATACCATCATCTGAAGTTTAATTTGGATGCAGAGAATCGTCCCTGCAAACAGAAGCTGGCAGAGCAGCAGAGATGTAAAAAAAAAATGCCATCTCCTTTCTCCTGGAAACTGATTGGGAAATTCATCCAGCAGAAACAAAATCCAATGAAGCCACCAAATTCCAAATTCGGATGGCAGCAGGTGGAAAGGGTCGTTTACTGATCTCCTGGTAGAAGAAATTAACACTCAGAAGTCAGTTCCAAAGAGACCTCCTTGTAAGACATCCTTCCAACCAGACACTGCAGATCTGAACATGGCAGCCTGTTTCCACCCATCACGCTCACTCTCAACAGGGTAAAAACGATGGGGGACTTCCACAAAGATTCTGATGACTGGGAAGCAATTCGACTGTACTTTGAAAATTAAAGCACTTAATAATCATCGAATTTTGCATTTAAAGTCTCTGAACTCAGGATCTTTTCATCAATGACTGCTACTATTAGATCCCCAAACTGCTTAAACGTAAATATTTTTCCTCAAGACCCCTAACTACTCTAGTTATCCCTGAAGCCCAAATTCACTGAAGAAAATTCATAAGGAATGCATGAATTAGATTAAAAAAAAAATCAACTTAAGGAACATCTCTAGAATTGAGCCAATTCTTTTCATTCGACACTCCAATCATTAGCAAATTCTTTGTTAAGTTGCTTTCTTCCTTTTTTTCACTCATTCATTTATTCAGTGTTTCTTTCATTCAATAAATATTTAGTAAGCTCTTGTTCTGCGTCTAGCATTCTCTGCGGTACTGAGATCATAGCAGTAAACAAACAATGGGTAAGATCCCTGTTCTCTGGGAGCGAGGATGGGGGAATGATCAAGAAGTGGGGAGAATTCTAGAAAGGATGGACAGAGAAGGCCTCTCTGAAGAGCTGACAGATGAGCACACACCTAGATGATAAGCTGGCATGACGCTGGCTCCCTCCAATGGGGAAGACTGAGTGGGGAAAGGAGAGAGGAGGAGGTGAGAAGTCTCCTTTGGCCATGCTCAGTTTTAGATGCTTATTGAACACCACCGCAAAGGGAGATAGTTGGATATGTGAGTCTGAGTTCAGGGGACTCACTGAGGACCACACATAAGCATTTAGAGGTCACCTGCATATTTAAAGCCAGGAGACCAACCAAACACAGTAAAGAGATGCTGAGACACAGCTCAGGAGCAATCCAATTTTTCAATTCAGTTCAGTTGCTCAGTCGTGTCTGACTCTTTGCGATCCCATGAATCGCAGCACGCCAGGCCTCCCTGTCCATCACCAACTCCCGAAGTTCACTCAGACTCACGTCCATCGAGTCGGTGATGCCATCCAGCCATCTCATCTTCTGTCGTCCCCTTCTCCTTCTGCCCCCAATCCCTCCCAGCATCAGAGTCTTTTCCAATGAGTCAACTCTTCGCATGAGGTGGCCAAAGTGCTGGAGTTTCAGCTTTAGCATCATTCCTTCCAAAGAAATCCCAGGGCTGATCTCCTTCAGAATGGACTGGTTGGATCTCCTTGCAGTCCAAGGGACTCTCAAGAGTATTCTCCAACACCACAGTTTAAAAGCATCATTCTTCAGCGCTCAGCCTTCTTCACAGTCCAACTCTCACATCCATACATGACCACAGGAAAAAACCATAGCCTTGACTAGACGGACCTTTGTTGGCAAAGTAATGTCTCTGCTTTTCAATATGCTATCTAGGTTGGTCATAACTTTCCTTCCAAGGAGTAAGCGTCTTTTAATTTCATGGCTAAAAATCCAATTTTTAGGAGTCAGGAAAAGAAGGGGAAGTGGACAGTGAGACTTCAGGGGAGGGGTCAGTGAGGAAAAGGAAAGCCAGGAAAGTACACTTTCACCTTTTCTGGCCAGAAGAATAATACTAAAATCAACTTAACACAGCTTATACTGCTGCCTCAAATGCCATACAGGGTAAATTCTACATTGCTCTATTTTTCCATTGAATCTATCTATAGCAGAGAAGACCAGAGAGAAAGAGGAAACTAACAAAGGTCAAAATGAAATTCTTTATATTTGTTTACAGAATTCCACCTTGCCTAAGGACACACAGCTGGTCAGAGACATAACTGGGTTTTGAAGCTGTATGTCTGAGTCCAAAGCTTCATCCACTTCACTGAACATATTGCCTCTTATTTACATAAAGGAAATTCACATCACCTGATACACTGGCTTGCTTCTTGGGTAAATTCCTGGAAGACCCTCAGAAGAATTTATGAGGACAGAGCATGCTTTCAACCCCAAATGTGAACATGGCTTATGGGTTTATCAGAACGAAGTATTTCAAAAACACTTATTCAGTTGTGTTACTACCACAGGGTCCTCTTGTCTGCTTCTGGAAGAAAATAAGGCCACATCATTGAGCTCAAACCCAGTTTTCTTCTGTCCATTTATATATAAATAGCCCAAGGTACCTCCAGGCAGAGACAGCTCTATCTCACTGTTACATACTTGGGCTGGCACACCAGAAAGGTAAAACAACGCCCATGCATAAAGGAATTCCTAAAATCGATCGCAGGTCTGTGTTTTGATGCACTGCCCAGAAACTTCATTATAACCAAACAAAAAGGAAAGAAAAACAGTTCTATCATCATTCCGAAGAAAGGACCATGTGTTATATGTTACTGGAAAACCTATACTTAAGAGACTTTAAAGGTTCCTTTATCTTGAGTCTCCGGAAATACGCTTTCCCATTAGTTTATTTCCTGCTGGATTTTGAATCAGGGCTTCTGCTGTGTCTGGGTGCTTGCCTGCTTCATTCCTTAGCCTGCCAAGACAGTTCCCAAGCCAGGAGCAATTTTCCTCAAGACCCAGAAAAAGAACTGAGGCATCTGTGCTATTGTTCGTGCACAGGAGAGGGTGAAGAAGGTAAACGGGGTGAGGGCCTTTTTAGCAGTTAATATTTACTTTTGCTTTATTCTCTCTCTCTCTCTTTTTTTTTTTTGGCCATGTGATGCAGCTTTCAAGATCTTAGTTTCCCTGGAATTCGAACCTGGGCCACGGCAGTGAAAGCATCGAGCAAGTCCTAACCACTGTACTGCCAAGGAATTCCCTTCTTTTGCTTTATATTTGCCTTACTTAAATATAACAAACTTGGGACTTCTCTAGTGGCCAGGTGACTAAGACTCTGCATTCCCAAGGCAGAGGGCCCAGGTTCAGTCCTTGGTCAGGGAACAGGCACAGCTAAATAAATAAATGTAACAAATTACTCATATTCATATTTTGTATATTTAGTGACAAATCACTGTGCATAAAATAGGTAATTCTTTAGTTTGATACTTCGGGTATCAAAGATACTTTTTCATATAGGAGCATTTCTCCTCTATCTAACAGAAATAAAATGAAACAAAATTCAGCTCATACTATCCACTGTTGGCCATGAATATTTAAGGGTCACCCCTTTTCCTAGCCGTGGGGTGAGCACTAGGATGAGGCCTCAGACATGGAGGGTCCCCAGTGCTGGGTGCTCACTCTTGAGGTTGGGCACAAATGCAGGGAGCAAGTACCTCCTTAAATTCCGTACCCTCTGTAATCTCTTGCTTTTCCCTCAGTGGGGCCCTTCCCAGCCAATCACTGCTGTATTTCATACACATGATGGAAATTAGCTTGCAAACCCACAGGATGGGATGGAAGGTAACTCTCCAGCCAACGAGCTGGCATCCTGTTAGAACTCCCTGAAGACTCAGGATCAGTGACAACGCCAGTGACATGTCATCCTGCTGAACACTCTCCATACGGGCTTCTCTTTCATGTCACAGTCTATTCCTGGCCTGTACTTTCTGGCTTTTTTGCTGAAAGGTCACCTTCCTAAGTGATCAAGGCAGGAGTATGAAGAACCAAGTCCAAGGCCATGGCCGACACTGCACAGGCTCGGAGCTCACAGGCTCAGAAGTCAGGGACGCCCGTGATAGCACTGCCACAAACCTAGGCCGAGTATTCCTTCTTCCCACAAAGTAAAGCAGCGTAATGCAAAACTGTACCTACTTTAGTGGGTTGTTAGGGGAATTACAGGCGATAATGCAAGTAAAGGGCTTTTCTCAGTACATATGACCACCCCCTGGAGCCACCCCAATCAGATGGATTCACTTGGTCTTCGCGAACTATGACCCATCCTCATCCCACCAAGCCCAGCCACTGCTCAGCCCCTACTCTAGACTCCAGCAGTTTCTGAATCACCAAAGTTCCTCTTTTTTCATTTTTCTTACACTGGTGCTGTTGTTCAGCGGCTCAGTCATGTCCACCTCTTTGCGACATCGTGAACTGCAGCACGCCAGGCCTCCCTGTCCTTCACTATCTTACATTAACTTCCCTTTCTTACATAATAACTTCCCTCCAATAATTTGAATGGATGCAGTGATTCCTCTTCCGCTTTCAATCTCATTTTATACAAGCAATTCATGTTTTTCCTAGAATTAAAAGAAAAAACCATCTAACACAACACTGTAACTCAACTATACTCCAATAGTTTTTTTTTAATAATATTTCTTCATTTGGCTGTGCCGGGTCTTAGTTGCAGCATGCGGGATCTGTGATGGTCACTGGGGCATGTGGGATCTAGTTCCCTGACCAGGGGTCAAACCTGGGCCCCCTGCTTTGGGAGCATAGTCTTAGCCACTGAAGCACCAGAGAAGTCCCTCCAATAAAGTTTTTAAATTTTTTTTCATATTTTCCCCCTGAAAATTTTAAAAGCCCACACAACTTATTGTGAACAATAAATTGTGAACAACACAATTTATCCTTTTTTTCAGCATAATGTAATTAACATTTGCTTACATTCTACTGTATTCCTTAGGCAATAAGAACTGTACAAAGTTAGTTCACTGTGTTCAGCACAGCACATAGGAAAACAATTCTATGTTTATTTTGAGTAGATTTCAGTATGGATGCATACCAAATCATGGGAAACACTTTGGACCCATCAATCATGTAATATTAACTCCTTAAAAGAAATGGCAGGGTTTCCAGGTTTATTAAGTGTGGACATTGTCTCAAAGCAAGAATATCACCCAATCTTTAATTTCAATTTGAAAAGGGTCTCTTACCAAATAAATCAAATTCCTACTCTTGGAAAGTGCTAGAAGAATATTTTGAAAAGTTTGAAATTTTCAGCTATAGGTTTGGGCTCTTTCAACTTTTCCTTCTTGATGTTATCTTTGGTTTTTAAACTGCCACCAGAATCACTTTAGGTAAGCTTTTCCTTCCACACAAGATATCGCAGAGGAGCATCTTACTCAGAAAAATTTCAAGAGGAAGACACAGCTAATCCAGGTGCGGAAATTGACGTCTAATGACAATCATTTCTATTATCCCTCAATCCACTGCTAATTTTATTAGGTATGTGGAAGTTCTAGGTATTTAAACATGGTCTTTCCTGCTGCAAAGCAAGTGATTTTTGTTTTAAACATTAACTGCCCTCACATAGTTAAAATGAACATAATGGCTTCTCTTCCACTTCTCAACTGCACTTTACAAAAGCAATCCATGTTTTTCTTAGAATGAAAAAAAAAATACACTAATGATCAAACAAGATGTCAACATGGAGATGAATTGGGCAGTTCGCTGGTCTCTAGTTGTGAATGACATTATCTCTAATGTCTCCCCTGAGACCACAACCCAGGAAGCCGCCCAGCACAATGGCTCACAAGGCAGGTTCTGGAGTCCGACCGCCTTGGACAGCTCTGCTGCTGCTAAGTCGCTTCAGTCGTGTCCAACTCTGTGCGACCGCATAGATGGCAGCCCATCAGGCCCCCGCCAGTCCCTGGGATTCTCCAGGCAAGAACACTGGAGTGGGTTGCCATTTCTTTCTCCAATGCATGAAAGTGAAAAGTGAAAGTGAAGTCGCTCAGTTGTGTCCGACTCTCCACGACCCCATGGACTGCAGCCCACCAGGCTCCTCCGTCCATGGGATTTTCCAGGCAAGAGTACTGGAGTGGGGTGCCATTGCCTTCTTGGACAGCTCTAGCATTCACTAACTAGCAACCCTGGACCAGCCACTTAGTCCCACTAAATCCAAGTTTCAAAGCATGCAAAACAGACACACTAATATTACGGAACATACGGGCTTTCTAGAGGTTTCAGTGAACTGTGGCTTGCCCAGTATTGAGAACACGCTTGCACGTGATAAGCAGCACTACCAAGAAGCCAGTGACCACGGGACTGTGCCCCGTTAAATTACGCGGCTACCCACACTCCCTGGGAGCACGTGGAGGCCGGGTGTCGGCACTGCCCTAGAAGACATAACTGGAATTTTACATCCTGGTGTTTCTGGGAAAGCTAGTGTTTTCACAGTGAAAACAAATGACTCAGTTTTCACATGTCTTTTGCCCTTTGCCCTCCCCCTTGTTCCTACCTGAAACATGGGCAGAATGCCCAAGCAGCTGTCATTTTACTGTAAGGAAGAAAGTCACATACTAAGGATAGAGGAGTAGAGAAAATAATTCTTCAAAATACCTACCTCCAGATTACTTGCCATATGGGGGAAAAGTGTATATATATACACACACACACACACACACACACACACACACATATATAAATATACCCCTGTTGGCCTCAACACTGCAGACTTGGTTGTTAAGAAGTAAAAATGACAAACTTCTAAAAACATTGACGTGGGTTTACCAAGCACATTCATATACATTTCATTGGATTTCTGGCTCATACAGACCCTGAAAAGAACTAGCCCCACTATATAGATGGAGAGACTGAGGCCTGGTGCACTCATGGAAGTGACTTGTCCAATTGTATTAATAAGTCACAGAGCTGGGGCTTAACCTCAGCTCTTCTGACATCAAATCCAATGTCCTTCCCACTAGAAACCAGATGCATAATACTGTGAGCCCAAAGCTAAAACGGTGTGCATTTTCTCTCATTACTGGCACTCAAGATGCGATTTAAGTTAGTGGCTTGGCCACAAGAGTGTCTGCAGTCCCAGGTCAAGCTCTGATTCTTGGTGTTTCTTCAACAGGCATACACATTAAGGTGTTCAAAAGGAAAAGGGGGGCTTCCCTCATGGTCCAGAGGATAAGACTCCGCACTCCTAATGGACAGGGCTCAGGTTTGATCCCTGGTCAGGGAACTAAGATTTCATATACCACAATAAGCCTGTGCACTGCAGCAAAGACCCAACATAGCCAAAACAAATAACAAATAATCTTAAAAATAAATAAAAAGATAAATTTTTAAAAAGATCTTGGATTTCGTCTTCATTCTCATTTTGGTATAACCAGTAAAAACGAATGCCTTCCTTTTATGGCCTCAATGTGACATATTTTATATTTTATTTAAGTCTTTCAGAATTAATTTATTTAAGTCTTTCAGTATACCTTCAGAATTACTAAATTATTGTCAAAACCAAAATAAAACAGGATTGTAGCACATTATTTTCACCACAAAAGCTAATTTTTTTAATAAAATAAGGAAAAGAACTATACATAGCTTTGTTTACATTTTTAATGGCTGCTATTTATTCTGTAAATTGGACACAATTATTCCTTCCTTTTGGTTATTTCCCCCTTTAAAATTTACTGCATATGTGTAATAAGTATGTGGTCCAAGAAAGGCTTTTCTGCAAGGAAATGTGGTTGAGATTCGAGGCTGGCTGGATTAACAGGCATGCATCTGCCTGCTCCTGAGGAAGGACATTTGGTTATCACTATGCATGACGCAGGCCCTCACTCAGGAGCAGGTGTGGAAATGGATTGCCACTCTGCCTGGTACGGGGTGCACATGGGGCAATTCATCCCAGCAGAGGCTGGCACGGTAAGGAAAACCGGCCTTTGATATTCTTATCAAATTGGCATGGACCAGTGGGGAAAGCCAGGCTGCATAGAGCTGGCCCCTACCAGCCAGGGCCTCAGGATGGGGAGAGGGAGTATGGGAGGAAAGGAAGTGGAAAAGAGGCTCCTTTGAATGATCTCCTCGGTCTGTTTCCATGGCGATGGCTCCGGAAGCGGGTCAGAACTTTCTCAGTGCAAACAAATAGCAGCTTCCATTCACCATCACTCAAACCACGCTGGCCACACTTGCCGCTGGGACGTCAGGATCTGGGGAGGGACGTGGGGGCCGGGGCTGTCAGCCTTTCTTCTGTTGGCTGCTCTGAGGCGTGTCAGTGAAGCTGCCTCTGAAGGCTAAAGCTGGAGGAGCTGCGGGCATGCAGGGCCCTTTCTGGCCTCCTGATCATGTGGCTGGAGACACAGGGACCAGCCACCCCCCAGACAGGGCTGTGGGTGCTGCCCGCCTGCCCTACTTCTCCTGGCGGGCAGCACAAAGGACTGGGTCCTCTCCACAGTGGCTGCCACCATAGCCTTTTTGATGTTGTTTTCACTTTTAATTCCTTCAGGGGTGTGTGTGTGTGTGTGTGTGTGTGTATATGTGTGTGTGAGAGTCACTCAACCATGTCCGACTCTGTAATCCCCTGGATCGTAGCTCGCCAGGCTCCTCTGTCCATGGGATTCTCCAGGCAAGAATACTGGAGTGGGTTGCCATTCCCTTCTCCAGGGGATCTTCCCCACCCAGAGATCAAGCCCGGGTCTCCCGCATTACAGGCAGATTCTTTACCATCTGAGCCACCAGAAAAGCAAAGCTGATGAGAAACTTTGGCTTGTTATAAATACTATGAAAATGGGAACTCTTATAAGCTCTCCTGTCTTTCCAGATCTCACTTGTGTTAACTGAGGCATAACTGACATATAATCTTATATTGGTTTCAGATACACAACACAGTGATATGATATCTGTATATATGGGTCAGGAAGATCCATTCCCTTGGAAAAGGGAATGGCCACCCACTCCAGTACTCTTGCCTGGAGAATTCCATGGACAGAGGAGCCTGGCAGGCTACATACAGTCCATGGGGTCACAAAGGGTCGGTGCACATTGTGAAGTCATCACCACAATACGTCTAGTTAACATTTGTCACCATGCAGGTCTCATGTTTAAATCTCATCTCTTGGTCACATCCTTGTACCTTCCACATGCGCAGCCCCTAGGCAGCTGCTGACGTTTCCCCCGTACTTTGTCATTCCGCTGGCTGGTCTGACTCTGCCCTCGGATTGCTTCACATCCTTCCTCCTTTTGAATCACAGCTTTATCTGAAGTGACACACAAGGGCCTGCCAGTGATGCACAAGCTCCAGGCAGCGCCGCCAGAGACCCCACGACCGCAGCCGACCCCCACCAGCACCCTCTGGGCAGACCCCAAATCCACTGGTGACCGAGACGTGGAGCAGAGGCAAGGAGCTTCCACCGGACTGACAAGAAGCCGGTTTGGACAGAGATTCATAAACCCAAGCTGGCTGCCTGAGAACCCCTGGAAACTTGTGACAGCCTCCACAGTTCCACATTTGGGGAATCCCATTCACTGGAGCTGGGCAAGGCCTGAGGGTCTGTCTTCAGCAAACTCCCCAGCTAGCTCTAACGTGGGGATGTGCTTGGATTCCCCCAGGCTAACCCAGGAGAGGATGGAATCTCCTCCTTCCATCCTCCAAAATGCAGAAAGCCATAATCCCAGTGAGATTTTCAGAAAAGAATACGGAATACACTAAGATAAAACAAGCGGCCAGTAGGCTTCAAGGGTTACCCTTCTGCGAGGTTTTGTTTGGAGAAAGCTTTTAGACAAGGTTGAGGGCACGGTCCAGCCAGACTCAGGGAGCTGCGGTGAACTTGTAGTCTGTCAGCTGAGCTCAGCTGGATCACATTTCCTCAAAATCCCTTCACCGCACGGTTCTGGGTCAGTGCGATGCTTCACGTGAGATGCAGAAAGCAGAAGCAGAAGCACAGGCGGTTTTCTCTTTGGGCCGCAGGGTCAGTGCAGGGCAGGAGGCCCTGAGCTGGGGCTGATGCATGTGGCAGAGTGTCCCCTGGGTCACTGGGTAGCAGATGGGCCGCAGGGCTCGCATTTCTGCCCAGGGTCTCTGGTCCTGGGCTGTGGCTTGTCTCCCTCCCAAGGAAGGATGCCAGCAGCTCCTCCTGCAGGTTCCTGACGCTGGAGGATGGCTGCGTGGTGGTGAGGATGACTGGGTTTCAGCCCATCCTCGGAGGTGGCCATCTGTCCTCTGTCTCCAGTCGTGCTGACTTCAGGCCACATCACTGGACACAGAGGGACAGCCTTACCGGGCTGTGGAACCAGCCCCCGCAGACACAGGAAGTCCAAAATGCTAGAACAACGTGATCACAATGTCTGCTTCTCTCCCTGACTGATGGTGGAATTTATGAGGCTCTCAGCCCCACCCCGCCCTGCAGGGGCCGCCCGTCCCTCCTCCAGGCCCTATGCACTGTACCCACAGGGTATTACCTCACTGCGACGTGTCTCCTTCAGGTTGTCAGAGGACAGCAACCTTCCCTAGCCTGTTCATCTTCCCAGGGCCAAGCGTATGTGTCCAGACAGCAGAAACGTAAAAAGCATTTATTCAATTAAAGGTCATTTGCCGCCTAGCCCATCGCTGGCCCTCCCCACATGCGTCCGCCGTTACGAGGTCCCCGTGGTGGAGTCTATGATAAAAGGCCTGACGCTGGAATTCCACTTCTGCCTCACTCAAAGTTCATCATCATGACCATGCCGTGTCATCTAGTCTTTCTTGGTTTCCTTAACTGCCAGCTACCAATTACATTACAGTTCTGTTAAGAGGATTTACACACAAGTCGCAGGCTTGCTTCCTCCCCTACTCCTGCCAGGATGCGGGCTAAGTCACTTCAGTTGTGTGCAACTCTTTGCCACCCTATAGACTGTGGTCTGCCAGGCTCCTCTGCCCATGGGGATTCTCCAGGCAAGGATACTGGAGTAGGTTGCCATTCCCTCCTCCAGGGGATCTTCCCAACCCAGGGATCGTACCCACGTCTCTTATGCCTCCTGCATTGGCAGGTGGGTTCTTTAGCCACCTGCCAGAATAGGAATGCTATTTATTTACTGGTAGCCCCCTCCTCCCCCACCCTCCTCCCTGTCCTGGTCAGCTTTCCTTCAGGACAGACAATAACCAGCGTCCACCTCCACACAGAAAATACTTCCTGGCAGTCGCTGGATGCAGCCCAGGCAAGTGGCCTGAAGCTGGGCACGGTCAGCCGGAGGGTCACTCACCAGACGGAGTTCAGGGCCATAGAGTTTTCGGAGGGGAACAGCTGAGGAGGAGAATTCTGACACAGCTGCTTTTGCTCTGAGCCCCTGTGTTCTGGAATGCTGAGCCCCTCAAATATGCTGCACGATGGAGCACACATGTGTGTGACACAGAGCCACCCGCACAAACACATATTTCAGCACGTTGCGAGCACACAGGCTCTGTGAAAGCGGTGGCTGTCTCCCAGCCTTTCCCCTGCCCTCCCATCTCTGGGGCACTGAAAGGACAGGACAGCTCAGGCAGGAAGGGCACAGGGTAGGTGGCTGTGGCCACCACGAGCTGCGTGTCCAACACCGTCTAATGAGATGGACGGTGGGAACCACAGGCACAGTGTGCAGATCGCCGCCCTAACGCAGAGGAGGGTGTGTGTGGCTGGTGGTGGGGGCGGGGGGAGACACAGCATGTACCTGGGGCGGGCATGGCACTGGGTTATTTCGCACAACCACTGTCAGAAAGAGCTTTTATCCTGCACATTTTATCAATTTGGAACCTGAGGCTTGGGGAATTTAACTCCCAGAACTAGCAGAGCTTAAATTCATACCCTGTCTAATACCAAAGCTGACATTAGCAACAGCAGAGTCCACGCAACGTTGGTGGGTACAGAGCAGGCTTTGCATTTGGTCAGAAAGGGAGAAATGGCCCAGGCTAGAAGGAACCCGGAAACTCGGACTCAAACTCACCACCACGTCCCTGGGAGCTGAAGCTGGAGGGGTGACCGTCACAGACAGACTGGGGGCCCAGGCCCTGGACAATGCCCTTGCTCTTAGGCCCACCGCCTTGGCAGATAGCTGCATGCTTGCGAGCAAAGTTGCTTCAGTCGTGTCCGACTCTGCAACTCCATGGACTGTAGCCTGCCAGGCTCCTCTGTCCATGGGATTCTCCAGGCAAGAATACTGGAGTGGGTTGCCATGCCCTCCCCCAGGGGATCTTCCCAACCCAGGGATCGAACCAGTGTCCCATGGCTCCAGCACTGTAGGTGGATTCTTTACCCCTGAGCCACCAAGGAAGCCTGGCAGCTGGCTACTAGTCAACTAATTAGAGCAAAAGAATATGGACTACAAATGCCTACGCCTGGCTCCGGGTGCAGCCTATTTATTGGGTTGACCAAAAAGTGTGTTCGGGCTTTTCCACTATATCTCATGGAAAACCAGAAGGAACTTTTTGGCCAACCCAGTATTTTCTGAACCCTAAGCTTTCCGTCTGCCTATCTTCCCTGTCTGGTGAGCTCCAACGACCAGACACTAGGAGCCCGAGTCACCCCGGGTGCTGTTCTCACAGGCCACAAGTGCCTGCCACCCTTTCCTGGGGGGACAGCGGGGACACGGTGAGACGCACCCCCCTGAACTGGGCAGAACCGACTGGTGAGCTATCCTGAAGGATGGGCCTCCACAGGTTTTCTCACTCCTCACACATGCACATTCCCCACGGGAAAAAACTGGTATTCCCCTCCCCACCCCACAGCCTTGCCACAAACAGGATGTGGAAACAGGATGCATTAGTCTCAGCTCCAGGGATCACGGCTTGACCTGGATTTTTTAACAAACTCATCAGCAATTCTCACAGCCTTTGTTCCGTCTGAAGGAGGATTTAACAATCACCCTGCAGGCGGGTTTCTAGCACTCCCATTTACCTGGGAAAAACAGAGCCCTGGCTCACCACACAAGGGACCACAGCCCTGTCCTCAGGGGAATTCCACAGACAGATGAGGCGTGAGCCCCCTCCTCAAGCCCGGTCCCTGGGAACCAGCTAATTGAGCAAGAGGGAGGAGGTTCCACTGAGAAAAGAAACTTTCTGACATTTCTTACACATTTCAAGGAGGCTGGACACAAAGTTGTCGAGAACTGGATTCACAGTATTTTTCCTATAAGCCTAGCAAACACATTTTCTTTCCAACGTCTGCTTTCCTTCTGTTGATACGAAATATCCCAAATAGGCAATTCTATACAGACCTAAAGTAGATTAGAGGACTGGGGGTCATCAGAAGACAGAGCAGTGACTGCTGAAGGACATGGGGTTTCTTTCTGAGAAACTGAAATGTTCTACATTAACAAGGTGATGGTGACACATACCTGTGGATATAGTAAACATCTGTGGCCTGTAAACTTTAAAAAGGTGACCAGTATGGTCTGTGCACGGCATTTCAACTAAGCTGATTAAAAAAAGAAAACAGATGACCCCACAAAAACCTGTAATACAAATGTTCAAAGCGGCATCATGCATAATAACTGAAAAGTCAAAACAACCCTAAATGTCCATCAGTTGATGAATGGATAAGCAGAATGTGCACATACAGACAACAAAAAGGAATGAATGTAGGAAAGCTTCGAAAACATTATGCTCAGTGAAATAAGCCAGTCACTTAAACTGTGTATGACCCTGTTTCCATGAAATGTCAGTAACAGGCAAATCTATAGAGACAGAAAGCTGATTAGTGGCTGTTCAGGGGAGAGAAAGATGGGAGAATTCAGTGGAGACAGCTGAGAGACACAGGATTTCTTTTTGAATTGACAAAATTCTCCAAAATTGATTGCAGTGATGGCTGCAAAACTCTATACACCCTAAAACCCACTGAACTTTACACTTTTTAACAGGTGAGTTGTGTGGTATGTGAACTATATTTCAAAGCTGTTACTAAGAATAAAATAAACACACTTTACCAACCAAATTGCAGGTTTAAAAAGTTTTAAGGATTTTTAAAATTAGTATAATACTTTGTTTGTTTCTCCATATCATGCCTTTATTGGAGATGGTGTGTGATCTGTTATTTCTATTTAACAGAGGAGGGAAAATCTGAGATGACTTGAACAAGACTGCAAAATGGAATTGAGTGGGGAGGGAAGGGGCAGCTTTTACAAGGAGATCTGGGGACTTGTGGAAACTACTGTTCTCTCTGCCACATGGTTTTTAAAATGCTTTTAACAGGTGTCTTCTTATGGCTAATATTCACAAACAAAAAGCACTTACTTCATATTATACTGCTAACATTTTAGGGAGATGCTGGAATATGCTAGCTAACAGATGAGACTAAAGTAGGTCTTCTGTAATCAAAGTCCTGGAAATAATCCACTTTTAGTTTTATTTCAAAGTACTGGGGGTGAATGAATTTGATGCCCTTATTTAATGAGCGCCTGTTCTATGTAAAGCACTGTTCTGGATGTTACAGAAACTCCAAAGAGAGGAAGAGAGTGAGTTCATGGCCTCAAGGAGTCCATGCTCATGCTAGGCTGGGTGGGAGCAGCAAAGTCCACCAGTGGTTAGGGGTTTTCCTGATGGCTCAGCGGTAAAGAATCGGTCTGCAATGCAAGAGAGGCAAGAGAAGCAGGTTCAGTCCCTGGGTTGGGAAGATCCCCTGGAGGAGGACATGGCAACCCACTCCAGTATTCTTGCCTAGGAAATCCCAAGGACAGAGGAGCCTGGTGGGCTACAGTTCATAGGGTTCCAAAGAATCGGACATGACTGAGCAACTGAGCATGAACAAGGGGCTGGAGCCAGGGGCGAGGCCATGAACTTGGGTCAGACAGAACAGACACTGATAACAGACAAGACTGTTGGGCACTTATTAGATTCTTAATAGCTTACTAAAGCTTCCCTGGTAGCTCAGCTAGGAAAGAATCCGCCTGCGATGCAGGAGACCACAGTTCGATTCCTGGGTTGGGAAGATCTGCTGGAGAAGAGATAGGCTACCCACCCCAGTATTCTTGGGCAAAGAATCTGCCTGCAATGCAGGAGACCTGGGTTTGATCCCTAGGTTGGGAAGATCCCCTGGAGAAGGGAAAGGCTATCCGCTCCAGTATTCTGGCCTGGAGAATTCCAGAGACTGTACAGTCCATGGGGTTGCAAATAGTCAGACACGAATGAGTGACTTTCACTTTCTATAGCATACTGAAGGAAGTACTTTACTGATTATCCTCACTTTATAGTCATGAAATCTGTAGATAAAAAGATTAATTAACTAGCTAAGAGTTGGAGAGCTAGAAGAAAGAGCCTGGATTTCAACCCAGAGAATTGGTAACCCCAAGGCTATAATGGTACTTCGACTGGATTGGGATTTTTGTTTCTTGCTCTGGGACCCTGGACAAAGTAATTCCCCTCAAAAGTAGCACATACCTCAGTGAAAGATTCATGAAAAATTCAATGATCAAAGTACAATAAAAGCAACTAGCACCAGTGTCCAATACGCAGAAATAACCGAAGGTTATTACAGTGCTATTAACAACAATGATGATGATGCTACATGTGACAGTATATGAAAAGACAGCAAATGTTCCTGGATTCCAAGTGGTAGAACGAATACAGCCAGCAAGGGGACTGAGAAAGCATTCAGGGAGAAGCGATCCTTAAAACAGGACTTAAAAGAAGGAAATGCTTTCCAGTCTGGAACACCAGACAACTCAGGAGGTATTGGAAAGAAGCTCCAAGGCCTGGAGCTGGGCCGTGTGGCTGGGAGATGGGAAGATGAAGCAATAAAGATGGGCTGGGTCTCTATTAGGGGGTGTTGATCACCAAGGTGAAAACCTGAAGAGATTCTAATTTATAAGTGTCCCTGCGGGATCTCAGCAAACTCTCGGTGTGCTGGGACCTAATCATATTTCAGGGAGTAATTTCCTGAATTACTCTTTTCCAGTTCACCAGAAGAGTGTTAAGGTCCCCCTTGGAGTAGTGAAGATGAAAAAGAGGGAGATGGGTCAAGATACAGAAGTAGCAAGCAACAAGATTTGGCAGAGGTCTTAGAATCATGAATGAAATGCAGAAATAATAATGTAAAGCTCTGTAAAGTCCAGAAAGTAGTCCCTGGGAAAAGGGGGAACCATACAGTCAGAGAACAAGTACTCACAGAGAGAAGGAAGAAGGATAAAGGAGGAGCGGTTCTACCATAAGAATGTGCAGCTTGGGGTGACTGGAATGGCAATGAGCAGACAACCGGCAAGAGGCTGAAACAGGCACGTCACCAGCTTGAGGGAAGGGTCAGAGGGCATGGTATAGATCCCACACAGGTGCCCAGAGACCATAGTTCAAAGCCACGGGTTGGTATAAATATCTTGGGAGAGCTTGCAGGCTGGATAAAAGCTCCAGCAGGATAGCCAGAGTAAGGGGTGGGAGGAACACAGGGAGCTGCCAAAGAGTGGGCATAAAGTGAGGGGGAGAAACTGGAAACCACAGTGTCACAGACACACACACACACTAAGGCTGGAGAGGGCAATGTGACCAAGAGAAAATGTGAGCCAAATGCAACAAGCATCTAAGGGCGGGGTGGGGGCATTGGACCTTGGGAAGAGCATCTCAGCAGGGAAGGAAGAGAGGAATTCAGCTTTGGAGGAAAAGTTCAGCACTAAGTGGGGGAGAGAAATGGAATTATGGGAGGACGGCGAGATTCTCACAGGGTGGAAAGGAAGTAAGCATTTTTATGAGTGTGTGCTTACTCTCCCACTCACGCATTTATCCAAAGTCTTTTATGTAAAAGATCCTGGGCTCGGTGTGGGAGGTGACTATACACACACACACGGGAGGTGACTACACACACACACACACACACACACACACACACACACACACACACACAGAGGTGGGCCCATAACTGCTGTCCACTGCTCCCACAGCAGGAGAGCTCAGGGGTGACAGAGCCCAGCAGCAGGATGCTCTATCTCCACTCTGCAGATTAGGGAGGACCTCCAGAAGAGGCAGGACCAGAACTGAGTCGTTAAGGGTGAATGAAGCTTGCACACATAAGGGGGGCTGGGGAGGACGGTGAGGGTGACAGACAGGACACACCATCAGGAGGAGCAGGGTGAGGCTCAGCATCCATGGGAGAATGTGGCCCATCTGGGAGACTGTGGGAACTTAACCGGCCTGAAGAGCAGATCAAGGGAAGAGATGGCCAGGCAGGCAGAGGGTGGGTTAGGAGGGGTGCAGAGGGAGAGGCGGCAAGACCAGGAAAGCAGGCAATCAGGTGAGTAGGCAGGAGGTGAGACAGAACAAGGGGGACCAAGGGTGTCTTCCCTGGAGTCAAGAGGCAAAAGGAGGGAAAGACAGAGATTTTTGAGCGGGTGGGGGCTGCTGGAAAGAAAGCTGACACCTTCAAGAGTTACCAGCTTGCCAGATGAAACAGATGAAATAATTTGGAGAGTGACGCAAAGTTTAAGTGGAACAAATGGTCGCATAGAACATTGATAAACTCTATTCTGTGCATTTTATCTGCCCACAGAACACTGCTCCCACGGTATTTATCTTCCTCTTCCATCACACTGCTATATGTTTTTAGACTTTTCACCATAAAATAGTTGAAGTGTAGTCACAGGTAATGAAAGAAAGGGAAACTAAATCAGCGAATTTTCAACTCTAGTGAAAGACTTAGGAGAAAAGAACTTATAAATATTGGCGAAGGTGAAGTGTTGAGATTTATTTTGGCCCTTGCTGTCTCTATAGATAAATTTAAGGGACCCAGTATATATAAAAATAAAATTTGCTCCTACTTCCGAGGGAACATCTGAAGTGGAAGTTTTAACTGCTGTTATTTACAGAATGCTAATGAACTCATTTACTTCTCACCTCTCCATTTGCATAAGCAATACAACAACAAGTACTTTAGAATTAGATCTTCAAGGTTAGCAGCATGAATTTTTAAGTGGGATTCAATCTGGGCTCTGCCACCTGTTAGTTGTGTAAACAAGGGCAACTTATCAACCCCTCTGTGCCTCAGTTTCTGCATTTGTCAATGGGAAAAACAACACCAAGAACAGTGGACTGTGCTCACAGCTGATGCTCAGAGAACAGCTGCTGTGGGAAGAAATGAGCGGGATAAAGTGGAGGGTGTTGGACCAGGTCTCTAGAAAAGCTTTGTAAATGATGTGCCTTTCTTTCGCTTTTTTACCTTTGTGAGAAGTCAGGGGAGTTTGTAATTTCCTCGGTCCTGTCCTGCCACAGCAAAAATTTGAAGAGACGGACAGACCGGTGTTACAGCCTGGTGTTACAGCTCAGTTTAATTTGGCAAGCAAAGGAAAATACAACCTCGAGGCATGAGGGCGGGCTGACCCAAAAGACACCAACAGAAGCCTGTGGCTCAATTTTGGCTCCTCTTTTTATATGTTTTTTCTTCTCCCCTTGAGCCTGTCCTATGTAAATTGGGCTAGTCAGGAGGGCTGCTTGCTTCACCTGAGGTTCTCATTCCGGTCCTCAGACCTTCCTTTGTTCTATTTTCGCAGGCTTTTTCCTTTCTTTGTCTTTTAGCCACCGCTATTTTGGACTCCGTTTTCCTATTCTAAGCACCTAACACCTTTTACCTTCGTCCCTTTACCCTGCTTCTCCTTCCCTCCTGGAAGATGCAGCAGCACTTTAAAACTGGAGGAAGGAAGGAAAGGAGCAAGGAGGAAGGGATGAGAGAGGGTGGGAGAGAGGGAGGGAAAAGGCAAGGAGGTGGCAGGAAGGACAGTCTGAGTTCCTGAAGGCTTGCTTGAGCTGCACTGCCAGTCCTGGGCCTGCCTATGAGCATGAACGTATCCAGTGAAACTTCCCTTAGTTAACAATACTACTTGTCAGGTTTTCTGTTATTTCCAACTAAACTCTGTTGGCACAACCTAAAAGTTGCAAGTTAAGTTCAATTTGAAGATCTTACTGAAGAGTATAGCTCAGGGGACAGCTGCTCAGAGAGCTCTGAGAGGACTGATCCTAGGAGACCAGGGAGGAGCCAGGATAAACAGGGATTTTTCTTTCCCTGCAGACGGGGAAAACATCAAAAGACTTGAACATCAAAAGATTACTACTAATCACACACACACACAAAAATCCATATATTTTAAGTTAATTGTTTTGGTGACTTTCAACAAACTGTGGAAAATTCTTAAAGAGATAGGAATACCAGACCACCTGACCTGCCTCCTGAGAAATCTGCATGCAGGTCAAGAAGCAACAATTAGAACTGGACATGGAACAACAGACTGGTTCCAAATTGGGAAAGGAGTATGTCAAGGCTGTATATTGTTACGCTGCTTATTTAATTTATATGCAGAGTACATCGTGAGAAATGCTGGGCTGGATGAAGCATAAGCTGGAATTAAGATTGCCGGGAGAAATATCAATAACCTCCGATATGCAGGTGACACCACCCTTATGGCAGAAAGTGAAGAAGAACTAAAGAACTTCTTGATGAAAGTGAAAGAGGAGAGTGAAAAAGTTGGCTTAAAACCTAACATTCAGAAAATGAAGATCATGGCCTCCGGTCCCATCACTTCATGGCAAATAGATGGGGAAACAATGGAAACAATGAGAGACTTTATTTTGGGGGGCTCCAAAATCACTGCAGATGGTGACTGCAGCCATGAAATTAAAAAACATTTGCTCCTTGGAAGAAAAGTTATGACCAACCTAAACAGCATATTAAAAAGCAGAGACATTACTTTGCTGACAAAGGTCCATCTAGTCAAAGCTATGGTTTTTCCAGTAGTCATGTATGGATGTGAGAGTTGGACTATAAAGAAAGCCGAGCGCCGAAGAATTGATGCTTTTGAAGTATGGTATTGGAGAAGACTCTTGAGAGTCCCTTGGACTGCAAGGAGATCAAACCAGTCCATCCTAAATGAAATCAGTCGTGAATATTCATTGGAAGGACTGATGCTAAGGCTGAAACTCCAACACTTTGGCCACCTGATGCGAAGATATAACTCAATGGAAAAGACCTGAGGCTGGGAAAGATTGAAGGCAGGAGGAGAAGGGGACGACAGAGGATGAGATAGTTGGATGGCATCACCAAGACGATGGACATGAGTTTGAGCAAGCTCCAAGAGTTGGTGATGTACAGGGAGGCCTGGGATGCTGCAGTCCCTGGGGTCACAGAGTTGGACACGACTGAGTGACTGAACTAAATGAACTGATGTATTCGAAGATGCAGGAATCTGTGCTATTTGAAATTATTCCTTAGGTATGCATCTTAACAGGGCCAGGATCCAAAGCACAGAATGCCTCCTTTTTTTACCCATACAGAAGTCCCTGGGGTTGGGGCTGGGGGCTCTGCAGTGGCTGATGACTCCACCTTTACAGAACTGTTGTGGAGGGAAACATTCCTTGCCTGCACCCATTCCATATAGTTATAAAAGATATTTTCCAACAAAAATTCTTTGTCTCAGTTATTCTTGAGAATAACTGGTGAGTAACAAGAAACTTTAATAAGCATTCACCTTTTCAACCAGTCAACACAAAGCCGAGATTGGTGTAATAAAGTGGATAGTCTCATCAATAGGCCATGTAAATAGATACAAACAGAAGAGCTCTGTCGGCCTTTTTTAGAATATTTTCAGTGAAAGCATATGGAGGGCCTACAGACTGGGGCGTGAGGGAGGGTGGGTGGCAGCTGGCAGGTCCATTTTCCATCCCCCCACCTCTCTCTCTCCATCCATGCATCCATCCACCCTTTCACCAGGCAGGTCCTGCATATCTCAGATGGTAAAGAATCTGCCTGCAATGCAGGAGACCCAGGTTCAGTCCCTGGGTCGGGAAGATACCCTGGAGAAAAGAATGGCTACCCATTCCAGTATTCTTGCCTGGAGAATTCCATGGACAGAGGATCCTGGGGGGCTACAGTCCATGGGATCGGACAGGACCGAGGGACTAACACTACATATCTAAAGACCAGAGTCCAAGGAACCTGACTTGTCAGGGTGCTCAGGGTCTGTCCTGCCAGGTATATCAGAATTCTTACTGCTGGTCTGCCCAAATAACCCACCTCCTGGGTCTTTTCTGGCCAGAGCTATAGTACTGTAACTTGAAGACTTTAAGTGCGGTTGAATGCAAAATACCACTGAGAGAGGTGATGATCTGCATTGTAAGTAACGCCTGATACCTTGCTTAAAACAAGTTTTCACTGGAGGAGAAGGAAGGGCAGGGGTGCTGAGGCTCCTGAGACAACTGTGTGGGGAGGAGACAGTGGCTCTGGAAGGCAGGCGCCCGCAGGGCCCACATCTCAGCTCCCGCATTTCCTGCTGTCACCTATGCCTCCGCTCCTAAGGTTGTGCTGCTGTTGATCTGTCCCCTTGTATTTACTGAGTTCTCTTGCCTTTTGAATAAAAAAGTAGAAGAAACCTTCTGCCAATTAAACGGCACTGCTGACTCAGAAGGGTATTATGGCTGGCAGATACTCTGTACTTACTAACCAGACACAACCAACTGGTTTGCCAGGCCATCCTCCAGGGCCTGCAAAGTTACCAGCAAGCATCTTCATTTGCAGAATAGCAGGATTTTGCATTGCAGAGTATTTGCAAGCAGACAGCAGTGTATAGAAGAGAGAGCCAAAGCATACAAATTGGTGAGTCGAAGTAGAGCTCACATGGGAGCTCATCACAAAATTCTTGAAACTTTTCTGTAAATTAAAATTCTTTTCAAAAGTTTTTTTTTTAATTAAAGAAGTATTATAGTTTTCAAAAACCATTAAAAGGCAAATGGAGGAAAAGATGTACAGAAACCTTCAAATTATTTAGAAACAACTAAATTTAAGGAAACCATTTACTAGAACATGGGCTTCCCAGGTGGTTCAGTGGTAAAGAACCTGCCTGCCAACGCAGGAGATGCAGGTCCAATCCCTGGGTCAGGAAGATCCTCTGGAGGAGGAAATGGTAACCCACTCCAGTATTCTTGCCTGGGAAATCCCATGGACAGAGGAGCCTGGAGGGCTACAGTCCATGGGGTTGCAAAAGAGTCGGACACGACTGGGCGACTAAACAACAACAAGAATAATTTACTAGAACAGAAGCAAAATGCACGTATGACAGATGGGGAGGCTAGGGGTTGTCAACAGCTGTGTGTGTGTGTGTGTGAGAGAGAGAGAGAGAGAGAAATTTGGTAACCTCAGGAGGCTGTTAGTGTATCTCTGGACCACAAGACTCATGCCACATTTTACCAAGTGGAGCACATAAACACGGAAAGAATGACTACCCACAATTGAGGGGAAGGAGAAACACCAGCCTAACTAAGACGCGTTTAACTTTGGTGAGTCACTTCCTCTGAGGAGGAAAGTGACTTGTCCCCTGGTAGATTCAGAGACTGAGAGATCACCTGAGTTCTCAGGCTGAATCACGCCACAGAGGTAGCAAACCAGGTCGGAGGAGCCTACAGCCTCTCGTGCAGAGCTGCGGCTCACCTTCAGTTCAACATCACCGCACCTCCAATTTCAAAACTGAGGTCAACTCAAAACTCTTGGCTACTTCAGCCTCCACACTACTAAGTCCCCAGGAGAATACATGCAACTAAGACAAAGGAAATTCACGCTTATGGCACATTTATCTTTCAACCTCGAGGGGGCAACGGCCTGGGATTTCTTCTGCTCATCACCCCCAACATTCCCCAGGCATGAAACTGAATCCGCTCAGTGTGACTGAAGCTTTGGCATGGCAGCCTCCACTCCTGGAAGCCGCGTCAGTGCCAGCAGCACACACACGTGGACGGATTAGGCAGAGCTGTGCTGTAAAGCACACACACGCTTGCCTAATGTGTGCTTTTCATTCCAGAAATACTTTTGACGCCTAAACCACTTCTATGCCTCCCTTGGCCTCAAACAGTCTAAGTGGCTCTGTGCCAGAGGAAGTGTCTGTTTAAAGATGGGGACTTTCTCAAAATTTCTTTACCTCAGAAGATCATAAATAGAACCTTTTAGCGTAATTATGATGGAATAAAGTAGAAAAGGGAAAGAAAAAAAATTGCTTTTTTCTTTTTTTCTCAAGTGACGTAAAAGAAATACTGGAAATATAAACTATAAGATAGAATTATCTTCCATGAGAGTCAAGATTACAGGGTTCAAGTTAGGACAAGTAAGCCAAAAGTATTACCTTTAACGGGAAAGGTTAGTGACAAGTGTTTATTCTTGTTTTAAGGTGGCTCAGTGGTAAAGAATCTGCCTGCAATGCAGGAGACCCAGGTTTGATCCCTGGGTCGGGAAGATCCCCTGAAGCAGGGCATGGCCACCCACTCCAGTATTCTTGCTTGGAGAATTCCATGAACTGAGGAGCCTGGCAGGCTATAGCCCATGGGGTCTCAAAGAGTCAGACACAACTGAGCAACTAACACACACATAAACACACTTCAAAGCAAGGTGCAGAGAGGTACTGTAATCATTGTTTTATTCTGGAATGTATTATACTTTTGTACTTTGCTTCTTTATGACTTCCATCCTGTATCAAAAACCAGTGTAAAAGAAGAAAACCATTTTGGTTGACTTAGCTGTCTCTTCCTTTTCTCCACGCTCACTTTCAGATATTTCAGGTTGACTTACAACAAGGAGTGTGAAATCAATAACACTTTGCAGAATCCTTGGGCATCACCAATTGAATTACAGAATACACTCATCCACCTACATACACGTACACACACACACACACACACACGCAGGAAAATAACTTCAAGTTCCACAGTACATACACAGTATGTGTACAATCACCTATCCCGTTTCCGTCAGAAAGGACCTAAAAGACACCTTAGAAATTCCGCTCCAGGACAGAAGGAGGAAAACTTACTTTCTTTCCACTTCTGGTGTTGATACAGCGCTACAGAAGCCAAGCGACTCCTAGGAGAGAAGATTCATAGGGTCAGTGCAGGCAGAACAGCAGGCTTCATCTCATTTTTACATAATACCACTTTTTAAAAAAGACAGAAGCAAAAATAGATGATTAAAGTCACTGTGCTTACTTCGATCTGAGACCGCAGCTGAAGTGACGTGGGGCTGGCTTCGGGTTTCTCCTAAAACAGAACAGATGCTGGTTTAATGAGACTTCCAAACGTGGCACACACCAGAAAAGACAAATAATGTGTAAGAAGAGACAGGGGAGAGTTGGGAAATGCTAGGTTACAGTGGGAGGAGATAAACAGATTTTCTGAAAAAAAACTGTTTTTTAAATGAGAGCCCTAGCCTTTTAAAAGTGAACTGTTTTCCAAATTACATCGCTTGACACTGGTGACAATTTTATTGCAGAAGAGAAAAGCACAATCTAACTGAAGAGGACGGAGAGTTAGTGGTAAAATGATTTTCCGGATGAGACCAGGCCGTCACAAAGACGCAGAATTTACTACGATCCATTTATGTCATGAAGTCATAAAGAAGAGGCAGGGGATTCAAGGAAATTAGAGATAAAATAGCAGAGGATAATACTCTCATTTCACAGTTTTAAAAAACTGTACCCCTTTGAAAGAAAAAAAAAAGATAACCAGTTACCTGTGATTAAAAAATATATTGAAATAAACAGGATAATGACATTATTAGAAGTGTCATGGCAGACTATAGAAAAATGAGTTATACAAGTAAACAGAGCATCACACTGGTATTTTTTCATAACTAGAGAAAAACTTTAAATAGGTGCTAAAGCAAAGGTTCACAACAAAGTGTGGTCCAAGACCAGGGTGGTCCCCAGCTGATCAGTAAGTCATAAGCAGGAAAATGGGCAGTTTTAGAGGAAGGAGTAATATCACCAACATTATATAAGCTTGAAATATGAAATTGTGAAAGTTTTCCGATAATCCTATTGTGTTCTTAGAGATCACTATCTTCTTCGGGACTACATGGGCACTATTTGAAGACTATTTTCTTAGTTAACATTAGTCAGTTAACACTCATGAAATGGGCAAAGTTCATCTCAAATTACAAATTCTCACTTGCATCTAATTGCTTTTTTTTCAGTTTGCCTATTTCATCTTTAGCACAATTATAAATCTAGACCAATATTTTAAAATGCAGCAATGAAACATAACTCCAAACAAAAGTATGAATGTACACAAGGTAAAAGGAATCCGGTACAAATATAGAAAATAAAATGAGAGTGTTGGAGTGGTTACATCTGAGAATGGGGTGATGTGGATAAGCAGACCACAGGAGAAAACTGTTTTAATGGACTGGCAACCCTCTTGACTCCAGTTCCAGGACCTCATTTGTTCTGAAAAAATATCAGAGTGGTGTGAAGTCCCACTGAACTTCTCTCTGGTTAACATTCTCCTGGTTTGTATTACCACTTTTGTTTATAATGATCAAATATATATTCCATCATAAAACAATAAATGGAAATGTTTGAGTTACATTCCAAGTCTGATTGGTATGATGTCAGACTCAAGTGCAATCAACAAAAGGGATATGTATTTTGGAGGTTCTTGGTGCTTAGAAACCAATCTGGTGCCCTGATACCCAACCTTTTAGGATCAGTGCCTAGCGAAATTTACAAACTTCAACTGTAGGAAAAGCAAAGGTAGAGTGTGCAGTTTTTTCATCTTAAGTCTTCCCATTCAGAAGGGTATGGAAGCGTCAGAATTATGACACAACTCTATTAGTTCCTCTGAAATTGTCCTCTCACCCAACTCCATACCCATCAACACAAAGTAACTGATTCAACTCTTCCTGTCCTCTGTTCTTAACTTTCTTTATACTCCAAGTCTCTCCTTACGAGATAATGCAGACCATGATAAGAAATTACCTGCTTTTATTATACATTTTTATCTGCACTTTTCTAATAAATTTTATTTATTGGTGCATCATTTGTTACTCCACATAATAACACAATATTTATGGTATATTATGCAAAACATACCCATTCCTGCATACAAAGCTGATGCTTGTTAACAATCATATTAAATGTTTGATGATCTGGAACTAATACTCTAAAACAATTCATTTTCACATGTTAGTTTGTCACTTATAATAGACATTTGACTGTGCTGTAGCTACTTAGGAAATTGGTTGGGGGTGTAAGTTTGATGTATAATGCATTACAATTCACCCCATTAAAATAACGGACCCAGTTAGTTTCCATGCAGAACATCTGTTTTATCAGGAACAGAATATGTTGAACAGGAGATCTCGCACTGTGATTGTTTCTAGTGCTTTTCCACCCGCAGAGTATGTCACAAACAATGTGATTCAGAGCAAACATTATTAATTTCATCTCTCAAAGAGAGACAACCACCATTATAATGAGATATTTCTTAGATTAAATGTACCCTAAAGTAAAAACACTACACAAGTGAGGAGAAGCTTGTAAAATTACCCACTAAGTTAAGGACCTGTTTGACATTTGGTGAGAAAACAGATTGGGCTCTTTGGCAAAATTCCACTATTATGATATTGATAGATGTCATATGATATTAATGACAAGCATGCAAAAGACTACCATTCTGTCAGGCACTTGTGAATATGATGAAACCCATGTGGACCCACCATCGAGCCTAAGAAACAGAACATCACAATAAAGAGTTAAAGCTAGCAGGTACTGATGTACAGTTGGATAAAACACCTTCTGTGCAGAGCATGAGACAAGTTTGGAAATGCGTCATACACACTTGAGGGAAAAAGTGCTGGACAGTTTTTTATTCTGTTTAGCACTAAAGAAGAAATGGATTTCTTCTACCGCACAATGTGAAATGAAAAGGTGTGAAAGAGCCAGGCAGAAGGAGCACCATCATTGGTGCTGTCTGCACACATGTATGTACACATGTATGCAGCAATAAGGGGTATTGCTTACATAATAGCAAAACTTCCCTGGTGGCTCAGATGGTAAAGCGTCTGTCTACAATGCGGGAGACCCAGGTTCAATCCCTGGGTTGGGAAGATCCGCTGGAGAAGGAAATGGCAATCCACTCCAGTACTATTGCCTGGAAAATCCCATGGACAGAGGAGCCTGGTAGGCTACAGTCCATGGGGTCGCAAAGAGTAGGACATGACGGAGCGACTTCACTTCACTTACATAATAAAGAAGGATGGATTCAGGTCAAGGTGGGCAGAGAATGTGCAGCAACACAGATTGACCTGGAGATTATCATTCTAAGTGAAGTAAGTCAGAGGTAGAGAAAGTCAAGTACCTTATAATATCACTTACATGTGAAATCTACAAAAATGATACAAGCAGACCTATTTACAAAACAGAGACAGACTCACAGAAAGCAAATCTAAGGTTATGTAAAAGGGAGGGAAGGAGGAATAAATTAGGAGCTTGGGATTAACAGATACACACCACTATATATAAAATACATAAAAAAAGATCCTAGTGTATAGCACAGGGAACTATATTCAATATCCTGTGATAAATCATAACAATTTATATTTTTTTGGAATACATACACACACACACCCACACACAGCTGGATCACTCTGTGTTACACCGGTAACTAACATAACACTGTAAATCAACTATATTTCAATTTTAAAAAATTAAAAGAACTATTAAAAAAAAAAAGAATGGGCAGAGAAAGGCTCCTCGACATCCTCCTTCCCTGTCCAGTTCCCAGTTTAGGCTGCCCCCTTCTCCGCTCCTAATTCAGCCAGTGTAATGAGGAGAATAAGCTATGGTTTTTCCAGCAGTCATGTATGGATGTGAGAGTTGGACCATAAAGAACGCTGAGCGCTGAAGAATTGATGCTTTTGAACTGTGTGTTGGAGAAGACTCTTGAGAGCCCCTTGGACTGCAAGGAGATCAAACCAGTCAGTCCTAAAGGAAATCAGTCCTGAATATTCATTGGATGCTGAAGCTGAAGCTTCAATACTTCAGCCACCTGATGCCAAGAACTGACTCATTGGAAAAGACCCTGATGCTGGGAAAGATAGAAGGCAGGAGAAGGGGATGACAGAGGATGAGATGGTTGGATGGCATCACCGACTCGATGGACATGAGTTTGAGCAAGCTCCAGGAGATGGTGATGAACAGGGAAGCCCAGCATGCTGCAGTCCATGGGGTCGTAAAGAGTCGGATATGACTGAGCGACTGAACTAAACTGAATGAGGGGAATGACACCACCCTAATGGCACAAAGAGAAGAGGAACTAAAGAGCTTCTTGATGAAGGTGAGAGAGGAGAATGAAAAAGATGATTTAAAACTCAACATTTAAAAACCGAAGATCATGGCTTCTGGTCCCATCACTTCATGGCAAATAGATTGGGGAAAAATGAAAACAGTGACAGACTCAGTAGTCAAAGTGTGGACTTCTAATCACTAAACTGCCAGGGCATTCATTAGAAGGATTCTTAAACACCTATGATTGATTATTTCTGCAATGGCTTCTGTATTTCTGAATTGGTGTAAACACCAATGATTATTCCTGCAAAGGCCTCTGTATTAAGTGTGAAAGCACATAATACTTTTATATTTTTAAGCATAATAACTATTCTAAAAAATTAAATTTGATAATAACTTTAGTTTTATCTCAACAATTAAAAATTTCTTTTTTTTTTGTTTTATATTTTCGTTTTTTTTTTTAATAATTTTTAACATTTTTAAATTTCAGGTATACACATGCTCCCCATCCTGAATCCTCCTCCCTCCCCCTTAAGAAATTAAAAAAATTAAAGAAATTAAAAAATTTCTTAAGAAATATCAAAACAATTTCTCAAATTAGGCCATGCCCTATTTAAAATACTTTCTTGAAGTTTAAAAAATTTTAATAACTTATGTCATAAAGCTATGCAATCAGCTTATGTTTAACAATAAAGGTCCATGATGATTTTAGAAATAATCTCATATTCATAGTTTGACTGAAAGAAACTAAACCATAGTACTATATAGTATTTTTAAGAAAGGATTTAGATGACAAAAAAATTACTGGGGGGGGGCACCTCATATCCATTTCTTATCAAATTGGACAATTTCTGGAAACAATTCCCTGAATGTTTATTATGTCTAACATGTGTGCACATGCATGATGCTAAGTCGCTTTAGTCATGTCTGACTCTGCGACACTATAGACCAGAGCCCGCCAGGCTCCTCTGTCCATGGGATTCTCCAGGCAAGAATACTGGAGTGGGTTGCCATGCCCTCCTCCAGGGGCTCTTACTGACCCGGGGGTCAAACCCGCATCCCTTTGTCCCCAGCACTGGCGGGTGGGTTCTTTACCACGAGCGCCACCTGGGAAGCCCATGTCACACACAGAAGCCAAAAAAGAAAAGTGTTTCAAGACGACGTAAGTGGTTTCGTAAAACCAAAACATGAGAGCACATGTGTGTTTCCACCTGCCTGGGCATGCGCACACGCACTCACACATGGGCAACACACATACGCACACAAACACACTCTGCGGTCACACCAGTGAACCAACCAGTGAAGTCGCTCAGTCGTGTCCGACTCTTTTTGACCCCATGGACTGTAGCCTACCAGGCTCCTCCATCCATGGAATTTCTCCAGGGGATCTTTCCGACCCAGGTATTGAACCCAGGTCTCCCGCATTACAGGAAGTCGGTTTACTGTCTGAGCCACCAGGGAAGTGGTCACACCAATCGAGGTCAAATAGGAAACTAAAGTTCTGACCTTCCATGGCTAGGTTTTCACTCTGAAGCGCTACACTCGCTGTGCAATATACCAACGTCAAAATCCACTCACGGCAGAATAGGGCCTGGAAAACAAGTACCCGGCCCTCACTCCCACACCAACTTTGCTTTCATGTTTTTGTGGAAATCCACACCTCTCCCTCCCTTAATGCCGGCAGTGCTGGAAGCCAAAGGAACTTCACAGCTGAGAAAGCAAGAGGGATAAACCCGTCCGCTGTTCCAAAAGCAGGGAGGAAGAACATCAGGAGCCCACCAGCTCTGCTTAGCACCAAGTTCTCCTCCTCCACCTCGGGTACAGGAAGAGGAAGGCGGAAAAAACCAAGAGGGCTTTGTGCTTACCACTTTCAGCCACAAGTGAAATGCAACAGGCTCTTACCAATGTATTCAATGAATGGCAGCAACAAAGCTCTGAATTGCCGGTCAAAGGTGCTGCTGGTGGTGGATGGGGACTTCCCTGGTGGTCCAGTGGCTAAGACTCCACACTTTAAATGCAGGAGGCCTGGGCTCGATTCCTGGTCAGGGACCTAGATCCCACATGCCTTAACTAAAGATCCTACATGTCACAACTAAGCCCTAGCACAGCCAAATAAATTTTAAAAAAAGACACATGTGGCATCCATCACTTAACAGAAGACCGAAGTGCTGGCATGACCCTGCTGGCCACGTATCCTCCCCTTGTCTGATTCCTCCATTCCAGCCCATCAGTGTGGCATGTATTCATTCTACCAGGTTTTAAACCTCAGTGTTTTCTTGGGAATTTTCTCGCTCCCATCACATTAGGAGACGCTGCTTCTCCCTTCTCACAGCCAACGCATCTGCTCTCACAGACACCTGCTTCTTTGCCGTCCCCCTCACAGACGTGGACCACAGTGCATAGCAGAGTGGGAGATGCTGACTTCAGGCCGGTAGAATTATGTTCCCATCTGGCTCCCACTTTAGATCTCAGTTTTATTTTATTTGGTTTTTCCAATGGCAACAAAAGATAAACAGACCATTTGATTGTCTTCAAGCTCCTTTCCGACTCTGAAACCCCAGGATGCAGCAGTGTCATGCCCACTCAAGAACTACTCCAATAAACCTTGAAATCCTAATGCCTTGTCTTTGGTATTTAAAGTGCTTCATGCTTCATGAGGAAGGAGATCAAACCAGTCTCTTTGGTCAATCCTAAAGGAAATAAACGCTGAATACTCATTGGACGGACTGATGCTGAAGCTGAAGCTCCAGTCCTTTGGCCACCTGATGCAGAGAGAGCTGACTCATTGGGAAAACACTCTGATGATGGGAAAGATTGAGGGCAGGAGAAGGAGGGGGTGACAGAGGATGAGATGGTTAGATGGCATCACCAACTCAATGGACATGAGTTTGAGAAAGCTCCAGGAGATAATGAAGGACAGGGAAGGCTGGCATGCTGCAGTCTGTGGGATCGCAGAGTCAGACACAACTGAACAACGAGATCACGAGCATTAGAATCACCTGGAAGCTGGTTAGAAAGGCAGTCGTGGGCCCCACTTCCCACCTCCTGCATCAAAATCTGCATTTTACCAAGATCCTCAGCTGATCCGTATGCCCACATCCATTTGAGAAGCACAGGGCTTTGTACTGTTTCACATCTATGTTCCAAAATCTTTCCCAAAATGTGGAAACAGTGCAAACAGGATAAAGGTCACATTTCTGAAGGAAATGTGAACCGGTTGGTCAGCTCATAAACCCTCTCCTTAGAGACTGGGCGCCGGGTCCACTGTCCCGAGTGGATGCTTTCCTAATGTTTCACTTTCGCTCATGACTACCTGGAATGCCCTGCTGCTTCCTGTCCACCCAAACCCTAGTCGTCCTTCAGCATCAGCTACAAACCCATCTCTCCTTAAACCTTCCCTGCCCAGCTGTGTCCCATGCACTATGCCTGAGGGTCCTTATGCAGAGGTACTCTTAAGCTTGGGGTGAAAAACCTGGCCGCCAATGCAGGAAACAAAGAGACAAAGGTCCAATCCCTGGGGCAGCAAGATCTTCTGAAGGAGGGCATGGCAACCCCTTCCAGTATTCTTGCCTGAAGAATCCCAGGGACAGAAGAGCCTGGTGAGCTACAGTCCATGGGGTCACAAAGAGTCAGACATGACTTAAGTGAATTAGCAGACACATACTCTTCTGCTCATTTTATTTTATTCCCTCAAAGATAGGGGCTTCCCTCGTGGCTCAGAGGGTAAAGCATCTGCCTGCAATTCGGGAGACCCAGGTTCGATCCCTGGGTCAGAATCCCATGGACTACATGTCCGACTCTTTGTGACCCCATGTACTGTAGCCCTCCAGGCTCCTCCATCCATGGGATTCTCCAGGCAAGGGTACTGGAGTGGATTGCCATTTCCTTCTCCAGAGGATCTTCCTGACCCAGGGATCGAACCCAGGTCTCCTGCATTGCAGGCAGAAGCTTTACCCTCTGAGCCACCAGGGAAGCACAGGGTCTAGTTATTCCCTCAACTAGACCATAAATGCCCTCTTATCAGAGACTCACTTTACCCACAGGCAGACAGCTACACAGACATAGACACACGGAGAGTGTGTTTGTGTAAACACACTCCAACAAAAACTATTCAGCACTGACTGTGCACCAGGTCCCACATGAAGTGCTAAAGAGACAGCAATGAACAAGACCGGTCCCTCTTCTTATGGGCGTTTCTCTCCAAAGTCTTGCACAGGCTCTCTGCTCAGGAGAAGTGCTCGAGGGCTATCTATTGGTTTGATTTGCTTAAGCTTGTTTACTTTGCCAGTGATTCTGACTCTTTCACTGATTTCTGTTTCAGGTCTCACTGACTGGAACATGTATTTTCATGCTTTAAGACTTCTTTCGTGTTGCAGGGAGTTACATCAGTAAGTAAAAGCAATTCAGCAAATACTCTCAAAATGATCTACAACTTAGAGCTGTAAGAACTTAAAAGGAACAGGCGGTATTTAATCACTCTTAGGGTAAAATCTGCAGTGGCCTGTGTGTTCTCAGTCGGGCCCCATACCTTGTCATGTCTTCTTTCACCTAAATCGTTCACAGGTGAAACAGGAAGCGTTCGTCATTTTCAGGCTCCTATAAATAAACTCACAGCCTAGCATATAAAATATTTTCTAGTGAGTGAAAGTGAATGGAAAACTACTCCCATCCCACCACATCAAAGAAGAAAGTTCCCAAGGAAAAAAACTCTTTTTTTTCCACAGTTGAATGCTATCCCAGTGACTGCAACTTTAAAGCCTAACCATAATTAACAGATCAGAGAATTTCTAGAAGCAGTTATAAGAAAGCAACAAAAGTGGCAATTTCTACCTAGCCATCACTGCCCTGTGGTGAGTCTCCTTGCTGCCTTAGCCCATGTTCTCCAAGCATTTGTCACATATTAGACCTCTCCATGTTGCAAAAATGACTTAGAATGGCTTATGAAACTTAAGTGCTATGTTACAGGATAAAGTTAAAAGACCAATGTAAATGATACACAAAGGAGAAAAATCAAGGTTCTATAGTAAAATCGGTCCATGAATTACATTAGTTCACAAAATACAGGTTATGGAGACCACATATTTGAAGGGGCTAAGCTTTTGAACTGTGGTGTTGGAGAAGACTCTTGAGAGTCCCTTGGACTGCAAGGAGATCCAACCAGTCCATTCTGAAGGAGATCAGTCCTAGGTGTTCATTGGAAGGACTGATGCTAAAGCTGAAACCCCAATACTTTGGCCACCACGTGCAAAGAGTTGACTCATTGGAAAAGATTCTGATGCTGGGAGGGATTGGAGGCAGGAGGAGAAGGGGACGACAGAGGATGAGATGGCTGGATGGCATCACCGACTCGATGGACGTGAGCTTGAGTGAACTCCAGGAGTTGGTGATGGACAGGGAGGCCTGGCGTGCTGCGATTCATGGGGTCGCAAAGAGTCAGACATGACTGAGCGACTGAACTGAACCGAACTGAAGCTTTCTAATGTTTAATGCAAAAAAGACATGGTCAGTTAAAGATTGACATTACCCATCTTGCCTGGAGAATTCCATGGGCAGAAGAGCCTGGTGGGCTACAGTCCATAGGGTCGCAAAGGGTCAGACACAAATGAAGCAACTAAGCATATAGCACAAGGTAAGTCAAAAGATACAGGACTATGCCTGTGAGTGAGAATTTCTCCTCTGAATTCTGGTAGAGAGTACACTAGATCTCCCTGACCAACATCACAAGCCAGGTCCATACAGAACTGTCCTCCAAGTGCTTTAACTTCAGCAAAGCTGGAGGCAGGCCTGAGATCCCCTAATGTAAACCAAGGGGCCTCCCAAGGGGACATCCATGAAATGCACACTCCCCACCCCTACCGACTGGCAGTACCCAGGACCCAGGACGGGGGCAGAACTCAGTTTGGGGAGAAAGCAGATACATTCTGCCATCATGATGCATGGCTGTGGTAAAACACAGGGGTGTTAGTAACTGTTAGATGAACTGGTTAAAATCAAGGATAATTTGAATCTAAGAGTGTCAAGCATGGTGCTCTCAAGCATCATTTCAAATGAGGTAGTTTAACTTCTAAACTGTCTTAGGAGATGATGCACTGGATCTTTTAGGCTACAACTTGAACAGCATTGAGTACAGAGCAGGCACCAAGCATCTTGCAGAAAGACAGGGATAAAACCTAGACCGTGGCAATGACAACAGATCATTTCAATGACATGTGTCATGGTAGAAGCATACACATGTTCATTCTATGAATAAAACTAACAGTGTCTCATGTCACACAAGTGTAAAAATTAAAAGGCACAGTGTCATAAAGATATTTTAATCATCCTTTTTAAAAAGTTGTATAATTCAGTTTAGTTTATTGACACCAACATCCAAACGGCCACTGCACTTCCCAGTGGTGGACACCATGATGTCCAGCCACTCTGGATGGTCCATCCAAACTCAGTGTTGTAAGAACAACGTGCAGAGACCCAGATTCCCAAAGAGGTTTTCTGGGTTATCTCATTGCCGATGGGGATTGATTAACATGAGAGAAAAGTGAAGGAAAGCAACTAAATGGGGCTGCTTGTTTTTAATTTCTCTCCAGGACTTCCCTGGTGGTCCAGTGGTTAAGATTTCACTGGCCTGGGGAGGAAGGTGGGAGGGCAGTTCAAGAGGGAGGGGACATAGTTGATTTGTGATGATGTTTGGCAGAAACCAACATAATACTGTAAAACAATTATCATTCAATTAAAAATAAAAAAAAAATTTTTAAGACAACAAGCAAATACATATAGATCCAAATAGGTAAATAAACAAAAATAAACATGATTATAAAAAATAAAAAAAGAATCCGCCTGCCAATGCAAGGAATCCCGGTTCCATCCCTGGTCCAGGAAGATCCCATGCCCTGGGAGTGTTGAGGGAGGGCCTGCAACTGAGCCCATATATCACTACTGAGACTGTGCTTTAGACTCTAGAGCTCGTGCACTGCTATGAGAGAGTAGTCCCCACTCACCACAACTAGAGAAGGTCTGAGCACAGCAATGAAGACCCAGCAGAGCCAAAAATAGATTAAAATGTTTAAAAAAAAAATCACAGGCCCCATATTCCTTTGTTCTAGCAGGTGCTATACAGGCAGGTGCTATCTGGACCGCTGTGCTCAGCTCATTGCCACATCTTCCAGAGGTTAACGAAAACCAAGAGAACCTTCACTAGAAGGGTGTCTGGAAATGGAATCATACAAACAAGATCAATAGGAGGAGCGGGACTATTTACTCAGAGAAGGGAAGAACAACACAAACGTGGGAAGGGCTTCCAGGGAGAGAAGACAGACAGCCTTATGCACCTTCCCACGTGGCACAACATAACAGGTCCCTCTACAGAGGGGGCGGGGGCAGGTGGGACACCGAGGCTTCCCAGGTGGCTTGATGGTAAAGAATCTGCCTGCAAGAGACTCAGGAGACATGAGTTCTATCCCTGGGTAGGGAAGATCCCCTGGAATAGAAAATGGCAACTTACTCCAGTATTCTTGCCTGCAGAATTTGATGGACAGAGAAGCCTGATGGGCTATAGTCCATGGGGTCACAAAGTGCAGGACATGACTGAGCACAGCACACAGCGGGCAGGGTGGGAGGAGAAGGGGCTGAGTGAAAACAACATTTATTATGTGCTTTAATAGTAGTTATTGACAGTATCAGAGTGTTAGTGGAAACAGTAAATATTGAATTGGTACAAAATTTCCAAATACAATCTTCTTAATTTTTTAAAAACAGAACTGTGAGCTTATTTACTTAAAAATAACTTAAAAATTAGGATACATGCTTAAAAGGACTATAAGCAAGACCGCAGCAAAACTTTTAAGGGTAAGTAAGCTGTTGCTCGGAGAAGGCAATGGCACCCCACCCCAGTACTCTTGCCTGGAAAATCCCATGGACGGAGGAGCCTGGTAGGCTGCAGTCCATGAGGTCGCTAGGAGTCAGACAAGACTGAGCGACTTCACTTTCACTTTTCACTTTCATGCATTGGAGAAGGAAATGGCAACCCACTCCAGTATTCTTGCCTGGAGAATCCCAGGGAGAGAGGAGCCTAGTGGGCTTCCATCTATGGGGTCGCACAGAGTCGGACACGACTGAAGCGACTTAGCAGCAGCAGCAGCAGCAAGCTGTTGCTGCTCTGGTTGGTCATTTCTTAACAAGGAGTTCACTCACACAGCTAAGTGAAATCATTTTGGCCATTTTTATAACCACTGAAAAATACTTAATGGCAATTTATATTGCAAGAATCTAAGAGCACAATAAAATTCCCTACAAAAATGTAACAGATTTCAAATCTACTTGAAACTTCTCATAGTAGGTATGACGAAATGACCAAGTTCTAATGTGCAGACTTGTGCATCCAACATCCATCCTGAAGCTAGCTCAGCCACACAGAGCCAAAAGGTTCCCGTGTCTCCACAGTGTCTGACTACTGTACCATGAACTGCACCTTGAACCATACTCATCCAACATTTCCAAGGCCCCGTGATCATCACATTCAGCAGAAGAGTGCTGGACAGCTGGCTGATAAAGTGCGAGCCATCACGGAGCTTGCTGCCCAGAGGTATCGCAACAAGTTCCATCTTGGGATCACACTCCAATGAACCCTAGAACAGCGGTTCTGCTTTTAGCACCTTGCAACCGCCCAGAGGGCTTGTTCAACACCATTGCTGGGACCCTCCCCAGAATTCCAGATTCTGTCCATCTGGAGTGAACCTGCTGATTTGCATTAAGACCAAGTTCTCAGGTGAAGACCACACTGTTGGCTGGGGAGCCACGCTTTTTTATTATTTACTTATTCATTTATTCTTGGCTGTGCTGGGTCTTCGTTGGTGTGCCAGGCTTTATCGAGTTTCGGCAAGTGGGGACTACTCTTCACTGCAGTGGGGAGCACAGGCTATAGGCGTGTGGGCTTCAGTAACTGCAGCACGCGGGCTCAGCAGTTACAGCGTCCAGGCTCTAGAGCATGGGCCCAGCAGTTGCTGTGCAAGGGCTCAGTTGCCCCACAGCGTGTGGGATATTCCAGGCCCAGGGATCGAACCCCTGTGCCCTGCATTGGCAGGCAGATTCTTGACTACTGGACCACCAGGGAAGTCCTGGGGAGCCACACTTTGAGAATTGCCATCCCAGACAAGGCGGGGTTGCTTCAAATTCTGGATTCAGTGGCCTGGAAATTAAAGAGATCCGTGTATCCTGAGTCACATCTAAACTCCAGCCTGGTCTTCTGTTCTCTAGAAGGAGATGATCAAGACTAATGATTTTAAAATAAAAAGGATGAGCTTAACATCACTTAAAGGTGGAGGGGGCAGGTAAAGCCAGGTGTCCAACAATAGAATAAGTTATTTACAACATGTGGAATCTGTATAACTGGAGGATTTGAGATCATGACCATGGTATTATCTGCTGCCTGGGATGCGGGCTATTTCAAAAACTGATCCGGACCTCTGTCAACGATAGTGATTCTATTACTTATGTTGCAGTGTAACAGCTGGAAATTAAATAAGACTTTGAGAGATAATTTACTTTTTCCATTATATTTTCACAGGAAAATGAACTACAAGTCCTAACCCAGTGACTCAAATGTTTTAGAATGAATAATCTTTGGAAGTTGGTGACTGCCTGTAACTGAACAAACATTCATGTATTCATTTATTCAACCAATATTTCTTAAGTGTCACCTTTATACTTAGCTGACATGCTGGGAACTGGAAGTATAAAGAAGAGTCGCTGAACTTCAGGAACTCATGATCAAGTAAGATGAACATTACTGAAAAAATAAAAAACCCAAAGCCTCCACATTATCATATAAATAACATCTGATCTGATTAGTATGCACAGTGAGTGTGTGAATATGGATTTTATAAAAGTATGTAGCTTCACCAAACTGGAGATGCCAAATTTAAATGAATCCTCTGAGACTGGCTCACATTTTGTCATGATTTAGAGCATTATTATTGTTGTCTTCGTAGTTGTAAAAATCAAACACCATCATGACATGTAACCATTGTTCTTTCTCAGTCTTTGCATCACATTTTCAAACCATCTTTAAAAGTTTTTTAACCATCTTAAAAAGCCTCAGAATCAATGACAGGCAATGACAATCCAGTATTCTAAAGTCATCAGTGACAAACTTTTACTTCTGAAAGAAATGAACTTTTGAATTAACAGTAACGATGAGACTGTATGTGTGCTCAGTCGTGTCCGAGTCTTTGTGACCCCATGGACTGTAGCCCACCAGGCTCCCTGGTCTGTGGGGTTTTCCAGGCAAGTATACTGCAGTGTGTTGCCATTTCCTTCTCTAGGGGATCTTCCCGACGCAGGGACAGAACTCGAGTCTCCTGTGTCTCCTGCACTGGCAGGCGGATTCTTTAACCCTGAGCCACACGGGAAGCCCAATAGTAATGTTATAAAACATTTAAAAACACACACATAAATGTCATAGTATTTGATTAAGAAAACTAAGAATAAAATAAAAATTGGAAACTCAGAAGTTGAAACAACTGCCAAAGCTTAGCCCAGGGCAAACTTTTTACTGCTGTATTTTAAGTGCTTGAAAAATCAGGTTTATAATGGAAACACAGACAGACCAAGCTCTGATGTAATATACATAAATGATATGTTTCTGTTCTTGTATAGTGATTTCCCTCCTCTCTAAACATTAATCTTTGAATGACTTACTCCATAAATTATTGAACTTAGTTCAAAAGCAAATGAAATCTAAAATACCCATTTACTGAATGGCTAAAGTGCCATGTTGAAATTACTGTGATTTATCTCTTTCTTTAATGGTTACTGTAGCAAACGTACTTCATTGCTCAAAATTATTACCTGGTAGCACAGTTTACTCTAGTTTAAGCATAAATCTATCCCCCTATTCAGAACAGCAGCTGTTTGTCAAGATCTCATTCGTTGTTCACTCAGCCACAGCCATGAGGCTCGACTTTTTCTTTTTACATCCTGAAAGCGTATCTCTACGTACACTGAGGTACATATAGATGGCATGCATATTTTGGGGAAAGCAATTAAATTTGCATGCACTATGATTACTACAGTAGGGGAGGGGTGAGGTAGAGCACCATTTACCCACTACTGAGCTCACTCCCTGTGCTCACATGCTACGCGACTCTACCAGCTGAGGCTCTGAAGGCAGACCTGTCCATAGAACTGTTACATTTCTCACACGTTGCTGCTTGCAGGTACTACAGTCATAGCAACTGAGCTGTTGTTGCTGTGGTTATAGACAGAGATTCTGGTTTAGAATCCAACTTCTCATCTGCACCAAGAGGAAGGCCTTCTCCTCATTTCCAGTCTTATGATTTGGTTGGTAGAAGAACTGAAAGTGAAAGTGAAGTCGCTCAGTCGTGTCCAACTCTTTGCGACCCCCTGGACTGTAGCCTACCAGGTTTCTCCGTCCATGGGATTCTCCAGGCAAGAATACTGGAGTGGGTTACCATTTCCTTCCCCAGGGGATCTTCCCAACCCAGGGATCAAACCCGGGTCTCCTGCATTGTAGACAGACGCTTTAACCTCTGAGGGAAGAATTGAGGAAAACGTCTATTCTTCATCTAGAGAAAATTTGGCTGCATACATGACAATGGGGTAAATGGTTTAACATATAGAGAGTGCTGCTACATAAATAAGAAAAACACTACTTTAGATAGAAAAATGGGCAAACAACTTTAAGAGATGAGCCACAAAACAAGGTATTTTTTAAAGTGTGCTCTTAGAAATAAAGAATTGAAAACACGATGAGAATACTTTTCACCAAACTGGTAAAGTTTTCTTTCTCTTGATAATATTAAATACTGAGAAGTACAAAATTTAAGAAGCATAGATATGCTGTTAATGGAAGTACAAACTATACACTATTTCCAGACGGCAATTTAACAGTGTTTGTGGGGTCTTTAAAATGCTCCTACATTCAGCCTACTAATAAACTCATATCTAATAATCTAAGTATAATAGATTATGAAAGTGAAGATGTACATTTAAAGATATTAACGGTTACTTATTTTTATAATAACAGAAGATGTACATTTAAAAATATTAATGGTTACTCATTTTTATAATAACAAAAAACACTTAAATAGCTTGAATTGAGGGGTACATAAACTATGATACATTCGCAAGATAAAATGGTATATAACCATTAAAAATCACAACTCTGGAGAGTATTTAACAAGTGGAAAGTGTTCTCTATAGAAGGTTAAGAAATATAAGCAAGCACACTCTATCCATAGCTTGATTCCAAAGTGTATTTGGGTAAATGCATGAACATATATAGAATGTAAACTCCACTGGACAGAAAATTCTGTATGTTTTGTTCACTGATGTACCCCAGAACCCAGCAGTGTCTGGCACTTAGTAGGTATTCACTGCAGTCTGGAAGGAAATAACCTAATTTGTGGTTAAATCTGAGGTGGGGATAGGTTTAAGCCTTAAATCAGAGGTTTAAGCATAACTAAGTTTGTTTTTTTAGGCATTTCTGTATTTTCTTCTTTTTCTTTATGGTGTATGTACTACTTTTCAACCCCAAAGCAAGACAAAAATGTTTCTATTTGAAGCGTATTTTTTCTAATGCTATTTCTTCTGTAGAGCCAGAGTCAGATTTGGTTCAAAATTCACACCCACGTGCAGCACACTCTCAAGATTCCATACCGTAACTGGGACTTAGAAAACCCAAGGCATAGAAGAGGTATGTTAATTTTGTTAAATCTCACATGATAACTGATTTCTTTTCTACAAACAGATACTTATGGGGCCCTTGTCATTTAAGGATACATTATTCGTGTCACGTGGCAGCCTGGTTGGGAGGGGAGTTTGGGGGAGGATGGATACATGCATATGTATGTCTGGGTCTCTTTGCCATGCACTTGAAGCTATTACAACATTGTTAATCGGCTATACCCCAATATAAAATGCAAGGCTTAAATTTAAAAAAAATATACATTATTCAGCACACAAACACACACTTCACTGTACTCTATTTTTTTTAACTGCATTATAATACTGAAGATTTTGAAACATAAATAATTTGGAATTTTCTTCACAGAAAATTAGCTTTCCCTTTCCCTTTCTCTTCAACTGCCTTGTCAAATTCTCCTTTCCCATAGCATGGAAAGATAAAATTGGAAGCATTTCCTTGTTGTCTCTTAACTAGCCTCAGTCACCTAAATATCACCAGGGTGTTAATTAGAAAATGGTTATTTCATATAAAATTATGCATATTATATGCACAGAGAAATTGCATGTATACAAACAGTAAGCCAATTTGCCCCCGGCAGGTAGCATTTTTTTCCTTAGGAAAGCAAACAAACAGAAGCCTCAGAAGAGTACAAACAGGAAACACACTCGGACCTGATCTCCAAGGGCAGAAAACAGATGGACAGCCGTTCCCTAGCATCTGCAGCAGGACTGATAAAAGCAGAGCGTGCAAACACAATGACCAGCGTGCCTGGGAAACTGACACGGGAGCAGGCTGTGTCCCTGAATACGACATGTCCCTCCAAAGGCTGAAATGAACCTAGAGATACAATTGTGACTTGGAGAAACAAGAAAAAAAGAGTCTTGCATGGTACAGCCAAGTCTGTCAAAAAAAAAAAGGCATAATCCATGCAGTGATATGGTATAACTTCTAAGTCACCCAAATTATTTCCTTCCTATCAAGCTAATGTACACAAACTCAAAACACTAACACTTGAATTTTTCATTCATTTCATAAAATTCAGGGCTTCCCTGGTGGCTCAGATGGTAAAGAATCTGCCTGCAGTGCAGGAGAGCAGGGTTCAATCCCTGGGTCGGGAAGATCCCCTGGAGAAGGGAATGGCTACCCACTCCAGTATTCTTGCCTGGAGAATCCCATGGACAGAGGAGCCTGATGGGCTACAGTCCATGGGGTTGCAAGAGTCAGACACAACTGGTCGGCTAACACTTTCAATTTTTTCACTTTCATTAAATTCAACAGAAAGGGAACTTGAGTAGAGCACTCACCTTTACCACAAAACCTTAAGCTAGGATAAACAAAGGGCACCCTATGTATACATTTTAAAGGTTGAGCATGTACAGTTTGAAAGTTGCTATGAAGAGGCTCTTTAAAATATTCCAAATTTTAGTCACCAGACACATGACCTGACAAATTCATGAAAATGCCAATTAAACTAAAGAGAAAATGATCTTTGGAAATACAGAATTCAGTTCTTTGTCATAAAACATTCACAGAGCAGTAAGTAACCCCTCCAACTCTCCCAAAAATGTTTTAATGTCGGGATGAGCAATGCAGCACAGGAGAATGAATGAACAGGCAAGAGAAGGAAAGGTGGTTATAATTGCTGGGCAAGATTCAACGGTGGGGAAAAGACTGGTTACATCAAAACTGTCGAGGGCCTTTACAGTCATGATTTGGAGTCTGGAAGTTAATGAATATTTTTGACAGGCCTTAAGGAAAGTTAAAGATGCTACCATTTCTGTGGAACGTCCGCAACCCCCAAGACTGCCCGGTGCTCACATCACATCATTTAAGACATGACACTGCAACTGTCTAGATTTGTCTACGGGGATTTCATGGACGGTTTCTCGGCAGAGGCTGCTCACCATTAACATCCTAGTATCTAGTAAAGCACCTGTAGAGACTGGACGAATGCATGAACGAAAGGTAGTAAAGGAGACAGAAAGTGGAGAGATCACAGCACAGAAAGCCTAATGCCCTGTATATGGTAGGAAACTAATGAACACTTATCAGCCAGATTAAAATTTCTATTATGTTTTTAATCTCGTATATTGACATTGTATAATTTGATCCACAAAGAATGAGACAGACAGTATGTTGAGAAATACAGACAAGACAATGACAGAAACATGTTCAGTGAAGGATTGAGACTTTGTTAAGTTCTCTCTATATCATCTCTATATATATGGTTTTTCCAGTAGTCATGTATGGATGTGAGAGTCAGACCATAAAGAAAGTTGAGCACCAAAGAACTGATGCTTTTGAACTGTGGTGTTGGAGAAGAGTCCAACACCCTTGAGAGTCCTTTGAACTGCAAGAAGACCAAACCAGTCAATCCTAAAGGAAATCAGTCCTGAATATTCATTGGTAAGACTGATGCTGAAGCTGAAGCTCCAATACTCTGGCCACCTGATGCAAAAATCTGATTCATTGGAAAAGACCCTGATGCTGGGAAAGATTGAAGGAAGGAGGAGAAGGGGATGACAGAGGATGAGATGGCTGGATGACATCACCAACTCAAGGGACATGAGCTTGAGCAAGCTCTGGAAGTCAGTGATGGACAGGGAGGCCTGGCATGCTGCAGTCCATGGGGTTGCAAAGAGTCGGACACGACTGAGTGACTGAACTGAAGCTGATACCGTCCACTACATATGTTAAGGATGTTGCTAGGGACCACACAAGACTGCCATCTGTCCTTGCTTACCCTGAGTAGGCAACCAAAGGAAAAGTCAGAGTAGTTTAGGGATACATGAAAGCAAATAGCTATTTTCTTGAAAACTCTCTCTTAAATATTCAAATGGTACCCATTTTTAAAACTGAACTGATTGCTTCAGTTATCCACCCCCAAGGTATTATCAAGTAACCAAAGAAAGAGCAGCAACAAACTCCTTGGGGTCACTTGGTCAACATAACCTCATAAACACCAAGTAATTACCAAGATTTCATCAAGGCTCCCTCTCACACTGCATCCCACTTCCCCACCTGTTAGCTGTCACCGGATCTCCACCTATAAATTGCAGGCATATCCCAGGGCCAGTTCTGCCTTGAGAAGCAGGTATTTCTGCAGTACTTTCTGATTCATCATCATCAACATAATTATCATCACCAGCATTGTCACCATCATCACCATCATCCTCTTCCTCTTCACGTCACTGCCATCATGACCAATGTCCATCAAGTACGCACTCAGTGCCACATATCATTCTAGGCGCTTTACATGTATTACTTCATTTAATCTTCTCAAACGCCTTATGCAGTAGCAAATTTTACTATTTCCATCTTAGAAACTAGGAGAGTGAGGCTCAGAGAGATTACAGACCACATGCCAGAAGTCTACTCGATTTCAGGGTGCACGGTCTCAATTGCCATGCTTACCATCTACTGACTCGTTGGATCAGTACTTCAGTGCTGACAATCGGGCTACCTGTAGCTTCCTGAGTCCCTCTCCTCCTCCCTGGCTCTTTAGCCCACATCCAAGTGTTTTGCTTGGTTGTCTTCTTCCTTCTAAGGCTTTGTTCTGATAACCTCCACAATAACCTTGGTTTTCTCCCAGGGCAGGAGTTCTGCCCCATCCTGTGTCAGCCTGGTGACCGAGTCCCTTCCACCTGCTCACAGACTTAACAACAGACAGATATCCATTAGTAGGGGTTCTCAATTTCCTGTCCCTGCCTGACTCCTCTGTCTTGAGGATCCCCCTCACCTGCTGCTGGTCCAGACTTGAACTTCCTGCTGGAGACCTGAGCCTTCCAGTAGATTCTGGTGTTGAGGCCACTCAGTGGGTGGGTCTATACCCAAGTTCTGGTCTCTGCAGGACATTTCTGCTCCTGCCATCAATCAGTAGCCTTGCTGGAAAAACTCTGAAGGTGTTAAGGGTGGTAATGAATTTCGCATTAAAATTACCCACATGCCAGAGAAGCTCTTGGATTCTCTATTTCAACTGCAGTCCAACAAAGACTCATTCTCTCTGGAGGCAGCACAACAAAGACACTGTTCCAAGCCAGTGCTGGACACACGGCAGCTCCCTTCTCCTGCAAGACACAGAGGAGCCTGCCACCTGTCAGAGAGTGTGTAGTTTAATTAGGTAACACTTGTGAAGGCTTTTGTGACGTGTAGCACACGTGTCATCCCGGGAGCTCACACATGGCATTCCACATTGCAAAATTCAAGAGCTATTTTTAAAGACTCTCTACCAGCTGAGCAGAACCTATGGTATGTCCTTCACAGACTGTTGTAAATCTACTACTCTTTCATTGGGATACCTGGAAAAGAACACACAACTGGTGGAGATTATTGAACAGGATACAAAGGTCACTTTAAAAAAAAAGAAAAGTATTTACAAGCAATGTTTAGTTTTCAGAGAAATCTCAAAGAGCTTTCTTTGTTTCATCCAGTAGTTTGAAAACAAACAATTCCAGGGGAGGGGGTGGTTTGCAGAGTGGACCTATTGCACCATGCCTCCAGATGTCATTTCCAGGTAGGAGAGTGAGTCAGGACGCTGGAGGCCAGCTGAGGCACTGCAGAGCCTTCCGGCATGCCCTGGAACCTATAAACACCAAGGCCAGGGTCTCTGAGGCCCTGGCTAGACTTGCTTGGTCAGTTAAAGTCAAGTGCAGGATCCACCTCTCCAGACTGTGATTACAGAAAGCTTTGCTGGCTTCAGGAAAACTAAATGGCTTATTTTTAATGAATGAGGGCAGACCCTTCATCCCCTCTTTAAGAATGCTTCCTTCTGTCAAAGGGATCCTGTGACTGAGTGGGTAGGTTTAATGGACTGCCTCCGGCTAAGAAGTTTACGGGGAGTTCCCCCAAATCATTTTAGTCCTCCAAAGACTGCCAGTGGGGTTTGCCACCTCTCCCCTGGGCTTTCCCTTCTGTGATTAACCGACCATCCTGAGGGCTCCATGGAGACCTGTGTCCTGCACTTTGCAGGGGCAGGGGCTGCCATGTTCTCAAACCCATTCACAGGACTTCCTTGAAAGTCCAGAGGTTAGGGCTCCATGGCTTTCACTGCTGGGGACTCGAGTTTGAACCCTGGTTGGGGAACTAAGATCCCGTAAGACTCTCAATACATCCCCCCCTCCAACAAAAAACAAAACAAAACAAAAAAACCCCCAAAATTCATGTTTATCTTTCTAGGATCTATGCTCTGACACAATGCTGATCATACCAAATGAAAGTCAAACCTGAACAATGATCCATCTTTAATTTTTTTTTTAAGAAAGTTACCCTGTGATATATCTCCTATGAAATTAATACTTTTATTCAAATACTGTTTTATCAATCTTTTACCCCCCCACACGTGTGATACAACAAAGGCACCTTTTAGAGAAAAGCCTGGGTCAAAGCTATCAAGTGTCAGAAAGTGATATTCTTCCCTGGCGCTTCCCATCTAATAGGTGGAAGAAGTACAATATATGAAAATCAGTACCCAGGCCCCTTTATAGTAAACAGAATTTCCTAGGCATACACACAATTTTCATTGACTAACATCAACATGTAACTTGTTCAGCTGACAAGCAGGCACCAATAGGACTAAGCAATTTTCTCCCCCAAATTAAAAATATTGAACACCAATTTCTAAATTCATTGGCCAGTGGAAGCCCCACTCATCTGTCATTATAAAAATATGAGAGACTTCCCTGGTGATCCAGTGGTTAAGACTCTGCGCTTCAACAGGGGGATGCAGGCTCGACCCATGGTGGGGAAACTAAGATCTCACATACCACGAGGTATGGCTAGAAGTTTTTTTTTAATGTGAAAACACTCTGCTGTCTTGAATGTCAATGATTTTAGCTCACACTGAGCACAGCCAGGTAGTACACTTGGCACTTTACAAATACTGAAAAATGTGTTCATTCTTCCTGAATCCTAAGGAATGTAATAAGCACCAAAGGGCAGACACTTCACCCATTTTCTTCATTGCAGCAGCTCCAATGCCTGGCACATAATAGGTGTTGAATAAATATGTATTGAATATATTAAAAGAAAAATTTCCCATCGTTCACACTGTAGCCTTCAGAGATTATGTTTATCCCCTTTCTACAGAAGGAGAAACTGAGGTTCTAAGAGATTAAGTACTTGTTCCTGGTCACATGGCAAGCTCCCTTCCACCTGCCTCCTACACTCATGCTGAACCATTCTGCTCTATATCACCTGTCTCCTCAAGTCAATTACTGACTAAAACCATTTGCATCCAACAAAATGTCCGTATGAATACACAGTTGACCCTTGAACATTTCAGGGCTTGGTCTGCATTTAATTTATAGTCCATATGTGAGGTTCTTCCACATCCATGGATTCAACCAACCAAGAACAATGTAGTACTGTAGTATTTCCCATAGACAAATCTGCATATAAATGGACCCTTGCAGTTCAAACTCCTGTTGTTCAGTGGTTATCTGCTCGTGCAAAAAAAACCCAAAAAACTCTAGAAAGTCTACCCACGATAGGCTTTCTGACTGTGCCTTATGACCCAATACTTAGCATGTTTGGGCATTCAAACCTAATTATTTGGGTGCTTCAATATATCTTTACATAATTACCTTCTTTTTAGCAAGTATTATACAAGTATTATACAGTATTAAAAGTGGAAACACAAACCTTTTTGGATCACTTTCACCTGCTGTAAATATGAATGACATGCCCTTGGCAAAGGAGGATCAGAAAGCCACCCACGCTTTAAATATTCTTCATTCTCCAAAGAGGGAAGGTCACACTTCTTCATAAAAAGGAGGAGCAAGTCCCCGTATATTTCTTCTTTCTACTTTCTATTCTTCATCATCATTCTTTTCTTCCCTTTTTTTTGACCCACAAACATGCTCAACTCTCCCCATAGAAAGAAAAATGAAAGATAGGGGAGGGCAGGAGACAGGAGAGGTGAGGAAGAAAGGGAGGAAGGCAGGAAGGGGGAGTGAGAGGGAGGGAAGGAAGGAAGGGGTTGGTTGGTGAGCTCTACTCATTGCACTCATTCTTCAGAGCCGAAGATCAAACTTCTTGTATGAATTTTCTATGCCCACCTCCTCCATTCACCCTTCACAGACCCATTCATTTCAGACCATACATCAGGTGAGGTGCCAAGAAGATGATGATAGCTAAGATTCAGAGTGACTCCCTCGCACTCTAGCAGCTCCTATAAATCATCAACTACTGTAAAGTCGGTTAAGTCCCTGGCTTTACAGCTCCAAGGGAGCATCTGAACAGAATCTCAACTTCCACACAGTATAAAGTCAGTTCTGATCTTCCCACACCCCACTTCCATCTCTCTCTCACCTGCAAGAAGACGCATCAGCCTCAAGGCCACCTCTGCTTATCCCTGCCTCTGCCACGGACTCAGTGAAGTTCAAGTTCTTCCAGTTGACAAAGCATCTTGCCTCATTTCCATTCCCATAGCTGGTGTCTCTCCTCAGGCTTCTGTTCCCTTTCATCTGGTCTACAGCCACAGCCTTCTCACTGCTCCTGCTGCTCCCAAATAACTGAAAAAACCATTGACAAACCAGACCCCTCAAGAACACAATGCCCATGTCATTCTCCTAATCAAAAATTTTTCAAATGTTGAACATTCCTACCCTGTCTGGGGGAAGGTAAATTGGGGCAGCCCCTATGGGGAACGGCATGGAGCGTTCTCAAAAAAACAAAAATCGAGTCGCTATATGATCCAGTAATCCTACTCCTGGGCATATATGCAGACAAACTGATAATTCAATAAGATACATGCAGCACCCTAGGCTCATTCTAGTACCATTTACAATAGGAGGAAAAGGAAGCAACCTAAGTGTCCATTGACATGGTACACACACACACACACACACACACAACAGAATATTACACTACCATAAAAAAAGAATGAAATAATGCCATTTGCAGCTACATGAATGGACCTAGAGATCATCATACTCAATGAAGTCAGAAAGAGAAAGATAAATACCATATGATATCACTTATATGTAGAATCTTTATCTACAAAAGAGAAGCAGACACACAAACTGAGAAAAGACTTGTGGTTGCCCAGGGGAGGGAGTGTGGGGGAGGGGGGGATTAGGGCTTTAGGACTAGAAGATACAGACTATCTATGGATTAAATAACAGAGTCCAACTGTGTAGCTCAGGGAACTATCTTCAATATGCTGTAGTAAACCGTAATGGACAAGGGAAATGTTTTCACACATTCCCTCTTAACAACAGAACAATGTCAATTATTAAAGGATGTTTGAGGCTTCCCTGATAGGGGTACAACCTACTCTGCAAATTACTTAATCTCACTAATTTAATTGAAATTGAACTTCACTAAGCTCCCATGAACATCCAAACATGATTCAAACTAAGTTAATACTAAAGTAGCTCAAACTACCAAGATTATAGTTAAGTTTCATGCATTTGGTAAGAAATCAACATGCACATCGGATTCATACAGTTTTTAAAATGGTAAACATCCCCCTAGAGTCTCATCATTAAAACCTCAGTATTACTCAGATTCGAGTTGCTTTCTGTAGAAATGCCTCTTTCTTTTTTTCCAACAATAATTATTTTGCCTGTGATTCTTTTCATATATACTTCATGATTTAGTGTTTCAACTTTGGGGAACTTGCTGCAAACTCAGGGGGTAATGGTACAAATTATAAGCTTAGAGATCACACAATAAATACTTCATTATACCATTTGACATCATTTTTTAAGCAATTTTTTCCTTCTTCCATTCATGGATGCTTTAAGGTAACTGTAGCCTTTAAAGAGAAGGCAATGGCACCCTACTCCAGTACTCTTGCCTGGAAAATCCCATAGGCAGAGGAGTCTGGTAGGCTGAAGTCCATGGGGTCTCGGAGTCGGACACAACTGAGCGACTTCACTTTCACTTTTCACTTTCATGCATTGGAGAAGGAAATGGCAACCCACTCCAGTGTTCTTGCCTGGAGAATCCCAGGGATGGAGGAGCTTGGTGAGCTGCCGTCTATGGGGTTGCACAGAGTTGGACACGAATGAAGTGACTTACCAGCAGCAGCAGCAGCCTTTAAAGAATCCTTCTCTCTGAGTGACAGAAGCTAAGTAAATAACTGCTACTATTGCCAGGAAAGAATGAGGTACAAATTGAAATTTATGTGAAACATAAACACTTGGTGCTTTTTAACATTCATTCCTTAAGTGAACTCTGCTTTTCTCAATGCTTTAAACAAAATCTATCTAAAATGATCCCTCATATTTATAAAACTGTAAGCCTCTTTAACATCTTGAAATATGATCTCTCAGACATATACATGCTTTTTTAATACCTCAACTGCAAGTCATAGCGAGTCATAAGTATCAACATTGAGTCTAGCTTCGGGCCATGAAGGTTATGTAACAACAGGAAATTTACCAAAATGGAGATTAAGGATTTGAAAAGTTAACGGAAAACCCATCAAGAGAGTAGCCTGCATAAAGGTTTAGGCAAATATTCCCATTATGGACTGAAAATAAAGTTCTAAACAACTGGGGATTTCATGCTTCACATTAATTTTATCAACTTTACATAGAAAATTACTAAAAAGCCAAATGACATTTCCTTTATATATATATATATAGTTTTACATACAGCCTCTTATATAAAGACTAGGGATCTCTTCAAGAAAATTAGATACCAAGGGACATTTCATGCAAAGATGGGCACAATAAAGGACAGAAATGGTATGGACCTAACAGAAGCAGAAGATATTATGAAGAGGTGGCAAGAATACACAAAAGAACTATACAAAAAAGATCTTCTTGACCCAGATAACCACAATGGTGTGATCACTGACCTAAAGCCAGACATCCTGGAATGCGAAGTCAAGTGGGCCTTAGGAAGTATCACTACGAACAAAGCTAGAAGTGATGGAATTCCAGTTGAGCTATTTGAAATCCTGAAAGATGATGCTGTGAAAGTGCTGCACTCAATATGCCAGCAAATTTGGAAAACACAGCAGTGGCCACAGGACTGGAACAGGTCAGTTTTCATTTCAATCCCAAAGAAAGGCAATACCAAAGAATGTTCAAACTACTGCACAACTGCACTCATCTCACATGCTAAGAAAGTGATGCTCAAAATTCTCTAAGCCAGGCTTCAACAGTACATGAACCGTGAACTTAAAAGGCAGAGGAACTAGAGATCAAATTGCCAACATCCATTGGATCACTGAAAAAGCAAGAGAGCTCCAAAAAACATCTACTGCTTTATTGACTATGCCAAAGACTTTGACTGTGTGGATCACAACAAACTGTGGAAAATTCTTAAAAAGATGGGAATACCAGACCACCTGACTTGCCTCCTGTATGTCAAGAAGCAACAGTTAGAACAGGACATGGAACAACAGACTGGTTCCATTGGGAAAGGAGTAGGTCAAGGCTATATATTGTCACCCTGCTTATTTAACTTATATGCAGAGCATATCATGAGAAATGCCGGGCTGGATGAAGCACAAGCTGGAATCAAGATTGCTGGGAGAAATATCAATAACCTCAGATATACAGATGACACCACCCTTATGGCAGAAAGCAAAGAAGAACTAAATAGCCTCTTGATGAAAATGAAAGAGGAGAGTGAAAAAGTTGGCTTAAAAAACAAAGATCATGGCATCTGGTCCCATCACTTCATAGCAAATAGATGGGGAAACAGTGGAAACAGTGACAGACTTTATTTTCTTGGGCTTCAAAATCACTGCAGATGGTGATTGCAGCCATGAAATTAAAAGACGCCTGCTCCTTGGAAGAAAAGCTATGACCAACCTAGACAGCATATTAAAAAGCATATTACTTTGCCAACAAAGGTCTGTCTAGTCAAAGCTATTTTTCCAGTAGTTGTGTATGGATGTGAGAGTTGGACCATAGAGAAAACTAAATGCTGAAGAATTGATGCTTTTGAACTGTGGTGTTGGAGAAGACTCTTGAGAGTCCCTTGGACTGCAAGAAGATCCAACCAGTCCATCCTAAAGGAAATCAGTCCCAAATATTCAGTGGAAGGACTGATGTTGAAGGTGAATCTCTGATACTTTGGCCACCTGATGGGAAGAATTGACCCATTGGAAAAGACTCTCATGCTGGGAAATGTTGAAGGCAGAAGGGAGAAGGGGACAACAGAGGATGAAACGGTTGGATGACATCACTGACTCAATGGACATGAGTTTGAGGAAGGTTCTGGAGTTGGTGATGGACTGAGAAGCCTGGCGTGCTGTAGTCCATGGAGTCACAGAGAGTCGAACAGGACTGAGCAACTGAACTGAAGTGATAAATAGCCTTGTACATGGTAAAAATTCAATACACGTTGATTGAATGTAATTGCATAACACTGAATTATACAATGCTGAATTACATAAAACTGGATCCTCTTGTAATTCATGGCTGTTTGTCTAATGGAAAAAAATACTTTTTACTGCATTTTTCCTGGACTCCAGGACACCTAAAGCGCTGAATCAATATTTACTGATGGATTGAATCATAGGATTATATATTTAATTGTATAAATTCATGATATTGTTTAAATAAAAATACATATCTGAGAAGCAATTTTTATGTCTCTGTCACAGTTATATGGGCAAAGGTTTATCTTCTACCACTGGGAAGCTCATGACACTACAGAGCATTATATTAGTTTATCATGAGGTCCTCCTTACAGCAAGCCCATCTCAGAACGCGTATTACCTCTAATGCAATGTGGCTTTTTATTACCTCATGAGAGTCCCATTTACTATGGAAGGTGAATTTTGTGCAGCTTCTAATTTAGACTGTCTTACAGAGAAAATGTAATGGTGGTAATATGGTTCCTTGGTTTATAGGAAGGTATGGCTCTTGTCTCAAGAGAACCAGTTGAGAACTTTAAAAATTGTCTAAGATAAAAAACTATTCCTGAGCACAAGTAATCTCTTTTGTGGTTTGAACATGCAAACATTAAGAATATAACCGTGGGCACTGCTTTCCCTAACACTGACTTTTTCTTATAACAAAAAATACCCACATCAATGTTTAAGCACCTTCTGAGGGAAACTGAAGGAGTACTCATCGGGATTACTGTACAAAACATTCTCTAAATTCATTGCTACTCTACCAGTGGTGGGTTTACAACCTCCAACTGATACATACCAGGATATTTTCCTGGAGAAGGCAATGGCACCCCACTCCAGTACTCTTGCCTGGAAAATCCCATGGACGGAGGAGCCTGGTAGGCTGCAGTCCATGGGGTCGCTAAGAGTCGGACGTGACTGAGCGACTTCACTTTCACTTTTCACTTTCCTGCATTGGAGAAGGAAATGGCAACCCACTCCAGTGTTCTTGCCTGGAGAATCCCAGGGATGGGGAGCCTGGTGGGCTGCCGTCTATGGGGCCGCACAGAGTTGGACACTACTGAAGCGACTTAGCAGCAGCAGGATATTTTCCACAAATATCTTCTTGATAAGAAAAGAGCAAGTATTCCTGTTAAGCGCATGTTCTGTTATGGGCTGTGGTGAAAGTGACTCTTTAAAGGACCGGACTTGGTCATTTGATACACGCTTCATGACTGCCTCCAGCAGTTCCACTTTATTAAAAGCACAGGGAATCACTTTCTTCTGCTGCCTGACTTTAAATTGTAGTTTTGAAAGACAATCTTGAAGTCACTTAGGTATGAAATTTCTTACATAGCCCCAAGGTGATGGTAGCATAAAAATTTCTCCCTTCCCTTATCCTTATTCTTCTCTAATTCTTTTATCATAACATTGATGGCAATTTTCACAGCATTTTTGGACAAAGGAAACAAAACTGTATTTGGGAGTTCATTTAAACAAAAATTAAAACAGGAGACTGTTTAAATTCAATACTGCTATTCACACAATACTATCTTCTTACAACTGTTAATAATTAGATATGTAGTTAATAATCGTTGGCCTCTGCAAGGTACAAGTCACCATGAGCCACCAGGTACTGTGGCAAATGTTCCAAAGGATTGTTCTTGTGCTCAGTCGCTCAGTCGTGTCAGATTCACTGTGACCCCATAGATTGCAGTCCAACAGGCTGCTCTGTCCATGAGATTTTTCAGGCATGAATACTGGAGTGGGTAGCCATTCCCTTCCTTCTCCAGGGGATCTCCCCAACCAAGGGATCGAACCTGGGTCTCTTGCACTGCAGGCAGATTCTTTACCATCTCAGCCATGAGAGAAGCTTACCTTATATACAACAAATAACTCAAAAAGGATCAAAGACCTAAATAAAACCAAAAAAACCTCCTAGAAGAAAACAGAGAGAAGAAGCCTCGTGACACTGTCTTTGGCAATGATTTCTTGGCTATGACACCAAAGACACAGGCAACAACAAAAAAATTAGATAAACTGAACTTCATCAGAATTTTATAACTTCTGTACAACAAAATACACTATTAACAGAGGCAAGCTGGGGAAAGGGAGAAAATATGTGCAAATCATAGAGTATTTACATTCGATAAAGGATTAATATCCAGGATATACAGAGAACTCCTACAACGCAACAACAAAAGCAACCCAATTTGAAAATGGAAAAAAAAAAAACTTTAATAGACATTTCTTTAAGAAATATACAGAAGGCCAAAAAGCATATGAGAAGATGCTCCATGTTACTAATCATTAGGGAGATGCAAATCAAAACCACAAGAAGGTACGATTTCACATCCATAAACAGGAGAGTTGGCTATTATTTCTTTAAAAAAGATAAGTAAGGAAAGAAGAGAACAAGCATTGGCAAGGATGTGGAGAAACTGAAACATCTGTGCACTACTGATAGGAATGTAAAATGGTACAACTGCTATGGAAAACATATAGGGGCTTTTCAGAACATTAAAAATAGAATTACCTTATGTTCTAGAATTCTGCTTTTCAGTATATACCCACAAAGAACTGAGAGCAGAGACTCAAAGAGATATCTGCACACCCATGTTCATAGCAGCATTATTCTCAGAATCGAAATGGTCAAAGCAATCCAACTGTCTCCTGATGGATGAGTGGACAAATAAAATGTGGTAAATAGATACAGTGAAATATTACTCAGTCCCTAAAAAATGAAGGAAATTCTGTCACGTGCTGCTACATGGGAAAACCTTAAGGACATGATACTAAGTGAAATAAGTCAGTCCCAAAAGAACAAGTACTATATAATTCCACTTATGAAAGTGAAAGTGTAATTGCTCAGTCCTGTTCCACTCTTTGAGACCTCACGGATTGTAGCCCACCAGGCTCCTCTGTCCATGGAATTCTCTAGGCAAGAATATTGGAGTGGATTGCCATTTCCTTCTCCAAGGGATCTTCCTGACCCAGGGACTGAATTTCACTTATGAGAGGCCAAATCCATAAAGACAGAAAGTAGAATAGTTACCTGGAGTTGGGGGGGAGCAGGGAGAGGGAAGTTATTGATCAGTAGGCATCAGGTTTCAGTTTTGCAGGATGAAAAGAGTCCTGACAATGGAAATGATGAGAGTACAGTATACTAAACGCCACCAAAATGTACACTTAAAAATGGTTAAGACGGCAAATTTTATGCTATGTGTATTTTACTACAACATTTAAAAGAAGTAATTTTTTAATCTAAAAGAAAAAAAAAAGTGCTAAACCAAACTAAAATAAATTCAGCCCTCCTCATTTACCCCAATGTAATGAACAATGCCTTCCTAAACCTGAGAAGGGCCTGACCCCTGGCCGCAAGATTCTCCCCATTCCTTTCGGAAAGCCAGTACCCTTAGGGCCATATCCTTCCTTGATTCCTGCGTCCAAGCTCTTAGCACTCAAGCTCTGCTGCTAAGTTGTGCTAGAAGAAGACACACAAATGTCGGCTTGCCTCCGTGCTAGGTGCTGATGGATAGCACACCACTCTCTCTAAGCTTCAGCAATGAATTTAGGAATCTATCATGGAAAAAGCAAGACAGTTTCAGAAAAACATCTATTTCTGCTTTATTGAGTATGCCAAAGCCTTTGACTGTGTGGACCACAATAAACTATGGAAAATTCTTAAAGAAATGGGAATACCAGACCGCCTGACCTGCCTCTTGAGAAATCTGTATACAGGTCAGGAAGCAACAGTTAGAACTAGACATGGAACAACAGACTGGTTCCAAATAGGAAAAAGAGTACATCAAGGCTGTATATTGTCATCCTACTTATTTAACTTATATGCAGAGTACATCATGAGAAATGCTGGGATGGAAGAAGCACAAGCTGGAATCAAGATTGCAGGGAGAAATATCAATAACCTCAGGTATGCAGATGACACCACCCTTATGGCAGAAAGTGGAGAAGAACTAAAGACCCTCTTGATGAAAGTGAAAGAGGAGAGTGGAAAAGTTGGCTTAAAGCTCAACATTCAGAAAACTAAGATCATGGCATCCTGTCCCATCACTTCATGGGAAATAGATGGGGAAACAGTGGAAACAGTGGCTGACTTTATTTTTCTGGGCTCCAAAATCACTGCAGATGGTGACTGTACCCATGAAATTAAAAGATGCTTACACCTTGAAAGGAAAGTTATGACCAACCTAGACAGCATATTAAAAAGCAGAGACATAACTTTGCCAACAAAGGTCCATCTAGTCAAGGCTATGCTTTTTCCAGTGGTCATGTGTGGATGTAAGATGGACTATAAAGAAAGCTGAGCACAGAATTGATGCTTTTGAACTGTGGTGTTGGAGAAGACTCTTGAGAGTCCCTTGGACTGCAAGGAGATCCAACCAGTCCATCCTAAAGGAGATCAGTCCTGGGTGTTCATTGGAAGGACTGATACTGAAGCTGAAACTTCAATACTTTGGCCACATGATATGAAGAGCTGATTTGAAAAGACCCTGATGCTGGGAAAGACTGAGGGCAGGAGGAGAAGGGGACGACAGGATGAGATGGTTGGATGGCATTACCGACTCAATGGACATAGGTTTGGGTGGACTCTGGGAGTTGGTAATGGACAGGGAGGCCTGGTGTGCTGCGGTTCATGGGGTCGCAAAGAGTCGGGACACGACTGAGCGACTGAACTGAACTGAACTGAACTGATACAAACAGTAAGGGCTTCCCAGCTTGCTCAGTGGTAAAGAATCCTCCTGCCAATGCAAGAGATGTAGAGTCAGTCCCTGAGTCAGGAAGATCCCATGGAGAAGGAAACAGCAACCCACTCCAGTATTATTGCCTGGGAAATCCCACAGACAGAGGAGCCTGGTGCTATACAGTCCATGGGGTCGCCAAGAGTTGGATACAACTTAGTGACTAAACAACAACAATGCAAACAACAACATACGTAATGTGACAAATTAAAATAACCAACTGCCTTTATTTATAACTTCTTTCTTATCTTTTGCAGCTCAGAAACAGATTCCCCTCACGTGAGCACTGCATCTCCTAATGGCGTCCTTCGGAGGACGTCTCTTGAGGTTCTTATGGTGAGAATCCAGTCAAAAGAAATAAGCAAATAAACACAACCATTGCGGAAGAAATTTTTATCTGACTAAAATCATGTTCAAAATGTGCATCTCCTTAGGTCAGACCAGGTGACCGGCACCCAGCAATGAGAAATTTGCGACCTCCCTATTCACCCCACACCCCTTACCCCCCCACCCCTTACCCCCGCCGCCACCCCAAGGCCTGTTCAGCAGCTCCACCCCTTCTTCTTTCCTATCCTCCAGTCTGTGTGATGTGGGCATAAATATATCCCCACCTGGAGAAAATATCTCTCAATTCTCCACTGCCTGGCAGGTCACAACCCTGCACAAGATGGGTTGGGTTACAACAATTATTGGGTTGCTTTCTGTTTTGAGGATTTTTCTCTTTTTTTTGGAGGTAATAAAATTGAGCTTTAATATTAGCAAAAGTGGACACATCCCGAGGTCAGGCCAGTTAGTCCAGTTTTTCTCAGGATGTGCTGGGATCCAGATGCCGAGCATACACACCACACGTAACAAGTTTCCATGGGAAGATGGAGTCTACGTATAAAATAGGTAACTAACGAGAACCTACTGTATAGGACAGGGAATTCTACTCAGTGCTCTGTGGTGACCTTAATGGGAAGGAAATCTAAAAAAAGGGGGGATATATGTATACATAGAGATGATTTACTTTGCTGCACAGCAGTCACTAACACAATACTGTAAAGCAACTATACTCCAATAAAAAAAAATTTTTTTAAGCATCCTATCCATTAGAATCATATTAAAAAATCAGTTTATATAAGCAAATTTTAAAGCATGAAAGAGATTTTTTTTTTTTTACTATCAAATATACTTTCTTTGGGAGCCTTTTCACCTCTAATTAGAAGTTTGAGCCTCTTATCATATTTTACATTTTTATCAGCCAGTGGATTCATTTTGTAATAAAGGCACTTTTTTTTTCCCCAGAATTATACTTTCCAAAACTTTATCGCTTTAAAATTTTTCTTATTTATGCTTATTTCAAACACTGAGTGAACAATAAAAAAGCCTCACTTCTTGTGGATAAAAGTGCAAAGATCTCCAAAATGCCCAGGTACTGTCATTCATTTATTCATTATTTTCATTGCTATTTATTACATCTACTATGTGCTGGGAGGGGCTTCCCCAGGTGGCAGTAGTGGTAAATAACCCACCTACCAATGCAGGAGACATAAGAGACGCAGGTTCAATCCCTGGGTCGGGAAGATCCCCTGGAGGAGGGCCCCACAACCCATTCCAGTATTCTTGGCTGGAGAATCCCACGGACAGAGGAGCTTGGCAGGTTACAGTCCATGGGGTCGCAAAGAGTCAGACATGACTGAAGCAACTTAGCACGCATGCGGGCTGGGAATTGTTCAAGCCCGCAGAAATGCCAGCGTGAAGAATTATTTATTATACACTCATTATAGAATGGTTAAAGAACACAGAGGACTGTGGGATTCTGGAGCAGACTGTGGTGAAGTCTGCACAAGCTGTGAGTACACTGAAACCAGGGAACTAACTGTACGCTTTACGGCTTCCCTGGTGGCTCAGACGGTAAAGAATCTGCCTGAGATGCAGGAGACCTGGGTTCAATCCCTGGGTTGGGAAGACCCCCCGGAGAAAGGAATGGCGACCCACTCCAGTGTTCTTGCCTGGAGAATCCCATTGGACAGAGAGAGGTGCCTGAGGTTCCAGGCCATGGGATCACAAAGAGTTAGACATGACTCAGCATCTAATACTTTGACTTTTCATGGGAGTGTTCTGAAGGAAGATAATATGTACTACCTGCGTGCACATGGTAGCTATTCAATAAATGTGTTACAAAGAACACGATCAGTTGTGGTATTAAATGAAAAGAAGATACTGACTTGAAAATATATACGTGTGTGTATACACAAACACACACACACACATACATACACACACACACACACATATATATACAACCTTGCTTATTACTTTAGTCAGTATTATCATCCTAACTATAAGCCCTGTATAGCCTTTCAAGCCCTGTTAAAATCATCCAAACATTAGTTGTTTCCTTGTGTTGATCTAGGCTATGGCACAGACTAAGCTGAACAATTGCACACATTCTTGTCCAATTACTCAGAAACCAGCCTTATGCTTGATTTTAGATTGTTGAGTCCCGACTCCAGCCTAAGGCACCTGCTCCTCCAGATCAGTTCAGCTAAGCTTTTCAATCAACAAGCATCACCACCTTTACCTTTTCTATTGTACTGAACGTATCTCCAGGTGAAACTAGTTGGAAATTAGAATTTGCTGTAAGCAGACCTATATGTATCATCCACTCATGAATATGACTAATAGAATCTTGTCCTTAGCTGTCTTGTTCTATTGCGACATGAACTTCCTGAAATGAGGCTTATAATTTCTGTTACTAAAAACTTCCCCATGAAACCACCTAAGTTACTGAAACACAACAGAAAACCAGTAAATGTTGTTTTTACTTTGCTGTTTTTACCAGTTCCCTGTATTAACATTCAGGAAGAATAATACATGCCATCATTCAGCCAAATCTAAAATATTTATTACATAATACAGTAAAATTTCAATATTACAGAACCCTCTAACAATGTTAAACTAAATTTTCAAGACAAGACTACAGGTAAAACAGCAAAACGCTTTATTTTACTTCTCAAGTTTTTTACCTTCTCAAATGAAATTCTTCAATCGTCTATTACCCACTGTGCTCTATAAAAATTAGGGAATATAATTTAACAGATTCTTTTCAATTTATAAGGTCTTTGGCCCCTGTTCTAAATGTCCAGGTTGTCGAGCCTTTGAATTCTCCTAATTACTTTTGAAATTTTCTGTGTCTCCATTTGTGAACATTTCTTACCACTATCAGATAACTGTCTTGAGCAGTAAGTCAACCCTCTTTTAACTTATTGCTTCTATTCTGTTGCAAGTAAAACACCATGTATGTTTTTATGTGGGTATTTGTGTGTCTGTAAAGAGAGAAAGAAGAGATGAAGGAGAATGCATAGAAAACTGGAATTCCAGGAAGTGGCTTAGAACCTAACTGTTTGGAACTGTTACACTTGGCAAGTATTAGGAGACTTAAACTTCTACTTTAAGGAATTTTGTGAGGTTTCCTTAAAAAAATTGTAATGAGTGTATTAATTTATACAGTAGAAATAACTATATTATACTATTCTTTATAATATCACACATTTAAACTATATTACCCAAACATAAACTAATCTGTAAATCAAGATTTACTCCTTGGGGAGGGGTGGGGGAGGAGGAGGAAGGGGAAGAGGTGGTGGGGGAAGGATGGAGGGTGGTTTGGGTAGAATCTCCCAAGAGTAACAATGCAAGGTTAGTAGGTGGTCTGGGAAGATTCAGAGATTTTTGCACTGACTTCTTGGTTTCAAAGGCATACTCCATGGCTCAGAGGCAGTAAAGTATCTGCCTGCAATGCAGGAGATGCAGGAGACCTGGGTTCGATCCCTGGGTAGGGAAGATCCCCTGAAGGAGGAAATGGCAACCCACTCCAGTGTTCTTGCCTGAAAAATCCCATGGACAGAGGAGCCTGGCGGGCGACAGTCCATGGGGTCACTAAGAGTTGGACATGATTGAGCAACTGAGCATGAGTCCAGTTTCAAATCCTACCTTTGATACCTACCAGCTATTAGATTTTTAACAAGTCCTATTTATTTAGCATTCCTATTATAAATAATGTTTATTATATTCATTGAGCTTTAGCATGCACCCAGAAACCATCAAGTGCTCTACAAACATTACCTTATTTAACCTAGTGTATTATGTAACCGTTACAACAACCTGTAATATCTTGCTTTACAACAACCCATTGTCATCCCCATCAGGCAGTGCCCTGACCGAAGTTCCAGGTAGGTCCCAAACAGAGAATGACCAAACAGGTGGGTGATGGAGTTTACCTACTGAGTTATTTGGCCTCCCTTTGGGAGCACTATTTTCTGCCTCTGCCCAAATGAAATTATAACATTATTAATACCTGTCTCATAGGGGTATTAAAAATACATAAGGTGATAGGTATGGATGCCTCATGAACTTCAATGTACTTTTAAAATGTCATTATTGCAATAATTATCAGCATTGTTATTATGGCCTCTTCACATTTCACCCTTCCTTTCTAGTTATTGCAACTACTTTAGGTAGTGAAGCAGATAAAGTACCTGAGTTTTACACACGTTAGGTTATGGCGATGATCAACGAAGCCAAATAGCTTAAATGATAATTATAAAATCACCGGGATTTAAAAGATTCATCAGAAACATTAACTAGTGACTTTCACTAAAGCTGAAAACCTCCCTTAGAAAGAAAGGTTTTTAATGTTCATGAGTCAAGTGACTCACTGCAATGAAGAATTCAGATAAATTATCAAAAGAGATTCCAAAAGATGAAAGAGATCAAAGGAGTATCTTGGAGACGTGAAACCCACACACCCAGGAGAAAGGATATCCACACACAAAAATGCCCTTTGAAATCACAGCTGGAAATCTGTCTGCCTCTTGGCATCTTTGTTAAGAAGGCACGTCCCTGCCATCGCACACATTAAAAAATAACATACACTCGCACAAACATATCCAGATGTTCACGAATATTCATGATGTGCTTCCAATCTGGTTTGGACTTACCCTTGATTTATTTTTGATTAAGTTCCATCAGCTTCTGCTGGGGCCCATGAGATGGATGGCATGGCTGTACCACAAATTTCAAACATCTTCATACTCTAAATAATTGCAGAAAGTCTCTCAAAGTATCCCTTAGAAATAAATGCTTTATGTACCAGCCTCAGAATAATCAGAGATAGAGAAACTGGTTCACTCTTGAACTCTTAACAGCACTGCTATACTTGATCAATGAAGCCTCCATTTCTAAAACAAAGGTTGAAATGGGGAGGTGGCGGGGGAGCCTGCAAATAGCTAGACTCTGATGTCCTTTTTCGGGAAATGGCAAGAGATGAACAGAAAGTCAACACCATGCTCTGAGGGTTCTGTGATGTATTTTTCAGTCACCAGGTTAGTTTGTGTCCTTCTAAACACTAAATGGTAAAAAAAAACAGAAGAACTGAACCAAATGCATAGAACAAATTATCCCAACATTTTACTGCCTTGCTTTCTTCTATTTAAAATAAAATTCACAAAACTTCCAAACTGGGGGGATGGGGGTGGGGAGCGGGGGGAGGCAGCTCCAATCAAAAATTACTGCTGAAACCAGTATAATGATCTTCTCAAAGGAGGTGGCCAGAGAAAGGGCCAGTCAGAATACTTGATGCTCTGGGGCCCAGTTCTTTCTGTCCTTGGTCATTTTGGTTGGTGCATAGGAGCTGTGGTGAGAGATCCCTCTAAAATATGGACCAAGTCTAGGGATTCCCTGGTGGTCCAGTAGTTAGAACCTGGCACTTTCACTGCCAGGGCCTGGGTTCAATCCCAGGTCGGGGAACTAAAATCCTACATCAGCCAATAATAAATTTTAAAACTAAATATAAATAATAATATAAATATAAAATATATATAACTTTATAAATATTTTATTTATTTTATTTAAAAAATAAAATGTAAACTAAGGACCTAGTCTACAGCCCCACTACCCTGAACATGCCCCATCTCATCTGATAAGATGCGGACCTACAAGGTCAGAAGGCCAGTGCCCGGTATATGGGCCAACACCAGCGAAGACCCACAACCCTGCACCTGCTGACTTTCTGTCTGGGCCCTGCAGGCGTCTACCCAATCCCACTTCAGACCCCTAACCCTCGCCCTTCCAACCAACCAGGGCCGTAGAGGACAGGTGGACCCCTTGGCCTGGGCCACTCAGTCTTTGCCAAGGATCTCAAACTTAGACCTTTGACAATATTGTCAAATAACATTATAGATGTGGATGCAGAAACCCACTGAAAATAAGGAAACATTAATCACACTCCTTTACTTTTCTCTCACAAGGAGACCATACTGCCTCTAGCGTGCTACAAATTAGCATGTTTAAATAGCCTATAATTAGCTTGTAATTAGCACAAATAAATTACACTGCAATCTTCCACGTGAAAAGTGTTTAATTGTTACATGTAAACTCTGACATCATACTATAGTCCTGGTTTTAATATTCCAGGGCTTCAAAAAGGCACCTGGCCTGGGCCTCACTCAACTCTGAAAGGTCCCAATTCTAAGAACAAAGGCACCCCTTTCCCCTCCGAGCCCAGATTCTGGCCTCTGTATTTCCTGGGTTTTTCTCCCCAATTACTGTCATCTTGATTAACATTTAGGAATTCTGCCTGTTGTATGTAAATGAAAACAACTGCAAAGCTCAGACTTTTTTCGCTTTCTGGCAAGCAAATGTATTTTGAGCAGAATGCTATTTTGGTGTTGAATTCCCCCAGGCACACTGCTTTTACAAATGCAAACAAACAAAAATCAGTCATTTCTGAATGCTCAGGAGCAAAACTAGAAAAGGAAGCTGATGTTGTTGATTCATATTTGAAAAGTCTGATGGGGACGATTCTATATACACATACAACTAGTCTACCACCGATTGTATCTAATCTGTCAGCTTCCAGAATGTACAGCTGTCTACAAAGGTCTCCAAGCCGAAGAGGATGGACGGACACCTAAATTGATTGTTAAGTAGAATAAAAACCTTCTCAATTATGAGAGGTACAGGATGCCAAGATCAAATCTGGCAGCCGAGAGGCCTGTTTATGTCTATGTTGATGTGGTGCAATGTACAAAAAATGCTGACTAAATTGGGACTGGACATTTGACTACAAATGGGACTTTGTCTGAGAGGAGCCCGAGCAGAGAACTGTATTACCATCTGGCTTAAGACATAAAGGCTCAGTGTATTTTGACATCAAGTGTGTGAATCCCACAGCAGAATGTGGTTCAGACTCACTATCTAATGCCCACTGTTTCTGACTGCAATCTGCAAATCAACAGTAGCCCAAAGCTAGCAAATAATGTCCTTTAAGACAAAATGAAACAAAACAAAAGCAAATGCCCTTAGCGCAACAGTTGGGCTTTAGCATTCAGCAGTTGAATATTTAAACTCAGGACAATTTGCAACACAGATTATGTACTTATCCTATGGGTGAGAATAAGAATTCAGGAATCTGGTAGCCTCCTGGGGCAGCCAGTGTTCCCTAAGCGCCGAGGTGGGGGCAACCCTTATCTTTTCTTGAATATTCAGGGAGCTTAAAGTAACAGGAAACCTGTTTTCCACAGGCTTTGCTGTCTCTAGCAAATAACAAAAGAAGAGCAGTCAGTAAGACAAAACAAAACCCCCCTGGAGACTGGACACGTCTGCGTGGCTTGGGGAGGCCACAAGGGCACCTTGGCCCAGCCGATCAACTATTGCGAAAGGGCGATTTGTTTTGTCTTGGGAATGGTGATGAATCAAAGCAATATTCTTTTTATATTGATAATAATACAAGACCTGTGAAAGGAGAGCGTGTATCTTTTCTCGTACGTGTGTTTATATCGTAGGTTCTAGCCACGGTAAACTTCTCTCCATGGCCCATAAAAGCCACATTTTCGCTCTCATTTTTGGCTTTTTCTCTGTGACCTCAGCCTTAAATTACTCTGCACTGTCTACACCTCCCTCCCCAACCAGATTAATCTTCTGTTTCTTTACAGTTGGGCTTAGGCATCACCTCCTCCAGGAAGCCTTCTTTGATTTTCCTAAACTGGGTCAGGGTCTCTCCTGTGTACTTCCTGCACTTAATAGTCTGCTTAAGGAATTCCTGCTGGTCCAATGATGAGGACTTGGCACTTTCACAGCCACGGGCCAGGGTTCAGTCCCTAAATGGGAAACCAAGATCTCACAAACCAAAAAAGTACAGCCAAAAAAAATAGTCTGTTTACTTGTCTAAAACCCCCACTAAATTATACCATCTTTGTGGATGGGGAATACATCTTTGTATTTCTGGAATGACAAAGTCTCAGACACATGTCTGATGCTCACTTAATAGTCTTAAATAATGACATATACAAATAAATTCAACAAATACTCACTGAGTACCTATCATGTGCCATGCACCATATACAGAAAGCACCAAAACAGACTGACAAACATCCCTGTCCTCAATCCAGGATTTGCTGAGAAGGGACGTGGGGAAACTTTGCAAGGTGACAGTTGTGTTCTATGCCATGCCAGGATGTGGGTGACGTGACTACCCTCTTGGCAAAATTGGATAGCTCAGACGCCTGCATTTCAATGTGTAAACTGTACTTCACAAACAAGAAACTTTCAAAAAAATAATAATTAAGCAGGCGTAAGAGTAAAGATAAAGGGAGAAGTCAGGATGCTGGTAACTGCTGAAGGGCACAGGAAGTTTGTTATACTATGCTGTTTATATATGTTTGAAATATCCCAAAATAAAAGCTAAAAGAAATCTCTGCACTCATATGAATAAATATTAATGAAGTACGAATCACAGACTCTCCAGCATCACTACAGGAGTTTTTGGACCAGGAATAAAAGGGAAGGAAAAGAAATAGGCAGTTAACAGGTCTCTTACGATGATGGACGAGGTATTTTATAGCAATTTCCCCATTTAATCCTGGTAACGACTTTACGAGATATTTTTATCCCATTTTATAGAAGGGGAAACTGAAACTTAGATAGGTTACACAACTCGCCGGCTAAGTACAATGGCCAGAATTTAAACCCCGAGTCCCCCATCTTGCCATCGTGATTCTCACCCTCTTGCCACTGTGACAACCACAGAGGCCAGGACCTCCACCTGGGCTTGGAGTGGGAATGGCAGAATCTGAGGAAGCCCCAAGAATCATCTCTAGTCATGACAGGTACCACATTCACTGCCTCTTAGTCCAGAATTATACCTTGAAAGATTAAATTATGAAAATCGCAAGGAACAATAATTATGCCCCAGAATTATCCCTACACCATCAGCAATGATTCTGATATCCCATTCTGATATCCTCTGAGATAATGTGCAATATTTGTATTTATATTCCTGATCCTTAAAGACTGGGTGCATCTCGCCTGGGCTCCCGGGTCCTGGTGCCCACAGATGTGTTAACAATCTGCATGGAGATCCAGCATCATGAACAGGGTCCACTTTGCAGTGGTAACTTTTCCATCAGGGCTGTGCTACACCAACCACCACACAAACTTGTTTCTGCTAACATCCGAGCAGACTCAGCTTCAAAGATGCCAAGGAAGCTGACGTGGCCAGTAATAAGAGGCTACCTCAAGAGTGTCTCTCTCCTGGCCACTGTCACTATGACAGATGTCAGACTTAGCATCACTAGAGAGGAGCCCATTATGGACTTGGGAAGCTGCTGTCATTTCCAAATGCAGCTTCTTGCAGCCAAAAACACACATGGTGCTCAGGGATGTGCCAAATGTATGGAAATACGGGCAACTTCCCTGCTGCTCAAGAGCGCTAATGTCCTGATCCCCAGCCGAGGCAAAGGCTGCAGTCCAAATACACAGTCCCTTTAGGGCCCGTTTGGTGCTAAATAAAAACTCTCACCATAGTTATACATTTGAATCACAATCCCTGCTTATGCTGTTGAATTTTCACCCATCTGTCCTCTCTCTGTTACCTCCATCTAAAATAACTGGCCCCCCAAAACACTTTATCAAGTGAGTGCTTTATTCCAGTCAGGGGCCAGGTGATTAGGTCCTGGAGAAGTAGTTTGATATCCAGTCCAGAAAGTTAATTACTAACATAATTATCAAAACCTTTTATTTTTCAGGGTTAAGTCAAGCATCTCTATGGGAAGGGTGACTTTTGGGCTTGTTCATTCTCCAGTTGGTATGTAATTAGCTCTAAAGGACACTGCGTGTTTTTGGACTTTTTAAAGCCAAAGAAATATCTAAATATGTTCCATCTATAGAACATTTCCTCAATTCCCCAAATTCACCCAGAGGATTTAAAATTAAACAAACCCGAAAGATCTGTTTAAACCATCACCAAACTCTCCATCCTCAGGCTGTTTCTAATGACTTTTTCTGCAGAGGACAACACAAGCTGGATGTTACTTTTTTTCCCCTAGAAAATGCTTTAGGATCCTAATGTGTTACTATTCCCTCTTAGTGCTGTCCATGGATTATTTCTTCTCCAAGTCATCTCACTTCTGCTTTTGACAGGGCTGCTTACTAGCCCAGAAAAGAAGACTTTACACTGCAGGTCCTCAGACTCAAAGCTGCCCCAATAGCAGAGCAGGAAAGAAATTTGCCTACTTGTCTGAAGGCAAAATTCAAAGTCTAGAAGTTACAGGTAAAATCTGACGCAAGAAAGAGAGCCTTACGGACTGAAATTACAGCTTTTTAAGAAAATCTCTCTCCATCAGGACTCAATCTGTGACGAGCTAATCACTTCAAGAGGAAGCTTTCCCCAGGTCACCAGAGTTGCAAGCATGGCCTGAATGATGACCTTAAAATACTTCTAGGGATTTCCCTGGTGGTCCAGTGGTTAAGACTCCTCGCCACCAATGCAAGGGGTTTGGGTTCGATTCCTTTTCAAGGAACTAATATTTGAAGAAGCATGCAGAGAAGCCAAAAGATTTTTTTTTAATGCTTTTTAAGTCTCCAGCTTATGGATTCCTGAATAATGAGAACCACGTGGCATCTAACTTGGTCTTTAGCACTTATCTGGAATCTCATAGAAAGGGAACCTGAATATGATGACTTGGATCTTACTTTTCTCACTAACTACAGTTGAAAGGATGAAGAGTTTCCAGCCTGGCTGGAACTGGCTCCCATCAATGTTACCCACCATCACATTCCTGCAACTCTGATGAGAACTAATTTAGCTCCTGTGGTATTTTCTCCCATACTGTCTTCTGAAGCTCTGGAACAGAGCACACCAAATGAGGCCCATCTGTCTAAATGGGAAAAAGTTATTTATCCTACCTCCAGGCAGGCTTCCTTTCCTACCAAGAAGCTGCTCTCCAAGCTTCCCAAACACTGTGGGATAATTATGGAAACCCCAACTGTTAACCGGCTAGAATTTGGGGAAGAACAGTTGAGTGTCGTATCAAGGATCATCTGCCAGTTCACAGCCGTCATTTCCTTGCTTGGTCCTAGGAAGCCACAGAGTATCCTACCAGACTATTTTTCAACGGCAAAATTGCAACATTCAAGAACTCAGTGCAATAATTAGGTTATTGTTTGGCTGCAATCTTGCCAAAAGGAAAAAGCATCAACCTTGTCCCAGCAGGATAGCCTAATGAATTTTAAAAGTCTTTTCCCACATGAGAATACTTTCTTAGAAGAAAAGAAACACCTCTCTCCCACTGACACAGGCCAGGGGACAAAGTTATAAGAAAGACGCCCTTAATAACAATGACACCCAGGTGCCTGCTTGGGCCATGGTGCCAGGCTCCCGGGATGATGGCTTTCTGCCCCCAACTGATGCTTCTGAGTCTCAGTTGACTCTATTATACCAACTCCCACCCATGTGGAATACTAAATCAGTGAGGAAAAAGGATCAGTAATTATTTGACAGTTATGCTATAAGAAACATTTAGGTGGATTGTGTTAAGGAAAAAAATGAAAGTGCATAAGAGCACCAGCATCTTACCTACAAAGGAAGTGAATCATGTATTTATGAAATATAACAGCTGCAGTACCTAAACTACTTGTTGGATCCCTTATCCAATAGGTCTTTTGTAACATCCTTATCCAATAGGTTTTTATAATACGTTTTTTATAAAAGGAATCAGTAATAAAATAATTATAGAAAATCACAAAATAAATAAGGATTCAATAGAATTGGTGTGCTTTTTTTTTTTTTAAGGCAAGAGGTGTTGTTACTCAAAGAGCTTCCCAGGTGGCTAAGTGGTAAAGAATCCATGGGTTTGATCTCTGGGTCAGGAAGATCCTCTAGAGAAGGAAATGGCAATCCACTCCAGCATTCTTGCCTGGGAAATCCAATGGACGGAGGAGCCTTGAGGGCTACAGTCCATGGAGTCACAAAGAGTCAGACACAACACAGCGACTAAACAACAACAGCATGGAAATACTGGCAGATATATAGATTTTATGGCATGCGTGAGTGCTAAGTCACTTCAGTCGTGTCTGACTCTTTGCAACCCTGTGGACAACAGCCCTCCAGGCTCCACTGTCTATGGGTTTCTCCAGGCGAGAATACTGGAGTGGGTTACCATGCTCTCCTCCAGGGAATCTTCCCGACCCAGGAATCAAACCTGCACCTCTTATGTCTCCTGCATTGGCAGGCAGGTTCTTTACCACTAGCACCATATGGGAAGCCCATAGATTATATGGACCTAAACTATTTACTATTTATCACATGCAACTTCAAATTCTCCACTAACCATACACATAAAGGTCTTCACAAAACAGACACATGAATTTCAATGCACCTGAGAGAAGGAACATAGCCATGAAAAATGGTGATGACAAAGAAGTCTTCATAACACAGAACTATAATAAAATATTAAGTGTAAAAGCAAGAATTACATAGCTGATGTAAAAATGCCCCCAACAGAGACTTGCTGAAACACCCATGTGGGTTATTACTAGGTGAGAAATTAGGATGGTTTCTTGCTTCTTTAAACTTTATCTTGTTGAAAACAAAAAGAAGAAAACAAAGGAAGAAAAGAAAGAACAAGCTTAGACCTCCTTTTGGATTAGAGTCAGTAAAAATGTAGTGTATATCAGTCTCGCGTAAAAATATCCTTTCCTCTTGAGTTAAATAAAAATGCAATATTTTCCTAAGTACAAAAATTTGATCACTGTTGCCCCTACTGATCAGACTTATTGTCTGATATCCACAGATCTGGGTTAATCCTTTGGGGATCTGAATTCTTTTATCTCAAAGTAGTGCAGCAAAATGATCCACGCACAAGCATAAGAAGGGGAGGGAGGGGACGCTGGACCAGGAGGAGACTGCTGAGCAAGTGCATATTCCCGGGATCCCACTCACCACGTCCAGGTCCTGGGAAACCCGCCGTTTCCGCAGCTCCTCCATCCTCTCACACACGTCGGAGAAGCAGGTATTGTAGTAATCTGCATACTGCTGAGCCAGGTCATCGATGTTTCCCAGGGAGCCGTCCTGAGGGTGAGGAGAGCAGGGGAGAAACAGGAAGAGAACAGAGGCAGTCAGTCCATCTGCAAACGCCCTGCGTCCTCTAGTCTCCCTCTGTGCAGCCTTTATACCAATAACAGCTGGTATTTTTAAAGTGGTGGGCGTGTGCCACGCTGTTTTACACACAACATCTCCTAATCCTCCGGACACCCCTCGGACATTTTTCTCCCTGTATAGATGAACAAACAGCAGCTCAAAAAAGCTGAGCCACAGCCCAAGGGTTCCAGGGCTACCACGCAAAGAAGCCGGGTCCCCAACTCAGGACTGTTTGATATCTAGGCCATGGTTTTAACCCACACCCCTGCTTGCCTCACAGGGCCAAGAAATCCCCAGAAATAAACACTGTCAGTGCAAAGGTTCCCTAATGCCCAATTGGCAGGCTTCCCTGGTGGCTTAGATGGTAAAGAGTCTGCCTGCAATGAAGCAGACCGAGGTTCGATCCCTGGGTCAGGAAGATGCCCCGGAGAAGGAAATGGCAACCCACTCCAGTATTATTGCCTGGAAATCCCATAGACAGAGGAGCCCAGCAGGCTATAGTCCATGGGGTCGCAAACAGTCGGACATGACTGAGCGACTAGGCACATCAATCAGAACCTCCAAGGAAGCTTTTAAGAATCCACATGCCAGGACACCCTTCCCACGAGGAATTCTGGCAGGAAGCTGAGAATTCAGGAGCCAACAGGGAATGCTACATCTGGGACACATCTCAACCACATCTCCCATAAGATGCTCAGGAAAGTGGGAACTCTTGTTCTCTACGTCATTCAAGCACAGATGCAAGAGGACACGTACAAATTCACCTAAATATATAAGGAAATAGTCTGTCTCTCCATTCAGGGAAAAGGCCCAGAAGTTGTGGGGTCTGAACCCTCGAGTTTACACCCATCTCTGCTGCCACTTCCAATTCATCAGTTTAGGTACGTTTCCTAATCTCCGGCTATTTCCCCATGAGGAGTAATGAAGCAATGTAACACACTCAGAGCTTGGTCCCTCACAGAGCTCTGACACACAAGTTAAGTGCTTGCTTTACTTAACTAATAGTATTCACTACAAGATAATACTTCAGACTATCGTCTTCCTTCAGGGGAAGTGATTCCTAAATACACACACACAGAGTGATGCTGTGTACATTTGTAGATTACGCCATTTCTTCTACTCATTCAATTCATTCATTCCGAGAAGTATCTCCCTTGGCGTTTTTCACCTCCCAATGGGTTCTTCCTTTGGTATGAACAAATGACCCTACCAAAACAAGCAAGGAAAACACAACTCTTAGACAACCGAAAAGACACACTCACACTGCCTGGGACAGACCACTGGCCAGCCCGTTGCACAGTTCCGTCACCTATCACGCAGCACGTGTCTAAGACTGCAGAGCACGCTTACTTAGACACAGGCAGGGTTTGGGAATTAAAAGTTCTTCAAAAGCCTTTCTGCTAAAGACCGCAAGGCTCTAGTCAGGATGCTCAGGTCAGAGCAAGCAACTGCATCTACTTCACTTCTGCTTTCACCAATGTCACAGAACTGACCGAGTGGGGAAATAGAAATTGAAAGAAATGATTTTTTCTTTTTTTTTTTTTTTTTTAAAGAAAAGATGCTTCCTTTCTTACCAATAAAATGTTCTATATTTGAGGTAATGGCCTCGAAGTCTGCAGTATGGCACAGGGGTGGGAAGCTCTCTGCAAAAACAGTTAAGATGTTTGCACGTGTCTGGACAGGTCATTCCCTCACGTTTGAGACGACAGGCTGGATGGACACAGGGGGGTGGCCAGAGTCTACTGCCCCCCCTTGAAAACATTCATCGTCAAATTTCCAGCAGGGAAATAACACGGGATCAAAATAGAAGTCCACTACCAGCCAACGAGGAAACGCACAGAGGAGGCCAGCCTTGAAGTCCTCGCTTTACTGCTTTCAGTAGAGGCGAGGTTCCTGACAAACGGCATCATAAATCAGACTATGATCCCGAGGTTTGTTCTGACTCGTCTAAACCAACAGTACACGCCCTATGGACCACAACCTGAAAACCTACCACCTCCTGACTGGGTTTTCTTGTCTCCTTCCCCACTTGGCCTCATTGGCCTTGATCCAGTCACCCAAGGGACCTTGCAAAACAGAGATCAGACCGGGTCGCTCTCCCCTGAGAATGACGCGTGCCACCCTCATCACCCATTCTACAAATAAACCCCACCCTCACCCGGCCTGGCTTTCAGGCCCCTTCATCTCTGCTGCCCAACCCCAGCCTGGAGGAGAAAGGGGCTGAGGTCTGCCCACCAGGAGGGCCAGAGGAGCCAGAGAGCACGGGCAGCCCCTCTAGCACAGCTGCCCCTCTCCCACCACCAGGAGAAAGTACTGGAAGAAATTTTTAGGAAAGAGTGCGGGCAGAAGAGCTGCTCCCATGGGAGCATCTACTCTGGACACCAGCTACCGACAGCCAGGACTATGATTGCAAAGTGGCCAGTGAGGTAAAGGAATGGTCCACCCAAGCGCACTGCTGCCTAAGCCAGACAGAGCATCTGGACAGTTCCAAGGATGAAGGGAACCTCTGGGCCACCTCTAACATCAGACTGTCTGACTTCTATTGACCCAGGATGTTCGCTTACACCTCAAAGACACAAAGCCCTCATTTCCCAGTTCTCTTCAAAAGCCTCAAGCATTCTTAGGTCACTCCCCCAGTACATACTGGGAAAGATCCAGCAGCCTCCTTCTAAGTGAGTGTTGAACTTGGAACAATGTTACCTGAGAACCCAACCTTCTGAGTTCCTGTCCTGATCCTGCCACTCCCCATAGCCACCGGCACTCCTGGCGGACCCTGGGTTCTTTAGAATTGTCTTGGTCTCTAGCGAGTTCTGGGGCTTCCCAGGTGGTGCTAGGGGTAAAGAACCCACCTGCCAATGCAGGAGACATAAGAGACATGGGTTTGATCCCTGGGTTGGGAAGATACCCTGGAGAAAGAAATGGCAACCCACTCCAGTATTCTTGCCTGATACATCCCATGGAAGGAGCCTGGTTGGCTACAGTCCATAGGGTCGCAAAGAGTCAAACTGAAAGCAACTTAATACACACACACACACACACACACACACACACACACACACACACTAGAGTATGATGACATCCTCATTGAGAAACTTCTACTGCATCCCTCCAAGGAAATGAAACATACTTGCCACCTTCGACCACATACAGCTTCTGCATCAACCTGAGTGAACGTGTGAGGCAGGTGGTTATAGCTACACACTTGCCTGAGAGCTGGCTGTTCTAAATGGAAATTCATCTCTCTCTCCCCTTCTCTCCCTCTCATTCAGAGGCACTAAGAGTTGTACTCCCATCTTGATTGTTGGCTTCTCAAAAGTAAGCAGCTTTCACGTTTATAAACTGTATGACTTATCCCAATCAACTACTGTTCTCTTGAATTCATCAAGGTCATCTAAAAAAAAAACACTGTAAAAACACTTATTTATAGAGATTTTGTTCAAACTGCTTTCTTTCCTTTCTCTCTCCTCTCTTGTATATCCTAGAACATCTTCAAAGCCAACTGTTCACTTCAAAAGTTTCCAAGCTGCTAGTTAAACTTTCCTTCCCACTAGTGAAACAGTTTGCTTCCCTTTCCCTCACTTCCAATCACTCGGAACTCCCCCAAACTTCTGGGGCCTGGGAAATATCTGTTGCTTATGAGGAAGAAAGCAGCTGTTCAACTCGACTCAGGCCAAAGACAGCAAACATCTCACACCCTGCGATGTCCACCCCTCACTTGGTGCTCAGCAGATAATAAATTAGAACAGGGTGGCACAACTGACTCTATGTTTTCCCAAATCCTTTTCCAGATGTGCAGCGAGCCCCCATAATTATCACTTGCATCAGTCTTGATCCTTTGAGTGCCAAAAAGCTTTTTAAAGTGTGTATGCGTGATATTTATTTGGCTGGGTCGGATCTTAGTTGCAGCACTAGGTATCCCCACTGTATCACACGGGATCTTTCATTGCAGGACAGGGACTCTCCAGCTGTGGCTGACTTGGTTGCCCGAAGGCATATGGGACGTCCACCAGAAATCGAACCTGTGTCGCCTGCAATGCAAGGCAGATTCTTAACCACTGGACCATGAGAGAAATCCCACACATGTGTTTTTTAAGGACGTCTTGTCTGTCATCTCCAGAATGGAATTTTTCTATCCCAAACACATGGAACCAAGGAACGACATGATGAATTTCTCTTTACCCACTCCAAATGCAGGTTTTTTCAAGACTATCTGAAGACCTTTGCATCCTTCCTATTCAACTTGTTCTTTTGTTTGTTTGTTTTAATCCTTGTTGCTTATCTATTTTATTTTTTTGTCATGCCATGAGGCATGTCGGATCTTAGCTCCCTGACCAGGGATTGGACCTACACCCCCTGCATTGCAAGAGTGGAGTCTTAACCACTGAACTGCGAGGGAATCCCCAAGTCAACTTGTTCTTACTTGAGATAGTACAAACTTGTTCAGTAAAAATATCTACTTCAATTCAAATATTTGCAACATTAGTCTGTAGGGAATTTAAATAACGCAGCTGCTGTGTCAATAGCACCACACCTAGTTTATCTTTTTGGGGGATGTGAAGTTCATGTCTGATTCAACACCCCACAATGCTAATGCCAAGAGGAACTGATGTCACAAAATAAACTTCTAAATATACAGTATGACTGTAAACTATAAAACTTGGTATTTATTATAAGAAATACAATTATTAAAATACTGAAACGGATTTCCTTATTTTTCTTCTAAGGTGCTAGAAGTTTCTGCTGTAGAGTGTATTACTTGTCTAATAGGTTTCATTTCTTATATTTCCTCTTTGGTTCAAATGCATTAGGCTGAAGCGGGCTTCCCTGGCAGCTCAGTGGTAAAGAATCTCCCCGCCAGCCAATGCAGGAGGCATAAGACTCTCAGGTTGGGAAGATCTGGGTTGGGAAGATCTCCTGAAGGAGGAGGGCATAGTAACATTCTCCAGTATTCTTGCCTAGAGAATCCCATGGATAGAGGAGCCCAGCGGGCTATAGTCCATGGGGTCACAAAGAGTCAGACACGACTGAAGTGACTTAACATGCGCACAGGCTGAAGCAATACTAGTTCAAGTTTAGGAATAGAGAAAAATCTTATTTCCTCAAAATAAACTTTTTAAAGTAAGTTGTGAAATTTTGTGTCACATTATGTTTTTACAAGACTTTCCCATCTCTGTCTAAAAAGAAAAGAGAAGAAAATGATACAAGCAAATTCAAGTTCTCTTCCCAGTTCTTAGTACAAAACCAGGTCACAGGATTTCCCAGGGGGTATAGCTTCAATCCCTGGTAGGGAAACTAAGATCACACATGCCATGTGGTGCAGGCAAAAAGATTAAAAAATAAAAATAAAAATCAACCAAACCCAAAAAAGCAAGCACAACATTCTTCCATACGATCATCCATTTCACTTGATATGAACTTAATTTAAATCTGGGTCCCACTACCAGTGTCAGCTCAATGGAAGACAAACTTGTGTTATTTCCCCATGAAGCCATGGCACACATTTATGCCAAACCCATGTTTTTTATACGAGCAACATAAAAATACAGAGATAAGGGACATTGGACTGAACCATTCAGATGGGGTGAACTTCTGTTACAGTTAAGAAGAAAAGAAACAGAGCATTGTCCTCTCAACAATTCATTCCATAGTATTTCTGAATTTTTATCCCGATGTACTTCTGTCTCTGGAAAATGTGAAACTAAAAGAATTACGAAAACTGAGGCACTTGTATCTTTATTTTTGCTGTTCTTGCTCTCCTTTCCCCAGATGTCATTTATGCTTTAGACTATCCTGACAAACCTTAAGGGAAGAAAAAGCAAAAGCAAAAAACTTCTCTGAAAACATCAGGAGGCATAAAGTACTCTGGATTGCTGTATGTAAATTACATGCAAATGAATGCAAATGAACTTGTGGTCCTGCTATTTTATCTATCTATAAAGACAGAGCCCCAAGGGAAAACTCAATGTGTTGCTCTGAATCCCCAGAGTTGAGGGGAAGAAAGGGAATAGACTCCTGGCTCATTTATTTAATGCCTCTCTATCTTTTCTGTCTATAACAGTAAGTACATATACGATATATGTTATGAAATGTAAATTACATGCCATATTTACACTGCTCACTATCGTTTGGGGGAGGGATAGAGATAGATCCATCAGTATAAACATATCAGACCCTACAGGATAAACTTACTAAAAGAAGTCACAACAATAAAACCCTGATTTCTTGAATGACTCCAACAATGCATTCACACTCTTAATTAGTTTGTGTAAAGATTTTGAGGGGATAAACACTTCCAGCAACCTTTCAGGTGAAACTGCTATACCATAAACAAGACTTTAATTTCAGTTTCCTCGTTCAGCCTCACTGAATCTACGAGGCTGTTTGCACCAGCTCTGTCCTCCCACCCTGCCATACCATTCTGGAGAAATTCACTGAATCAGTCACGTCTGACTCTTTGCGACCCCACGGACTCCAACCTGCCAGGCTCCTCTGTCCATGGGATTTCCCAGGCAAGAATACTGGAGTGGGTTGCCATTCCCTTCTCTAGGGGCTCTTCCTGACCCAGGGATCAAACGCAGGTCTCCCACATTGCAGGCAGATTCTTTACCATATGAGCCACCAGGGAAGCCCATGAATCTATAATAACTGATCTCAGTTATTTTTCTCCAAGGTATCCCTCCCAGCATTTCTGCAGATGGTTTGAGCTGAAATGCAGTTTGTATCAGGAAAGTTTTTGACACGTAACAACCAAAAACATACATTAGAGGGACAGATTAAGTCATGCTGGTGGTGAGGAGGGCCCTGGGGGCACACCCACAGGGCAGGTGGCTGAAGGAGGGCTGATTTCACATCTTCCACACTCTTCCCTTCAAAACACCCAGAACTTGCCAGAGCCTATGTCTAATTCTTATCTTGGCAAATATGATCCTGGTGCTCAGGGCCCCCACTATTTATGCATCAGTGGTCTCCAGTTAACATAAATCCCTTCCTGAAGAATGAACAGTCTCACAAGCTGGTGGTCTTGGCCACTTCCTTCTTCCCAGCACTCTCTCAGCAAATGCCTCTAAAGGCAATGGTGTTCAAAGGTCTGGGGAACAAATACCTGAAAAAAAAATTGGTGTATGGAACCTCCTTGTTGTTCAGTCACTAAGTCATATTCAACTCTTTGCGACCCCATGGATTGCAGCATGCCAGGCTTCCCTGTCCTCCACTATCTTCTGGAGTTTGCTCAAGTTTGTGTCTATTGAGTCGGTGATGCTATCTAACCATCTCATCCTCAAAGAACCTTCTTGACATAATGTAATTATTTAGGAATACTACTTACAACTCTAAGCACTTAATATAAATTATACCTATTAATATTTGCAACTACTCAGCATGAAAAATACACCCCAAAATAGGCATTTTAAATTAGATAAACACAAGTATAAACAAAAAGTTCTAAGTTCTCTCCTGTTCTCCAATGAACAAGCAACCGTAGTGGTGTTCGCCCTGCAGATGATGGCCCATTAGCACTCAAGGCTGGATCCAAGAAGCACAACTGCTAGGGGACTGGAAGCTGATACAACAGTCTGCCTATACAGGTTGCTGCCTGTGCCAAGTATTGAGCCTAAAGTCACCATAGGTTGGCCAGGGTGGCAGTTATGCAGGAAGCTGGATGTGAAAGACCAAGGACAAAACGCGAGCGCATGGGAACCGGGAAGACAACTGGAATCCATACCTGCTTCTCATCAACTCTAACCTTGATGCCATGGGTGACTTCCATAAGAAGCTGGAGCTCCTTGAGTGACTCAGGACCTCCAGAAGTTGAAGGAGATCTGGCAGAACCTGGATGTGCTGGGGGTCTGGGCACCAACTCATGCCAACAAGGTAAATCAGTGACACCACGAAGCAGCCACCACAGTGCCCACGACCCTCCACCAACCTTCAGAATCTAAAAACTATGGCTGCTGCTGATTCAATTCTAGCTTCGGGTTGACACAGTCCTTAATAACCACAGGATCCTCAGATATATATTTGAGACCAGCATTTGTTTAAATGACAGGGCATAGCACAGAAGAGCACAGAACAGAATAGAAAGTCTTGGCAACATCCCACGAAGAAAGGGGACTGTTTCCTGCAACATTTGTTTCAGTTATGTATCTGTTTGTACCTATATAACTGTACCTGATCACCATGTACTAATAAAATATATCTTCTAGTGATTCTGTGGCCAAAAGTCGGAAAGTCATTGGTGGAGTTTGTCTTCCAGGCTGCACCCTGGGGGTCCACTTTGCAGTCTGTTCTTGAGTCCCATGGGTCTCTTCAGGACCTTCACCCTCCTCCTCAGCTCACCCCTAAATCCACATGCTCCCCAAAGGCCCTCCCTGCGTTTTTTTTCTTCTTCTTGTAGTCCCTCTCTGCTCCTTTGGGGGGAATGGCATCAGTGATTGAATAATTTTAAAGCCACAACAGAAGCATTTTTTTCTTCTCCTCTTCCTCCTGCAGGCTCAACATAGCCCGCTTGACTCAAGGATATGAAAAGCTTGAGATATTTTAGCAAAAATGTTATTACCAAAATCTTATGCATGAACTAGTAATTTCTAATTATCTCCTGGAAAGGGATTTGAACAGCTTGATATAAATATGAACAAACTCAGTTTATAAGCCATAGACAGGAATAGCTACAACAAAATGGAATGAAAAGGCCTTCTCCTGGGGAGTGTGTGTGCTGGCATCTTTGACATCATGATGATTGCCAGGTGTGATGAAGGAAGTGATCCATAAAACTATGGTCTTCAATCATCAGCACCTAGTGGGGTATTTCATTAATTCAAACAACATTTATTGAACACCTATGAAATTCCAAGTGCTGTGCTAGGTGCTAAGTATACAACATAAAATCAGGAAACATGAATGCTTATTATTACTGGACAGAGAAGCAAAGTATGGTCTTTATTTTAATGCAGTCATATAGTTAAGTCATGGAAACTTGTTGAAGGGATTTACTAAATTGTGTGCTTGCTATATGAGGTCTTTTGGGGAATTAAAAGCTTTGAAAGATCCCATTTGCTGGGCTATCGGTGGCTTTAAAAAAAACATTTCACAGGAACCCTCGGAACTTGAAAAATGCAAGGAAAAGACTGGAACGTTGACACTTTGCTCAACTTGACATTTTGCTCACGCTTAAAACAGACATGTGGATTTAGCTGGTGACAATTTGAGACTCAGTTTATCTCTCCTTTCCAAAACTGCCTGAGCTTAATCGAAAATCATAGATTGGAAAGAACAGCAGAGTGAGCTAGCTGGCTGGGAATGAAGTCAGAATCTCAGAATAGATTCACAGACTTCGATGAGCACTATTCACACTTTACCCTTCCTCCAGCCACCTCTGCCACGTAACCATGGGGACACGAGCGTTTGCACACACCGGATGCATCACGATCTTACTGGGGGCAAAACTGATCTATGATATTCCTAAAAATTTGGGAAATACATGTCTCAGAACACTCCTGAACTTTCTTTTTATGATGCTAATTAAACTTTGGATTGGGTTGGCCAAAAAGTTTGTTTCAGATTTTTCCATATCACCTTACAGAAAAACCCAAACAAACTTTATTACCAACCCAATACAACATTTGAGTTTGTTTTATAACAATTACACTCCACCCTGGCTTGAGCAGAGAGTTGGCAGGTGTGGTATACCTGGAGTCAGACATGTACCTGACTCCACCTGATTTTCAAGGACTGCTCCCGAGGACAGGGCGACTGGCAAGTGAGATTCGAGGTCCTGGTGACCTGATCAAACTGAAAACATCACGCTCATCATCATTCCCTGTTATAGTGCTGATCACATTTTTTCTTGGTGATGTTGCCAAAATTCTATATTTTTAAGAACTGGCAGCTAATACCTAAACAGTGCTATCAATAAAAATTCATGTGGCTTACTAACCTGAGGATACCAAACACATGGCCCAGTACTAAAAAATTTTGCAGCCCTTAATTTATATTTTGATAATTCTCAAAACTCCTCCTCCAGCTCCTGAGGCTGCTGCTGCTTAGTCACTCAGCCATGTCCGACTCTTTGCGATGCCGTGCGCTGTGGCCTGGCAGGCTCCTGTGTTCATGGGATTCTCCAAGCAAGGAAACTGGAGTGGGTTGCCATTTCCCTCTCCAGGGAATCTTCCCAACCCCGGGATCGAATCTGGGTTTCCGGCACTGTAAGTGGATTCTTTACCTTCTGAGTCACCAGGGAAGCCCTCCACCTCCTCAGCAAATGCCTCTGTCTATTCTTCCTTGATATTCAATTCAAACTCCCCACACCCACCAAACTTTCATTCTGGATTCCAGTAGTCCAGAGTTGGATTGTGAAGAAGGCTGAGCGCCAAAGAATTGATGCTTTTGAACTGTGGTGTTGGAGAAGACTCTTGAGAGTCCCTTGGACTGCAAGGAGATCCAACCAGTCCATTCTGAAGGAGATCAGCCCTGGGATTTCTTTGGAAGGAATGATGCTAAAGCTGAAACTCCAGTACTTGTGGCCACCTCATGCGAAGAGTTGACTCACTGGAAAAGACTCTGATGCTGGGAAGGATTGGGGGCAGGAGGAGAAGGGGACGACAGAGGATGAGATGGCTGGATGGCATCACTGACTCGATGGACGTGAGTCTGAGTGAACTCAGGGAGTTGGTGAGGGACAGGGAGGCCTGGAGTGCTGGGATTCATGGGGTCGCAAAGAGTCGGACACGACTGAGCGACTGATCTGATCTGAGAGATCAGCATCAAGCTGTTTCATCCATGCCAAGACTCTCAGGGTCATTCATTCAGCCCCAAAGTTAAGAGGTCATTAGGTTTTACAACGTGTCATAAATAAGTGCTAATATAATATTTCTTCTCCACTATCTCTCAGTGTCTCAAATATCTCAAAATGTTTCTCCATCCTAATCTTATCAGAGTTTCAGCCCTCAACCAAGGTTGTCAGCTATCTAACCACTCTCCAATCCCATATCATTTACAACCCGCTCTATACCCCCTACCCACCGTAACTTTCAAAATATAAATCTTGAAAACTATAAATGTCTTGCAGTGAAGATCTCACAGTCAGTCTATTGCTGACAAAGCAAAAGCCTTTTTATCTGTACTCTGTCTGCCTTTGTAGACCCCCACCCGTGGCTCCACCCGTGGTCCGATCCATGGGCCAGTTTTGGCCACATCAAACTACAAGCAGCACTACATCATCCCCGCTATTATCTCACAGTATTTCTTCTGCCTAGAACACCCTTCTTTTACTTCACTGATCCTCTAGGCAGCAGCCCATCCTTCACAACAGCCCTGACCTTCCCACTGCATCAGCGTAAATCATACCCTCCCGACACGAATGGAGCAATCTGAGGTCTGCGACTTGCTTTAAAGTCATGGGAGAAGGAGAGAGGAGTGGGAGCAGGTATAGACAAAACAAGATTGGCCATGACTGATAACTGTAGTGCTGCCATATGGGTATTTTTAAAAATATTCTCTCCACTTTGATAGTTGAAATTTTCCATTTAAGACATCTTTTTAAAAAGGGACTCTTACTTATTTACATGGTGATTGTCCCCAGGAAAATTTTAAAGTCCTTGAAAGCTGAATCTGGGTCTTATTTTTGCAACCTTGGCCAGGAACAACCAGGACAACACCTGACACTTACCAATTACATGAGAAATACCTATCAAGTATATGAATGAATGAAAGAGGAAGTGAAAGTGAAAGTCGCTTAGTCCTGTCTGACTCTTTAAGACCCCATGGACTATACAGTCCATGGAATTCTCCAGGCCAGAATATCGGGGTGGGTAGCCTTTCCCTTCTCCAGGGGATCTTCCCAACCCAGGGATCGAATCCAGGTCTCCTGCATTGCAGGCGGATTCTTTACCAGCTGAGCCACAAGGGTAACCCAAGAATACTGGAGTGGGTAGCCTATCCCTTCTCCAGGGGATCTTCCCGACCCAGGAATTGAACCAGGGTCTCCCGCCTTGCAGGTGGATTCTTTACCAACTGAGCTTTCATAGGGAAGCTCCCTATGAAAGAGGAAAGGAAGGAAAAAACGGAAATCAGTAAAACGATCTCTCCCTTTCCTGAGGGTGCCAGGTAACATTCAGTCGATAACATCCTGTCCTCTACACTGGCATTTTCACATATAATGGTGAGCTTTCACAGGCTCAGCCTCCCTGTCCCCACCAACCCAGAATAGCAATTCGGTTTAGTGAGCAAAACACTCAAACGTGACAGATATCATTAGAAACACTGACAAATGAACTGGGTGAGAGGGTGGGTCACCTCCATAGGAACGCGCTCCATTTCATGAGCACATTCATCAGTCCCATTAGTTCGTTAAGTCCAACAAAGTTAGCCTTAGGTACCCAACTAACACAGTCAGCTATAACAAAATAGTACTATATTGTAATAGGTTTATAATGTTTCTCACACAAATAATACATTAAAAAACACGCACAAAAATAAAGAAAGCATTTTTAATCATAGAGTACCTTGAAAAGTACAGTAGCACCAACTATATGGCCACTGCTTCTACTCTTGCTTCCTGGCATTCTGGGCTTGAAATAAAGACACTGTACTTCTGTGCTCTACACAGTACTGTAAAGTACACAAAGCACAGCTAGTCAGAGAGGATGCACGCACGTGACAATGTACACCTGATACGTGAACTACCCACTGTGACTGCACACACGCATGCACGTTCACCTCTCTGAAAGTTCACCACGTGGAGGTTCGTATGTAGGGACTTGCTGCAGTTCCTCTGATCGGAGACAGCCTAACCTGTCCCCAGAGGAAACGCTACAGGGGGTGACTGACAGGGCAGTGCAGAGATGAGGCAGGACAGGGGCCAAGAGACAGAAGGGAACCCAGTTTTCAAGATTCTTCATGTACAGGAATTAATGATTCCTAATAATCTCCACTTATTGCTGATAATTTTCAATATGTTAAGGGTCATAGATCTGGGTGGAAACCAATGGAAATTTCTCACACTTAAAAGACAGATGATAAAGTTTCTTGGTGCAATACCCTTAAGGTCTAAAGATTAAAGTCCCACATTCTTCTCATATCTTGACAGAAAAAGCAATTATGTGTTTGGAAACAAAGACAGTGCCTTATATAAAACGGCACGAAACACACCCAGAACTTGTCTGGCCGAAATCCTCTGCAGTCAGCTCCCAGTCAAAGAAGCCAGGAGGAAAACACACCTGGAATGCAACTGGTCCGGGTGTTGTAAGAAAGCAAATACCAGAGCAGTGCTGTGGCCACCGAAACAGGCACGTACCCTTCACAGGACTGAGTTATCATGAGCTGAAGATATAATTGTTTGCTCCTATTTACTGGAGACTATTTTAGGGCCCTTTGCTCATTTGACACCCACTGGGTGGATTCTTTCCAAAGTCAGGGAGAAACCAGTTCACTCCCTACCCTGGAAAAGCTCCCAGCGGTCCCCAAACAACCCTTCACTACACACCCAGCCCCCTCCAAGCACACTTCATGACTTAGTTTCTGCAATTTGCTCTTCCGACCAGTTCTTTATCTCCAGGACACTCACAATGGCCATCAGGGCACTAAGGGCTTCACTGAGGCCACCTTGGGAATGTGGGGTAAATGGAGAAAAATCTGGCTCCATCCTATACCGCACTGTGATCTGTCATGTACAGGTAAAATTGGATTTAAAGAACGTCAGCCTCACAAAATTATTCCCCTTGTTCCATGCACACGCGTGAGTATTCATGTATCTACGTGTCTGTCCATCTACAAATGTAACCACATAAAATATGAATCGACATGACAGCCATACTTCTATTTCAATTTGTGGGGGAGACAAGTTCTTTCCCAGCTACATCATTTCCTCTCAAGACGAGCTCAATTTTCATCATAAGAGGTTTTCATGTTCTCCAAGAATATAATGTGAAAATGCTCTGAAAAAGCATCGTAGGCACCCGGATGTGTTCTTACTCTTATTAGATTAAGAACATCTTGAAGTTGAGAGTGAAGATGATTTGCCTTGTACCACATTCCATACATGGTTACAGTATAAATCGACAGGCTTCTTATGAACTAAGAGAACAACAAAAATCTAAGATGAACTGACGTCATTCTACACCAAGCCAATCATCACAAGAATGAAAATATTCAATTTGCTCACAAGTTGAGAATTTACTAAAGTCACCATTGGCTTTTTCATGACACCCACAGTTTAAATTTCTAACATGTACTTTTTTGAAAGAGCAACTCACTTTGTCAAAGAATTAACATTTTCCCTCACGTTTGTCAGAATGGCCATCATCAAAAACAACGCAAGTGACAAGTCCCAGCAAGAATGTGGAGAAAAAGAAAGCTTCATACACTGTTGGTAGGAGTGTAAACTGGTGTACCCACTGTAAACACACACACACATATGGTTTCCTCAAAAAATTAAAAGTAGAACCACCATATGATCCAGCAACTCCACTCCTGGGTATATTTATGAAAGAAACAAAAACACAAATTTGAAAACATACATGCACCCAAATGTTCATGGCAGCACTACTTACAGATGCCAAGACATGGAAGCAAAGTGTCCATCAACAGATGAATGCATAAAAAAATGTGGTCGATATTATACATAACAATGGAATACTCAGTTCAGTTCAGTTGCTCAGTCATGTCCAACTCTTTGCGACCCCATGAATTGCAGTACGCCAGGCCTCCCTGTCCATCACCAACTCCTGGAGTTTACCCAAACTCATGTCCATTGAGTCAGTGATGCCATCCAACCATCTCATCCTCTGTCATCCCCTTCTCCTCCTGCCCCCAATCCCTCCCAGCATCAGGGTCTTTTCCAATGAGTCAACTCTTCGCATGAGGTGGCCAAAGTATTGGAGCTTCAGCTTCAGCATCAGTCCTTCCAATGAACACCCAGAACTGGTCTCCTTTAGGATGGACTGGTTGGATCTCCTTGCAGTCCAAGGGACTCTCAAGAGTCTTCTCCAACACCACAGTTCAAAAGCATCAATTCTTAGGTGCTCAGCTTTCTTCACAGTCCAACTCTCACATCCACACATGACCACTGGAAAAATCATAGCCTTTACTAGACGGACCTTTGTTGGCAAAGTAATGTCTCTGCTTTTGAATATGCTATCGAGGTTGGTCATAACTTTCCTTCCAAGGAGTAAGCGTCTTAATTTCATGGCTGCAGTCACCATCTGCAGTGATTTTGGAGCCCCAAAAAACAAAGTCTGACACTGTTTCCCCATCTATTTCCCACAAAGTGATGGGACCAGATGCCATGATCTTAGTTTTCTGAATGTTGAGCTTTAAGCCAATTTTTTCACTCTCCTCTTTCACTTTCAGCAAGAGGCTTTTTAGTTCCTCTTCACTTTCTGCCATAAGGGTGGTGTCATCTGCATATCTCTCAGCCATTAAAAAAGGATGAAATAATGCCATTTGCAACTGTCATGCTAAGTAAAGTAAGTCAGAAACAGAAAGACAAATAGCATATGATATCACTTATATATGGAATCTAAAAATACAATGAACTAGCGAATATAATAACAAAAGGAAGCCATCTACAGCAACACCACCCTGAACATGCCCAGTCTCATTTGATCTTGGAAGCTAAGCAGGGTTGGGCCTGGTTAGTACTTGCATGGGAGAAAAAGAAGCAAAGTTAGATATACAGAACAAACTTGTGGGTACCAGTGGGGAGAGGGGAAGGAGGAGGAGCAATGTAGATGTAGGGGATTAAGAGGTATAAATTATTAGGTATAAAATAAGCTACAATGGTATATTGTCCAATATGGGGAATATAGCCACATTTTATAATAGCTATAAATACAGTATAACTTAAAAAATTGTGAATCACTATTTGTACCCATAACTTACATAATACTGTATATCAACTATACTTCAATCTAAAAAAAAAGAACTAACATTTTAATCTACTCATCAATGAAATCTAAAGTTCCCCAGACCAGCATTTGCTCTCAAGGGGCCCCCTCATTTTTATCCATGATCTTGGATTTACAAAGCAATACTCCCACTAAAGAAAATGAACGTTAAAACACGTACCACCTCCCACACTTTTCTATGCTTCTCAATTGCTGTATTAAAAAGGGGGGCAATTTCACTTTCTTCTCTGTGATGTGGACAAGACACCTTTTGAAGTGTTTTTGCCCCAGTGTGGGAGGGGAACGCCCATAAGGAAAATCATATGTGCTCTCAGACTTCTTAAAGGGCTGCCCGGCTTTAAGATGCTGATTCATCAGAATGGGCTGCACTTTTTCCATTCATGAAGCACAGCAATTTAACAGTCGTGTTTTATTTTTCTGGGAAATCAGTTACGGGGTGGCCTCCTTTCACCCCTGTGCACCCTCAAAACACAGCAGTTGGAGAGATGCCATTAGGACCCAGGCAGATCTTGTATCTCTGCTCCAAAGCCCTACTCAGACTCCCCTCTTTCTCAGAGTAAAGGCCTCCATCCTCCCATAAACTGAAAGACCCTCCCCATCTGTGCCTCTGACCAGCGCCTCTCTCCTGCCTCTCCCAGGCTCACTGTCCCCCGGGATTATGTAATAAACCTCATGACTCCTCCGTACTCCAAATCCACCAGCTCCAGGCAGGACATCGAACTTGCTCCTCCCTCTGCCTGTTGTGTTCTTCCCACGGTTATGTGCTAAGTCGCTTCAGTCGTCTCTCTGTGTGACCCCTGGGACTGTAGCTCACCACACTCCTCTGTCCATGGGATTCTCCAGGCAAGAATACTGGAGGGGGCTGTCTTTCCTTCTCCAGGGGATCTTCCCGACCCAGGCAGGGATCGAACTCACCCTCTCCTGCATTGGCGGTGGATTCTTTACCACTAGCGCCCCCTGGGAAGCCCCCTTCCCAGGATTACCTACCCTCATCTCCTGCAGAGGTGACTCCAACCCCCTCTTCTCAAGGGACATCCTAACTGCCATGGCAGCCTCCCTCCCCTGTACATACAACCTCTAACCCCATTCTCTGCCTTATCTTTCTCCTTACCACTTTTCAGCATCTAAATTAGCTTGTGTGACACATCTTTTCCAGTCTCTTTCTCCTGACTAAAGTGTAAGGTCCATAAGGGCAGAGATTTTCCCCTGAGTTTTGTTCATCGTTCAGTATTGAAGGCAGTGCCTAGAAGACTCTCAATATAAATCTGCTGAATGAATGAATGCATGAAATAAAATGACAATCCACTAGCACTGTACTAAGCACTACACTCAAGCCCTGGGAAAGATGGATATAAACAATTCATATAATGCTCTATGTTTTAACTTTTTCTTTTCCCCTAAGCAACAGATCTACTCCTCCGCCCTCTGATTTAAAAGTCACTGGCAAGGTTTAGCTTCTTAAACACCCAGAACTTCATCACAACTTAAAAGGCCAATATTAGGTATACTGATGCCCTTTGTAGGTACATCATCCTGTCCTCTTTGTAAGGTTTCAAAAGAAACAAATGGAATATGCAGTTCAAGGTGCTAATTACATCAGCTTATTAAAAACAAACTCCCAAGACGTGCTAGTTCTAACACTTAGCACTTTTCTGTTTACGGAGTTTATTAGTTTCATACACGTGAGAAAGTCAAACATAGTGAACGTAAGATTGCAAAACAGCCAGTACCAAAGGAAAATGCTTTCCATTCACACGGACAGGCCTTTTAAAGAACTGGCTCTACTGTGCAAATTTGAAAATGAAAGCACATGGCAGTAAACAGGTTTTTACATGCCAGTGTTTCTGAATTCGTGGTAGGCTGATGTTTCTGCTTCTTTATGTACTGGGTTGGCCAAAAAGTTCGTTCGGGTTTTACCCAAATGAACTTTTTGGCCAACCTAATAATATGCGATTTAAACAATCTCATACAATCAGAAAAGAAGTATTTGCAGTATTCCACACTGTAAAAACAAGTGAGGACTTCATTTGGTAAGAACTTTAAATGGAGCATAAACACTGGATCACTGAGCTGTACGCTTGAAACTAATACTGTACATCAGGGTTTCCCTTATGTCTCAGCTGGTAAAGAATCTGCCTGCAATGGGGAGACCTGGGTTCAATCTCTGGGCTGGGAAGATCCCCTGGAGAAGGGAAAGGCTACCCACTCCAGTATTCTGGCCTGGAGAATTCCATGGACTGTATAGTCCATGGGGTCACAAAGTATAAATTAACTATAAAGTAAGAAAAAAAAGAAAAAATTTTCAAAAAAGTTAAGAGAAAAATAAAAGGTTAAAACCTACCAAAAAAAAAAAAAAGAGTGAGGACCGTTTCAAGACATTCTGTATATCCAGGTCATAAATGACCTAGTTTAATAATGCCAAATCATTTGGTTATATTAGATTCACAGAGAAAGTTCTGTGAGCAGCTGCTGCCACTGCTGTTTAGTCACTAAGTTGTGTCCACCTCTTTGTAACCACATGGACTATAGCCCGCCATGCTCCTCTGGCCATGAGATTTCCCAGCCAAGAATGCTGGGGTCAGTAGCTATTTCCTCCTCCAGGGCATCTTCCCTACTCAGGGATCAAGCCTGCACCCACTGCACTGGCAGATGATTCTTTACCAAGGAGCCACCTAGGAAAAATCTGAGATGGAAACATCTCAGCCCATCACACTCAAATAAGAAGAACTTGAAGATGAGTGTCTGAGACTAACATTTCAAAACTTTTCACAGACTACTTCTGTATGAATTTGTTCCTGAGTCCAAATCTTGCCAACTATCTTTAGATCTCTGATGATAGCAAAAACACCCACCTGTTGGATTTTATCCATGTTCCACAATTTCTTTTTCAATAAAGGATGTCCAGATAAACTTAAAAGACCACAGAATACTCTGTCTAGAAGGAGACATTTGAGAGATCACTTGATCTTTCCCTACATCCTTTCCTCACCTCCACCTTCCATTTACAAAAAGGAAAATGCTATTTGTTACTTAACAAATTTTTTTATCTATGTTTGTGTAGGTTTTTCTTGGTTTGCTTTTGTTTGCAGTTTCCTTTCCCATTTTTGTCAAGGGAAGAACCAATACGGTGCAATGATTAAGATCCTAGGTTCTGATCTCAAAAAAGCAAATTACTACATTTCTTTGTGCCCCAGAATGGAGGTATCTGCCTATAGGACAATATTGCCAAATAAAGAAGAGCATCTGTGCAGTGCATTCAGAACTCAGCGACTTCTCTTAGCAGTAACAGCTGCCACTTGTGCTCACAACGTTATGGAATACCATGAAGTTTCCCCATCTGTTTCCCATGAAGTGATGGGACCCGATGCCATGATCTTCGTTTTCTGAATGTTGAGCTTTAAGCCAACTTTTTCACTCTCCTCTTTCACTTTCACCAAAGAGGCTTTTTAGTTCCTCTTCACTTTCTGCCATAAGGGTGGTGTCATCTGCATATATGAGGTTATTGACACTTCTTCCGGCAATCTTGATTCCAGCTTGTGCTTCTTCCAGCCCAGCACTTCTCATGATGTACTCTGCATAGAAGTTAAATAAGCAGGGTGACAATATACAGCCTTGACGTACTCCTTTTCCTATTTGGAACCAGTCTGTTGTTCCATGTCCAGTTCTAACTGTTGCTTCCTGACCTGCATATAAGTTTCTCAAGAGGCAGGTCAAGTGGTCTGGTATTCCCATCTCTTTCAGAATTTTCCACAGTTTGTTGTGATCCACACAGTCAAAGGCTTTGGCATAGTCAATAAAGCAGAAATAGATGTTTTTCTGGAACTCTCTTGCTTTTTCCATGATCCAGCAGATGTTGGCAATTTGATCTCTGGTTCCTCTGCCTTTTCTAAAACCAGCTTGAACATCAAGAAGTTCACGGTTCATGTATTGCTGAAGCCTGGCTTGGAGAATTTTGAGCATTACTTTACTACCATGTGAGATGAGTGCAATTGTGCGGTAGTTTGAGCATTCTTTGGCATTGCCTTTCTTTGGGATTGGAATGAAAACTGACATTTTCCAGTCCTGTGGCCACTGCTGAGTTTTCCAAATATACAGGTATTTATAAATATATATATACGTATAAATCTATCTATATATAGGTATATAGCCATATACATAGACAGGATACACATCTACATTATATGTCAGTATTCTCACATGTTATTTACTTAAAACATTCAAGACAATGTAGGTTTTACTGACTCCACCATACCAATGAGAACAGATACTCAGGGAGGTGACAAATGTGTCCATTTGTCACATAGCTCATGAAGCACAGACCCAGGCTTCAAACCCACACCTGTTTACCCCAAAACCTGACTTCACCATTTTAGTAGTGTGGACTTACAGCAGTTGGGTATGTTAACAAATCTTAGCTAACCTTGCTGCTGCTGCTGCTAAGTCGCTTCAGTCATGTCCGACTCTGTGCGACCCCATAGACGGCAGCCCACCAGGCCCCCCCGTCCCTGGGATTCTCCAGGCAAGAACACTGGAGTGGGTTGCCATTTCCTTCTCCAATGCATGAAAGTGAAAAGTGAAATTGAAGTCGCTCAGTCGTGTCCGACTCTTAGCGACCCCATGGACTGCGGCCCACCAGGGTCCTCCGTCCATGGGATGTTCCAGGCAAGAGTACTGGAGTGGGGTGCCATTGCCTTACTGCTTATCTAAATTATAAAGTCATCTATTAAGGCCTTCCACAGAAGGCTCCCCTCCATTATATTTTTAAATAAAAGTGACAGCTAGTTAACTTGACGCCCAAGCTACACACACAGGTGTACGGCTAAATCATCCTTCCAACCACAATTGAGGAAGCCCATCCCTGGGTGCTTGGCCAGGCCAAATGAAGTCATACATCATCCAAGCCATCCTTTCTGTCCGAGGCCGGGATCACAGCTCAGCACTGGAGGGACCACTCGTGGCCCTGTGGGGAAAGCTGAGGCCTGGAGACCCTGACTGTGGCTCTAGTGGCCTCTGAAGGTGTCCCCTGCCAAGCTCTTTACCCCAGTTCTTCATGCTGGAGCATGAAATAGCAAACCGGAGCTGGGTGCCCGGGGGGCAGAAACTCAGTGTCTTCCCACCAACTCCCCTCTCCCAAGTCTGAGCGGGAGCACTGGAAAGGGTGGGTCCAGACACAGATCGGGGCCTGACCTCAGCGCAGAGCCTGGAGGGCAGAGGGGGCTGCGATCATCACATCCTGGTCAGTCCCGGCCCGCCCTCTGCCAGGACAGCTTCCTGAGGAAATCCTGCTGGCTACAGAGAAACGGGTGGCCCGGGCCAAGGATGTAAACAGGAGTGGTGTGCTTTGTTCTGTGTCCCTGCACACTCGAGCAGGGCCTTGGCTCCACAGCTTTTGGGGCAGCAGCACCACTGAAGGGCCAAGGCTGAGCAATGCCTCGGATGACTAGGACTTACAAGTCAGAATGGGCATGGCTTCACGCAACTGTTTTAAGACTGACGTGATCTCTCCTACGCTTTAAGCCTAAGAAAGAATTTGGTTGTTTTAGTTGCGACCAACTCTGCGCGACCCCAGGGACTGCAGCCTGCCAGGCTCCTCTGTCCATGGGATTCTTCAGGCAAGAGTACTGGAGTGGGTTGTCATTTCCTTCTCCAGGAGAATCTTCCCAACGCAGGGACCGAACCCGCGTTTCTTATGTCTCCTGTATTGGCAGATGAGTTCTTTACCAACTTACACCACTTGGGAAGCCCCTGACCCTTACATGATACCTAACCTCACTCGACCTCATCTGTAAAATGGGGTGATAATGCCAGCACCTGCATCTCATCTCATCTCAACAGGAGTGTGACAAGATGAAAAGCAATAACCCCCGATGGCATTTAGCATAGTGTCTGTCACACAGCAGATGCTCAGTAACAATCTTAGCCAGTATTCAGGTTCAGTTCAGTTCAGTCGCTCAGTCGTGTCCAACTCTTTGAGACCCCATGGGCTGCAGCACACCAGGCTTCCCTGTCCATCACCAATGATTGGAGCCTAGCTAGTAATACAAGCACCAAAATTAGAGAATTAATTGTCTAAACAAAGCCCAGGGATGCCACTATCTGTAAAGTCTTTATTTTTATGAACAGTAACACAGAGGTATTTGAGGGTTTTGGGGTTTTTTTTGAGACACTTAATTAAGTTTGGCAATTATTTCCCCACTAAGGCTCTTATACATGAAGTTTCATGTAAATATTATTTGGAATCAGACTTTTGAGTACCAGAGACTGCATTTATGCTATGGTTTATACCAACTAGAGATAGCAGCCTGGGAAAAAAGCTCTTCCCCTTGCCATCAACAATCATTTGGATGGTGGAATCTGCCTCTTCCAGGCGTGAATTCTCCCACCACCACAGGGTCTGATGTGGGGGTCTGGTTTCTCAAGAAGCTGAGAACAGTCCTGTCTGCCCACGTGGGTCAGCTGAGCACAGGGGACTCCAGCCAAATGACATCTTACAATAGTGAGCTTGCAGCTTTTCGTCACTGTGCTTCCTGAGAGAAGCAATGAAGTCAGTGTGAAAATACGTCTAATCTTAGAAGTCAACACAAGGTCATCACACGGGAAGCGGGAGAGGGAACACTGAAGGCCTTTTCTAATTGATCAGATGAGAAATTTGGGATTTGGAAATTTCAAGAAAACTGAGAAGACCGATCGGGGCCCTACGTTTAAAAAGTTTTGGAGTTCCATGGTGGTCCAGTGGCTAAGACTCTTCGCTCTCAACGCAGGAGGTCAGCTTATGAAAACTGCCAGAAACACTCTACTTTTGGATGGGAAGGTGGGTGACAGTGTGTGGGGTGGGGGATGGAGGGTTGGGGCGACCCCTGTATTGAAATTGTGTTCCCTTCACATTTCACTGTTACTATTTTGCAGTGTTTGTTGCTGTCAAAACTCTTGGAAACAATACTCACCCAATCACTTTGTCAGCAAGCCTTTCAAGCACAGATAGAGCCACCAGCCAGAAGGGACTCTCACCTCGACCTTGCACCAAGAGAACCTTCCTTTCGGCCTTGAGTCTCTTCCTGCCCCAACTACAGCAATTTCTGGTTTTATATTCTTCTTAGATAGTGAATCACAAACTCTAAGCATGCTCAGGACAGCCAACTTTTGCATTTTTAACATCATATCACATTAATGAGGTTTCTTAAACCCTTTTCTACCCATTGCTGAGCTTGATTTTAAATTACTGATTCTTCTGTCAGTTTTTGAAGGGACTGCACTTTGTTCCAAGCGCTTACTCCACTGACTTCCCCCAGCCCTGGGGTGAGTCTGTTTTCAGAAGAAGTGGCAGCTGGGGGCCATCTCTGAAAATTTCTGGAGCCCTCTTCCTTCGGGACCGTGAATCATCTTCCTTCTCAGTCTCAGCTTTAAAATTTCCCTTTTCCTCTGCAAATCAGAAGTTTCTTAATAGGATGTCTACTGGGCTGTGTAATAGTCTCCAAAGGGAAGTGATGAAGGTTTTGGCTTGAATCATTGAACTAGTGTTGGAAATGTAATCTATGATCATGTACTATGGGGAGCAGTCCATCACTAACAGGATGGGCTACAGATGATGTAGGAAATTTAATTTTTCTAGCTATCCATTTTTATTGTACTTTACAAAGAACAGTTCTCTCAAAGCATTTATTCTGAACAATTGGTGGGAATTAAAACTAATTTATCCCAGGGTCTAAACCTTTTAGGATGAAAATCCCATAAGATTTTAACTAAAATGTTCAGCAAAAAAGTCACGGAGATTAAAATAAAACACACTATATATTGTTTCCATTTTCTCCATACTTCCATTCCTGACCCTCAGCAATTCCATAAGGAATGGTTTCTGACTCCTCAAATTGGGCGTCATAGTTAAGATACTACAGCAGTTGACATTGGCTCAGAGACCAGGAGAGCAGAGTGGTGTAAGGAGAAGCTTCAAGTGGAGGTAACATTTTCATCCAGAAACCTCCATCGGTTAAGTTCAGTTTAGTTGCTCAGTCGTGTCCAGCTCTTTGCCACCCCATGGACTGCAGCACACCAGGCCTCCCTGTCCATCACCAACTCCCGGAGTTTATTCAGACTTGTGCCCATTGAGTTGGTGATGCCATCCAGCCATCTCATCCCCTGTCTTCCCCTTCTCCTCCTGCCAGAAGCCTCTATCACTCCTCTCCCAACACAGTCCCTGTGGGACACCATCATTCATCTCCCTCTGAAGGACAGAGGGCAGAAAACACAATGGGTGAGCCCAAAGGGTAAAACATGACCTGATATTTACAAATATCACCACTAACATTCCTGGGGCCACGTAGACGCAATCCCCCCCAAACCCTTTGCCAGATTCTCTGACCCTTCTCCCCACCCCGAGCTCATTGGCCCCCACCTAGAATGACAGTCTGTTTTGTCTCTGCACCCTCTCCCAACTTCTCTTTGGGGTAATGGTTGAGATGGGGGCAGGGACAAGGAAGTGTTGTCCTCTTTGGAGGAGTCATTCAATTCTACCACTGTAGAGCAAAGAGGGAAGGCATTATATATAGTCTCTTCCTGACTAGATATACAGAGAGAGAGAGTAATAATAATGGTGAGAAGAGGGAAAAGTTGAAGGAACTGGCCTGAGGGTTTATTTAATGGGAACTGGGGTACAAGGCAATTTCCCATCCATTTCATTCCTCGGCTCATCAGATGGGAAATGCTGGACCTTCACCAAGCAAACACCTCCTTCGACTCTGGCCCTGTTTTCATTCCCTAGCACTTGGAAGAGGGACAGAGGAACCTGTCTTCCTCATCCCTGGTGGAGTCCACCCAAACCCAATCAGCGTTTGTTGCACAGGTGTCTGTGCTGCCCATGTCAGTTTCTTACTGAAGCTCACTGCTTCTCTACCTTGTCAACTTTCCTTCTCCTCCCGGTCAAGGTGTTGGTCCTTGCAAAGTATTAAAACTAGAAGAAGTTTTGCTTTCTTTATACCTGCCTCCTCTTCCCAGCAGCTGCTCCCCTACACACCCAGCACACCCACCTGGATCAGCTTCCTAGGGCTGCTGCATTCCAAGGTACCCCAAACTGGGTGACTTAGAAACACTATCTCAGTTCTAGAATCGGGAAGTCCCAAATCAAGGTTTCACATGTTCCCTCTGAAACCTGTAGGGGAATCCTTCTTTGCCTCTTCCTAGCTTGCAGTGTTTTGTCAGCAATCTTTGACATTCCGTGGCTTAATAGACACATCACTGTCATCCTCTATTTTCATGAACTTCTCTCTGTCTACATGGGTCTTCACAGCATCTTCCCTCTGTGGATGCCTTTGACTGTGTCCAAATTTCCCCACTTTGGATTAGAGCCCACTCTTAACAACCTCATCTTAACCCCTGATTAAACCTGCAAAGACCCTATTTCAAATAAGGCTGCATTCTGAGATTAAGAATGAGGGTCCAGACTTTAACACATCTTCTCTGGGGGGATACAATTCAACCCACACCACCACCTCACAGGACTATAGGGACAACGGAATGAGATAATGCATGAAAAGAGCTTAGCAGAGTGTTTGGCATGTAGCACATGATCAATCAGTCAATCTACATCAGCTGCCAACAACATTATTGCTCTTATTACTAGTATCTTTTTGCTCCATAGCAGCTTTGTTAAAATGGCATTAAAAACAAGTCTTTACAGCAGTCAGGTTTGAAAGAATGTTCCAACTACATCACAAAAATATAACCTCCAAATTCCTTGAGGGAAAAAAAATTACAATGGTTGACTGGGTAACAAACTGTAAAATGTTCTTTGTTCTATCCAGTGAGTTCTGAAGCTTCAAGGAAGCGAGGAATGTAGAGCTGTGTAGGAATCAATAAAGGAAGTCCTCCAAAGAATCTGCTGACAACTGAATTTCTAAGCTCCTTTGGTTTGCAGGAAAAAAAAATTTTGATTCTATTTGCATGCTCTCTCTACTTTGCCACAAAGAACATAGGCTTTTATTTTTAAAATAATAGTTTACAGCAGGGTAATAGGACAGCAGATACACAAAGCATTAGAAAACCAGAAGCCAAAGAACCAATTAATTGACTGCTAATGGTCTCAGAAGTAGTGCCTTAAAAATACAAGAAAAAAAGGTGATCACTTTTAGTTTTAAAAGATATTTCAGTGTTGGCTATAACCCCAGTTGTACAGTGGTGACTATTAATCACCTCCAAGACACTGCTGCAGCACCAGCATGCTTTTCTCTGCACTAAGAAAACTTGTTTTGATTCAGATCTTCAGGGGACACCAGAAGGTAGCCTGCCACTGACCCCAGCCCTCATTCATTTTGCTAAGTCATTTTTCTACCAAAACAACATTTGGAACCTTATCAGCACCTGCTGCCAACCACATTGCATAATTCAGGACTGACTTATCTTGACCTAACTAGCAAATTCAGGATTTAAACCAATCTTGCTTTGGCTTGTTCACTTGGTATCTGGCTGATCCTCTGGGGAACCATCTACAACCAGCGCCCTCGAGCAACTCTCACCCAGGATTTTCTTCTTTGTATGTGAGAACTTGAAACAGAATGCCCTGAAACTTGTCTGCAAGTAAGTCAACAGGTATACAAATGAACAGTGTGTATGTCTTTTTAAAAATCTTGATTTTAAAAAATATATACAGACAAATCTAGTATCATAAAACCAAACTGCAGCTTGAAAAAGTTTTGCAGCTTGAAAAACTTTTTGGCTGACAACAGGAGTCTGTGAAAGTGGATCTTCCTGTTTTCCACAGTAGAAGAACAAACTGGAAGTCATGAGAACTAAACTTTGGCTTTTCTAGAATTCGTGGCAAGCTGGTAACAATGAGCCACCAGATGTCTGTGCTTCTTTCTGCCTCCTCAGAAAAGATGAGCCTGCAGTCTTGAGTGTTTGCCACACTGACCCACAATATAGCATTCATGACCTCAGGGACCAGGCAACCTGGATGGAAAATGGGCAAACGCTGACCGGGCATCACCTTCTGGCTTTCCCTCCAAACTCAGATCAAAGAATAGCGGAGTCCACAACCAGCTCAGTCAGGTTGACTTCAGAGAAGCATTTGAAAATATTTGCAAAGATATAACTTCAGTGTTTCACCTTTATTTCACAGATCAAATAGATGAACTTAGAGGCCTAGAATGTGCAGAAGCCACAATCAGAAATTGCTGAATTATGGGTATTGAAGTTTGGGCAGTGAAATGTCAGTGTGTTTGAAAAGAAAACCAGGAACCCTGGATTACTCACCAGACTAGCAAATTGTGGTTGCCAACAAACTGGGTTTCTAGTAGCTATAAGGGCATTAAACCAGTCGATGCATGTAAGGACACACTATGAAACGTAAGGAGTTACATGCCTATGTAAATATTATCACCTAATCTCCATGAGCAGTACTTAGAGTAAGGGATGTGACTTGCTGAAAAATCTCCTGATGCTTAAGGAGTATATTCATTCTACTTGACTCTCCTCAGGTTCCTATGGAAGCTCTTCTACCTGGAAGAGATCCTGTTTTCTAAAGACACAAGCTCTGGGATGTGCAGTCTTTCAGTGACCTGACAAGCTGAGGAGTTCTTTGACACAGAATGAGGGGGTTACCAGCGGACATTCTGGTGTGTTGAAATAGTACATAATTCTCTGCTAGTGCTAAAGTAACATCACATAGATTTCATTGTATCTTTCATGTATCTTTTGACACCTATTTACTTTATTGCTCATTGCATAGCCTCCATTTCATAATATCTTAATCAGGGCAAATCACTACCATGCACCAGTGTTATGAGAGGCTTTCATTAAGTCATCACCTGGATACCACATGTTACGTAAGTAGAAGCAAAATGCTGCAGAAGCAGTAACGACCTTTCCCCAGCAGACTATGTCCTAAGGCTACATTTTTTGTGGAAAGTTCTCAGTAAAATTGTATTTCATGATAAAATCTGCTTTAAAAATGATGTCTTAAAAAAAAAAAAATGATGTCTTATCTTTCCAACATAAAATTGTTCATCTTTATAGACTTTCTCAAAGTTTCACGTTTTCTATAAATGCATAATGAAGTCATTCCCTAAATTAAAATGTACATAAGTGGCATATTATCTAATAATGATTAATAATAATAACAATCTTCCTTGAAGCACAAAGAATCTCATTTTCTATCAAGTTCACACTGATAATGTGTCTGCAGGTTGCTCTGGGCTCTGGTGGGGACACTACCATATGATGCTTTTATAAATTCTTGATTGGAGATGGAAAACCAAGATGTAAAAACACAGAATGAATGCTTAGCAACCTGGGCAAAAACAGTGGTTAAATCAACAAAACCCTGGGGAAATATTTCACAAAAACATTTCAAGATACTAAAAGTAGATTTAGTACAGTTACATGGGTCCAGAACTCAAAAAATAAAATCATTAGTTAAGTGGATATTTTTCATATTTTACACATTTCTAAGAAGTCAACTATCAAAAAGATCTCATGCTATTGTGCCACTTAGTCACAAGGAGAACTGAAAAATAGCAATCTGTACAACCATTTAAGCTGAAAATATGTTTTCATTACAAATACCTTCCTGCCTCCAGAAAACCCTTCTTATTCACAAGTCCCATACATTCTCTCTCTTAAGTACACATAACATTTTTAACACCAGTTTCCTAAAGTGAAACATGAAGTTTAATACTTTGAAATAATTTATGCATTTGTTTTTAAATTTTGTATTCTAAAAAGGACATTTGGCAAACATTAAAAACATTAAATCATCCAAAAAAAAGTTAAATTAAAACAAATTAAATCAATAGTTAATATCAATCCTAAATTGAACATGTGGTATCAGACCACCCCTCCACTTAAAGATGAGCATGAAGAGAAATTAATTCACACTCCAACTAAACATTTACCTATTAACAGCTAATAATAAATAACATTTATGATCTGCTTCCCATATGCCATGCACAGTTCTAGGGACTGAATTAATCTGACCAGACCCAATGATGTAAGTGGCTATCGTCCTCATTTTACTGATGAGGAAACCTAGGCACAGAACAGTTAAGGAGCTTGCTTAGGTCACGAAATGCTGAAGCCAAGCTCTAAAGCCACTCTGAACTGCTTCCTTTGCTCTTTATTCCCCTACAAAACAAACTTTCAGTTTTCTAAGAGGTGTTCAAACAATTTTTTCTTGTTTCTAAATGTGCTTATCCTGTTCCTCTTCTCTTGATAAAACAAACAAAAAAATCTAATTATATTGTACTATGACTTCATTGTTTAGTAGCTTCAAACTCACAGCAAAATTAAAGGAAACATAGATTTTCAATATGTCTCCTGCCCCCAAACATGCATAGCCTCCCTCATTATCAGTAGCCCCTACAATTACGTTGTGACTTAAAAGAAATAGATAGTTGGTCTTCTTCCCAGTCCTGGCACAGGGCTCCTAACTCTTGAATTTGGAATGATAGGAGCATCTTGTGTCATTCATTAGGGGTCCCTTCAGAGGCATCTGAATTTTTGTTAATGAGGTGACTTAGGCTGGGGCTCCTAGAGAGTCTCGGAATGGAGCTGGCCACCAAGAAGACCAAGTGATTAGAAATTAGGAACTTGCAGTCTTATCTCATTCTCGGTATCCTGGAAGGGAAGCGGGGCTAGAGATTGAGTGCAGTAACCAAAGGCCAATCCTGCCTATATAATGAAGCCTCCATAAAAACCTAAAAGGACAGAGTTCAGAGAGCTGCTGGACTGGTGACTACATGGAAATTCAAGGAGAGAGGTGCCCGAGGTGCCCGAAAGAACATGGAAGTGAAACAGGAGAGAAGGGAGCAGGGCACAATCTTTGAAAGAATGACACAGCTGGAGGACACAACATCAACTGATTAGAATCAAAAGGGTCCAAGATGGCAGACAAGTCAACTTCAGCTAGACCTTGGTCCTCAGTATACGCTCACTGTAACACATCAGCAATTGCCAGGACAGTTCCAAGGCCGATCAGCAAAGCCAAAAAGTGGGCAGTGGCTCAATTTCTGGAAATCTCCATGCTTTCCCCAAAAAAGGTTGGAATAATCCTTCCACTCATTTGCTTGCTAAGTCGCTTCAATCGTGTCCGACTCTGTGCGACGCCATAGACAGCAACCCACCAGGCTCCCCCGTCCCTGGGATTCTCCAGGCAATAACACTGGAGTGGGATGCCATTTCCTTCTCCATCCACTCATTTACCCAGCCCATAAAAATTAACCATGCCACAATTTGGGGCCCACTCACCCTCTGCAATGGCCCACACTCTGTGGACTATGTTTCTCTCTGAATAAATCCACTTCTTACCAATCACTTTGTTTCTCACTGAATTCCTTCTGTGCAAAGACACAAAGAACATGTGAATAATTCTAATTAAAAGATTATTGGGTCAAGTCCCAAGCAGGGTTTTGACTGGGTTCGAGTCCCAGCCGCGTGGGTTAGAGTCCCAAACTGGGTTTTGGCTGTGTTCAAGTCCTGGCCTTGTGGGTCCGAGTCCTGGTACACGGGTCAAGTCCCAGCCTGAGGTCAACGGTTTCAGAAGCTCTACCCTCTCCCCACATACTAACCCTAAGCAAGGTTCTTCCAACTGGCTGTTCCTAAGTTATATCTCTTTATAATCCCATAATCCAGTAAGTAAAAACTGGTTGATTTAGCAAGTAAATTGGGTTTCCCAAGTTCTGAGTGCTGCTCTAGCAAACTAATGGAATCAGTAGCCAGCCAATCGAAACCACACATAACAATCTGGACTTGCGATTGGCAACTGTAATAGGGGCAGTCTTTGGGACTGAGCTAGTAGATAGCAAGACCTAACACTAGCAGAAAAATGTCAGATTTGAATTAAATTTGTGGGAAACTCAGTGTCCACTGAAAATCTGAGAATTGCTTGGGGTATTGAAATAAATCCATCAGACACATTAGAGTGGTGAGTACATTTGTTACAACCTACGTTGTCACATCATAATCACCCCAAATCCAAAGCATGCAACATGATTCACTCTTGCTGTTGAACATCATTATAAAAATTCTCCATGCTCCACCTCTTCATCCGTCCCTTCCCCCAACCCTGGCAACCACTGATCTTTTCAATGTCTCCATAGTCTTGCCTTTTCCAAACTGTCATATAGTCAGAATCAAAAATCTTCTCGGATTGGTTTCTTTCACTTAGTCATAAGCATTTAGGGTTCTTCCACATCTGTTAATGGCTTGATAGCTCATTTGTTTTTATCCCTAGATAATTTCCACCAAGCTTTACTTGTCCATTCACCTACTGAAAGACATTTTGGTTGGTTCCAGGTTTGGGCAATTATGAATAAAGTTGCTATAAATAGATGTATGCAGTTTTTTGTGTGGAGGACCTAAGTTTTCACTTTCTTTGGGCAAACACCAAGGAGTGCAATTGCTGGACTGGATGGTGAGAATAAGACTTAGTTTTGTAAGAAACCACCAAATGGTCTTCCAAAGTGGCTGTACCATTTTTCATTCTCACCAGCAGTGAACAAGAGTTTCAGTTGTTCCTCATCTTCTTCAGCATTTGATGTGGTCAGTGTTCCAGACTCTGGCAATTGTTATAGGTGTGCAGGGGTATCTCACTACTGTTTTGTTTAAAAAAAAATTTTTAACCCTGCATATTTTCAAACAAGGACACTTGTAAAATTGTTAACGTTTTATCTCATGTCTGTGCTCAGTCATGTCCAACTCTTTGCGACCACGTGGACTGTAGCCCACAAGGCTCCTCTATCCGTGAAATTCTTCAGGCAAAAATACTGGAGTGGGCTGCCATTTCCTACTCCAGGAAATGGATCTTTCTGATCCAGGAATTGAAACTGTGTCTCCTGCATTGCCTGCATTAGCAGGAGATTCTGTACCACGGTGCCACCTGGAAGCCCTCATACTACAAGACTCCATTTTAGCCAAAAGGCCAAGAAGCAGTTATCTTATAACGATAACTTTAAATCCTTTAAAGTTATAAAGAGTCCTTTAAACCCTCTGAAAATGAATGTAAGCCTATAGCAAAGATACTTATTCTTAAACTAGAATATACCTTTCTTCTTAATAACAAATAATATTGAAACACTCAATTTTTAAGAGTGCCCAAAAAAGCATAAAAACATTTTTTACCTCGAGTGTGAAAAAAATGTGTTGGTTGATAAGAAGTCTTAGGCAAAAGTCATCAAGTCCACAAAATTAGGATACATTTTGAAAGTAACCAAGATTAAGGATACACACTAAACTAAAAAAAAAAAGTTTTTCTTCTGCCCTTCAATAATACTTTTAGTTAAGATTACAATTATAGGCATTATTTTTCTTTCACTTTTAATTCCACTTTCAAATCTTCAAACCAGGACAGAAAATGAAGCCGTAACAGGCGCAGAGTGATGTGTGGACACACTGGACCTTCCTCATTCACTGCTTGCTGTAAAACCAAACAAGCAGTGGATGAAGCAACAGAACCAACCAAGAACCAAATCTGCATCACAGACACCAAGGAGAGCTGCCAAGTATCTCTATGGACACACAGAACTAAACTCTATAGAGCAATCATTATAAACGCAAACGTATCCGTGTTTTCACCAATCAGCTTAGAAAGTTGAAAAACAAGAGGAAGTCCCTTCAAAAAGAAAGAATATGGGTTGCAGAGAGGTTCTGTCTCTAAGATACTCCAATGCCTGAGTCTCCAGCCTCCGTGCCGGATTCTCTATTACAGGACTTGACAAGCAAGAAAAAATACAAGCTAAGTTATCTCCAGGAAGCATCTCAACTCATAAAGAATTAATGCTATCCAGTGAAACATCTTATGAAACAAAAGGGGGGACACTAGGCAGCTGGCTAGGAGCAAAGCTAACGACCGGCAGACCCACACATTCCAGGTGTCCTGACCAAATTAAGTTAATTAGCAAATTAGTATACGTTTATTTGAGAAACAATTCCAAGTCATCATAAAAATACATTTTATCTCAAAATTAGTCTGAAGGTTTACTGCTTATAGTCTTACACTGGTATTAAAAGGTACAGTTAATTCTTAGAGCTTTAGCCTCTACACATCTAAATTCATTATTTTGAAATCAATTTTATTCCTACCCTAAAAAAGAATGTGTGTAAACTATGGATAAACTCATCATATAATAGCGGGATTATGATGGTTAAGTCTGAAGCATCAAGTATTCTTCGACCCAAGTGTTTCAGTGGTAAAGAATCCACTTGCCAATGCAAGAGACTCAGGTTCAAGCTCTGGGTAGGGAAGATCTCCTGGAGAAGGAAATGACAACCAGTTCTTACCTGAAAAATCCCATGGACAGAGGAGCCTGGCGGGCTACAAGTCCATGGGGCCGCAAAGAGTCAGACAGGACTGAGCATATACACGTGACATGCCACACTGAGCATTTCCCTCTCTTTCACTGTCCTTTAGAATTAGCTTTTAAAAGATGGAATTAAAGATCCTTCGGTTATAGCATTGTGTGTGTAGTTATAAATAATAAATCTCCTTTTTAAGGAAACAAATCATTCACTCCCAAGCAAAGACAGGTAAGCAGATATGTGTACACGTAGATGTGTCAAGATAGACAATTTTTCTTTAGAATGAAAAAGTTACAGCACTACAACATCTCTAAAAATCTCTCGCATTAACCCAGCCTACTCTTGAGCGGAAAAGAATTTATCAAAAGTAAGTTACCAGGAGCAATCCTTGACTACTTACAGAGGAAAATATTGAGATGAATAGAAGCCAGATGATAGATAAACTCGTACATTTCACAAACGTTTAACCTCTCATCTTCTCTTGCCTAGACCACTAGTCTTCTTCCAAATTCATCACCAACTCATCACCCACAGAAGTCACATTTCTAGAAAGTGATCATGTCACATGTCAGTTTAAAATTCTGCAATGGCTTCTCATTGGAGCCTACAGAATGATGCCAGCTACCTCAGCTCTCACTACCCAGTACCCACCTCAGTGTGCTGTGCTCTCCCGTCTCTTTTCCCCTCAGCTCTCTCCAGAAGGCCCTTCCTCCCTTCTTTCCTCCTTAGCCCTCACTGGGGAACACCTCTCAAGGGAAACCTACTCACTGCCAGGACCCAAGGTGGAAGGCATCTCTGGGACTGACCTGCCTGCACCAGCACCATGGCTGACCACCCCCCACCCCCGACTCTGTACTCCAGCCTCCTTGGAGCACTCTACACACTGCACCACACAACTAGGTATTTAAGGAAGGAGCGGTGGATGCTGTTTGTCCTTCTGGAAGCCAAGGGTATGTGCAGTTAGTACTTAGCTTAAAAACGTAAGCAGAAAGATTGACAGTCCATTTGCTGTTGTTCAGTCACTAAGTCATGTCCAACTCTTTGAGACCCCATGGACTGCAGCATGCCAGGCTTCCCTGTCCATCACCAACTCCCAGAGCTTGCTCAGACTCATGTCCATCGAGTTGGTGATGCCATCCAACCATCTCATCCTCTGTCGTCCCCTTCTCCTCCTGCCTTTAATCTTTCCCAGAATCAGGGTCTTTTCTAAATAGTTGGCTCTTTGCATCAGGTGGCCAAAGGATTGGAGCTTCAGCTTCAGCATCAGTCCTTCTAATGAATATTCAGGACTGATTTCCTTTAGGATTGACAGGTTTGATCTCCTTGCAATCCAAGGGACTCTCAAGAGTCTTCTCCAACACCACAGTTCGAAAGCATCAATTCTTTGGCACTCAGCCTTTGTTTGGAGAAGGCAATGGCACCCCACTCCAGTACTCTTGCCTGAAAATCCCATGGATGGAGGAGCCTGGTGGGCTACACAGTCCATGGGGTCGCTAAGAGTCGGACACGACTGAGCGACTTCACTTTCATTTTTCACTCTCATGCATTGGAGAAGGAAATGGCAACCCACTCCAGTGTTCTTGCCTGGAGAATCCCAGGGACGGGGGAGCCTGGTGGGCTGCCGTCTATGGGGTCGCACAGAGTCGGACACGACTGAAGTGACTTAGCAGTAGCAGCAGCCTTTGTTACGGTACAACTCTCACATCCATACACACGACTGCTGGAAAAACCATACCTTTGACTATATGGACCTTTGTTGCCAAAGTGCTGTATCTGCTTTTGAAGAGGCTGTCTAGTTTTGTCATCGGTTTTCTTCCAATACTCAATTAAGTGTCCCAGTAGAGATGTGAAAGAATGAACTATAAAACTGCAACTGTGAGTTAATTTCCAGGAAGTAACAGGGGATTCAAATCCCAGCTCCCCTGTTCACTATCTGTGTGATTCAGGATGTGCACATTTAACTCCACTGCAAAATGGGGACAACACTGCTCAATGGTCGCAATGAGAAGACCAAGTAAGTACAGGAAGGGCCCTGCCCACCATTGGGATTCAGTCCCTCTCCCAACACAGTGACAGTCTCTGGTCAGAAGCTGGAGTCAAGGATGGTGAAAAGGATGCAGAACAAGCCAGGTGGAAGGGGGAAAATGTTTCAAGGTAGAGAGCGGCAAAGAAAGCATGAAAGCAAGATGCTGGAAGACTAGGAATATGCACTGTGACTTTAGTGCCAGGGCCTCTTTTTTTAAAAAAATGATCATTTTATTTATTTATTTGGCTCTGCTGGGTCTTAGTTGCTACACCCAAACTCTCAGTTGTGACATGTGGGAATCTAGTTTTCTGAATAGGGATCCAGGGATGGAACCTGGGTCCCCTGCATTGGGAGTTCAGAGTCTTAGCCACTGGACCACTAGGGAAGGCCCCAGGGGTCTTTTCTGATAGCAAATCAAGGGCCCCAGCCAGAATTATAAGGCTTAACTCTGTCTTTGGCAGATAATTGAAAATTGAGAGGTCTGAGCTCTGGCCCCTACTCTGCTGCCCGAAGCCCTCCCATTCCTATCTAAATGAAGGAGCTGAGGGCTCCTGTCCAGGGTCTCTTTAGTCAGTGCCTCCTGATACATCACCCTGCAATTTCTCTACTTATGAAAAAGCCATAGGCTTTCCGCTGCCTAACAGGAACATAAAATCAAGATGAAGTCAGAATACTTGACACTAGGGCTGACGCTCAGATTCCAAGACCTAAAATTAAGTCATTAGCTAAAGGGCTTACAGTAAGACACCACCCAACAATATGTAAATTACACACTGTTCGGTACAAAGGAGTTTGCATTTTAAAAGCCCCCTAGGGATCTCACAGGCCTCTTCCCTCCCCCACACTTAAATACAGAGTGAAGGAGAATCTTTTAAAGAAAGAGGACTTTAGTAATCAGCAAGATACAATAAACCTAGCAGACAACCTAAAGAGTTTATTATGTTTATTAACTTAAATAAACCTACTACACTTTTCTGTAGCCTGCATAGGAACTAGAAGAGGGGAAGGTCATCTGTGTAGAGTTTGTCTACACAATGGATATTTTCTAAGCATTGCTAGGAAATGGGTGTAAATTGTAGCAACACAGCAGGGAAATGTAAGGTCTGGGGGAGGTGCATCTTGCAGGATCTAGCAAACAATAGTTACTTACTAACTCCCTTCCTCTCCCTTCCCAGCAAAGGAGTCTTGAATGCCTGCTTCTTCCAATTGGAGGAAAACTTTATGAACCATCACAATTTACCAAATGGATACTTGGGGCTGAAAATATGATCCACCTCTTCTAATAACCTCAACAATTCCTACTCTTAAAAAAAAAAAAAAAAATCTAGGCTCCCCCACCCCAAAATAGAAAATGGAATGTTTTGTCTGTAACCAGGGGGACAGAGGATGAGATGGTTAGATGGAGTCGTCAACGCAACTGTCCTGAGTCTGAGCAACCCCGGGAGGTAGTGAAGGACATGGAAACCTGGTGTGCGGCAGTCCGTGGGGTCTCAAAGCGTCGGACATTACTGAGCAACTGAATAACAAGAAGGGAGTAAAAATAAAAGTAAACCCCCAGAGGATTCTAACTGGTTCTGTACATCTCAACAGAAGTCTAAGAATGTCATCCTGAAAGGTGTCAGGTTTTGCAAACCCAAGCAGACCATACGTTGCCGAGTTAGAGAACAGAACAGAGTATCTGACTAGAAGACCACGGTTTAATTGCTCAGGGTTTACAAATATTTTCCAATTTGCCGATACGCTTTCAGTGAAAGTGCCAGGATTTGAGTTTGCACACTGGAACTGTCCAAGTGGTAGATTCAGCATAAAGAAAATTTATTCTTCATAAAGGCACCCCATTATAAGCCAGGGCATGAGTGTACAGAACTATATTTTGAAGTGGCTCCTGCACTTCAGAGTACAAGCTTTTTTCCTTTTTCACTCAAAAAAATCATGTTCTCAGCAGCCAGTCAGTAAGTCCCAAGCCCTGGAGGTAGAAAATTGAGTAAAATACAGACCATGCCCTCTAGGCCTGCACAATCCATAGTAAGTAGGGGTTCCCTATTATATATTCACTTGTTAGCATTTTATTCATGCCAGTACTCTCATTTTCATGCCATAAATTATACTGTTACTTCTCTAAATAAGCGTTTTGTTAACAACTATCTAAAAGCAACTAGTTGGTGCTGAACTGTGCAGGACTGAATTAATTTGAATGCAAAATGTGCCCTAATGAACTCAAACAACCACCCTGTATTTACTGAGATCAATGCCTCTGGGGTAACACCCTCCCCTGGGTCAGAACCAACAAAATCTACCGGGGGTCGGGGTTCGGGGCTGGGGGGTCCGGGCTGGGGGGTGGGGAGGAGGGGAACGGGAGACAGATGGTGAGTGTTCCTTGTTATACTGCCCCTTCGGGAAAGGGGAGCTGTGCTCATTCAATTAAAAACCCTAATAGGCTTTGAAGTTCATATTTTTACACTGAGAAGAATCTAAAAAATAAAAGTAGCAACTGTGCCTGAAATCTGCTAAGTATGATGCTTGGATGTATAATTCCCCTTCTACCTCTTACTCCCCTCCGAAGTTCTCTAATAAAAAAGTGAAAGTCCCTCAGTCCTGTCTGACTTTGAGATTCTCCAGGCCAGAATACTGCAGGGAGTAGCCTTTCCTTTCTCCAGGAGATCTTCTCAACCCAGGGATCGAACCCAGGTCTCCCACATTGCAGGTGGATTCTTCACCAGCTGAGCCACAAGGGAAGCCCACGAATACTGGAGTGGGTAGCCTATCCCTTCTCCAGGGAATCTTCCCGACCCAGGAATGGAACACAGGGATGCAGGGATCTCCTGCACTGCAGGCAGATTCTTTACCACCTGAGCTATCAGGTAAAAGAATCTTCCAAATTTGTTGCTATTGTTTAGTCGCTAAGTCGTGTCCAACTCTATAGCGACCCCAAGGACTGTAGCCTGCCAGGCCCCTCTGTCCATGGTATTTCCCAGGCAATAATACTCGAGTGGGTTTCCATTTCCTTCTCCAGGGGATCTTCCGGACCCAGGGATAGAACTTGAGTCTCCTGCATTGGCAGGCGGATTCTTTACCACAGGTCCACAAACTTCCAAATCACCTTTGCCTACAATACCAGATGTAATCACATTTCTACTAAGTTGATCTGGGACAGTTAACTATGAAGCATCATGGCAACATGCTCCTGACTGGTGGAAGTCAGAAACCTGGGGTCCAGCTTGACGTTGCCTCTAACAAGGTATTCAATGCCCAAGTCACTTCGTCCATCTAGGCTGAGAGATGATTGTAAAATCCCGTATTTTAAATACAAAATGAAGAAAATGGTGTCTTTTATCTCTGTAAGAACAGACAAAGTCTGACGTCAGTTTTGTGTCATGATATATTTTTCCAAAGACAGTTTCTTACAAACACTTGGATGATAGCATCCTCAACACAGAATAAAGATCCTTTTCCCCTAGTGACTTCTCATAGGCCCGTACAGAGGAGAGGTAAGCTGTGTCCTCTGCGTCTGCCTTTTGCCTAAGGAACAATCTTGATGCCCAAGATTTACAGGAAAAGAAGATCTTATAAAAGACGGGAAAGCAGGAGTGAACACTACCTGTTTAGGACAACCGTAACCGTCTTTCAGCCTCACATAGAACTAAATATTAGCTCTGTAAGAAGCACATATTTTCTTTTCTCCTGCATCGGCCTTTTGAATAACAGGTTTGGGCTTTTTGAGCCCCACCCCGTCTTCTAACTCAGCCAAAGAACACTCTGCTACGACTGACCCAACAGTGCTGGAATCTGCCAGGGAAGGGAGAGTCACTCTTCAGAAAGTGCTCCATGCCACCCCCACCCCCAAACGACCCTGAGCCCACACTTCAATATAAGTGAGCCCCTCCAAGCCTTCCCTCCCCAGCCCACACCCTACTAAAAGATGCAAACCAATTTTCTCAGTGACTGAAAATTTAGAGTGAGACCTAAGCAAGAAATAGCAAGATAAGCTTCTGCTGGATGAACTTAAAATACAGTCTATCACCACAACTTTTATATATGTTCATTGAGTTTTCTGGAATTTCACTGAAGGCCCGTATTCATTGGTAATGTTCAGAAAAGGCAAATAGCATAACTTGAAGTGTTTCTCAATATATATTTTTAAAATATTGGAGCGCCCTTGTGAGACGGCCCACACTCTGTCTATGGAGTGCGTATTTCCCTGAACAAATCTGCTTTCAAAAAATAAGTAAAATAAAATATCAGAGAGTGAGAAGAGCAGGTAGAAATCTTTGACCAACCTTCCCTGGCTCTCGGCATAGGAATAATCATTAATACCAAAGGACACCTAAAGATGGAATAACTGGGACTTTTAGGATCTCTGGAAAGATGAGCCACAAGATTATTTGCAAGAAAAAAAAAATAGACAGCCATTACTTATTGTTGTTCAATTGCTCAGTGTATCCAAGTCTTTGCGACCCCATGGACTGCAGCATGCCAGGCTTCCGTGTCCTTCACTGTTTCCCTGAGTTTGCTCACTTACCTCTGCCGCCCTCTTCTATTAACACTAGTATGCTGAGCACTAGCTATATATCAACTTAGCTAAATCTCAGAAAATCCAAGAAGCAGATCTTCTTTGCTTCACTTTTCAGGTGATGAAATAGAACATCAGTGCAGCTGGGTACCTTGGCCATGCAGTCAGTCAATAGGAGGGCTGGGATCTGAATCCAGGCTCACTCACTACAAAGCCCAAGAGCTGAATCACTGCGGTAAAAATGGTTTCATCATTCCCAAAGAGCTTCTTTCAACAAACTACACCTCCTTCTATTAAAAAAAAAAAATCTCCAAGTAAATACAGAGCCTCTTCCAATTGGCTTCCACAACAGCCAATTCCAAATCTTTACATTGAAGTTGACTTTTTATATGTGGAGTAAGATGCCAGGCTTACTTTATGTGTGGAGTAAGGTGCCTGACCTACCACACATCTTATTCCAGTCTACCTGCCTCTCCACAGCTCCATCGAAGCAAATCTACTAATTCCTCAAGGCACTGAACCCTGAACAAGTTAAAGCTTCATCTTCCATGCCTAAAAACTATTTTTCAGAAATTATGCCAAATCCAGGGGCGGGTTTAGTTACTGGACATTTCAAAATACATGACAATACAGATTTAGCAAAATAAGCCCTATTGTTTTTAGCCCCAAACACATAACAAATATCCTGTAATTCTACAAATTGAAAACTGCAGAGTATGTTAGTTAACTTGTTGTGGTTCTGAGCAAGGAGGTAATTGTTTTCCTCTCCTGCTCAGACAACAAATAAACATCAGTAAAATCAGCCTCTTCCCAAATCCACAGCAGCCAAACACGGTTTATTTACATCCAGTCCTTTGAAAGACTCTTCCTCTTTTTCCACACCAACTTCTCAGCAGGTGTCCCAGATTACACTGTGCAACACCACACCCGATTGTTTAAAACATCTATCTTTGATCTGATCTGTGGCTGGTTATTTTTTAATTAGGTTTTTGAAATCCTAAACCTTGTGAATTTAACCCCTTAAGAACTAGAGCCGGAGAAGGACGACCCCCAAGGGGTGGGCTGGCCGAGTCAGCGAGCGCGCAGGAACGCGAGGTCCCCCAGAGGCTGCCCTGCTCCGGGGAGACCCACGACCCGCCCTCCCCGCGCCTCCAGGTAACTCACCAGGATGCCCATCACGTCGGTCCAGAGCCGGGAGAACGCCTCGGACATGCCCGCGCCCACCTCGGGCTCCGAAGCGGGCTCGGGTTCCGGCTCGGGCGCCGCGCCGGCGGCTCCCGCGTCTTGCTCCATGGCCGGGTCCCCGGGGCACCCTGGCCCCGCAGCCGCGCGCGCCCGGCCCCGGGAGCCGGTCCCCGCCCGCCGCGTCACCACCGAGCCGCGCCCCCGCGCCGCATCCCCCGCGGCCCGGGGCTCCGACCCGGCGGGGGCCCCCCGGGGCAGGCGGCCGCTCCTCGGCTCTAGGTGGCTGCGGGCCGCGCGACTGACAAGTCCGGAAACTTTCCCAGCCCCGGCTCGGCTCGGCGGCGGGGCAGCAGGAGGCAAAGTTCGCACCACTGAGTTTACCCGCGGGGAACTCTGGCGGCCCCAGCAGCGATGCACGCCGCTGCAAAGGCGTCTCTTCCTGCGGCCGGGACCGACTAACTGGGCACGCGACTCAGTGCTTCCAGAACGTCTGGGCACGGCCCCGCCGGGTGACCGAGCTGCCTCGGGAACTTGGAGGGAACTCCCCGGCCCCCTCTCTTCAAAATGAGCTCTTCCAGCTCCACATGACTCTCTCCTCGACGCTAAAGAAAGCGTTTAGCAACAAAAGGTGCTCTGATGTCAGGCTCTTTGCATGGAAATGAGCCACAGACAGGAGAACAAATCGCCTGTTGAAAGAGCGGCCGCTTGCAGCCTCCCGCCTGCACAAGTTTCCAATCACGCCATTCACCGACACAGTCTTGGTCCCAGAAACTCGAGAAAGTTAATCTTTAAGCGAGTCCTACCCAAGAGTTCCCAAGCAGTGAGTCTCACAACGCACACCTCGCCCCTCCCGAAGTCAAGCGACCTCAGGAATTACAACTCTCTGCCTCTGGCAGCCGAGACTTGGAAAAACAAGTGTGAAAGCTTGGGCACGAGCCATTGTTTGGCTCGTGTTTATGATGTTTATTACGAGTGGGGACATTTTGGTTCCCGGATGCCGGCAATGCCCTGCATCGCTAGGGGTTTCAGCGCTTGAGGGGAAATGCGCCTTGGGTTTTAATGGTTTTAATGGTTTCTTTAATGTAAGGACCCGCGTGGGGTGGGCGAGGGGGGAGGCGGATTTTCAAAAGGAAGTGCTATGGTTGTAACCAGTAAGCCAGCACACTTGGGGCCCCGTGTATGTTTTTCTAAGGACAAAATCCATGACGGATTTATTTTATGAGGGAAATAGCCCTATAGAGGTGTTTCTCCTTTTGTGATTGTTTCCTTAAAAACCACTCAACTTTCCCTAGGAGATGATGATCCACACTGGATTGGGTGATTGATCACTTTGTGAAGCAGTTCAGCAACCAGAAGGAACCGCCTCTCTGTTAAAGGACTGCTCTGTTAAAGGAGTGCTTCAAAAACCCAAGTGAGATGCCCCTCGGAGAGAGTCCTCCCTGGGGCACCTCCCTGGTGTTTTTGCTTTTTTTTTTCCTTCTGGGTCCACATAAAAGAAGAGGCAAAAGAGCAAGTCCTTGAAATCCCTTCCCTCGAGCATTAATTACCAAAATCCAATAAATGAAGAGCCCTTAGAGGAAAGTTCAAAATTGGAAGAGAAAAAAAAAAAACTTTTCCAAAGGTAATTAAATTTATAAGCATAATCCCCAATGACAATATTTTTGAAAGGAAAGAAAAGGAATGAGAAACTCTCCCTTGATAGTCAGAAGGCATTGTGCTGAAATGGAGTGCTGGGTGCAGAGTCAGTATGACCAAGCCTCTTGCTTTCCTGGGTTGATGCTGGTGCCAGGTGTGTGTTCTACAATTCTGCGAATCCAAATAAATTCATTAAAGCAGTGCTGGGCTTTTTAAAATTATCATCATCATCATCACCTCTATAAAGACATGAAAATAAGTAAATGATGAAAAAAGGTAAATAACCATTGAATTGATTTTATGTATATTTAAGAATTTCAATGTGAGAGTTGGACTGTGAAGAAGGCTGAGCGCCGAAGAATTGATGCTTTTGAACTGTGGTATTGGAGAAGACTCTTGAGAGTCCCTTGGACTGCAAGGAGATCCAACCAGTCCATTCTGAAGGAGATCAGCCCCTGGATTTCTTTGGAAGGAATGATGCTAAAGCTGAAACTCCAGTACTTTGGGCACCTCATGCGAAGAGTTGACTCATTGGAAAAGACTCTGATGCTGGGAGGGATTGGGGGCAGGAGGAGAAGGGGACGACAGAGGATGAGACGGCTGGATGGCATCACTGACTCGATGGACGTGAGTCTGAGTGAACTCCGGGAGTTGGTGATGGACAGGGAAGCCTGGCGTGCTGCGACTCATGGGGTCGCAAAGAGTCGGACACGACTGAGTGACTTATCTGATCTGATCTGAGCCATGTGTTACCTTACTCAGTGGGCTTCCCTGGTGGCTTCCCTGGTTAAGAATCTACCTGCCTATGCAGGATCCGAGACTGGGGTTCGATCCCTGGGTTGGGAAGATCCCCTGGTGTAGGAAATGGCTACCCACTCCAGTATCCTTGCCTGGGAAATTCCATAAACAGAGGAGCCTGGTGGGCTACAGTCCATGTGGTCACAGAGTCAGACATGACTTACCGACTAAACAACAACAACATCCTACTTAATCCAAGAAAATACAAAGGACAGTGCTGCTTCTACTGGGGCTGCATAAACACATTATGGCAAGGGACTGAGCATGAAGCCAAACAAGAAGGATGGTGGGAGCATGAGTCTCCAGTGCCAAGCATGAGTCTTTCTTCCTGACTCATCAGAGGACCTGAGGGCAAAGCAATGAACTTTTCTGCATTTCTATTTCCCCATCCTAGATGAAGCAAGGCCACACTAATTGCCACCTACCTCCTCAGAGGTGATATTACATTTCAGGATCATCTAAAGATAGGTATTATTTAGCAACAGCAGAAACATATCTCAATACAATTAAATCTTAGCCATCATTTTGGCAATCAGAGAATCAAGCTACCCTAGATATTTGAGGTCCTTTTCCTGGTGCTCCCTAATAAATGGATAGGGAAATAAATAATACATTTGAGGAGGAATGTTGGTACCTGTAATTTTGCTGTCTTTACATAAATATGAAATTCTGAGCAGTCATTTTTATTCTTATAGAACACAATTTTTTTTGACATTTGAAAAATGAAGCTGAACTTTTTCACGGATCAACTTCATGAAGCTTCTACTCAAAATGATTCTTATTACTTCTCCCAAATTGAGCCTTTTCTCCACGGCCAATTCTTCCAAAATAATTCCTTCAAGGGCTTTTTAACAAAATATAAAGAATAATCAGCAACATCATGATCATGATCATATTATTTCAGAGTCCCCTAGGGTACCATTCACAAAGAGCTTTTTATAATAGAATTATACCCCCCATGAGGGTAGAAAAGGGCCTTTAAGATGACCTGGATCAAATCCCTCATATTGAAGATGAAGAAATAGGCTCTGGAGAATTTGAATGATCACTCCAAGTAAACAAATGGAGCAGACTCAAAATCAGATGACTTCAGTACTTTTAAAAATTCTTTCATCTACACTGTAATGTATTTGATTCCCACAAAGCTCTGTAAGGTGGGCAAGTGTAGATTCGCCATTAAAGATGTGATATGGAAAGTATCCACCGACTCGATGGACATGAGTTTGAGCAGGTTCCGGGAGTTGTTGGTGGACAGGGAAGCCTGGTGTGCTGCAGTCCATGGGGTCGCAAAGAGTTGGACACAACTGAGTGACTGAACTGAACACATAGGAATCCTTTTGTCTTTCCATCAAGGCTCTCCCTCATCCAACTCACTGGAATTGTTACAACACTGGTAAGTGAATTCCAAGGACAGAAAGGGACCTAGAACAAGATTTTTTAGACATCTAGTAGAGACCCAAAAATGGACTGAAATCAGTTCTCTGTGTTCTGATAAATGTTTATTGCAATGAACTATTAGAATGCATTGAATGAAAGTAAATACTGGAAATACACCTATCCCAATAAGTGTTATTTCTTGGAAAATTAGCCTCAGTCGTTGTTTAGTCGATAAGTCGTGTCTGACTCTTTTGCATCCCTATGGACTGTAGCTCGCCAGGTATCTCTGTCCATGGGATTTTCCAGGCAAGAACATTGCCATTTCCTTCTCCAGGTGAACTTCCCAAGCCAGGGATCAAAGCTGAGTCTCCTGCATTGTCAGACAGATTCTTTACCACTGAGCCACTTGGGAAGCCCAAATCTCAGTCATACAGCTGCACAATGCATGGAGCACAGAAGTCCATACATACACACAGACACATATAAATGCACATACTGGACTGCTTTGTGAAAAAGTGGTTCTGACTATATGGCAGGATTACAGATTTAAAAGCCAGTCAGTAGTCCAGAAATTACAAGGTGTTGCCTGCAGCCTATTTAGGACATCTTTTTTTTTTTTTCCATGATTTTGATTTGGATCCTCAACTAGCAACTTTTAAAAATTTTATTTATTTTTATTTATTGGCTGTGCTGGGTCTCCACTGCTGCGTGTAGGCTTTCTCTATTTGGGGCAAGTGGGGGCTCCTCTCTTGTTGCTGTGCTTAGGCTTCTCATTGCAGTGGTTTCTCTTGTTGCAGAGCACAGGCTCTAGGTGCATCGGCTTCAACAGTTTCGACATTTGGCCTTAGTTGCCCTGCAGAGTGTGGGATCTTCTCGGATCAGAGATCAAACCCATGTTCCTGCAATGGCAGGCAGATTCTTAACCACTGGGCCACCAGGGAAGCCCTAGGACATGATGCCTGGCAGTGAAGGTAGAGTTTGGCAGCAGCACAAATATAATGGATTCAGGACAGAGTTGAGTTTGAATTTCACTCAGGTTTCTATAAGATATTGGGCAAGTTATTTATCTCGTTTGTAAAGTGGGAGAATTCAGCTATTTAATACAGCAGCTATGAGGTTGTATGTGAATGTGCAGGTAGTAACTCTATGAATTAGAGCTTTCTCTCCCTTTTCCCTCCTTTTGCCCTCCACCTACCCACTCATACCATGAGGTTTATATCTATAAAATGCCCTTGTCCATACCTGTCTGTTGGATCACATTATAAAAATGCTAAGTTTTCTAGTACTTGCAAAAAAGAATTCCTAGCCCTGGAGTGTGGCTGCTGAGTAAAAGGTCTGGGAGGCAGAGTGGAGTGATAAGGACTATTCAATTTTGAAAGTAAAAATAGCAATAACAGCAGTACCAATGTTATTTACTGAAAATCAACTTTATGTCAAGCACTGTGATTGACATTTTTAAAATAGTTTATTTAAACTTTAAATAGAATTTGTGACTTCTCACTACAATCCGTCCATCCCACCCTGCTCACATCCTATTACATCCATCCACTGGTTCAAGCTACCAACCTCAGAGACATGACTGATTCCTTCCCACCTCACCATCACTCCCTTCTAACCATGAACATGCCCTGTGGACCCTACTTCCTAAATATATGCCGAGTTCATCCACTTCTCTCTCTCTCTACTACCACCTTAGTTCATACTAGCTCCATCTTTTAGACTACTTTATTTGGATCAGTGCTTCTCAAAGTGTGGACTCAAGAAGAAAAGCATTAGCATAACCTAATTTGTTGGAAATGCAAATTTCCAGGCCCCAGCCCCCAAGTCTACAGAGCCAGACACAGTGATCAGCAGTTTAACAAGCCCCCCCCAGGTGATTGTGATATCTACACAAATTTGAGAGCCGCTAGGAACTTGGGACTGTCAGAATAAGGAAAGGAACACATTGCCAAGGGAAGGTAAAATTTTAAAATATAATCTATTGAAAAACTAAACCAGTGGATAGCTTTTAAAATTAGTTGGTAAAAGAAACCATCATGAGATATGTGAATGGAGTTCCCCAAATCAGATACTGAGAGACATTTAAGGACAGACAATAAAATGTTAAATGTATTTATTGGAATAAACTGTATTATCCATAAGAATAGCACATGTTCTAGGAACACAGCTTCATTCAAACCTTGTTCTTTTTTATTTCATTTTTTTTTTTTTTTTTTAAACTTTTCAGCCATGCTACAAGGCATGCAGGATCTTAGTTCCCTGACTGGATTGAACCCATGGCCTCTGCAATGGAAGCATGGAGTCTTAACCATTGGACTGCCAGGGAAGTCCCCAAATACTTGTTACTTTTTAAAGGTAACATATTTTCTACAGAAAAAAAAAAAAAAAAGAGAGATTAAGCAGATGTTAAATCCAAAAGATTATAAATAGTCTAATTTATTTTTTTACCATACTGCCTTCTGAAATTGATCTATGAAAATAGATAAGCTCATTTACTTTTTGCCTACGGTCAGCAACTCTCTCTGGCACTCCAACGCTGGGCATTCCACAATGCCTCGGGGGTGGGGGGACTAACTTCAAGGAAATACTGAAATTCGAAAACATTTTTCCGCTTGACAATCGCAAACACATTTTTTCCACAACTACCTTAAAAGTGAGCCAAATCCTTGCTAAAGCATTACCTGTTTAAAAGTCTTCATCTTGGAGTATTTGGTAAGAGAGATGGAGAAAAGAACTAAGAGCAAACTAAAAAGAAAAATTAAAACCAAGTGAAGACAGCCCAAACAGGCTGTGGAGAGAAGGTAAATAAACAAAATGATGATTCAGAGCCCTAAATACTTTTCTCTGAAATCTCTTCTCCCACTCTTATAAGCAAGGTTACCAGCCTAGCCAGTTAGGTTTTCCTCTGTGTTGATGCTCTGTAAACACCAAGGTTTTGCCTGGGAATTATTCCTCCAGATAGATACTGTGACCGATATTTCATTTTGCATAGTTGGGTCAGACAAGATGATTTGTAAACCCATTCGTAATTCTGAAACATGAGGATTCTGAACGATTCAGTAATACATATTATAGACAAGAAGAAAAAGACTCTGAGTGGGCTGGTTCTGGTGTGTGCATGTTAGTGGCTCAGTTGTGTCTGACTCTTTGTGATCCCACAGACTGTAGCCCACCAGGCTCTTCTGTCCATGGAATTCTCCAGGCAAGAATACTGGAATGGGTAGCCATTCCCTTCTCCAGGAGATCGTCCCGACCCAGGTATCAACCTGGGTCTCCTGCACTGCAGGCAAATTCTTTACTATCTGAGCTACCAGTGAAGCCCTTCCAACACTGAATTCACAATGTTTAAGGCAAAGAATCCAAAGACTTCAGCTCACCATGAAACAACTTCTGAATTAACACGGGAGCAGTATCGCCTGTGGAGAGCTGTGAGATTCTCTGAGAGCTACCTGACACTGAAAAGCAGAAAAAAAGGAAGCATGGAGAGCGAATGGTCTGTAGAATCATACTCCCTGCTATTTATCTTTTAACTTAGGAGAGTGTAAGAAAAAAAAAAAAAAAGGAATGTGTTAATAAGGGACCAGAGACTATGTTAAATATTTCCAAATTATGCAAGGAAAGTCTTAAAAAGCACAGCTGGGAAGTATCATCCACCAAACAAATTGCTTCATCAGTCTTGTGTATTTTATAAACTTTACCCAAAGCCTACTTGGCTGTCTCTATTGCTTAAACGTGGTCATGAAAAATATTTTTTCATTCCCCATTACTTTCAAAGGCTCCAATTAAGACTATGGCCTTGCTTCTTTGAAGTGCTATGTTATATACATAGAACAAAAGATTCTCACTCACAAAATCAATCCCAGAAACCACAGAAAACTATTATAAATCTTATCCAGAATTGATGTATTATCCAGAATACTCTGGTTGAATAACAATAAATATTAATTTATAATTAATGACATTTGCATATGACTATTAACAAAGGAGGGAGGTGTTGAGCCGAGTATAACATTCTGGAAAAAGTATGCACTGACTCATTAAAACAAAGGAAAGTGTGATTATCGTTTTTTACTACTCCTTTTTTTTTTTAAAGAGTCACATATCTACTATATAAATTACTTGAGGAAGAACCATGAGTCTTAGATGCATTGCCCAGCCTGATGGTAACTGTATACAGATCGGCTTTATTCTGTTCTTCCATGGAGGAGCCAGTACTTTGGATTACAAGGAGCGAGGTTTTTATACTTCTAAAATGTTATATGTTGGCTGTTTTAAAGTGAAACACATATTCTTGTTTCTAAAGAAAGAAAGGAAAGAAGGAAGGGACAAAGAGAGAGAGAGAGAAAATGTCTTAACTGTCCCTTTAGCTGTAAAATTCTATCATTTTAGAATCTCAGAAGCATAGCTTCCTTCTCACACAGTCTAACTCCCTTCCTTTCCATGTATAGCAAGTTTTTTCAGTCTCTCCTCAGTCATTCAAAGCCATTTTCCTCTTCTGGGTACTTTCTTTCAAACTGCATTTCCTGTGACACACTCAGAGGCACACACGCATGCGCGCACACGCATACACAAAGGCCCAGTTATCTCAGCTTTTTTTTCTGAGCTGCCTTATACAATTGAAGATAAAAATAAATGAACTTGGTGAAGAGCTCATCAGAAGAGGTGGCGCCATGAGAATGTCTCAATGAGCTTCTCACATATAGAGATAGAAGGTTAAGTGACAGGACACTGGTGTCATGGCTGTTTCTTTAAATAGTGCTTTGGTTGAGTTTAGTGAAACGATTCCCTGTCTTGGGAAGCACGTTACACGCTCTGTTCCTGTGGTGAGTGCTGGCTGGGATGAGGATTGAAATCTAAGAGAAATATTAATATGGATAAGCAGGCACTAGATTTTAGCACCATTTCCCTCTCAAGGAACACAAATATTTTTAAAGGAACAAATAAATGGATTGCCTAGGCATAAATTTTTCCTATGTCTTACAAATGAAACAAGTAGGTTCTAGCTTCTCTTTATCTAATGAATGTTCTCAAAACTCAGATGATGTTGATTCCAATTGCAAAGAGACACAACAAAGGCCCCTTGTTCTAGAAATGAGGTCATTTGGACAGTCTATCCATTAAGAAAAAGCCTATTTTGCTTTCAGAGGTCACCTATTGGGGCAGGAAATCCATGTTTCAGCCAGTGAACTAACATCTGGCCTAAGTCTTCTGGGCTGAAATGTCAATTTCCTGGTCTAAATGGAACACACATGAAAGGAAAAGAGATGAAAAATAAAATTTTTTTCCTTTTTTTTTTAAAGCCATGCTGTGAGGCTTGCAAGATCTTAGTTCCCTTACCAAGGACTGAACCCAGGGCCATGGCAGTTAAAGAGCCAAGTCCTAACCAGTAGAGTACCAGGGACCTCCCAAAATTTTTTCCCAAAAAAGTTACTCTTTAGTGACTAAGACAAAAAAAAAAAAAAACACACAAAAAACAACAACAGTAGAATACCCATGTGAAAATTTTATTTCTTTCTGTAATAACTACTGAAAGGTAAAATTAAGAGGCTAGGGATTAGTGATCACAAAGGGACAAATCAGTCATTCAATCCTACTTTCATAAATAAATCTACTTTAGAAAGACTGATTATGATTCATGATGGCTCATCCCCAGCTGGCCCAGATTTGCTTTTGTACTATGAGGAGTGGAAGTAGGGGGAAAGTTTACTAACTAAATTAACAGGATAAAAATTTAAAAAGAGAAAGTGGACTTTCCTGGTGGCCCAGTGGTTAGGACTGTGCTTTCAATGCAGGAAGCATGGGTTCGATCCTTGGTGGGGGATCTATGATGCCCCTTGGCATCATAGTTCCCTTGGTGGGAACTATGATCCCACATGCTGCTTGGCGGTACCAAAAAAAAAAAAAAAATCGGTATAAAAAAAGGAGAGAAACAAAGAATACTTAATCAACATATAAAAACCAGTCTTTTAAAACTGATTAAAAGTACCATAAGGGCTTCCCCGGTGGCTCAGTGGTAAAGAATCCACCTGCAATGCAGGAGACATGGGTTCAGTCCCTGGGCTGGGAAGATCCTCTGAAGGAGGGCGTGGCAACCTACTCCAGTGTTCTTTCCTGGAGAATCCCATGGACTGAGAAGCCTAGTGGGCTACAGTCTATGGGGTCACAAAGAGTCAGACATGACTGAAGCAACTGGACATGCTGGCACTCAAAAGTGCCATAAAACATTTCATGTGTAATTCTTCTAAATAGGTCGCCCAAATTTATGACACTTTTGGTATTCTTTGATAATATTCCATAATTTCGACTAGTCTTTCTTTTTTTTTTTTTTTTTTTTTTTTTTTTTTTTTTTAGTCTTTCTTCTATGTGTTCAAATTAGAGTGATTTTGGTCCTTCATTCATTTATTCATCAGGTGATAAATACTGATTGAGTTCTAGTTACATATGACATCATATTAGGTATTGAAAAAAGATAACCCTGGTTCTCAGGAGCATCTAATCAGGAGTGTAAAATCCTTATTTTGTTGAAATTAATTTGTTAAATTGTCCCATTTAATTTATAATTCATGACAATATGGAGTCTAGAAGAGGGTGCAAATTGAGAAAACACAACTTTTCAAGTCATACTACTAATTTAAGCAAGAGGCTAACATGGATTAACAATGGGGACGCTTAGCTCATGTTCCTGCCTGATCCCACACTGCTTTCCAGCTCAATTTTCTGCTGTGATCCAACATAGAGTTATTCTGGAAGGCTCTTAACTACTTTGCCCCACATTCTGAATTTCCTATTTTACGTTTCTCTGTTTTGTTCAGTGGGTTCATTTTCCCTGAAATACTCCTGCTTTCTCCCTCCAGCTTTGTTGAGATATAATTGACTTATTGTGTAAGTTTAAGGTGTACAACATGTTCATTTGTTACACTTATATATTGCAAAATGGTTACCACCGCGCTGTCAGCTAACACCTTTATGACCAGTCATATCAGATAATTACCATCTTTTTTGTGGTGAGAACTATAAGATCTGCTCTCTTAGCAACTTTCAAGTATATAATACAGTAGTATATTCCAGGTTTCTCTGGTGTATGTAATACAGTACTATAAAACATTAATCACCATGCTGTGTATTGGATTCCCAGAACTTATAACTGGAAGTCTGTACCCAATGGTCAATATCTTCCCTGTTCCTCCACTCCTAGCCCCTGGGAACCACCGTTCTACTCTCTGCTTCTATGAGTTCTCCTCTCTTTGATTCCACAGGTAAGTGGTATCATGGCTTCCCGGGTGGCTCAGTGGTAAGGAATTGCCTGCAATGCAGTAGTCACAGGAGGCACAGGTTTGATCCCTGGGTGGGAAAGATTCCCTGGAGGGAGGGCATGGTAAGGCACTCTAGTATTCTTGCCTGGAGAATCCCATGGATAGAGGAGCCTGGTGAGTTACAGTCCATGGAGTCACAAGAGTGGGATATGACTGAAGCGAGTTAGCACAAACATGCACACAAGTGGTGTCATATGGTATTCATTTTTCTCTGTCTGACTTCTTCCACTTAGTATAAGGCTCTCGAAGTTCATCCATATTGTCACAAATGGTAGGATTTCTTTCTTTCTCATGGCTGAATAATATTGGAGATATATATATATAACACATCTTCTTTATCCATTCATCTATTGATAATTTGGTTATTTCCATATCTTATTTATTGTGAATAATACTTCAAGGAACATGGGAGTGCAGATATTTCTTTGAGATTCTTTTTCATTCCCTTTGAATATATACCCAGAAGCAGAACTGCTGGATCATATGGTAGTCCTATTTTTAACTTTTTTGAGGAAACTTCATACTGTTTTCCATAGTGACCGCACGATTTATATTCTCATCTACAGTTCACAAGTGTTCCTTTTTCTCAGGTATCCTTATTTTCTGAAAGGGTATGGGTCGTTATGATGAGTAGCAAAGAATGAAATCCACTGGTGTAAACGAGACTGTAAAACCAAGAAAGGCAGAACTTGGGGAATACCAGCATTCAAGAGAACAACATGGGGACCTCCCTGGTAGTCAGTGACTAAGACTGGATGCTCCCAATGCAGGGGACCCAGGGTCAGTCTGGT